>NW_027204448.1:0-1437658 GCF_024711535.1 Dipodomys merriami | reverse complement strand
GCTATCAGTGCTTTTTTTCTCGTCTTTCTGTTCCTTCTCCTTCTCTTTCATCTCTTCCCTTTTCCCATTGTTTCTTGCTTTACCATCTCTCTTCCATCCTCTTCTTCCACCACATACCATCTCCTACTGCACTTCCCCTTCCCTTCTTCCCCTCACCTCCTGCTTCCATTTCCTCTCCCTCTCCATCTGGTCTTGAGTCAGTCTCTAACCCTGTCATTTTCTCTGTCTCTCCTCTTTGTCACTCTATTATTCTCCTTTTTGTGCTTTATTTATTTGATTATTTATTTGATTAGTATTTATTTTTGGTCATGGGGCTTGATGTCTGGGTCTGAGCACTGTCCCTGAGCTCTTCAGCTCAAGGTAAATGGGTCTACAACTTGAGCCATAGCACCGCTCTGGATTTCTGGTGGTTAATTAGAGATAAGTATCTCATGGACTTTCCTGCCAGGGCTGGCTTTAAACCTTGATCCTCAGATCTCAGCCTCCTGAGTAGGTAGGATTATAGGTGTGAGTCACCTGCACCTGGTGAGTCACCATGAACATGATGTACAGAGGGGTTATATAAAAGAGTGCATTTCTCTCTGGGTGCTGGTGCATCCTAGTTACTCAGCCTTAGGATCATAATTCCAAGCCAGCCCAGGCACAAAAGTCCTTATAAGACTCTTATCTCCAATATCCACTCAAAAATTTAAAGGAATCATGGCTCAAGTAGTAGAACAGTAGCCTTGAGCCATAGAGGATCAGGGACAGTGGCCAAGCCCTGAGTTCAAGCCCCACAACTGACAAAAAAAAGAGTGTATTTGTTTTTAAAGATTGTTATCCCTTCCCTCGCTCTGTCATTGCCACTCAAAAGTTGTATTGTTCATTTTCACCATAGGGTCTAGTAAGTAGTGCTGATCTAATCCATTATTCTGATTTATACCCCTTCCTCTTCACCCTATCACTTTCCCTCTCCCTGTTCCACGCTCCCATGCTTCTTTTTACTTTCATGATCTTTTTAAACTGTCCTTTGTTTTCTTTTTTTCTAATTTATATAGTGAGAGAGTATTTGCTTTTGTGAGACTAGATTATTTCATTTAACAAGATAACCTTTCATTCGATCTATTTTCTAGCAAAGGAAGAGAATTCTACTCTGTTTATGGCTAAGTAATACTCTGTTGCCTATATAATATTTGATATAATGTCTATAAGTATGTTATACTAATGTATTTAGTATATTTCTTTAAGGGGGGATCTGGTCGTGGGGCCTGACTCTGGGCCTGGGCGCTGTCCCTCAGCTTTTCAGCTCAAAGCTAGCACTCTACCACTTGAGCCACAGCTCTACTTCCGGCTTTTTTCTTTTTGCTTATCGGGTACTGAGGAATCGAATCTAGGGCCTCATGCATGCAAGGCAAGCGCTCTACCACTGAGCCACTATCCCAGCCCCTGTATTTAATATCTTTATGTTTATTTATCCTTGTGATGATGGTCATTGAGGCTATATTCATGATTTGATTGTTGTGTACAATGCTAATATAGTTGTGAGTACAAAAATAGCTCTGTGGTAAGTTCTTATTAGTATGTAGCCATCGTATGGCTGTATTGTATGGAAAATTTCATTTCATGAGGCATTTCCCTGCTGATTTCCATTGTCATGAACAAATACATTCCTACCAGTATCCTGGCTACATTTATTATCTCTTTTCTGGAGATAGAATGTCTATACTCATATATTCCTTCATGCAATATTTTTCTGTTGTTGTACAAAATTATGTGGTTTATTATGACACTTCTACACACACACACACACACACACACACACACACACACACACACACACACACACACACAGAACATTTTGATCCTATTGTCCCCTCATCACCTTCCCTTGTCTCCACTTCATACTTATCTGATTCTTCCTCCACAAAATGGTCTCTCAATTAGGTTCCTATCTTTTCATTGAACTTATCAATCTAGATTCTACATAGGAGAAAAATATGTGATATTTTCTGTCTGCCTTACTTTAACATGATGATAGCCAGTTTAATTCATTTTCCTGCATATGTCATATAATTTCATACATATTTATGGCTGAAGTAATACTCCATTGTATTAGCATGCACCTTTTTTTATCCATTCATCTGTTGATGGGCACTTAGGCTGACGTACAACAACTCTTCACAAAGGGACAAAGGCCAAGCACACCTTTTGGTGGGGAGATGCAAAATCCACTCTTGAAGATAAGTGGGCTTTTGGGTTTTTTCCTTGTTGTTAGTATTGGGGCTTGAAGTCAGAGCACCTTGTGTGTTTTGTTGTTGTTGTTATTGTTAGTACTAGGGCTTGAACTCAGAGCTTGGTGCTCTTTCTTACCCTATACCCACTCAATACTGGTGCTCTATCACTGCAGCCACACCTCTATTTCTAGCTTTCTACTGATTGATAAGAATTAATACATCCCTTTGATTTGTCGACGTAGGCAGGCTTTGAACCTCAATCTTCAGATCTCAGTCTCCTGAGTACCTAGATTATAGGTGTGAGCAACCAGTATCAGGCTCACGAGAATGTGTGTTTATGGGTTTATTTATTTTTATGTAGTTGTGTAAAGGAGTTTCAATTCCACAAGGTAGATTATGAATGTAATGCATCATGATCAAAGTCACCTTTCCATCCTTCTATGCTGTCTTTCCCCATGATGTGAGTTTTGTGATCAGATAATATCCTTTTACTTTTCAGCAAAAGGCTTTTAGGGAGGATGGCTTATGCCCTGTCTTTTGACAATGCTTATTCCTTGATTCCTTGTCTTTTGTACTGTCCTTTTATAAACAGAAGAATTAGGTTGTCTCTCGCTATCCTCTGAAATTTGTCACAAGTATTGAAATTCTCTGGTTTACAGAGAATTCACCCACTTTGTCCCTTTACCCACTTTGTCTCTCAGTCTTGTAAGTTCATGGTACCCCAAATAGTTCATCCAGCTTCCCTGAACTTCAGACCTATAGAACTAAAGTTCTTTTTTAGGCCTGTGATCGAAATAATTTCTCACATTTTCTTAAAAGAAATGTTCTCATTTCCTGCCTTATGAAATGATAATCCCTCTGTACAACACTTTAAAATTCAATGTGTGACACACACACACACACACACACACACACACACACACACACACACACACACACACACACACATTCCTGAGAGAAAATAATATTTCTGGTGCCACCATAGGCCTGTAAGTATACCTGTTGGTAAAAGAGAAAATACTAGGTTACTAGGACTACCCTTGGTACAAGAATCCACTTCTGCACTAATTCTCCTCACTTGGAAACTCCTCACTTGGCCACTGCATAGGTTAAAGGATCTGGCCTTCACTATGATATGTATGGGATTATCTCTGGTTTCTGTTTTAACCTCACAAGAATTTGGCAGTAGTCACAACTTGCAGAGTGCTGAATTTGAGGAACAGAAATGTGAAACCAAACTTTAAGCTTCTCTTTCCATCAGCAGAGCCATTTCCAGGAATCAAAATGTCTGGAAGGCACATTGGCAAAGTTTGCCTGTGCATTTGTGATTGGTGAGAAGACGAGATGGCAACCCAGGTAGGGGTGCATCTTCTCAGTGACTAAAGAAGTCGCTTCAACTAGAGCATGGCTTTAGGCAGACCCCGTACTTTATACCCACGATTCATGTCTTGCCCACCTCTCAGCAGCTCCCTTCTTCTGTTCATCCTGAGCTGTCCCACACATTGCCCCATACAGAGACTTAGTGTCTCCCCCTCCCACCCCTTCTAACCACAATCCTCAGATTTCAGGCCCCTGTGTAGTGTCTGGCCTCATATAAGATATATCTCCTATTAAACACCAAGAAATGAAAAAAAGCCAAAAGCTGATTTGTGGAGCCTAGCCTTGAGCAAAATATCTCAGGGATATTAACTGGGCCCTGAATTCAAGCCCTATGACCAGCACCAAACAACAAAAAAAGCTCAAGTGGTTGAGCTGTGGCTCAACGTGTGAAGCCCGCTTGCCTGTTTAAAAACAAGAACCCTCAAGGAGAGACACTAGGACTTTAAGAATGAGATATGAATCCTGCACTGAAAAAATGAAACAAACAAAAGACCCAGAATAAATGAAAATGCAGGCAAGAAAAAGAGCCAATTAAAGGTTTTGAAACTAGCACCAGCATGAAAGTCCATGAGACTTGTTTGAATGTGTGCCAGTCATGCACTTGAACTGGAGTGTTTTGCTTCTGGCTAGGAGTCTACTACTCCTAGTAGTTAATTGGAGATGAGTCTTATGGACTTGCCTGCCCGAGCTGGCCTCGAACAGCAATCCTCAGGCTTCAAGCTTCTGTGTAGTGCCTTTGGCTTCCCATAGGACTCTTATCTCTTCTTAAGGACCAGAAAATAGACAAACAGAAAAAGTCATGGGGGGAAATGTCAAATTGTAGGAGCTGCAAACCTTGAGGAAGAAAAACAACTAAACTGTTAAGAAGTGAAGGAGAAAGGATGGAAATAGACCAGACTCAATCTTCCACGGGCAATGACTATTAATTGAGATAGAGCAGCGAGGAACAGCCTTCCCACAGGCTTGGAGACTGTGTGTCAGAGCTGGGACAGGAGCTAGGTTTTATGAAGTCTGAGCAAGGAGGCAGCTAATGAAATAGCCACTAGGTCAAAGGCGGGGTGGGTAGGCCCACAGTGGTGGAATGCTCACAGCTGGGCTTAGAGTGATTGTCCTGCTGGAGTCAGGCAGTCGGCACTTATCTTTGGTGGGTTGCTGGTATCTGTATGCACCTGGGAAAATAGGGGGGGAATCAATCCTTCATATTCCATCTTTGGATACATAAAAAGAATTGTGCTGAGAAGGGAGCAACATGTTATAGCAAGAACAAAGCAGAGTCTTATCACAAACAAAAATAGTGGGCAGGAAGTGAGTTCAAGCCCTGGGGCCAGCACCATAAAAATAAAAAAGGCAGAATTTCACCTGTGGCTAAAGCTGTAAATCCAGTAACCTTGAGGGGTAAAAAATTAGTACAAATTGCAGGCCATGATTCCAAACCCTAGCACTAGCTCCTAAAATTTTAACATTTTTAAAAAGTCAAAATTTCTGCTTTGGCTTAAATTGTAGATTCTGCTATTCTTGAATTTAAAAAAAAAACTTAAAAATGAATAGGATGGTCAGGCCCTCACTTCAAGCCCTGCAAGTGACAAAGTGGCAGAGCAGAAGTCACTCCATCTGAGCATGAGTAATGAGCTCCCTCTTTAAGACAAGGAATGTCTTACATAAGGTCTTAAACCCCTTTACAATCTCAGCATGTCGGATTGTGGCAGGCAAGACCTGGTCTTGAGTGCAAACTTATGGTGATTCAGAAGTAGAAAGAAGTCCACTGGCCACACAGGCTGGTTGTTTTACTTTTTCAGTGCAGGTTTTATGTCTTATTCTTAAAGGCCTGGTGTCTCTCCTTGAGGGTTGTTGTTTTTCAACAGACAAGCAGGCTTCACACGTTGAGCCACAGCTCAACCACTTGAGCTTTTTTTTTGTTGTTTGGTGCTGGCCATATGTCATGCTGTTGAAAACTATGGAGAAAGGGGGATATTGACATAGTGATGGGACCATAGATGGCCTCAAATACACTCAGCTGGGGGGAAGGGAGTAGAGAGACCCAGATGTACTTACCCTACTTCCTGTGAGCTCTGTCTCACTCTCTGATCTCAAAGGTGCCATTTCTATACTCTACATGCTTATGAGCCTCAGGTCCATACCCTGTGTGAACCTCTGGCCCCTTATTGGTAACATACACACATTCATAACACACACACATATACACACAAACCTCTTCCTAAGAACAAGCCTGTCAAATTAACAACCCTAGCAATCTACTGGTAGGAAACCTAATTGAGCAACGGTGAAAGGTCAGTTTCAACATGCAAGCTTGAGTTTTTTGAATATATCTCCTTTCTTTGTGTGAGCAACTTTGTAGCCAGTTGAAACAGAAAGCAGGCATTTTCATGTGGATAAAGGTGTTAGCAGGAGAGGGAGGAAATACTGTTTGTTTTCCTAAACTGTTGTGGAATGTGTGAGAATTGAAGTCTTCACTTATTAAAGTGTGAAGAATTTCTCTCATACAACCTGTTTATTATTATTATCATTATTTTTATATTCCCTGCTTGTCCTGGGGATTAAACTCAGGGCCTGAACACTGTCCCTGAGCTTCTTCTTTATCATCAAGGCTAACGAATCTATCACTTGAGCCACAGCTGTTAAATGGCTTTTTTGCTGGTTAATTTACAAATTTTTCTTCCATCCAGGGCTGGCTTCAAGCTGCAATCCTCAGATCTCAGGATACTGAGTAGCCAGGATTACAGGCTTGTTATAATTCTAAAAAAAAAAAAAAAAAAAAAAAAGGATTACAGGCTTGAGCAACTAGCCCCCAGCTTCAGAGCCTGATTTTTATAGAATCTTGGAGCCTGGAGATCACTGAAGAGTATTTGAAGGCAAGGTGGCAATGTATTCCCTGGTGGGAGGAATAATGAGGATCAGTGTTGGTCCCTTAAAATATTTCATAATCCCTGGAACTCTACAGGGATTCAGTAACATGGAAAAAAGAGATTTGGTGGACGTGAATATATTAAAAGGAAACTTTATCACATTATCTACGGTGGGCCTCATGATATGCTACTCAGGGTCTTTTTTATTTAAGAGAGGAATGTCTCAGGTAATGAGATGTGACAGCAGAAACAGAGTTTGGAGAGGTGCTGCTAGGAGCCAAGGAATATGGGCAGACTATGTAGACATTGGAAGAGGCTCTGCTTTATATCCTCCCAAAAGGAGACTGCTCTTCGCACACCTTGATTTCCTCTGAGAGCCCATAAGAACCCTGTGGGATCCATTTTGAATTTGTCATTTCCAGAACTTGGAAATGTTGTTGTCTGGTTGTTTTATGCCACTAAATTGGTAGTCATTTGTGACAATAGCAACAAGACACTGACACATCCATCCTTGGATCTTGCATTCCTACAATTTACTCCAGAAAACCACTAGAACCATTCCTTAGTGGCATTTGTGGAGAAGAGATGCTCTTTAATGTAAGAACATTTTAGAGACCTACTATACATTGTACTTGAAGTAAGAATTACACCTGTTACTCCTCATAACAACTCTGTACTCCAGTAACACTACTACCTACACCATCAGTTCTCTATTCCTGTGTAACAAATGCTTGCAAACACTAAGCATTTATTCTCACTCAGTTTCTGAGAGTCAGGAATCCAAGAGAAGCTTAGCATGGGGGTTCTGAGTGAGGGGCTTAGGAGACAAGTGTGAAAGTTTCCACTGGGGCTAGGGTCATCTGCAGGCATGACTGCTTCCTGCTCATGTACTCCAGTCATCAACTGGAAGTTGCAGCTCCCTGTCCTAGGGCCTTCTCCATATACTGCTCACACATGCAATTGTTTCACCCAGAGCAAAGGGTGAAAGAGAGACAAAGAGATCTCACTGTGAGAGTAGGAGCCACTTATATGGCAATCTCAGAACTGATAGCTCTCATTTTTACCGTATTCTGCTCACTAGAACCACGAACTAGATCTGGCCACATCTGAAAAATGAAAGTGCAGATGATTATTACAGTTGGTGCAGTTTTGACCTGGGACATACTTTGGAGTGTGTTCCTAAAGGGGACCTGTTCAGCTAATGGCTCATGGGTCTTGAAATGAAGGGACAATCTACACCTCATCTATGCTCTGTCATAACCAGTGTCTGAATGAGTCTGTGCTCAAGATACATGGTTTCAGAGAGGGTTGGGTGTGCCTGGCATAGTCTGGAACCGCCCGAAGGCTAAGGGTCACTGAGTGGGACAGGAAAAAGAAGAGCACAAGAGAAAGGTAAGGGCCCATTATTCTACCACATTGAGAATTTGGCAGTCAATAAAGAATGCTGAGGCAGGAAGATCATAAATTCCAGTACAGCTTAGGCTACATCACCCAATTCTATCTCAAAAAGGAAGGGAGGGCAAGACAAAGGGAGGAAAAATGCAATGAAGGGAAAGAAAAGGAGGAACTAGAAAAGAAAAAGAAGGGGTAAACCCAGGAAAGAAGGGAAGGAATTAAAAGAATCAATAATAGGGGAAAAGTATATGTTAGGATGTGTAAATAATCCTCAAGAATGAACCAACTATGATAAATGACAGCAACTAATTATGGAGAGTTTTAAAAGAGAAAGAAGTAGTAGGTGACAATAATTGAGAAAATGAAGTAGGGTTATGGAGGAACAGCTCCCTGAGATTCTTCTGTGAGTAAAATTACTGTTCTTGGGGGAGAAGGAGAGATTTTTTTTAACTAAGTCTTGCTATGTAGCCCAGGTTAGACTGGAACTCACTATACAGGCCAAGTTGGCCTCACTCCCTAAACCTCCTGCCTCTGCCTTCTGCATCTGTGTGAATATAGTTTTATTTGAGTGTCTCATTTTAATGCTGTTGCTGTTGCCAGTCCTGGGATCAGGACACAGGATGTGGGTGCTATCTCTGAGCTTTTTTCTTTTTTTTTTTTTTTTCTTGTTTAAGGCTAGCCCTGTCCCACTTTGAAACTTGGGGCTACTTGTGGTTTTCTGGTGATTAATTGTCAAGAAGAGTCTCATGAACTTGCCTGTCAAGGCTGCCTTGAAACCCAGATCCTCAGATCTCAGTCTCTACAGTAGGTAAAATTATAGGTGTAAACCACCAGTGCCCAACCCATTATTTTTCTTACAAAGACCTGTCAAGTAGAATGAGCTGTAAGCCCATAAACTATGGGTTGTCCTCTGGGAAAGACTTAGTATTTTATGCTTGGCCAACAGAGCTATATAAAAACTGTCATCTATATATACCCACTTGCATGCTGTATTATATGATTTATCATTTATTTGATTTATCATTTATCAATGTCTACCATGGAGCAAAATCTTCAGCTAGACATTTTTGTGGTGGTGTTATTGGTCATAAGGCTTGAACTCATCCTGGGCGCTCTCCCTGCGCTCTTTGACTCAAGGCTAGCATTCTACCACTTTGAGCCACAGTGCCACTTCTGGTTGTCTGGTTGTTAATTGGAGGTAAGAGTCTCACAGACTTCCCTACCCAGGCTGGCTTTAAATCACAATCCGCAGATCTCAGCCTCTTAAGTAGCTAGGAATGCAGGCATTTTCTAGCACCCCTGGCTAGAAAATATTTATACCTATGCTAAAACTGCATGTTGGTGGCTCACATCTGTAATCCAACTACTCAGGAGGCTACAATTGATCTGAGAATTGCAGTTCAAAGCCAGTCTGTGTAGGAAAGTTTGTGAGAATCTTATCTCCAGTTTACAAGCAAAATGTCTTCAGCAAACATGGTCCAGGTGGTAAAATGGTAAGAGTGTCAGCTTTGAGCAAAAAGGCCAAGGGAGAGAATGAGGCTCTGAGTTCAAGCCCCAATACTGGCACAAAATTCAAAAACAAAAGAGACAAGTGCCAGTGTCTTATGCCTATAATCCTAGCTACTCAGGAGTCTGAGATCTGAGGATCAATGTTAAGACAGTCCAGGCAAAAAAGTCTACAAGACTCTAGTGTACAATAAACTATTCAGAAAACGATGAAAGTGGCGCTGTGGCTCAAATGGTAGAGCCCTAGCCTTGGGAACAGAGTCTAGAGACAGTGGCCAGGACCTGAGTTCAAGCCACAGGACTGACAATAAAGAGGAAAAAGAAAAAGAAAGTTGAGCAAAATGAGTAATAAGGGGCTGGGAAGGTGGCTCAGTGATAGAGTGCTTGCATTGCATGCATGAGGCCCTGGGTTGGATTCCTCAGCACCGCATAAGCACAAAAAGCTGCAAGTAGCATTGTGACTTAAGTGGTAGAGTGCTAGCCTTAAGCTGAAGAGCTGAGGGACAGCGCTCAGCCCAAAGTTCAGGCCCCCTGACTGCCCCCCCAAAAAAAGAGTAATAATAGTAATTAATAGGTGTTAATATATACCACAGTAATCAATTATCAATGATCAAAATTGAAAGAAAAATATTCACTTGGTATGTATATTATTCTCTACATATGTGTGTATATTTATATACACATATATAAACTCACATATATGTAAGTTTACATCCTTGTATATAAGCAGTTAGGTTTTTCTATATGTACATGGATGTACTTAACTATAGACAATTGTTCTTGTGTAAATATATGCATATATGTAAACATATATACATATGTAAATATATGCATATACACATATACAAGCATCTTACTAGGAAAGAATCCTAACTGATCAAAGTCCCAGAATGTTTATTTACTAAAAGGTTTTGAGAGAAAAGAACTGACATATCGCCTTAAAAATAACTTGACTTGGGCTTGGAAGTTAGCTCAGTGGTAGGGTGCTTGCCTTGCATGCATGAGCCTCTGGGTTCAATTGTTCAGCACCACACAAGCAGAAAAAAGCTGAAAGTGGCACTGTAACTCAAGTGGTAGTGCACTAGACTTGAGCTGAAGAACTGAGGGACAGCACCCAGACTCAGTATTCAGCCCCCATGACTGATAAAAAAAAAAGAAATAAAATAAAATAATTTGACTTTTTAAATCTGTCACCTCTTGCTGTGTTGTTGTCTAAGAGTGTAGGCACGCAGACTGCACACATGCTATGTTTGGTGGTGACCCCAGGACTTTTGCAGTTTGGATTGCTCAGGTTGTGGCTGGAGGCAGATAGCTCTGCTTCTCAGTTGTCACTTTTGTTGGCTTCATCAATTCAGAAGTGGTCAAGAACTTCAGTTCCTCATGTGAATTTCCTATTATTCTTGTTATTTTTTTTATTGTGAAAATACTGTACGGAGGGTTTACAATTACATGGGCAAGGTAATGAGAACATTTCTTATCATTTCTTCATAGCATTGTTGCCTCCTCCTTTGTTTCCCCTTCCCATCCCTTCCATGTCTCACCCCCCTCCCTTCTGCCCCCGGGCAAAGTTGTAAAGTTCGTTTTTTTACATAACCACTTGTGCATCTCATTGTTGCAATGGGTCCACTTGTATCCCTATTTGAACGATTTGTTTTTTTCCCATCCCCTCCACAAATTATACCAACATCAAATACAGTGAAAACAGAGGTTATACCATGGGAGAGGGAATACAAAGAAACTAAGAAATCATCTTATAAATATGTTAGAAACAATTGCAAGAAAGAACAAACATTTGAATCCTTATCTTGGGGTTTGTTTAGCCTAATATCAACTTATCTGACCTTTTCTGCTTGTCTCAGACATATACTAGTTATTGCATATAATGGAAATCATGGGACCTATGTTTCCTTGGGCTTGGCTTACTTCACTTAATTTAATTGTTTCCAAATCTTTCTATTTCCTAACAAATGGGGCAGTGTCATTCTTTCTGATGGAGGCATAGAATTGCATTGTGTATATATGCTACATTTTCTTGATCCATCTACTGAGGGACATCTTGCTTGGTTCCATATTTTTTGTTGTTGTTGTTGTTCCATATCTTTTCTATGGTAAATAATGCTGCAATAAACATAGTTGTGTGGTAGCTTTAGTATGGTCTTGTTTGGGATCATTTGGGTAAATGCCCAAAAGTGGATTGCTGGGTCATAGGGGAGCTCTATATGGAGTCTTTTGAGGAACGTCCATACTATTTTCCAAAGTAGTTGACCAAGTTTACATTCCCACCAACGTGCAGTAAGGTTCCCTTCTGTCCACATCCCCTCCAGCATCTGTTGTTATTAGAGTTCTTGGTTATAGCCATTCTAACTGGGTTGAGGTAGAATCTCAATGTTGTTTTGATTTGCATTTATTTTATGGCTAGAGAGATTGAGCATTTCTTCATGTGTCTATTGCCCATCTTTCTTTCCTCTTCAGAGAAGTTTCTCTGTAAGTCTTTACCCCACTTATTTATTGGGCAGCTGTTTGTTTGAGGATTTGTTGTTGGGGGATTTAATTTTTGAGCTCCAGGTATATTTTAGGTATAAGAACATTGTCGGTTGTACTAATGAGAATTTTTTGAGTGTGTGTCTGTGTGTCTGTGTATTTGTCTGTAGAATCCCAGCATGTTAGTTTGGGTTCAGATCCAGGAATGTCATGTTTAAATGAGGGAGGAAGAGGGTAAAATGTCTTTGCTTCCTTGTGGAGAAGGTTGTTGTGAAATGGCACTATGTGTGACAGAGGTGCTGGTTATTACTCTGTAATGACTAATGCTGATTGAAGGACTGCTTACCCTTTCCATCTTGACCACTTCAGCACCAGGCAGGCACATTTATTCTCTGTGAATGATGTGTTTTTCTGGTCTCTACAAGAGACTGCATTGCTATCCCCAGAGTGTTTTGTGAGACCATTGTAATGCAGACAGTTCTTTCAAGATTTCCACAAGCATCTGATCATTGCATAGCCCTGAAACAGTCTCAGAGAGAGAGAGGTAGCATGGTGCCTTATCTTCTTCTTTTGTTGTTGTTCTTGTTTTGTCAGTGGCAGGGGAGGATGTTGAACTCTGGGCCTGGGTTCTGTTCCTGAGCACCACAATTCCATTGCCAACTTCCATTTGGTCAAGTGGAGATAAGCATCTCCAGGACTTTCCTGCCCAGGCTGGTTTTGAACTGCGATCCTCAGATCTTAGTCTCCTGAGTAGCTGGGATGACAGGCGGGAGCCACTGTCTGACACCCAGCCTGGTATTCATTCTTTTTTTTTTTTGAGACAGACTCTCACTACCTCTGCCTTGGCTGGTTCCGACCTGGAAGTACAGATACGTGGCAAAAGGCCCTGAAGTGGTCCTGAAGGTCGTAAATCGTATGACTGGGGTTAATTTGTAACTCTTCCCAACTAAGAATTAATGAGAGTTGGAAATAAAACAACAACAAAAAATAACCCAAAAGCTCTTCCCTAGCATTCTTATGTCCCATGTTTCTTTCTCTCTCCTTCTCCCCACCCCCTTCATGAATTCTTTTGTTCATCCACAGGAGGAACTAAATCAGGGCAGGAAACCATGACAGAATAAAGGGAAGTTCTATTGTGTCTCCCCTCGTATCCCCACCAAAGCACTGGCAGGCACGCAGCCCAGCAGCCCAGCTACCAAGGAAAAGATCTGAGAATTACGGTTCAAAGCCAGCCTGGGACAGAGAAATCCATGCAACTCTTATCTCTAGTAAACCAACAAAAAGCCAGAAGTTGTGGTATGGCTTGAATGGTGGAGCTGTGTCCTTGAGCCAAAAGAAACTGAGTGAAAGCTCAAAGCCCTGAGCTCAAGCCCCAGAACACAAGTGTGTATGTGTGCACAAGATTGAGTACCAAGCAGTAGGTTTTACATCGAAGAATATAGTACTGGGCCTAGAAATTAGCCAGGTGCCCATGGCTCACACCTGTCATCCCAGATACTTAGGAGGCTTAGATGTGAGGATTGCAGTTCAAAGCCAGCCTGGGCAGGAAAGTCCATGAGAGTCTCATCTCCAATGAACCACCAGAGAACCGGAAGTGGTGCTGTGGTTCAAGTGGTAGAGTGCCAGCCTTGAGCTGAAGAGCTCAGGGACAGCGCCCAGGCCCTGAGTTCAATCCCCATGACTGACCAAAGAAACAACAACAACAACAAAAAAAAAAACACTCGAGTCTCACTGGACACTCAGTGGGAAATGTGGGTGGAGATGGGAGGGAGAGAGCGAGGGAAGGGGGACCCTGTCCAGAAAGATGTCACTGTCACCCCTCTGCATGTCACCTTTATCATAACTAAAAATAAAATCCAAAAACAAAAAAACTAAAGTAACAGGAAAGCAAAGAACAACAACCACTAAAGTCTCATTGCAAAAGCCGAAACCTAGCGGCCAGAGTAGGTTAAAAGCAGATTGGGAGATGGCGCTGAAGCCAGTCAGAAAAATTGCAAGCGCTGGGCCTTTGGGTAGAATCAAAGGAAAGGGAGAAACAGCCGGGGGCAGGGGAGGGGGGTCCTCCCTCTCTCCCCCTCTGTCTCTTTCCTTTGCTCTTTCTCTCTTCCTCTGTCTCTCTCCTCTCCTCCCCACGTTTCTCTCTCTCTGCTTCCTGGCCACCATGATAAGAGATACTCTTCCTTTCGACACTCTACCCACTGCAGTTGATAGAAATCTCTGCAAGGAGTCAGGATAAGTCCTTCTTCCCCTGGAGTCATTCCCATCCAGCGTTCCATCAGAAAGACAAGTGCCCATGAATACAATGACTGGCTGTCCAGCGGAGTTTCTAGAAGGTGAGCAAGAGGCTGTGACCAGGGGATACCTAGGTGCCGCCCCAGCCACGGACTCTTTGGGAGGGGGGAGGTAAGGGTTGAAGCTGCTCCTCCCACCCAGACTTTCTGTCTTTTCCAAGTGTTAGCCGGACTCAGAGCTGCCTCGAATAAATGTGACACTTCCTCCTGTTCCTGGAGACTTCTCGAGAGGTGGAATATTGCTTTGAGAAGAACAAGACCAGCCCCACATCAGTCCACTCTGTATCCTGATGGATAGAATGAGGACACCCCATCCAGAGCTTTGTTAAACATCTTAGGAAGACTGGGCCTTGGTGTTCACACTTGTCATCCCCACTACTCAGGAGGCTGAGATCTGAGGATCATGGTTCAAAGCCAGCCTGGGGAAGCAAAGGCCATGAGACCTTATCTCCAGTGAGCCACCACCACACTGGATGTGAAGCTATGGATCAAGTGGAAGAGCGCCAGCCTTGAGTGAAAAAGCTCAGGGACAGCACCCAGGCCCTGAGTTCAAGCCACCGCAGAACTGACACCAAAAACAAAACAAAGGAGGAAGGACGCAGTACTTTGATGAGATCCAGCTTCGCCAAACCTCCACCCCTGGCCTCTACCCACCTCAGCTTCTGCTCTGGAATTTTGCTTCCTGGGATGTTGATCTCTGAACCTCCTTTTTACCACCCTGGCTCCTGACTTTAGCCCATCTCTAGACTCCAACTCTTCCTCCCCACCCCCAAACTCCAGGTGAGGCTCTTCTCTGTTTCCAGTGAATCTTCTGGGGAGGGGGGTGTTCTTTTTGGAGAGGAGGAACACCCATTTTGTCTTAGCTACTTCCCTTGAGTTGTGTTTTTTGGGGGAAGGGCAGAGCCTCTGGCTGGCTCTGCATAGATTTTTTGTTCTCTTTTACAGCCAGGGGCCAACTCATTCCGAGGAAGGGTGTAGCAGCAGGGGCTAACTTTGGAATCAGGACTTTCTGATGTATTACTTACTTACAAGGTTCAAAAATATAAATAAAATAAGGAAAAAATTAAAGAAGAAATTACATGGGCTAACCATCCACCAGCTAGATGTGTCTTACAATGCAGTGTTCCCAACCAAGGCTCTGGGGGAGGAAAAGGATTTGGGAAAGCAAATTAACAAGTTATTCAGGCTTGGAAACTCCCTCCTTCCTTTCCTCCCTCCCTCCCTCTCTCCCTCCCTTACCCTCCCTGCTACCATCCCCACTCTCCTCTTTCTCTTTCCCTCCCTCCCACCCTCCCTCCCTCCCTCATTCCCTCATTCCCTCTCTCTCTCCCTTCCTTCCTTCCTTCCTTCCAACTTCCCTCCCTCCCTTCTATGACATTGAGACTTGAACTCAGGACCACATGCTCTGACTTGGGTTTTTGACTCAAGGCTGGCACTCTACCACTTGATCCACACCACTCCTTCCAGCTTTTTGGTGGTTCCTTGGAGACAAGAGTCTCATGGACTTTCCTGCCCTGCCTGGCTTTGAACCAGGATCCACAGCTCTCAGCTTCCTGGGTAGCTGGGATGATGGGCATGAGCTGCCGTGTGCCCGACTGTCCTGCTTGGTTTATAAAATACTTCCAGTGCCTTAGGTGGGGGCCAGCACCCCAATCCCAGTTCTCCTGTCCCCTCCTTCTCCTGATCCTTGCCCATCCCCTTCCATTCCCAGACCTGTCCAAACCCAGACCCAAGGAAAGGGTTAATGAGGCCTGCTGACCAACTGCCTTTCTCATTGGTTAGCATGCATACCAGTCACTCTGGGGTGGGGCCTTGGCTCCCAGTGGACTGCTAGCCTGGTCCTCAAGGGCTGCAGCAAAGCCTCCCCTCCCCCTCCCTGCCCCTCCCCCTCCTGCTCCCCTCCATGGTCCCAGTTAGTGATTCTTGTGTGGTCGGCTGTGGAAACTCTGTAGATTTTGACTCTGTGCAGAAAAGCTGAAGTTTGGGCAGATGAAAGCAGGGAGATGCAGTGGCACCAGCCTCTGTGCTTCCCGCTCCATTCCTTTCTTTGATTTTTTTCCCTTTTTTTATTTGTCAGTCCTGGGCCTTGAACTCAAGGCCTGGGCGCTGTCCCTGAGCCACAGAACCAGATTCATTGGAGATGAGAGTCTCACAGACTTTGCTGCCTGGGCTGGCCTTGAAATGCAATCCTCTAGATCTCAGCCTCCTGAGCAGCTGGGAT
This sequence comes from Dipodomys merriami, assembly GCF_024711535.1. Lineage (NCBI taxonomy): Eukaryota > Metazoa > Chordata > Mammalia > Rodentia > Heteromyidae > Dipodomys > Dipodomys merriami. The sequence continues at coordinate 1,421,307 of NW_027204448.1, read as the reverse complement.
GACAGGCGGGAGCCCCAGTGGGGGAGAGGGGGGTGGACACTGACCCCGGGGGTTGGGGGGCCACTCTAGGCAGGACTGGGGACAACTCTGCAAGCCCAGGGCTGAGCCACCTGGAAATCTTGGGGATTACAAGCCCCAGCTGGGGTCCTGGGAGGAGGCCCTGAGCTGGAGGGGTGGAGGCTGGTGGGGCAGAGATGGAGGCCAAGTACACTCCTTCCTCTTCCACTTCCTCCTCTCTTGCTTCCTGCTTCTCCTTCCTCCTAGCCCCTCCTCCTCCTTTTCCTTCCTCCTCCTCCCTCTTCCTTTCCTTCCTCCTCTACCCTCTCCTCCTCCTTCTCCCCCCTCCTCCTTTCCACCCCTCCCTTTCCTTCCACTTCTTCCTCTTTCTCCCCCTCCTTTTCCTCTAGCTCCTCCTTCTCCCTTCCCCCTCCTCCTCCCCTGTGGTGGGGGGAGGGGAGGGGCAGGGCTGGAGAGAGAAGAGGGGGCAGGGTCATTGCAAAAGAAAGCCCAAGGATCAGCAAGTCTGGCCACCATGATCAAATCCGCTCCCCCTCACCCCAACCTCAGTTCCCCCATCTGTAAAATGGGTGCAAAGGGGTCGCGGCCACAGAGAATCAGAAATAAAAAGGAATCGCAGCCACAGAGAATTAGAAGCAAAAAGGAATAAGAGAAAGACACACAGGAATCCCTTTCTCAGGGACAAAAGCACCCCTTCATCCTCCGCTGGGGTGGTGGATTGCAAAAGGCAAAGCTGGGGCCCTGGTTGGAGAGGGGAAGGGAGGTGCGCCCACCCTGTGGGGTTGCCATGGTGATGGCAGGGATGCAGGAAAGATGGAGATACTCCAGGCCAGCTGGTGGTGAGTTACTTTGAGGGAAAAACAACAAACTTGACAGGACTGCAAGCTGGCAGAAGGCAGAGACAGGGCCCTGGGGAGAGCAGGGGTCACCCCAATGAGGGACAGGATCAGAGGGCCCAGGATGGAGTCACAGAGCCTGGGATGGGGTCACCCCAGTAAGGGACTGGGTCCCAGGTGCTGGGCCCAGCCCTGCCTACCACAAAGTAAGGAAGAAACCAACTCTCCCAATCTCCATTTTCCATATCTCTAAAATGGGGTCGATCACCCAAATCCAGAGATTCAAGAGGAATGATGTCGATTAAGGTGGGAAATGTTAGCCAAGCTCCCATGGCTCACATCTGTCCTCCCAGCTACCCCAGAGGCCGAAGCCAGCCCGAGCAAGAAAGTCCATGAGACTTCTATCTCCAATGAGCCGGCAAAAAGCCAGAAGTGGAGCTGTGGCTCAAGTGGTAGAGCGCCAGCCTGGAGCACAAAAGCTCAAACAGAGCCTACACCCCAAGTTCAAGCCCCAGGAGATACACACTCTCATGCACACTTGCGTGCACACACGCATATTACAAAAAGATGATGTGAAATTTTTAGTGTGTTTATCTGAAGCTCAGACTTAATCTTCTCAGGATCACTGTGATTTTCAGTTCACTGGGTCTTCACGTGGAGAGACTGTTCCACAAACTCAACAGAGGCCCTGGCAGGGTGCACGGCTGCCCAGGCCTACTGGTTAACGGAAAGAACTTCCTTAATAAGTTGCACAATGAGCAACAACCGGAACCGTGCCTGTAGCCAATTGAGCCTCAAAGTCACACCTAAGCAAACACGTTTCTGGTTGTCTGTTCAGAGACCTGTCCACTGCCCACTGCCCACGGATGGTACACAGAATGAAACAGTGTGGAACCCCTTTCCTCTCCCCCAGGGCATCTCTGAACCCCTAGAAACCTTCCTTCCCGGCCAAAGCCTGGGGAAGGTTGACCAGCTCCATGGCTCCTCCTGTCCCCCCACAGGCTCAGGTCTTGAGAAACCCTGCAATCTGGAAAATTCGTGTGTGTGTGTGCACGCTTGTGCACTGGTCCTGGGGCGTGCATGCCGGGGCTGGCTGGGCGTCGTCTCTGAGCATTTCACTCAAGGCTGGTGCTCTACCTCTTGAGCAGCAGCTCCACTTTTGAATTTTTTTTTCTTTTTGCTGGTTTGCTGGAGATAAGAGTCTCTGGAACTTTCCTGGCTTCGAAACGCGATGCTCCAGATCTCGCGATGCTCCAGATCTCAGCCTCCTGAGCTGCTGGGATGATGGGTGTGAGCCTTGGGCAGTGTGGCCTGGCTTCTAAACATGAGTGAACACTTTGGAGGGAGGGAAAGGACGCCGGCCTCCACCTGGCCTCTCCCCTGTCCGGGGCTGACCTGGACGTTGTCCACAGCTTCTAGGGTGGAGGGCGAGGGCAGAGGGCGGAGGGCAGGCTGCTGCTGTTTTGGGCCCACCTTGGCCTCAGGATGTGGTCAGAGTGGACTGGGGCCAACCTTGTGATCACACCTGGGACTGAGGCCCAGTGGGGCCTCCCAGGTGTGGTGGAGGCTGGGAGGGTCCCACTGGGGTGGTGTCCCACCCCCACAGTGTGTCTTTGTGGACCAAGGGTTGTTTGTGGGTGTGTGGTGAGGGTAGGGCCCCTCCACTCTCCTCTCCCCCTGAGGGGTGGGGAGGGAGGCAGCTGCAGGGCTGGGTGTGCAAGGTTGTGCAACAGTCAGACAAGGGTGTGTATGGGTGGTGAGAAAGGCTGGGGCTGTTCTCCAAGCCCCAGGGGCCTGTCGCACACACAGAACCCACAGAGCACCCCCTCCCCTCCACCAGCAGGCCAGCCCTCCCCCAGCCTGGAGGGCCCAGCCCCAGGGTTGCCCTCTCTCCTGACAAGGGCAGTCAGGGGTGGGTGCAGTGGTCTCCTGGCCTGGATCTTGACTGGGGGCCGGGCCTCCGTCTCTCCTCCTCCTCCCCTGGCCTCTGTGAGGCGAGGCTCCAGACCTGATCTTCCAGCCGGCTCTGCTGCTCCAGGAAATAGCTTGAGGCTCCAGCCTGCTTGGCCCTAGGCCCTACTTCTCCATTCGCACAGACAAATACAAACAATACAATGGAACACAAACATAAATAACCACCAGAAGAATCCAGTCCCTGTTTTCCCTCCCACCAACCCCACCCTAGGAGGGGTGGAGGGAGGGAGAGAGGGAGGGAGGGAAAGAGGGAGGGAAGAGGGCTGGGACACAAACCCACTCAACCTCTGGCTATTGTTCTCCAGCTCAGAAACCGACTCAAACTTCCCAGAACTGGATCTGGTGACTGTTGTGTTGGTTTCAACCTTTTGTGGTGAGGGCCTTTAGCGCCTCCCAGGGCCTGGCCCTCCCACCTGCTCCCACCCTCCCCACCCCGCCCCAGTTTACTGTTTATTTATTTATTTATTTTGCCCCTCTTGGCCCAAGGCTCCCCCATCCCCCACCCTAGCCCCACCACACAGACCCTCCAATTCCTTCTTTCTTCTTTTAAATGGGCTTAGGTTGTAAACTTGGTGCTTTTGTTGTATTCACCATGGAGTTTGGTTTTGCTCAAAGGATATAGTACCCCAAAAGTCTTTATGGGGGGGCTTGAGGGGTTGATTAAGGAGCTTAAACTCAGCGCCTGGGCACAGTCACTGAGCTTTTGGGCTCAAGGCTGGCCCTCCACCATTTGATCCGTAGCTCCACTTCGGCTTTTTGGTGGTTTCCTAGAGATAATAGTTTTTACAGACTTTCCTGCCTGACCGGGCAGGAAAGTCCATGAGACTCTAATTTCCAGGGAACCACCAGAAAACTGAAAGTGGAACTGTGGCTCAAGTGGTAAAGCACCAGCCTTGAGTGAAAGAGCTCAGGGACAGCACCCAGGCCCTGAGTTCAAGACCCAGGACGGGCACAAAAACAGAATGGAGAAAAAGACCTGGAGGGGTTGAAGGGAGGGGGCTTACACTGCACATTTATTTCTCTTCTGCAACTGTACTTAGGAGCCCAGATACCTGTGGCTTCGCAGGATGGGGGTGGGGCCAGGGCAGGAACATTCCGATCTTTGGGCAGTGGGGCAGAGGCCAGACATGGTGGAAGATGGCCTGCTTCATCTCCAGATGAAGGGGAGGGGGAGGAGGAGGAGGAGGAGCAGGAGGAGGAAGAGGTAGTGGTGGAGGAGGTAGAGGAGGAGGGGGGAGGAGGAAGAGGGAGGAGGTGGAGGAGGAGGTGGAGGAGGAAGTAGAAGAGAATGAGAGGAGGAGAAGAGGATGAAGAAGAGGAAAGGAGATGGAGGAAAAAAGAGGAGAAGGAGGAGAGGAGGAAGAGGAGGGAAGGAGGAGATGGAGGTGAAGAGGAGGAAGAAGAGGAAGAGGAGATGGAGGAGGAGGAGGGGAAGAATGGAGGAAGAGGAGGGGGTAAGTGGAGGTGGTGGAGGAGGAGGGGAGGAGGAGGAGAGGAGGAGGAGAGGAAGGAAGGAGGGGAGGAGGGGGAGGAGGAGGGGAGGAGGAGGACTATTTCAGGATGAGTGTTTTCACTTTGAGGTCTGCTGTCAGCGGAGTGGAGCTGGCATGGCTGGCCACCTGTGGCCCTGAGGCCTCTCGGCTCCCTCTGCTGGCCGGTCCATGAGAGACAAGGCTCCCAGCCTCTGAGTACTTGGATTATTTCCCACCCATCGTTGCCCAAAGGCCCCGAGGTGAGGTTGGGTTGCTAGGGTCTGGGCCCAGGAACAGGCGTGGGGTTAAACTATCGCTGAAACTAGGAGAGGTTCGCCCTAAAGATCAGCACCCTGAAGATCAGCACCGAGAAGAAAGCAACAACCAAGAACTGTGGTTTCTGCTCTGTGAACCAACAAACAAAATCCAGAGTGAGCTTGCTCGCTTAAACATTGAATTTCCAAGAAGCCTTAAGGAAGCCCTGGGGGAGGGGTGTGGCAGTGGATCCCCAAATCTACTTTCATAGGAGGTGAGTCCTGTCACTGCTGGGGCTCAGAGATTCCAGATTCTGCTGGTCCTCAGTGGCTCACGCCAGTCATTCCAGCTACTCAGGAGGCTGAGATCTGAGGATTGCGGTTCAAAGCCAGCCCAGGCAGGAAAGTCTGTGAGACACTGATCTCCAGTGAACCACCAGAAAACTGGAAGTGGCACTGTGGCTCAAGTGGTAGAGTGTCAGCCTTGAATGAAAGAGCTCAGGGACAGTGCCCAGGCCCTGAGTTCAACCTCCCCCCCAACAAAAGGTCCTTTCTTCTTGGCTAAATGGTGATTGTGGTTGTGTTAACCACCTCTTGGCACTATACCTGGCAAAAATAACAAGTAAGCAGGGAGTATTTGTTGGGCAGACCAGTGAAACTGAAATCCCAGTTCTCTGGCTCCACTGCAGATTCCTCCAGACCACGTGACCATGGCATGGTCTCCCCTTCCTCTCCCGCGCCACCGCCCCCTGCACCCCCCCACTCCTCACCATGATTAGATCTGGGTCCTCATTTGTCTGCCCGCAGGGTGGAGTACATCCTTGTGTTTTATCCCCTAAAACAACGATCACTTAATTCTCTTTTCTCAGCAGTAGTCTTTGAAATAAGCCTGCACCCTGTTTCTGAATTCCTTTATGTGTGTGTGCACATGTATGCATGCACATGTGCATGTACCCATGCACACACATATTGGTGCTATCCTTGGGGATTAAACTCAGGGCCTGATGCTGTCCCTGTGCTCTGTCTGCTCAAGGCAGCCGAGTGCTCTACCATTTGGGCCACAACTCCACTTTTGGTTTGTGTGTTTGCTTAATTTGAGATGGTAATTTCACAGACTTTCCTGCCCAGGGCTGGCTTCCAACAGCCCATGCTCAGATCTTGGTCCCCTGACTAGCTGGGATTACAGGCACCATTCACAGGTGCCTGGGCCCTGATTCTGAATTCAGTTCTGGCCAACCTTCGCTGATGTTTTCCTGCCTCCTCCCGCTGCCCAGAGACAGCTTTTTTTTTTTTTTATTGTAAAAATACTGCACAGAGGGGTTACATGGGCAAGATAATGAGTACATTTCTTATCAAGAATTGTAACCTCCTCCTTTGTTTCCCTTCCTATCCCTTCCCATCCTCCCTCCGCCCCCCCCATCCAATCCTCCCCTCTTCCCCCTCCCCCCCACCAAAGTTGTAAAGTTCGTTTTCGACATAACGACTTGTACATCTCATTGTTGCAATGGGTCCACCTGTTTCCCTATTTAAATGATTTGTTTTTCCCCTTCCCCTCCACAAATTATACCGACATCAAATACAGTGAAAGCAGGGGTTATACTGTGGGGGAGGGACATACAAAGCAACAAAGAAATCATCTTATAAATGTGTTAGAAACAATTGCATAAAAGAAAAAAAATTGAATACATATCTTAGGGTTCATTTCCCTAACATCACCTTATCTGACCTTTTCTGCTTGACTCAGACATATACTAGATATTGCAAATAAGGGAAACCATGTGACTTATGTTTCTTTGGGCCTGGTTTATTTCACTTGATATAATTTTTTCCAAGTATTTCCATTTCCTAACAAATGGGGCAATGTCATTCTTTCTGATGGAGGCATAGGGGCTGGGAAGGTGGCTCAGTGGTAGATCGCTTGCCTGATGGAGGCATAGAATTGCACTGTGTATATATACCACATTTTCTTGATCCATTCATCTACTGAGGGGCATCTGGGTTGGTTCCATATCTTAGCTATAGTAAATAGTGCTGCAATAAACATAGTCGTGCTGGTAGCTTTAGTGTGGTTTTGTTTGTGAACATTTGGGTAAATGCCCAAAAATGGGATTGCTGGGTCATAGGGAAGCTCTATGTGGAGTCTTTTGAGGAACCTCCATACTGCTTTCCAAACTGGTTGAACAAGTTTACACTCCCACCAACAATGCAGTAAGGTTCCATTCTGTCCACATGCCCTCCAGCATCTGTTGTTGTTAGAGTTCTTGATTTTAGCCATTCTAACTGGGGAGAGGTGGTATCTCAATGTTGTTTTGATTTGCATTTCTGTTATGGCTAGGGAGGTTGAGCATTTCTTCATGTGTCTATTGGCCATCCTTCTTTCTTCTTTGGAGAAGTTTCTCTTCAAGTCTTTTGCCCACTTATTTATTGGGCAGTTGTTTCTTTGAGGATTTGTTGTTGGGGGATTTAATTTTTTGAGTTCCAAGTATATTTTAGATATGAGACCTTTGTCCATTGTATGGCTAGTGAAGATCTTCTCCCAAGCCTTAGGCTTTCTATTGATCTTGCTAGCTATGTCCTTTGCCATGCAGAAGCCCAGAGACAGCTTTGTAGAGACAAAGGCTTAAAAGTTCTAGACAGACAGGCACCAGTGGCTCACACCTGAAATACCAGCTCCTCTCAAGGCTGAGATCTGATGATTGCGGTTTGAAGGCAGCCCAGGGCAGGAAAGTCCTTTAGGCTCTGATTTATAATTAACTTTCAAAAAAGAAAAAGAAAAGCTGGGAGTGCAGTTGTGGCTCAAGTGGTGGAGCGCCAGCCTTGTGTGAAAAAGCTCAGGGACAGCGTCTAGGCCCTGAGTTCAAGTCCCAGTCCCAGGACTGGCACACACACACACACACACACACACACACACACACACACACACACACACACACACACACACACACACAGGAAACCCCACAGTCTCTGCCACCATAGCACAGCAGTAACCAAAGGGAATGATTCTTCCTAGAAACAACCCAGGCCTGGGGGGGGGCTTCCCTCTCTCTCCCCTCCTCTTCGTCCCTCCCTCTCCCTCCCCTCCTTCTATCTGCCCCTTCCTCTCCCCTCACCCCATCAGGCCTAGAGGGCCCTGGGGCTGTGATGTAATGCTGAGAATAGGGAGTCACCCAAAATCGAGAGGAGTGAGTCCTCTCTCCTCCTCCAAGAGCCCTGCTTTTTTCTTCCCTCTCCCCCTTCCCCTGCCTATTCTCCTCCCTCCTGGTCCTCCCCCCTCCCCCCACAGCTAGGATGCTGTGATTGACTGTGGGAAGGATGGGGTGGGAAGCTTCCAGAAGGAATGTAGACAAGGGAGGCTGGGACAAACTCTGCTAACCGTTTCCTGCTACCACCAAGTGCCCAAGTGCTTCCTGCTTGCTCACTAGCCTCAATTCTACTATTCAGAGATGCCTGACCTGACCCTCCATGACCCTTGACCTCCTAGGCCTGGTGATCTGTCTCCACTCCCAGCCCCAAGGCTGCAGGGATTCCTGCCTGGCCGCATTCCTCTGAACCTGTTTGTCCAGTCAGATCACCCCAGTCAAAGTTGGTTTAACTCCTTCAATGGTAGGAGGAGCCTGCTCATGCCTGTCACCCCAGCTACTCAGGAGGCTGAGATCTGAGGATCCTGCTTCAAAGCCAGTCCAGGCAGGGAAGCCTGTGAGACTCTTACCACAAAAGAACCAGCAAAAAGCTGGAAGTGGCACTGTGGCTCAAGTGGTAGAGCACTCGCCTTGAGCTGAATTGCTGAGGGACAGCGCCCAGGCCCTGAGTTCAAGCCCCATGACCTATCAAAATAATAAAATAAAAAAAAACTGTTGACTGTGAGTGGACTCATGTCTGCCCAAAAACTTGCGGCCTCAAATGCACTTAACACGGTGAGGCAACTGAATCACAGAGGGAGGCAGAATAAAGGAAGAACAGGAAAACCATTCCAACAAAGCAGATCAACTCCAGTGGAGAGAGGGGAGGGACGCCATGGGGGCCTGGTACAGGGGGCCTGGGATGGATAGCCTGGGACCTGGGTAGGGAGGGAGCTGGGACAGGGTGTCTGGTGCAGTGGCGCTGAGCTGGTCCAGGCCTAAACGGGGTGGAGGCTGGGATATGGGGGGTCCCAGGGAGATGGAAAGCCTCGGGGTTCAGGGTATGGGACTGGGGGACCAGCGCCTGGGAACAGCTTTCACCTTCCTCCACCAAGGACACAGGATGACTCCAGTCAGACCCAGGAAAGGTCCTCTGGTGCCTGGACACCTCTGTGCACCGAACCCCACATCCAAGATTCCTGGACACCTCTGCACCCCACATACAAGGCCCCTGGACACCTCTGCACCTAACCCCATATCCAAGGCGCCCAAGACCCACCCGCAGCCGCCTGGGGCTCTGAACCCAAGAACTGGGCGATTGCTTCCTATCTTTAGACAAACCAGCTTCAAGCGAAGTGTGTCCTCCTCCTGTCTGTCCTACTGTCCATCCTCCTTCTGCCGGTCCTCCTCCTGTCAGTCCTCCTGTCCGTCCTTCTCCTGTTCATCCTCATGTTGGTACTCCTATTGGTCCTGCTGTCGGTCCTTCTCCTATCAGTCCTCCTCCTGTTCATCCTCCTGTTGGTCCTCCTACTGTTGGTCCTGCTGTTGGTCCTCCTCCTGCTGGTCCTCCTTTTGGTCCTCCCCACACAGAAGCACTGCTGTCTCCACTTAAAGCAGTCTTCTGGCCATCTCCACCCTGCCAGCATGGGGTCTTCTGTTCCTGTCTGTGCACAGGGCCTGCGGTTACATCCAGGGCCTGGTGAGGTGCAGCAAGGTCCCTGGCCCTCATTTGTTGGAGGGCTGGGATGAATCCTTCGCTGGAATTTACTGGAAAATGCCAGGAAGTGCATCTAGCTATGGTTTAGGAGAGCCAGGGACAGGCCTGGCTGTAAGCTGGCTGGCGAGTGATCAGCCTGGCCTCACATCAGCTTGGTTGAATTTGGGTGGGCGATTGATGGGCCTGAGTGCACATCGGCTGGCAATTGATCGGCCTGGCTGCATATTGGCCAGCGATTGATCAGCCTCAGTGCACATCAGCCAGTGATTGATCGGCCTGGGTGCATATTGGCCAGCTATTGATCAGCCTGGTCTCACATCAGCCGGCAATTGATCAGCCTGGTCACCCTTTTTCACCGGTTTTGAAGGAAGCCGATGGGATGGACAGGGCAGGACCCAGGAAGGAGCTGGATGTCTGCACAGAAAGCAGGCGGGGGTCTCTCCTGCGCATGAGAACACGAGTTCGCAGCCTGCAGAGAGCATGCAGCAAATGGACCCTGGTGTAGACAATGGAGGGTCTGCACTGCCAACCCAGCTGGGGCAGGAAGGCAAGGATGGCTCGACCCCGAACCAAGGCCCGCACCGTGGAGTGCTGCGGCTGTGCGCATGCGTGCCCACAGCCCGGGGAAGTGAGGCAGGATGGAAAAACGCATGCGTGCCTGCGGCCTGGGCAGTGAGGCAGGAATGCGCATGTGTGTCGTCGGCCAGGTGGAGAGACAGGAGGGGAATGCGCATGCGTGCCCATGGCCAGGGCTGTGCTTGTTCATCTGAATCAAGAGGCAGGAAAGGAACACACATGTGTGGCCTGGGAAGGCAGAGTTAAGAAAAACCCTTATACCTAAAATCAGTTCCCAAAGGAAGCAAAGGGTATACACCATGTCTGTCCTTACACGTCTGAGATACAGTGTGTGTGAAAAGAAAATGCACTTCTTTGAAGATAGCAGGAAAGAGGGGGGCAGGGGGAGGTCTGAGTGGAACATACTGGGGCTTCTTTCTTTCTTTTTGTCAATACTGGGGTATGAACTCAGGGCCTGGTTGCTGTCCCTGATCTCTTTCATTCAAGGCTGGAGTGAACAGCTCCACTTCCAGTTTTCTGGGTTCACTGGAGATTAGAGTCTCACAGACTTTCCTGCCCAGGCTGGCTTTGAACTCTGATCCTCAGATCTCAGCCTTTTGAATCACTGGGATGACAGGTGTGAGCACTGTCTGGCTCGTTGGCCATTTTTGAGGTAGACTCTCACTTTATGTCCAGGCCAGCAGGGACTGTGATCCTCCTGTCATCCTGTCTCCCTCTGCTCACTGCCCCCAGCCATGCACTTCCCCCTAGCTGGAACAGCACACACCACCAAGCCCCCCCCCATAAGGTTAAGATGGTGTCTTGAGACCCTGTTCTCTTCCCTGGGCTGACCTTGAACCATAACTTTCTCCAATCTTTGTCTCCCAAGTAGCTAGGATTATAGGCTTGAGCCACCACATCTACTCCAGCTCCTTTTGATGTTTTTTGAGACATGGTTTCACTACAGAGCCTGGGTTGTCTTTAAAACTACAACTTGAAAGCCTGAGATGTGGGTTGAGTGTGAGAACAACCTCCTCGCAAGTGGGAGGCCCTGCGTTCAGATCTGAGCGTAGAGAATCCCGAAGAAGAAAGGAAGGAGGAATGGAAGGGGGTTCAAGAGAGACACAGAAAGACAGAGAGAACATATTGAACTGGAGGCATTGGCTCAAGTGGCAGAAATCACCAAAACCACCTTCATGGAAATATAGAATTTCTTGACAATAATTTAGCTTCTGCACTTGACATCATTATTTAGGACTTGTTATGCTTTAAAAAGTTATTTCAAAGCTGGGTGCCAGTGGCTCACGCCTGTCATCCCAGTTTCTCAGGAGCCTGAGATCTGAAGATCGAGGTTCAAAGCCAGCCCAGGCTGGAAAGTCTATGAGACTCTGATCTCCAATGAACCACCAGAAAACCGGAAGTGGAGCTGTGTCTTAAGTGGTAGAGCACCAGCCTTGAGCTGAAGAGCTGAGGGACAGCACCCAGTCCCAGAGTTCAAAACCCAGGAGCAGCACACACACACACACACACACACACACACAAACACACACGTGTGCACGCACGCACACACATACACACATGCAGAGTTACCTCCATTTAGGAAGTTCATTGTGTCAGTGGTAGTGGTGAAAACTTTGAGGAAAGTATCCATCAGTGGTGCTTTAGCTTAACCATGCTGCCCCCTGCTGGGCACTCCAGAGCACTGTGGATTCTAAAGCCCTGAGATGATAAGGTTCTTGGGGTGCAGATCCCGATAGCTGTGGGGCGCATGCTTGCTGACTGCACCTAAGAAGTACCCCCCACCATCCTGTAACTCCTCAGCCCAGGCTTTGCCACCCACCCTCGCTGGCAGTTGATGGGTTGAAGTTTTTCTCATGTTCCTCCCTAGCTCTTGGGAGTCACTAGTCCCATTCCAAAAACGTTCCTTTTTTAAAAATTATTATTTTTATTTTTTGTGAACATACTGTACAGAGGGGTTACAATTACATGGGCAAGATAATGAGTACATTTCTTATCAAGCATTGCAGCCTCCTCCTTTGTTTACCCTTCACATCCCTTCCCAGCCTCCCTCCCCCCCCCCCCGCTCCCCCACCCAATCCCCCCCCACACACACCAGAGTTGGAAAGTTCATCCAAAAACTTTTCTTTATAGTATGTCTGAGTGCCTTCGATGGGATCCCAGGGATTAAAGTTAAACATTAGAGCCCAGTGTCCCTGGTTCGTACCTGTCATCCCTGCCACTCAGGAGGCTGAGATCTGAGGATCACAGTTCAAAGGCAGCCTGGGCAGGAAAGTGCATGAAACTCTTATCTCCAGTGAACCACCAGAAAACTGGAAGTGGTGGTGTGGCTCAAGTGGTAGAGTGCCAGCCTTGAGTGAAAGAGCTCAGGGAAAACACCCAGTCCCAGAGTTTAAGACCCAGGAGCAACACACCCACACCCACACCCACACCCACACCCACCCACCCACCCACACACACACACACACACACACACACACACACACACACACTTAAACCTTAGGACACAGAAAGGGTTTAGGGAGAGGTAAGGTAGTGATTTGGTATATAACTTATGTATGTATATATGTATGTATGTGCTTATTTATTTAGTTGATCATGGACTTGAACTCAGGGCCTGGGGGTTGTCCCTGAGCTCTTTTACTCAAGGCTGGTACTCTACTACTTGAACCACAGCTCCAAGTCTGGTTTTCTGGTGGTTCATTGGAGATAAGAGTCCTGCCCTAGGCTGGCTTTGAACCTTGACCCTCAGATCTCAGCCTCCTGAGTAGCTAGGCTGATGAGCATGTGCCTGGCAGGCATTATAATTTTCTTTTTTTTTTTTTGGGTCCGGTTGTGGGGCCTGAACTCTGGGCCTGGGTGCTGACCCTCAGCTCTTCCGCTCAAGGCTAGCAGTCTACCACTTGAGCCACAGCGCCACTTCCGGCTTTTTTCTTTTTGCTTATGTGGTGCTGAGGAATCAAACCCAGGGCCTCAGGCATGCAAGGTAAGCGCTCTACCTCTGAGCCACCTTCCCAGCCCGAGGCATTATAACTTTCAAGGCCTCATGTTGAGGGGTAGAGCACAGCTAGAGGTGGGGTGTATAGCAGATCACTCTCCTCCACAGGCCCATGGCTTTTCAGGGCCCATATTTGGTCACTTTGGGGTTATACAGAACATTCTCTGTGCTTTACCATCTCTGCGTTTCCACACTATTTATCTATCTCTTTTCATGGGTCTGACTTCCAACCCAGACTGAAACTCAGAGGTTAGGAACTGAGTCTCCATTGTGTGTGTCAGTCCTGGGGCATGAACTCAGGACCTGGGCACTGTCCCTGAGCTTCTTTGGCTCAGTGCTAGTGCTCTACCACTTGAGCCACAGCACCACTTCCAGCTTTTTTGTAATTTATTGGAGACAAGAGTCTTACGGGCTTTCCTGCCTGGGCTGGCTTTGAACCATGATCCTCAGATCTCAGCCTCCTGAGTAGCTGGGATGACAGGTGTGATCCATGGTACCCGGCTCAAGAGCTCGGTTTTCTAATCTCTGTATCCCCAAGACCTGGCAGTGTTGAGTGCAGGGGCGGCCTTCCCTGAGAGAGGCCTTTAGGTTAGAATTTGTTCACAGTGAGCTTCCGCTCTTTCTTCTCCATGGTGAGGAGCCTTAACTCAGGACAGCACTGTGGGCATTTGGTGGCTGCTGCTGAGGTGCGGATGACATCTCATTTCCATGGCAACAGGCCTATATACTGACAGTGTTCCTTGGAGGGTGGGGGTGGGGGGATATATATATAGATATAGATAGATAGATAGATAGATAGATAGATAGATAGATAGATAGATAGATAGATAGATAGATAGATAGATAGATAGATAGATAGATGCTTCCTCCCACACTGGAAGAACATCTGTTGTATTTTGGCATTTCTAGTCACCTATTTGCCCCCTCTAAATGTATTTATTCTGAGTTGTCTGTGTACTGTGGTCTGGGGTGGGGAGATGAAATGGATTCAGACAGGAAGAGAAGCAGAGATCAGGTAAAAAATAAATAGGGCTGGGAAGGTGACTCAGTGGTAGAGTGCTTACCTTGCATGCATGAGGCCCTGCGTTTGATTCCTTAGCACCACATAAGCTGAAAAAGCCAGTAGTTCTGTGGCTCAAGTGGTAGAGCACTAGGCTTGAGCTAAAGAGCTGAGGGACAGTGTCCAGGCCGAGTTCAAGCCCCATGACTGACAATAAATAAATAAATTCAATAAATAAATTATTAAATAAAAAATTAAACAGAAAGGACACCAGGCACTGGTGGCTCATGTCTGTCACCCTACTACCAGGAAGCTGAGATCTGAGGATGGAGGTTCAAAGCCAGTCCAGGCAGCAAAGTCCACGAGATGCTTATCTCCAGTGAGCCAGCAAAACCTGGAAGTGGAGCTGTGGCTCAGGTGGTAGAGTACCAGCCTTGAGTGAAAAAAGAAGCTCAGGGTGAGCATTCAGGTGCTCAGGTCAAGCCCTAGGACTGAGGAGAAAAAAAAATCAAATAGAAGATAATTAATAAGGAAAAATGAAGGTCCCCCTAAGAAAAAGGTGTCAGATGAAATTCAGAGGTACAGACAGCCATAGTCTAATACAAGGGAGGGGGGGAAGTGGGGGAAAGGACAGGAAGGATGAGAGGGAGAAGGAGGGAGGGAGGAAGGGAAGGAAAGTGAGGGAGCAAAGAGAAGAAGAGGAGGAAGAGGAGGGAGGGATGGAAGGAGGAAGAAAAGGAAGAGATATATAGAGGTAGATGAGAGATGGATGGGTGGATGGATAGGAGCAGAATGGAGAGAGCGAAGGGAGGGAGGGATTTTTCTTGTAGGTGACCAGGTAGAGGATGCAGCCCTGGGGAGTTGTGTTAGCAGCACTGGTGCCTCTTCCTGGCCGCCATGTTCCCAGAGCTGGCGTGGTGGCCGCACAGACATGGGAAGGCCTGCGGAGGTGGGCCCACCGGCTCACCGTAGACATAACCACAGTTTGTTGTTCTTGTGAGCTAAGAAGAATAAGATTATTAGGAAATAACATGAATTACATGAATAATATGAATATGAATTATTGGAAAAGTTCAACTGAACACTTGCAGTCCATTGACTTAAAAAAATTTTATTGTGGGGCCAGGAAGGTGGCTCAGTGGTAGAGTGCTCGCCTAGCATGCATGAGGCCCTGGGTTCAATTCCTCAAGACCATATACACAGAAAAAGCTGGAGGTGGTGCTGTGGTTCACGTGTTAGAGTGCCAGTTTTGAGCAGAAGCAGCAATCCTGAGTTCAGGCCCCAGGACTGGAAACAAAACAAAACATCCAAAAATTTACTGATGATGTGACATGCAGAGGGGTGACAGTGACATCATTCAGGTCATGAGCGCATTTCTTTGTGGATCATGTCCCCCCTTCCCTCACTCTCTCCCCCAGCTTTTCCCTCCTGTCCCCACTCACAAGTGATAGAGTTCATTCTCCACATGGTGTCCAGTGAGGTCCACGGCTGCCTTGATTCCCCTTCTGTCCCCCTATTTCTATGCCTCCTTCACCCGAAGACAGAGAAACCCACACAGGAGACCAGAGATAAGCAAGCAAAAGTGAAGAAAAATCCTCTTTCCATTTCTACTCTTTTTTTTTTTTAAGTAAATGACATGCAGCTCACCAAGGTGAATAACGTGTCAAAGACACACGGAGAGCACACACCGAAGTTCAGCCAGGGAATAATGTGGGCACATCTGGACTCAGACACCATTCTCTTGCATGCATGTATGTGTGTGCATGTGCACGCATGGGTGGGCACACATCCATGCGCAATGGGCACACATGCACATTGCACACACATGCACATATGTGCATGCACAATGCACGCACACGCACACACACATGTACAGGCGGGTATTCCTGGCAGGACCGGGGTTTGGAGCCAGCCTCCGGCTTGCTCTGCAGGCACTCCACTGCCCACGCCCTCAACCCACCCTGCCTGAGTTAAGGTGTTCATTTGGTCATCAGCAAGCCGGTCACACCAAGCTGCCCCCGGTGGGTACCTTCCCGCCTGTGGCCACGAGGGGTCACCCGAGGGTCGAGACAACTCCAGGGTGGATTCCCAGAGCATGGCCAGGTGGGATTCGATCAGAAGCTCCAGGCCCCTCGTCTGCCTTCGGTGGGTGGGGCGGGAGTCGGGGGGTGGGGGCCCTCAGGGTGTGGGTCGTGCACAGGTGGCATTGATCCCCTGGCTGTGGAGGCCTAGCTGCCTCACACAGATACAGACACACAGACATAGACAGACACACACACACATGCCCAGGCATCTCTGCCCCCCCAGGCCCGGGCCCATGTTTGAAATGCAGACTGTCATGTGAGGAGGCCCGTGTGCAGTTTGTGTGCACTGCCCCTCTGCCCACGGGCACTGAGGGGCCGGCGGGTGGGCGGGGCTGGGTCCAGGAAAGACCCCCCAGAGATGGCAGTAGAAGCAAGGGGGTCTCCCTGTGTCCTTATCCCCATCGGTCCATCTACCCATCCATCATCCATTCACCCATCCATCCACCTACCATCCACCACCCATCCATCCACCCGCCATCCATCCACCCATCCATCCATCCATCCACCCACCCATCTATCCATCCATCCACCCATCTGTCTATCCACCCATCCATCCATCCATCCATCCATCTACCCCATCCATCATCCACCCATCCATCCATCTTCCATACATCCACCATCCATTTATCTATCTACTCATCTGTCCATCCATATGTATGTAGCTGTCATTTATCATTTATCCACTTTCAATCATGTATCATCTATCCATCTATCTCTTATCAATCATCTACAATTTATCCAGTCTATCAATCATATTATCTACTTCCCTCCTTCCCTCTCTCCCTTCTTCCTTTCTTTTCTTCCCTTCCTCCCTCCCTTCTGTTCTCTCCAGCTCTCACCCATCTCTTGTCTGTGTCTGTCTGTCTGTCTGTCACCTGTGGAGTTGGTTCTTGTGACTACAGAGTTTGGCAGCTGGGATCCTGCCAGTGGCAGTGGGGTCGGTGGTTGTGGTGGGTGTTGTGTCTGGAGGCTGGGGGGTGGTCTGCTGCCCCCTGCTGGCCTCCCTGCCTCGGTGGATCCGGTTCTCCTCCCAGCTGTAGTGACTTGCAACCCCTGTGTGGCATGATGCTGTGGCTGCACTGGGCTGTGAATGAAGAACTCATCTTCTGTGAAAGTGCTTCCCACATGGACTCTGGGCATGACCAGGCCCCTTGACACTGACATACCAGCAGAGCTGGGCGTGTGCACAGCAAACCCTCCGTCTCCCTGCCCAGAAAGCCATGAGTGGCCACGTGGTTCTGAATAAATCTGTGACACGCTTGCACTTGAGTATTGTAAAAGTCAAGAATTCGGCCCTGTGTCCCTTCTGGAGGCCTTGGACAGGGAAGGCAATGAAGAAAGTACACATGATGTGAAATACAGAAGCATCAAGTATTGTTTATTACCAGTACTGGAATTTGAACCAAGAACCCTGTGTTTGCTAGGCAGACGCCCCACAAACTTGAGCCCCACTTCCCATCTCCTTTCACAACAGTGTTGTGAAAGCCCCACACCTCCACTCCTAGCCAGCCTCAGGCCTCCTTCTTCCTCACTCAAGACTTCTGTCTGGCTGAGATTATAGATGTTAACCACCATACTTGTATTCTCTGTAATTTTTTGTTTTTTGGGCCCAGGATGGCTTTGAACTATAATCTTCCCAACTGCCCAGAACCGGATTTGTTTGGACGTCTTCGTGTTACGGAGCAATGGAGATTCAAGAGGATGACGTGAGTGTCCTTAGGAGGAGGCAGGGGGCACAGTGCTCGTGTGGGGTGTGTGGGGCCTTACACGAATCTCGGTTCATGCAAGAAGTGGCCAGGGTGAAGGCAAGCAGATGGCGGAAGCTCAGAGCAGGCCTTCAGGAAGGAAGTGGCGCTGTGGCTCAAGGGGTAGAGCACCAGCCTTTGGCCGAAAGAGCTCAGGGACAGCGCCTAGGCCCCAAGTTCAAGCCCCAGGACTGGCACAGAAAAAGAAAAAAAGGAAAATTAAAAAAGAAATAACGAAGCTAAATCACAGCAAAGACGTGCCACGAGGCATAACAACATCTGCCTCGTGTTATTTCTGTCACGGAAGCCATAAGGAAGCTTTGAAATTTCCTTTTGCTCCCTTTTCCTTTATTTTTTCCTTTTCCTTAAACAAACAAGGCACCTGCCTCCCCACAGCCAGCGCCACCTGCCCCGCGCTCAGCTCTGCAGAGGACATGGTCGGAGAAGTGAAGGAAGGCACACGTGGTGTGGGGTTGGTGGCTGCCCTCTCTACATTAGCAGTGTTTTGGGGATCACTCGGGTGATCCAAGTCAGATCGGTCTACCTGGGCTGGCTTTGAACCTCAGTCCTCAGATCTCAACCTCCTGAGTAGCTGGGATGACAGGTGTGAGCCACAGCAACCCACTTCCTCCCTCTCTCTCTCTCTCTCTCTCTCTCTCTCTCTCTCTCTCTCTCTCTCTCTCTCTCTCTCTCTCTCTCTCTCTCTCTCTCTCCCTCCCTCCCTCTTTTCCTTGGGCTTGAACTCTGGGCACTGTCCCTGAGCTCCTTTTTTGCCCAAGGCTGACGTTCTACCACTTGAGTCACAGCAAACACGCCTAGTTTTTTTTTGGCGTAGTTTACTGAAGATCAGAATCTCTCAGACTTTCCTGCCCGGGGATGGCTTTGAACCTCGATCATTGGATCTCAGCCTCCTGAGTAGCTGGGATGGCAGGCGTGAGCCACTGCGCCCCGCCTGCTTCATCTTGTTTTGGATGCAGAATCCAGGCACTGTTGGCTGGTGGTGCATCTAAGCGAACCCTGGCTAGGTTTCTCCCTCCCTGCATTTTCTCCTTCACCTCTGTGCCAGTCCCTGGGATCTGGAATTATCCTGCCACAGAACCTCTTCATCTGTTCCTCAGTCATCTGCCTCCCCAGCCTGCCTTCAGTGCCCATTCCCTGGCTCTGCTCCACTGGAGTTTGTGGTGATATCATCTTCCTCCTCCTCCAGCTTTGGGCCCCACCACACCCCAAGCACTGAACTCCTGGATGCTGAGCTCTGCCACGAACCCTTCCTTCATCCTCCAGCCTCTGCCGACTTCATTTGATTCTTGC
This sequence comes from Dipodomys merriami, assembly GCF_024711535.1. Taxonomy (NCBI): domain Eukaryota; kingdom Metazoa; phylum Chordata; class Mammalia; order Rodentia; family Heteromyidae; genus Dipodomys; species Dipodomys merriami. The sequence continues at coordinate 1,402,206 of NW_027204448.1, read as the reverse complement.
CACACCGTTGGTAATTCTCTATCTGAAATCGCTTCCAGTCTCGCAGATCTTTGCAAAGATCCTTCTGGAATAACATGTGGTTAAATGGCCACTTCATTTTGGTTTCATTTCTCCACTTGGCTTAACAACAACAACAACAAAGGCCAGTCCTAGGGGCTCACGCCTGTCATCCCAACCACTCAGGAGGCTGAGATCTGAGGATTGCGGTTCAAAGCCAGCCTGGGCAGCAAAGTCATGAGACTCTCATCTCCAATGGACAACCAGAAAACTGGAAATGGAGCTGTGGCTCAAGTGGTAGAGCACCCAGGTCCTGAGTTCAAGCCCCAAGATAGGTATACTGTACACACACACACACACACACACACACACACACACACACACACACAGAGATGAGATTTCAGCCCTCATGGAGTGGCAGTGTCTGCTCCTGCCAGTTAACACCATCGTTTTCCCTTTTGTCTCGGATGATGGTGTTTTGCACATGGCACCATTAGACCAGGGGTGAGCTGGAATTGTCCTCTCACCGGCCAGCCCCGGCACCTTGCAGTGGATGTTCTATGGACTCCTTCCTGTGTGTTCTGGTGCCTTCTTGAACAACTCCTTGAAAGACCTCCCACGGTATTTGTCAGCTCCGGTCAACCACCTCTGCAGGCCAGGTCAGCCAGTGGACCAAACCTTTCTCCTCCAAGGAGAGAGAAGTAAAACGTCAGAACACTACATATTGCTCACAGGGTGGGAATATTAAAAAAAAAATTAGGTTATCATAGACTGTCCTTGGAAAATTCTGTAGCCCCAATTCTGACCTGAGCCAAACCATCGGGAAAAAACACTTCTCTACACGATCTTCCTCCCTGGACATGGCCCGTATCATACATACCGTATCATACACAATATATAGTATATATTACATATACTGTGTACTATTTAATATAAGTTATTTAAGTATAACACATGTATAATGTATAGTATGTATATATTATATAATATATAAACAGTATATTTAAATAACATTTAGACTATAACATATTTAAATATATATATATATTTAAATTATATATTATTTAAATATGTATATATTTAAATATATTATATTTACTATATTAAATATAATCATATATATGCATATATACATATATGTGTATATATATATAGACCTATATCTATATAGATATCTATATTTATGTCTATATCTAATATCTACAGATCTAGATCTATCTATCTATCTATCCATCTATCTATCTTTCTATCTATCTATCTATCTATCTATCTATCTATCTATCTATCTATCTATCTATCTATCTTCTGTTTATCTATCTATCTATCTACAAGTCTTTGCTCACTTGGGCTTGAATCTTTGTATCCTCTGGAAGGTTCTGGAGCTTTCCAGATGTCTGAGGAGAGGCTGATGTGGGATTGGCCCCATGTGTGGATGGAGTTGGGGTGTGGAGAAGTGCAGTGGCCCCTGGTCCCACAGCAGCACACACCGGGGTCTTCTGCCTGGGAATAGCCCCTGGGTGGATGGGGATGCATGTGCATGTGCACACACACAAACACACACACACACACACACACACACACACACACACACACACACACACACACACACACACACGGCTCCTCAGAGAGCGTTCTCCAGTTCCTGGTAGACTTTAGGAAGGCGTCCATTGGTCTCCACGTGTAGAATGTTGTTTGACTTAAAAGCGTGTGTTCTCCTTTGCATCTCTCCCGCTGTCCTCCAACCAACCAGGTGTAAGGCAGGGCACTCAGAGCAGTCAGCTGCCTGCACACGGGCCCTGGTTAAAGCCCAGCAAACTCACCATCAGGAGAATGGAGGCAAGGCAGCCTCGCCATGGCTGTGAAGCTTGTTTGTATAGTGCATGTCAAAAATGACCTGGAGGATGAGGTCTTAAATGCAAAAGCTTTATGGGTGCTTGGGGGCAAAATAACAATAAGAATAACAATAACAATAGCACAAATATAATAATACTAATAACAACAACAATAATAATTATAATAAATGAAATAACACTCCCCCAAATGAGACCGTGAGATGTTCAAATGCTACTTATATCTTTTGCTTTATGCACTCTCCAAATGTAATTTGAGAAAATATGCCATTATTCTCTTTTTTTAAATCTTTGGTTGGTTGTGGGTCTTGAACTCAAGACCCCGGATGCTGTCCCTGAGCTTTTCTGCTCAGGGATGGAGCTCTACCACTTGAGCCACAACTCTGCTTTTGGCTTTTTGAGTGGTTCATTGGAGGGATAAGAATCTCACAGACTTTTCCTGCCTGGTCTGGCTTCTAGCCATGATCCTCAGCTCTCAGCCTCCTGAGTCGCTGGGATGACAGGCGGGAGCCACCAGCGCCTGGCTGTATACCATAATTATTTAGAAGCTACTAGAATAAAAAATGCAAGGAAAGGAATTGACTATTCTAGAAATCTCAGGTTGAGGAAAAGTGCACGCTAGGGAAGTGCTGTACACACAGCTCCTTGGGCGTTTGAAACAGGCCTTTCTGGATACCTCCGGCTGTCCTTGAACTTGATATTCCCCCGGCATGCTGGGACTACAGAGGTGTACCATGACACTTGGCAAACAACATCTGTATTTAACAACCTAGTCGTCAGCCTGAGCTCTAACTAGGGCTGTTTTCTCTAGTGAAGCCGCTCTTAACTCCCTCCTTCCCTTCCTCTACTACCACCACCATCACGTGTGAGAGCCATGTTCTTCAGTAAGACAAGAATTGTGTCCTCCTAAAAAGAGTCCTTTGTTGGGGCTGCTACCATCATCACCGCAAATGGTACATATACGTCACAAAGTTCCTAGAGAGAGAGATTGGGTCACGCAGCCCATGAATGGACACAGAATTTAAGTGTCCGGCTGCCAGCCTTCAAAAAAGCCAAGTGAGGGCATTCGAGGCTCTGGGTTCAAATCCTGATACTCACTCTCGTACACACACACACACACACACACACACACACACTAACACACACACAACTTAGAGAAGAACATAGGTTGAAGATGACCTCATATGTGACAATGATTCATTTTCTTTGCAGATTTCCATGCGCATCTATAGACTAGCAGTAGCAAAAGCAAACAAAACAACAAAACAGAACTATGGTGGCCCTCTCAAATTGAAAAAATGAAAAACAAAGCCAAATTAAGCCCATGGTTCTGTCAGCTTCAGGCCTCCCACCAGGCAGAGAAAGTCGTTAAATAACACGAGGAGAATGCTCTAGAACCAATATACACACTGTGCCGAACAATCCGGTACTTGAGACATTGAAATGATAATTGTCCATTTGGTGACAATCATACAGATTAAGGTTAATTTCTGTGATTCTCAGCCACTCAGGAGGCTGAGATGTGAGGATCGTGATTGGAAGCCAGCCTTGTCAGGAAAATTGATAAGGCTCTCATCTCCAGTGAACCACCAAAAAGCTGGAAGTAGAGCTGTGGCCCAAACGATAGAGCACCAGCCTTGAGCACAAATTGCTCAGGGACAGTGCCCAGGCCTTGTGATTAAGTCCTAGGCTTGACACACACGTGTATTTTTGTTGGTCATGGTACTTGGACTCAGGGCCTGGGCGCTGTCCCTGAGCTCTTCAGCTCAAGACTAGCGCTCTACCAGTTGAGCCACAGTGCCACTTCTGGTTTTCTTGTGGGTTATTGAAGATAAGAGTCTCAAGGACTTTCGTGCCCTGGCTGGCTTTGAACTGCGATCCTCCCTCCTCCCCCCACCCAATTATACCCCCCTCCCCCCCCACACCGACATTGTAAAGTTGGTTTTGACATGACATTTTGTACTTCTCATTGTTGCAACAGGTCCACCTGAATCCTTAAACGACTTGTTTGTCCCCATCTCCTCCACATGTTATACTGACATCAAATATAGTGAAAGTGGGGGTTACACTGTGGGGGAGGAACATACAAAGCAACAAAGAAATAATCTTATAAATGCGTTAGAAACACATGCATGAAAGAAACGAAAACATTAAAATACATATTTAAGGGTTCATTTTCCTAACATCACATTATCTGACCTTTTCTGCTTGACTCATACCTATACTAGATATTGCAAATAAGGGAAACCATAGGACCTATGCTTCTTTGGGCCTGGCTTACTTCCTTCCCTCCTCCCTGTCTTCCTTCCTTCTTCCCTCCTTTCCTTCCTTCTTCCCTCCTCCCTATCTTCTTTTCTTCCTCCCTCCATCCTCCGTCTTCCTTCCCTCCTTCTATCTTCCTTTTCCTTCCCTCCCCCTTCCTTCTCTCCCTCCCTCCATCTTTCCTTCCTTCTTCCCTCCTCCCTGTATTCCTTTCTTCCCTCCCTTCTTCCTTCCTTCCTTCTGCCTTCCCTTTTTTCTTCACTCCTCCCTGTATTCCTTCCTTCCCCCTTCTTCCTTCCTTCCTCCCTCCCTTCTTCCTTCCCTTCCTTCTTTCCTCCTGTCTTCCCTCCTGTCTTTTCTTTCCTCCCCCCGTCTTCCTTCTTCCTTCCTCCCTATCTTCCTTTCCTCCTCCCTGTCTGCCTGCTTGCCTTCCTTCCTTCCTTCCTTCCTTCCCTCCCTCCATTGTTGTGTCCCCTGGGATGAGGAGCTAAGGTACAGAGAACTGGCACACAGACTGGGCTGAGCTGTGTAAGCCTTGGGGTTGGTTTGTGGGAGATTCTTAGGAAAGTCTGGGGGTTGGGGTGGGGCTGGGACTGCTGATGACAGGGCATGGCTGGGGGGCAGACCAGAGGGCTGGTGATGAGAGTTTTGAGGTTCACCTTTGGTGCTGACAACAGGTGGGGTAGTGCGTGGTACAGTATCTGCCCCAGAAGCATTTTCCTTGTGCCAGAGGTTGGTTATCATGTGTGTGTGTGTGTGTGTGTGTGTGTGTGTGTGTGTGTGTGTGTGTGTGTGTGTGCATATGGTGTTTTCTTTTTCCAGTGCTGGAGTTTGAACCTGGGGCTTCATGCTTATTAGGCAAGTGCAGTACCACTGAGCTATAGCCCAGGTACTGTTATATGTATATGATGTTGTTGACCTTTTATTTTTGATGCCAGTCCTGGGACTTGAACTCAGGGCCTGGGTGCTGTCCCTCAGCTCTTCAGCTCAAGGTTGGCACTCTACCCCTTGAGCCACAGCCCCACTTCTGCTTTTCTCATGGTTTATTGGAGATAAGAGTCTCACAGACTTTCCTGCCCAGGCTGGCTTTGAACTATGATCCTCAGATCTCAGCCTCCTGAATCTCTGGGATGTCAGGCAGATGCCTGGCTACTTCCTTGCTTTTTAAGTTCCCGATTAAGAAGACAGATGTCAGCATCTGCTTCCCACCTAGGCAGAGCCGAAGACTGATCATTAGGGAAATTTAAACTTCATTAATTACCCCATGTTCATAAGAGGCTCGGAGAGAACAGGAGTGCTGCTTAAGTAAATATGTTCTCCTCCCCAGGTGACGGCTCCCCTGCCATTCAGACACAGGCATCAGGGTTGGCTTTTTTGCCATTTAATTTTAATTTTAGTGGGTTGGGCCATTAAAAAACATTTGGGTTACCGAGCATTTGATCAGCTTCTTCCAGCAGGTTCTCTCGCAGAAACTGCTCTGTGCAATTTTGAAGCTACAAGCGATGTCTAAATCTAAAGTGGTTTATTTTATGTTACGTGTTTATTTTTACTTTAAAAAATTGTTATTATAAAGGTGATGTACAGAGGGATTACAGTTCTATAAGTCAGATAAAAAGTACATTTCTTTTTGGACAATGTTTATCTTGTGTGTGTGTGTGTGTGTGTGTGTGTGTGTGTGTGTGTGTGTGTGTGTGTGTGCTGGTCATGGGGCTTGAACTCAGGGCCTGGGTGCTGTTCCTGAGCCTTTGGATTTAAGGCTAATGCTCTACCACTTGAGCCACAGAGCCACTTGTGGCATTTTTGGTGGTTCACTGGAGGTAAGAATCTCATGGACTTTCCTGCCCAGGCTGGCTTTGAACTGAGATCCTCATATCTCAGCTTCCTGAGTAGCTAGAATGACAGGCGTGAGCCACTGGCGCCTGGCTCTAAGTTTGCTTATTTATTTTTTATTAGCACAGAGCATTCCATCTGTGAATAGCTGCAGCCGCCATCTTCTGGTTCCTTTACCCGGGAGTCCATGAATGCTTAAAGATTTTTCTTGTCAATTGTAGCCCAGGTTTAAGGGGACAGAGAAATGTCAGTTGATAAGTGAATGTTTCATGCTGAATTGTCCCATGTCAAGATTTCTTGACCTCCCATTACCCCACCCCTCACCTCCCAATCTCCGAGACGCTGAATAAAAATTGTGGTTATGTGTGTTGCTGTTTGATTGTCTCTTGCTTTAAAATTTAAATATTTTCCTTAAAATTTAAATACTTTGTTCATTCTGAGTCTCAAAAAGTGATTTCAAGCCAAGCACCAGTGGCTCACGCCTGTCATCCCAGCTACTCAGGAGGCTGAGATCTGAGGATTGTGGTTCAAAGCCAGCTCGGGCAGGAAAGTCCATGAGACTCTTATCTCCAATGAACCACCAGAAAATCGGAAGTGGAGCTGTGGCTCATGTGGTAGAGTGTCAGTCTTGAGTGAAAGGCTCAGGGACAGTGCCCAGGCCCTGAGGTCCAGCCCCAGGACTAATAAAAAATAAAAAAATAAATCTCACAGTTTTATTTCCTCTCCTTTTTCCTCCCCTCTCCTTGATAACTCAGGCTTCTCATTTGTGAGTAAGCTGAAATACAAATTCCTAAAGACTCCCTTAAAAAAACTGTCTTCCTCAAAACCTCTCCTTTGCAAGTTGTTATAACTGATTGTGACCGTCTGTTTGCACGGCTCTCACTATTTTTCCTTTTCACAAATCTGACCACCTTAGAAGCTGAGATCATTCTTGAGTTATTTTGGTCCATCAGTTGCCTGGTGAAATTTAAAAAAAAAACCCACATACAACCCAGTAAACACTCAATAAAGACTGTATAAATAAGTAAGTCTTCCCCTTGGAGATCTTTCATGGACCTTTCTCTCTTCCTCATTTGGTACCTTAATTATGTCAATTACTGTAAGTGTTCCGTTCCTGATTGCTGCAAGAATTCAACCCATTTACCCTCGAAGAATGGTTCTTATGAGAAGCAAGCAAGCCGGACATCAATGTCAGGAAAAGGACATCATATCACCACATATCTGATGCATCTGGGTCCAGGATTTCTTCGTTCTGTCACAGCAGGGGTCATGTTTTCCCTGAGGGGGTCACTGCCATGACTCTCAGGGGCTTTAAACATTGCTTGTGGTCCAGTCCCACACACACAGAAGAGTCATGAGGTCAGACTTCACTGATAAACCTTACATGACTTCCCCAAACCAAAGACAGCCAGCCTTCCATATTCACCTGGGCCACATCTATGGGTCCAACCAATGGTAGACAGAAAATCTCTGCATCACCGGCCACCAGTGACTCATGCCTGTAATCCCAGCTATGCAAGGAGGCTCATGGTTCCAGGCCAGCTTTTGCAAAAAGTTAGTGAGACTGCCTGCCCCACCCCCCACCTCAATAGAAAGAGCATGGTGGCACATGTCTATAATCTCAGCTATATGGGAGGTGTAGGTAGGAGGATCAAGGTTTGAGGCAGGCCCAGGCAAAAGCATGATGCCCTTTCTGGAAAAAAAATAGAACCTAAGGAAAAAAGTATTTGAGCTTATGTTTCAAATGGTAGTGCTTCTGCCTTGGAAGAATGAGGCTCTAGATTCAAATCTTGGTGCGAGCCCCAGAAAAATCTTTTGGTGTTCTATTTCTCTCCAATCCTCTTTCCCACATCAGCCTCTAACTGGCTCCCTGTACCCCAAGTCGTCCCATCCCACATTGCATTGCAGACCGCAAGTGAGCTGTGCATTTCCACTGTTGAACTACGGTTTCCTCAAGCACGATTGTCATCAGAAAGCTAGCACTGGAAATAGGGCTGATTCTCATTTTTTGGACTTTTTTTTTTGTCCTTGCACCCCCCCCTACCATGGTTTTAATTCACTCGGTTCGCAGCCGGGAAGCTTAGCCCAGCAGTACGGAGCTGGTGCCACTGCCTTGCTCATATGTCATATGAGCATCAGTGGCTCATGCCTGTCTTCCCAGCTACTCAAGAGGCTGAGATCTAAGGATCACTGCCCAGGAGAACTCAGTGGACAGTTCCCATGCAGGAAAGAAACATAAAGATGAGGGTGAGCAGAACCTCCATTTTGCTGAGTTTAGAAGCTTTGTCCCTCAAGGAAGAGGAAGAGAACAGTTGAATGAATGAACCTGCCAATTACCAATGAATGAATGAATGACCAGCAACTACTAACCAACTAACCAATCACCAATGAATGAATGAATGAGCCATCAAGTACTAACTAACCAACTAAACAATCACCAGTGAGTGAATGAATGAACTATCAACTACTAACCAGCCAACCAACCAAACAATCACTAATGAATGAGCCATCAACTACTAAGCAACCAACTGACTAGATAAACATCCAACCAGCTAACCAATAACCAATGAAAGAATAAACATCCAACTAACCAACCATCAACAAATAAATGAGCATCAACTACTAACCAACCAACTGACCAGCCAAAACTAACCCAAAAAACATCCAACCAACTAACCAATAACCAATGAAAGAATAAACATCCAACTACCAACCAACCAACAACAAATGAATGAGCCATGAACTACTAACCAACCAGCCAACTAGCTAAAACTAACCAAAAACATCTAACCATCAAGCTACTTACCCACTGCCAACAAATGAGTGAATAAACCAATTACTAACCAGCTAACCAACTCACCAAACATCCAATCACCAACAAACCAATCACCAATGAATGCGTGAATGAATGAACCAACTGCCAACCAACCAATGAATTAACCAGCCAAAAAGCCAACCATCAACCAACCAAGCAGGCAGGCAAACACTGAATAAGCCAGCCAGTCCACGGCTGCCCACTCCAGTCCACGCAGCTCTCTGTGGTCCGGGATCTGCAAGGGCCACCTGGAAGCCTGGAGCATGGAAGCCAGGCTGCCCAGATGGTGTGGGAGGTAGGGGAGGCAGTGGGGAGGAAGGAGTAGGGAGCAGACAGTTGGGACAGGAGCAAAGAAGTAGCAGAGAAGCTTACTGAACCACACCCAGGCATGCTCCTGTGGCTGCTCCTGGTGTCTTGTCTGTGTCATGTGTGATCCAGGTAGAGCCCTGTGGTTCTGACTCTGCCTGCCCGTGGCTGGGTGAGATCTCCATCCAGGCCTTGGGCTGTGAAGTGGGGTAACATGACAACAGATGAAGCAGGTCCTCCGGGTTCTCAGTCCTGGGTCTCCACTTGAGGTTTCATGAGGCACCAACCATGCACGCAGAATGCTAAGGCCCAGCCACCGGTGGCTTTCTCTTATCCAGCTACCTCTACGGGTGGCATTCTCTGGCTATAGCTAACCAGAACAGAGTGAAGCAACAGGAAATATATATCCTATGAGCGTCAGTGGCTCATGTCTGTCTTCCCAGCTACTCAAGAGGGTGAGATCTGAGGATCACAGTTTGAGGCTAGCCCAGGTTGGGAAAGTCCATGAGACTCTTAGCTCCACTGGACTGCAAAATGCTGGATGCAGGGTTGTGGTTCAAGTGGTAGAGCGCCAGCCTTGAGCATAAAACAAAAAGCCAAGGGACAGTGTCCCAGGCCCTGAGTTTTATTTCTTCCAAGGTGGCTGTGAACCTGGCACATTTCCACTGTTTCAAAACCATTTCCTCTTTGCACTGACCACACAGAGGAGGCAGCTCGTCCAATTGCTTGTGCCATGGGCGAAATAAAAGACCCTGGCTTGCTTTGGCTTTTAAGCACATTTTCTTTTGCACATGCTTTCTTGTCCCTCCCAAATGGAGCCATCCAATTACTCTCCTCTTTGGTCTTTTAATTTCACATTTTTTTTCCTTTTTCTTTTTTGTATACTTGGAGACCGCACTGAATTCGCAAGCAAAGCACCCAAAGAGCATTTAGATGAAAAGAAATGTATTTTACCTTGTAGCCACGTCACCTGGACTAGCCCTTGTGTTAAACCAAGTGAAGAAAACAAGGTTCTTATCACTATTATTATTATTACTTGCTCATTGTGGGGCTTGAACTCAGGGCCTGGACACTGTCCCTAAGCTTTTTTTTTTCCCCTCAAGGCTAGCACCCTAGCATATTAAGTCACAGTCTTTTGGGCAGCTAACTGGAGATGAGAATCTCACAGACTTTCCTTGCCAGGTCTGGCTTTGGACTGTGATCCTCAGATCTCAGCTTCCTGAGTAGCTGGGATGACAGGCATGAGCTACCAAGCACCGGCCACCTTCAACTTTTCTTGAGACTCCTCCCCTCCAACACCACAGTCCCCTCTTCTGCAGTTTCCTCGCTTAAACCTGGGGTGCTGGCCATTCCTTGTAGGCCTTTCATCCCCTGCCTCACCATTCCACCAGAACATGCGAGTGGGTACAACCTCCCTCCCCAAATCTGGGAGACATGAGTCTCAGCTTCGCCTGCTCTGAGAATAATGATGAGGCCTTTGCTGAATTCTGAAGGTCATGGCCGGGTGGGAAGGTGGAGTTGCAGTCTCTTTCCTGTGCCATCTGTTCCCCGTGGATCTCGATGCTTCTAGGTACAGCATGTCTGAAATCCCCCATCATCTTTTCCAAGTGGGTGCTGGGCCTTGCTGGTGCGTTGGGGTCTGGGTTGGCCACAGTCGTGGTTGACACTGAGCGCTTGTGGTGCCTTGTGTGACTGGGTGATTTGTGTGTGTGTGTGTGTGTGTGTGTGTGATTTTTTGGAGAAGGCATGGCATGGGGTGTTAGAACAAGTGGGGGAGGGGAAGAGAGAATGCTGGACATCTTTTCTGAGCAGAGACACAACGAGGAGGGGAGTGGTTTCCTAGGAGATGGAGCTCTTCTTTATTTAAAGTTTTCCCAAAGAAAGATTTCTGTGCTGGCTTCTGTTCAGTTACTAGATGAGGGGGAGACAGCCTGGGAGGCCCCACTCAGCTCTGCTCTCCGTCAGGAGCCATTGTGGGTCAGCTGAGTCCCCCCCCCACCCCACCCCTTGTCCTCCCTGCTTCCCTTTCCTACAGCGATCCTACCGAAGGCAGTGGGGCTTGGCTTCCCAGGACTGAGAATCAGTACCTTGTTGGAGAGGGAGGAGGACTCTGTTTGCCTGAGTGCTTGTGATAAGTGTCTCGGCCAGTGGAAGGTGATAGGAGTCAAAACATGGGTGAAAGCACACGACGGCTACCACCCTGCCCCAGGCCCCTGATTTCAGCATCTTCCTCAGCTCAAGGGGCGACCAGTCTTCCTCAAGGTTGAGCGAGGTTGATGCGGACAGCACTGGGATATTGCACAGTGCTGGCTTGGGCTCCTGGTGTGGATCTGGGGAGATCTGAGGGCCTGATGCTGAGATCTGAGGATCAGGGTTCAAAGCCTGCCTGAGCAGGAAAGTCCGTGAGACTTTACTGCCAATGAGCCACCAGAAAACCAGAAGTGGCACTGTGGCTCAAGTGGTAGAGTGCCAGCCTTGAGCTGAAGAGCTCAGGGACAGTGCCTAGGCCCTGAGTTCAAGATCTATGACTGGCACACACACACACACACACACTCACAGAGTGGAATGGCTCAAGTCTCTAGAGCTCTAAGTTCACACAGGAGTGTAGGGTCGGAACACGTCTTGTCACTTGGTCCCACAAGCATGTCAATACTGTAAGACAGCTATTCTCTCTGTTTTTTTGGTGGTCATGGGTCTTGAACTCAGGGCCTGGGCACTATCTCTGAGCTCTTTTGCTCAAAGCAGGCCCTCTACCAACTTAAGCCACAGTGCAACTTCTGGTTTTTTGGTAGTTTATTGGAGTCAAGACTCTTATGGACTTTCCTGCCCTGGCTGGCTTTGAACTGTGATCCTCAGATTTCAGCCTCCTGAGTAGCTGGGATGACAGGTGCCTGGCTTGTAGAATTCTTGCAAGGGCAGTGAAGAGCCGGGCAGCTGGCAGGGTCTGATCAGCACAGCCAATGACACCCGCAGCGATCACCCATCTTTGCTCCCATCCTCAACCAATCAGTCGCTGTAGGCCTATTTAATTAAATCTACCAGTTGATCTGATCACAGGAAGGTTTCCTTTCTTATGGACATAGACACTTTAACCACTGGGAAGATATGCCCTACATTTAACATGATGAATTGCCATTTTGATTCATATTAAGTCTCTGGTGAATCTGTGTAGTGTAGGTCAGCTCTCCTGGATTCCTCCCACTCCACAGGGATCCAAAAACTCAATTAGTTGTCTTCATTAGTTACTATCTCTTCTTCTCATTAACTAATGGCATGGGTCTCTTTCTGGGCCACCCAACATGTTATTTAACATTATTCTGTCTCAGATTCATACAAGGCTTCAAAAGGTAGACAGGAGCTGTGGACAGGAACCGTGGACAGGAGCTGTGGACAGAATACATAGCTCAGCTACTCTCAGGGTTGATTCCAAATCGTTCTATGTTGATACAAGTGTCAAAAAGGCAGATGGGCAGGGGCAGAGGGAAGATACCTGCAGTTTCGGTTATCCGTTTTCTATTGTTGCTTTAAGAAATCATCACAGCCTATTGCTGGTGGCTCCCGCCTGTCATCCTAGCTACTCTGGAGGCTCAGATCTGTGGATCAAGGTTTGAGGCCAGCCTGAGCCAGGGAAGATCATGAGACTCTTATCTGCAAGGAACCACCAAATTAAATAAATAAATAAGGGCAGATAGAGAGTTGTGGCTCAAGTGGTAGAGCGCCAGCCTTGGGCAGAAGAGCTCAGGGAAGTGCCCAGGCCCTGAGTTCAAGCCCCACAATCGACAAAGAAAAAAAAGAAAAAAGATCATACACTGGGCCTCACTCTGAGTCTGGGAAGAACATTACCATTTCATGAGATCCTGATGGTCTCCTGGGGTCAGGGGTCAAAATCATCACAAAAGCTGCCCATGTGTCCTCAGAGATTCACAGTGAACTTCCTCAGGCCAAACGAAGTATCTAGTCTTGGGTGCTGTTTAACTTGGTTTCTCAAATTTGATATTTTAACATTTTGGGGTGAGTGTGTGTGTGTGTGTGTGTGTGTGTGTGTGTGTGTGTGTGTGTGTGTGTGTGTGTGAGTGAGTGCCAATCCTCTGTCTTGAACTCAGGGTCTGGGCACCGTTCTCCACTTTTGTGCTCAAGGCTGGTGCTCTATCACTTGAGCCACAGCTCCACTTCTGGCCTTTTGAAGGTTCATTGGAGATAAGGACTTTCCTGCTGAGCTTCTCACCACGATCCTCCAATCTCAGCCTCTTGAGTGGCTGGGATGAAGATACAGACTACGGGGCAGTTCTTGTTCTCACTGGGCCAGCCTGGACTGAAGAAGAGCACAGGTTAGCAAATCCATCCCTGGGGCCGGCCCGGACCACCTTGCTGTCCATCGTGTCCCCTGTGGGTTTTCTTCATGTTCTCCATGCTGGTGTACTGAGGCTGCCAGCTGTCCCCAGCTGTTCCTAGCTCTAGGCCCCCTTTCTGGGCGCAGGGCTTGGACGTGTTTGTCGAGGGCATGTGTCCTTGCTTTCTTGGCTGGTGACTTTTCTGACACAATAGCTTGGGCACACCCTGCTGCCTTCCATTCTCTGCAAACATTCCAGCAGAAGGCCTCCACAAAGGCGGCTCAGCACCTGGCCAGTCTCAGACAGCAGGACTTAACTGGGCCTTTTCAGGATCGACATGAGCTGGCCCCACCCTCAGAGACAAGAGGACAGGGGACAGACAGACCCCCCCCCAGCCCTGTGAAGGACAAGCAGCCCTTTACTAGTGGGTTCCATCAGCCCAGGGAAGGATTCTAAGAGGCCTTGTCTTGCCTTGCATTGGGGCTTATTGGCTGGTTTGTGGCTGTTTGAACTGCACTGCATCAGGGAACATCCTAGTACTTGAGACACAAAAGCCACAGGCCTTGAATGACCACAGGAGGGCCACTAAATTGTGCTCCACATCTTGGCACAATTGAACAATGCTTAGTTAGGTCAAAACTTTGTCTATCATTCTCACAAAGACCCAAGTGGATTTCCCATGTCTGTCTTTTTTTTCCCTTCCTTCCTTTTCTCTCTCTCTGTTCCCTCTCACCCCTTTCTCTTTGATGCCAGTCCTGGGGCTTGAACTCAGGGCCTGGGTGCTGTCCTTGAAGTTCTTTGGTTCAAGGCTGGTGCTCTATCACTTGAGCCACACCTCCACTTCCAACTTTTCTTGGTGGTTCATTGGAGATCAGAGTTTCACGGACTTTCCTGCCTGAGCTGGCTTCCAACCACGATCCTCAGATCTCAGTGTCCTGAGTAGCTAGGATGACAGGTGTGAGCCACCAGCATCTGGCACTATTCAGAGCTATTTTTATTTAATGCAACAAATTAGGCAAGTTAGGTGAAATAGTTAATATTCCAGAAGGATACAAATTCTCAAAAAAAAATTCCCAAGAAGAAATAGAAGTCTAAATAGGTCTGAAATATATAGAGGTTGAATTAGTAATTAAAAATCTTCCTACAGTGCCACCCCAGTGCCAGCTGGTGTCAATAGCAAATTTTACCAGGCCTTCAGAAAATTTCAATAACACCATGCTAAATAAACATGTTCAGGAGGAAGGATGGGCTACGTTCAGCTTGACAGTGCTAGTGCAGACTCAAACCCAGATAAAGGGGGCACAGGACAAGGAGCCAAGGAAAATCTCTTCCCAGGAGTGTAGCAGCATCCTCTAAAACCAAAAACGTTCCAGAAAGTGAAATGAAAACCACAATGAAAAAAATCTCTAAAGACACACAGAAATATCCACTGTCAGAAAGCCCCACATTCTTATACACTGGGAAAATTAAAATTTTTAATTTTTTTGTGCTTGTACAGGGAATTGAACTCGGGTCCTTTTAGCCTTTTATTATGATTGAATTTTAAAAAAGTTACATACCTGTCATCCCAGAGACTCAGGAAGCTGAGATCTGAGGATCACAGTTGAAAGCCAGCCTGGGCAGGAAAAGTCCGGGAGACTCTTATCTCCAAGGAACTACCAACAAAACCCAAAGTGGAGCTGTGGCTCAAGTGGTAGAGTGGCAACCTTGAATGAAAAAAGCTCAGGCAATTTGATGTTAGTACACTAGACACATAGATGTAAATATGACAATAAAATCCCTATGTGCAATTAATTTATGCTAATCCAGAAGGAACAAAAGAAAGCGACTCAGACACAAGTAACTGTGCCTTGCCTACGGCTATCATCGGAAAAGCATTTACTAGCATTCACTGATAATTATTACACGTGAGGTTGGAAATTAGCAATTTTCTCCTGTCATTCCTTCAGCATTTATGACTTGCATGAAAAACCTTTTGTTTCCATTGTTCACTATGTGGGGCATCCCAAGGGAGTAATGATTTATATAATGAATCATGGTCAATAATGGTCATTATTGATTTTTGCTTATACATTTATGTATATTTGGTGTATATGCTGGTCCTGAGGCTTGAACTCAGGGCCTGGGTACTGTCTTTGAGCTTTTTCACCCAAGGCTGGTGCTCTACCACTTGAACCACAACTCCACTTCTGGTTTCTGGTGGTTCATTGGAGATCAGAATCTCATGGACTTTCCTGCCCGGGCTGGCTTTGAACAGCCAATCCTCAGATCTCAGCCTCCTGAGTAGTTGAGATGACAGGCATGAGACACCAGTGCCTGGCCCAAGGATATTTTAATCATGATCCTTGGTGATCTCAACCTAGTTTTCCCTGTCCCCTTCTCCACCCCCACCCTACCCCCAGCCCCTTTGGCTGGGTATTTTGAAAGTGATGCTGAGCACTCTGGAGATGAAGCTGAATGCAAGCGCAAGTTGAACTGGAAACGGGTTTAGTGAGATGTTATTTATGAAGCTCGAATCAGCTCCTTAGAGACTTAGGTTGTTGGTAGCTTGCCCCAGAGAGAGAAAGACTTTCTGGTACAAGAACAAGTCACAATTGCCCTGTTCATCTCCTTGCTCTTTCTGGATGTGAAGCTGTGGGATAGATAAATGGATTAAAGTAGATTGCTGGCAACTGTGAAAGTGGAAGGAAAAAACCTGTTGAAATTGTTCTGGGAAGGGGAGAAAGAGTGCTAGAAGGGGTGGGACTGCAATATATTGATAATCTGTGTGGAAATGTACAATGAAACACCTGTAATACTAATACAAGCTAACGTATATGCATATACATTATAGACATACAGAAAGAGGCACTCTGTATTGCATGCATGCATGCATGTATGTATGTATGTATGTATGTATGTATGTATGTATGTATGTATGTATGTATGTATCTGGCATTGCCTCTCTCTCAGTCCTCGGTGAGAATTTGTTTTTCTCAATAAGCATTGCTGGGGAATACAGTCAGACCCCTTGTCTCATTAGAACGCACTTTCCTTTGGGGTGGTGAGGAGGTGTGCCAGGACATCATAATTTGTCACATCAAGGAATGGCGTTTCAGATTTGAAAAAGCTGCCTGGCTCCTGATATAGTTTTAATGAAAGGTCTGTGGTTCACAGAGGCCAAGTTGTTTGTAAAAATGTGTAAAAGTAGCCGGGTGTCAGTGGCTCACACCTGTCATCCTAGTTACACAGGAGGCTGAGATCTGGAGGATCATGTCTGGAGTCCTCGGTGAGATCTGGAGGCCGGAGTCTGGAGGCCCAGCAAGGGGCAGCAAAATCGGCTGGACATAGTCCCCTGTGGACAAAGCCGGGTTGCCATTCCGATTTTAAGGAGAAGTCTAGAACCAGCGGGCCGCAGTCCTGCTAGGTCCTGCACAGGAAGCCGGTGCAAAGTGGGCCGGGGCCTGGCTTGGCGACAGAGCACCCACCCGAGACAGACGGTCTGCACGCGAACGAGCGGGTGTGAACTGTGAACCGTGTGAACAGGCGTGACAGGTGTGATTCCAGCTCGAGTGTCGGGGAGGCTGGGGACTGCGGGGTGCCCTGGACCCCCCATCCTGCTTGCACTTATCTCAGTCTGCACCTTCCCAGGGATCAAACTCCGGGCCTTGAATTTTGGGCCTGCAGGCTGCACTTTCCCCTTGAGGCTGGCGCTGCACCGCTTGAACCACAGCTCCACTCCGGGTTTTGTGCTGGTTAGCTGGAACTCTGGAGAACCCCGCAGACTTCCCAGCCTGGGCTCTGATACGGGTTCCAGGGGAGATGGCGGTGGCCCTCGGCTGCGCCTAGGCTCCTAAAAGGCTGGAACCAAGCCTAGCATGCGCCTGGCCACCTGGCCAAGGCCACCGTATGCAAATTACCGCCTGTCAATCATACCTCTCAACCTATCAGAGGCCCCCACGGAGGAGTTTAGCCAATCAGAGGCACCCAGGGGCAGCCCCGCCCACGGCCTGGGCCCCTTCATCGCCTCAGCGGCCAGCAGGAGGCTCCGCCAACTGGGGTTTGGCCTCGGGTATCCCCCAGTTCGACCCAGTGCCTGGCGCTTGATGTGGGCCGCCGCCCCCAGCTAGGGTGCTCGCGATCCCGCAGGGCAGAGGCGGGGGTGCAGGCCCGCTGGTGGGGCACGCGCCTGCGTGTGCTGTGTGTGCAGCCTCGGGGGGTGTGAACCCCAAATCCAGCCATGGCCCGGCCTCCTGTGCGGTCCTGGGGTGCTGCCGCGCCGCCCGGTTCCTCCCAGAGTGCTCCAGACGCCAATCAACCAACTGAGGTAAACCTGCCACGGGAGGGAGGCGGCCCGACCCTTGACCCCAACCCCCGCCCGCGCGCACGGAGCCGCGGTGAGCGCCCAGGGTCGGGCCTGCGGGGGGCGGGGCTGGGCTGCGGGGACCTCGCTGTCGATCTCTGCGGGTTTTGGGGGTCGAGGGGATCCCGGGGGGCTTGTTGTGGTTCTCTGCGGGTTTCGGGGGCGGGGCCGGGGCTGGGCCCTGGGGATCCCCCTGGGCCCTGGGGATCCCTCCCTTCTCCCGGGTCCTGCACGGGGCTGGCATGGCAGGTGAAGCCCCTGAGGACGCGTGCGTGCAGAAGGGGCGGGACAGTGCGCAAGGGGGATGGTGGTGGGGGCGTGCGCAGGGGACAGCGGGCAGTGCGCATATGCGTAAGGGCGGGGGGAATGGCAGCGGCAGCGCGCGCGGGGGGGGGGGGGGGCGGGAGCACGGCGGGGGCCTGCGGGGCTGAGCGTGTGTGAGCCAGCACAGGCCTGCGAGCGGAGCCCCGGTTGTGGCACGGGCACCTGCAGAGCTGTCTGCACAAGCCAGGGTAGGAGGAGGAGGAAGGAGAGGAGGAAGAAGAGGAGGAAGGAGGAAAAGGAGGAAGGAGAGGAGGAAGGAGATAAAGGAGGAATGAGAGGAGGAGGAGGAGGCCCCGCCGCCGCCACCGCCGCAGCCGCCAGCGCAGCCATGATCCGGGTGCCCCCTACCTGTCAGCCCCCACAGCCCGGGGCTTCGGCCGCATCAGCCGAAGCCAGTGTGAGTGACTGCCGGTGCTGGCCCGCGCGTGCCCGTGTGCGCGCCTCCCCCCCCCCCCGCCCCCCGACCCCCTCGGGTCGCCCGTCCCGGCGCTGCCCTGCGCCCCCCCTTACACACACACGCACTCGGGGTGCGGTTCTCCCCCTCCACTGCTACCCACTTGGGATGTCTCCTGGAGCACGCCCCCCTCCACACTGACCCTCTTTCTCTCTCTCTTCCCCCCCCCTAGGAAGGGGCGGCGGCGCCATGCTCCACCGCCGCCAGGGGGACACAGCTGGCTCCCTGCTGCTCCACCCCAAGCTTCCACTGCTGAGCCTCTGTGAGGAAGAGGAGGGTCAGGAAGAAGAGCCAGGCGCGGAGCCCCACCGACAGTAGGAGCCCCACCCTCGGGCCACTGGAGGGGGGAACCGGGGCCACCCACCGACCGACCCACTGGACTGCCCGCCAGCCCACCGGCCCGCCACCCCGCCACCCATGCTGGGGCCGCCCCACCGTGCCCTCGGACCCCAGGGCCAGATTTCCATGCAAGCTCCCTGGCTCCCTCCCAAGTGGATATGACAGGCAGCACCCCAGGCCTGAGCCACCCACCAATGCTGGCCGCTGACCGGCCGGGCTACAGGTTCGGCTCTTACCCATACAGGTGAGCCCCGCGCTGGCCGTGCCCCCCCCCACTCCTCACAGGGCTCAAGGGGCTCCCCGCACCCCTGTCCCCTTCCCGGACCACACACACACACACAAAAGGGGTCTCTACTATTCATTCCCTTCAAGTGATTCTTTATTCATTTATTTTTGGGTCTCTCACCCCAAAAAACGGATCTGAAAAATAATGCTTTTTTTTGGGGGGGGGAAGACTTCTAACAAAGAAGGCGGCCTCTTTCCCCTCCATCATCAAACAGGTTTTATTGGGGGATCCTGGCAGGGGGCAGGTGGGAGGGTGGGTAGGCGTCTGGGTGAATGATGATTTTCTAGTTAAATGCCATTGTCTTCGCCAAGAGCTCCAGCTATCTATTCTTTTTTCTTTTTTTTGGGGGGGGGGGGTCCGGTCGTGGGGCCTGAACTCTGGGCCTGGGCACTGTCCCTCAGCTTTTTAAGCTCAAGGCTAGCGCTCTACCACTTGATCCACAGCGCCACTTCCGGCTTTTTTCTTTTTGCTTATGTGGTGCTGGGGAATCGAACCCAGGGCCTCATGCATGCAAGGCAAGCGCTCTACGACTGAGCCTCCTCCCCAGCCCATGTGCTCCAGCTATCTAGATTCCAACCCCCCCCACTTCTCCCCTTCTGCCTAATGTCTCCACCCCCACCCCCACCCCCCTATCTCCTGGCTCCATCTTTCCACCCCATCCTAATGATCTGCACCCTTACATTAAAAATCAGGAGAGAGGATTACAGCAAGGGTCACTGCGGCCATCTCGAGGGCAGACTGCTGGTCCCGTGCTGCCTCCCATCCCTGGAGGCCAGGTCGCCCAGGGGTCCAGGCTGGCTGGAGAGGCAGGATTGCCAGGTTCCACCCCCCCTAGGGGGTCGCTGAGGGAGACCTTAAAATCCTGAGCTGGGCAAGGAGGGACTGTGTCTGTAATCTGCTTTTTCATTTGGATTTGTGTGTGTGGGGGGGGGAGATTTCTTTATTTCTTTATGTTTTTCAATCATCCTCCACACCATGTGTTCTCTCTCTGAGCTGTAAATTTCTCCTGTGTCTACACATCTATTTATACCCACACATTCCTCCCACCTCCCCCTTCCCTCCCTATTTTTTGGGGGCAAACTGCTGGAGCTCCTCAGTTGCAAATGGCTCTCTCCCTGAGTTCAAAATGCAGGGTGTGTGGGAAGGGAGTCCACACGTGAGAGAGCTTTTGTGCTGAACAAAGGGATGGTACTGACCCCGCACGTACGTGCGTGTGTGGTGTGTGTGTGTGTGTGTGTCTTACCAGCCCTGAAAATCGCATGGATACTTCCATTTCCCCCACCTTCCCCTTTCATCCATTTTCACAATATGGCAAAATGTCGGTTAGGCAGCATCTTAATGTGTGTGTGCATGTGTGTGTGGGGGCGGGGGAGGAGAGCTGAAGAAAGACTTAGTGAAATGATTCTTCTATGAGCCACTTGGGCAAGCCAAGGTAACTCTTGAGGGAAAAACAAGATGGGATCACGACCCAGCTAGGGGTGGCAACAGCTGGAGCTTCTGATCTTCCAGGGCCCACCTTCCTGCCTCACTCAACAGACAGCTGCAAACTCAGGGAACAGGTACACACCAGCCTGAGCTTGGGATCAAGGTCTGGAAGGAATCTAGAGCAGAATCATCAATAATGCTTTCCCGATATCTCATCCCTTTCTTTATGTGTGTTACTTATTTTCCCATCTCTGGTCTTAAAAAAGCGAATCAGCAATGCTTTGGAACCATTGAGATGGAGAGTCAACGGAAGGCGCTCGTCCCTCTGCCCTGTAGTAGATGATTATTAAAAAAAAAAAAAAAAGAATTGGCCAGAAAGGGCGGATGGATGTCAGCCAGATGCCCAGTCATCTCCTCTTGTTTCAGAGTGTGTGTGAGACTCCAGTCTGTGCCCGAGGTGTCTCAGAGTGAGAGGTTCGAGTCCCACCGCCTCCACACATCCTCGAGGTGCTTGCTCACTTTGGAGGTCCCTCAGCTGGCTTCTCCACCTGCTTGCTCCAGGAAGGAGGTGGGCTGGGAGAACTCTTCATCTTTCTTCAGAATAGCTCAGAGGCAGGGGTGGGGTGGGCCATGATTGCAGGTAGAGTTCGCAGGTGAGTACCTTTGGGTCTCCCAGTGATTGGCGTGGAGTGGGTTGGGGCGATGGCAGGGTCTCAGCCCCCGTCCCTCCCCACTCACCCAGTAGGACAAAGCCAGGTTTCCAGCTGTCATGTGTGGACCCCAGGACCCACCAGCAATGGGGAGGGAGGGGTGACAGAAGGTGGGTGCAGAGGAAGAGAAGAGAAAGGGCATGAGGAGAATGTGGAGGGGCAGGACCCGAGTGGGGGTGAGGGGTTCCGACTGGCCAAGGCCTTTGGGGGAGTGGCCACAGGTGGGCCTTTGTGGGGTGGGGGGGACCCCCAAGACGAGGGGTCAGGGTGAGGGGGGAGCCTTTGTTCTCCTCTCCTGGCTGCATGAATTGCCAGTTGGGTTGGCTTTTTGTCTCCTCCTGCCCCCTCCCCCCTGTCATGCATGACGAGGTTGCTGGTGGGAGCAAAAGTAGTTTTAATAGCAACAGCAATGAGGAGCACGCATGGTATGCAATTAAAACAAGAAATTAATAGGAAACCAAGACTTCCCAGGAAGGGTCAGTGGTGCTGTGAAGCGAGGAGTCCCAGCCCCCCTGGGGGCCGTGTTTCTGGGTTGCCGGGCTGGGGTCCCTGCATGGAGATGGTGGCCCATGGGCTCCGGCCTGCCTCCTCTTCTCACTCATTGGCCTTGGCTCTAGGAAGCCTGTCTTGTCTGAAAGTCTGCCTCTGCTACTGGGTGATTTTTTTCTTAGGGGTGATGCAGCAGGCAGAGGAGTAAGTGAGGATAAATGGCAGGATAGGGAAGGGAGGAGAAAAATCCCTCTCGAAAAATCACCCCCTCTGCACACCAGTTGCTTTTTTTGGCTGTTGTGGGGCTTGAGCTCTGTGCCTGGGTGCTGTCACTGCGGGCTTGAGCTCAAGGTGAGTGCTCTACCACTTGAACCACAGCACCACTACCTCCAACCTTTTCCCAGTAATTTACTGGAGACAAGAGACTCACAGACTTTCCCACCCGGGCTGGCTTTGAACCTCTATCCTCAGATCTCAGTAGCTTGGATGACAGGTGTGAGCTGCTGGTGCCTGGCTTCTTTCTCCTCCTTCTTTTATTTAGTCTGGTTGAGAAGAGCGGCTCCTACTGGAGGCGGAGGGAACTGTAGGACCTTGCATCTAGAAAGATGGCAGCAGATTCTTCCCTGTCCTCTTGGCTTTTGGCCTCATGGCCCCCATGGGTAGGGCCTGGTGCAGGGGAGGCCAGGTAGGGAACAGCACCGGGGCTGAAATCAGCAGATGGAGGAAGTGATCTTCAGCAGGGAGAAGCAGGCTGAGTGGATCTGGCTCTCAGCATGTTTTTTACATCATAAGACATCTTTCCAGATCCTTCTCATCTCTGCTGGATTTGAGGATGGGGCGGGAGAGGACAGGGAAGATGATGATGGCATTTTATGTTTCGCTGTTCAAGAATCAACTGACAATGACATCTGTGCTCCCCTCTGTGGGCTGACGTCCCTTCAGTTGTCTGAGGCAGGGTGTGAGGAAGGGGCAGGGAGAACTGGCCGTTTGACTGTGTGTGGTTGGGCGTGGTGGTTCCAAGCTAGTGTGCTTCTCTTTCCTTTTTCCGTTTTGAACTTGAACTTGGTCCCTGACCCTATTGGCTGGCACTCTATCAACGGAGACACGCCTCTGTGGCTATGTGTGGTTCACGCCTCTGTGGCTATGTGTGGTTGGGCATGGTGGTTCCAAGCTAGTGTGCTTTTCTTTCCTTTTTCCATTTTGAACTTGGTCCCTGACCCTATTGGCTGGCAATCTATCAACGGAGACACGCCTCTGTGGCTGTGTGTGGTTGGGTTTGGTGGTTCCAAGCTAGTGTGCTTCTCTTTCCTTTTTCCATTTTGAACTTGAACTTGGTCCCTGACCCTATTGGCTGGCACTCTATCAACGGAGACATGCCTCCTTCCCCCCCCTGCAGTTCCTCTTTTGAACTACAAAGATAAAGGTTGACCCAAGGGGGTGGGGTGTGGATGGTCTTGGCCAGGCAAGGCTCTTCTGTTTTGTTTTGTTTTTCAGCCCCATCCTCCAAGCTTCCCTGACAATTCTAGAAAGCTCTTCCTCACAGTTGACTCCCATTTTCCCTTCTCTGCCATTGGGTGTGCACAGCCCCATCCTCGTGGAGTCCCTCCACCCCCCTCCCCTACCCTCTCTGTAAATAGAGATCAAAAGGGGAGTTATGGGTCTAATGAGTTGTTCACATTTTATTAGAGTGGATCTCCTCTTTCAACCACAAGGGATTCTCCAGAGACAGGAGATTAGTGGTGGGATTGATGTCCTCTTCCAGGATGCCGGGGCTGGGCCAGCAGCAGGCAGTCCAGAGAGGGGTGGGCTTCAGGGCCTGCCCAGGCCCTGGCGGTGGCACAAAACCCATTGGGTGCCTCAGCCCCTGGGGGCAGGAATGGGAGAGTGGTGGTATGAGCTGGAAGGGCGTGCTCGTGGTTGGATGTCCATGCTCCTCCCAGGTTAGTGGCCTTGTGGCCTTTCTCTGGGCCTTCTCGAAGCTACCGGCACCTGCTCAGGATTTTGGGTGTACTTGGTGCCCCGAAATTCTCTTCACGCACCCTGCTGGAGAACGGGAAGTATGTGAACTTCTCCAGGGCGCGGAGAGAGATTTCAATTCAGCACTTGTATTTAACATTGTTGAGTGACTAGTAGCACCTAATGAAATACACACGTGTGGACTAAGTGAAGGAATGAATGAGTTAATGAAGCTGGGGGCAGGGGTTGTCTGGTCTGGTGGATTAGAGGAAACCGGAAACGTCCAGCTCTGACCTGCTAGAAAGATGTCCACTGCCGGCTTCTCATTTAAGAGATGGGGGAAAGTGAGGCCCAGGGTCTCCAGGTTGATTTGCCTCAGGGCTGGCGGCTCCTCAGTACCCATGTCCAGTGGGTCTTCTTTTAATGGGTGATTTGCTTTCTTATTCTTTCTTTGGGTCCCCCCCTTTGTAATTGATCTTATCTGATATCTTGGCATCTCTTCTCTTTCACATTGTCTTCTTTTAGTTAATTAGATTTTTTTTTTTTGGTGCCAGTTGTGGGGCTTGAGCGCTGCCCCTGAGTTTTTTTTAATTTTTAATTAATTAATTAATTTTGATTTTGCTCAATGCTGGCGGCTCTGCCTCTTGAGTCACACCTCCACCTCTTGCTTTTTGGTCTCACAGACCTTCCTGGCCTAGGCTGGCTTTGAATATTGACCCTCAGATCTCAGCCTCCTGAGTGGCTGGTATTGCAGGTGTGAGCCACTGGTGCCCAACTTCTGTCTTTTCTAAGTGTGTGTGTGTGTGTGTGTGTGTGTGTGTGTGTGTGATTTCTCTATTCAACTATTCAATAAATACCTGCTACAGACAGATTTGCCAAACATGGGGTGACCACTGGGGCTGGACTCTGTTCTCTGCCTTCTAGCACTGTGGGAACAGAGTGCTTGGAGACCATCTCAGGGCCGGGTGAGATATCTCAGGAAGAGTGTGTGGGGAGAGAGGGATAGTCCATATTACAATTAATTTTTTTTTTTTTTTTTGCTGGTTGGGGCCTGAATTCTGGGCCTGGGCACTGTCCCTCAGTTCTTCAGCTCAAGGTTAGCACTCTACCACTTGAGCCACAGCGCCACTTCCAGCTTTTTTGCTTATGT
The DNA here is from genome assembly GCF_024711535.1 of Dipodomys merriami. NCBI lineage: Eukaryota > Metazoa > Chordata > Mammalia > Rodentia > Heteromyidae > Dipodomys > Dipodomys merriami. The sequence goes on along the minus strand of NW_027204448.1, from coordinate 1,377,340 downwards.
GGTGCTGAGGAATTGAACCTAGGGCCTCAGGCATGCAAGGCAAGAACTCTACCACTGAGCCTCCTTCCCAGCCCACAATTGATTTTTTATTGTGATGATAAAGATGACGTGCAGAAGGGTGACAGTTACATCAGTTGGGTTGTGAGCTCGTTTTTCTGTGGACCATGTCTTCTCTTCCCTCGCTCTCTCCCCCAGTTTCTTCCTCCCGTCCCCATCCAGGAGTGGTAGAGTTCATTCTCCACGTGGTGTCCACTGAGGACCACGGCTGCCTTTGTTCACCCTCTGTCGCCTCATTTCTGTGCCTCCCCTTCCTTTGTTGTTGTTGGTTGTTTTCTGATGCAGATCCTGGGGCTTGAACTCAGGACCTGGATACTGTCTTTTGCTCAAGGCTAGTGCTTTATCATTTGAGCCACAGCCTCACTTCTGGCTTTTTGCTGGTGCCTTGGAGATAAGAGTCTCACAGAGTTTTTCTATCTAGGCTGGCTTTGACCCACGATCCTCCTGTCTCAGCCTTCTGAGCTCCTCAGGTGACAGGCCAGAGCCACATGTTCCCCACCCATATTTCAGTTTCCCCCTGAAGGATGAATTGCAGGAAAGGAGGAGAGAGTGGTTTCAGGAGGAGGAGGAAGGACACAGGGAGAAGGAGCTGGTGGAGGGCCCAGCCCTCCGTGTTCTGCACCCCCACTCAGGGAGACACATAACGAGGGGCACGTGCATGCATTCTCTGGCCAGCGGGAAGGGGGCCGGCTCCCTGATCTAGCCGCACCAGAGCTGTCCAGCTGAGGGGCTAGTGAAGGACACACGAAGCAAGCTTCCTCCCTGGCCACTGGCTTTCTTGCTGGCCAGGAGGAAGAAAGGGAAGCTGCTGGTTGACTCTCGGCCAAGACAGAGTTGGATGGGGGCCCAGGCCTGGCTGTTCACAGCGAGGGGCTGGCCTGGGCCCCTGTGTTTCTGGAGTGGTGAAGGCCGTGCCGTGCACACACTGGCCACTTTCACTGGGGGTGCAGAGCAGGCCGGGTGAGGGGTGTGGGGGGGATTGGACAGAAGGGGGGTGCCCAGGACAACCTCTGGGCGTGTCCCAATCCTGTAGCACTTCCTTCCTCAATGTGGACAGAGGAAGGGGCGGGGGCAGACCCCACGCACGGAAGCACCCAGCCCCTGGGGTTGTGGTTTGGACAGATACCGCCCCCAAATTGATTTTTCACCTTCGAATCTCCACGCTGTGGTTTGCATTCGGAAAGACAATTCACAAACACGAAGCGAGGCTCAGCTGAAGATGTGCTCACTTGCTCTCCCCCCCCCTCTCTAGCTCTCTCTTTCTCTCACTCACTCAATGGGTGGGTGCTTTCCTCCACTAGCTGGGCACCCAGCCCTTTTCACTTTAGCTGCTTTTATTCAGGTAGGGGACCTCAGATGGTGATCTTCCCATGCATACCTTTGGCATAGCTGGGATTACAGGTGCAAGCTCTCATACCTGGCCTTTAGCCTGAAGGCCAGATGTGGTACTCTGGGGCTGGAACTGTTGGGGATGAATTTTTAGGGGTCTCTGAAGGGCAGCGCCTGGAGGTAGAGGCACAAGACTCTGCCTTTGAGGCCAGAGCAAGAGGGGAACTGAGGAGAGGCCAAGGTGGATCTATAGATGTCAGGCCTGGCTGGGGGTGGGAGGTGGACATGGTGGTCAGAATCCTTCACTGGACTTCCGGGTGTTGTAGGGGGGTGGGAGAGAGTTGTAGGTGAGAGCTTCCTTGGCCTTGAACTAGAGCCACAGCTCTACTTCCCACCTCTCTGCCGGCTCATTGGAGATAAAAGCACTTCCCTCCTCCCGTCTTCTGGGGCCCCATCAGGTCATGCGGATGTCAAAATAGAGGTTGGTGGAAGAGTAAAGAGGGGAAGGAGGAAGAGTGAGGAGGAAGAATAAGGAGCAGGAGAGGAAGAGGAGGAGAAAAAGAAAAAGAGAAGGAGGAATGAGGAGGAGGAAGAGCAAGGAGGAGGAGGAGGAAGCCTTAAGAGACACCTTTGCTCACCTGACTGTGGCTATAATCACTGATGGTTAGCCTGGCTGGCTTCGTCGTTTTTGCACAACCACCTTTTTTGGCTTCCTCCTTTCTGTGTTTTAAAATAAATGGGAACCCAGATGTACAGAGGTAGGAAAAAGAAAAAAAAGCCAATCAAGATCAAGATTTATGGATCTGTGTTCCTGAACAAAGCCCAGTGCATTCATTTATTTACCTATTTCTTTTCTGCTATTTTTCTTCTGGATGCCTGTTGGTGGAGGTGGGTTGGGGAGGAGTGGTAGTGAGTGTAATCTGGGTTTTCGGGTGTGTGTGGTAGGTTCTACAATATTCAGGGAAATCAAGTCACGCCTCATGGATCTGTGTTTTCAGACCTTGGCTGGTGGGCTCCACCTAGGCAGGGGCAGTGATCACAGACAGACTGAGTGACCATGGCTGGGAGTTCCTACCAGGCAGGCCAGGTGTGCCTCTGGAGTGTCAGAATGGGAGCCTTGCTTGTGTGTGTGTGTTTCTCCTTGTTAGAAACTCCAGGAATTGTTGATGAAACTCAAGGGTCATTATTTGTTTGATTTGCACCCACCTCTGCTGGAAATGACTTGAGAACAATTCCACTTTGGCCTACCTAGGGTTCTGGGCCGCAGGTGCCCTATCATAGGGAGGGGCACGTAGAATCTACTGGAGTGAGACGGAGACTAGACTTGAAGGGAGGGAAGGCCTTGCCGGTCTAGCTGTAGTCATGTAGGAGGAGGGCTGAACCAATTGCACCTGTGTTGGTCATTCGGTCTTCATCTAGCTTCATCCTTCTGTGTGGATGCTGTTTCCCCAAATTCCTCCAACTCCATTTCAAAGCTCTTCTCTCCTCTAGTTGCATCCCAAAGGGGCTGTCCGCTGCAATTCTTGATTGTTCTCCTCAGCTAGAAATAAGCTCTGAGCATGTCTGTCCTCGAACTCCTGTCCTCATCTGTGTTCCTAGCATTTTTCCTAAGTGGTTTTGGGGTCAGGTCTTATGAGGGTTTTTCACCCCTTCGTCATCCCAGGTCCTCTCTCTGTCCTTCCGTTTTCTGGAACAAACACGATCTTACTTCCTTAATCTTCCCGACCTCTTATTTATTTAGTTGGTCATGGGACTTGAACTCAGGGCCTGGGCGCTGTCCCTGAGCCTCCTTGTGCTCAAGGCTAGCACTCTACCACTTGAGCCACAGCGCCACTTCTGGTTTTCGAGTGGTTCATTGGAGATAAGAGTCTCACAGGGACTTTCTTGCTCATGCTGGCTTCGAACGATGATCCTCAGACCTCAGCCTTCTGAGTAGCTAGGATCACAGGCATGAGCCATTGGCGCCCAGCTGTTTTCTTTTAAAATTTATTCTGTGCCTATTTACAAAGGTGCTTTGGTTTCAAGAAGAAAAACCCAAGAAGGTTACTTCTGAAATACACACGATCCTTTCAAGAACCTTCTCCTGGAGTCTGTTTTGCCGGTGAATCCACATTTATTTACAGAAAGCAAGATGAGAGCACTTAAGGGAAAACACAAGTAGGTTTCTAGACATAGGGAACTTGAGATCATTAATGTTTTTGAAAAAATAAAAAAATAAAGGGTGGGGTGAAAGCTCTACAGGCCTTTGGTGTGAATCTGACTAGGATAGTCTCCCATTGGTACTTGTGACTGGTCTCTGCTGGTGGTGACTTCCGGCAGCTACGGTGCTGATGGGATAGATGTCCTTGGAGGCTCGTGGCTGGCCCTTGGCATTCTGTGTCAGGTTCATACGTGGAGGCCTCAGGAGACTGGCCTTGTGTGATTCTCGCTGCCCTTCAGAGGCACAGAGACAGGGGCTGCAGAACTTGGGGTGGCACTGATACCAGCCAGGTTTCCGAGTAGGTCTCCTGAGAGTTGAGCTCCTGGTGTGTGGCCTGCTGGGGGTGTAAGGCACGGTTTACATTGTAAGTGAAGGAACTCCTTATCCGCACTGGCTTTGGGACGTCCCCCAAAGTGCCCTTCTAGAGCCTTGTCTCTTCGCACATCACACAAGGCTGATTTGGTTCGAATGAATGACTAGAATTCCTGCAAAATAGCCCATTTCCAGGTTTTGATGTACTTTGTGGAGGACAAGAGGGCGGGAAATTGCCCCGCACGTGGTGATCCTGTTTCCCACAAGGCTGAGTTCTGGCCGCTGTCCTCTCCACCTTCCCCTTTCCTGCTGTACATATGTCCCCAGCGCCCCCCTGTGCATCTGGGAGACCGTCTACTCTCCTGCGCCTGTCTCTGCCTGCATTCTGTCTGTGTATTCGGACTCTATGTGGAGATTGACTGTGATTCTCCCTACTCAAGAATGGCCGGCGGGAGTGCTGTTTCAGTGATGGGTTTTTTAATCATTGTTGTTTTTAAAGGAGCTTTCCAGAAAGGATGTGAAGCCAGGTGTTGTCACTTTCTCCTATCATTCTAGCTACGCCTGAGGCAGAGATTGGGAGGATGGAGTTTCTAGATCAGCTAGGGTAAAAAATTCAGGAGAATCCAGGTGCCTATTGCTCATGCCTGGAACCCCAGTTTCTCTGAAATTTGAGGATTGAGGTTCAAAACCAGCAGAGGCATAAAAATCCTCGAGACTCTTATTTCCAATGAACCACTAGAAAATCAGAAATGGAGCTGGGCTCAAGTGGTACAGCACTAGGTCTCTAGCAAAAGAGCTAAGGGACAGGTTTATGATCATTGTCTGAAAATCCATGGGATGGAATGGCTTCCTTGCTCACCCATGATCATAATAGGCTGAGGTCTCCCAAGTGTGTAGGTGGCAGTACAGAATTGTGTGGTGAGTTCAAGGCTGGTGCTGTACCACTTGAGCCACAGCACCACTTCTGGTTTTCTAGTGGTTCATTGGAGATCAGAGTTGCACAGACTTTCCTTCCCAGGCTGGCTTTGAGCCATGATCCTCAGATCTCAGCCTCCTGAGTCACTGGGATGACAGGTGTGAGCCACTAGTACCTGATGTATTATACCTGGTGTATATAATACACCTGCTGTATTATGAATGTATTTTGTTTTGAGATTTCTCCGATGCAGCCAGCAGCTTTGGCGGCATCTTGGATACATTTCATGTCTTGTCTCTCCCGATGTCTCTTAGAAGCATGTGGGTTCTTTGGCCAGTGGATGAGCTCAATACTTCTTGAGAACCTGTGGGACCCCTGGGTGTCTGTTTATTTAGAGGATGTGGCCCCTCCGTCCGCAGCCTCCCCTGCCAGCCGGGTTGGGGGGTCAGTGGCTGGCATCCAAAGAGAGCAGGATCTACGGGGTCATGCGTGTGGGGCAGTGCTATTTGGGTGTGGTGGGGGACTGGGACTGCCCTGCAAATGCAGAGCACAATCAGCCTGGGCGCCGTGTAGCAACCCCTCCCCCCCAGCCTGCCCCCCATCCAGACTGAACAAGACTCTGTTCTTTTGCTGGGAACATTTTTGAATTTCAACCTAGAGGAAGGGGCAGATGGGTCCCTGATAGTATGTCATCATCCCCTCCCCTCCGCTCCCCTCCCCTTCCTTTTCCTCTCCCCTCTTCCCCTTCCCTTCCTTTCCCTCCTTTTCCCTCCCCTTCTGTTCCCCTTCCCTCTCCCCTTCCCCCTCTCCCTCTCTCCTCTCTTCCCTCCCCTTCTTCTTTTCCTTCCTTGGAGACAGTGTGCCTGTATTTGCCCCAGAATATCATTCTTTATTCCTTTGCATTCAACACAGTTTGACATTTTGCATGATTGTCTGGGTACTAGTATTAGATGTCATCTTATCCTTCTCTAATAATAATTTTAACAACCAAAAGTCAATTGGTGTGTGTGTGTGTGTGTGTGTGTGTGTGTGTGTGTGTGTGTGTGTGTGTGTGTGTGTGAGTGTGTGTGTGTGTGTGTGTGATAGTACTGGGGCTTGAACTCAGGACCTCCTTTGCTCATGCTCAGATTTTTCTCTCCTGGCTGACACTCTACTACTTGAGCTATGCTTCCTGTCTCTAAAAAGTCAGTTTATTAAAGTGATACTTTAATAAATTAGTAATTAATTAAGTGGAGTAAAGGTACTCTACCATTTGAGCCATGTATCAAGTTCATTGTCGCATTTTTAAATTTATTGTGCTTGTCCTGGGCTTTGAACTCAGGGTCTGGGCGCTTTCCCTGCGCTATTTTTGCTGAAGGCTGGTGCTCTACCACTTGAGCCACAATTCTACTTCTGGCCTTTGGTGGTTCACTGGAGATCAGAGTCTCATGGACTTTCCTGCCCAGGCTGGTTTCAAACCTCGATCCTCAGCTCTCAGCCTCCTGAGTAGCTGGAATGACAGGTGTGAGCTGCCAGGTGCCTCCATTTTAATGGGGGGGGGGTAATCTATTCTGAGATCTTGGCAGAACATGTAAGTCAGGGAGTCGCAGATGCTCATCTGGAACGTTCTCCATGTCCTCAGACTTCCTCCAAGGAAGTTTGTCTGCTGGTTCTCCATGGAGGTGACCTTTGGGCTGGCTCTTGGTTGGAGCTCTCTCCCTAGTGTCTGACTGGTTCAGCCACCCTCCCGTGAGGCTCCCCACCCCTGAGTATCGCCTCTGTGGCTACACGTGTTACTCTGGTATCTTTGCAATCGCTGGCCTAGTGCTCTTCAGGGAGGTCAGCCATGAGTCATATGCAGACGAGGCCCCAGGACCCCTCTGACTAGTGTCAGCGTGTCCATCGGGAGCTGAAGTAGAGTCGGCTTTCTCGTGCCTAAATAAATGCCGTACTTCCTGGGGGTAAAACTCATGTTATCTTGTGTCAAGTCCTGAACAGAGGATTTGGCCTGGGCTGAAGTGTGTGTGTGTGTGTGTGTGTGTGTGTGTGTGTCTGTGTCTGTGTCTGTGTGTGTGTCTGTGTGTCTGTGTGTCTGTGTGTGTGTCTCGGTGTGTGTGTGTCTGTGTGTGTGCTGGTCCTGGGGCTTGAACTCAGAGCCTAGGTGCTTTTCTGAGCTTTTTTACTAAAGACTAGTGCTCTACCACTTGAACCACTGCTCCACTTCTGACTTTTTGCTGGTTCATTGGAACTAAAGACTCCCATCAGACTTTCCTGCCCAGGCTGGCTTTGAACCACGGTCCTCAGATCTCAATCTTCTGAATGGCTAGAATTGATAGGTATGAGCCACTGGAGCCTGCCTCAGAACCCCACCTTTTATTTCAGTGTTCTCTCTGCTTCTCTGCCAAGGTGTACATTCTCCACAGGCATGGTCTAATGCTGTGTCCTTGTTCATAGGGATTTTGTTTAACATCACTTATGTGTTTATGTGTTGCAAGCTAGCTGGTATTCAAAGGACATTTAATGCCCACCTTTGCCTGCTTAGTGTTGGGAGAGCAGCAGGAGAAGGGGATGGAGCAGAGGTCCCAGCTGGGACTTTGGATGAGACCAAAATGTGGGTTGTGTTGGACTTTATCCCATGAGAAGATAGAAGCTGGGGTGGGGTCCTCAAATTGGGTAAAAATCTCTGACTGGGGGAAGACTCTCTTGATTTTTCAATTTGTTTTCCAATTTTTATTTTTATGTAGGTCATGGGGCTTGAACTCAGGGCCTGGGTGCTGCCCTTGAGCTCTGATTTGCTCAAGAGTAATGCTCTACCATTTGAGCCACAGCTCTACTTCTAGCTTTTTGTGGTTCATTGGGGATAAGAGTCTCACGGACTTCCCTGCCTGGGCTGGTTTCGAGCCACAATCCTCAGATCTCAGCCTCCTGAGTAGGTAGGAAGACAGGCGTGAGCTACCAGTGTGGAAAAGGAGAGGATGGGAGAGACCGTTGGGAAGACAAGCTAGAGCAGGGCCATGGGGATGGTGCCATCTGCCCAGGCCATGGGCAGCTTTGCCCTGGCTGCGGTGGGGGAAATGTCTGCCTGTGTCTGCTCTCTCAGGTCCCCAGTCCTCAGGGAGGTGAAGGCCTGCTTGTCTAGTGGAGCCTGGCTCACAGGTTTTCTGCTGGCTGGGCCAAGCTGTCAGCTCCCTCCTATTGGGAGATAAAGAGGAGAGGAAAGTCGTGCGGCCCACATTGGCATCACCCCGGGGCGAGGTTCGCATAGGGCACCACAGCCTCTCCTTGCTCAGGGAATGGCAAAGAGCCGTCTGCAGCCACTGCCGCCGCCTCCAGTGTAGAGAGCAGAGGACATGCAGGGACCCCCAGCTCTGCAAGGAGTGTGAAGGTGTGGGTGATCGGAAGGTTCTAGTTTCCAGATCTTTCCTTCCCGCCTGCCTGTCTTCCATTGCCAGAGACAGTGCCAGCCCTCCCCTCTCCCCTTTGTGGCTTTTTCTTACATGTCAAAAGAAGAGGGTGTCTCTCATTTACCTAGAATTTCACTACCTAGCTAGTCCCAAGGTGTTAATGCTCCTAAGGTCATAGAAAATGATAATAAGAAATACTGGTGTTAGAGGAAGCATGGTGTATGTGTGTGTATGTGTGTGTGTGTGTGTGCGTGCACGCATGCGTGTGTACACACATATGCACCAGTCTTGGGGCTTGAACTCAGGGCCTTGGCACTGTCCCTGAGCTTTTGTGGTGGTACTCTACCCCTTTGGGTCACAGGCCCCTTGACTGGACCCAAAAAACAAACAAACAAAAACCAAAGATTATCAGTGTATATTCTGGTTGTAAACAAGTGTCACATAATCCAATATTGGGCAAAATTAGATTTCTTTTTTTTGGGGGAGGGTTCCAATTGTGAGGCCTGAACTCTGGGCCTGGGTGCTGTCCCTCAGCTCTTCAGCTCAAGGCTAGCACTCTACCACTTGAGCCACAGTGCCACTTCTGGCTTTTTTTCTTTTTTGCTTATGTGGTGCTGAGGAATCGAACCCAGGGCCTCAGGCATGCAAGGCAAGCACTCTACCACCGAGCCACCTTCCCAGCCCCGTCCTTTGGAATTTTTTTAAATGGTTAAACATTTTTCATAGCTCGAATTCTATCTGTTGGAGATACCTCTTTGGAAAAATGTGGCTTCTTGGCAAAGATAAGTGCAGTAAACTCTAACTTTGTTATTTCTATACTCCTGTCCTCTACCCTTTGGTCAAGCACCAGCTGCCGTTTGCCAGTCTAATCAATGCCATCATGGCCTTTTACCCAGAAAATATTTCAGCAGTAGTTGTACAGGCTCGGAAGCATTCTTATGAATATGTATGAATAAGTGTGAATAAGATATGCATAATGTAAATAAGTAGGTCACACATGAGGACCCCCTGCTTTGACTCCAGTTCTTTCATTTCTGTGTGGTCTTTTGCCTCTTGCTACCTCTTCTATCGTGGCTGGTAGGGCTATGATGACTGAACTTCTCTGCCAGGTGTTTCACAGTGACAGTCCTTTTCTGAGCTGTGGTACACATCCAGTCAGCTCTGTAAACTACTAAATCCTAGTGTCAACTTTGTCTGCATCATTAGTACTCTAAGAAAAAAGCAAATTGCTTTTGTAAAGTGAATATATATTCTTCATTGCTTAATTTTTATCTAGGTAAATGTAAGGACTTAAAATTCTTTGACGGGCTGGGAAGGTGGCTCAGTGGCAGAGCACTTGCCTTGCAAGCATGAGGCCCTGGGTTCGATTCCTCAGCACCACATAAGCAAAAAGAAAAAAGCCCGAAGTGGTGCTGTGGCTCAAGTGGTAGAGTGCTAGCCTTGAGCTGAAGAGCTAAGGGACAGCGCCCAGGCCTAGAGTTCAGGCCCCACTACTGAACCCAAAATAAATAAATAAATAAACAAACAAATAAATAATATTCTTTGAAAGCTTATCACTGAAAAGTAGCAACTGCTTTTATTTTGGTGAACAGTTTTCCACGTTGCTTGATATGTTCAAATAGAGATCTATGTGTGTACTTTTATTAAGTCAGTGAGCTGTAAACCCTCTGTACATCACCTTTATAATAACAATACAATTTTTTAAAGTTAATGATGCTTCCTATTTTCATACATAATTTTTTTCTTTTTGGCTCAATAGAGATAGATTTATCACATTAATGTTAAATGCCTGCATAGCAATTCACTCTTTCATATATTCTAATTTACTAAATATGACTCCTATGGTGGTTTTAGGTAATTGTCAGTTTTGGGTTTTTATAAGCAATGTTGTATAAACATTCTGAGTACTTGAAATAACTCTGTGTAATTACTCCTTAGATTAATTACTAGAAGTAAAATTTCCAAAAATGCTTTCAAAATAGTATAGACAAGTAAAGCTTGCAGTAAAGGTAGACTGAGGGGCTAGTGAATCTGGGTGATGTTGAATTTGGGGAAGGGAGGATTAAAAAATTTACTTTTCTGCAGGGAGCCTGTGGCTCACGCCTGTAATCCTAGCTATTCAAGAGGCTAAGATCAAAGCCAGCCTGAGCAGGAAAGTCCATGAGACTCTTATCTCCAATTCACTACCACAAAACCAGAATTGGCCCTGTGGCTCAAGTGGTAGAGCACTCACCTTGAGGTGAAGAGCTGAGGGACAGCACCCCGGCTAGAGTTCAAGGCCCAGAGTTCAAACCCCACTACCAACCACCCCCCCCTAAAAAAATAATTTTTTCCCTCACCTCCTCCTCACTGATTAAATTTTACTAACTTGATATCAAATAAATTTGTAAATCCTGAATGTTAACTGACAACTTGATGAAGGGCCTGAAAGAAATAGATAACAAGGTGGTAGCCTGGCATTTGAAATATACATGAATCCACAGTGATTAATCCGTTATCAGATAATCAGTGAATCTTCTAGAAAGTGAGAGAAGCAGACCATATTTGTACTTCCTATCCCAGCTCACTTACTTGCTAACTGTGTTCTCAATACTTGGTACTCATGGTTTAGAATTGTTTCCTGTTAAGTCTAGAAACTCAGGATAGCTACTTTGTGTAAAAGTGTGAAAAATACTTCTAAATTCCCATTCTTTCATTTGCTAGCTTATCTGTTTCCAGTCTTATCTGAAAATGACAAGGGGAAATAAACCTATTTATAAGCCAAGTGCAGTAGTACATGCCTATAAACCCACATGCTGTTATCCCAGCTACTGAGACTGTTGCAAAGTTTATGATATAGTCTCTTGTACCTGCTGTTTTGTCAGATGGCAAATGTATGTAAGCCATAGAACCAGTAATTAAATGATATATTAATTGCACTGTTCTGTAAAGTTACTTTTAGTAGCAAAATTTCTTAGATTTGAGTTAAAAAATCATATATTTTCAGTATCCCAATACTGAGTATATATGAAAGGTGGATTTTGTGTGTGTGTTTTTGTTTTTGTTTTTATCTGGCATAAGAGCTTGAACTCAGGGCCTAAGTGCTGTTCCTAAGCTTTCATGCTGAAGGCTAGTGCTCTATTACTTTGAGGCACAGCTCCACTTCCTGTTTTCTTGTGGTTAATGGGAGATAAGAGTCCCACAGACTTTCCTGCCGAGGCTGGCTTTGAACCATGGTCCTCAGATCTCAGCCTCTTGAGCAGCTAGGATTACAGGCACCTGGCCGAAGGTATTTTATGCTAAGAAAGCTGTTTTTGTTTTTGCTTTGGGTCTGGTTGTGGGGCCTGAACTCTGGGCCTGGGCACTGTCCCTCAGCTCTTCAGCTCAAGGCAAGTGCTCTACCACTCCAGCCACTGCGCCACTTCTGACCTTTTTTTTTCTGCTTATGTGGTGCTGAGGAAGCGAACACAGGGCCTCATGTATGCAAGGCAAGCGCTCTACCACTGAGCCACCTTCCCAGCCCAAGAAAACTGTTGAATAACAGTAGGTCCATTTGTTTTTACAAACAAAAGAAATTTCTGCTTTTATCATTTCTTATTTGTGATTATTAGACAGGTAAACTATCTGTGCCATATCTTTACTTTTTGTTGTTGTTGGTTGTGGGGCTTCAACTCTGGGCCTGGGCTCTGTTCCTGAGCTCTTTAGCTCAAGGATAGCCCTCTACCACTTGAGCCACAGCACCACTTCTCATTTTCTGGTGGTTTATTGGAGATAAGAGTCTCACTGAGTTTCCTGCCCCGGCTTGCTTTGAACGGTGACACTCATGTTTCAGCCTCCTGAGTAGCTAGGATTATAGGCATGAGCCATGAGCCAGGGTGTCTTGTATATCTTTACTTCTTAAAGTTATGGAATGAGTCTTTAAAAATATATTTTTAATAGAAAGAGAAGTAACTTATTACTGTTTGTGTAATGCCTGTTTCCCTTCCTTTTAGTGTTCTAATATCGTTCTATAATGCTGAAGATGAGTCAAACATTCTCTTACCCAAGCTGCCCACATTACCAAAAAAGTAAGTATCAGAGTTGTATTTCTTTGGACTTAATCTTGCAGGTTAATCTGCTTTAAATATTGGTACATACTTCTCTCATGAGTATCATTTTACCTTTGTCTCTCCTTTCTCTCATTATAGCAGCACCTCAAAAATATTTAGGTAAAATATACTTTTTTGTTGTTTTCAAATAAAATAATGTTTTTTTTTAGTTGAAAGAACATGGTTGAAAGATGACTCAATTTATTTTTATATTGTAGTGAGGAGAATTCTGATGAAATTATTAAACGCTTGGGAGATGTCAGGTAAATCTAATTTAAATAAGTCACTTTTCATATTGGAGGAACATTTCCAAATTTTCAGGAGCAAATCTTTTGTTATGTTATCTCATTGTAGACACGCTGTGTCTTCAAATAATAGATGTCACCGTCTTGCTGTTTTTACTGTGTGCTCGTTCTTTGTTTCGTGTGTTAGCAGTAATGCAGTATACTTGTTTTTAATAAGTAAAAGGGGATAGTACTAGAATTTTTAAAATTTCAATTTTAATTATCCAAGTTCTTCATTGTGTCATATCCATAATAAAACTGTTTTGTTATTGGCTGTATGTGAATACAATTATTAGTATGTTATGTTACTATAAATGCTTAATGTTAGCTATAAGAAATATATATTGTTCTTTGGAAACAAAAGAAATGGCCTGCTGTGATTGAATATTGAGAGTTGCTGTGTTTGCTTAGTGTATCAGTTTTCCCCACAGAGGAATTTTAGCACTCAGATTAGATTAAAGCAGTAACAATTGATATTTTGGCTAAAAAAACCACAGTCATCTAAAAGAGAGAAGAGGAACCAGCAGGAGGGAGAAAGGAAAAAGAGATGGTGAGGGAAGGTGAATATATATGTATGACAATACCAGCATGAAGCCCTCCAGAAACTTAGGAAGGAATAGATAGGGAGGAAGGATAGTTAAGAAAGAGTAATATAGATTAGGAGTAAATTTGATCAAAGTGTATTATATTCATGTTGTAAATATCACAGTGTAACACTTTTGTACTATAAGTTCATGCTAATTATTTTTTAAAGATAGTGTAGAAATAAAATCCACAAATATAAAAAACACCCACAATCATCTGTGTTGTTCACTGGTTCTCTGCTTGTTACATTTTTTATTAGATTAAATATTCTTGTCCTTGGAGGAAGCTCTGGATTTATTGAGCTTTATGCTTATGGGATGTTCAAAATTGCTCGAGTCACAGGAGTGAGTTTTTCTTTTAGGTTTCCTGTATTATTTCTCTTAAAATATAGTGGCTAGTTTACTTATGGAATAAGAATAACATAGTAAGTTTTATTTTTATTTTTTCAGTTTCAATTTGTTTTTAAATAATTAGAGGATTTTTTAAGCTAAAATAATGATATTACTATAGAGATGAGAAACTTTTGGTGGAATTACTCATGCTTTTTCCTTTAATGAAAAGATTGATCTGATCCACTTGACTGTGATTTAACTGGAGCCTAATGAAAGCTATCGGAAGCCACTCTTTGTTGAGTACTGAGTCTCCTACTACTGCTAAATCAGTCTTCTCCAGAGCCTTTTTCATCTCGCTCTCACAATTCCCCAAGGTGTAGAAAATATCATAGCCTTCAGGGAATTTGTTCATCAACCTTTGATGTGCAACTGTTGATGGGATTGGGATCAGAAGTTTTAATGTTTATAGGTCTTTGTGACTAGGAGGAGCCCTTTACCTGCTTTACCTACCTTTACCTGCTACATGAGTATAGCTGAAACCAGAAGTGTGTGTCACAGCTTTCTAAAGTTGTGTATAAATTGTTGCTTCCAGTATTACAAAGTGCACCCTAGCAGTGATACCACATGTATGAGGGTGTGTGATTATTTTGCAGATTGCTGGCACTTGTCTTGCATTGTGTCTATCAAGTGATTTGAAATCATTATCAGTGGTCGCAGAGGTTTCCACTGGTGATGCTTCAAAGGTTTCATACTTTCAGCTATGTAATTGTAGAGATTAAGAATATGTTTTAGTTTTTCAGTTGTTTTTTAGGGTGGTTGGTGCTGAGAGTTGACAGGACGTACGAGCATGCTGTCCACCACTGAGCTGGGTCCCCACCTCTGTGGGTTTGTATCTATATCTCACTGTATTCTAATGGGCAGCAAAATAAAACATCTCCATGGAGTTTCTAAATTGTACATATTGAATGCTGTTGTAGTACTATTATTTTCCACATAAAAACAATGTTTTGATGATCTACAAATTGGTTCCTATAACAGAATTACTTGGTTTTGAGCATTTTCTTGGGACTCAGTTATTAGTAATAATAAGGGCTGATATTCATCATTTATTATATGCCAAACCCTTAGTGCCTTAAACACAACAACATATGGATAGGCACTGTTATTATACCTGAAGAAAGTACTGGACACATACAAAAGCTCATAATTGGAAAGTGATACTAGGCAGTCTGCATTCAGGTTCTGTGCCTTTTTTCTCCTTCTAATGAGAGGAAGGCTTGCTTTGTAATCCAGACTGGCCTAGAACTTCAGGTTCTCCTGCTTTAGCCTCCCAAGTGTTGGGATTACAGGTGTGCACCATTAGGCTCTAAACATGCTTTTTGTGTAAAACATTTAAGTATTGGTGAGGGCTCTTTTATTGTGTGTAGCATACATAATAAGATTAGGAAACTGTTTGGGCTCCTGTTATTTAGATTGTACCTTTGCTTTGCCAAGAAAACTTCCCCAGTGTTTCCTCTGAAAATCCTATATGTTTATCCTAAGTATGTGTGAATTTTCAAACAAAGTAGAACAAAAGGATAGAAGATGTGAGGACTGCTTAGTGTCTTCAATAGCATGCTGTTCAGTGTTCCAGAGCACCCTAGACATAGAATTCACAACAATGGTAGTACACATTTGTGTCTTAAGGCTGAGCAACTGTGATCACCAGGCTGTATTTGTGCTATAATAGAGCAGCTCTTTTTTTTTCTGTGAAATTTGTAAAAGTTTTTTTTTTTTTTTGTCCTGGGGCTTGAACTCAGGGCTTGGGCACTGTCCCTGAGCTTCTTTTGCTCAAGGCTGACATTCTACTACTTGAGCTACAGTGCCATTTTTGGCTTTTTCTGTTTATGTGGTACTGAGGAATCAAATCTAGGGCTTCATGCATGCTAAGCAAGCACTCTACAACTAAGCAACATTCCCAGCTAGTAATAGATTTTTTTTTAATGACAACTTCTGTGCGATACAACTGGTAAGGGATATTTTCTTTGTTTTTACCAGTAGTATTTTAATGCCTTTTGATGCCTTCCCTTGGTTCTGATGCCTCCAACTTGGTTATGTTTCAAAGGGGACAGAATTATGATTTGGTCTTCCTGATACTTAGTTACATCTTTGCTCCTCTTTAAGTTAGAGGATGCACACGTGTGCGCATGCACATGTGTGTGTATGTGTGTGTGTGTGTGTGTGTGTGTGTTTTACAGGAACAATTTATCTTTAAAAAAGTAAATACATCTGATTATGACTCAATTTATTCTTGTTTTTCAGCTTGAAACCAATCTGCTCTACTCCTTCTTACATGAAGTAACTCAGATGGCCAGGAAGTTTATTCACATTTCAGCTCTGTTGCAGGTATTTATTCATCACTTGCTTTCTAGTAGTATCTACTGTAACATTTGTAATTTTATTTTTTAAAACTGACGTCAGTTGGATGTCTATTCTGCTAATCTTACAATATTTATTAAAGCCAGAAAAAGTAATTTAATTAATCTACTCATCCAATCCTATCACCTCCAAATGAAAGGGAAAAAATAGTCAATCTTTTAAATGTTCCTGTTAATGTTACTTATACTTTATTGCAAATAAAATAGTCTTTTTATGATTTTAGGTTTTGATCATAACAAAGATACCCCAAATTAGTAGATAATTTTGTAGGTTAGCAGTTTGGACTAAACTCAGCCAGAAAGTTGTGGTGATCTGTACCTGGTATGGCTCATATCACCCAGCTTGATCATGCAAGCTGATATGTGTCCCTGGCTGAAGTGGCTTTGCCTCTGCCCTGCATCCCTCATCTTCTAGCCAGCTAGTCCTGGGCTGTTTCTAGGGTAGTGGCAGCAAAGGTTTCAAGAGTACACATTGAGGGATGGGAATGTGTCTCAGTGGTAGAATGCTTGCCTCACATGCATGAAACCCTGGGTTCGATTCCTCAGTACCATGTACACAAAAAATGCTAGAACTGGAGCAGTGGCTTAAGTGGCAGAGTGATAGTCTTGAACAAAAGAAGCTCAGGGACAGTTGCCCAGGCCAAGTTCAAGCTCAGGACTAGCAAAAAATTAAATAAATAAGAGTGTAAGTTGAACTGTGGTTGGTGGGACACTTCTATAATCCAGCAATTGGGAGGCTCAGGCAAGAGTATTATAATATCAACTTGAGTTATATAGCAAGCTTGGGCTATATAACAAGATCCTGTCTCCCTCTCCGTCCCCTCAAAAAAAAGTGCAAGTCAAGATGTATAAACAACTTGAAAGCCCTGGCCTCAGCAGTGTTTTTTCTGCTATGTTCAGTTAGAGCAAGTTATAGGGCAGCCAGGTGCAAGGTGAGGAGAATAAGTCAGGATAGAAGAACTGTAAAGAATTCAGGCCATTTTTTTCATTATTGTTCTACCACAGCCATTAATTTACTTGATGGCAAATGTAACTAGGTGTCGAAATCTTTTAAGGGTCCTCTGACAGTTTAATAGTTGAACAAATTAACATTTTGACAGTGTAATAAAACACAGCTTAAATAATAAAATGTAAAAGATGTTTGTTTTACTAGGTATAGAAATGTTCTTTTGAAATGAAGGAAGGGGTAACACTGTGCAAAAAAGAAATGTACTCATTACCTTTCTTATGTAACTGTAACCCCTCTGTATATTACCTTTACAATAAAATTTAAGTATAAAAAAAGTTCCTTTCTAAAGTTCTAAGAATCATTGATTCTTTGGTAAAAATAGTTGTTACCAAACAGTTAGACCCTGGTGGCTTACACCTGTAATCCTAGCTACTTAAGAGGCTCAGATCTTAGGATCATGGTTCAAGGCCAGCCCAGGCAGTAAAGTCTATGAGACTTTTAGCTCCATTTAACCACCAGAAAATAGGAGGTAGCACTGTGGTTCAAGGTGGTAAGGAGCTAGCCTTGAGCAAAAGAGCTCAGGGACAGTCCCCAGACCACAAGTTCAAGCCCCACAATTGGAAAAAAAAAAAAAAGAAGTTACCAAAGGTTAGCTATGGTCTTCTCTTTTCCTTTGGCTTAACTAAGTTAATTAGGGTGGTTGAAAGTAAGTTCTGGATTTTTTGTGACCTTAAATAGCACATATTAGGTAGAATGTGGGTTTAAAATATTTTTTTCTTTTTGCTAATAGTATATAAATTTGTCACTGACATGTATGTGTGAAGTATGGGAAGAAATACTGATGCAGATGGATTCTCGTCTCACTAAGTTTGTGCAGGTAATGTAACTGATATTTCCTGTGGAAAGAGTTTAAAAGTCTATTTGCTTTATATGCTATATGAGAAAGGTCAGTTTAATTTATGAAATATTAAGACCATAATTTCTTCAGACAGCTTGGCCTAATGACTATTTTCACAGAAAATATTTGCAAAAAGGAGTCTATATTAGGTTTTGTTACTATAACAAAGTACCTGAACTTGGGTAATGTATACAGAAAAGAGGTTTATGTATCTTCCAGTTTTGTAGACTAGAAGTCCCAGATTGTGTGGCTCTGTTATTTTCTTCCTCTGGGAGATGGCATCTTGGCAGAGGGATCACTTTGTGACGCAGGAACCAGAAAGTGGAGAAGGGTGGTCTTGCTCTTTTAGAATAACTCACTCTGCAGGATCTAACCAGGTTCCTATGAGAACTACATTTTCTTCACATAGCAGCACCCTCAGTGACCTAACCACCTCCCAGTATGCCTTACCTCTTAAAGATTCCACTACCTCAGCAGCATCATAATACATGAACCGTTGGGGGACAAACCATATCAGATCCATAGCTGACTCTTCCACCATTGGAACAACTTAATGCAGTGGGTGTGCTTTGGGAATGAGGAAGCTATTGAAACAGCTGACTGGTTGTCTCCAGTCACTGAACCTCAGATATTTCCTGTATATAAGGGCTTGAGAGAAGACAGAGGAAAGAACAGTGAGTAGATGTACTTTATAAGCTGCAAAACATGTACCACATATTTCTTTTTATTTTATCTAGGAAAAGAACATAACCACATCAGTACAGGATGAATTTATGCACTTGCTGTTGTGGGGGAAGGCAAGGTAATAAACTCTTCCTTTTCCTCCCTTCTCCCCCGATTGGTTGTAGGGCTTGAACTCAGGGCCTATGTGCTGTCCTTAAGATCTTTTCGCTCTACCACTTTGAGCCACATCCCTGCTTCCAGTTTTTTGAGTGGTTAACTGGAAATAAGACTCTCACAGAGACTTCTCTGTTTGGGCTGTCTTTTTTTTTCTGTACTGGAGCCTGAACTCTGGGCCTAGGCTCTGTCCCTGAGCTCTTCAGCTCAAGGCTAGCACTCTACCACTTGAGCCACAGCGACACTTCAGGCCTTTTCTGCTTATGTAATGCTGAGGAATCCAACCCAGGGCCTCATGCATGCAAGGCAAGCACTCTACCACTGAGCCCAGCCCTGTCTGGGCTGTCTTTGAATCACAATCCTTAGATATCAACCTCCTGAGTAGCTAGGATTATAGGCATGAGCCACTGATGCCCTGTTTCACCTCTCTCTCCCCTTTTTAAATCAATTGATTTTAAAAGTAAATAAAAATGAATAATTCATTTGTCCAAATGAAATAGAAAATTCTGGTATAAAAAGAGTATTAGGAGTATAGATCTCCAGGTTTTTTGATATACCCTTTTGGGTTAATGTGATCATTTTGTACAGAAATTTTAGTTTTTATGTTGCCAAACTAAACTTTTTCTTTTTGGTATCTTAGAACTTTCCCCATCTTAAGCGCATGAAAAGGTTAATCTGTATTTACTTCTGGAATTATTTTTTATGGTTTTCATTTATTCCCTCCCGTGTTTCAGATGTGATTTCCATGGTGCTTTGTGGAAACCTCTGCCATCCTTTTCCTAAATGCTTAGATTGGTACAATATGGCTTAGTGAGCATTGCCCTTTGCCTTACTAAGCCAAGTCCTTTTTAATATGCAGTGTATCCTCATGTGTACTTAAGTGTGTTAGGGTTATTTTTTTGTTTCTTTTTGTATACAAAAGAAAGTTGTATTTTTTTAAGAAAGTTTTATTTTTGTTGGGAGTAGTTTTACTTTGTTCCAAAATCTTGTTTTTTTCTTTGAAATCTATGATTTTAAGCAATGTGTACAGATTTTAGATGGAGAAATGACTAAAACATCCTTTTACATTGTAGTGCTGAACTTCAGCCCCTTTTGGTGAACCAGCTAACTGTAAAGGTGCTGTTAAAGTCATCATATTCCAGTATTCAGAAGTTGGTTATAAGTCATTTGCAGAGGTATAAAGATGATGGACATTGCTTTGGTCTTTCTGAAAATTTACCTTTATTGTCTGGCATTTTCTTCTGGAATCTTTCCTAGCTGAATTTTTTTTTTTTTTGTCAGTCATGGGGCTTGAACTTTGGGCCTGGGCACTGTCCCTCAGCTCTTCAGCTCAAGGAGAGTTTTCTACCACTTGAGCTACAGTGCCACTACCCTGAAAATTTTTTAATAATAATTTTTAGTGAGATTAAGTGATTATATAAATGTCACAAATTTCATAGTACTGTAGGATAGTGATATTTTGTTAAAATCACAAACACATTTTAACCTTTGCAAGGCAAATTGTCATTATCTTGGTCTATAAAGTTTGTGAATTCTATGAGCTTTGACAATATTTCTTCTGCTTTGGGTGATAAATATATTTCTTTCCTTTTGCTTAGTGTTAGCTGTTCCCTCTTTCCCTCTCATCCCTCCCTCCCTTGAGTTCTTTAGTTCATTTTCATCAATGCCCAGTGTAGCTGATGGGTTCCTCTGTTGTATTTTTTCACCTGTTTCCCTCTGATTCCATGCCCTCCTCCTAGCTTCCCTTAGATGTGTGCACATATATACCCCATATGAGGTCAAGAACATGGAGTCATTTAGAAATTATATGGCAGATTAAGTAGATGTCCTTTGTTTCTTGAGTCCTGTTTACTTTGTCGTATTTCCTTGCGTTTTGGATTTTAACATCCTCATATCAGGAAGAACATGTGCTATTTGTCTTTCTGCTCTTGTCTTACCTCACTCACACTGATTCATTTTAGTTCCATCCATTTCTCTGCATCTGGGTTGTTTCTATATCTTGGCTATTGATTGTGAATAGTGCCTAGCTGAAATTTTTGCATTGGCATTTGAAGGGGAATCTTGGCACACTCAAGGGTAAAGATTATTTCTGCTTCATGAAATAATTTTTCACTATCTTTTCACCAAGCAAGTCTCCCATCTGGATCCCCCCACTATACTATAAGGTATATTTTGAAATAGGGCATATATTCCTTTTTTTGTTCCACAGAGAAAATTGAGTATGTTGTATATTTTATCTTGTAAAACATATTGTGTATTTTTCATTCAACACCCTAGAATTTTGTTCTGAGTCTCATTTTACCAGGATGAAACTGAATTAGTTATATGTATGGCCCAAAGATAGTACATGGCAGAGCCACAATTCCTTTTAGTGTTCCAGGTCTCGTGTTGTTCCTATCCGTAGCTGCTTGAGTGACAGTTTTACAAGCGGATGCTGAATGTTCAGTTTAAATTTGTATACAGCCCGTTATGTAATGCCTTCTGCACTGGTCTTTCTATACTTTGTTCCACAAATGTCTGGTCTTTTTACTCTTCTTTTTCCTTTTCTTGCAATGCTCTGGGTCAAAACCAGGGTCTTGTATATGCTGGGCAAGGATTCTACTAGTGAGCTATATCCTCATCCCTGTAGAATGTGTATTCCTCAGTAAATCCAATAGAATACCTCTCACAGATGCTCCTGTTCCCTTCTTTTTGATCAGTCCCCATATTTTTTCACCAGTCCCCATATTAACTCATATTACACTTATACCCTTGTCCTATGCATTCCCCTCAAGGTATTTATGGCCATTGGGAAGATTACACTGTATGATTGTGTGGTTGAGACCTGTCTCCCCTGTTATGCTGTAATTTCTGTGGTCACAAGGACCTGATTCTTGTCAGCTTTCTGTCCCTAGCATCTAGCACAATGTCTGACACAAAGTTGGATCTCAAAAACTATTTGTTTAGTATCGGATAGATATGGGTGAACAAGATTGCCTACTGGCTCTCTTTAAAGTGCCAAGATTGGGGCTAAGGGGTAGCTTAGTGGTTGAGCACTTGCTAGCTTATGCAAGGCCCTAGCTTCATCCCTAGCATTGCGCCTCCCCTCAGATAGTGCCAGGACTGTGAAACACAATTTGTTCATATAAAATTTAATCGTATTGTCATGTATATTCATTTCAGTAGATGATAGCCAGATGATTGTGCTTATGTTTATAGAACTAGAGATACAATTTTTTTAATGGCAAGAAAATTAAATAGTTACCTTAAATTTTTATTTCTGAAAAATTGGAACTGTCTACCACTGCCTACCACCCTGACTAAGTAATGATACTATGTCTCCTGTGACTAAGTAATGATACTATGTCTCCTGTTGTGCTAGTGGCTCAGAGTCTTTATTGTATTATTTGAGTGAACTGAAAGGAATGGCTTCATGGAAGCAAAAATACAAACCCCTTGGACTGGATGCTATGGGAATTGAAGGTAGTGATTTAATTTCTCAACAGAATATATTAGGTATAGTTTACTTATTTAACAAGGACTATTTCTTTATATTTTTTATTTCCTTTTAGATGCTATTGATTGTGAATATTTACATTTGAAATTAATAAGAACCTTACACACATACCTGTAATCCCAGTGCTTGGTATGCTAAGGCAAAAGGATTGTAAGTTTATTTAATCATACAAAGAGTTTCAAGTCTATGAAATTTAACTTTGATTCAGTTTTTAATCTATTTATATTTGGCTAGTATGTCCAGTACAGTAAGATACAGTTTAGGAATACATTTTACTTTCTCTTTCTGTTGAGCTGTTTTTCTTTTCTTTTCTTTCTTTCTTTTTTTTTTTGGTGCCAGTCTCAGAACTTAAACTCAATTCCTGAGTGCTGTCCCTGAGCTTTTTTTCTCAAGGCTAGCATTCTACCATTTGCTCCATTTCTGGCTTTTGGTGATTAGTTGGAGTTTATGAATCTCCTGGATTTTCCTGTGTGGGCTGTCTTTGAACTGCAGGCCTCAGATCTCAGCCACCTGAGTGTCTAGGATGAGGCGTGAACCGCCACAGCACCAAGCTTCTCAGACTCTCTTGTCATTCCTGGCTGTTGGCTCTTTGAGCTTTCTGCACTTGGCTTCTCCTGGAGAACTTTGTCACTCACCAGTATTCAGTACTTCTGAAACTAGTTTTAAGTTGTTCTTTACTCTTTATTTTTCTAAGTTTATAATACATATGCTTCCTCCTGTTCACTGTCATTATGATTGGGCTCTAGAAAGTGAAAACCCCAGCACTTGCTCAGAAGACAAAGTGAGAGGAGAAATGACATTGCTTTTCCTGTGTTTTGGAATATTTTTGGAATTTACATTTGCTGAGAGCAAATATGATATACTAAGTTTTCTAGGATTACCTCTCACGATGAATAGAAAGTATTTAACTTCTTGATCCTCTTAAGTAGAAAAAATGTCACTACGAAGGGTTACAGATGGAGGAACAGAGCAGTGGGGGAGGGCTTTAGTGTGGTCTGGTTGTGTTAGGTAGGGGTGAAGGTATTAGTTAGGTAGAACACAGAAAACTTTGTTTTTCACTGGTGCTGCAAGAGAATGTTAGTTACCTTACTTGATAACATAGGAGTGCTGCAATCTTTGATTTCCTAGTAGGGTGATTGATACTGATCCACCTCTCAGTGATATTATGAAACATAAAAAAAATACTTGTACTGCTGGGAATGTAGCTCACTGGCACACTGTTGTCTAGTATGCACAGGCTCCCGGTTCAGGTCTTAGGACCTCAAGGAAAATCAGTACAGGTATTATTTGCTTACTGTAATTATCACATAGAAGTAAACTTAAAGAGTTTATAAAAATTGAACTCATCTCTGTATTCAGAAAGTTCACCAAAATGAAAATGAGTTTGATTTATAATACTTAACGTTTTTTCATTTGTGTCAAATCCAAGAGAGTTCAATTTTTGAGACCTCATTTATTTGTTGGACTAAAAGATTAGTTTCATAAAATGATGTCCAGTGGTATCAGACATTGTGACATAACATAAGTTTATAGTAGTAACTTCCTCTTGGAGTCAGTTTTTTTTTTTTTTTTTTTTTTACTGATTAGTAATTTTTTAACAAAAAATGTGGGAAAATTTTTTCCTCACTTACTTGCAGAGTTAGGAAAAGAATTCATATGTCACAGAATGCTGGGAAAGATTCAGTTTTTTGGAAACACAGTTACAACCAGATAGTATCATTTATTTGCTTAATTTTTGAAAGAATCGAGATGTGTTTTGTTTTTGATTGCCTTAATTTTAGGAATGTAATAATGTTTGGCTTGTAAAATCTGCTCTTCTAAGGGCTTAAATCCTGACAAGACAAAGAAGAACAGTAAGGTTTATTTTACTCTGTGACAGTTGAACAGTACTACATGAACTGCACATGACTTTTTTTTTCTGATTTGTTTATCTTTTCAGAGTTATAGACATTAGTATAAAGAATTTCAAGGCATTTTTCCAGTGGCTTTCTGTGGGTAAGTTAACTTTAACATTGTTGTTTTAACACTTTTGAAAACTGTGGAAATACATCTTAGATTTGAATTAGTCTGTTAAAATTTCAAATACTTATAAAATAGTATAATGAGCCTCCTTGTTTCCTTCTTTCACCCAGCTTCAACTGTTGTCCATCTATGGCAGTCCTATTTCACCTACTCCATGATTCCCCCATAGAAGTATTAAAGCTAATTTGTAACACCTGTGCCCCTTACACTCACTAGTACAGTGATCCCTTACCTATCTTGGGAGTTAAGTTCCAGACAACCCCGTGATAAGTGAAAATCCCATGCTCTATTGTGGTTCATTTATTGCTCTGGAAAGTAACTACCTGATAGGTGAGGGATCACTATTTCTGGTTTGTTTCGTTTTGTTTTTTAACCCTGGGATGCAATGAAGCTACAATACAGCGAGGGACAACTGCATTTCCTTAGGTTAAAATTTAGTGTTTGAGCCCTTGCTATATATTGGGCACGGGTATAAGATTTTCAAAAAGCCCTTCAGTAGCTTGTGTTACATTTTACACTCTGTTCTTCAGTCTCTAGAGCTGTGTGGTCCATGGTGGTAACCACTAACTAGCCTGTGGCTGTTGAATTGATGGAAATCATCTAAAATTACACATTTAGTTATGTAGTCAGGCTAGCCTCTTTGAAGTTCCTAGGACTCACAGATGATCACTGACAGCACAGAACTGGGATCTTGCTATTACATTTTCATGGGCAGTGGTGCCCTTGCTAAGTGGTACACAGACTTCTTTAGGACTTTCTTTGTAATGCCACTACGTCTTTGCCATTGGGTAGGCAGTTTAATTAACAAATACCTGTTGACTTCACATGAGATGGTTTGATCACCACTCTGAGGTACTTGCATTTTTTTAGGCCCATTTATACTGCTATTTTTGTGAAGTATATTCTTTAAATAATGAAACAAACATTTCTCTCCAACATATGCAACATTTAGTTTTATGTCTCATATTTGTTAAAATTTAGAGTGAAATACAAGATAAATTCCTTTTGATATGCTAATACTGCAAAGTGTCCAAATGTTCAGTTCTAATATTACAAAAGCAGACTTTATGCTTATCACTCTACTATAGTTACTTTTGTTTAAAACCTGAATGTGATCTTAAGTTACTTGAATTCTTGGTTGGATATTTTTGTTTGTTTCCTTTTTTTCAACTATATGATTGATAGTTGGAATAGGGAACTGGAGTTTTTTCAGGCTAGCTTGTTGCAGATCTGAGTTTTAATTAGAATAAATTGCAATATTAAAAGTAGGACTTTAGAAATCCTTTCTCTGATGGGATTAGTGGTTTAGTTTTACTTATAATTATTGCGTGCTCTAACTAAGCATCAGCAGTAGAAGAGCAGTGAGTAACGGCTCAGTTCTTATCTCCAGAATGTGACACTGTTGTCACCCTGGCTTTGTCACTGACACAAGGTTATAACTTTGTTGTCTTTTTTTTTGTAAAATGTAATTTCCATGAAGGCATTTTTACTGCTCTGTCCCCAGCAGCATAATCAATAAGGTTTTGTTTGGGGTGAGGACCAACAATCCTGAATATATTTTAGATCCTGATTAAGTCAGATTTTAGTTCATACTAAATTGTTCAAAGAGAAAGTTTTTTGTAGTAAAAAGAAACTGTTCAAATGGAAAATTTAGTTCAGTAAACCTCATTTGGTCTTTGAGGTATATCTGTAATAAAAATTACATTTCAAGATAATTTTTAACTTTGTATTTCCAGCCATGTTGAGAATGACCGAAGACCATTTGCTTCCTGAGCTGAATAAGGTATGCACAGAAGTACTTATGGCCAGCCCTGTGTGTCAGCAGGTTCCATCTCAGTAGATTCAACCAACCACCAATGAAAAATATTCTGAAAATAATGCATCTGTTCCAAACATATGTACTTGTTTTTCTCTTTACTATTCCTTACACAATACAACAATAGTTATTTACATCGTATTAGGTGTTACAAGCACTCTAAATGGGATTTAAAGTGTACAGGAGGATGTGTTTTCTTATATAAAGATCTTGAGCACCTGAGGATTGTGTTATCTGTGGGGGTCTTAGAACCAATCTCTCAGATAACAGGGGACACCTGTGTAATTTCCTTACCTATTGTCCTGATTGAGCTCAGCCTTGCTCATGGTTTTGGTACTCTTACAGAGTTAGATAACAGGACGTTGGTCTTGTTATCTAAATAAATTTGAGTGGTTGCATAATATTTTCATCTCGCGGAATACTGTTACGGATATTTGAATTTACAATTTTCATGTTTGAATGAGGTTGTATAATTCTTACAACATAGCATCCTTATACTCTTTAACTGCCTTAAGTCTTTTTATTATTGTGAAAATATTGTACAGAGGGGGTTACAATTACATGGGCAAGATAATGAGTACACTTCTTATCAAGCATTGTAGCCTCCTCCTTTGTTTCCCCTTCCCATCCCCACTCCCCCACTTAACCCTCCTCCCCCCCCCACCAAAGTTGTAAAGTTCGTTTTCGACATATGACTTGTACATCTCATTTTTTTTAGTCCAGTCGTGGGGCCTGAACTCTGGGCCTGGGCGCTGTCACTCAGCTCTTCAGCTCACGGCTAGCGCTCTACCACTTGAGCCACAGCGCCACTTCCAGCTTTTTTTTTGCTTATGTGGTGCTGAGGAATCGAACCCAGGGCCTCATGCATGCAAGGCAAGCGCTCTACCACTGAGCCACTTTCCCAGCCCTTGTACATCTCATTGTAGCAATGGGTCCACCTGTATCCCTACTTAAATGATTTGTTTTTTTCCCTTCCCCTCCACAAATTATAACAACATCAAATACAGTGATAGCAGGGGTTATTCCGTGGGGGGGGGGGGGACATACAAATGAACAAAGAAATAATCTTATAAATGTGATAGGAACAATCGCATGAAAGAAAAAAAAACATTTGAATACATATCTTAGGGTTCATTTCCCTAACATCAACTTATCTGACCTTTTTGGCTTGACTCAGACATATACTAAGTATTGAAAACAAGGGAAACCATGGGACCTATGTTTCTTTGGGCCTGGCTTCCTTCACTTAATATAATTTTTTCCAAACCTTTCCATTTCCTAACAAATGGGGAAATGTCATTCTTTCTGATGGAGGCATAGAATTCCATTGTGTATATATACCACATTTTCTTGATCCACTCCATCTACTAAGGGGCATTTGGGTTGGTTCTATATCTTATGCCTTAAGTCTTAAATGCATTTTTATTTTCCTTGAAATATAAGTACTTAAATGTTGTACCTAAGTTGAAGCCTGGAAATGAGCAGTTTCTTTCTGTGAGGATGTGGAAAGAAGCATTCCCTGAAAGCGAGCTTAGAGAACAGCCAGCCTCCTCCTTGCTCTCCACAGCCCACTCACCTGCACCCAGGCCCAAACTGTGGATTCAGGCAAATTATTGGGAAGCTTTCTTTTTACCGTGATTTGTTTTCTTTTTGCCCCTTTTTGTTAATAGATAACTCAGAAAGATATCACATTTGTTACTGAATTTCTTACTGAACATTTCAATGAGGAAAGAAATAGCTATTTTTACAATTAAGTCACTTTGAAAATAATCACAGCAAAGATGGTTCATGGTTAAAAAGTAATGAGCAATTACTTTTATAAAAAGACTAATTTTAAAAAGACTAAACATAAAGTCTATAAGTAGACTTCTGTCTGTATGTATCTTACAATCTGCAAAAAACTAAATGCAATGGATAGCTGTTTTATAAAATACATATTGAGTTTGTTAATTTTAAGATTATTTTCTTAATATTTTGAGCTTTTAGAAATAAACTATGTTTGTTCTTTCTAGGCTCCAGACTTTTCTAATCGAAAAAGAAAATACTTTAATGTTGAAAAAGTTGGTCAGGTATGGGCTTTCTATTGAACTTGGTTTGATTTTTAAGAACGAATTTTAAGACTTTGTACTGTTAATTCATATTATCTAAATTTTATGGAAAATAATACAATGCCAGTATAACTGGCATTGTTGTTTATTTTCTCAGCTGTCTTTGATGTCCAGCTTAATAGAAGACAGCTAATTTTAATGTCTACCTATGTGTTTATTCTGTTTTAATATGCTAATTTGCTTAATGTATATAAGGAAAATCTAACTTCAAGCAGGTGTGTGTCCTTGGAAAGGAGAAAGTACTGAACTAGTTTTGTCCTTTAACTGAGGATATTCTTTAATATTATACAAAATCCTTCCAAGTGTTGGTCTCTTGGAAGTTTTTAATGTGGAATCTAAAATTGTGTTTAGTAGACACTTCATACTCAGTTTCATTAAAAATCTCTCCATCTTCCTTGCACTTTGAAAGGCACTTTTACTCATGCTTGTTTTCATAGCATCATAACTTGGTCTTTTTAGAAATATTGGTTCTGTGGCTTTTACAGATCTTTTTAAGTACTGACGCCTTCCATTATACATTATAAATATGTGACTTCAGTCTACTCTAATCAGTCTTTAGTTACTGTGAAGCTGTCAGGCACTCAGTAACAGATGCAGGTGCCAACATTTTGAGTTTTGCTTAAAAGTTGCTTTTTTTTTTTGAGACAGGGTCTTGCTCTATAGGCCTTAAATTGTGATATTCCTGCCTCATCCTCTTCTAAGTGCTGGAATTACAGGCCTTTAGAACCAAGTTTAGCTGAAATGTTATTTGCAATAAATATTTTAGGTTGTTTTGTTCAAAGTCACTTTATTTTCAAAAAAATACCTGCCAAAAGTAAGAGTTTGAGGGGGTAGAGGGATGGATGAGTATGCATGTTCAAAGGGGTAACATTGACCAAGACATATTTGTCCATAAGCTGAACCATGGCAACTCCTTGTACATCTATTTAATAAAATAAATAAAAATTTTAAAATTAAAAAATACCTCACAAACATCTAAGTATGAAGAACCAGTTTGTCCCCTAGTCTTTTGTTTCTAAGTAAAAATGGAATGTCATTTTTAAAATATTTATTTATTTATTATTGTGAAAATACTGTACAGAGGGGTTACAATTACATGGGCAAGATAATGAGTACGTTTCTTATCAAGCATTGTAGCCTCCTCCTTAGTTTCCCCTTCCCATCCCTTCCCATCCTCCCCCTTGGAATGTCATTTTTTATAAAATGTCTGCCTTTACAACTGAAACAAGACAGTTTCAGTTTTTCTTCAAGACAACTTTGCATGCTTTGATGTGTTGTAAAATCACCCGTGTGCCTCCTAACTCTGACTCAAAAAACGTTAAAAGATCTGCCATCAAGACTTGAGAATTAACAATTTAATAGTTCTATCAGGATAAATGAAACTGAATATGTGACAAAGAACACAAGAATTTGGTCTACTAGGTGAGGGGTGCAGGTACTGGCTGTTCTTTCTTCCACACCTTCAGTGCAAATGTTGACACCGTGAAAGGGCAAGTGACACCTTGGCACTAAAGCTGGCATTAACCTTGTAGTCAATGGAAGCATGCTGAGCACTCTCAGGGATGGGGCTACACTGTGAGAACTGCCCTTGTGGAGCATACTGTCAGTTGGTACTTGTAAAACTAAAATATAGCCCTGATAGGTAAGGTTAAAATATATCTTGAAAATGAACCACAAAATGTAAACTCTGGTTTCTACATTTACTATACTCTGACCATTTAAGTCATTTTCATGTTGTCTAGAATTTGTCACCTCACTTAGAAAAATAATGTACCTTCAGAGAACCTGGCAGTACAACAAGATAACTTAGTAACTAGAATAATGTTAAATACAGATTAGAGCCTGAATCATTGCTTAACTGAAAAAAATTTAAACTATTTTTAGTATTTGAAAGATGAAGATGATGGCCTTGTGTCACCCCCTAACACGGAAGGAAACCAGTGGTATGACTTCCTCCAAAACAGCAGCCATCTTAAAGGTACTTTATGAACCAAGCAGATGTTGGCCATGTTTATACATATTTGAGATTAAAGAGTAACCTCAAAATTTGTCTAATTTCTTCAGGCTTACTTGGCATGTCCATTTTATTTGATTAGAGAACAGCATTTTAACAAGTAGAGTATGATGTCACCATGATAGATAGAAAACACCCTGAAATTAACTGTGCTGTGGTACATTAACTATGCTGACACTAAAATTATTTTTTCCCTCCTGACACCAGCCAGTTATGATACCAGCTGAAGGTCCTGCAATGCAATTCATTGCAATTATGACACTGAGCACCCACAATGATCATTAGCCTCCAGAGGGAGGAAGGCTCAGTCTGCTAGACTCCTCACATCACATCAGTCCCAAGAGCTAGGTTCCCTTACCCACACCTCTGTGGGACTTGACTATGGGACATATGTCCCAACTTTCTCCCTTAAGTTGGCATAGCTTCCAGACTGGTGTACAATGCTCAGGAACACATTCAGCTTTCCTTTCCAGACTGTTTGTAATAAAAATTTAACTTGGGCATAGCCCAGTGGAAAACATCATTCAGGGTTTGATATGGAGGAAGAGGCCACAGCTTTTAGATCCTCCCAGCACTCAACATGTTCATCAACCAGGGAGCCATCCAAACCTCCCCAGTGTCTTTTTTTTTAATTATTAAGAAGGTTAGTAAAGAAGGGTTATGGTGGGCTGGGAAGTTGGCTCAGTGGTAGAGGGCTTGCCTTGCATGCATCAAGTCCTGGGTTTCATTCCTCAGGACCACATAAGCAGAAAAAGCTGGAAGTGGCTCTGTGGCTCAAGTGGTAGGGTGCTAGCCTTGAGCTGAAGAGCTGAGGGACAGCTCCTAGGCACAGAGTTCAGGCCCCAGGACCAGAAAAAAAGAAAAAGAAAAAGAAAAGAAAAGTTATGGTTACGTAAGGCAGGTAAAGATTACATTTCTTTTTTTGACAATGTCACCCTTTCCCTTGCTCTCTCCCAGTTTGTCTTGGGTTTTTGATGGAGGCTTCATTATAATGATTTAGTCACTGGGGTAGAATTCAACCCCAAGCCCCGATTCCTTTCCTGCAGTCTGGCAGATGGAGCTGAAACTTATAAGCTTCTGGTTAAGGCATAGACTTTCCACGCCACCCAACCCTGAGGCTTTGCAGGAACCTGCCAGAGTGGCCACATTAAAATTGGCCATCATGGGCTGGGAAGATGGCTCAGTGGTAGAGCGCTTGCCTTGCATGCCTGAGGCCCTGGGTTCGATTCCTCAGTACCACATAAGCAAAATGAAAAAAGCCGGAAGTGGAGCTGTGACTCAAGTGGTAGAGCTCTAGCCTTGAGCTGAAGAGCTGAGGGACAGCGCTCAGGCCCAGAGTTCAGGCCCCACAACCGGACCCCCCCAAAAAAAATTAAAATTGGCCATCACATTTACTACTCAGGATATCTGGGTTTCAGGAGCTGAGTTTTGGGAACTGGCGACAAAGGCAACATGTTTTTCTGTAATTACCTAGTATGTCACCTCTTGAACCTTAAAGTGCTGAAATGATTATTTTTTTTTACCTAACACAGCTGGTAAGGGAAGTGCTGAGTGTGGGAGAGACAGTCTCAGAGCCATTTGAGCTGGTGGGCCTGAGTCACAGCTTGATTCACAGCTCTTTTCATCCCAGGCAGTTCCAGAGGCCCAGTAGGCCTCTTTGTTTTTTTTCCTTTTAAGTTGGAGAATAAGATGAGTTCTTATGGATATTGTAATACTGTATAAAAAAGCCATTTTAAAATAAAAAGCATACTGAATACAACAGCAAAAAAGAAACAAAGCTAGCAGTGGCAGAGTATCCTGGACTGCTGCTGCTATCACATTGTGGCAGAGTTGAGAAGAAAGAACAGGTTTCAGTACATAGCTTATGGTTTCCAATGCCTTCCATTTTTCTAATAGCCAATAGCATTTTACTGTTGGGCTTTGGTGTAGGACTAAGCATGAGAAGGACCAAGCGAATGTAGTTGTATTAAGTGGACTGGATTGAAGGGAGATTCTGGTCATTTATTTTAACAAGGTATGTCGAAAGTATAATGAGAATTCCACCATGAAAAAGTATGGACTATAGTAATCAAAACAGCTTGGTATTGGCATAAGAACAGACCTCAGGACCAATGGAATAGAATTGAAAACCCAGAAATGAACCTACAGACCTATAGCCATCTAATCTTCAATAAGGGAGCTAAAACAATAGAATGGAAGAAAGACAGCCTCTTCAGTAAATGGTGCTGGCAAAATTGGTTAACTACATGCAGAAAACTAAAGCTAGATCCTTATATATCACCCTGCACCAGAATCAACTCCAAATGGATCAAAGACCTTGAACTCAAAGCAGACACTCTGAAAACATTACAGGATGGAATAGGAGAAACCCTAGGTCTCCTTGGCTCAGGCCGAAATTTTCTGAATAGAGACCCGGAAGCACAACAAATCAAAGAAAGGTTGGACAAATGGGATTGCATAAGGTTGCAGAGCTTCTACAGGGCAAATGACATAGCTAGCAAGATCAATAGAAAGCCCACGGATTGGGAGAAGATCTTTACTAGCCATACAACGGACAAGGGTCTCATATCTAAAATATACTTGGAACTCAAAAAATTAAACCACCCAACAACAAATCCTCAAAGAAACAACTGCCCAATAAATAAGTGGGCGAAAGACTTAAAGAGAAGCTTCTCTGAAGAAGAAAGAAGGATGGCCAATAGACACATGAAGAAATGTTCAACATCCCTAGCCATAAAAGAAATGCAAATCAAAACAACATTGAGATATCACCTCACTCCAGTTAGAACAGCAAAAATCAAGAACTCTAACAACAACAGATGCTGGAGGGGATGGGGACAGAAAGGAACCTTACTTCATTGTTGGTGGGAATGTAAACTTGTTCAACCACTTTGGAAAGCAGTATGGAGGTTCCTCAAAAGACTTCACATAGATCTCCCCTATGACCCAGCAATCCCACTTTTGGGCATTTACCCAAATGTTTACAAACAAGACCACACTAAAGCTACCAGCACAACTATGTTTATTGCAGCATTATTTACCATAGCTAAGATATGGAACCAACCCAGATGCCCCTCAGTAGATGAATGGATCAAGAAAATGTGGTATATATACACAATGGAATTCTATGCCTCCATCAGAAAAAATGACATTTCCCCATTTGTTAGGAAATGGAAAGGTTTGGAAAAAATTATATTAAGTGAAGTAAGCCAGGCCCAAAGAAACATAGGTCCCATGGTTTCCCTTATTTGCAATATCTAGTATAGGTATGAGTCAAGCGGAAAAGGTCAGATAATATGATGTTAGGAAAATGAACCCTTAAATATGTATTTTAATGTTTTCGTTTCTTTCATGCATGTGTTTCTAATGCATTTATAAGATTATTTCTTTGTTGCTTTGTATGTCCCTCCCCCACAGTGTAACCCCCGCTTTCACTATATTTGATGTCAGTATAACATGTGGAGGAGATGGGGACAAACAAGTCGTTTAAGGATTCAGGTGGACCTGTTGCAACAATGAGAAGTACAAAATGTCATGTCAAAACCAGCTTTACAATGTCGGTGTGGGGGGGGAGGGGGTATGATTGGGTCGGGGGGAGGGGGTGGCTGGGAAGGGAGGTGAAGGGTAAACAAAGGAGGAGGCTGCAATGCTTGGTAAGAAATGTATGCATTATCCTGCCCATGTAATTGTAAACCTTCTGTACAGTATGTTCTCAAATAAAATAAAATAAAATTTTAAATTTAAAAATAAAAAATAAAAAAAAATAAAAAAAGAAAAAGTATGGACTGCCTCTGACAATGGATTATTTTCTCCTAATCATTGGTTTGCTATAGTTTTTGTTTTGTTTCTGTTTTTGTCTGAAACCAGAAAGCCCTTTGCTGTTTCCTTATTATGCTCGAAAATCATTGCATTTTGTGAAAAGGCAAATGGAAACCATTATTGATCAGTGTTTGCAAATGACAGCAGTAAGTTGGGAAGAAATGCATGTCTTCGTGTGGGAACAAGAGTATAGTATGTCTCGTCTATGTAAATGAACATATATATTAGGATAAATTGTAAAAATGCTGATATTCAACTCGTTTTGATTGTCAAAATTGGCAGTTTCTTATGGCTTGGTTATATCCATAGTTAATTCCTTATATAAATTTATTTTACTTTATGTATTTTTAAAATTATTATAAGGTAGGCACTTATGGCTCATGCCTGTAATCCTAGCTTCTCAGGAGACTGAGATCTGAGGATCGAGTTCAAAGCCAGCTAGGGCAGGAAAGGCCATGAGGCTTATCTCCAATAAACCACTTAGAAAACCAGAAGTGGCACTGTGGCTCAAGTGGTAGAGCACTAGTCTTGAGCTGAAGAGTTGAGGGACAGAGTGCCCAGTCTTGAGCTGAAGAGCTGAGGGACAGAGTGCCCAGGCCCAGAGTTCAAGCCCCTCCACCGACAAAAAAAAAAAAAATTATTGTAAAGGTGATGTACAGAGAGGTTACAATTACATAGGTCAGGTACTGAATACTGTACATTTCTTTTTCAACAATGTAACCCCCTCCCTCATTTTCTGCTCACATAAATTTAAAAATTATCGTCTTAGTAAAGTATCTTTAGTGTTTTATTTGCCCCCCCAGATCAATCTCAATACAGTCTTAGTCCCAGAGCTGGTGTGTCTTGTCAGTGACTGATGTCATGAGACCAGAGGGAGGGAGTGGTCTTTTAGCACAGGCCAAGCAGGCTCCTCACCACTAGCTGCTCCCCTTCTCTCTAATGATGTTTCCAAATCTTGCTTTTCTGTAGGATGAAATTGGAAAATCAATGAATCAAGCCATCTGTATTCCATTATATAGAGATGCTAGAAGGTTATCTTCTTTACCTGTTAGGTAGTATAATTTAGCAGCAAGTTTGAATTTTTCTCTTTTTTTTTTTTTTTTTTGCTTTTGTTTTAGTGAGGACTCTGCGCGCAGATTGTTCACATTTCCTTTTCTGTGTGTGTCTCCTCGTCTTGTGTAAACAGTAGTTTTTGTTCTAAACTTAAATAGCTAAATACATTACTTTTCTTTCCTTAGGTGGAATAATAAAAGTTCAAATCTACAGTACCTTCTTTTTACTATTTTAGAAGACTCACTGTATAAAATGTGTATCTTAAGATTAAGGCATACTGATATTTCCCAGTGAGTATTCCTTTGAAGTTTGAACCGAAGAGATGAGAGCTTAATATTTGTAATAATAATAAGCCATTCAGCTTCCCTCCAGCATTTCGGGTTTCAGCGAAGCTGCCTCATGACTTTAGGTTTGCATTCAGTATTCTCAGTTCTCACATCTGGGAGATGGTAATGCTGAATTGAGAAGCTATTTGATCCCTTCTTGTTCTAGAGTTTTAACTTTTATATTAGTATATAGCCTCGTATATAAGTTTTTTTTTAAAAATAGGTTTAGGAAAATGACAGCAGACCTGTGTTATATCTAAGAACACTTAGTGATTCAAAACTGTGTTAGTAAGTACTTTATAGAAAGGCTTTTTTAAATTTTAGGTTAATTATCTTTCATCAAATAAGAGCTCTTGCCCACAGAGACTTTTTGAGATTCCAAAGTAAACATTCTGAAAATCAAATGATATTCAGGGTTCCATTAGCATTTTAAATCGTTTTAAGTCTCACTATGAAGGTACTAGTTTATTTTTGTGTGCCACTCTGGGGTATGAATTTAGGCTCTGGGCATTGTCCCTCAGCTTTTGTGCTCAAGGCTATTGTTTTCCCACTTGAACCACAATTCCACTTTTGACTTTTTGGTGGTTAATTGAAGATAGGAGTCTCCTGGATCCCTGCCCAGGCTAGCTTCAAATGATGATCTTCAGATCTCAGCGCTGAGTAGCTGGGATTACTGACATGAGCCACCAGCACATAGCTAAAGGGATTTCTTTTTTCATTGTCAAGAGGGGTTACAGTTAATAAGTAAGATAATAGGTACATTTCTTGTCTAACTTGTTACCCCCTGCCTCATTTTTGTCCTTTCCCTCCCCTCCCTAATCCTCCCACTTGCCAAATTGTACAGATCATTTCCAACATATTGACTTGTGAATATGGCTATTGTATTGGATCCCCCTTGTCCTTTGTCTCACGATTCTGTTCTCCTTTCCCTTCCCTAATTCAGATAAATGTATGTATAATACCAGGGTACCAAAATCAAATACAGTGACAATAGGGGATAAACCGCAGGGGGAAGAACACACCAAAGAAACAAAAAGTACATAGTACATTAAAAACAACAGGGCTGGGAAGGTGGCTCAGTGGTAGAGTGCTTGCGTTTCATGCCTGAGGCCCTGGGTTCGATTCCTCAGCACCACATAAGCAAAAAGAAAAAAGCCAGAAGTGGCGTTGTGCCTCAAGTGGTAGAGCACTAGCCTTGAGCTGAAGAGGTGAGGGACAGCGCCCAAGCCTAGAGTTCAGGCCCCATGAACGGAACCAAAAAACAAAACAAAACAAAAACAACAATAACAAAGAAAAACCTCATGTTTCCATGTCTTGGAGTTCATTTCACTTAGCATCATCTTATATGGTCATATGTACATAGCTCTTGAGCTATTTT
Source organism: Dipodomys merriami (assembly GCF_024711535.1). NCBI lineage: Eukaryota > Metazoa > Chordata > Mammalia > Rodentia > Heteromyidae > Dipodomys > Dipodomys merriami. The sequence continues at coordinate 1,340,742 of NW_027204448.1, read as the reverse complement.
TCTCATCTGTTAAAATTATCCTAGAAGTATACTAATTATTGAAAATAAGGGAAACAATGGGACCTATTTTGGGGGGGTGTCTGGCTTCACTTGATAGGATTTTTTTCCCAGTCTTTCCATTTCCTTACAAATGGGGCAGTGTCATTCTTTCTGATGGAAGAATAGAATTTCATATATGTATATATATATATATATATATATATATATATATATATATACACACACACACACATGTGTGTATGTATGTATACATATGTGTGTATGTATGTATACATATGTGTATCACATTTTCTTTTTTGTTGGTCATGGGACTTGAACTCTGTGCCTGGGCACTGTCCCTCAGCTCTTCAGCTCAAGGCAAGTGCTCTACCACTTGAGCCACAGTGCCACTTCCAGTTTTCTGGTGGTTTATTGAGGATAAGAGTCTCACAGACTTTCCTGTCTGGACTGGCTTTGAACTGCATTCCTCAGATCTCAACCTCGTGAGTAGCTTGGGTTACACGCGTGAGCCACTGGCCCCCAGCTTTACCACATTTTCTTGATCTATTGATCTACTGAAGGGCGTGTGGGTTGGTTCCATATGTTAGCTATGGTGAATAATGCGGCAATAAACCTAGTTGTGCTGGTAGCTTTAGTATGGCCTTGTTTGTGGTCATTAGGGTAAATGCCCAGCAGGTGATTGCTGGGTCATAGGGGAGCTCTATGTGCCTTTTGAGAACCTTCACTAAAGGGAATTTTTGAATTCAAGATGTTAGTTTTCCTTAGTTATGGCCTTTAGCTGCTTAGTGATTAAGATTTTAAACCAAGCTGGTTTGCCTGACTAAGTGTTTAAATTATAGTATTCTGGAGTGGAAGTGGTAGTGTTGGTCTGGGATTTGGGAAGTAGATATGTGTGCTAACATTGCCAGTCATGTTTGTTCAGGCATTTAGATTTATTGGCTATGTAGTTGTTCCATAGGGTCTCATTCCCCTCTCTCCTTTCTTTCTTCAAGATCTGTAAGTAATGGACTAATTGCTGTGAAATTTGGGAGCTTCACCTATGCTACAACTGAAAAAGTCAGAAGAAAATAACGCCCAAGCCTGATTTGGGACAGAAGCATGTGTGATGTATGTGTAGTCAGTGCTATGTCAGATGTGCTGTCAATAAAGGGGCTCTGTCATTTGTAGGGGGGCAGATTTTCTTTTACTTTGATTCTTGTTAGCTCTGTTCACTCAGTTATATATAAGGTATAACTCATGAAATTTTCACAGGCTTAAGGCCTAGCCATTTATGTTCAGAGTTTTCTAGAACAGTGATAAAATGTCACAGATCATTTTGTTTGATCTGATGATTACTTATTTTGTTATAACTAGTTATATTTGTGAAAATTGATATAAAAGTATAAACTGATAAGGTGTTTTGTCATTGCAGGGAATATCACCTATGGTTTTATTTTGTTTTTGCTTAGTGTCAGCATGTTATGTGGTTATGATCATTTCTGATATAACAAAATGCATCTCACTTCCAGCAACTACAGCTGTTTAGATGCCCAGTTTTATGATGATGAAACTGTAACAGTCATTCTTAAAGACACCATGGGACGTGAAGGAAGAGACAGACTCTTGGTCCAGTTGCCATTGTCGTTTGTGTATAACAGTGAAGATGCTGCAGAGTATCAATTCACTAGAACTTATGCCACAAGGTAACTAACTACCTTAGTGGTATAGGGTCTGTGTGGTTAAAGTTAGCTTTAGTTTTTTAAAGGTAGGATCTCAAAAAGAGCTGAAGTGTGGCTCAAGTGGTACAGTACCAGGTGCTGAATTCAAAACCCAGAACCACCAAAAATTTAAAAAAGAAGTGTCCCATTGTGTATCTCAGGTTGCCTCGCCTTGAAATAACCAGGCTTGTCTCAAATTCATGAAGTTCTTGCATGGTCTCCAAGGTGTTGAGTTGTCAGTCATATGGTACCAGGCTTAGCTTATATTTAGCTATATTTACCATATGCCAAGAATTCCAGTTTCTTACATATGCTAGGCAATGTTTTTTTAGTTACTGGTCTACCCATACAGACAGCTGAGCAGAAAACCTCCTGCTTTGTTTTTTTTTTCTTTGTCCATCATGGGGTTTGAACTCTGGGCCTGAGTGCTGTCCCTCAGTTCTTCAGGTCAAGCCTAGCACTCTGCCACTTGAGCCACAGTGCCACTTTGGGTTTTGTGGTGGTTTATTGGAGAGAAGAGTTTCACAGTCTTTCCGGCATGGACTGGCTTTGAACCATGATCCTCCTGAGTAGCTAGGATTACAGGAATGAGCCACCAGTGCCTGCCTGGCTTCCTACTTTGTATTTTTAAAATCCGAACTTCATACAACACACTGAAACCCACCAAACACTGTTAGGAAAGATGAGGAGGAGACTAATTGCTATTAAATTTAGGAGGATCATCTACCCCACAACTGAAAAAAATCAGAAGGTAAGTCTTCCTTCATGCTACAAAGTCTTCCCAAATGTTACAAATTTCCTAATGTTACAATTGTATGTTACCTCAAAAATTAAAAAACGGGAAAAAATGTGCCGACTTTAATCATTGTCTTGTCCCTTGCTTTAATATTAAACTAGGATTTTTTGCTAGAATAAGATGAGGAATTATTTGGAATGGAGAAGAGGACTTCATTTGAGTTATGTTTTAAAGGATAGCATTAACTTTAGTTTGTTGTCACTAATAATTATAAACTTGCCTTTAGTGTTTTCCAGAATTGGGACCCCAGTTCCATTGCAGAGTCTATAGTCAGTTCTAGGAGATAGTTTTAGTTGCTTGAGGATTTAAAGTAATGAGATTCCTTCTCTAATTTAAAAACATGAGCATCTGCTCTCCTTGAAAGGGAATTGAGGACTGGGTGAATAGCTCAGTTGTGCAAGGCTTGAATTTAATCTCTAGTACTGTATCCTCCCTCCCCATCACCCAAAAAACAAAGGGCACCAAGACCTTACTAAAATGAAGCCAAGGCTCTGTGGAATGTAGTATTTTTACAGACTGTCTTGTCACCTGGGAATGGAGTGTGGGTGGGAGTAGGACCCCAGTTGCCCCAAACCCCTCCTCTAGTGAATGTGGGAGGTGGAGGTCCTGTTTGATTCCTGGGCTGGTTTTTCCTCCAGGCTAGATGAACAAAGCAGTGTTATTCCCACATGCACCCTGCACTTTGAGAAGCACTGGCGGTTACTGGAGAGCATGAAAGCTCAGTACGTTGCTGGGAATGTTTTTCACAAAGTGTCCTGTGTGGTGAGTATGGCTTTGTTTCTATGCAGCATCCTATGAGTACTCAAGCATGTCATCTCCAAGGCTCATTCTCTGCTTGTCATTCTGTCCCTTGGTTTCAGTTAACTGAGCAAGCAGCAGGCTAGTTATTTTGTTTTCTTGTTTGGAGAAACTTTGAGTAATTAAGAGCAATTTCAGAGCGAGGTGCTGGTGGCTCACGCCTGTAATCGTAGTTACTGAGGAGGTTGAGATCTGAGGATCTTAGTTTGAAGCCAGCCCAGGCAGGAAAGTTCAAGAGGCTCTTATCTCCAATGAATTACAGAAAAAGCCAGAAGTGGCTCTGTGGCTCAAGTGGTAGAGCGCTCACCTTGAACAAAAGGATAGCACCCAGGCCCAGAATTCAAGCCCCAGGACTGGCAAAAATAGTTTGGCTTCTAAGTTACATAAATTCACCATGTGCTGTGTGGAGATCCTTTTATGTAAAATGAAGGTGGAATTGGGTGATTTTATAGTAAATTGTTAAAAATATAACTTTCCTATAAATCTATACTTTGCTTAAAGCTTCTGATTTCTGCTTCGTTTTATAAAATTTGTTTGCAAAGCCATTAGTTAGAAAATTGTTAATGTAACTCCTGACACCAGTGGCTCATACCTATAATTCTAGCTGCTCAGGAGCTGTGGCTCCACTAGAATGCTATGAGCAAAAGATGCTCAGGCCCCATGTTCAAGTCCCAGTTCCAGGTGCATGTGCGCTTTCACACACACACACACACACACACACACACACACACACACACACACACACACACACACACATTAATGTGCCTTTTCTTTAGTTAAGTTCAAGTCTCCATCATGTAAGAGTATTTGAAATGGACATCGATGATGAATGGGAGCTGGATGAGTCTCAGATGAAGAGAAGGAAGCCAGTGGTAAGCCTGTGAAGATCAAGGAGGAAGTGCTGTCCGAGTCAGAGACAGAGGCCCACCACGCCTCTGCTGATGCTCCAGCCCCAGAGATAGTCGTCAAAGTGGAGAAGCTTGACCCTGAACTGGACTCATAATCCAACTTGCCATTGTTTATTACATGTTACTGTGGCAGCCTTTGGATCACTTGGACCTGACATGAGCCGATGAATCATTGCTCAGTGCAACGTGAATGATTGTTGGCAAGTTCATGATAAGATAAAATTGTTGGAAAGAAGTTGGTGATCATAGCACAGGTGTGGTCCTAGAATGCTCTAAATGGAACTGTGACAAATGTTCTGCTTTCCCATCCCTTTTCTCTCTGTCTCTCAAGTGTCACCAGTCACCACTCCATCTGAGAGTACTCTAGTGCTAGATTGCATAATGTTCAGGTAGATAACCGCCACACAGTTAAAATAAGGGCCTACTTGTTTCTCACACCTAATAGGAACCATGATCAAAACATGAATTCTGTGATTGTTGCAGTTGATCAATGTCTACTCCCTGACAAATGGAGAATAGTTTTCAGCTTGTGGAATACTTGGGATTCAAATATCCAGCCATCTCTCTGCGTTTTCCTTTATTCCCTCACACCATGTCCCTCCATGAATATAGGACTACTAACTTTATTTTAAAAATCCTAGGTGACATCTCATAGGTTTTGACCTCTGTTAAGAGACTTAGCTGGATCTAGAACCAAAGGATTCAGAGATATGGAATCATTCTGTGATGATGGCAGAGCACGGGAGTGGCCCCTATCACCAAGCAGCTGGTATAGAAAGCAATCAGCTTACTCTGACAGTGGAGGGGGCAGGTATGTGACTGGAGATTTTCAGCTCAAAATGCTTGCTTTAGGGCAAGCAGTGGGGTGTCAGGACTTCAAACCTGATCTTCTTATCTTCCCTGATCCGTGGGGGACTTGGATTACTTATTCTGACATTTAAAGGTAACTTCTACCATGAGCTTTCAAGACAGGAGCTTTCAGAAGGTGGTAGTGGTGTCTGTAAGTGCATATTTTGGGCAGACCCCTTGTTAGTATGCCTGGGCTTTGGGAAGGTAGGGTATTAATGCACTTGAAGTACATCTGACTGCAGTCTGGATTCAAATAATCCTTACCTGAGCTCTGCAGTGAGTTAGCGATCACATGTTTATGATGGGATTTGTCTTGTGAACCAGACAATGGCCTGTTGAATGTGAGGGGTGATGGACTTGGACTCTGTACTCCCCAGGAGAGACCTCTGTGCTTTTACATGTGCATCATGACTGGTTTTGCGCTTCAGACACTGGTTCCTTTTCTATATCTTCATGGCCAGTATAGCTTGAGCTCTATTTCCAACAGCTATGTGGCTCTTGGTGGGCTTGTGTGTAGGGTAGACTTGAGGTGTACGCAGGTGATTCTGAACCCCAGGACAAAGATCAGTTATATATAACTCCAAGGAGGCATTGAGACTGCCCTTCAGAGTAGAAGATACTTGCAGGAGATATGTATCTCAGTTCCCATAGTGAGGTCCTGGGGACCTCATCTAGCATAAAAACATTGCAGGCCTGAACTTGGGGGGAAAGAGAGCATGATGGACATAGATAAGATACCACTCTGTGGTCACCATCATCAGCATGCCTAGCGGGAAATGGAAAACACAACATGTTTAGTATACCTCAGTCTGTACCCAGATTCTCCAGGTTATAGGCCATGGCAGAGAGGAAACAGTGAATAGCGGGTGCTTCTCTCTAGACGAAGGCTTCTACAGGGGCTCTCTTGTGAATTGCTTTACTGTGCAGAGTTGTTAGAAATATTCAAGCACTAACTTTTGCCCCTGTATGATGCCAGAGTCTTGAAGTGAGCATGCTTATCTGTGTCAAAACTGCAAACTAGCTCACAAGTATTTAAGTTCTTGAATGACTTTGAGCTGGAAGATTCTTCATTGTTACAGATGTCCCTGGCATGATGGGAAGTTCCAAAGTCCCCCTTCACTACGGCACTGTGTTTGTTGGAATCCCCCGCCTCCCCAGCATGAAGAGGGAAATTTTCTTCTCACGTGGTTACATTTTTACTGGCTTGCAAATTATAGCCAGGCAGATAATACTACCTATAGTTTTTCCAAGGAATACCTGTTTGGTATTTTTATCTCATGGAGCCTTCAATAAATGGGTGCTTGAAACGTGTGCAACTTTCCCCCCATGATCTGTAACTTTTGGAAATGTCCCCTAAATTTGGGCACTGGGAGTTTACTTTGTGTTCCCCTTCAGACCAATATTGCTCATGGCTGATGTGATGAAAATGTACTCATGTCTCCACTGTATGTGTCACACATTCTGGATGTCTTACAGCAAGGGGAAAGATGGTATCCCACAGGAAATGATCTAGGTAATTCTCATTCTGCTTGTATTGTCAGGTGCATGCTGAGTGAGACAAGTGTATCCCCATGATACCTTGCTATGTCTGAATCTATGTCTGAATCTTTGGTGGGTGACCAAAGGAAATTGACTTGCTACAGGCCTCACATGGCCAAATTATAGGCCCTAGTATCCTCATGGGGATTTGGGCTGGGAGCTCATTCAAAATTTCTTGATGGGGTTTCAGGGGTACTTGGGAAGGCATGGGCTGGGACTCTTTGGAGGTAAATGTGGAATCTCTCCACCAGCATTACAGGCAGGTCTTCAGGAAAGACTTGTCTCTGCTTTTCAGGCCCCTCAACTGATTGAATTGGGCCCCTCAATGCTAAAATGATCTTTCCAAAAAATCAACTGATTGATGACACTGATCACTTCTCCAGGTACTAATCCACCTTAGACCAGTGTTTGGTTAGAGTTTGGGAACTGTATCCACAACCAACAAATAAAATTGGTCATCATGGAAATACAGTGATCTGTTTTCTGGAGAACCTAGTCTCTGAAGAGAAGACAGATCTGTTTTACGGTGTGACTCTTCTGTATAGCTGCATTTCGAACTCTCCAGTTACTTAGTTACCAGGACACTGTGACCAGAGCAGAAGTTAAAAATCCCAGTAGGTCTCCGACCTCTCGAGCAGCATCTCAGAATACTTGCACAGAATGAACTAGCTTCTGGTATCTAGGTGTGTGTACAGTGTATTTCCAGTTGTCCTGTGAATTATCCCGTATTGCTATAGCCAATGCCATTTCTAGAGGCATCTATGGATCTAGACCTATAGATGATACAGTAAAGTTTCAGTGGTAGATATTTAACTTATCTAGCATACGGTTGGGCATCTTTATTTTTTTATATGATTAGTAGTTGTCTAGCTCTTAGGTGGTTAATGTTATATGGCCTTGGTAATTACCATGTGAGTAATTTCAGAACCAAGGAAGTAAGTTCTGTGCCTCCCTAGTGATCATATCTGGTTTGTATACTTCAGTCAGTCTTCTGTACCTTGCACATGTCTCTGGTCTACAGAAGTTAGCTGTTGACTGTAGGCAGACCATTAAGAGTTCTGGAATCATCACTTCAAAGATGAAGACTGACCAGGGGTGAGCCCTTGGAATGTGTGAAGATAGATCCAAGCACCAGCTTGGCCCAGGGATGAATCTTTCCTTCCCATTGCAATTATTTTTGGAGTACTGGTGAAATGCAATGGGTTTAAACATTCTGCTCAACTAATGTGGGGTTTCTTGCTGGTCTCCTGTACCTGTGCCTGACCTCTTGCCAGAGTGGGAAGTTCTCTAGTCATTTCCCTCTGGGAGATACTGCTAGTCATTCTCAGTGCAAAACCTAAGTGAGCTGTGTTAGGCCTTGGTGACATGGACTTCTTTCTGGGCGAATCCTATTCTTCTGTGTGTCTCCAGGAAATGTTGGCTTGAAAAGTATTTTTGTAATCTTACCCATGGCCATTCTGTGTCCTGCTGGTTCCACTCCTGAGATAGAAACAGAGTGAGGCTTGCTGGATCTATTTCCTATCCTTTTAGGAAGGTCTATAAGGTGAATTGCAGTTTCCTGGCAAAATATGAAGCAGTAATTGCAGGCTAGCTTTGATAAGTACTGATTGATGTTGCTGATTATTAGGGCATACTGTTCAATTTGTTGTGCTCCCAGTAGGCAGAGGAAACAACTTGAACTATCCAAGAATGGACTAGTGACCTTCTCTTCGGTATCAAAAGACAGGAGTAGGCCCAGAGAGGCCGGTCTGTATTCAGGCAGTCTGTAGACATATGTGGTGTCTATAGATGGTCTCATATCTGATTTTACTTAAGGTGTGGTCTTGCTGTTATCGGCATCATAGAACCTTCTCTCTGTCTAAAAATACCTTCTAGATGAAATTCTTATCCTATGACTGAAGAATAGACCACTGTAGCTGGAGGAAGTGTGTGCGTGGGGGGGGGGTAGATGCATGCCTAAGCTGGCTGTGATGTCAGCTTCTAGGGATAGGTCATGTAGATGTTAAAATGTGGGCCATTTGATACATTTCTTTTCAGTGGTAGGGCTGGGGAGGCCCAGTGCCTGCTAGGGTGACATAGCCTGGGTGGGATCTGTGTCTTAAGTGCTTGTAGATCTCTCTGAAAGAATGAAGATCTCTTGTGTCTCAGGATGGTTGGTATACTCTACTCTGTCCCTGGAATGGGTGACTTGTATGGTGGTTTAGTCTTCTAAATGCCTAGATTATACATAAACAGTGTACACCATAAGCTATGAGGGAGGAGATGTCTACTAAGAATAAATATCTACCACAGCATTGTAAAACACTTCTCCTGGTTTAAAGGTCAGATGCAATTGCCATTCCAGTGAGAGGCAGTTGAATGATCTCAGTGTGGTACCTTATGGAGAGTTTGGAGTCTGTGTCATTTGCTGACAGAACCAGAGTGGGAAGTCTGAGTATGGACTCATTGGGTGCCCAAATGCAAAGCTGTCTGAGTGCTAGGCAAGTCACCCTGTCTACTTGACAGTAAGTACATCCCAGGTTCTGGCCTTGGCAGACCCTACTTTAAGTTACGATAATCCCGTAATTCCCTCTGTCTCTTCAGACTTACTTGTGTTTCATCTTCTGGGCTCTGACAAGCCAGCCAATCCAATGGCTATTAGTATACATGATTGACTATCCTTATGTTAGACTGTTTCTCTTAACAAAAGATGAAGTATATCTTTGCTCATTGGGTGGACTTTGAATAACTGTTTTGGGTGCCTTCTAAGAAGCCACAATATCATAGCAGCTCATTTTTGGTTTTATTTTACACTGAGCCAATCTATTTAACAGGACTCTTCCTCCTTGTCATAGAAATATCATCATGAGTCCAAAGGTGAAGACTGAGATCTGATATCCGGGTCATTGGGAATCTGAGCTGCCTGTTCTTGAAATTTAAATGACAGATTTGCTACTTATAGTAGTTGTATTCATTGGAGCTCCCAATAGTCAGGAAAAGAGAGAATGGTTTGTCAGGTATACCTTTCCTACTGATTCCTGCATGGACCTCCTTCCAGTATTGTCCCCTTTACTCTGTCAAACCCCATGAGAGTTAGGGCAGAAAGTAAAGGTAAAAGACCAGTTATCTTTTGCTCCTTCAGACTGACCCCTAGTTTCTGAGCTCACTCGAAGATGTCTTCGAGCAGTATTCCAAAATGTCATGTGTGCTATAAATATCTTCAAAACTGGAGGGTCCTTTGACTTTGTGGTAAAGGAAGAAAATGCATCCTTGTTACTTAGGTGGAAGTCAGAAGTGATATTTCTGTGTACTTTAGGCATCTAAAACCATCACTAAAGATAATAGGGCTCCAAGGCTTTCCTTGTAGCTCTATCTCCCATAATGTAGCATCTAGGTGCTTTTCAGAGCACTTGCTACTTCCTCATCCTAAAATCTAACTGCTGCAGTGTCAGTAACATGTTCTGTGGTATACTAATGATCAGTGATTTTTCTATTGACCATGTTGGGACAGGGAACAAGAGAGCTGGGTGAAACTGAGGCCTCACCTAAGGCCTATTGGCCTTCCCATAAAAACACCAAAGTAACAGTCACTGAGGAATAAGAGAAGGTATTGTCCATATTTATTGATATGTAGTAAAAGGCAGGGAGGATGGTAGTGCTCAAGGTTTCTTGGGCATGACAGCTATGAAAGCTTATATCTGCCTTTCAGCAAGAGACTCCAAATTCTGAACTGGAAAAAACCTGGTAAAATGCCAAGGGGGACTTCCCTTCTGCACTTAGCTTCTTTTTGTGCATCTCTTCCAATAGTTACCTTGAACCACCTTTTGAATGAACTTCCTCGTTCTAGATGGCCATAAAGGAAATGCAAGTCAAGACAATATTAAAATTCCCTTTCGCTTCAGTCAGAATGACAAGAATTGAATATGATTTGGGGTGTGTGTGTAGGGAGGAATTTGGTAATAGTGGGAATGTAAATTAGTATGACCACTATAGAAGACAGTATGAGATTCCCCAAATTAAGAACAGAACCATTGCAAATCAGGATAGAGTAAAGGCACCTGCCCACACGTTCGTTGCAGTACTCGCAATAGCCAAGTTATAGAAGCAGCCCAGGTGCAAAAGGATCAAGAAAATATGTGTGTATATTTATATATCTTTATATAGATTGCCACTGACACCCTTGACTGCACTTGTGCTTATTACCTTGTACCTCCTCAGAATGAAAGCTTGATCTACATTTCATCTGGTGCAAAGCGTTTCCTGGACTAAATTGGGCTTGAAATATATGGAATATACTAAGCCTGTTCCTGAGGGGATTTTGCATTGTACAAGCTGACACATACTGTGAATGTGAGAGAAATTCTTCAACTACAGTCCCTACACTCACAATGGAAGGAGTGACCTTATAGTTAACATCAGCTTCTTAAACTTCCCGAAGCAGACTGGGTACTTCCTGCAGTCATCCCGTGGCTCATGACTAGTTTGGGTGAAGGGCAGACTCAAGGTGAGAAAGGCATCTCTCAATTGACGAAGATAAACTGTGTCCCCTTAGGAAGGAATCTTGAATGCCCTTCTGGGTGGGCAACTTTCTTCACCATGGGTCAAATTGCCCCTGCTCTAATTTTCCTGTGCCTATTTTGAACTACCTGAGACTTGAACAGAATTATCTTGAAGTAGTTGTACAAAGGGGTTTCAATTCCACTTGTAAGTTTGAGTAAAATGCTTCTTGGACAATTAGTCCCCTTCATCACTCTCCTCCGTCTCTCCCTCCCACTCCTTTCTGTGCTATTGAAAGAATGCCTGTGTGTAGCATTGGTTTTGTTCAGGAAGTACCACACTTGGTTGAGTCCTTTAACTTTACTGATGTTCTCACAATCTCCACTGATGTTCTCACAATCTCCACAGGAGTTTTGACTCCTATGTTATCAAGAATCAGAGTGGATATTACCTAAAGTGCCACATGGGATGAGGCTAAACCAAACTGCAGCAAGTCAGAACACTGGTGCCTCTTCAGGTATGTCCTATACCTAATTTCAGACATTGGAAGCTCCAGGTCAACGGTAGATTACAATGCTGTTTTCATGGTAGCTGCCTTCCATTTTCTTCAGGAAATTTTTAATCTTTTGCAGGCTGTAGAAATTGCCTGGGAGGCAAATTGGCAGGATCTACCGATAACCTGCTATTGATGCTGCCATTTGCAGACTTGAGGAATTTCTTTTCTCTGAATAGTCTGGTTGGTATTAAGCTGGGGCAGAATCTGGTATCTATGGCTATGGAGATTTTAATTCTGAGTAATCCTGGTAACATTAAACACACTGCAACCCGACTTCTGTATAACAAGTGAGTGTTTTTGATAACACAAGTCATTCTGTAGGAAACCAGAGCTGTCAGCCTGAGGTGCTCCTTTCTGAGAAGCTGGCAAAGAGCACTTCGGATACAGACAGCCAATAATCAGGTCCCTCCTCCTCACTTTGGAGTGACATGCCATTTGGTCAGTCACAACCATAAATGGTAAGAGGACCCCCTCAAGGTAGCTGACCTTGTTTGGTCAGCTGCAGCTACATGGTGGAAATGACAGGTCCCTTATCTACCATTTGGGCAGCTACCAAAATCTCAGCCACCATTATGAAGTCCTCTGCTCATATGGCTGCATGAATTTGCCCACATCTAGCATCTCCAGATGGTAAAAATCACCCCAGACAAAGACAGGTGAGAGAATTAGGCTTGTCTGTGTCCTTGTGGGTTTCTGGGCTGGTACTTTCCAAAGCTACTTTATTAAGAACAGATGTATAGTACATTGAGTTGGAGATTGCACATTAGCTGCTGTGTCAGTGACTTAGACTCTGGTTCCTACCTGTATAATAAACTGACCTGGGCTTCACTCATAACAGAATATGGACTAGTTGCTCCATAGTGGTATGCTGCTGGGGTCTTGAATTCTAGGATGTCGACTTTTCTCCTGTGGATTTCTGGATTACTTCATAGATCCTTAGTTTCTCTGTCACTCAAGACTCTGGGAATATACCAGACAAACTGCCTGAGTGATCTTGAAATATCATTCCAAGTGGGTGCTTGACTATGCATTGGGGTAAAGATTTTCTTGTCATTATGGATAAGAACAGAAGACTAAGGTAGCCTTGAAGGACAACTCACAGTTCCTTATGGGGCTAGGTATAGCTTCAACAGCAAATGAATTGCAGGTCATTGACAAAGCCTTTTTATTCTATTGAGATTACACGTATTTTCTACTGAAAAGGTGCCTCATCTTGGCTTGGGGTCTATTAGAATATGGGCCATCCTTGGAAGAGCTGCCTATCATCGCAGTACTCATCCAGATACCAGGAAAGAAGGATCTTTTTTTCCAGAGGAAACAATGTGCAGTGTCCATGGATGAAAGCTTGATAGTTCTCTGGCTGTGTCTTCCAGTATTTGGTGAGAAGTGTAGGCATGCCACTGCTTTGAAGACTGAGCACACTTCTTTCCAGGATTTTCAGAGTGTGTCTGTATCCTTGTTTTAACCTGTCTTCCTGATTTGCACAGGGAAATGCCTTGTATTGCATCTAAAGGAAAAGCAGACAGGAAGTGGGCAGAGATTCTCTGGCTGTCTTGATCTAGTTCCTTGTTTGTCTAGAAGGAAGTTTTGTGGTTAGGTCAAACTGTTGACCTTTCTGAACTCTCTTGTCCTTTTGGCTTGATAGCAGACATTATCCCTGAATTTTAATTGCGAAGGGAACATTACCACCTGATTCTGCTTAGGTGGCCCACGTTGATCAGTGAAGTTTCACTTGGGCACCAGGAGTTGTTGAATGATTCTGGGTCACAACGTTTTTAGGAACACCTTCCTGGGTATAGGTTGTTGACATGACACTGTCAGTGACCAGATGTGGTGGGTCATTGAATCTCTCCTAAATATTTGTGATCCTGACTAGAGGCTTTCGATACAAGTGCATATGTCCCTTCTGTATTCCTCTTAGCAATATGTAGCAGATCATCTTGGCCAAAGTCAAAGCACTTCTGGGTTCAGAATCTAAGATCCAGTAGTCCTAGACACCTGTGATATTGGGGAAAAAAGGAGACACTTTGTGATAATTCTAAGAAAAAAGTGCTCAGAGCAAATAGTGGGAAAGAAACTTGCTTCTGCAGTTGTATGCTGTTCTCTCCATAGATACTTTTTTTGGAGGGGGGCTGTGATTCTTCCACATCAAGAAACTTAGAAATCCTAAGCTGTATTCCTATGCATCCTTCTGTTATATGGGAAACTGATTGTGAGATACACAGAACCCATGTTTTGAGAGGTTGAATTGTGCGTTTTTATTAGAAAGCCAGTAATGCAAATGGACCTGTGTCCTCCAAAGAACTTGCAGCCTCCAGTACATTTAATACTCTTGGGAAACTGAGATATGAGGGTACTGAGCTATGAAGGTACTAAAGAAAGAGCAGAAAACAATCTCCACAGACCAGATGAACTCTAATGGAGTGTTGAAGCAGAGGTAGAGAGGCTTAGCTAGGGTCACGGTTAGGGGGCAGGTTCCCAGGGAGGTTGAGAGTTCAGAGTCTTGCAAGTTCATGGCACAGGTCTGGCAGGTTCCGGGACCTATTGTCCAAGTCCCCCACCCCATCTGCCTCGAGGAATTCAGGTGCCAATCACCCAGGGGTGAGGGCAGGGAAGTGGAACCCACCTCCAGAATTTTTGGAAAGTCCACATCATCCACCAAGTTGGCACTGAGGATGAGCTGGCAACACTGAACTGTGTCCATACTTCTAACATTGCAAAGTGTTTGAACTACAAGGTCAAACTACCAATTTGGTAGGATTCTTCAGCCTTTTTAATGCTGACATTTTGGGGCTGGATCTTTATCATGGTAGGTGTCCTCTGTGCACACTGTAGGGCATTTATCAGCAGCTATTGACTAAACTTCCTAAGGACTAGCAGTTTATACCTCCCTGGTATGGCAAAATGAGCTTCAGAAGTTGCAGGACTTGAGTGGTGTTTCAGAGGCCTGTTTGTCTCAGTCATTATCCTTTGGGATTTTATGACTGGCACTTTGGATTCTTTTACTCATGACGATTGAGTTCGAGGCAAATAGCACATGCAAGATGGTTCCCTCCTCAGAGCTGCTGATCTTCCTTGGAGAGTTAGTTTAGTTTGGTTCATCCTCTAAGCTAGTGGTCCTTACTGGGGACTTTTTGCATACAGAGACAATGTGTACTCACTAGTCCTTCCACCAGTAACTAGCAGACTAGCTCACTCAAAGGCTAAGCACTGGCGGGTTCAGAATCTAAGCTTCAGTAGTGTTGTCTACCTGAAGCATACTGAAGCTGTGGGAGTTATAAAGGCCACACCTGAATAGCTAGTACTCGGAGCAAGACATTTTTCTTCAGCCCAAATGGTTTGATCATTTCCTTGAAGTATGAGAAGACATAGGTGGAATTCTTCATTAGGATATTACCAGAGGACCAGGGATGTCAGGACATTTGTTGTAAGGACTGTCTTCATGTGATAGAGAAAGAGGCAGGTGATTGGATAACGGGTCAATTGCATTTATTTCTATAGAAAATGCCTATAAATTGCCTATTTTAGCCATAGAATATGAATCTGTGTTGACTTGCCTTGAAAGAGCTAGTAAACCCATAGCAGCTGGTTATCAGGAACTATCTGCCTTGTGTTAGAGCAAGTGGCATGTCTTGTTCTATGATAGGCTCAGTGGCTTTGAGTTGAGACTGAACCCCGAGACTCATCTCAGATTGGATCAAGTAGATTCTATGTAGATACAGATGACTCCAGACATTGTCCTTAAAAATCTGTTTTCTTGATAGCTGTCATATGGTATTCCCCTTATGTTGAGCTGATGTGCAGGTTTTATATGTCCATCCTAGGTTCTGATTATGAATGGGTCAATGAGTACCATTGGGAATAACAGGAGAGGCCAGCCTGGCTAGATGTCTATAACATTGTCTTAGTATCTAGACCCTCATTTGATCTAGAAAAATATGGATGTTTTGGGGGTACTGCTGGTATTATTGGAGCATTATCACACCTAAAATGATCAAAGCTCAGTCTACACAAGCACCAAAGAGATCTGTGGGCTTCACTTGCTGTTAAGAAATAATCATATAGGCTCTTGTCTCATGATGACATCCCTATGTGCAGCCCCAGTGGCTCTCACACATGGCCTGACCTCTATTCTTTGGTGTCACAGGATGTCCCTGTCATCCTGAAGCTGGCTGGAAGGAGGGCTTATGTCTGCTTTGTGTCCTGTCTAGGAGTTGTCCATTGGAAAGATGGACATGCTGATTGCCATGGCTCTGTGGCGATGGGAGTTCAAGTACTGGCTCTTGGGTCTGCCCAATGCTGTGGTTTTGGACAGGAAATCTTTTCTGTGATATGTCTCTGATCTTGAGTGACTGGTAGGAGAACTTTGGGATGTGGTGCTTTGTAAAGGTCGTTGTTCCTTTTCAGTTACTTCAGTAAGGCTGAGTATCTGGAAATTTCCTCATGTACTTGGGCTGAATTACCTATGATGATTTCCATGGGAAGGTCAAGCAGGTTCTCACTAGCAATAAGGTCAGACTAGTATTCATGTGCTGGACAGAATTAACCACATTTTTCCCTTGCTTGTAATGAACAAACTGTGCATCTCTGTCTGATGTTGCACAAAGGGAGTATTGTGAACAGCTTATGGGTTTCTTGGGTTCATGAAGAGTATCGTGTTGGTGGAACTGAGTCTCTTCAGAGAAGTGTCCCCTAGAGTTGTTCATGCTCTTACAGTGAGCAAATCCTCATGATGATGAGCTGCATTACAAGTGCCTTCTGCACTCTGAGGGCCCTATAACCACTGTGAAATGCTTACATGGGGGAAGACATCCAGTTTCCATAAAGAACTTGCTATTTCTCTATAGTCAAAGATGCGGCTGTTGACAGTCTGTTTTGTTTGGATTTTAAGAAAGGTAACAGAAGTATCTTTTCAGCTTCCTGATTCCATGCAGGTGGTGAACCTGCTCTTCAGGGTCTAATGACCTCAGCTCATGTTAGCTGGCAGCAGCCTGGCTGTTGCATTTTCAGGACATTATCAAGCATGTATTCTGTAATGTGCTGCATTGTCAATCTTGTAACCATGTCAGCATCTTGAATTCTGTGTGAAGGGAAAGAATCGTTTCACTTGCAAAGTGCCATTGAAGTATTCCTTAATTTCCTGAATGCTTGAACTATGAAAGGCAGAAGTGACCTTACTGTTCAGAAGCTCTTGAACTAAGATGTCCTACTGATACTGATTGTTGGATAAAACAGGTTTGCAGAGAAAAGGCCGTTGGTTAAGACTGCAGAGCTTGCATTCCTGGGGTCTAAGACTTGTCCTAACACTAAGGAGTAGCCCAGATGGAAAGCATGATGGGAAATAGTCCCTCATCATAACTTGTAAAGACATCATTGTTTGGTCACTGCATTGTACACATTCCTAGAAGAACACAGAACACTAAGCTCACAATTATGTGCAGTGTCCAGAGGACAGCAGTCTATAGCTGAGGGAACTGTTGAATAACAGTTCAAGGAAAATGAGCAAAAGTTGCTTAATCTCTCAACCCCAGAAGCATAAGCCTCAGCAAACTGAGTGTGGCTGTGTTACCTTTGTGAACTCCCTTAATGCCTCCTATTCATGCAAAGTAGCACGGCTTCAAGGAAATAACAAAAGCTGTTGCTCTGAACGACCATGGCTTAGGAACAGATTCAAGTTAGGAATGATAGTCTTCCTTGGCAAAGGGTACTTGAGCTTTTGAAGTCATAAAAAAGTAGGTGGGCACTCCAAAGAGGGATTCTGATAATTGCCTTTACAAGGCCAGAAAATCTATAGGACTTAACAGATTTTGTCTTTACAGGGTGAAGAAATCTTTTACCTAAGTTGGATGTTCTTCAGTAGAAGATCTCTGGCTTTTTCCCCAGAGAACTCTGCTCACAATACTGGTAATCAGAGTTTGAAGGCGCTGCCTGTGGTCCTATGCAGCAAAGACCTCAGAGTATTTGGCCTTTCTGTGTGAAAACTGACAGCTATGTCAGGACCCTTCTACCTCATTAGTGCTGGGCTACCCTTTACCATTGGGACCTGTCCTAAGCATTAGTTTAATTCACATCTTCTGGATAATGGAGGTATATTCCATTGTGACAAAATGTCTATAGACATCTAACTGGTGGAGGGGTGAGTGTTTGCAGAGAACTGGGTGAGATACTTCTGGAGCACCTCTGTGGTAAGACATGCTGCACAGCTCTGGTATGGTGCTAGATGAGGTACTAGAATGTAAGCATTTCCTCTATAAATTAGGAAGGAAAGTCTAATATTCTAGAGAGGATGTGTCAGTTTCTCCACTGAAAATAATTTAGACCCCCTTGGAAATACTTTCTCTAGTTGGGCCTGAGAGTTATTTCCTCTTCCAGTTTCCCATTCACTGCTAATTCTTGTGGAACTTGTTACTCATGTCATGTTTTCTGGACTGGGCTATGCACAAATATACCTACTAAGGGATCTGAATGGCCATGAACTTCATAGCCTTGTGTGGGCTACTTTTGCTCATATCATCTGCCTACAGGATCTAGATAAGAGGTGCTGGGCCTTATTGATGTTTTTCTCTGCCTGAGTGACATGAGAACTGCTTCTTAACTAACTTGCCCAAGCCAGCTTCACAGTTTTTCACTCCTCTCGAGTTGTGGTGCTACATCTGTATTGTGCCAGAGGAGCAAACATCAGGCAACTTGCTTCAGGGAGCTGTTTGATAGTTGTGGGGGCTTCTTAGCACATGTTTGATATACTGGGACTGGGGGGCATTCCTTGCTGGAAAGGGCTTAATTATTACAGTAGCTTCCCCAGCCCCCTTACAAGATATCTGTGGCCTGAGTCGATTTATTTGGACCTCAGAGAATGAGAATGAACCATGAAGTTCTAGTGTTACTAAGAGTTCCCTTCAGGTAGAGACAGATGTCTTTGGACCTGTGCCTCATTGTGAGAAGGTCGAGCATACATTCTTGGTTTGTTGTATGCCTGTAAGTGTTCCCTGAACATTCTGGTTGGAAGAATTCCATCCTGTCTCTCACCAGGACAGGCTACCGTGGCCGGTGATAACAGAAATATGTAACAAACTGGTTGTGTGTAGATGTGAGCTTGGATGCATTTGTCAGACTCCTTGACTGAAATGACACATCTCTCTAGGGTAGGATTTTTCCCTGCCCTGTAACTTCCAGAACATGGCCCAGGTGAGGGCTGCCCTGTGAGAAGGTTTGGGATTCCATGCT
The DNA here is from genome assembly GCF_024711535.1 of Dipodomys merriami. NCBI lineage: Eukaryota > Metazoa > Chordata > Mammalia > Rodentia > Heteromyidae > Dipodomys > Dipodomys merriami. The sequence goes on along the minus strand of NW_027204448.1, from coordinate 1,321,899 downwards.
CCTTTTTCTGCTGCCGCCTTGGTTGATTGCTATGGAGCTGAAATGTCTTCCTGTGCTAGGCTTGCTATATGTGCTGTGCTATTTTGAAGGAGAATGTCTTTTGTCAGGCATGTGATGATTTTTTAAATAAGTTTTTTTATTGGGAAAATACTGTACAGAAGGTTTACAGTTACATTAGAAGGTAATGAGTACATTTCTTATATAAGTACATTTCTTAAATAAGGTTTTTTATCGGGAAAATACTGTACAGAAGGTTTACAGTTACATTAGAAGGTAATGAGTACATTTCTTATCAAGGATTTTTGCCTCCTCCTTTGTTTTTTCCCCTACCATCCTTTCCCTCCCACCTCCACAACTTGTGATGTTTTTATATTAATGCTGCTAGGTGTCTCTTGACTTTCCTATCACAGGATTAGGGCTTCACGTGCTCATCAGGTTGTGTTGCTTTGTGAAACCATTCTCATGTGCTCCACTGTACCCAAACAGAACATGACTCATTCTTGGTGCTGAAAACCCAGCTTTGTATTAAGGACATCTTTTGGAGTCCTCCTTTTCCATTCAGTATGACAGATCTGGTTCCAGGTTTGATGAAAACTTGGAACTCAGTATTCTCCCTTTTAGGATGTGGCTGATTTTTGAGCACATGGCCAGTTCAGGCTCCATTGATCTCACTCCAGCCCTCTAGATGCAGGCTTTATTTGAAACAGGGACTAGTATAGCCAGATCGATTATCAGGCCAGCTACTTCTACCAACACAATTAGCCAGGGGGATCTATGGTCTCTGCTTGGGTGTTGTCACCTCAGCTGTGACCCTCCAAAGTCAGACTTCGCATGGTGTGGATGCTGCTCCAGACTTTTAGCTTGGTTGGTACTTCGGGCACACGAGATGTTGTAATGGTATTGAGAGAATAAAACACAAAATGGCAACAGCCATTTTGAAGGATGGAGGACTGCTGAGGTTAGAAACTGAGGAGCCTTTAGTTCTGGGTGTTTCTAGGACCTGATCATCTACATCAAGGAAAGGGAAGACTTGGTCAGGCTTGAGGTTGTTGCTAAAGACAGCTTCTAGTGAGTACATGGGATATTTAGTGTCTTCCATATTGATCTGTTCCCACTGCTATTCAAAGGGTTATGATTTAGTGCATGGTAGGAGACAATTGCAGCTTCTGGAGGTGGCCCATTCAGTTCAGCTTGGCATAAAATGGTTTGAACCTTATCAGAATGAGGAGGATATTGTCACCTGACTTTGTAATTTTGGACCAATGTTGGCCATTGAAGTTGGCCGATTGAGGCCATTTCATCTGTGCCGTCCAGCACATCTATAGGATTTGCAGGATGGCAGCTATAGAGAGGCATAAAAGATCTCTCCTTACATCAATGTAGCAAGACCCAGTATTGCATTTGATGTTACCTTGCATGAAAGAGAATGATTTTCCAATTACAGTGGAGCATTGTGAAGACTGCAGAAGTACCCTGGTCTACTGAAGCTTAGAATTTGAATCGCCCTTAAAGAAGCCATGGTTGGAAGTGGCACTGTGGCTCAGTGTTAGAGTGCAAGTTTTGAGCAAAAAGAGCTCAGGGGCAGTATAAGCCCTATGACTAACAAAAAAATGCCTTGGTCAGTACCTGTCTGCCTCCAGTTGGGGAAGAGAGACAATAAACACAAATCTCAGCACAGAAAGGGCACCTGATTGGGTCTGGGTCTAGCCTGTGGTGGATGAGTGACTTGGTCCCCTTTGATTTCTAGATGGCATAGAGGTCTCTATAGGCTGAAGAGAGTAGCAGGGAGCACAGTTTTCATGATCAACTCTGATTTGTTTGTCAATTGTTGAAGGCAGCAGTGGCTAGCACAGAAGAGTCTTCAAACTTGGTGTAGAGATAGGCAGGAGGCCTTATCTTGCTGCTCTGACCAAAATCGGTTTCGGCATTTGGTTGTAGAATTCTCTATATTCCTCTCCTGATTTTTAAGTAATATTTCAAAAATTGAAAGGTTTTCTTGGTCTCTGGACAGATTGAAAAGTTGGAATTGTTTAGATTTTCTCTTAAAGAACCAGTTTGTCTATCCCACTACTGAGCTGCTCGGCCTGCCCAGTCTTGTCTTTTAGGCTCCATGCTTTATCTGTGGAGATGTTACAAATGACAGGATTTTTAGCAACATGGTCCTCTTCTTCCTGATGCCATTATGTAGATGCTGTACTAAAACAATATCCCTCTGGAATCAAGACAGTCTGTGCGGTGGAGTTGATAAACCTAAGCCTAAACCTCACCCTAACCCTCCCCCTAACCCTAACTTTAACACTAAACCTCACCCTAGCCCTCACCCTAACCCTAATCCTAACCCTAAACCTCATCCTAAAACTCACCCTAACCCTAACCCTAACACTCACCCTCACCCTAACCGTAACCCTAAATCTCACCCTAACCCTAAACCTAATCCTCACCCTCACCCTAACTCTGAACTTAACTCTAACCCTAACACTAACAATAATCCAAACCCTAAACCTCACCCTAACGCTAACCATAAGCCTCACCCTCACTCTAGCCCTCACTCTAACCCTATTCCTAACCCTAAACCTCATCATAGCCCTCACCCTAACCCTAAAACCCTAACCCTGACACTACACCTAAACCTCACACTCAACCTCATGCTTGGCCTTAAGCCTAAGCCTAAGCCTAAGACTAACCCTAACCCTTACACTCACCATCACCCTAAACCTACCATTAACCCTAACCCTAACCCTTAAACTAGCCCTCAATCTAATGCTAAATCTAACCCTAAAACTTGCCCTCAGCTAACCCTAAAGCTCACCCTCACCCTCACCCTCCGCCTAATACTAAGCCTAAGCCTAACCCCAACCCTAACCCTAACCGTAACCCTCAGCCTAACCCTCACCCTAACTCTCACCCTCACCCTAACCCACACCCTAAACCTAAGCCTAAGCCTAACCCTCACCCTAACCGTTACTCTAACCCTAACCCCAACCCTCACCCTAACCCTAACTCTCATCCTCACCCTCACCCTAACTCTAATGCTAACCCAAACCCTAATCCTAACCCTCACACTCACCCTCACCTTAACCCTAGTCCTAAACCTAACCTTAATCCTAACCCTCAACCTCACCCTAAATCACAACCTAATCATAAACCTAACATTAACCCTAACCCTAACCCAAACTCTAACCCTAACCCTAAACCTAAACCTCAACCCTGATCCTCACCGTAACCATAACCCCAATCCTAACACTAACAATAACCCTAACCCTAACCCTCATCCTAACCATATTCTTCACTCTAAATCTAACCATCACCCTAATACATACTGTCACCCTAACCCTAACCCTAACCCTCACACTCACCCTAACCCTTACCCTAATCTTAATCGTAACCCTAAGCCTAACCCTCACCCTCACACTGAATCTCACCCTAACCCTAAACCTCACCATCACCCTCAGCTTAATGCTAAGCCTAATCCTAAACCTAAGCCTAACCGAAGCACTCAACCTAACACTACCCCTAATCGTAATCCTAACCCTAACCCTAACCCTCACCCTCATCCTAACCCTCAACCTAACCCTACCCCTAACACTAACCCTAACCCTAAACCTCACCCTAACCCGAACCCTAGCCCTCACACTCACCCTAACCCTAACCCTAACACTAACCCTAACACTCACCCTCAACTTAATCCTAATCCTAATCCTAACCCTAATCCTCACCTTCACCCTAACCCTCACCCTAACCCTACCCCTAACACTAACACTAACCCTAACCCTAAACCTAACTCTCCCCCTAACCCTAAGCGTAACCCTACCCCTAACCATAACCCTCACACTCACCTTCAATCTAAATCTGATCCTAACACTAACCCTCACCTTCACCCTAACCCTCACCCTAACACTACCGCTAACACTAACCCTAACCCTAACCCTAAACCTAACTCTCCCCCTAACCCTAAGCGTAACCCTACCCCTAACCATAAAGCTAACACTCACCTTCAATCTAAACCTGATCCTAACCCTAACCATCACCTTTACCCTTACTGTCACCCTCACCCTAACCCTACCCCTAACATTATCATTAACCCTAACCCTAACTCTCACCCTATCCCTAAACCTAACCCTCACCCTAACCCTAAACATAACCCTCACACTCACTCTCAGTCTAAGCCTAAGCTTAACCCTAAGCTTAAGCTTAACCATAACCCTCACACTGACCCTCACCCTCACCCTAACCCTATCACTAACGCTAACTCTAACCCTAAACTTCACCCTCACCCTAATCCTAACTCTAATCGTAACCCTAAACATAAACCACACCCTAACCCTAAACCTCACCCTCAACATGAATGTAACCCTAACTCTAACCTAACAATAACCCTAACCCTAACCCTTACCCTCATTCTAACCATAACCCTCACCCTATACCTAACCCTGAAACTAACACTTACCCTCACCCTAACACTAACCCTAACCCTAACACTAACACTCACACTAACCCTAACCATCACCCTAACATTAAACCTCACCCTAAGCCTAACCCTAACCTTCACCCTCAACCTAGCCCTCACTCTAACCCTAACCCTCATCTTCATTCTAAACCTCACACTAACCCTAAACCTAAGCATCAATTTTAACCTCACCCTCACCCTAACCCTAACCCTAACCCTAACCCTAGACCTTACCTTAATCCTCACTCTCAGCCTAACCCTCAGCTTTACTCTTACCGTCACCCTCACCCTAACCCTCACCCTAACCCTAACCCTCATCCTAACCTTCACCCTGACCATAATCCTAAGCATCACCCTAACCCTAACCCTCACCCTCAACCTAACCATCAGCCTAACCCTACAGCCTAAGCCAAACCCTCACACTAACCCTCACCCTTACCCTAGCCCTCACCCTAAGCCTAATCCTAACCCTAACCTTAATCATAACACTAAACCTAACATTAACCCTAACCATCACCCAAAAACTAATCCTCATCCCCACTCTCACCCACAGCCTAAAACTAAGCATAAGCCTAAACCTAACCCTAACCCTCACCCTCACCCTCACCATAACCCTAATCCTAAACCTAACCCTAACCCTAACCCTAAAGCTCAAACTAACCCTCACCATAACCCTAACCCTAACACTAAACCTAACCATAACCCTCACCTAACTGTCTCCCTAACACTAACTCTAACCCTACACCTCACCATCACCCTAACACTAAAAGTCACCCTCACCCTCACCCTCACAATAACTCTAACCCTAACCCTAACAATAACCCTAACCCTAACACTAAACCTAACCCTAACCCTCACCCTAACACTCCCCCTAACCCTTACACTAAGCCTAAACCTCATGCTCACACTAACCCTAAACCTCACACTCACCCTCACCCTCATGATAACTCTAACCCTAACCCTAACAATAACACTAACCCTAACACTAACCCTAATCCTCACCATCACCATAACCCTAAACCTAACCCTAACCTCACCCTAACCCTAACCCTAACCCTAACCCTCACCCTCAGCCTCACCCTCACCGAAAACTTAACCATAACATTAACAATAACCCTAACCATAACGCTAATCCTAACCCTCACCCTCACCCTAACCCTAACCCTAACCCTAACCCTCACCCTAACCCAAAACCTCAACCTCACCATAACCCTAACCCTAACACTCACCCTAACCCTAAACCTAACCCTAATCCTAAACCTTGCCATAATGCTAACCCTAGCCCTCACACTCACCCTTGCCCTCATCCTAACCCTAATATTAACCCTAAACCTCATTCTATCCCTCACCCTAATCCTAAACTTAAACCTCACCCTAACCCTAACCCTCACCCTCACCCTCAGCCTAACCCTAAGCCTAAGCCTAACCCTAACCCTAACCCTGACACTCAAACTCACTCTAACCCTAACCCTAAAACTAACACTAACCCTAACCCTCACCCTAACCCTCCCCCAAACCTAACTATAAACCTAAACCTCACCCTCACCCTAACGCTAACTCTAGCCCTTAACCTCACACTAAAACTAACTCTAATCCTAACAGTAACCCTCACACTAACCCTAACCACCACCTTAACCCTAAACCTCAACCTAACACTATCCCTAACCCTCACCCTCACCTTAGTCCTCACCCTCATACTCAAAATAAACCTCACTCTAACCCTAAAACTAATCCTCAATCTAACCCTCACTCTCACCCACACCCTCACCCTCACAGTAACTCTAACCCGAAGCCAAACCCTAAACCTTACTCTATCCCTAACCCTAAGCCTAACCCTAATCCTCACGCTCACCCTAACCCTAACAATAACCCTAAACCTAACCCTCAACCTAACCCTCTCCTAAACCTATATCTAACCCTAAACCTCACCCTCACCCTCACCCTAACCCTAACCCTAAACCCCACCCTAACCCTAACCCTAACCCTCACCCATACCCTCAGGCTCACCATAACTCTAACCCTAACCCTAACAATAACCCTAACCCTAACCGTAACCATCACTCTAACCCTAATACTCAACCACAACTTCACCCTCAGCCTAACCCTAAGCCTCAGCCTAACCCTCAACCTAACCCTCAACTCACCCTCACCCTAACCCTAACCCTAACCCTAACCATAAACCTAATCCTCACCCCCACCCTCACCCTCAGCCTAACCCTAACTTAACCCTAACCCTAACCCTAAACCTAACCTTCTCCGGAACCCTAACCCTAACCCTAAAAAAACCCTAACCCTCACCCTAACCCTAAACGTAACCCTAACCCAAACACAAACCCTATCCCTAAACCAAACCCTAAACCTAAACCTAATACTCAGCCTCACCCTCACCCTAACCCAAAACATAACCCTAACCCTCACCCTAACCATAAGCCTAACCCAACCCTAACCCTCACCGTAACCCTAACCCTAACCCTATCACAAACCCTAAACCTAACCCTAACCCTCACCGTAACCCTAACCCTAACCCTAAACCTAACACAAACCCTAACCCTAACCCTAACCCTAACCCTAAACCTCAGCCTAACCCGAACCCTAACCCTCCCCCTCATGCTCGGCCTAAGCCTAAGCCTAACCCTAACCCTCACCCTATCCTGAACCCTAACACTAACCCTAACTCTAACCCTAAACCTCACCCTTACCCTAACCCTAACTCTAACACGAACCCGAAACCTAAACCTCATCCTAACCCTAAACCTAACCCACACCCTCACCCTCACCGTAACCATATAACCCTAACCATAACAATAACCCTAACCCTAACCCTAACCCTCACCGTAACCCTAACCCTCACCGTAATATTTACCCTCACGCTTACACTAACCATAACGCTAACACTACCGCTCACACTAACCCTAAAAATCAACCTAATCCTCATCCTAACCCTCACCCTAACTCTAACTCAAAAACTCACCCTAACCCTAAGCCTAACCCTTACCCTCAACTTAACCCTAACCCTCACGCTCAACTTAAGCCTAACGCTAACCCTCACCCTAACCCTAAACTTAACCTGAACCCTAACTCTCACTCTAACACTAACCCTAACACTAATCCTAAGCCTCACCCTCACCCTCACACTCACCCGCACCCTCACCCTCACAGTAACGCTAACGCTAACCCAAACCCGAACCCTAAACATCACCCTAACCCTAAAACTCACCCTCACCCTAGCTCTCACCCTAACTCTAATCCTAACCCTAACCCTCATCCTAACCCTCCCTATAACCCTAACCCAAAACCTCACCCTATCCCTAACCCTCATCCCCACCCTCACCCTCAGCCTAATCCTAAGCCTAAACCTAAGCCTAACCCTAAACCTAACCCTAACCCGCACACTCACCCGCACCCTCACCCTCACAGTAACTCTAACCCTAACCCTAACCCTAACCCTAACCGTAACCCTAACCCTCACCCTAACCATAACCCTCACCCTAACCCTCAGCCTCACCCTAACCCTAACAATAACCCTAAAACTAACCGTCACCCTAACCCTCCCCCTAACACTATATCTAACCCTAAACCTCACCCTCATCTTCACCCTAACCCTAACCCTAAACCCCACCCTAACCCTAAACCTAACCCTCACCCACACCCTCACCCTCACCATAATTCTAACCCTAACCCTAACAATAACCCTAATCCTAACCTAACCCTAACCCTAACCCTAACCCGCACCCTCAACCTCACCATAACTCTAACCCTAACCCTAACCCTAACCCTAACCATAACCCTAACCCTCACCCTAACCATAACCCTCACCCTAACCCTAACCCTCACCCTAATATTTACCCTCACTCTAACACTAACCCTAACGCTAAAACTACCGCTCACACTTACCCTAACAATCAGTCTAAGCCTAAACCTCACCCTAACACTAACCCTAACCCTCAAAATCACCCTAGCACTCACCCTAACCCTATCATCCTCACCCTAAACCTCACACTAACCCTAACACTAATCCTCAATCTAATCCTCATCCTCACCCTAACACTAAACCTAACGCTCACCTTCATCTTTATCGTAACGCTCAACCTCAGCCTAACCCTCATCTTTACCCTTACCGTCACCCCCACCCTAACCCTCACCGTAACCCTAACCCTCACCCTAACCCTCACCTAACCCTAATTCTACCCCTAAACCTCACCCTCACCCTAACCCTAACCCTCAACCTCAACCTCACTGTAACCGTAAAACTAACCCTAAACCTAACAATAACCATAACTCTAAACCTAACCCTCACCTCAGCCTAACCATAACTCTTACCCTAACCCTAACCCTCACCCTAACACTTACTCTCCCTCAAACACTAACCCTAACCCTAACACTAACCCTCACACTAACCCTAACCCTCACCCTAATCCTAAACCTAACCCTAATAATAACCCTAACTCTAACACTAAACCTCACCCTAGCCCTCACCTTAAACCTAAGACCTACCCCCACCCTCACCCTAACCCTAACCCTCATCCTCACCCTAAACCTCACACTAACCCTAACCCTAACCCTAATCCTCAATCTAGCCCTCAGTCTAACCCTAACACTTACCCTAAACCTAACCCTAACCCTCACCTTTATCTTAACCCTCACCCTCAGCCTAAATCTCAACTTTACCCTTACCATCATCCTCACCCTAACCATAAACCTCATCCTAACCCCCACCCTAACCATAAACCTAACAATCACCCTAACCCTAACCCTCACCCTCAACCTCATGCTGAGCCTAACCCTAAGCCTAAGCCTAACCCTTACCCTAACCCTCAGGAGAGCCCTCTCGCTTACCCTAATCCTAAACCTAACCCTCATCCTAACCTTCACACTATCCCTAAACCTCACCCTAACCCTGTCCATCACCCTAACCCTAACCCTAATCCTAATCCTAACCCTAACCCTAACCCTCGCACTCACCATAACCCTAACCCTAACCCTAATCCTACCCCTAACCCTAACCCTAAACCTCAACCTCACCCTAGCCCTCACCCTAACCCTAAACCTAATCCTAACCCTCATCCTAATCCTCACCCTAACACTAACCCTAAATATCACCCTCACCATCAGCCTAACCCTAAACTTAACCCTAACCCTCAACCTAAACCTAACCCTCACCCTCAACATAACCCTTACCCTAACCTTCAACCTAACACTAAACTTAACCCGAACCCTAACTCTCACCCTCACCCAAACCCTAACCCTCACCCTAAACCTAACCCTAAAACTCACCCTTAGCCTAGCTCTCACCCTAACCTTAATCCGAAACCTAACACTCATCCTACCCCTCCCCCTAAACCTTTCCCTAACCCTAACCCTAACCCTAACCCTCACGTAAAACCTCACCCACAGCCTAACTCTAAGCCTAACCCTAAACCTAACCCTAACACACACACTCACCCTCACCCTAACCCTAATCCTAAACCTAACCCTAACCCTAACCGTACTACTCTCACCCTAACCCTAACCCTAACACTAACCCTAAACATAACCCTAACCTAACCCTCAACCTAACCCTAACTCTAACCCTAAACGTCACCCTCACCCAAAACCTAACTCTAACCCTAACGCAAACGCTAAACCTCACCATAACCCTAACCCTATACCTAACCCTCACCCTCACCCTCACCGTAACCTTAACCCTAAACCTAACCCTAACAATAATCCTAAACCTAATCCTAACCTCAACCTAACCATAAACCTCACCCTAACCCAAAACCTGACCCTAACACTTACCCTCACCCTAACACTAACCTAACCCCAACACGAACCTTCAAACTAACCCTAACCCTAAACTCACCCTAAACCTAACCCTAACCCTAACCCTCACCCTAACCCTAACCCTAACCCTAAAACTCACCCTAACACTAACCTTCACCCTCACCCTCAACCTCACCGTAATTCTAGCTCTAACCCTAACAATAACCCTAACCCTAACCCCAACCCTAACCCTCACCCTCAGCCTCACCCTCACAGCAAACTTTACCCTAATCATAACACTATCAATAACCCTAACCCTAAGCCTAACCCTAACACTAATTCTAATCCTCACCCACACAGTCACCCTCATCTTAACCCTAAACCTAAACCTAACCCTCACCATAACCCTAAACCTAACCCTAACCCTAACACTAACCCTAACCCTAATCATAACCCTTAATCTAAACCTAAACCTAAACCTAATCCTCAGCCTCATCTGCAACATATCCCAAACCCTAATGCTAACACTCACCCTAACTCTAAGCCTAACCCTAACCCTAACCCTAAGCCTCACACTCACCCTCACCCTAACCCTAATCCTAAACCTAACCATAACCCTAACCCTAACCCTAACCCTAACCCTAACCCTAAAACTCACACTAACACTAACCCTAACCCTCACCCTCAAACTCACTCTCAGCTTAACCCTTAGCCTAAGCCAAACCCTTACCCCAACCCTCAACCTCATCCTAGCCTTCAGCCTAACACAAATCCTAACCCTAACCATCAACCTAACCCTAACCCTCACCCTCACAGTAACCCTTACCTAACCCTAACCCTCACCCTCACCCTAACCCTAATCTTAACCCTAAACCTCAACCTAACCCTAATCCTCATCCTATCCCTCCCTGTAACCCTTAACCTAACCCTCACACTAACCCTAACCCTCACCCTCAACCTCACCATCAGCCTAACCCTAAGTCTAAGGCTAAACCTAACCCTAACAAACACATTCACCCTCACCCTATCCCTAATGCTAACCCTAAACCTCACCCTCACCCTCACCGTCAGTGTAACCCTAAGACAAACCCGAACCCTAACCCTAACACTGACATTCACTCTAACCCGTAACCTAATCCTAATTCTAACCCTAACCCTAACCCTCACCCACAGCCTCAACTTAACCCTAACTCTAACCGTAAACCTCACCCTCACCCTAACCCTAAACTTAACCCTAACTCTAAACCGCACCCTAACCCTAAGCCTAAACCTCACCCTCACCATAGCCCTCACCGTAACCCTAATCCCAACACTAACCCTCATCCTAACCCTCCCCATAATCCTAACCCCAACCCACACCCTAACCCTAATTCTCACCCTCACTTTAACACTCAGCCTAACCCTAACCCTAACCCTCATACTCACCCTAACCCTAACCCTAATCCTAATCCTAAACCTAAACCTGACCCTCAGCCTAACCCTCACCCTCACCCAAGCCTAAACCTAACACTAACCCTAACCCAAAACCTCACCCTCAGCCTCACCCTAACCCTAACTCTAACCCTAAACCTCACACTCACCCTAACCCTAACCCTAACGCTAACCCTAAACTTCACCCTAATGCTAACCCTAAACCTCACACTCACCCTAGACCTTACCCTAAACCTAATCCTAACGCTAACCCTCATCCTAACCCTACACCTAACCTTAACCCTCACCCTCAACCTCACCCTCAGCCTAACCCAAAGCCTAACACTAAACCTAACCCTAACACACAAACTCACCCTCACCCTAGCACTGTCCCTAACCCTAATCCTAAACCTAACCCTCATCCTAACCCTCACCCTAAACCTAACCATCAAGCTCACCCTAATCCTCACCCCCACCCACACCCTCAGCCTAACCCTAATCCTAACCTTAAACCTAACCCTAACCCTCACACTCACCCTCACCCTAATCTTAATCCTAAACCTAACCCTAAACCCCAAGCTAACCCTCACCCTAACCTTAACCCTAACACTAACCCTAACCCTCGACCTAACCCTCCCCCTAAACCTAAATGTAACCCTAAACCTCACCTTAACCCTAACCCTCATGCTCACCATAACTCTAACCCTCATCCTAACCCTAATGCTAAAAGTAAACCTCACCCAAACACTAACGCTAACCCTCATCCTCACCCTAGCCCTCATACTAAACCTAATCTTAACCCTAACCCTAACCCTCATCCTAACCCTCACCCTAACCCTGACCCTAACAATAACCCTACCCCTAACCCTAACCAACACCCTAACCCTAATCCTCACCCCAACCGTGACCCTCAGCCTAAACCTAAGCCTCAGCCTAACCCTCAACCTAACCCTCACACTCACCCTTACACTAACCCTAGTCCTAAATGTAAATCTATCCCTAAACCTCAACCTAACCTTTTCCCTCACCCTCACCCTAACCCTAACCCTAACCATAACCCTGTCCCGCAGCCTCACCCTCACTGCAAACTTAACCCTAACCAAAACACTAACAATAACCTTAATCCTAAACATAACCATAACCCTAATCCTCACCCTCAGCCTAATCCTAACTTAACCCTAACCCTAACCCTAACCCTCACCATAACCCTAACCCTCACACTCACCCTTACCCTAACTCAAATCCTAAACCTAACCCTGTCCTAACACTAACCCTCACCCGCACCCTCACCCTAACCCTCACCCTAAACCTAATCCTAACCCTAAACCTCACCCTAACACTCACGCTAACCCTAACCCTAAACCTCACCCTAACCTGAACCCTAAACCTCCCCCTCATGCTCGGCCTAAGCCTTAGCTTAAGCCTAATCCTAACCCTAACCCTCTCCCTATCCCTAACTCTAACACTAACCCTAACTCTAACCCTAAAACTCACCCTCACCCTCACCCTAACTCTAACACTAACCGGGAAGCTAAACCTCATCCTAAACCTAACACTAAACCACACCCTCACCCTCACCGTAACCGTATAACCCTAACACTAACAATAACCCTAACCCTAACCCTAACACTCACCCTAACCATAAACCTCACCCTAACCCTAACCCTAACCCTAATATTTAGCCTCACCCTAACACTAACCCTAATGCTAACACTACCGCTCACACTAACCCTAAAAATCACCCTTACCCTAAACCTCACCCTAACACTAACCCTAAACCTCAACCTCGCCCTATCACTCACCCTAACCCTAAGCCTCATCCTAACCCTAAACCTCTCACTAAATCTAACACTAATCCTCAATCTAACCCTCACCCTCACCCTAACCCTAAACCTAACCCTCACCCTAACCCTAACCCTCATCTTTACTGTAACGCTCACCCTCAGCCTAACTCTCATCTTTACCCTTACCGTCACCCCCACCCTAACCCTAACGCTCACCCTAACCCTAATTCTACACCTAAACCTCACGCTCACCCTAACCCTAACTCTAACACTAACACTAACACTAAACCAACCTCACTCTAACACGAACCCTAACCCTCACCCTCACCCTCAATGTAACCGTAACCCTAACAATAAACCTAACAATAATCATGACCCTAACCCTAACCCTCACCCTAACCATAACCCTCACCCTAACCCTAAACATCAACCTAACACTTACCCTCACACTAACACTAACACTAACCCTAACACTAACCCTCACACTAACCCTAAACCTCACCCTAATTCTAAACCTAATCCTAATCCTAAACCTAACTCTAACCCTAACCCTCAAACTAGCCCTCACCCTAACCCTAAGTCCTAACCTCACCCTCACCCTAACCCTAACCCTCATCCTCACCCTAAACCTCACATTAACCCTAACCCTAACCCTAATCCTCAATCTAATCCTCACCCTAACCCTAACCCTAACCCTAACCCTCAACCTAACCCTATCCCTAACCCTAACTCTAACCCTAAACCTCACCCTCACCCTTACCCTAACCCTAACCCTAAAACTCACCCTAACACTAAACTTCATCCTCACCCTCAACCTCACCGTAATACTAGCCCTAACACTAAAAATAACACTAACCCTAACCCTAACTCTAACCCTCACCCTAAGCCTCACCCTCACCACAAAATTAACGCTAACCATAACACTAAAAATAACCCTACCCTAAGAATAACCCTAAACCTAAATCTAATCCTAACCCCCACCTTCACCCTGATCCTAAACCTCACACTAACACTAAAAGTAATCCTCAATCTAAACCACACCCTCACCCTAAACCTAACCTTAACCCTCACCCTAACGCTAACACTCACCCTTACCGTAATCCTCACTCTCAGCCTAACCCTCAACTTTTCCCTTACTCTCACCCTCACCCTAACCCTCACACTAACCCTCACCCTCATCCTAAACCTAACACTAACCCTCACCCCCTACTAAACCTCACCGTAACCCTAACCCTAACACTAAACCTAACCCTAAACCTAACCCAAAACCTCACCCTAACACTAACACTAACCCTAAACCTCATGCTGACCCTAACCCTAACCCTAATACTAATCCTCACCCTAAACCTAAACCTTACCCTAACACTTACCCTCAACCTAACAGTAACACTAATACTAACACTAACCCTCACACTAACGCTAAACATCACCCTAAACCTAACGTCACCCTAACCCTAACCCTAACCCTAAACCTAAACCTCATCCTAACCCTCACCCTAACCGTAACCCTAAACATCACCCTAACCCTAACCCTCACCCTCACTTTTAGCCTCACCCTAAGCCTAAGCCTAAGCCTAAACCTAACCCTAAACCTCACACTCACCGTAGCCCTCACCCTAACCCTAATCCTAACTCTAACTCTCATCCTAACCCTCAACCTAACCAGAACCAGAACCATGATTCTAAACCTAATCCTCATCCCCACCCTCACCTTCAGCGTAACCCTAACCCTAAGCCTAACCCTAACCCTAACCCTCACATTCACCCTCAGCCTAACCCTAATCCTAACCATAACACTAACCTTAAACCTAAGCCTCAACCTAACCCTCACCCTAACCCTAACCTTAACCCTAACCCTCACCGTCACTTTAGTCCTCACCCTAACCATCACCTCAAAACTAACCCACACCTTCACCATAACCCAAACGCTAACCCTGACCCTAAACCTACCCCTAACCCTAACCCTAAACCTGACCCTAATCCTAACAGTAACCCTCACCCTCACCTTAGCCCTCACCCTAACCCTAATAGTAACCCTAAACCTCATCTGAAACCTCACCCTCACCCTAACACTAACCCTCACGCTAACCCTAAACCTAATTCTAACCCTCACCCTAAACCTACCCGGACCCGCACCCTAACCATAACCCTTACCTCAACCTCACCCTCAGCCTAACACTAAGCCTAACCCAAACCCTAACCCTAACCCTCACACTCACCCTCACCCTAACCCTAATCCTACCACTAACCCTAACCCTAACCCTAAACCTCAACCTAACCCTCAACCTAACCCTAACCCTAACACTAACCCTAACCCTAACCCACAACCTAACCCTCTCCCTAAACATAATTCTAACCCTAAACCTCACACTCACCCTAATCCAAATCCTAACCTTGACCCTAAATCTCACCCTAACCCTAACCCTCACCCTTACCCTCACCCTCACCCTCACCATAACCCTAACCCTCACCCTAACCCTAGCACTAAACCTCACCCTACCACTAATTCTAACCCTCACCCTCACCCTAGCCCTCACTCTAACCCTAATCCTAACCCTAATCCTCATCCTAACACTCACCCTCACCCTAACCCTAATCCTAACCCTAACCCTCACCCTCACCCTTACCCTCACCCTCACCCTCACCATAACCCTAAACCTCACCCAAACCCTAAACTTAAACCTCACCCTAACACTAACCCTAACCCTCACCCTCACCCTAGCCCTCACCCTAACCCTATTCCTAACCCTTACCCTAACCATAACCCTCACCCTCACGGTAACACTAACCCTAAACCTAACAATAACACTAATCCTAACCCTAAACCTAACCCTAACCCTAATCCTATTCGTAATCCTCACCCTCAGCCTCACCCTCACTGCAAATGTAACCATGCCCATATCACTAACAATAATCCTAACCCTAAACCTAATCCTAACAATCACCCTCACCCTAACCCTAATCCTAAACCTAACCGTCACTCTAACCCTAACCCTAACCCTCATCGTAACCCTAACCCTCATCCTAACCCTCACCCTAACCCTAAACCTCACCCTAACACTAACCCAAATCCTCACCCTCAACCTAGCCCTCACCCTAACCACCACCCTAAACCTAATCCTCATCCTAAATCTCACCCTAACCCTAATCCTAACCCTCACCCTAACCCTAATAGTAACCCAAACCTTCAACCTAACCCTACCCCTCAACTTCACTGTAACCCTAACCCTTAACCTCACCCTAACGCTAAACTTAACCCGAACCATAATTCTCACCCAAACGCTAACCCTAAGCGGAACACTTACCCTAACCCTCACCCTCATCCTCAGCTTAATGCTAAGCCTAACCCTAACCCTAAGCCTAACACAAGCACTCACCCTAACACTAACCCTAATCCTAATCCTAACCCTAAACCTAACCCTTACCCTCATCCTAACCCTCACCCTAACCCTAACACTAACACTAACCCTCACACTAACCCTCCCCCTAACCCTAACTCTAACCCTAAACCTCATACTCACCCTAACCCAAATCCTAACCCTGACCCTAAACCTCACCCTAACCCTAACCCTAACCCTCACCCTTACCCTCACCCTCACCCTCACCGTAACTCTAACCATAAACCTAACAATAACACTAATCCTAACCCTAAACCAAACCCTAACAATAATCCTATCCCTAACCCTCACCCTCAGCCTCACCCTCGCTGCAAAGGTAGCCAGAACAATAACACTTACAATAATCCGAACCCTAACCCTAATCCTAACCCTCACCCTCACCCTAACCCTCATCCGAACCCTAACCCTCACCCTAACCCTAAGCCTCACCCTTACCATAACCATAACCCTCACCCTAACCCTAACACTAACTCTCACCCTAACACTAACTCTAACCCTAAATCTCACCCTCATCCTCACCCTAACCCTCACCCTCACCCTGACCCTCAGCTAAACCCAAAGCCATAGCCTAACCCTAACCTTAACCCTCACCCTCACACTAGCCCTCACCATAACCCTAACTGTAACAGTAACCCTAACCCTAACACTCACACTAACCCTAACCCTAACCCTACCTCTAACCCTAAACCTCACCCTGACCCTAACCCTAACCCTAACCATAACTCTAAATCTCATCCTAACCCTAACCCTAACCCTCAACATCACCCTCAACCTCACCCTTAGCTTAACCTTAACCCTAACCCTAACCCTAAAAATAACCCTAACCCTAAACCTAACCCTAAACCTCACCCTCACCCTAACTCTAACCCTAACCCAAACCCTCACCCTAACCCTAACTCAGACACTAAAATTAACGCTAAACTTCACCCTAACCCTAACCCTAACCCTAACCCTCATGCTAGCACATACCCTAACCCTAATCCTAACATTAACCCTAACTCTAACCCTCACACCCACCCTCTCCTTAACCTTAATCCTAATCCTAACCCTAACCCTTACCCTAACCCTAACTCTAACCCTAACCCGAACCCTAACCCTAACCCTAATCCTCAACCCCACCCTCACCCTCAGCCTAACCCTAAGCCTGTCCCTAACACTAACCCTAACGCTAACCCTAAACCTCACCCTTACCCTAACCCTATCTCTAAACCTAACCCTAAACCTCACCCTGACCCTAATCCTAACCCTCACCCCCACCCTCAGCCTCAATGTAACTCCAACCCTAACCCTAACAATAACACTAACCCTAACCCTAACGATCACACTAACCCTAACCCTCACCCCCACCCTCAACCTCAGCCTAACCCTCAGCCTAAGGCTAACCCTAACACTAAACCTCACCCTCATTCTCACCCTAACCCTAATCCTAACCCTAACCCTATCCCTAAACCTCAACCTAACCCTCACCCTTACCCTAATGCTAACACTAAACCTAACCCTCACCCTCACCCTTACCATCCCCCTAACCCGAAGTGTAACCCTAAACCTCAACAGCACCCTAACACTAACCCTAACCCTAACCCTAAACCTCACCGTAAAACTCACCCTAATCCTCATCCTCACCCTCACTCTCACCATGCCCGTAACTATAACCCTAACCCTAACAATAATAGTAACCCTAACCCTAACCCTAACAATAACCATAAACTTCACCCTGTGCCTCACCCTCACCGCAAATGTAACACTAACCATAACACTAACAATAACCCTAAACATAACCCTAAGCCTAAGCCTAAGCCTAAGCCTAAGCCTAAGCCTAACCCTCACCCTAACCCTAACCCTAACCCTAACCCTAACCCTAACACTAAACCTAAACCTAACCCTAACCCCCACACTTACCCTCACCCTAACCGGAACACTAACACTAACCCTAACTCTAACCCTAAAACTCACCCTCACCCTAACCCTAACTCTAACCCTAACCTGAAACCTAAAACTCATCCTAACCCTCACCCTCACCCTCACCCTCAACATAACCCTAACCCTAACCCTAACAATAACCCTAACCCTAACACTAACCCTCATCCTAACCATAGCCTTCACCCTAACCCTAACCCTCACTCTAATACTTACCCTCACCGTAACACTAACCCTAACCATTACACTAACCCTTACACTAACCCTAACCATCACCCTAACCCTAAACCTCACCCTAACCCTAACTCTCACCCTCAACCTATCCCTCAACCTAACCCTAACCCTCATCCTCACCCTTAACCTCACACTAACCATAACACTAATCCTGAATCTAACCCTCAACCTCACCCTAAACCTAACCCTCACCTTACCATAACCCTCACCCTCAGCCTAACCCTCACCTTTACCCTCAGCCTCAGCCTAACCCTAAGCCTAAGCCTAACCCTAACCATAACCCTCACCCTAGCCCTAACCCTAACCCTAATCCTAACCCTAACACTCATCATAACCCTTAAACTACCATAACCCTAACCATCATTCTAAACCTAATCCTCATCCTCACCCATACCCTCAGCCTAACCGTAAGCCTAAGCCAAACCCTAACCCTAACCCTCAGACTCACCCTACCGTCAACCTAATCATAAACCTAATCCTAACCCTAACATTAAACCTCAACCTACCCCTCACCCTAACCCTAACACTAACCCTAACCCTAAAACTCAACCTAACCCTCCCCCTAACCCTAACTCTAACCCTAAACCTCACTCTCACCCTAACCATAATCCTAAAACTAAACCTCACCCTAACCCTGATCCTAACACTCACCCTCACCCTCACCCTTACTGTAACTCTAACCCTAACCTTAACTATAACACTAACCCTAAACCTAACCCAAACCCTAAACCTCACCGTAACTCTAACCCTAACACAAACCCTCACCCTAATCCTAATCCTAACCGTCAGCCTCAACTTAACCCTAACCCTAACCCTAACCCTAACCCTCATTCTCAACATAACCCTAACCCTAACCCTAAACATCACCCTAACGCTAACCCTAACACTCACGCTAACTCTAGCCCTCCCCCTAACCCTAATTCTATACATCATCCTAACACTCACCCTAACGCTAAAACCCTAACACAAGCACTCACCCTCAGCCTCACGCTCCGCCTAAGCCTCCGCCTCAGCCTAAGACTAACCCTGACCCTCACACTCATCCTCACCCTAACCCTAACCATAACACTAACCCTAACCCTAACCTTCACACTAACACTCCCCCTAACCCTAACTCTAACCCTAAACCTCACACTCACCCTAATCCTAATCCTAAACCTGACCCTAAATCTCACACTAACCCTAACACTAACCCTCACCCTTACCCTCACCCTCACCCTCACCGTAACTCTAACCCTAACCATAACAATAACACTAATCCTAACTCGAAACCTAAACCTAACCCTAATCCTATCCATAACCATCACCCTCAGCCTCACCATCACTGCAAAAGTCACCAGAACCATAACACTAACAATAATCCTAACCCTAACACTAATCCTAACAATCACTCTCACCCTAACCATAATCCTAACCCTAACCCTCACTCTAACCCTAATCCTAACCTCACCATAACCCTAACCTTCATCCTAACCCTTACTCTAACAATAACCCTAACCCTCACCCTCACCCTAGCCTTCACCCTAACCCTAATCCTAACCCTATTCCTCACTCTAACCCTAACCCTAAACCTCACCATAAACCTCACACTCACCCTAACCCTCATCCTCACACTAACCCTCACCCTAACCCTAAACCTCACCCTCACCATAACCCTAAACCTCATTCTAACCCCCACCCTAACCCTAACTCTAAACCTAAACCTCACCCTAACAATAACCCTAACCCTCACCCTCACCCTAGCCCTCACCCTCACCCTAGCCCTCACCCTAAACCTAATCCTAACCCTAATCCTCATTCTAACACTCACCCTAACCCTAACCCTAACCCTCACCCTAACCCTAATCCTAACCCTAACCCTCAACCTAACCCTAACCCTCAACCTCACTGTAACCCGAACCCTAAACCTCATCCAACCCTAAACTAAACACAAACCCTAACTCTCACCCTAACGCTAACCCTAACCCAAACCCTATCCCTAAACCTCAACCTTAACCTCACCCTCAGCTTAACCATTAGACTAAACCTAACCCTAAGCCTAACACAATCACTCACCCTCATACTAACCCTAACCCTAATCCTAATCCTAACCCAAACCCTAACCCTCACCCTCATCCTAACCCTCACCCTAACCCTAACACTAACCCTCACCCTAACCATCACCCTAACCCTAAATCTAACCCTAAACCTCACCCTCACCCTAACCCTAACCTAACCCTAAACTTAAACCTCACACTAACCTTAACCCCTACCCTCACCCTCACCATCAGCCTAACCCTAACCCTAAACCAAACCCTCACCATAACCCTAACCCTAACCCTAATCCTAAACCTCACCCTAACCCTAACCTTAATCCTCACCCTCAGCCTCACTCTCACTGTAAACTTAACCCTAACCATAACACTAACAATAACCCTAACCCTAACCCTAATATAACCCTCACCTTCACACTCACCCTCAACATAACCCTAACCTTAACCCTAACAATAAACCTAAACCTATCCCTAACCCTCATCCTAACCATAACCTTCACCCTAAACCTAACCCTCACCCTAACACTTACCCTCACCCTAACACTAACCCTAACCATAACACTAACCCTAACCATCACCCTAACCCTAAACCTCACCCTAACACTAACTCTCACCCTCAACGTAGCCCTCAACCTAACCCTAACCCTGATTCCCACCCTGAACCTCACACTAACCCTAACACTAATACTGAATCTAACCCTCACCCTCACCCTAACCCTAACCCTCACCCTTACCGTAACCCTCACCCTCACCCTAACCTTCACCTTTACCCTTACAGTCACCCTCACCCTAATCCTCACCATAACCTAAATCCTCATCCTAACCCTCACCGTAAAGGCAAACCCAACCATCACCCTAACCCTAACCCTCACATCACCCTCAGCCTCATCCTAACCCTAAGCCTAAGCCTAACAATAACCCTAAACCTAAACCTCAACCTAACCCTCCCCCTAACCATAACTCTAAACCTAATCCTCACCCTCACCCTAACAATAATCCTAACCCTAAACCTCACCCTAACTCTGATCCTAACCCTCACGCTCACCCTCACCTTATTGTAATTCTAATCCTAACCTTAACTATAACACTAACCCTAACCCTAACCCAAACCCTGACCCTCACTGTAACTCTAAACCTAATCCTTACCCTCAGCATCAACTTAACCTTTACCCTAACCCTAACCCTAAATCTCACCCTAACGCTAACCCTAACCCTCACCCTAAATCTAGCCCTCACCCTAACCCTAATGCTAACCCTAAACCTCATCCTAACACTCACCCTAACCCTAAAACCCTAACCCTAACCCTCACCCTCACCCTCACGCTCTGCCTAAGCCTCCGCCTCAGTCTAAGACTAACCTTGACCCTCACACTCACCCTCATCCTAACCCTAACAGTAACACTAACGCTAACCCTAACCCTCACACTAACCCTTACCCTAACGCTAACTCTAACCCTAAACCTCACCCTCACCCTAACCCTAACCCTCACCCACACCTTCCCCATCCACCTAACATTAAGCCTAACCCTAACCCCAACCCTAACCCTAACACTAACCCTACCACTTAACCTACCCCTCACCCAAACCCTAACCCTCACCCTCACCCTAGCCCATACCCAAACCATAAGCCTAAGCCTAACACTCACCCTAACCCTCACTCTAACCCTAACCCCAACACTCACCCTAACCGTAACCCTCACCTTCACCCTCACCCTAACTCTAAACCTAACCCTAACCCTAACCCTAACCCTAACCCTCACACTCCCCCACACCTTAACCCTAACCCTAATCCAAACTAACACTAACCCTCAACCCCACACTAAAACTCATCCTATCCCTAACCCTAACCCTAACACTAACCCTTACCCTCACCCTACCCCTCACATTAACCCTAACACTAACCCTCCCCCTCAACCTAGCCCATACCCAAACCCTAAGCCTAAGCCTAAACCTCAACCTAACCCTCATTCTAACCCTAACCCCAACACTCACCCTACCCGTAACCCTCACCCTCACCCTCACCCTAATTCTAAACCTAAACCTAACCTTAACCATAACCCTCACACTCACCCTCACCTTAACCCTAACCCTAATCCTAACCCTAACACTAACCCTCACACCCACACTAAACCTCACCCTAACTCTAACCCTAACACTAACCATAACCCTAACCTTAATCCTCAGCTTCACCTTAACCCTAACTCTAACCCTAAACCTCACCCTCACCCTAACCCTAACCCTAACGCTAATCCTAAACCTCACCCTAAACCTAAACCTTACCCTAACAGTTACCCTCACCCTAACATGTACACTAACCTTAATACTAACCCTCACACTAACGCTAACAATCACCCTAAACCTAAACCTCACCCTAACCCAAACCCTAAACCTCAACTTCACCCTAGCCCTCACCCTAAACCTAACACGCATCCTCACCCTAAACCTCACACTAACCCTAACACTAATCCTCAATCTAACCCTCACCCTCACCCTAACCCTAACCAGAACCCTCACCCTTACAATAACCCTCACCCTCAGCCTAACCCTCACCTTTACTCTGTCACCCTCATCCTAACCCTCACCCCAAAGCTAACCCTCATCCTAACCCTCACACTAACCGTAACCCTAACCATCACCCTAACCCTAACCCTCACCCTCGACTTCAGCCTCAGCCTAACCCTAAGCCTAAGCCTAACCCTAACCCTCATCCTAACTCTCAACCTAACCATTAACGGAAGCATCACTCTAAACCTAATCCTCATCCCCAACATCACCCTCAGCCCAACCGTATTCCTAACCCTAACCCTAAACCTAAACCTAAACCTCAACCTAACCCTCACCCTAACCCTAATCCTAACCCTCACCCTCACTTTAGTACTCAACATAACCCTCACCTCAAACCTAACCCACACCCTCAATGTAACCCGAAACTTAACCCTCCCCCTAACCCTCCCCCTAAACCTAAACCTCATCCTAACCCTAACACTAAACCTCACCCTCACCCTAGCCCTCACCCTAACCCTAATTGTAACCCTAAACCTCATTCTAACCCAAACCCTAACCCTAACCTTAAACCTCACCCTAATCCTAAACCTAATTGTAACCCTCAAACTAATGCTAACCCTGACACTCACTGTAATCCTAACCCTAAACCTCAAACTAACACCAACCCTCACACTCACCCTCGCCCTCAGCCTAAACCTAAGCCAAACCCTAATCATAACCCTAACCCTCATACTCACCCTCACCCTAACCCTAATCCTAACCCTGACACTAAATCTCACCCTAACCCAAACCCTAACCCTCATGTTTACCCTCACCCTCACCTTCACCGGAACTCTAACCCTAACCCTAACAATAACACTAATCCTAACTCGAAACCTAAACCTAACCCTAATCCTATCCCTAACCCTCACCCTCAGCCTCACCATCACTGCCAAGGTAACCAGAAACATAACACTAACAATAATCCTAACCATAACCCTAATCCTAACCCTCACCCTCACCCTAACCCTCATCCTCAACCTAACTCTCACCCTAACCTTAACCCTCTCCCTCACCATAACCCTAACCCTCATCCTAACCCTAACCCTAACCCTTAACCTCTCCCTAAAAATAACCCTAATCCTCATCCTCAACCTAGCCATCGCCCTAACCCTAATCCTAAACCTAATCCTCATCCTAACACTCCCCCTAATTCTTAACCGAAAACCTAATTCAAAACCATCACCCTAACCCTAAACTTAACCCGAACACTGTCACCCAAATGCTAACCCTAACCTGAACCCTAAACCTAACCCTCACCCTCACCCTCAGCTTAATGCTAAGCCTAATCCTAACCCTAAGCCTAACCCAAGCACTCACCCTAACATTACCCCTAATCATAATCCTAACCCTAACACTAACCCTCACCCTCATCCTAACACTCACCCTAACCCTAACACTAACCCTTACCCTAACCCTCACCCTAACCCTAACACTAACACTGACCCTAACCCTAAACCTCACCCTAACCCTAACCCTAACCCTCAAGCTCACCCTAACCCTAACCCTAACACGAACCCTCACACTCACCCTCAACTTAATCCTAATCCTAATCCTAACCGTAATCTTCACCTTCACCCTAACCCTCACCCTAACCCTACCCCTAGCACCAACACCAGCCCTAAACCTAACCCTAACTCTCACCCTAACCCTAAGCCTAACCCTGCCCCTAACCATAACCCTCACACTCACCTTCAATCTAAACCTGATCCTAACCCACACCCTCAACTTTACCCTTACTGTCACCCTCACCTTAACCCTACCCCTAACACTGTCACTAACCCTAACCCAATCCTCACCGTAACCATAAACCTAAACCTCACCCTAACCCTAACCCTAACCCTCACACTCACGCTCAGTCTAAGCCTAAGCCTAACCCTAAGCTTAAGCATAACCCTAACCCTCACACTGACACTCACCCTAACCCTAACACTATCACTAACGCTAACTCTAACTCTAAACTTAACCCTCACCCTAAACCTAACTCTAACCCTAACCCTAAACATAAACCACACCCTGACCCAAGCCCTAACTCTCACCCTCACCGTAAATGTAACACTAACCCTGACCTAACAATAACCATAACCCTAACCCTAACCCTTATTCTAACCATAACCCTCACCCTAAACCTAACCCTCAAACTAACTCTTACCCTCACCCTAACACTAACCCTAACCCTAACACTAAAACTCACACTAACCCTAACCATCACCCTAACATTAAACCTCACCCTAAGCCTAACCCTAACCCTCACCCTCAACCTACCCTCACCCTAACCCTAACCCTCATCCTCACTCTAAACCTCACACTAACCCTAAAATTAATCATCAATCTTAACCTCACCCTCACCCTAACCCTAACCCTCACCCTAACCCTAGACCTTACCTTAATCCTCACTCTCAGCCTAACCCTCAGCTTTACCCTTACCATCACCCTCACCCAAATCCCTCACCCTAACCATAACACTCATCCTAACCTTCACCCTGACCATAATCCTAAGCATCACCCTAACACTAACCCTGACCCTCAACCTCACCATCAGCCTAACCCTAAAGCCTGAGCCTATCCCTAACACTAACCCTCACCCTCAACCTAGGCCTCACCCTAACCCTAATCCTAACCCTAAACTTAATCATAACCCTAAACCTAACACTAACACTAACCATCACCCAAAACATAATCCTCATCCCCACTCTCACCCACAGCCTAACTCTAAGTCTAAGCCTAACCCTAACCCTAACCCTCACACTCACCCTCACCATAACCCTAATCCTAAACTTAACCCTAACCCTAACCCTAAACCTCAACCTAACCCTCACCCTAACCCTAACCCTAACACAAAACCTAACCCTAACCCTCACACTATCTCCCTAACCCTAATTCTAAACCTAAACCTTACCCTCACCCTCAACCTAAACCTCAAACTCACCCTCACCCTCACCATAACTCTAACCCTAATGCTAACAAAAACCCTAACCCTAAAACTAAACCTAACCCTAACCTTCACCCTAACTCTCCCCCTAACCCTAATTCTAACAATAAATCTAACCCTCACCCTAACCCTAAAGCTCACCCTCACCCTCACCCTCACCATAACTCTAACCCTAACCCTAACAAACCCCTAACCCTAACACTAACCTTAACCCTCACCCTCACCATAACCCTAAACCTAACCCAAGCCCTCACCCTAACCCTAACCCTAACCCTAACACTCACCCTCACACTAACCCTCATTGAATACTTAACCATAACACTAACAATAACCCTAATCCTAACCCTAATCCTAACCATCACCCTCACCCTAAACCTAACCCTAACCTTCACCCTAATCCTAAACCTCAACCTCACCGTAACCCTAATCCTAACACTCACCCTAGCCCTAAATCTAATCCTAATCCTAAACGTTGCCATAATGCTAACCCTAACCATCACACACACCCTTGCCCTCATCCTAACCCTAATCCTAACCCTAAACCTCATCCTATCCCTCACCCTAATCCTAACCCTAAACCTCACCCTAACCCTAACCCTCACCCTCACCCTCAGCCTAACCCTAAGCCTACCCTAACCCTAACCCTCACACTCAACCTCATCCTAACCCTAATCCTAATCCTAACACTAACACTAACTCTAACACTAGCCCTCCCCCTAACCATCCCCCAAACCTAACTCTAAACCTAAACCTCACCCTCAACCTAACCCTAACCCTCACCCTCATCCTCACCCTCAGCCTAACCCTAAGCCCACCCTCACCCTACCCCTCACCCTAACCCACCCACTAAACCTAACTGTAAACCTAATCCTCACCCTCAACCTAACCCTAACCCTAAACCTCACCCTAAATCTCACCGTAAGCCTAACCCGCACCCTCACCCTCACCCTCACTGTAACTCTAACCACAACCCTAACAATAAAACTAACCATAAACCTAACCCTAACCATAAATCTCACCCTCAGCCTCACTCTCACTGCAAACTTAAACCTAACCATAACATTAACATTAACCCTTACCCTAACCCTAACCCTAACCCTAACAATCACCCAAAACCAAATCCTCAACCCCAGCCTCACTTTCAGCTTAAACCTAAGCCTAAGCCTAACCATAACCCTCACCATCACCCTCACCCTAACCCTAATCCTAACCCTAACCCTATCCCTAAACCACAACCTAACCCTCACCCTCAACCTAATACTAACACTAAACCTAACCCTAACCCTCACCCTAACCCTCCCCCTCCCCCTAAATCTAACCCTAAACCTCACCAGTACCCTAAACCTAACCCTAACCCTAACCCTAAACCTCACCCTAAACCTCACCCTAACCCTCACCCTCACTCTCACCATGACCGTAACTCTAACCCAAACCCTAATAATAATACTAACCCTAAACCAAACACTAACACTAACCATAACCCTCACCCTGAGCCTCACCCTCGCCGCAAAATTAACACTAACCATAACACTAACAATAACCCTAACCCTAACCCTAAGCCAAACCCTAACCCTTACCCTAACCCAAACCCTCACCCTAACCCTAACCCTAACCCTAATCCTAACCCTAAAACTAACCATAACCCTAAACCTAACACTAAACCTCATCCTAAACCTCACCCTAAACATAACCCTAACCCTCACCCTAAAGCTAACCCTAACCGTCACTCTAACCCACACCCTAACCCTCACACTAACCCTAACCCTAACACTAACCCTAACTCTAAACTTAAACCTCTCCATCACCCTAAACCTAACTCTAACCCTAACCCTAAACCAAAACCTCACCCTAACCCTAACCTAACCCTCACCCTTACCCTCAGCTTAACCGTTACCCAAACCCTAAAATAACCCTAACACAAACCCTAACCCTAACCCTCACCCTCACCGTAACCCTAACCCTAACCCAAGCCCTCACCCTAAACCTAACCTTAAACCTAACCCGAAACCTCACCATAACCCTAACCCTAAACCTCGCCCTGAGCCTCACCCTCACCTTAAATTTAACCTTAATCATAACACTAACAATAACCCTAAGCCTAAACCTAATCCTAACCCTCACACTCACCCTAACACTAACCCCAACCCTAACCCACACCCTAACCCTAAACCTAACCCTAATCCTAAACCTCGCCATAATTCTAACCCTAACCCTCACCCTCACACTTGCCCTCATGCTAACCCTAATCCTAACACTAAACCTCATCCTAAACCTCACCTTAATCCTAACCCTAACCCAATCCCTCACCCTAACCCTAACCCTCAACCTCACACTCAGCCTAACCCTAACACTAACCCTCACACTCAACCTCACCCTAACCTAATCCTAACACTAAACCTAACTCTAACGCTAACCCTAACAGTCACCCTAACTCTCACCCTAACACTAACTCTAAACCTAAACCTCACCCTCACCCTAACCCTAACTCTAACCCTAACCCTAAACCTAAGCCTCACCCTAATCCTAACCCTTACCCTCACCCTCACCTTCACCGTAACCTTAACGCTAACCCTAACCCTAACAATAACCCTAAACCTAACACTAACCCTAAACCTAACCATAACCCTCACCCTAACTCTTCCCCTAACCTTAACTCTAACCCGAAACCTCACCATCACCCTAATCCTAAACCTCACCCTCACCCTCACGCTCACCATATCTCTAACCCAAACCCTAAAAATAAACCTAACCCTAACACTAACCCTAACCCTCATCCTCACTGTAAACCTAAACCTAACCCAAGCCCTCACCCTAACCCTAACCCTAACCCTAACCCTCACCCTAACCCTAAACCTCAACCTCACCGTAACCCTAACCCTAACACTCACCCTAACCCTAAACCTAACCCAAATCCTAAACCTTGCCATAATGCCAACCCAAACCCTCAACCTCACCCTTGCTCTCATCCTAACCCTAATCCTAACCCTAACCCTCACCCTACCCCTAAACCTCATCATAACCCTTACCCTAACCATAACCCTAACCATCATGCTAACCCTAACCCTCAAACTCACCCTCAGTCTCAGCCTAACCCTAAACCTAACCCTAAACCTAACCCTAAAAATAACACTAAACCTAACCCTAACCCTCATTCTAACCATAAACCTCACCCTAACCCTAACCCTCACGGTAACCCTAACCCTCACCCTTACTGTAATCCTCATTCTCAGCCTAACCTTCATCTTTAACCTTACAGTCACCCTCACCCTAACCCTCACACTAACCCTAATGCTCGTTCTAAACCTCACCCTGACCGTTACCCTAAGCATCACCCTAACCCTAAACCTCACCCAAAACCTAACCCTAACACTAACCCTCACACTAACACTAACTCTAACCCTAAACCTCTCCCAAACCCTAACCCTCACCCTCACCCTAACCCTCAACCTAACACTAAGCCTAACCCTAACCCTAACCGTCACACTCACCCTCACCCTCACCCTAAACCTAATCCTACCCATAACCCTAACCCTCAACCTAACACTAACACTAAACCTAACCCTAACCCAAACACTAACCCTAACCCTAACCCTCACCCTAACCCTAACTCTAAAATTAAACCTCACCCTCACGCTA
The DNA here is from genome assembly GCF_024711535.1 of Dipodomys merriami. Lineage (NCBI taxonomy): Eukaryota > Metazoa > Chordata > Mammalia > Rodentia > Heteromyidae > Dipodomys > Dipodomys merriami. The sequence continues at coordinate 1,291,822 of NW_027204448.1, read as the reverse complement.
AACCTAACCCTACACCTCACCCTAACCCTAACCCAAAACCTCACCTTCACCCCAGCAATCACACTAACCCTCATCCTATCCCTAACCCTCATCCTAACCCTCACCCTAACCCTAATCCTAACACTCACCATAAACCTAACCCTCACCATCAACCTCATCATCAGCCTAAACCTAAGCCTAACCCTAAACCGAATTCTAACCCACACACTCACCCTCACCCTAACCCTAATCCTAACACTAACCCTAACTCTAACCCTAACCCTCACACTAACCCCCACTCTAACCGTAACATAACACTAACCTTAACCCTAACCCTCACACTAACCCTCACCTAAGCCTAACGCTAACCCTAAACCTCACCCTAAACCTAACCCTAACTCTAACACTAATCCTAACCCTAAAGCTCACCCTAACCCTAACCCTAACCCACACCCTGACCCTCACCCTATATGTAACCCTAAACCTAAAATTAAAAATAACCTTAACACTAAACCTAAACCTCACCCTAACTGTAAACCTCACCCTAACCCTAACCCTCACGCTAACACTTACTCTCACCCTAACACTAACCCTAACCCTAACACTAACCCTCACACTAACCCTAACACCCACCCTAACCCTAAACCTCATCCTAACCCTAACCCTTACCCTAACCCTCACCCTCACCCTAGCCCACAACCTAACCCTAATTCTAACCCTTATCCTCACCTAACACTAACCCTCACCCTCACCCTAGCCCTCACCCTAATCGTAACCCTAAACCTCATCCTAACCATCACTTTAATTCTAAACCTAACTATCACCAAACACTAATCCTCACCCCCACCCTCACCCTCGGCCTAAGCCTAAGCTTAACCCTAACCCTCACACTCACCCTCACCCAAACCTAATCCTAAACCTAACCCTAACCCTAAACCTCAAACTAACCCTCACCCTAACCCTAACCCTAACACTAACCCTAACCCTAACCCTGACCCTAACCCTAACCCTGACCCTAAACCTAACCATAACCCTAACACTAACCCTCACACTAACCCTAACCCTCACCCTAAACCTAAAACTCACCCTAACCCTAACCCTAACCCTCAACCTCACCCTTAACCCTCAACCTCACCCTAACCCTAATCCTAACCCTAACCCTCACCCTCACTTCAAAGGTAACCTTAACCATAACACTAAAAATAACCCTAAACCTAACCCTAACCCTAACCCTCACCCTCACCTAACCCTAATCCTAACCCTAACCCTCACCCTAACGCTAAACCTTACCCTCACCATAACACTAACCCTCATCCTAACACTCACCCTAACCCTAATCCTCACCCTCAACATGACACTAACCCTAACTCCCACCCTCACCCTCAGCCTAACCCTAAGCCTAAGCATTACCCTAACCCTAACGCTCACACTCACAGTCAGAGTAACCCTAATCCTAACCCTAACCCTAAACATAAACCTCACCCTCAGCCTCACTCTCACTGCAAACTTAACCCTAACCATAACACTAACAATAACCCAAACCCTAACCCTAACCCTAACCCTAACTCTAACCCTAAACCTAACCCTAACCCTAATCTTCACCCCCACCCTCAGCCTCAGCCTAACCCTAAGCCTAACCCTAACACTAACCCTAACTCTAATCCTAAACCTCACCCTCACCCTAACTCTATCTCTAAACCTAACCCTAAACCTCACCTTAACCCTAACCCGAAACCTCACCCGCACCCTAACCCTAACCTTAAACCTAAAACTCAACCTAAAACTCACCCTAACCCTCACCCTCACCCTCACTCTCACCGTGACCGTAACTCTAACCCTAACCCTAACAATAACACTAACCTTAAACCTAACCCTAACCATAACCCTCAAATGAGCCTCACCCTCACTGCAAAATTAACACTAACCATAGCACTAAAAGTAACCCTAACCTTAACCCTAAGCCTAACCCTAAACCTAACCCTCACCTTAACCCTAACCATAAACCTAACCCTAACCCTAACCCTAACCCTGAAAGTAACACTAACCCTAACCATAACCAAAAACCTCAACCAAAACCTCACCCTAAACCTAAGGCTAACCCTCACCCTAACCCTAACCCTCACCTTGACAATCCGCATAAGCCTAACCCGAACTCTAACCCTCACCCTAACCTTCACCCTAAACCTAACCCTAACACTAACCCTAACTCTAACCCTAAACCTCACGATCAACCTAAACCTAACTCTAACCCTAACTCTATACCTAAACTTCAACCTAAACCTAACCCTAACCCTCAGATTAACCCTCACCCTAACCCTAAACTAACACTAACCCTAACCCTAACCCTCACACTAACCCTCACTCTAAGCCTACCCTAACCCTAACCCTAACCCTAACCCTCACCCTCACCCTCAACATAACCCTAAACATAAAATTGAAAATAACCCTACCAGGAACCCTAACCCTCAACCTATCTGTAACCCTAATCCTAAACCTAACCCTCACCCTAACCCTCCCCTTAACCCTAACTCTAAACCTAAACCTCACCAGCACCCTAACCCTAACCTTAAAACTAAACCTCACCCTAAACCTCACCCTAACCCTCACCCTCACCCTCACTCTCACCGTGACCGTAACTCTAACCCTAACCCTAACAATAACACTAACCTTAACCCTAAACCTAACCCTAACACTAACCATAACCCTCAACCTGAGCTTCACCCTCACTGCAAAATTAACACTAACCATAACACTAACAATAAACCTAACCTTAACCCTAAGCCTAACCCTAACCCTAAACCTCACCTTAACCCTAACCATAAACCTAAACCTAACACTAACCCTAACCCTAAAAGTAACATTAACCCTAACAATAACAAAAAAACTCATCCAAAACCTCACCCTAAACCTAACGCTAACCCTCACCCTAATCCTAACCCTCACCCTCACAATCCGCCTAAGCCTAACCTAAACTCTAACCCTCACACTAATCATCACCCTAAACCTAACCCTAACACTAACCCTAAACCTCACAATCAACCTAACCCTAACTCTAAACCTAACCCTATACCTAAACCTCAAACTAAACCTAACCCTAACCCTCACACTAACCCTCACCCTAACCCTAACCTAACACTAACCCTAACCCTATCCCTCACACTAACCCTCACGCTAAGCCTAACTCTAACCCTAAACCTCACCCTAACCCTAACCCTAACTCTAACCTAATCCTAACCTTAAACCTCACCCTAACCCTAACCCTAACCTTCACCCTCACCCTCACCCTCAACGTAACCCTAAATTTAAAATTAAAAATAATCCTAGCAGGAAACCTAACCCTCAACCTATCTGTAACCCTAACCCTAAACCTAACCCTCACCCTAACACTTACCCTCACCCTAACCCTAACCCTAACTCTAACCCTAATCCTAAACCTAAATCTCTCCCTAACGCTAACCCAAACCGTCACCCTCACCCTCAATCTCACACTCACCCTAACCCTAATCCTAACCCTAACCCAAATCCTAACCATAACCCTCACCCTCAGCCTCACCCTCACTCCCAAAATAACCTTAACCATAACACTAACAATAAAACTAACTCTAACCCTAATCCTAACACTCACCCTCACCCTAACCCTAATCCTAACCCTAACACTCACACTAACCCTAACCCTAATCCTAACCCTAACCCTATCCCTAAAAATCAACCTAACCCTAACCTTCACCCTAACACTCCCAATAACCCTAACTCTAAACCTAATCCTCACCCTCAACCTAACCCTAACCCTAAACCTCACCATAAATCTCACCTAACCCTAACCCTCACACTCACCCTCACCCTCACCGTAACTCTAACCCTAACCCTAACAATAACACTAACCATAACCCTAACCCTAACCATAAACCTCATCCTCAGCCTCACCCTCATTGCAAACTTAAACCTAACACTAACCATAACACTAACATTAACCCTTACCCTAACCCTAACCCTAACCCTAACCCTAACTCTAACCCTAACCCTAAGCCTAACCCTAATCCTCACGTCCACGCTCAGCCTCATTCTAACAATAAGCCTAAGCCTAACATTAACCCTAACTTTAACCCTAAACCTCACCCTCACCCTAACCCTATCTCTAAACCTAAACCTAAACCTCAGCTTAACCCTAACCCTAACCCTACCCGCACCCTCACCCTCACTTTAACTCTAACCCTAACCCTAACAATAACACTAACCCTAACCCTAACCATCACCCTAACCCTAATCCTCACCCCCAGCCTCACCCTCAGCCTAACCCTAAGCCTAAGCCTAACCCTAACCCTCACCCTCACCCTAACCCTAATCCTAACCCTAACCCTCACCCTCACTCTCACAATGACAGTAACTCTAACCCTAACCCTAACAGTAATACTAACCCTAACCCAAACCCTAACACTAACCATAACCCTCACCCTGAGCCTCACCCTCACCGCAAACTTAACACTAACCAAAACACTAACAATAACCCTAACCCTAACCCTAATCCTAAACTTAACCTTAACCCTAACCCAAACCCTCACCCTAACCCTAACCCTAAAACTAACCCTAATCGTAACCCTAAAACTAACCCTAACCATAACCATAACCACAAACCTCATCCTAACCCGCACCCTAAACCTAACCCTAACCCTCACCCTAAACCTAACCCTAACCCTCACCACCACAATCGGCCTAAGCCTAAGCCTAAGCCTAACCCGAACTCTAACCCTCACCCTAACCCTCACAAACCCTCACCCTAACCCTAACTCTAACACTAACCCTAACTCTAACCCTAAACCTCACCCTCACCCTAACCCTAACTCTAACCCTCACCCTAATCCTAAACCTCACCCTCACTGTAACCCTAACAGTAACCCTCACCCTAACCATAAACCTAACCCTAATCCTAAACCTCACCATAATGCTAACCCTAACCCTCACCCTCACACTTGCCCTCATCCTAACCCTAATCCTAACCTTAACCTCATCCTAAACCTCACCCAAATCCTGAACCTATCCCTCACCCTCACCCTCAGACTAACCCTAACCCTAACCCTAACCCTAACCTCACCCTAACCCTAATCCTAACACTAACCCTAACCCTAACCCTAACCCTCACCCTAACCCTCCCCCTAACACTAACTATAACCTAAACCTCACCCTCAACCTAAACCTAACTCTAACCCTAACCCTAAACCTAAAACTCAACCTAACCCTAAACCTTACCCTCAACCTCACCCTTACCGTAACCTTAACCCTAACCCTAACCCTAACAATAAACCTAAGCCTAACACTAACCCTAACCCTAACCATAACCCTCACCCTAACGGTAACCCTCACCCTAAAACTTACCCTAACTCTCACCCTCAACGTAACCTTAACCCTAACCCAAACAATAACCCTAAAGCTAACACTAAGCCTAACCATAACCATAACCCTCACCCTAACGCTATAACTCACCCTAACACTATCCCTCACCCTAAAACTAACCCTAGTCCTAACACTAACCCTCACACTAACCCTAATCATCACCTTAACCCTAAACCTCAACCTAACCCTATCCCTAACCCTCACCCTCACCGTAGCCCTCACCCTAACCCTAACCCTCATTATCACCCTAAAACTCACTCTAACCTTAACACTATCCTCAATCTTATCCTCACCCTCACCCTATACCTATCCCTAACCCTCACCCTCACCTTAGCCCTCACCCTAACCCTAACCCTCATTATCACCCTAAAACTCACTCTAACCTTAACACTATCCTCAATCTTATCCTCAACCTCACCCTAACCCTAATCCTAATCCTCACTCTAACCCTCATCTTGACCCTTACTGTCACCCTCACCTTAAACCTCACCCTAAACCTAAACCTCATCCTAACCCTCACCCTAACCATGACCCTAACCATCATGCTAACCCGAACCCTCAACCTCACCCACAGCCTCAGCCTAACCCTAAGCCTAAGCCTAACCCTAAACTTAATCCTCACCCTCACCCTAGCCCTCACCCTAACCCTAATCCTAACCCTGACCCTCATCCTAACCCTAACCCTAACCCTAACCCTAAAATAACCCTAAACCTAACCCTAACCCTCATTCTAACCATAACACTCACCCTAACCCTAAACCTCACCCTAAAACTTACCCTCACCCTAACACTAACCCTAACCCTAACACTAACCCTCACACTAACCCTAACGATCACCCAAAACCTAACACTCACCCTAACCCTAATCCTAACCCTCATCCTCACCCTAGCCCTCAACCCAACCCTAACCCTCATCCTCACCCTAAACCTCACACTAACCCCAAAAACGAATCCTCAATCTAACCCACACCCTAACCCTAACCCTAACCCTAACCCTCACCCTAGCCCCAACACTCACCCTTACCGTAATCCTCACTCTCAGCCTAACCCTCAACTTTACCCTTACTGTCACCCTCACCCTAATCCTCACAATAACCCTAACCCTCATCCTAACCCTCACCCTGACCATAACCCTAAGCATCACCCTAATCCTGACCCTCACCCACAACCTAAACCTAACACTCACTCTCACACTAACCCTCACACTAACACTAACTCTAACCCTAAACCTCAACCTCACCCTAACCCTAACCCTCACCCTCATCATCATCCTCAGCCTAACCCTAAGACCAACCCTAAGCCTCACCCTAACCCTCACACTCACCCTCACAATAACCCTAATCCTAATCCTAACCATAACCCTAACCCTCACCCTTACCCTAACACTAAACTTAACCCTAACCCTCACCCTAACACTAACTCTAAAATTAAACCTCACCCTCAACCTAAACCTAACCTAAAACCTCACCCTAACCATAAACCTAAACCTCACCCTCACCCTAGCCCTCAGCCTAACCCTAATCCTAACCCAACCCTCACCCTTACCCTCACCCTAACCCTAATCCTAACACTCACCCTAAACCTAACCCTCACCTTCAACCTCACCCTCAGCCTAATGCTAAGCCTTACTCTAAACCTAAGCCTAACCCACACACTTACCCTCACCCTAACCATAATCCTAACCCTAACCCTAACTCTAACCCTAACCCTCACACTAACCCTCACCCTAACCTTAACCCTAACTCTAACGCTAACCCTCACCCTAACCGTAACCCTAACTCTAACCCTAATCCTAACCCTAAACCTCACACTAACCCTCACCCTCACCCTCACCCTCACCCTAAATGTAACCCTTAACCTAAAATTAAAAATAACCCTAACACGAACCCTAACCCTAAACCTAACTGTAACCCTCACCCTAACCCTAACCATCACCCTAACACATACCCCCACCCTAACACTAACCATAACCCTAACACTAACCCTCACACTAACCCTAACACTCATCCTAACGCTAAACCTCACCCTAACCCTAACCCTAACCCTAACCCCCAGCCTCACCCTAGCTCTCACCCTAACCCTAATTCTAACTCTTATCCTCACCTAACCCTAAACCCTTATCCTCACCCTAAACCTCACACTAACCCTAACCCTAATCCTCAATCTAACCCTCAACCTCACCCTAACCCCTAACCCTCACACTTACCCTAACCCTCACACTAACCCTAACCCTGACCGTTTTCTTAACCCTCACCCACAGTCTAACCCTCAACTTTACCCTTACCTTCACCTACACCCTAACAATCAATCTATCCCTAACCCTCATCGTAACCTTCAAGCTAACCATAACACTAAACGTCACCTTTACCCTAACCTTCACCCTCAATCTCACCCTCACCCTAACCCTAATCCTAACCCTAAACCTAATCCTAACCCTAACCCTCACCCTCAGCCTCACGCTCACTCCAAAAGTAACCTTAACCATAAAACTAACAATAAACCTAACTCTAACCCTAATCCTAACCCTCACCCTCACCCTAACCCTAATCCTAAACGTAACCCTCACCATAACCCTAAATTTCACCCTCACTGTAACTCTAACCCTCTTTCTAACCCTCACCCTAACTCTAATCCTCACCGTCACTGTAACACAAAGCTCACTCCCACCCTCAACCTCAGCCTAACCCTAAGCCTAAGCCTAACCCTAACCCTAACCCTCACACTCACCCTCACCCTAACCCTAATCCTAACCCTAACCCTATCCCTAAAAATCAACCTAAAGCTAACACTCACCCTAACCCTCCCACTAACCCTAACTCTAAACCTAATCCTCACCCTCAACCTAGCCCTAACCCTAAACCTCACCCTAAATCTCACCTAACCCTAACCCTCACCCTCACCCTCACCCTCACCGTAACTCTAACCCTAACCCTAACACTAACACTAACCATAACCCTAACCCTAACCATAAACCTCACCCTCAGCCTCACTCTCACTGCAAACTTAAACCTAACACTAACCATAACACTAACATTAACCCTTACCCTAACCCTAACCCTAACCCTAACTCTAACCCTAACCCTAAAACTAACCCTAATCCTCATGCCCACGCTCAGCCTCATTCTACCCCTAAGCCTAACCCTAACATTAACCCTAACTTTAACCCTAAACCTCACCCTCACCCTAACCCTATCTCTAAACCTAACCCTAAACCTCAGCTTAACCCTAACCCTAACCCTACCCGCACCCTCGCCCTCACTTTAACTCTAACCCTAACTCTAACAATAACACTAACCCTAACCCTAACCATCACCCTAACCCTAATCCTCCCTCCCAGCCTCACCCTCAGCCTAACCCTAAGCCTAAGCCTAACCCTAACCCTCACCATCACCCTAACCCTAATCCTAACACTAACCCTATCCCTAAACCTCAACCAAACCCTCACCTTCACCCTAATGCTAACACTAAACCTAACCCTAACCGTCACCCTAATACACCCCCTCACCCTAATTCTAACCCTAAACCTCACCAGCACCCTAACCCTTACCCTAACCCTAAACCTCACCCTAAACCTCACCCTAACCCTCACCCTCACTCTCACCATGACCGTAACTCTAACCCGAACCCTAACAATAATACTAACCCTAACCCAAACCCTAACACTAACCATAACCCTCACCCTGAGCCTCACCCTCACCGCAAACTTAACACTAACCATAACACTAACAATAACCCTAAACCTAACCGTAATCCTAAACTTAACCCTAAACCTAACCCAAAACCTCACCCTAACCCTAACCCTAAAACTAACCCTAATCGTAACCCTTAAACTAACCCTAACCATAACCATAACCACAAACCTCATCCTAACCCTCACCCTACATCTAACCCTAAACCTCACCCTAAACCTAACCCTAAACCTCACCCCCACGCTCAGCCTAAGCCTAAGCCTAAGCCTAACCCGAACTCTTACCCTCACCCTAACCCACACCCTAACCCTCACCCTAACTCTAACCCTAACACTAACCCTAACTCTAAACCTAAACCTCACCCTCACCCTAACCCTAACACTAACCATCACCCTAACCCTAAACCTCACCCTCACTGTAACCCTAACAGTAACCCTCACCCTAACCATAAACCTAACCCTAATCCTAAGCCTCACCATAATGCTAACCCTAAACCTCACCATCACACCTGCCCTCATCCTAACCCTAATCCTAACCTTAACCTCATCCTAAACCTCACCCAAATCCTAAACCTAACCCTCACCCTCACCCTCAGACTAACCCTAACCCTAACCCTCACACTCAACCTCACCCTACCCCTAATCCTAACACTAACCCTAACCCTAACCCTAACCCTCACCCTAACCCTCCCCCTAACACTAACTCTAAACCTAAACCTCACCCTCACCCTCACCCTAACCCTAACTCTAACCCTAACCTTAAACCTAAACCTCAACCTAACCCTAAAACTTACCCTCACCCTTACCCTCACCATAACCTTAACCCTAACCCTAACCCTAACAAAAACCCTTAACCTAACACTAACCCTAACGCTAACCATAACCCTCACCCTAATGGTAACCCTCACCCTAACACTTAACCTCACCCTCACCCTTAACGTAACCTTAACCCTAACCCAAACAATAACCCTAAAGCTAACACTAACCCTAACCCTAACCATAACACTCACCCTAACGCTATAAGTCACCCTAACACTAACCCTCACCCTAAAATTAACCCTAGTCCTAACACTAACACTCACACTAACCCTAACCATCACCTTAACCCTAAACCTCAACCTAACCCTATCCCTAACCCTCACCCTCACCCTAGCCCTCAATCTAACCCTTACCCTCATCCTAACCCTAAACCTAACCCTCATCCTAACCTTAACGCTAAACCTCACATTAACCCTAACCCTCATCCTCAACATCAACCTCAGCTTAACCCTAACCCTAACCTTAATTCAAACGCTAACCCTCACCCTCACTCTCACCCTAACTCTAAACCTAACCCTAAACGAAACCCTCACCCTAATCCTAACCCTATCCCTGACCTTCACCCTAACCCAAACCCTAATCCTACCCCTAACCCTCACCCTCACCCTAAACTTTACCCTCACCCTAACCCTAAACCTAACCCTCATCCTAACACTAACCATAACCCTAACCCTCACACTAACCTTAACCCTAATACTATACCTCACCAAAACCTTAACCCTCAACCTCACCCTCAACCTCACCCTCACCCTCACGCTAACCCTCACCCTCACTCTCACCCTAAAAATAACCATAACCCTAACCTCACACTAAACCTAACTCTGACACTCACCCTCACCCTCAACCTAAGCCTAAGCCTACACCTAAGCCTAATCCTAAACCTAACCCTCACTCTCACCCTCACCCTAAACCTAAACCTTACCCTAACCCTAAACCTAACCCTAGTACTCACCCTAACCCTTACCCTCACCGTCACCCTAACCCTAAACCTAACCCTCACCCTAACCCTAACCCTAACCCTCACCCTCACCGTAACCCTAACACTAACCCTAACTCTCACCGTAAACCTATCCTTAACCTTAATGCTATCCCTAACCCTCACCCTTCCGCTAAACCTCCCTCTAACCCTTACCCTCACCCTATCCTTCACCCTAACCCTAACCCTAACACTGAACCTAAACCCCATCCTCACCCTAAACCTAACCCTAAGTCTCACCCTCTCCCTCAACCTCACCCTAACCCTAACCCAAACCCTCAACTGAACCCTCACCCTAACGCTCACCCTAACCCTCAACTTAACCCTAACCCTCACCCTCACCCTAACCCTCACCTTAAATCTTACCCTCACCCTAAACCTAACGATAACCCTCACCCTCACCTAACCTAACCTGGATCCTAACCCTCACCCTAAACCTCAACCTAACTCTAACGCTATACCTAAACCTCACCCTCACCCTAAACATAATCCTAACCCTTACCCTGACTATAACCCTAACCCTAACCTTAATCCTATCCTTAACCCTCACCCTAAAACTCACCGTAACCCTAACGCTAACACTAAAACACACTCTCATCCTAACCCTCACAATTATCCTTATCCTCACACTAACCCTAACCCTAACCCTAATCCTCACATTAACCCTAACCCTCACACTAACCCTAACCGTACACCTCACCCTACCCCTCACCCTCACCCTAACCCTAACCCTAACCCTCACCCTAACTCTAACGTTATCCCTAAACCTCACCCTCACCCTAAACCTCATCCTAACCCTTACCCTCACTATAACCCTAACCCTAACCCTAACCCTAATCCTCACCATAACCCTAACCCTCACCCTAACCCTAACCGTCACCCACACCATAAAACTCACCCGAACCCGAACCCTCACCCTCACCCTAAACCGATCCTAAACCTCACCCTAACCCTAACCCTCAATCTAAACCTAACTCTAACCCTCATCCTCATACTAAACCAAACCCTCACCTTAACCTTCACACTAACCCTCACCCTAACCCTAACGCTAACCCTAAACCTCACTCTCACCCTAACCCTCACTCTTATCCTTATCCTCACACTAACCCTAACCCTAACCCTAATCCTCACATTAACCTTATACCTCACCCTAACCCTACCCCTACCCCCTCAACCTACCCTTCACCCTAACCCTAACCCTAATCCTCACATTAACCTTATACCTCACCCTAACCCTACCCCTACCCCCTCAACCTACCCTTCACCCTAACCCTAACCCTAATCCTCACATTAACCTTATACCTCACCCTAACCCTACCCCTACCCCCTCAACCTACCCTTCACCCTAACCCTAACCCTAAGCCTAACTCTGACACTAACCCTATCCCAAACCCTCAACTTCACCCTAACCCTTACCGTCACCGTCACCCTAAACCTAACCCTCAACTACACCTCACCCTAACCCTAACCCTAACCCTCACCCTAACCCTCACCCTAATCCTAACCCTATCCCTAACCCTCACCCTAACCCTAAACCTACCCCTAAACCTAACCCTCACCCTCACCCTAACCCTTACCCTCACCCTAACACTAAAACTAACACTCGGCCTAACTATCATCCTAACCCTCACACTAACCCTAAACCTCACCCTAACCATAACCGTAACCCTCAGCCAAACCCACTTCTTAAACCTAACCCTAACTCTCAACCCAACCCTAACCCTAACCCTAACTCTAACCCTCATCCTAACCCTAAACCTCACCCTCACCCTCACCCTCACCCTCAGCCTAACCCTAACCCTAACCTAAACCTAACCCTGACCCTCACACTCACCCTCACTCTAACTCTAACGCTAACCCTAACCCTGAACCTGACACTAACCCCAACCCTATCACTAAACCTCACCCTCACCCTAAACCTAAACCTCACTCTCACCCTAACCCTAACCATAACACTCACCCTAAACCTAAGCCTTAACCTAAACCTCACCCTCACCTTAAACCTCACCCTAACCCTTACCCTCACCTGAACCCTAAACCTAACCCTCAGCCTAACCCTCATCCTAACCCTAACCCTAAACCTAACCCTCACCCTAACCTTAACGGTAATCCTAACCCTAACCCTCACATTAACCCTAACCCTCAACCTCACCCTCAACCTCAACCACATCCTAACCCTAACCCTACCCCTAATCCAAACACTAACCCTAACCCTCACCCTAACTCTAAACCTAACCAAAACCCTCACACTAATCATAAATCTAACCCTAAACCCTCACCCTAACCCTAATCCAAAACCTTACCCTCACCCTCACTGTAACACTTACCCTCATTCTAAACCTTACCCTCACCCTAACCCTAAACGTAACCCTCAGCCTAACCCTCATCCTAACCCTAACCGTCACCCTAACATTAACCCTAACCGTAAACCTGACCCTCATCTAAACCCTAACCCTCAACCTTACCCTCAACCTCACCCTCATGCTCACACTAACCCTCACACTAACCCTCACTCTAACCCTAACCCTAACCCTAATCCTCACCCTAAACCTAACTCTAACCCTCACCCTCATACTAACCCTAAACCTCACCTTAACCCTCATCCTAAACCTAACCCTAACCCTAACGCTAACCCTAACCCTCACTCTCACCCTAACCCTCACCCTAACACTTATCCTCACAGTAACCCTAACCCTAACACTAACCCTCACCCTAACCCTAACCGAACCCTCACCATCCCCCCAACCATCACCACCACCCTAACACTCACCTACACCCACACACTCACTCTCAGGCTCACCCCCACCCTAACCATCACCCTCACCCTAAACATCACTCTAACCCTAATCCAAACACTAACTTTAACCCTAATCCTCACCCTAACCCTAATCCTCAACTTAAACCTCACCCTCACCCTAATCCTCAACCTAACCCTAACCCTAAGCCTTTCCTAAGCAAATCCCTCACCCTCACCCTAACCCTAATCAGAACCCTAACCCTAATCCTAAACCTAACCCTAATGCTAACCTTAAACCTCAACCTCTCCATAACCCTCACACTAACCCTTACCCTCAAACTAAACATAACCCTAATCCTAACCCTCACACTCACCCTAACCATAATACTCACACTAACCCTAATCCTCAGCCGAAACCTAACCGTCAGCCTAAACATCACCCTAACTCTAACCGTCAACCTAACCCTCACACTCACCCTAACCCTAACCCTAATCCTAGCCCTAACTCTAACACTAACCCTAAACCTCAACCTAACCCTCACCCTAACCTTAACCCTAAAACTAACCCTAACCCTAACCCTCAACCTAACCCTCAAACTAACCCTAAACCTAAACCTAAACCTCACCCTCAGCCTCACCCTAATCCTAACCCTAAAACTAAACCTCACCCTAACCCTAAACCTAAGCCTCAACCTCACCCTCACCCTCACCATAACTCTAACCCTAACACTGACAATAACACTAATCCTTACCCTAAATCTAACCCTAACCCTAACCATAATGCTAACACTCACCCTCACCCTAACCCTAATCCTCACCCTAACCCTCACCCTCACAGTAACCCTAACCCTCATACTAACTCTCACCCTAAACCTAACCCTAACCTTAAACCTTACCCTAACACTAACCCTAATCCTCACCCTCACCCTAGCCCTGAACCTAACCCTAATTGTAACCCTAATCCTCATCCTAACCCTCACCCTAACTCTAACCCTAACCCTCACCCTAACCCTAAACCTAACCCTAAATCTCACCCTAACCCTAAACTTAATCCTCACCCTCACCCTTACCCTCAACTTCACTCTACCCCTAACACTAACAATAAACCTATCCCTAAACCTAACCCTAAACTTCGCACTCACCTTCACCCTTACCCGAATCATAACCCTAAACCTAACCCTTACCCTAACCCTCCCCCTAACTCTCACCCTAATACTAACTCTAACCCTAAACTTCACCCTCACCCTAAACCTAACTCTATCCCTAACTCAAACCCTAAACCTAACCCTAACAATAACCCTAACACAAATCCTAACCCTCACCCTAACCATAAACATCACCCTAACCCAAACCCTCACCCTAACACTTACACTCACACTAACACTAATCCTAACCCTAAAACTAACCCTCACACTAACTCTAACCCTAAGCCTAACACTAAACTTCAATGTAACCCTCAGCCTCACCCTAAACCTAACACTAACCCTATCCCTAAAGCTCACCCTCACCCTCCCCCTAACACTATATCTAACCATAAACCTCACCCTCACCCTCACTCAAACCCTAACCCTAAACCCCACCCTAACCCTAACCCTAACCCTCACCCGAACCCTCACGCTCACTGTAACTCTAACCCTAACCCTAACAATAGCATTAACCCTAACCCTAACCATCACCCTAACCCTAATCCTCACCCCAACCCTCACCCTCAGCCTAACCCTAAGCCTAAACTTAACCCTCACCCTAACCCTCACACTCAACCTCACCCTAACCCTAATCCTAAACTTAATCCTATCCCTAAACCTCAACCTAACCCTCACCATCACCCTAACCCTAACACTAATCCTATCCCTAAACCTCACCCTAACCCTCCCTCTAACACTAATTCTAACCCTAAACCTCACCCTCACCCTAACCCTAAACCTCACCCTAAACCTCACTCTAACCCTAAACCTCAACCTCATCCTCCACCTCACCGTAACTGGAACCCTAATCCTAACAATAACACTAACCCTAACAGTAACACTAACCCTAACCGTAACAGTAACCCTAAGGGTAACCATAAACCTCACCCTCAGCCTCATCCTCAGCCTAACCCTAAGCCTAACCCTAACCCTAACCCTCACCATAAACCTAACCCTAACCCTAAACCTATACCAAACCTTAACACTAAACTTAACCCTGACACTAAACCTAACCCTAATCCTCAGCTTCACCCTCACCCTAATGCAAACCCTAATCCGAACCCTCACCCTAACCCTAGCCTAACCCTAACCCTAATCCTAACCTTCAAACAAACTCTACCCTAAACCTAATCCTAAACCTAACCTTATCCCTAAACCTAACCCTCACTGTAACCCTCAACCTAGCCCTCACCCTAACCCTAATCCTAACCCTAAACCTCATCTTAACTCTTACCCTAACCCTAACCCTATCCCTCACCCTCATGCTCGGCCTAAGCCTAAACCTAAGCCTAACCCTAACCCTAAACCTCACCAGAACCCTAAACCTACCACTAACCCCAACTCTAACCCTAAACCTCACTCTCACGCTAACCCTAACTCTAACCTTAACCCTAAACCTCATTCTAACCCTCACCCTCAACCTAACCTGAACCGTAACCCTAACCCTAACCCTAACAGTACCCCTAACCCTAACAGTAGCCCTCACCCTAACAATAACCCTCACCCTAACACTAATCCTAACCCTCACACTAACTCTCAAACTAACCCTAACCATCAACCTAACCCTAAAACTCACCCTAACCCTAACACTAACCTCACCCTCACCCAAGCCCTCACCTTAAACCCTAAGCCTCATCCTCACCCTAAACCTCACCCTAATCCTAACACTAATCCTCAATCTAACCCTCACCCTACCCCTAACCCTCACCCTAACCCTAACTCTAGCCATAAACATCACCCTCACCCTAACCCTAACTCTAACCCTAACCCTAACACTAAACTTCACCCTAACCCTAACACTAACCCTCACATTAACCCTAACATTCACCCTCACTCTCACCCTCAGCATTACCCTAAGCCTAAGCCTAACACTAACCCTAACCCTCACACTAACCCTAACCCTAACACTAACCTTAACCCTAACCCTCAACTTCAACCTCACCCTCAACCTAACCCTAAACCGAACGCTAAACCTAACCCTAATACACACACTCACACTCACCCTAATCCTAATCCTAACGCTAACCTTAACCCTAACCCTAAACATCCCCCTAACTCTCACCCTAACCCTAACGCTATCACTAACCCTAACCCTAACCCTCAACCTAACCCTTATCCTAACCCTACTCTAACCCTAAATCTCACCTTCAGCCTAACCCTAACTCTAACCCTAACCCAAACCATAAACCTCACCCTAACCCTAATCCTAAACCGCATCCTTACCCTCACCCTCACCCTACCCGTAACCCTAAACCTAACCCTAACAATAACCCTAACCCTATTCCTAACCCTCACCCTAACCATAAACCTCACCCAAAACCAAACCCTCAACCTAAAACTTACCCTCACCCTAACACAAACTCTAACCCAAAAACAAACCTTCACCCTAACCCTCCCCCTAACCCTATATCTAACCCTCAACCTGACCCTCACCCTCACCCTAACCCTAACACTAAACCACACCCTAACCCTAACCCTAGCACTCAACCTCATGTTCGGCCTAAGCATAAGCATAAGCATAAGCCTAACCCTAACCCTAACCCTCACCCTAACCCTAATACTAACACTAACCCTAACTCTAACCCTAAACCTCACACTCACCATAACCCTAACTATAACCCTAACCCGAAACCTAAACCTAAGCCTAAACCTAACCCTCACCCTCACCCTCACCATAACCCTAACCCTAACCCTAACCCTAACAATAACCCTCATCCTAACCATAACCTTCACCCTAAACCTAACCCTCACCCTAACACCCACCCTCACACTAACCCTAAACATCACCCTAACCCTAAACCTCACCCTAACTCTAACCCTCACCCTCAAACTAGCCCTCAACCTAACCCTAAACCTAACCATCATTCTAAACCTAATCCTCATGCCCACCCACACCCTAAGCCTAACCCTAAGCCAAAACCTAACCCTAACCCTCACATTCACCCTCACTGCAAACCTAATCCTAAACCTAACCCTAACTCTAATATTAAACCTCAACCTAAACCTCACCCTAACCCTGATCCTAACCCTCACCCTCACCCTCACCCTCACTGTTACTCTAACCCTAACCTTAACTGTAACACTAACCCTAACCCTAACCCAAACCCTGACCCTCACCGTAACTCTAACGCTAACCCAAACCCTCACCCTAACCCTAATCCTAACCCTCACCCTCACCCTAACCCTCACCCTCACTGTAACCCTAACCCGAATCCTAACCATAAACCTCACCCTAACGCTAACCCTAACCCTCACCCTAACACTAACCCTCACCCTCACACTAATGCTAACCATAAACCTTATCCTAACACTCACCCTAACCCTAAAACCCTAACCTTAACCCCCACCCTCACCGTCACACTCAGCCTAAGTCTAAGCCTAAGCCTAAGATTAACCCTGACCCTCACACTCACCCTCACCTTAACCCTAACCATAACACTAACCCTAACCCTAACCCTCAGACTAACCCTCACCCTAATGCTAAATCTAACCCCAAACCTCACTCTCACCCTAACCCTAAACCTCACACTCAGCCTCAACCTCCGCCTAACATTAAGCCTTACCCTAACCCCAACATTAACACTAACACTAACCCTAACCCTCACCCTACCCCTCATTCTAATCCTAACCCTAACCCTCACCATCAGCCTAGCCCATACCCAAACCCTAAGCCTAAGCCTAACCCTCACCTTAACCCTCACTCTAACCCTAACCCCAACACTCACCCTAACCATAACCCTCACACTCATGCTCACCCTAACTCTAATCCTAACCCTAACCCTAACTGTAACCCTCATACTCACCCTCACCTTAACCCTAACCCTAATCCTAAACCTAACACTAACCCTCACCCCTACACTAAACCTCACCCTAACCTTAACACTAACAATAAACCTAACCCTAAGCCTAACCCGAAACCACACCCTAAACCTAACTCTAACCCTAAACCTCACACTCACCCTAACCCTAACACTAACCCTAATCCTAAACCTCACCCTAAACCTAAACTTTACCCTAACACTTACCCTCACCCTAACACTAACACTGAACCTAACACTAACGCTCACACTAATGCTAACCATCACGCTAAACCTAAACCTCACCCTAATCCTAACCCTAACCCTCAACTTCACCCTATCCCCACCTAAACGTAACACTCATCCTTACCCTAAACCTCACACTAATGCTAACACTAATCCTCAATCTAACCCTCACCCTCACCCTAACCCTAACCCTCACGCTAACAATAACCCTCACCCTCACCCTAACCCTCATCTTTAGTATTACTGTCACCCTCATCCTAACCCTCAGCTTAAACCTAACCCTCATCCTAACCCTCACCCTAACCGTAACCCTAACCATCACCCTAACCCTAACCCTCACCCTGACCTTCAGCCTCAGCCTAACCCTAAGCCTAAGCCTAAAACTAACCCTAAACCTCACACTCACCCTAGTCCTCACCCTAACCCTAATCCTAACCCTAACCCTCATCCTAACCCTCAACCTAACCATAATCAGAACCATCACTCTAAACCTAATCCTCATCCCCACCCTCACCATCAGCCTAACACTAAGCCTAAGCCTAACCCTTAAACTAACCCTCACACTCACCCTCAGCCTAACCCTAATCCTAACCCTAACCCTAACCCTAAACCTAAACCTAAACCTAAACACCAACCTAACCCTCACCCTAACCCTAACACTCACCCTCACTTTAGACCTCAACCTAACCCTCAGCTCAAAACTAACCCACACCTTGATCGTAACCCGAACCCTAACACTCACCCTAACCCTACCCCTAACCCTAACCCTCACACTCACCCTCACCCTCCACCTAACACTAAGCCTTACCCTAAACCCAAACCTAACCTTAACACTAACCCTAACCCTAACACTAACACAAAACATAAACCTCACCCTGAGCATCACCCTCACTGCAAACTTAAAACTAACCATAACACTAACAATAACCCTAACCCTAACCCTAACCCTAACCCTCACCCAAACCCTAACCCTAAACCTAAACCCAAACCTAACCCTAATCCTAAACCTAAACCTAACCCTAAGCCTAACCATAAACCTCATCCTAACACTCACCCTAAACCTAACGCTAACCCTCACCCTAACCCTAAACCTAACCCTCACTATCATGCTCGGCCTAAGCCTAAGCCTAAGCCTAAGCCTAACCTGAACTCTAACCCTCACCCTAAACCTCACCCTAAACCTAACCCTAACTCTAACCCTAAACCTCACCATCACCCTAACCCTAACTCTAACCCTAACCCTAAACCTCACCATCACCCTAACCCTAACTCTAACCCTAACCCTAAACCTAAACCTCACCCTAACCCTAACCAAAACTTCACCATCAACCTCACCTTAACCGTAACCCTAACCGTAACCCTAACCCTAACAATAACCCTAAAACTAAACCTAACCCTCACCCTAAACATAACCCTCAACATAACCCTAAACCTCAATCTAAACCTCACCCTCACCCTAACCGTAAACCTCAACCTCACCCTAACCCTCAGCCTAACCCTAACCCTCATCCTCACCTTAACCCTCACCCTAATCCTAACCCTCATCTTTACCCTTACCGTCACCCTCACTCTAACCCACCCCCTAACCCTAACTCTCATCCTAACCCTCACCCTAACCGTAACCCTAACCATCACCCTAACCCTGACACTTACTCTCAACCTCAGTCTCAGCCTAACCCTAATCCTAAGCCTACCCCTAACCCTAACACTCACCCATACCTTAGCCCTCACCATAACCCTAATCCTAACCCTAACCCTAACCCTAACCCTCAACGTAACCATAACCTTAACCATCACTCTAAACCTAATCCTCATCCCCACACTCACCATCAGCCTAACCTAAGCCTAACCATACCCCTAAACCTAAACCTAACCCTCACTGTAACCCTAACCCTAACCATAACCCTACCCCTAATCCTCACCCTCACCCTCACCCTAAACCAAATCCTAACCCTAACACTACCCTCATCCTAACCCTCACCCTAACACTAATCCTCACCCTCACCATAACACTACCCTCACCCCCACCCTCACCCTCAGCCTAACCCTAAGACTAAGCCTAAGCCTATCCCTAACCCTCACACTCACACTCCACCTAACCCTAATCCTAACCCGAACACTATCCCTAAACCTCAACCTAACAGTCACCCTCACCCTAAGACTAACACTAACTCTAAACCTAACCCTCACACTAATTGTCCCACTAACCCTCACTCTAACCCTAAACCTCACCCTCAAACTAACCCTAACCCTAAACCTCACCCTCACCCTCAACATAACTATAACCCTAACCCTATCAATAACAGTAACGCTAACCCTAACCCTAAACCTAACCCTAACCATAAACCTCAACCTCAAACTCACCCTCACTGCAAAATTAACCCTAACCATAACACTAACTCTAACCCTGAAGCTAACCCTAACCCTAATCCGTACCCCCACCCTCACACTCAGCCTAACCCTATCTCTAACCCTAACCCTAAACCTCACCCTAACCCTAACCCTAACCCTCACCTGCAACCTCACCCTCACCGTAACTCTAACCCATACCCTAACAATAACACTAACCTTAAACCTATCCATCAACCTAACCCTAATCCTCACCCCCACACTCACCCTCAGCCTAACCCTAAGCCTAAGCCTAACCCTAACCCTAACCCTCACCCTCAATCTCACGCTAACCTTAATCCTAACCCTAACCCTATCCCTAAACCTCAAC
Organism: Dipodomys merriami; assembly: GCF_024711535.1. Classification (NCBI taxonomy): domain Eukaryota; kingdom Metazoa; phylum Chordata; class Mammalia; order Rodentia; family Heteromyidae; genus Dipodomys; species Dipodomys merriami. The sequence goes on along the minus strand of NW_027204448.1, from coordinate 1,270,289 downwards.
CTAACCCTCACCCTCACCCTAATGCTAACACTAAACCTAAATCTAACACTTTCCCTAACCCTCCCACTATCCCTAACTCTAAACCTAAACCTCATCAGCACCCTAACCATTAACCTTAACCCTAAACCTCACGCTAAACCTCACCCTAACCCTAAACCTCACCTGCACTCTCACCCTGACCGTAACTCTAATCCTAACCCAACAATAATGCTAAACCTAACCCTAACCCTAACACTAACCATAACCCTCACCCTGAGTCTCACCCTCACCCCAAACTTAACCCTAAACATAACACTAACAATAACCCTAAACCTAACCCGAATCCGTCACTGTAACCCTAACCCTAACCCTAACCCTAAACCTTACCCTAACCCTAACACTAACCCTAATCATAATCCTCACCCTCACCCTCACCCTAACCCAAACCCTAACCCTAACCCTCACCCTATCCCTAACCCTAATCCTAAACCTAACCCTAACCCTAAACCTAACCCTAACATTAACACTAACCCTAACCCTAAACCTTATCCTAACCCTCAACCTAAACGTAACCCTAAACCTCACCCTAACCCTCACCCTCATGCTCGGCCTAAGCCTAAGCCTAACCTGAACTCTAACCCTCACCCTAACCCTCACCGTAACCCTAACCCTAACACTAACCCTAAATCTAACCCTAAACCTCACCCTCACCCTAACCCTAACTCTAACACTAACCCTAAATCTAAACCTCACCCTAACCCTCACCCTGACCCTCACCCTCACCCTCACCTTAACCGTAACCCTAACCCTAATGCTAACAATAACCCTAAACCTAAACCTAACCCTTACCCTAAACATAACCCTCAACATAACCCTAACCCTCAATCTAACCCTCAACCTCACCCTAACCCTAACCCTAACACTCACCCTAACCCTCACCCTAACCCTAAGCTTAACACTTAACCAAACCCTCACCCTAACCCTAACCTTAATCCTAGTCCTCACCCTAAAGGTAACCCTAACTATCACTCTAAACCTAACCCTCACCCTCAGCCTCAGCCTCAGCATAACCCTAATCCTAAACCTAACCCTCACCCTAAACCTCACCCTCACCTTAGCAGTCACCGTAAACCTAATCCTAACACAAACCCTCACCTTAACACTCAATGTAACCATAACCCTATCCATCATTCTAAACCTTAACCTCATCCCCACCCTCACCATAAGCCTAACCCTAAGCCTAAGCCTAAACCTAACCCTAACACTAACCCTAACCGTCACTCTAACACTAACCCTAACCCTCACCCTAACACTAACACTAACCCTAATCCTCAACCTCACCCTCACCCTAAACCAAACCCTAACCCTAACCCTAAGCCTAAGCCTAATCCTAACCCTAACCCTAACCCTCAGACTCACCCTCAACCTAACCCTAATCCTAAACCTAGCACTATCCCTAACCCTAACCCTCACACGAAACGTCACCCCAGCGCTCACCCTAACCATAATCCTAAACCTAACCCTCATCCTAACCCTCAACCTAACCCTAAGCCTAACCCTCACTCTAAACCTAACCCTCACCCTCAACCTCACCCTTAGCGTAAATCTAAGCCTAACCTTAACCTAACCCTAACCCACAGACACACCCTCACCCTAACCCTAACCCTAACCCTAACTCTAACCCTAACCCTCACTCTAACCCTCACCCTAACCCTAACATTAACCCTAACCCTAACCCTCAAACTAACCCTCACCCTAAGCCTAACTCTAACACTAAACCTCACCCTCACCCTCACCCTAACCCTAACTCAAACCCAAATCTTAACCCTAAACCTCACCCTAACCCTAACCCTAACCCTCAACCTCACCCTCACCCTAACCCTAATCCTAACCCTAAACCTCACCCACACCCTAACCCTAATGCTAACCCTAACACTCACCCTCACCGTAACCCTAACACTAACTCTCACCCTAAACGTAACCTTAACTCTAATACTATCCATAACCCTAACCCTCACCTTAAACCTCACTCTAACCCTTACCCTAACCCTAACCCTCACTCTAACCCTAACCCTAACACTAACACTAAACCTCACCCTAACCCTCACCCTATCCCTAAACCTAAACCTAACCCTCACCCTAAAGCTCACCCTAACCCTTAACCTAAACCTAAACCATACCCTCCCCCTAGCACTCACCCTAATGTTAACCCTAACCCTAACCCTCACCCTAAATTTAACCCTAACCCTAACCCTCACCCAAACCCTCACCCTCACACTTACCCTCAACCTCAGCTTCACCCTCACCCTAACCCTCACCCTCAACCTTACCCTAACCCTAACCATAACCCTAACCCTCACACTAAACCTAACTCTGACACTCACCCTCATCCTCACCATAAGCCTAAACCTACACCTAAGCCTAATCCTACACCTAACCCTCAACCTCACTCTCACCCTAACGTAAACCTTACCCTAAGCCTAAACCTAGCCCTCACCCTAAACCTAACCCTAACCCTAACCCTCACCCTCACTCTAAACCTAACCCGAATGCTAACCCTAACACTCACCCTCACCATAACCCAAACCCTAACCCTCACCCTAAACCTAACCTTAACCCTAATACTATCCGTAACACTCACCCTCACCCTAATCCTCACTCTAACCCTTACCCTAACCCTAACCCTCACCCTAAACCTAACCTGAACACTAACACTAAACCTCACCCTAACCCTCACACTATCCCTAAACCTAAACCTAACCCTCACCCTAACGCTCACCCTAACCCTCACCTAAACCTATACTACAGCCGCACCCTAACCCTCACCCTAAAACTTACCCTCACCCTAACCCTAACACTAACCCTAACCCTAATCCTCACCGAAACCCTAACCCTGAACCTCACTCTAATCCTCACCGTCACCTTAACCCTCACCCTAACCCTAACCGTCACTCTCACCCTAAAACTCACCCTCTCCAGAACCCGACCCTCACCCTAACCCTACCTTAAACCTCACCCTAACCCTAACCCTCACCCTAAACCTAACTCTAAACCTCACCCTCATACTAACCCAAAACCTCACCGTAAACCTCACCCTAACCCTCACCCTTAACCCTAAGGCTAACCTAACTCTCACTCTCACCCTAACCCTCACACTAAACCTTATCCTCTCAGTTACCCTAACCCTAAGCCTCAAATTCACCCTAATCCTCACCCTAACCCTAACCCTACCCCTCACCCTACCCCTCACCCTAACCCTAACCCTAACCCTCAGCCTAGCCCTATCCCTAACCCTCCCCTTCGCACTACCCTCAATATCACCCTCACCCTCACCCTCACCCTCACCCTAACCCATACCCTCACACTAAACGTTACCCTAATCCTAACCCTCACCCTAAACCTAACCGTAATCCTCACCCTAACACTAATGCTCACCTAAAAGCTCACCCTAATCCTCACCCTCACACTAACCCAAACCCTAAGCCTTTCCTAACCCAAACCCTCAACCTAACCCTCACACTAAATCTCACCCTCACCCTAGACCTCACGCTAAAAATAACCCTAAACCTAATCCTCACCCTCAACCTCACCCCCCCCAGTTTAACCCTAAACCAAATCCTAACCCTAACCCTAACCCAAACCCTCAACCCCACTCTAACCCTAACCCTAACCCTAACCCTAATGCTAACACAATCCCTCACCCTCACCCTAACCCTAATCATAACCCTAACCCTCACCCTAACCCTAAACCTAACCCTAATGCTAACACTAAACCTCAAACTCACCCTAACCCTCATCCTAACCCTTACATTCACCCTCAACCTCAGCCTCACCATAACCTTAACCCTAACCCTAAACCTCACCCTAACCCTCAACCTAACCCTAACCCTAACCCTCAGCTTAACCCTCACCCTAAACCTAACCCTAACCCTAATCCTCAAGGTATCCCTAACCATAACCCTAACACTCACCCTAAACCTCTCCCTCACCGTAACCCAAATGCTAACATTAATGCTCAATCTCACACTAAACCTCGCCCTAACCCTTACACTCACCTTAACCCTATCGCTCACCCACACACTAACTCTCACCCTAACGCTTCCCCTCACCCTAACCCTCACTCTAACCTTAACCCTAACCTTCACCCTAACCCTCACCCTAACACTAACACTCAACTACACCCTCACCCTAACCCTCACCCTCACCCTAAACCTCACCCTAACCCTTACCATCACACGAACCCTAACCCTCACCCTCAGACAAACCCTCATCCTAAACCCAAACCTAACCCTAACCCTCACCCTAACCTTAACTCTAACCCTAACCCTAACCCTCACCTTAACCCTAACCCTCGCCCTCACCCTCAACCTCACCCTGAGCCTAACCCTAACCCTAACACTAATCCAAACACAACCCCTCAACCTTACCCTAACTCTAAACCTAACCGTAACCAAAACCCTCACCCTAAACCTAACCCAATTCCCCACCCTCATCATTAGCCTAACCCTAATCCTACACCTAACCCTCACCCTCACCCTAACCCTTACCCTCACACTAATCCTAACCTTAACCCTCAGCCTAACCCTCATCCTAACACTAACACTAAACCTCACCCTAACCCTCACCCTAAACCTAAACCTAAACCTAACCCTCACCCTAAAGCTCACCTAACCCTCACCTAACCATAACACTAACCCTAACTCTAACCCTCACCCTCACCCTAATCTAACCCTTTCCCTAACCCACACCCTAACTCTAACGTTATCCCTAAACCTCAGCCTCACCCTAAACCTCATACTAACCCTTACCTCACAATAACCCTAAAACCAACCCGAACACTAATCCTCACCGTAACCGTAACCCTCACCCTCACCCTAACCCTCAATATCACCTTAACCCTCAGCCTAACACTAACTGTCACCCACACCCTAAAACTCACACTAACTGAACCCTCACCCTCACCCTAACCCTACCCTAAACCTCACCCTAACCCTCATCCTCACCCTACCCTCACCCTAAAACTAACCTGAACCCTAACCTTCACCCTTAAGCTCAACCCCACCCTCACCCTCACCATCACCCTCAGCCTAATCCTCAAACTAACCCTAACACTAATCATTACCCTATCCCTAACCCTCACCCTCAGCCTCACGCTCACCCTTAACCCTCACCATCACCCTAAACCTAACACTAACCCTAACCCTCACTCTAATCCTTAACCTCACCCTAACACTATCCCTTACCATTACCCTAACCATCACCCTAATCCTAACATTCACCCTAATCCTAACCCTACCCCTTATCCTAACCCTCATCCTAACCCTAACCCTAACCCTCACCCTCACCCTAACACTAATCCTAACCCTAGCCCTAACCCTCAAAAACACCCTAACCCTAATGCAAACCTGAACCCTAAAACTCACCCTAACCCTAACCCTAACCCTAAACCTCACACTAACCCTAACCATCACTCTAACCCTAAACTTCATCCTATCCCTGACCCTCACCCTAATCCTCACCCTAACCCTAATCTTAACCCTTACCTAACCGAAAAGCTCACCCTCACCCTCATCTTCACCCTAACCCTCAACCTCACATTAGACCTCACCATAAACCTTACCCTAAACCTAACAATAACCCTCACACTAACCCTCAACTTCACCCTAAACCTAACCCTAAGCCTTACCCTCATCCTAGCCCTAACCCTAACTCTAACACTCACACTAACCCTAACCCTCACCCTAACCCTAAACCTAACTCTAACCCTCAAACTAACCCTAACCCTCATCCTAACCATCACTCTAACACTTATCCACAACCTAACCTTAACCCTAACCCTCACACTAACACACACCCTAACCGTAACATTAACCCTCCCCCTCACCCTAACCCTCACACTAACCCTAACCCTCACCTTAAACCTAAACCAAACCCTCACCCTCACCCGCAAGCTCACCCTCAGCTTAACCCTAACGCTAACACTAATCCTAACCCTAACCCTCACCTACACCCTCACCCTCACCCGAACCATAATCCTAACCCTCAACCTCACACTCAGGCTCACACTAAAACTCACCCTCACCCTAACCCTAACCCTAAACCTATCCCTATCGCTCACCCTAACCCTAATGCTAACCCTAACCCTCACCCTCACCCTAACCCTAATGCTAACCCTAACACTCAACCTCACCCTAACCCTCACCCTAACCCTAACACTAAAACTAACACCAACCCTAACCCTCACTCTCACCCTCACCCTCACTCTCACCCTAACCTAACCCTAACCCTCACCCTCATCCTAACCCTAATGCTAACCCTAACCCTCACCCTCACTCTAAACCTCTCACCAACCATAACCCTCATCCTAAACCTAACCCTAACCCTAACCCTCACATGCAACCTAACCCTCACCCTAACACAGAACCTCACCCTAACCATATCCCTAAACCTAACCCTCACTTCACCCTAATCATCACCCTAACCGTTATAGTCACCCTCACACTAACAATCACACTAACACTAACCCTCAACCTCACCCCAACCCTAACACTCACCTCACCCTCACCTCAGCCTAACAAAAACCCCAACCCTAAACCTCACACTCACCCTCACCCTAAACCTAAACCTAACCTTCACCCTAACCCTCACGCTAACCTTAACCATAACCCTAACCCTAAGCCTCACCCGAACCCTCAACATAACACTAAACCTCACCCTCTCCCTAACTTTCACCCTAATCTTTACCCTCAACCTAACCCAAACCCTAACCCTAAACCTAACACTCACACCAACCATAACCCTCACCCTCAGCCTAACCCTTATACTAACCCTTAACCTAACTGTAACCTTCATGCTAACCCTAACCCTAACCGTAAACCTCACCCTCAACCGCCCCTTCCCCCTCAGCCTTAACCTAACCCTAACCCTAATCCTAACCCTAACCCTCAACCACACCCTCACCCTAACCCTAACCCTAACCAAAACGCTAACACTTACCCTTACCCTCACATAACCCTATTCCCAACCCTAACAATAACCCTAACCCTAACACTAAAACTCACCCTAACCTAATCCTAACCCTTACCCTCACCCTCACCCTCACCCTCGTTCTAACACTCACCCTCATCCTGACCCTCACCATCACACTAACCCTCCCCCTCCCCCTAACCCTCACACTAACCCTAACCCTCACCTTAAACCTAAACCAAACCCTCACCCTCACCCTAACCATAATCCTAACCCTCAACCTCACACTCAGCCTCAACCTAACACTCACACTAACCTGAAACCTCACCCTAACCCTAAACCTCACGCTCAATTTCATCCTCACCCTCAGCCTAACTCTAACCCTAATCCTAACCCTAACCCTCACCCTAATCATAAACCTCACCCTAACCCTCACCCCCTCACCCTAACCATAACCCTCACCGTAACCCTAACCCTCACACTAACCCTATGCCAAACCCTCACCCTCACCCTCACCCTAACCCTAACCCTAACACTCATCCTAACACTAATCCTCACCCTCACCCTCACACTAACCCTAACCCACAAACTCACCATAATCCTCACACTAAACCTAACCCTAAACCTTACCTAACGGAAAACCTCACCCTCACCCTTACCCAAACCCTCAACCTAGCCCTCCCCCTCACACTCACCCTCACCCTAACCCTGAACCTAACCCTAACGCTCACCCTAACCATAATCCTCACACTAAGCCTAACCCTCACCCTAACCCTAACCATACCTCTCAGACTAACCCTCACCTTAACCCTAACTCTAACCCTCACAATAACCATAACCCTATCACTAACCCTCACATTAACCCTAACCCTAATACTGAACCTAACCGTCACCCTCTCCCTCACCATAACCCTAACACTCACCCTAACCCTAACCCTAACCCTAGTCCTCACAATAACACTTACCCTCACCCTCACCCTAACCCTAAACCTCAACCTCACCCTAACCCTCACCCTAAACCTTACCCTCACCCTAACTCTAATCCTAACCATAACCCTAACCCTCAACCTAACCCTAAACCTATCCCTAACTCTCACCCTAACCCTAACCCTCACCCTACTTCACACTCACCCTAACCATCACCCTAACCCTTACCGTCACCCTAACCCTAACCCTAACCCTCACACTAAACCTAACCCTCACCCAAATTCTAATGTTACCCCTCAACCTAACCCTCACCCTCGACCTAACCCTAACCCTATTCCTCACCCTATCCATAACCTTAAGCCAAAACTTCACACTAACCCTCACCCTCACCCTCACCCTAATGCTAACCCTAAACCTCAGCCTCACCCTAACCCTCACCGTAACACTTACCTTCACCCAAAACCTCACCCTCACCCTAACCCTAACCCTAAACCTCACCCTAATACTAACCTTCACCCTCTCCTTCACCCTAACCCTAACACTCATCCTAACCCTAAGGCTAAACCTAATTCTAACCCTAATACTCACACTCACCCTAAACCTCACCCTAACCCTTACTGTCACTCTAACCCTAACCCTAACACTAACACTAAACCTAACCCTCACCCTAACCCTAAAGCTACCATTCTGCCTAACACTCACCCTAAACCTAAACCTAAACCTAATCCTCACCCTATCTTTAACCTTAACCCAAACCCTCACCCTAATCCTCACCCACACCCTAACCTTAATGCTAACCCTAACCCTCACCCTCACCCTAACCCTCACCCAAACACTTACCCACACCCTAACCTTCACGCTAAGCCGAACCCTAAACCTAACCTTCACCCTAACCGTCACCCTAACCATAACCCTCACATTCACCCTAACCGTCACCCTAAACTTTACCCTCACCCTAACCCTAAACCTAACCCTCACACTAAGCCTAACCCTAACCCTCAGCCTAACACTTATTCTAACCCTAAACCTAGCCCTAAACCTCACCCTAACCCTAACCCTCAGCCTAACCATCATCCTAACCCTTACCCTAATCTTAACCCTCACCCTAACCCTAACCCTCACTCTCACCCTAAACCTCACCATAACCCTTACCCTCAACATAACCCTAACCCTAACACTAATCCTCACACATAAACTCACCCTAACCATAACCCTAAAGCTCACCGTAACCATAACCCTCACCCTCACCCTCACCCTAAACCTAACCCTGTCCCTAACCCTAACTCTCACCCTCACCCTCACCCTAACATTAACCCTAACACTAATCCTCACCTAAACCTTCACCCTCACCCTCACCCTCATCCTAACCCTCACCCTCACCCTAAACATAAACCTAACCCTCACCCTAACCCTAACCCTAATCCTTCCCCTTACACTAACCTCACCCTAAACCTCACCCTCACCCTAAACATCACCCTAACCCTAACCCTCACCCTAACCCTAACCCTCACCGTCACCTTAACCCTCACCCTAACAATAACAATCACATATACCCTAAAACTCACCCACATCCTAACCCTCACCCTCACCCTAACCCTAATCCTAACCCTAACCCTAACACTAAACCTAACCCTAATGCTAACACTAAACCTCAACCTCACCATAACCCTCACCCTAATCCTTACCCTCACCCTCAACCTCACCCTAAGCCTAACCCTAACATTAACCCACACCCTAACCCTCACCCTAACACTAACCCTAACCCTTACCCCTCAGCCTCACTGTCACCCTAACCCTAACCCTAATCCTCACCCTATCCCTAACCCTAACCCTAACCTTCACCCTAACCCTCACCCTCACCGTACCCCTAATGCTACATTAACACTCAGCCTCACCCTAAGCCTCTCTGTAACCCTTACCCTCACCTTAACCCTATCCCTCACCATCATCCTAATCCTCACCCTTACCCTTACCCACACCCTAACGCTCAATCTAACCCTAACGCTAACCCTAAAACTAAACCTCACCCTAAACGTCACCCTAACCCTAAGCCTAACCCTAAACCTCACTCTCACCCGAACCCTTACCCTTATCCGACACGTAACCCTAACCCTCAGCCTAACCCTCATCCTAACACTAACCCTAACCCTAAACTTCACCCTAACTGTCACCCTCAACCTCACACTCAGCCTAACCCTAAACCTAATCCAAAACCTAAACCTAATTTTCAACCTCACCCTAACTCTAAACCTAACCCTAACCAAAACACTCACCCTTACTCTCACCCTAAAATTAACCCTAAACCTAATCCTAACCCTCACCCTCACCCTAACACTTACCCACACCCTAACCCTAAACCTAACCCTCAGCCTAACCCTCATCCTAACCCTAACCCTAACCCTCAACCTAACATTAACCCAAACCCTAAACTTAACCTTCACCCAAATCCTAACCCTCACCCTCACCCTCAACCTCACCATCAAGCTCACCGTAACCCACACCCTCACACTCACCCTAACCATAACCATAAGCCTATCCCTCCCCCTAAACCTAACCCTCACCCTCACCATCACCATAACCCTCACCCTAACCCTCATCCTCACCCAAACCCTATCCATAAACCTAACACTCACCCTAAACTAACTCTGACCCTCACCCTCATTCTCACACTAAATCTAAACCTCACCCTAACCCTAAACCTAACCTTAGCCCTCACCCTAACCCTAACCCTCACATAAACCCTAACCCTCACCCTCACCCTCACCGTAACTGTAACCCTAACCCTAACCCTAACAATAACCCTGAACCTAACCCTAACAATAACCCTATCTATAACCCTCACCCAAATGCTAACCCTCACCCTAACATTTACCCTCACCCTAAGTCTAAACCTAGTCCTAACACTAACCCTCACACTAACCCTAACCTTCACCTTAACCCTAAACCTTAACCTAACCCTATCCCTAACCCTCACCCTCACCCTAGCCCTCACCCTAACCCTAACCCTCATCCTCACCCTAAACCTCACTCTAAACTTAACACTAATCCTCAATCTAATCCTCACCCTCACCTTAACCCTAACCCTAATCCTCATCCTAAACCTCTCCTTTACCCTTACTGTCACCCTAACTCTAACCCTCACCCTAACTGTAACCCTAACCCTACCGCTCAACCTACCCCTCACCGGAAACCTAATCCTAACCCTAATCCTCACCATATCCCAACACATAACCCTAACTCTAACCCTAACCCTCACACTCACCATAACCCTAATGCTAACATTAGCCCTCAACCTCACCAGAAACCTGGCCCCTAACCCTTTCCCTGACCTTAAGCCTATCCCTCACTCTCACCCAAAACTTCACCCTTACCCTTACCCTCACCCTAACCCTAACTCTAACCCTAACACTAACCCTCAGTCTAACCCTAAGCCTAACCCTAACCCTCACCCTCACCCTAACCCTCACCCTAAACCTTACCCTCCTCCTAACCCTAACCCTAACCATCACCCTAACCTTAAAGCTAACCCTAACTCTAACCCTCACATTAACCCTAACCCTCACGCTCAACATCAACCTCAGCCTAACCCTAACCCTAATCCAAACACTAACCCTCACCCTCACCTTCACCCTAACTCTAAACCTAACCCTAAATAAAACCCTCACCCTAATCCTAACCCTATCCCTAACCCTCGCCCTAACCCTAACCCTAATCCTAAACCTAACCCTCACCCTCACCCTAACACTTACCCTCACCCTAAACCTAAACCTAACCCTCAGCCTAATCATAATCCTAACACTAACACTAACCCAAACCCTCACCCTAAACTTAACCCTAACCCTAACCCTCACCCAAACCCTAACCCTCACCCTCACCCTCAACCTGACCCTCACCTCACCCTAACCCTCACCCTCACCCTCACCCTAAAAATAACCATAACCCTAACCCTCACCCTTAACCTAACTCTGACACTCACCCTCACTCTCACCCTAAGCTGAACCCTACACCTAAACCAAACCCTCAACCTCACACTCACTCTAAACCTAAACCTCAACCTAACCCTAACCCAAAACCTAGCCCTCACCCTGACCTTTGCCCTCACCGTCACCCTAACCCTAACTCTCACCCTCACCATAACCCTAACACTAACCCTAACCCTCACCATAAATCTAACTCTGACACTCACGCTCACCCTCACCCTAAGCCGAACCCTACACCTAAGCCTAATCCTAAACCTAACTCTCACTCTCACCCTCACCCTAAACCTAAACCTTACCCTAAACCTAACCCTAACCCTAGTCCTCACCCTATCCCTTACCCTCACCGTCACCCTAACCCTAACCCTAACCCTCACCATAACCCTAACCCTAACCCTCACCCTCTCCCTAACCCTATCACTAACCCTAACCCTCATCCTAAACCTATCCTTAACGCTAATGCTATCCCTAACCCTCACCCTCACCGAAAACCTCACTCTAACCCTTACCCTCACCCTAACCCTAACCCTAACAGTAACACTAAACCTCAACCTAAACCTCATCCTCACCCTAAACCTAACCCTAAGTCTCACCCTCACCCTCAACCTCACCCTAACCCTAACCCTAACCCTCAACTGAAATCTCACCCTAACGCTCACCCTAGCCCTCAACTTAACCCTAACCCTCACCCTCACCCTAACGCTCACCCTAAACCTTACCCTCACCCTAAACCTAACCCTAAACCTAACGATAACCCTCACCCTCACCTAACCTAACCTGGATCCTAACCCTCACCCTAACCCTCACCCTAACACTAACGCTATCCCTAAAACTCACCATCACCCTAAACCTCACCCTAACCCTTACCCTCACTATAACCCTAACCCTAACCCTAACCCTAATCCTCACCGTAACCCTAACCCTCACCCTAACCCTAACCGTCACCCACACCCTAAAACTCACCCGAACCCGAACCCTCACCCTAACCGGAACCTAAACCTCACCCTAACCCTAACCCTCAATCTAAACCTAACTCTAACCCTCACCCTCATACTAAACCTAACCCTCACCTTAACCTTCACAATAACCCTCACCTTAACCCTAACGCTAACCCTAAACTTCATTCTCACCCTAAACCTCAATATTATCCTTATCCTCACACTAACCCTAAACCTAACCGTAATCCTCACATTAATCCTATCCCTCACCCTACCCCTCACCCTACCCCTCACCCTACCCCTCACCCTAATCCTAACCCTAATCCTAACCCACACACTAACCCTATCCCAAACCCTCAACTTCACCCTAACCCTCACCGTCACCGTCACATTAACCCTCACCCTAACCCTAACCCTCAACTACACCTTCACCCTCACCCTCACACTAAACCTCACCCTCACCCTAAGTATCACCCTAATCATAAACCTCACCGTAAACCTAATCCTTGTCATCATCCTAAACCTAACCCTCACATTAAACCTCAACCTCACCCTAATCCTAACCCTAACCCTAACCCTCACCCTAACCCTCACCCTAATCCTAACCCTATCCCTAACCCTCACCCTAATCATAAACCTAATCCTAAACCTAAACTTCACTCTCACCCTAACCCTTACCCTCACCTTAACCCTATCCCTCACCATCACCCTAACACTCATCCTAACCCTCACACTAACCCTAAACCTCACCCTAACCATAAACATAACCCTCAGCCAAACCCACTTCCGAAACGCAAACCTAACCCTCAACCCAACTCTAACCCTAACCCAAAATCTAACCCTCATCCTAACCCTAAACCTCACCCTCACCCTCACCCTCACCCTCAGCCTAACCCTAACCTAACCCTAAACCTAACCCTAAACCTCACACTCACCCTCACCCTAACTCTAACCCTAACCCTAACCCTAAACTTCAACCTAACCCCAACCCTATCCCTAACCCTCACCTAAACCTAACCCTCACCCTCACCGTCACCCTAAACCTCACCCTCACCCTAACCCTAACCCTAACCCTCACGCTAACCCTAAGCCTTAACCTAATCCTCACCTTCACCCTAAAACTCACCCTAACCCTTACCCTCACCTGAAACCTAAACCTAACCCTAGGCCTAACCCTCATTCTAACCCTAAACCTAAACCTAACCCTCACCCTAACCTTAAAGCTAATCCTAACCCTAAACCTCACATTAACCCTAACCCTCACCCTCACCCTCAACCACCTCACCCTAAGCCTAACCCTAACCCTAACCCTATCCCTAACCCTAACGCTAACCCTAATGCTCAATCTAACTGTAACCATACCCCTCAAACTAACTCTCATCCTAAACTTAACCCTAACCCAAACCCTTACGTTAACACTAACCCTAACACTCAACCTAACCCTAATCCTCACCCACACCCTCAGCCTTATCCTCAGCCTAAACCTAACCCTAACCCTAACCCTAATCCTCACCCTCATCCTAACTCTAACCCTAACCTTCACTCTCACCCTCACCTCCACCCTCACCATAAACCTAACCCGAACCCTAAACCGAACCTTCACCCTAAGCCTCATCCTAACCTTCTCCCTAAATTTCATCCTAACCCTAACCCTAACCCTTACTGTAACCCTAAACCTCATCCTAAACCTCACCCTAACCCTAAACCTATGCCTAACCCTAACGCTAACCCTAACGCTCACACTAACCATAACCATACCCCTCAACCTAACCCTCATCCTAAACTTAAGCCTAACCCAAACCCTCACGCTAACCTTACCCCTAAAACTCACCATAACTCTAATCCTCACCCACACCCTCACCATCACACTCAGCCTAACCCTAAGCCTCACCATCACCCTCAACCTCACCCTTACCGAAACCCTAACCCTCACATTAACGCTAACCCTCACCCTAATGCTAATCCTCAACCTCACCCTTACACTCACCCTAACACTAAGTGTAACCCTAACACCTACTCTCACAACAACCCTCACCCTAAACATGACCCTATCCCTAACCCTAACCCTAACCCTAACACTCACACTCAACCCCACCCTCAGCCTAACCCAAAGCCTAACCCTAACCCTAACCCTCACACTCACCCTCACCCTAACCCTAAGCCTAATCCTCACCCTCACCCTCAACCTCACCCTAACCCTCACCCTAAAGATCACCCTAACCCTAAACCTCACCCTAATCCTCACCCTATCCCTAACCCTCACGCTAACCCTAACCCTCACCCGCAACCTAAACCTCAATCTAAACATTACCCTCAACCTAACACTAAGCCTAACCCAACACTAACCTTCACTAACCCTAAACCTCACCCTAACCCTAACCCTCACCCTAA
Source organism: Dipodomys merriami (assembly GCF_024711535.1). Lineage (NCBI taxonomy): Eukaryota > Metazoa > Chordata > Mammalia > Rodentia > Heteromyidae > Dipodomys > Dipodomys merriami. The sequence goes on along the minus strand of NW_027204448.1, from coordinate 1,255,111 downwards.
CTTAACCCTAACACTCAACCTAACCCTCAACCTAACCCTTAATCTCACCCTAACACTAACCCTAACACTAAACCTCAACCTCACCCTAAACCTCACCCTAACCCTAACCCTAACACTAACTCTCAACCTCCCCCTCAACCTCACCCTAACCCTAACCATCACCCCAACACTTACCTTCACCAAAACCCTCACCCTAACGCTAACCCTAACGCTAAACCTCACCTCACCCGCAACCTCACCTTAACCGTAACCCTAACCCTAACCCTAACAATAACCCTAACCCTAACCCTAAACCTAATCCTTACCCTAACCCACACCATCACCCTCACCTTCACCCTAAACCGAACCCTAATCCTCTCCATAAACCTAAATCTCTCCCTAAACCTAACCCTCACACTCACCCTAACCCTCACCCTAAAACTTACCCTCACCCTAACCCTCAGCCTAACCCTAAACCTATCCCTAACCCTCACCTTAACCTTCACCCTAAACCCAACCGTAACGGTCACCCTCAAACTAACCCTGAACCTCACCATAACCCTAACCCTGCCCCTCATCCTAACCATCATCCTAACCCTCACCCTAACCCTAAATCTAACCCTAAAACTTACCCGCACCCTAACACTCACCCTCACCCTCACCCTAAGCCTCACCCTCACCCCCACCCTAACCATGACCCTATCCCTAACCCTCACCCTCACCCTAAGCCTAAGCCTCACACTAACCCTAACCCTAACTCTCACACTCACCCTCACCCTCAGCCTAATTCTAAGCCTAATATTAACCCTAACCCTAACCCTCACACTCACTCTCACCCTAAACCTAACCCAAACACTCAACCAAAACCTCACCCTCACCCTCACCCTAACCATCACACTCACCCTATACATCACACTAAACCTTATCCTCACCCTCGCCCTAACCTTAACCCTAACAATAACCCAAACCCTAACCCTAAACCTAACCCTCACCCTAACACTAAACCTCACGCTAACCCTCGCCCTCACCCTCACCCTCATCTTAACCCTAAGCCTAACCCTAACCCTCACCCTTACACTCACCTTAACACTAATCCTAACCCTAAACCTCACCCTAAAAGTAACCCTTACCCTTACCCTTACTTTATCCTCACCCTAACCCTAACCCTCACATGAACCTTTATGCTCACCCTAAACCTAACCCTACCCTTCACCCTAACCCTCACCCTAATTCTAACCTTAACCCCTAACCTAACCCTCTCTCTAACCCTAACCCTAACCCTCATCCTCACCTTAACCCTCACCCTAATTCTAACCTTAACCCCTAACATAACCCTCTCTCTAACCCTAACCCTAACCCTCACCCTCACCCTAACTCTCACCTAATCCTCACCCTAACTCTAACCACTACCTAACCGAGAACCTCACCCTCAACCTCGCGCTCATCTTTACCCTAACACTCACCCTCACACTACCCTTCACCCTAAACCTAACCCTAATCCTAAACCTCACACTCACCCTCACTCTCACCCTCAGCCGAAAACTAACTCTAAAGCTAATCCTAAACATAACCCTCAGCATTACCCTAACCCTCACCCTTAACCCTAACCCTCACCCTCACCCTAACCCTAACCGTAACCCTCACACTAAACCTAACCCTCACTCTAAACCTAAACTTAAACCTAACCGTATCCCTCACCCTAAACCTAACCCTAACTCTCACCCTAACCCTAATCATCACACTAATCTAGCCATCACCCTAACCCTAACCCACACCATAAACCTGACCTTCACCCCACCCTCAAATGTTAATTTGAGGCTAACTCTCACCCTAACCCTAACCCTCACCCTAAACCTAACCCTCACCCTGTCCCTCAACCTAACCCTAACCCTAAGCATCACCCTCACCCTCACCTTAACCAGAACCCTAATCCTAACCCTCAACCTATTCCTAACCCTCACCCTAACCCTAATCCTCACCCTAACACTTTCCCTCACCCTAACACCAACCCTAACCCTAACACTAAGCCTCACACTAACCGTAACAATCACCCTAAGCCTAACATTAACCCTAACCCTAACCCTCACCCTCACCCTAAACCTAACCCTAACCCTAACCCACACCCTCACCCTCACCCTCATCCTCAACCTCACCCTAAGTCTAACCCTAACAATAACCCTAACCCTAAACCTAAACCTAACCCTCAACCTAATGCTAACCCTCACTCTAACCCTCATCCTCACCATCACCCTCACCTTAACCCTAAGCCTAACACTAACCCAAACACTCACCCTAACCTTAACACTAAAGATAACTCTAACCCTCACCCTAACAGTAACCCTAACCCTCACCCTCACCCTAACCCTCACCCTAACACTAACCTTAACCCTAACCCTCACCATTACCTTAAAACTCACCCTAACCCTTAACCTCATCCTCACCCTAAACCTCACACTAAACCTAAACCTCACCCAAACTCTAACCCTAACCGTCACCCTCACCCTCACCCTCATGCTAACCCTAACCCTAACCCTCACCCTAACCCTATAACTCACCCTAACCCTAACCCTAACAATCACCCTCAAGCTCACCTTATCCCTAACCCTAACCCTCACCCTAAACTTCACTCTAACCCTGCTGCTAACTCTAACACTCACCCTAACCCTCACGCTATCACTTACCCACACCATAAACCTAAACCTAACCCTCACCCTCACACTCACTCTAAATCTCACCCTAAACTTAACCCTAACCCAAACACGAAACCCTAACCCTAACCCTCACCCTAACCCTCACCCGAAACCTTAACCCTAACCCTCAAGCTAAGTGTCACCCTATCCCTAACCCTATCCCAAACCCTCACCCTCACCCTAACCCTCACCCTAAACCTTATACTCACCCTCACCCTAACCCTAACCCTTACGCTGATGCTTACAATAACTCTAACCCTCACCCTAAACCTAACCTTACCCCTCACCCTAACCCTCATCCTAACCCTAAATCTAACTCAAAACCTATCCCTAACACTAATCCTAACCCTAACCCTCACCCTCATCATAACTCACCCTAACCCTAACACTCTCAACCTGATCCTAATCCTAACGCTAACCCTCACCCTCACCTTAGCCCTCACCCTAACCCTAATTGTAACCCTAAACCTCATGCAAAACCTTACCCACACGCTAACCCTAATCCTAATTCTAACCCTCACCCTAAACCTACCCCCAACCCTCACCCTAACCATAACCCTCACCTCAACCTCACCCTCAGCCTAACACTAAGCCTAACCCAAACCCTAAACCTAACCCTCACACTCACCCTCACCCTAACAGTAATCCTAACACTAACCCTAACCCTAACCCTAAATCTCAACCTAACCCTCAACCTAACCCTAACCTTAACACTAACCCTAACCCTAACCCACACCCTAACCCTCCCACTAAACATAACTCTAACCCTAAACCTCACACTCACCCTAATCCAAATCCTAACCTTGACCCTAAATCTTACCCTAACCCTAACCCTAACCCTCACCCTTACCCTCACCCTCACCCTCACCATAACCCTAACCCTCACCATAACCCTAACACTAAACCTCACCTTAACATTAATTCTAACCCTCACCCTCACCCTAGCCCTCACTCTAAAAATAATCCTAACCCTAATCCTCATCCTAACACTCACCCTAACCCTAACCCTAACCCTCACCCTAACCCTAATCCTAAACATAACCCTCACTCTAACCCTAACCATAACCCTCACTGTAACCCTAACCCTCATCCTAACCCTCACCCTAACCCTAAACCTCACCCTAACACTAACCCAAATCCTCACCCTCACCCTAGCCCTCACCCTAACCACCATCCTAAACCTAATCCTCATCCTAACTCTCACCCTAAACCTAATCATAACCCTCACCCTAACCCTAATACTAACCCAAACCTTCAACCTACCCCTACGCCTCACCTTCGCTGTAACCCTAACCCTAACCCTCATCCTAACCCTAAACTTAACCCGAACCATAATTCTCACCCAAATGATAACCCTAAGCGGAACGCTTACCCTAACCCTCACCCTCACCCTGAGCTTAATGCTAAGCCTAACCCTAACCCTAAGCCTAACACAAGCACTCACCCTAACACTAACCCTAATCCTAATCCTAACCCTAACCCTAACCCTTACCTTCATCCTAACCCTCACCCTAACCCTAACACTAACACTAACCCTCACCCTAACCCTCACCCTTAACGTAACTCTAGCCCTAATTCTCACCCTCACCCTCACCCTAACCCTCACCCTCACCCTCAGCTGAACCCAAAGCCAAAGCCTAACACTAACCCTAACCCTCACCCTCACACTAGCCCTCACCATAACCCTAACTGTAACACTAACCCTAACCCTAACACTCACATTAACCCTAACCCTAACCCTAACTCTAACCCTAAACCTCACCCTGACCCTAACCCTAACCCTAACTCTAATCCTCATCCTAACCCTAACCATAACCCTCAACATCACCCTCACCCTTACCCTTACCTTAACCTTAACCCTAACCCTAACCCTAAGAATAAACCTAACCCTAAACCTAACCCTAAACCTCACCCTCACGGTAACTCTAACCCTAACCCAAACCCTCACACCAACCCAAACTCTGACACTAAACCTAAAACTAAACGTCACCCTAACCTGAACCCTAACCCTATCCCTAACCCTAGCACATACCCTAAGCCTAATCTTAACCCTAACCCTCACTATAACCCTCACTCTAAACATAAACCATACCCTAACCCTAAATCTAACCCTCAACTTCATCCTCAGCCTCAGGCTAACACTAACGCTAACCCTAAGCCTCACACTCACAGTCACAGTAACCCTAATCCTAACACTAACCCAAAACCTAACCCTAAAACTAACCCTAACCCTAACCCTCACCCTAAACCTCACTCTAAACCTAACCCTAACCCTAAAACTCACCCTCACCCTAACCCTAATCCTAACCCTAAAAATAACACTAACCCTCACACTCACCCTCACCTTAAACTTAATACTAATCGAACCCTAAACCTAACTGTAACCCTAACTATAACCCTAACCCTAACACTAACACTAACCCTAATCCTCAACCCCACCCTCACCCTCAGCCTAACCCTAAGCCTGTCCCTATCACTAACCCTAACTCTAACCCTAAACCTCACCCTCACCCTAACCCTATCTCTAAACCTAACCCTAAACCTCACCCTGAGCCTAATCCTAACCCTCACCTGCACCCTCAGCCTCACCATAACTCTAACCCTAACCCTAACAATAACACTAACTCTAAACCTAACGATCACCCTAAACCAAATCCTCACCCCCACCCTCACCCTCAGCCTAACCCTAAGCCTAAGCCTAACCCTAACACTAACCCTCACCCTCACTCTCACCCTAACCCTAATCCTAACCCTAACCCTATCCCTAAACCTCAACCTAACCCTCACCCTCACCCTAATGCTACCACTAAACCTAACCCTAACCCTCACCCTAACCCTCCCCCTAACCTGAACTCAAACCCTAAACCTCACCAGCACCCTTACACTAAACCTAACCCTAACCCTAAACCTCACCGTAAACCTCACCCTAATGTCACCCTCACCCTCACTCTCAATGTGAACGTAACTCTAACCCTAAACCTAACAATAACAGTAACCCTAACCCTAACAATAACAATAACCCTCACCCTGTGCCTCATCCTCACCGCAAAATTAACACTAACCATAACACTAAAAATAACCCTAAACCTAACCCTAAGCCTAAGCCTAAGCCTAACCCTAACCCTAACCCTCACCCTAACCCTAACCCTAACCCTAAAACTAACCCTAACCCTAACACAAAACCTAACCCTAGCCCTAACCCTAACCCTAAACCTCATCCTAACCCTCACCCTAAACCTAACACTAATCCTCACCCTAACCCTAACCCTAACCCTCACCCTCACTCTCAGCCAAAGCCTAAGCCTAAGCCTAAGCCTAACCCGAACTCTAAACCTCACCCTAACCCTCACCTTATACCTAACCCTAACACTAATCCTAACTCTAACCCTAAACCTCACCATCACCCTAACCCTAACTTTAACCCTAAACCTAAAACTAAACCTCACCCTAAACCTAAACCTAACCCTCACCCTCAACCTCACCTTAAACCTAACCCTAACCCTAACAATAACCCTAACACTAAACCTAACCGTCACCCTAACCATGACCCTCAACATAACCCTAACCCTCAATCGAACCCTCACCCTCACCCTAAACCTAACCCTAACCCTCACCCTAACCCTAACCCTAAACGTAAAACTTACCTACACCTTAACCCTCAGCCTAACTCTAAGCCTAAACCTATCCCTAACCCTCACACTCATCCTCATCATAACAGTAATCCTAATCCTAAGCATAACCCTAACCATAAACCTCAACCTAACCCTCACCCTAATCCTAACCCTAACAATAACCCTAGCCCTAACCTTCAACCTAACCCTCCCCCTTACCCTAAGTCGAACTCTAAACCTCACCCTCACCCTAACCCTCACCCTAACCCTAAACCTCACCCTAACCCTCACCTTCACCGTAATCCTAAACATAACCCAAACCCTCACCCTACCCCTAACCCTAACCCTAACCCGAACCCGAACCCTAAACCTCACCCTAACCCTAAACCTAACCCTCAACCTCAACCTCACCCTAACCGTAAACTTAACCTTAACCATAACACTAACAATAACCCTAACCCCACCCCTAATACTAACCCTCACCCTCACCCAAAACATAACCCTCACCCAAACCCAAACCCTCACCCTAACACTTACCCTCATCCTAACACTAACCCTAACCCATACCCTAACCCTAACCCTAAACCTCGACCGAACCCTCACCCTCAACCTATCCCTAACACTAACCCTAAACCTAACCCTCACCATAACCCTCCCCCTAAACCTATATCTAACCCTAAACCTCACCCTCACCCTAACCCTAACCCTAAACCCCACCCTAACCCTAACCCTAACCCTCACCCACACCCTCACCCTCACCATAACTCTAACCCTAACCCTAACAATAACCCTAACCCTAAACCTAACCATCACTCTAACCCTAATACTCACCCCCATCCTCACCCTCAGCCTAATCCTAAGCCTCAGCCTAAACCTCAACCTAACCCTCACCCTCACCCTAACCCTAACACTAACCCTAACCCTAAAACTCACCGTAACCCTCTCGCAAACCTAACTCTAACCCTAACGTCACCCTCACCCTAACCCTAACCCTAACATTAATCCTAAAACTAACCCTAACCCTAACCCTCAACCTCACCCTCAACCTCACTGTAACTCTAACCCTAACCCTAACAATAACAGTAACCCTAACCCTAACCCACACCCTAACCATAACCCTCACCCTCACCCTCAGCCTCACCCTCAATGCAAACTTCACCCTAACCATAACCCTAACAATAACCCTAACCATACCCTAATCCTCAGCCTCACCATCACCCTCAGCCTAACCCTAACTTAACCCTAACCCTAACTCTAACACAAAACCTAACCTCACTGTAACCATAACCGTAACCCTAACCCTAACACATACCCTAACCCTAAACCAAACCCTAAACCTAAACCTAATCCTCAGCCTCACCCTCACCCTAACCCAAAACATAACCCTAACCCTCACCCTACCCCTAAGCCTAACCCAAACCTAACCCTCACACTCACCCTCACCCTAACCCAAATCCTATACATAACCCTATCCTAACCCTAACCCTCACCCTAACCCTCATCCTAGCCCTCACCCTAAACCTAATCCTAACCCTAAACCTCATCCTAACACTTACGCTAATCCTAAACCTAAACCTCACCCTAACCCGAACCCTAACCCTCCCCCTCATGCTCGGCCTAAGCCTAAGCCTAAGCCAAAGCCTAACCCTAACCCTCACCCTATCCCTAACCCTATCACTAACCTTAACTCTACCCCTAAACCTCACCCTCATCCTAAGCCTAACTCTAACATGAACCGAAACCTAAACCTCATCCTAACCCTAAACCTAACCCATACCCTCACCCTTACCGTACCTGTATAAACCTAACCCTAACAATAACCCAAACCCTAACCCTAACCCTCAACCTAACCCTATCCCTCAGCCTAATATTTACCCTCACCCTAACACTAACCCTAACGCTAACACTACCGCTCCTTCTAACCCTAAAAATCACCCTAAAACTCACCCTAACCCTAATTCTACCCCTAAACCTCACCCTCACTCTAACCCTAATTCTAACTCTACCCCTAACACTAAACCACACCCTAAACTAACCCTAACCCTCACCCTCAACCTCACGGTAACCGTAACCCTAACCCTAAACCTAACAATAACCATAACCCTAAACATAAACCCTCAGCATAACCATAACCCTCACGCTAATCCTAACCCTCAACATAACACTTACCCTCACCCTAACACTAACCCTAACCCTAACACTAACCCTCACACTAACCCTAACCCTCACCCTTAACCTAAATCTCATCCTAACCCTAACCCTAACTCTAACCCTAAACCTCACCCTCACCCTAACCCTAACTCTAACCCTAAACTGAAACCTAAACCTCAACCTAACCCTAACCCTCACCCTCACCCTCACCCTCAACATAACCCTAACCCTAACCCTAACCCTAACCCTAACCCTAACCCTCATCCTAACCATAACCTTCACCCTAACCCTAACCCTCACCCTAACACTAACGCTAACCATAACACTAAACCTCACACTCACCCTAACAATCACCCTAACCCTAAACCAAACCCTAACCCTAACTCTCACCCTCACCCTAGCCCTCAACCTAACCCTAACCCTCATCCTCACCCTTAACCTCACACTAACCCTAACACTAATCCTGAATCTAACCCTCACCCTCACCTTAATCCTAACCCTCACCAGTACCATAACACTCACCCTCAGCCTAAACCTCACCTTTACCCTTACGGTCACCCTCAACCTAACCCTCACCATAGCATAAATCCTCATCCTAACCCTCACCCTAACGGCAACCCCAACCACCACCCTAACCCTAACCCTCACCCTCACCCTCAGCCTAAGCCTAACGCTAAGCCTAATCCTAACCCTAAACCTAACCCTCACCCTCAACCTTGCCCTTACCCTAACCCTAATCCTAACCCTAACCCTCATCCTAAGCCTTAACCTAACCATAGCCCTAACCATCATACTAAACCTAATCCTCATCCCCACCCATACCCTCAGCCTAACCGTAAGCCTAAGCCAAACCCTAACCCTAACCCTCACATTCACCCTCACCTTCAACATAATCCTAAACCTAACCCTAACATTAAACCTCAACCTAACCCTCACCCTAACCCTAACACTAACCCTAACCATAACACTCAACCTAACCCTCCCCCTCACCTTAACTTTAAACCTAAACCTCACCCTCACCCTAACCATAATCCTAAACTTAAACCTCACCCTAACCCTGATCCTAACCCTCACCCTCACCCTCACTCTTACTGTAACTCTAACCCTAACCTTAACTATAATTCTAACCCTAAACCTAACCCAAACCCTGAACCTCACCCTAACTCTAAACCTAACATAAACCCTCACCCTAATCCTAATCCTAACCCTCAGCCTCACCTTAACCTTAACCCTAAACCTCACCCTAAACCTAACCCTAACACTCACCCTAACTCTAGTCCTCCCCCTAACCCTAATGCTAACCTAAACCTCATCCTAACACTCACCCTAACCCTAAAACACTAACACTAACACTCACCCTCACCCTCATGCTCTGCCTAAGCCTCCGCCTCAGCCTAAGACTAACCCTGACCCTCACACTCACCCTCACCCTAACCCTAACCCTAACACTAACCCTAACCCTAACCCTCACACTAACCCTCACCCTAACTATAACCCTAAACCTCACCCTCACCCTAACCCTAAATCTCACCCTGACCCTCACCCTCTGCCTAACATTAAGCCTAACCCTAACCCCAACTCTAACCCAAACACTAAACCTAATCCTCACCCTACACCTCACCCCAAACCTAACCCTAACCCTCACACTCACCCTAGCCCATACACAAACCCTAAGCATAAGCCTAACCATCACAATAACCCTCACTCTAACCCTAACACCAAAACTCACCCTAACCGTAACCCTCACCCTCAACCTCACCCTAACTCTAAACCTAAGCCTAATCCTTATCCTAACCCTCACACTCACCCTAACCCTAACCCTAACCCTAATCCTAAACCTCACCATAAACCTAAACCTTACCCTAACACTTACCCTCACCCTAACATTAACACTAACCCTAACACTAACCCTCACACTAACGCTAACAATCACCCTAAACCTAAACCTCACCCTATCCCTAAAGCTAACCCTCACCTTCACCCTAGCCCTCAACCTAACCCTAACACTCATCCTCACCTAAACCTCACACTAACCCAAACACTAATCCTCAACCTAAACCTCACCCTCACCCTAACCCTAACCCCGATCCTCACCCTAACCATAACCCTCACCTCAGTCTCACCCTCAGCCTAACACTAAGCCTAACCCAAACCCTAACCCTAACCCTCACACTCACCCTCACCCTAACCCTAATCCTAACCCTAACCCTCACCCTAACCCTTACCCTAAAAATAACCCTAACCCTAACCCTCATGCCAACCCTCCCCCTAACCCTAACTCTAACCCTAAACCTCACACTCACCCTAACCCAAATCCTAACCCTGAACCTAAACCTCACCCTAACCCTAATCCTAACCCTAACTCTTACCCTCACCCTCACCCTCACCGTAACCCTAACCTTAAACCTCACAATAACACTAATCCTAACCCTAAACCAAACCCTAACCCTAATCCCATACCTAACCCTCACCCTCAGTCTCACCGTCTCTGCAAAGGTAGCCAGAACAATAACACTTACAATAATCCTAACTCTAACCCTAATCCTAACCCTCACCCTCACCCTAACCTTCATCCTAACCATAACCCTCACCCTAAACCTAAGTCTCACCCTTACCATAACCATGACCCTCACCCTAACCCTAACCCTAACTCTCACCCTAACACTAACTCTAACCCTAAATCTCACCCTCACCCTCACCCTATCCCTCACCCTCACCCTCACCCTCATCTTAACCCAAAGCCAAAGCCTAACGCTAACCTTAACCCGCACCCACACACTAGCCCTCACCATAACCCTAACTGTAACACTAACCCTAACACTAACACTCACACTAACCCTAACCCTAAGCCTAACTCTTACCCTAAACTTCACCCTGATCCTAACCCTAACCCTAACCCTAACTGAAAATCTCATCCTAACCCTAACCCTAACCCTCAACATCACCCTAAACCTCACCCTTACCTTAACCTTAACCCTAACCCTAACCCTAAGAATAACCCAAACCCTAAACCTAACCCTAAACCTCACCGTAACTCTGACCATAACCCAAACCCTCACCCTAACCCTAACTCTGACACTAAAACTAACGCTAAATGTCACCCTAACCCTAAACCTAACCCTAACCCTCATGCTAGCACATACCCTAACCCTAATCCTAACCCTAACCCTAACTCTAACCCTCACACTCACCCTCAACCTTAATCCTAATCCTAACACTAAACCTTACCCTAACCCTAACTCTAACCCTAACCCGAACCCTAACCCTAACCCTAATCCTCAACCCCACCCTCATCCTCAGCCTAACCCTAAGCCTATCCCTAACATTAACCCTAACTCTAACCCTAAACCTCACCCTCACCCTAACCCTATCTCTAAACCTAATCCTAAATCTCACCCTGACCCTAATCCTAACCCTCACCCCCACCCTCCACCTCACTGTAACTCTAACCCTAACCCTAACAATAACACTAACCCTAAACCTAAGGATCACCCTAACCCTAACCCTCACCCCCACCCTCACCCTCAGCCTAAGCCTAACCCTAACACTAACCCTCACCCTCATTCTCACCCTAACCCTAACCCTAACCCTAAACCTCACCGAAAACCTCACCCTAATCCTCACCCTCACCCTCACTCTCACAGTGACCGTAACTCTAACCCTAACCCTAACAATAACAGTAAACCTAACCCTAACACTAACAATAACCATAAACCTCACCCTGTGCCTCACCCTCACCGCAAATGTAACACTAACCATAACACTAACAATAACCCTAAACATAACACTAAGCCTAAGCCTAAGCCTAAGCCTAACCCTAACCCTAACCCTCACCCTAAACCTAACCCTAACCCTAACCCACACCCTATCCCTAACCCTAACCCTAACACTAAACCTAAACCTAACCTTAACCCTAACCATAAACCTCATCATAGGACTCATCCTAAACCTAACCCTAACCCTAACCCTCACTCTCGGCCTAAGCCTAAGCCTAAGCTTAAGCCTAACCCGAACTCTAAACCTCAACCTAACCATCACCTTTACCTAACCCTAACACTAACCCTAACTCTAAACCTAAACCTCACCATCACCCTAACCCTAACTCTAACCCTAACACTAAAACTAAACCTCACCCTAACCCTAAACCTAACCCTCATCCTCAACTTCACTGTAACCCTAACCCTAACCCTAACAATAACCCTAACACTAAACCTAACCCTCAGCCTCACCATAACCCTCAACATAACCCTAACCCTCAATCTAACCCTCACCCTCACCCTAACCCTAACCCTAAACCTCCCCCACACCCTAACCCTAAACGTAACCCTAACCCTCACCGTAACCCTCACCGTAACCCTAACCCTAATCCTAACCCTAAACCTAATTCTAAACCTAAACCTAACCCTAACACTAACACTAACCCTAACTCTAACCCTAAACCTCACCCTCACCCTAACCCTAACTCTAACCCTAACCTGAAACCTAAACCTCATCCTAACCCTAACGCTCACCCTCACCCTCAACATAACCCTAACCCTAACCCTAACAATAAACCTAAACCTAACCCTAACCCTCATCATAACCATAGCCTTCACCCTAACCCTAACCCTCACTCTAACACTTACCCTCACCCTAACACTAACCCTAACCATTACACTAAAACTCACACTAACCCTAATCATCACCCTAACCCTAAACCTCACCCTAACCCTAACTCTCACCCTCAACTTATCCCTCAACCTAACCATAACCCTCATCCTCACCCTTAACCTCACACTAACCATAACACTAATCCTGAATCTAACCCTCAACCTCACCCTAACCCTAACCCTCACCTTACCATAACCCTCACCCTCAGCCTAACCCTCACCTTTACACTTACAGTCACCCTAACACTAACACTCACCCTCAACCTCAGCCTCAGCCTAACCCTAAGCCTAAGCCTAACCCTAACCCTAACCCTAACCCTCACCCTCACCCTAATCCTAACCCTAACCCTCATCCTAACCCTTAACCTACCATAACCCTAACCATCATTCTAAACCTAATCCTCATACACACCCAAACCCTCAGCCTAACCTTAAGCCTAAGCCAAACCCTAACCCTAACCCTCACACTCACTCAACCGTCAACCTAATCCTAAACCTAACCCTAACCCTAACATTAAACCTCAACCTAACCCTCACCCTAACCCTAACACTAACCCTAACACTCAACCTAACCCTCCCCCTAAACCTAACTCTAACCCTAAGCCTCACCCTCACCATAACCATAATCCTAAAACTAAACCTCACCCTAACCCTGATCCTAACACTCACCCTCACCCTCACCCTTACTGTAACTCTAACCCTAACCTTAAATATAACACTAACCCTAAACCTAACCCAAACGCTGAACCTCATCGTAATATTAACCCTAACAAAAACCCTCACCCTAATCCTAATCCTAACCCTCAGCCTCACCTTAAACCCTAACCCTCACCCTAACCCTAACACTCACCCTCACCATAACCCTAACCTTAACCCTAAACATCACACTAACGCTAACCCTAACCCTCAGCCTAACTCTAGCCCTCCCCCTAATCCTAATGCTAACCCTAAACATCATCCTAACACTCACCCTAACTCTAAAACCCTAACACTAACACTCACCCTCACCCTCATGCTCCGCCTAAGCCTCCGCCTCAGCCTAAGACTAACCCTGACCCTCACACACCCTCACCCTAACCCTAACCATAACACTAACCCTAACCCTAACCTTCACACTAACCCTCCCCCTAACCCTAACTCTAACCCTAAACCTCACACTCACCCTAACCCTAATCCTAAACCTGACACTAAATCTCACCCTAACCATAACCCTAACCCTCACCCTTACCCTCACCCTCACCCTCTCCTTAACTCTAACCCTAACCTTAACAATAACACTAATCTTCCTATCCATAACCATCACCCTCAGCCTCACCATCACTGCAAAAGTCACCAGAACTATAACACTAATACTCCTAACCCTAACCCTAATCCTAACAATCACCCTCACCCTAACCCTAATCCTAAACCTAATCCTCACTCTAACCCTAACCCTAACCTCACCATAACCCTAACCCTCATCCTAACCCTCACCCTAACATTAACCCTAACCCTCACCCTAGCCTTCACGCTAACCCTAATCCTAACCCTAACCCTCATTCTAACTCTAACCCTAACCCTCACCATAACCCTCACACTCACCCTAACCCTCATCCTCACCCTAACCCTCACCCTAACCCTAACCCTCACCCTCACCATAACCCTAACCCTCATCCTAACCCTAACCCTAACCCTAAACCTAAACCTAAACCTCACCCTAACAATAACCCTAACCCTCACCCTCACCATATCTCTAACCCTAATACTAACCCTTAGCCTCACCTTAACCCTTACCCTAACTCTAACCCTAAATCTCACCCTAATGCTAAACCTAACCCTCACCCTAAATCTAGCCCTCACCCTAACTCCAATGCTAAACCTAAACCTCATCCTAACACTCACCGTAACCCTAAAACCCTAACCCTCACCCTCACCCTCACGCTCTGCCTAAGCCTCCGCCTCAGTCTAAGACTAACCGTGACCCTCACACTCACCCTCATCCTAACCCTAACAGTAACACTAACCCTAACCCTAACCCTCACACTAACCCTTACCCTAATGCTAACTCTAACCCTAAACCTCACCCTTACCCTAACCCTAAACCTCACCCACACCCTCCCCATCTGCCTAACATTAAGCCTAACCCTAAACCCAACCCTAACCCTAACACTAACCCTACCCCTCAACCTACCCCTCACCCCAACCCTAACCCTCACCCTCACCCTAGCCCATACCCAAACCCTAAGCCTAAGCCTAACCCTCATCCTAACCCTCACTCTAACCCTAACCCCAACACTCACCCTAACCTTAACCCTCACCCTCACCCTAACTCTAAACCTAACCTTAACCCTAACCCTAACCCTCACACTCACCCTCACCTTAACCCTAACCCTAATCCAAACTAACACTAACCCTCAACCCCACACTAAAACTCACCCTATCCCCAACCCTAACCCTAACACTAACCCTAACCCTCACCATACCCCTCACACTAACCCTAAGCCTAACCCTCACCCTCAACCTAGCCCATACCCAAACCCTAAGCCTAAGCCTAACCCTCATTCTAACCCTAAACCCAACACTCACCCTAACCCTAACCCTCACCCTCACACTCACCCTAATTCTAAACCTAACCCTAACCTTAACCCTAACCCTCACACTCATCCTCACTTTAACCCTAACCCTAATACTAACCCTAACACTAACCCTCACACCCACACTAAACCTCACCCTAACTCTAACCCTAACACTAACCCTAACCCTAACCTTAAACCTCAGCCTCACCCCAACCCTAACTCTAACCCTAAACCTCACCCTCACCCTAAACCTAACCCTAACCCTAATCCTAAACCTCACCCTAAACCTAAACTTTACCCTAACACTTACCCTCACCCTAACACTTACACTAACCTTAACACTAACACTCATACTAACGCTAACAATCACCCTAAACCTAAACCTCACCCTAACCCTAACCCTAAACCTCACCCTCACCCTAGGCCTCACCCTAATCCTAACTCTCATCCTCACCCTAAACCTCACACTAACCCTAACACTAATCCTCAATCTAACCCTCACCCTCACCCTAACCCTAAGCAGAACCCTCACAATTACAATAACCCTCACCCTCAGCCTAACCCTCACCTTTACTCTGTCACCCTCATCCTAACCCTCACCCCAAAGCTAACCCTCATCCTAACCCTCACACTAACCGTAACCCTAACCATCACCCTAACCCTAACCCTCACCCTCGACTTCAGCCTCAGCCTAACCCTAAGCCTAAGCCTAACCCTAACCCTCATCCTAACTCTCAACCTAACCATTACCGGAACCATCAATCTAAACCTAATCCTCATCCCCACCATCACCCTCAGCCTAACCCTAAGCCTAAGCTTAACCCAAACAGTAACCCTCACACTCACCCTCAGCATAACCCTAATCCTAACCCTAACCTTAACCCTAAACCTAAACCTCAACCTAACCCTCACCCTAACACTAACCCTAAGTCTCACCCTCACTTTAGTCCTCAACATAACCCTCACCTCAAACCTAACCCACACCCTCAATGTAACCCGAAACTTAACCCTCCCCCTAACCCTACGCCTAAACCTAAACCTCACCCTAACCCTAACACTAAATCTCACCCTCACCCTAGCCCTCACTGTAACCCTAATTGTAACCCTAAACCTCATTCTAACCCAAACCCTAACCCTATCCCTAAACCTCGCCCTAATCCTAAACCTAATAGTAACCCTCAAACTAATGCTAACCCTGACACTCAATGTAATACTAACCCTAAACCTCAAACTAACACCAACCCTCACACTCACAATCGCCCTCAGCCTAAACCGAAGCCTAATCCTAACCCTAACCCTAACCCTCATACTCACCTTCACCCTAACCCTAATCCTAACCCTGACACTAAACCTCACCCTAACCCTAACCCTAACCCTAACGCTTACCCTCACCCTTACCTTCACTTTAACTCTAACCCTATACCCTAACAATAACACTAATCCTAACTCGAAACTTAACCTAACCCTAATCCTATCCCTAACCCTCACCCTCAGCCTCACCATCACTGCCAAGGTAACCAGAACCATAACACTAACAATAATCCTAACCCTAAACCTAATCCTAACCCTCACCCTCACCCTAACCCTCATCCTCAACCTACCTCTAACCCTAACCCTAACCCTTTCCCTCACCATAACCCTAACCCTCATCCTAACCGTCACCCTTACCCTAACACTAACACTTAACCTCACCCTAAAAATAACCCTAACCCTCACCCACACCCTAGCCCTCGCCCTAACACTAATCCTAAACCTAATCCTCATCCTAACTCTCCCCCTAATCCTTAACTGAAAACCTAACTCAAAACCTTCACCCTAACCCTAAACATAACCCGAACCATAACTATCACCCAAATGCTAACCCTAACCTGAACCCTAACCCTAAAACTCAACCTCACTCTCAGCTTAATGCTAAGGCTAATCCTAACACTAAGCCTAACCCAAGCACTCACCCTAACACTACCCCTAATCGTAATCCTAAACCTAACCCTAACCCTCACCCTCATCCTAACCCTCACCCTAACCCCAAGCCTAACACTAACCCTAACCCTAACCCTCACCCTAACCCCAACCCTAACACTAACCCTAACCCTAACACTAACCCTCACCCTAACCCTAACAATAACACTAAACCTAACCCTAACCCTCACCCTCATCCCTCACCCTAACCCCAAGCCTAACACTAACCCTAACCCTAACCCTCACCCTAACCCCAACCCTAACACTAACCCTAACCCTAACCCTAACCCTCACCCTAACCCTAACACTAACACTAACCCTAACCCCAACCCTCACCCTAACCCTAACCCTAACCCTCAAGCTCACCCTAACCCTAACCCTAACACTAACCCTCACACTCACCCTCAATTTAATCCTAATCCTAATCCTAACCCTAATCTTCACCTTCAACCTAACCCTCACCCTAACCCTACCCCTAACAGCAACACTAACCCTAACCCTAACCCTAACTCTCACCCTATCCCTAAGCCTAACCCTACCCCTAACCGTAACCCTCACACTCACCTTCAATCTAAACCTGATCCTAAACCTAACCCTCACCTTTACCCTTACTGTCACCCTCACCCTAACCCTACCCTTAACACTATCACTAACCCTAACCCTCACCGTAACCCTAAACCTAAACCTCACCCTAACCCTAACCCTAACCCTCACACTCACGCTCGGTCTAAGCCTAAGCCTAACCCTAAGCTTAAGCATAACCCTAACCCTCACACTGACACTCACCCTAACCCTAACACTATCACTAATGCTAACTCTAACCCTAAACTTCACCCACACCCTAAACCTAACTCTAACCCTAACCCTAAACATAAACCACACCCTAAACCTAACCCGAACTCTCACCCTCACCATAAATGTAACACTAACCCTAACCTAACAATAACCCTAACCCTAACCCTAACCCTCATTCTAACCATAACCCTCACCCTAAACCTAACCCTCAAAGTAACACTTACCCTCACCCTAACACTAACCCTAACCCTAACACTAACACTCAAACTAACCCTAACAATCACCCTAACATTAAACCTCACCCTAAGCCTAACCCTAAAGCTCACCCTCAACCTAGCCCTCACCCTAACCCTAACCCTCATCCTCACTCTAAACCTCACACTAACCCTAAACCTAATCATCAATCTTAACCTCACCCTCACCCTAACCCTAACCCTAACCCTAGACCTTACCTTAATCCTCACTCTCAGCCTAACCCTCAGATTTTCCCTTACCGTCACCCTCACCCAAATCCCTCACCCTAACCATAACCCTCTTCCTAACCTTCACCCTGACCATAATCCTAAGCATCACCCTAACCCTAACCCTGACCCTCAACCTCACCATCAGCCTAACCCTAAAGCCTAAGCCAAACCCTCACACTAACCCTCATCCTCACCCTAGCCCTCACCCTAAGCCTAATCCTAACCCTAACCTTAATCATAACCCTAAACCTAACACTAACCCTAACCATCACACAAAACCTAATCCTCATCCCCACTCTCACCCACAGCCTAACCCTAAGTCTAAGCCTAACCCTAACCCTAACCCTCACACTCAACCTCACCATAACCCTAATCCTAAACCTAACCCTAACCCTAACCCTAAACCTCAAGCCAACCCTCACCCTAACCCTAACCCTAACACTAAACCTAACCCTAACCCTCACCCTAACTATCTCCCTAACCCTTACTCTAACCCTAAACCTCACCCTCACCCTAACCCTAAACCTCAGCCTCACCCTCACCCTCACCATAACTCTAACCCTAACCCTAACAATAACCCTAACCCTAACACTAACCTTAACGCTCATCCTCACCGTAACCCTAAACCTAACCCAAGCCCTCACCCTAACCCTAACCCTAACCCTAACCCTCACCCTCAGCCTCACAGTCACCGAAAACTTAACCATAACACTAATAACCCTAATCCTAACCCTAATCCTAACCATCACCCTCACCCTAAACCTAACCCTAACCTTCACCCTAATCCTAAACCTCAACCTCACCATAACCCTAACCCTAACACTCACCCTAACCCTAAACCTAACCCTAATCCTAAACCTTGCCATAATGTTAACCCTAACCCTCACACTCAACCTTGCCCTCATCCTAACCCTAATCCTAACCCTAAACCTTATCCAATCCCTCACCCTAATCCTAACCCTAAACCTGACCCTAACCATAACCCTCACCCTCATCCTCAGCCTAACCCTAAGCCTAAGCCTAACCCGAACCCTAACCCTCACACTCAACCTCATCCTAACCCTAATCCTAATCCTAAGACTAACACTAACCCTAACACTAACCCTCAACCTAACCCACCCCCAACCCTAACTCTAAACCTAAACCTCACCCTCACCGTAACCCTAACCCTCACCATCACCCTCACCCTCAGCCTAAACCTAAGCCTAACCCTAACCCTCACCTTAGCTCTCACCCTAACCCACCCACTAACCCTAACTCTAAACCTAATCCTCACCCTCAACCTAACCCTAAACCTAAACCTCACCCTAAATCTCACCGTAAGCCTAACCCGCACCCTCACCCTCACCCTCACCGTAACTCTAAACCTAACCCTCACAATAACACTAACCATAACCCTAACCCTAACCATAAATCTCACCCTCAGCCTCACCCTCACTGCAAACTTAAACCTATCCATAACACTAATATTAACCCTTACCCTAACCCTAACCCTAACTCTAACCCTAACCCTATCCCTAATCCTCACCCCACCCTCACCCTCAGCCTAACCCTAAGCCTAACCCTAACCCTAACCCTAACTTTAACCCTAAACCTCACCCTAACCCTATCTCTAAACCTAACCCTAAACCTCAGCCTAACCCTAACCCTAACCCTACCCACACACTCACCCTCATGGTAACTCTAAACCTAACCCTAACCATAACACTAACCCTAACCCTAACCATCACCCTAAACCTAATCCTCACCCCCAGCCTCAACCTCAGCCTAAATGTAAGCCTAAGCCTAACCCTAACCCTCACCCTCACCCTCACCCTAACCCTAATCGTAACCCTAAATCTATCCCTAACCCTCCCCCTCCCCCTCCCCCTCCCCCGAATTCTAACCCTAAACCTCACCAGCACCCTAACCCTAACCCTAACCCTAACACTAAACCTCACCCTAAAACTCACCTTAACCCTCACCCTCACTCTCAACATGACCATAACTCTAACCCTAACCCTAACAATAATACTAACCCTAACCCTAACCCTAACCGTAATACTAACCATAAACCTCACCCAGAGCGTCACCCTCACCGCAAACTTAACACTAATCATAACACTAACAATAACCCTAACCCTAACCCTAACCCTAAACCTAAACCTCACCCTAACACTAAACCTTACCCTTACCCTCACCCTCACCGCAACATTAACCCTAACCCTAAACCTAACAATAACCGTAAACCTAACACTAACCTTAACCATAAACATAACCCTCACCTAACGCTAACCCTCACCCTAAAACTAACCCTAGTCCTAACACTAACCCTCACACTGACCTTAACACTAATCCTCAATCTAATTCTCACCCTCACCCTAACCCTAAACCTAATACTCACCTTAACCCTCAACTTGACCCTTACTGTCAACCTTACCCTAACCCTCACCCTAACACCAATCCTCATCCTAACCCTCACCCTAACCATGACCCTAACCATCATGCTAACCCTAACCCTCAACCTCACCCTCAGCCTCAGCCTAACCCTAAGCCTATGCCTAACTCTACCCTAATCCTCACCCTCACCCTAGACCTCACCCTAACTCTAATCCTAACACTGACCCTCATCCTAACCCTAACCCTAACCCTAAAAATAACCCTAAACTTAACCCTAACCCTCATTCTCACCATAACACTCACCCTAAACTTAAACCTCACCCTAACAATTACCCTCACCCTAACACTAACCCTAAGCCTAAAACTAACCCTCACACTAACCCTAACGATCACCCTAACCCTAACACTCACCCTAACCCTAAACCTAACCCTTATCCTCACCCTACACCTCAACCTAATCCTAATCCTCATCCTCACTCTAAACCTCACACTAACCCCAAAAACTAATCCTCAATCTAAACCACACCCTAACCCTAACCCTAAACCTCACCCTAACCCTAACCCTCACACTTACTGTAATCCTAATTCTCAGCCTAACCCTCAACATTACCTTTACTGTCACCCTCACCCTAACCCGCACACTAACCCTAACCCTCATCCTAACCCTCACCGTGACCATAACCCTAAGCAAGCATCACCCTAATCCTAAACCTCACCCACAACCTAACCCTAACACTCACTCTCACACTAACCCTCACACTAACACTAACTCTATCCCTAAACCTCACCCTCACCCTAACCCTAACCCTCATCCTCACCCTCAACCTCAGCCTAACCCTAAGCCTAACCGTAACCCTCACCCTAACCCTCACACTCAACCTCACAGTAACCGTAATCCTAATCCTAACCATAACCCTAACCCTCACCCTAACCCTAACACTAACCCTAACATTAACCCTAACACTAACCCTAACCCTAACACTCACCCTAACCCTAACTCTAAAATTAAACCTCACCCTCAAACTAACCCTAACCATAAACCTCACCCTAAACCTAACCCTAAACCTCGCACTCACCCTAGCCCTCAGCCTAACCCTAATCCTAACACTAACCCTCAACCTAACCTTCACCCTAACCCTAATCCTAACACTCACCCTAAACCTAAACCTCACACTCAACCTCACCCTCAGCCTAACCCTAAGCCTAACCCTTAACCTAACCCTAACCCACACACTCACCCTCACCCTAACCCTAATCCTAAACCTAACCCTAACCCTCACACTAACCCTTATCCTAATCCTATCCTAACACTAACCCTAACCATAACCGTCAACCTAACCCTCACACTAAGCCTATCGAACCCTAAACCTCACCCTACCCCTAACCCTAACTCTAACTCTAACCCTAACCCTAAACCTCACCCTAACCCTAACCCTAACAATCACCCTCACCCTCATCCTCAACGCAACCCTAAATCTAAAATTAAAAATATCCCTTACACGAACCCTAACCCTCAACCTAACTGTAACCCTCACCCTAACCCTAACCATCACCCTAACACTAATGGTAACCCTAACACTAACCCTCACACTAACCCTAAACCTCACCCTAACCCTAACCCTAACCCTAACCATCAACCTCACCCTAGCCCTCACCCTAACCCTAATTCTAACTCTTACCATTACCTATCCCTCAACCCTTATCCTTACCCTAAACCTCACACTAACCCTAACCCTAATCCTCAATCTAACCCTCACCCTCACCCTAACCCCTAACCGTCACACTTACCCTAACCCTCACTCTAACCCTAACCCTCACCCTTATCTTAAGCCTCACCTACAGCCTAACCCTCAAATTTACCCTTACCTTCACTCTCACCTTAACACTCAGTCTATCCCTAAACCTCATCCTAAACTTCAAGCTAACCAAAACACTAACCATCACCCTAAACCTAACCCTCACACTCAATCTCACCCTCACCCTAACCCTAATCCTAACCCTAACCCTAATCCTAACCCTAACCCTCACCCTCAGCCTCATGCTCTCTCCAAAAGTAACCTTAAACATAACACTAACAATAAACCTAACCCTAACCCCTATCCTAACCCTCCACTACACCCTAACCCTAATCCTAACTCTAACCCTCACCCTCAGCCTCACACTCACTCCAAAAGTAACCTTAACCATAACACTAACAATAAACGTAACCCTAACCCCAATCCTAACCCTCCACCTCACCCTAACCCTAATCCTAACCCTAACCCTCACCCTCAGCCTCACCCTCACTCCAAAAGTAACCTTAACCATAACACTAACAATAAACCTAACCCTAACCCCAATCCTAATCCTCAACCTCACCATAACCCTAATCCTAACCCTAACACTCACCCTAACCCTAATCCTCACCCTCACTGTAACCCTAAACCTCATCCTACCCCTCACCCTAACCCTAATCCTCACCCTCACTGTAAAACTAACCCTCACCCCCAACATCACCCTCAGCCTAACCCTAAGCCTAAACCTAACCCTAACCATAACCCTCACACACACCCTCACCCTAACCCTAATCCTAAACCTAACCCTATCCCTAAAAATCAACCTAACCCTAACCCTAACCTTAACCCTCCCAATAACCCTAACTCTAAACCTAATCCTCACCCTCAACCTAACACTAACACTAAACCATACCCTAAATCTCACCGTAACCCTAACCCTCACCCTCAACCTCACTGAAACTCTAAACCTAACCTTAACAATGACACTAACCATAACCCTAACCCTAACCATAAACCTTACCCTAAGCCTCACTCTCACTGCAAACTTAAACCTAACCGTAACACTAACATTAACCCTTACCCTAACCCTAACCCTAACTCTAACCCTAAACCTAACCCTAGTCCTCACACCCACCCTCACCCTCATCCTAACCCTAAGCCTAACCCTAACATTAACCCTATCTTTAACCCTAAACCTCACCCTCACCCTAACACTATCTCTAAACCTAACCCTAAACCTCAGCCTAACCCTAACCCTAACTGTACCCGCACCCTCACCGTCACAGTAACTCTAACCCTAACCCTAAAAATAACACTAACCCTAACCCTAACAATCACCCTAATCCTAATCCTCACCCCCAGCCTCACCCTCAGCTTCACCCTAAGCCTAAGCCTAACCATAACCCTCACCCTCACCCTCATCCGAACCCTAATCCTAACCCTAACCCTATCCCTAAACCACAACCTAACCCTCACCCTCACCCTAATACTAACACTAAACCTAACCTTAACCCTCACCCTAACCCTCCCCTCACCCTAACTCTAAACCTAAACCTCACCAGTACCCTAAACCTAACCCTAACCCTAACCCTAAACCTCACCCTAAACCTCACCCTAACCTTCACCCTCACACTCACCATGACTGAAACTCTAACCCTAACCCTAAAAATAATACTAAACCTAACCCAAACACTAACACTAACCATAACCCTCACCCTTAGCCTCACCCTCGCCGCAAACTTAACACTAACCATAACACTAACAATAACCCTAACCCTAACCCTAAGCCAAACCCTAACCCTTACCCTAACCCTAACCCTCACCCTAACCCTAACCCTAATCCTAACCGTAAAACTAACCCTAACCCTCAACCTAAACCTAAACCTCATCCTAAACCTCACCCTAAACATAGCCCTAACCCTCCTCCTAAACCTAACCCTAACCCTAACTCTAACTCTCACCCTAACCCTCACACTAACCTTAACCCTAACACTAACCCTAACTCTAACCCTAAACCTCACCATCACCCTAAACCTAACTCTAAACCTAACCCTAAATATAAACCTCACCCTAACCCTAACCTAACCCTCACCCTCACCCTCAGCTTAACCGTTACCCAAACCCTAGAATAACCCTAACCCAAACCCTAACCCTAACCCTCACCCTCACCCTAACCCTAACCCTAACCCAAGCCCTCACCCTAAACCTAACCTTAACACTAACCCTAAACCTCACCATAACCCTAAACCTAAACCTCACCCTCAGCCTCAGCCTCACCTTAAATTTAACATTAATCATAACACTAACAATAACCCTAACCCTAAACCTAATCCTAACCCTCACCCTCACCCTAACACTAACCTCAACCCTAACACTCACCCTAATCCTAAACCTAACCCTAATCCTAAATCTCGCCATAATTCTAACCCTAACCCTCCCCCTAACCCTTGCCCTCATCCTAACCCTAATCCTTACACTAAACCTCATCCTAACCCTCACCTTAATGCTAACCCTAACCCAATCCCTCACCCTAACCCTAACACTCAACCTCAAACTCAGCCTAACCCTAACGCTAACCCTCACACTCAAACTCACCCTAACCCTAATCCTAACACTAAACCTAACCCTAACCCTAACCCTTACAATCACCCTAACCCTCACCCTAACCCTAACTCTAAACCTAAACCTCACCCTCAACCTGACCCTAACTCTAACCCTAACCCTAAACCTAAGCCATACCCTAACCCTAACCCTTACCCTCACCCTCACCTTCACCGTAACCTTAACGCTAACCCTAACGCTAACAGTTACCCTAAACCTAACACTAAACCTAACCCTAAACATAACCCTCACCCTAACGCTATAACTCACCCTAACACTAACCCTCACCCTAAAACTAACCCTAGTCTTAACACTAACCCTCAAACTAACCCTAACCATCACCTTAACCCTAAAACTCAACCTATCCCTATCCCTAACCCTCACCCTCACCCTAGCTCTCACACTAACCCTAACCCTCATTATCACCCTAAAACTCACTCTAACCTTCACACTAATCCTCAATCTTAACCTCACCCTCACCCTAACCCTTACCCTAATCCTCACCCTAACCCTCACCATGACACTTACTGTCACCCTCACCATAAACCTCACCCTAACCCTAACCCTTATCCTAACCCTCACCCTAACCATGACCCTAACCATCATGCTAACCCTAACCCTCAACCTCAACCTAAGCCTCAGTCTAAACCTAAGCCTAAGCCTAACCCTAACCCTAATCCTCACCCTCAACCTAGCCCTCACCCTAACCCTAATCCTAACCCTGACCCTCATCCTAACCCTAACCCTAACCCTAAAAACAACCCTAAACCTAACCCTAACCCTAACCCTAACCCTAAACCTAACCCTCACCATAACACTAACCCTAAACCTAACACTAACACTCACACTAACCCTAATGATCACCCTAAGGTTAACACTCACGCTAACCCTAAGCCTAACCTTCACCCTCAACCTAACCCTAACCCTCATCCTCACCCTAAACCTCACACTAACCCTAAGACTAATCCTCAATCTAAACCACACCCTCACCCTAAACCTAAACCCAACACTCACCCTAACACTAACCCTCACCGTTACCGTAATCCTCATTCTCAGATAACCCTCAACTTTACACTTACTGTCCTGTCAACCTCACCCTAACCCTCATACTAACCCTAACCCTCATCCTAACCTGACCCTGACCGTAACCCTAAGCATCACCCTAATCCTAACCCTCACCCTCAACCTAACCCTAACATTAACCCTCACACTAACACTAACTCTAACCCTAAACCTCACCCTCACTCTAAGCCTCACCATCACCCTCACCCTCAGCCTAACACTAAGTCTAACCCTAAACCTAACCCTCACACTCACCCTCACCCTCACCCTAAATCTAATCCTAACCCTAACCCTAACCCTCAACCTAACCCTAACCCTAACCCTAACCCTAACCCAAACACTAACCCTAACCCTAACCCTCACCCTAACCCTAACTCTAAAATTAAACGTCACCCTCACCCTCACCCTAACCCTAAACCTCAGCCTAACCCTAACCCAAACACTCACAGTCATCCTAGCCCTCACCCTAACACTAGTCCTAACCCTAATCCTCATCCTAACACTCACATTAACCCTAACACTTACCCTCAACCGCACTCTCAGCCTCACCATAACTCTAACCCTAACCCTAACAATGACACTAACCCTAAACCTAACGATCACCCTAACACTAATCCTCACCCCCACCCTCACCCTCAGCCTAACCCTTAGCCTACGCCTAACCCTAACACTAACCCTCACCCTCACTCTCACCCTAACCCTAATCCGAACCCTAAACCTATCCCTAAACCTCAACCTAACCCTCACCCTCACCATAATGCTAACACTAAACCTAAACCTAACCCTCACCCTAAACCATCCCCCTAACCTGAACTCTAACCCTAAACTTCACCAGCACCCTAAAACTAACCCTAACCCTAAACCTCACCGTAAACCTCACCCTAACCCTCACCCTCAACCTCACTCTCACAGTGACCGTAACTTTAACCCTAACCCTAACAATAACAGTAACCCTAACCCTAACCCTAACAATAACCATAAACCTCACCCTGTGCCTCACCCTCACCGCAAAATTAACACTAACCATAACATTAACAATAATCCTAAACCTAACCTTAAGCCTAAGCCTAACCCTAACCCTAACCGTAACACTCACGAAAACCCTAACCCTAACCCTAAACCTAATCCTAACCCTAACACTAAACCTAACACTAACCCTAAACCTAAACCTAAACCTCATCCTAACACTCACCCTAAACCTAACCCTTACCCTCACCCTAACCCTCACCCTAACCCTCACCTTAACCCTAACCCTAACAATAACCCTAACACTAAACCTAAACCTCACCATCACCCTAAACCTAACTCTAACCCTAACCCTAAAACTAAACCTCACCCTAACTCTAAACCTAACCCTCACCCTCAACTTCACTGTAATCCTAACCCTAACCCTAACAATAACCCTAACACTAAACCTAACCCTCACCCTAACCATAACGCTCAACATAACCCTAACCCTCAATCTAACCCTCACCCTCAACCTAACCCTAACCCTAACCGTAACCCTAACCCTAAACCTAACCCTAACCCTAACCATCACGTTAAACCTATTCCTCATCCCCACCCTCACCCGAGCCTAACCCTAAGCCTAAACCTAACCCTAACCTTAACCCTCAAACTTACCCTCACCCTAATCGTAACACTAACACTAACCCTTACTCTAACCCTAAACCTCACCCTCACCCTAACCCTAACTCTAACCCTAATCTGAAACCTAAACCTCATCCTAACCCTAACCCTCACTCTCACACTCACTCTCAACATAACCCTAACCCTAACCCTAACCCTAACAATAAACCTAACCCTAACCCTAACCCTCATCCTAACCATAACCTTCACCCTAACCCTAACCATCACCCTAACACTTTCCCTCACCCTAACACTAACCCTAAACATAACACTAACCGTCACACTAACCCTAACCATCACCCTAACCCTAAACCTCACCCTAACCCTAACTCTCACCCTCAACCTAGCCCTCAACCTAACCCTAAACCTCATCCTCACCCTTAACCTCACACTAACCTTAACACTAATCCTGAATCTAAATCTCAACCTCACCCTAATCCTAACCCTCACCTTACCTTAACGCTCACCCTCACCCTAACCCTCACCATAACATAAATCCTCATCCTTACCCTCACCCTAACGGCAACCTCAACCATCAACCTAACCCTAACCCTCACCCTCACCCTAGCCATCACCCTAACCCTAATCCTAACACTAACACTTATCCTAACCCTTAACCTAACCATAACGCTAACCATCATTCTAAACCTAATCCTCATCCCCACCCATACCTCAGCCTAACCCTAAGCCTAAGCCAAACGCCAAACCCTAACCCTAACCCTCAAACTCACCCTGACTTTCACCCTAATCCTAAACCTAACCCTAATCCTAACATTAAACCTCAACCTAACCCTCACCCTAACCCTAACACTAACCCTAACCCTAACACTCAACCTAACCCTCCCCCTAATCCTAACTCTAACCCTAAACCTCAGCCTCACTCTAACCATAATCCTAACACTAAACCTCACCCTAACCCTGATCCTAACCCTCACCCTCACCCTCACACTTAATGTAATTCTAAGCATAAATTTAACTTATAACACTAACCTTAAACCTAACCCAAACCCTGACCCTCACGGTAACTCTAACCCTAAAACAAACCCTCACCCTAATCCTAATCCTAACCCTCAGCCTCACCCTAACCCTAACCCTAACCCTAAACTTCACCCTCACACCATAACCCTAACCCTAACCCTAAACCCTACCCTAACGCTAACCCTAAACCTCACCCTAACTCTAGCCCTCCCCCTAACCCTAATGCTAACCCTAAACCTCATCCTAACACTCACCCTAACCCTAAAACCCTAACCCTAACACTCACCCTCACCCTCACGCTCTGCCTAAGCATCCGCCTCAGCCTAAGACTAATCCTGACCCATACACTCAACATCACCCTAACCCTAACCGTAACACTAAACCTAACCCTAACCTTCACACTAACCCTCCCCCTAACCCTAATTCTTACCCTAATCCTCATCCTCATCCTAACCCTAAACCTCACCCTCACCCTCAGCCTCCGCCTAACATTAAGCCTAACCCTAACTGCAACCCTAACCCTAACACTAACCCTAACACTAACCCTACCGCTCACCCTAAACCTAACCATAACCCTCACCCTCACCCTAGCCCATACCCAAACCCTAAGCCTAAGCCAAACACTCACCCTAACCCTCACTCTAAACCTAACCCCAACACTCACCCTAACTGTAACCCTCACCCTCACCCTCACCCTAACTCTAATCATTACCCTAACCCTAAACCTCACACTCACCCTCACCTTAACCCTAACCCTAATCCTAACCCTAACACTAACCCTCAACCCCACACTATATATCACCCTATCCCCAACCCCAACCCTAACACTAACCCTAACCCTCACCCTACCTCTCACCCTAACCCTAACCCTAACCCTCACCCTCAACCTAGCCTATACCCAAACCCTATGCCTAAGACTAACCCTCACCCTAATCCTCACTCTAACCCTAACCCCAACACTCACCATAACCGTAACACTCACCCTCACCCTCACCCTAACTCTAAACCTAACCCTAACCCTAATCCTAAACCTCACACTCACCCTCACCTTAACCCTAACCCTAATCCAAACTCTAACACTAACCCACAACCTCACACTAAAACTCACCCTATCCCCAACCCTAACCCTAACACTAAACTTAACCCTCACCCTACCCGTCACACTAACCCTAACCCTAATCCTCACCGTAAAACTAGCCTATACCCAAACCCTAAGCCTAAGCCTAACCCTTACCCTCACCATAACTCTAACCCTACTCCTAACATTAACCCTAACCCTAACACTAAACCTAACCCTTACCCTCACCCTAACTCTTCCCCTAACCCTAACTCTAACCCGAAACCTCACCATCACCCTAACCCTAAACCTCACCCTCACCCTCACCATAACTCTAACCCTAACCCTAAAAATAAACCTAACACTAACACTAACCCTAACCCTCATCCTCACTGTTACCCTAAACCTAACCCAAGCCCTCACCCTAACCCTAACCCTAACCCTAACTCTCACCCTAACCGCAAACCTCAACCTCACGGTAACACTAACCCAAACACTCACCCTAACCCTAAAACTAACCCTAATCCTAAACCTTGCCATAATGCCAACCCAAAACCTCAACCTCACCCTTGCCCTCATCCTAACCCTAATCCTAACCCTAAACCTCATCCTAACCCTCACCCTAACCCTAAACCTCATCCTAACCCTTACCCTAACCATAAACCTAACCATCATGCTAAACCTAACCCTCAACCTCACCCTCAGCCTCAGCCTAACCCTATACCTAACCCTGACCCTCATCCTAACCCTAACCCTAACCCTAAAAATTATCCTAAACCTAACCCTAACACTCATTCTAAACATAAACCTCACCCTAACCCTAAACCTCAACCTAACACTTACCCTCACCCTAACACTAACTCTAACCCTAACACTAACACTCACACTAACCCTAATGATCACCCTAAGGGTAACACTCACGCTAACCCTAATCCTAAACCTCACCCTCACTCTGGCCCTCAACCAAACCCAAACCCTCTTGCTCACCCTAAACCTCACATTAACCCTAACACGAATCCTCAATTTAAACCACACCCTCACCCTAACCCTAAACCTATCCCTCACCGAAACAATAACCCTCACCCTTACTGTAATCCTCACTCTCAGCCTAACCCTCACCTTTAACCTTACTGTCACCGTCACCCTAACCCTCACACTAACCCTAAACCTCACCCTGACCGTAACCCTAAGCATCACCCTAACCCTAACCCTCACC
Source organism: Dipodomys merriami (assembly GCF_024711535.1). Taxonomy (NCBI): domain Eukaryota; kingdom Metazoa; phylum Chordata; class Mammalia; order Rodentia; family Heteromyidae; genus Dipodomys; species Dipodomys merriami. The sequence goes on along the minus strand of NW_027204448.1, from coordinate 1,223,561 downwards.
CACAACCTAACCATAACACTAACCCTCACACTAACACTAACTCAAACACTAAACATCTCCCAAACCCTAACCCTCACCCACACCCTCAGCCTAACACTAAGCCTAACCATAACCCTAACCCTCACACTCACCCTCACCCTCACCCTAAACCTAATTTTAACCATAACCCTGACCCTCAACCTAACACTAACACTAAACCTAACCTAACCCAAACACTAACCCTAACCCTAACCCTCACCCTAACCCTAACTCTAAAATTAAACCTCACCCTCAACCTAACCCTACACCTCACCCTAACCCTAACCCAAAACATTACCCTCACCCCAACAATCACCCTAACCCTCATCCTATCCCTAACCCTCATCCTAACCCTCACCCTAACCCTAATCCTAACCCTCACCCTAAACCTAACCCTCACCCTCAACATCACCATCAGCCTAACCCTAAGACTAAACTTAAACCTAACTCTAACCCACACACTCACCCTCACCCTAACCCTAATCCTAACCGTAACCCTAACTCTAACCCTAACCCTCACACTAACCCTCACTCTAACCATAACCTAACACTAACCCTAACCCTAAACCTCACACTAACCCTCACCCTAAGCCTAACTCTAAACCTAAACCTTACCCTAATCCTAACCCTAACTCTAACACTAATCCTAACCCTAAAGCTCACCCTAACCCTAACCCTAACCCACACCCTGACACTCACCCTATATGTAACCCTAAACCTAAAATTAAAAATAACCTTAACACTAAACCTAAACCTTACCTGAACTGTAACCCTCACCCTAACCCTAACCATCATCCTAACACTTACCCTCACCCTAACACTAACCCTAACCCTAACACTAACCCTCACACTAACCCTAACACTCACCCTAATCCTAAACCTCACCCTAACCCTAACCATAACCTAAACCTCACCCTCACCCTAGCCCACACCCTAATTCTAATTCTAACCCTTACCCTCACTTAACCCTAACCCTCATGCTCACCCTAAACCTCACATTAAACCTAACCTTCATCCTCACCCTATCCCCTAACCCTCACACTTACCTTAACCCTCACCCTAACCCTAACCCTCACCTTTATCTTAACCCTCACCCACAGCCTATCCCTCAACTTTCCCCTTACCATCACCCTCACCCTAACACTCACCCTATCCCTAAACCTCATTCTAACCTTCAAGCTAACCGTAACCCTAACCATAAACCTAATCCTAACCCTCACCCTCAATCTCACCCTCAGCCTAAACCTCAGCCTAACCCTAACCCTAACACTAACCCTCACCCTCACCCTAGCCATCACCCTAATCGTAACCCTAAACCTCATCCTAACCGTCATTCTAATTCTAAACCTAACTATCAACAAACACTAATCCTCACCCCCACCCTCACCCTCAGCCTAAGCCAAAGCGTAACCCTAACCCTCACACTCACCCTCACCCAAACCTAATCCTAAACCTAAGCCTAACCCTAAACCTCAAACTAACCCTCACCCTAACCCTAACCCTAACACTAACCCTGACCCTAACCCTAACCATAACCCTAACACTAACCCTCACACTAACCCTAACCCTCACCCTAACCCTAAACCTCACCCTAACCCTAACCCTAACCCTCAACCTCACCCTAACCCTAATCCTCACCCTAAACCTCACCCTCAGCCTCACCCTCACTGCAAAGGTAACCTTAACCATAACACTAACAATAACCCTAACCCTAACCCTAACCCTAACTATCACCCACACCCTCACCCTAATCCTAACCCAAACCCTCACCCTAACTCTAAACCTTACCCTCACCATAACACTAACCCTCATCCTAACCAACACCCAAACCCTAATCCTCACCCTCAACATAACACTAACCCTCACCCCCACCCTCACCCTCAGCCTAACCCTAAGCCTAAGCCTAAGCCTAACCCTAACCCTCACACTCACCCTTACCCTAACCCTAATCCTAACCCTAACCCGAACCATAAACCTCACCCTCAGCCTCACTCTCACTGCAAACTTAACCCTAACCATAACTCTAAAAATAACCCAAAACCTAACCCTAACCCTAACCCTAAATCTAACCCTAACCCTAACCCTAATCCTCACCCCCACCCTCAGGCTCAGCCTAGCCCTAAGCCTAACCCTAACACTAACACTAACTCTAACCCTAAACCTCACCCTCACCCTAACTCTATCTCTTAACCTAACCCTAAACCTTACCTTAACCCTAACCCTAAACCTCACCCGCACCCTCACCCAACCGTAACTCAAACCCTAACCCTAACAATAACACTAACCTAAGCCTAACCATCACCCTAAGCCTAATAATCACTCCCATCCTCACCCTTAGCCTAAGCCTAAGCCTAAGCCTAAGCCTAACCCTAACCCTCACCCTCACACTGACCCTAACCTAAACCTAACCCTAACCCTATCCCTGAACCTCAACCTAACCCTCACCCTCACCCTAATGCTAACACTAAACCTAAACCTAACCCTCACCCTAACCCTCCCCTTAACCCTAACTCTAAACCTAAACCTCACCAACACCCTAACCCTACCCTTAAACCTAAACCTAATCCTAAACCTCACCCTAACCCTCACCCTCACCCTCACTCTCACCGTGACCGTAACTCTAACCCTAACCCTAACAATAACACTAACCTTAACCCTAACACTAACCATCAACGTCAACCTTAGCCTCACCCTGACTGCAAACTTAACACTAACCATAACACTAACAATAACCCTAACATTAACCCTAAGCCTAACCCTAAACCTAACCCTCATCTTAACCCTAACCATAAACCTAAACCTAACCCTAACCCTAAAAGTAACACTAACCCTAACCATAACCAAAAACCTCATCCAAACCCTCACCCTAAACCTAACGCTAACCCTCACCCTAACCCTAACCCTCACCCTCAAAATCCGCCTAAGCCTAACCCGAACTCTAACTCTCACACTAACCCTCACCTTAATCCTAACCCTAACACTAACCCTAACTCTAACCCTAAACCTCACGATCAACCTAAATCTAACTCTAACCCTAACCCTATACCTATACCTCAACCAAAACCTAACCCTTACCCTCACACTAACCCTCACCCTAACCCTAACCTAACACTAACCCTAACCCTAACCCTCACCCTAAGCCTAACTCTAACCCTAAACCTCACCCTAACGCTAACCCTAACTCTAACCCTAATCCTAACCTTAACCCTCACCCTCACCCTAACCCTAATCCTAACCCTAACCCTATCCCTAAAAATCAACCTAAACGTAACCCTCACCCTAACCCTCCCACAAAACCTAACTCTAAACATAATCCTCACCCTCAACCTAAACCTAACCCTAAACCTCACCCATCTCACCTAAGCCTTATCTTCAACCTCACCCTCACCCTCACCCTCACCGTAACTCTAACCCTAAACCTAACAATAACACTAACCATAACCCTAACCCTAACCATAAACCTCACCCTCAGCCTCACCCTCACTGCAAACTTAAACCTAACACTAACCATAACACTAACATTAACCCTTAGCCTAACTCTAACCCTAAACCTAACCCTAACTCTAACCCTAACCCTAACCCTAAACCTAAACCTCACGCCCAAGCTCAGCCTCATTCTAACCCTAAGCCTAACCCTAACATTAACCCTAACTTTAACCCTAAACCTCACACTCACACTAACCCTATCTCTAAACCTTACCCTAAACCTCAGCTTAACCCTAATCCTAACCCTACGTGCACCCTCACCCTCACCTTAACTGTAACCCTAACCCTAACAATAACACAAACCCTAACCGTAACCATCACATTAACACTAATACTCAACCCCAGCCTCACCCTCAGCCTAACCCTAAGCCTAAGCCTAATCCTAACCCTCACCTTCACCCTCACCCTAATCCTAACCCTAACCCTATCCCTAAACCTCAACCTAACCCTCACCCTCACCCTAATGGTAACACTAAACCTAACCCTAAACCTCACCCTAACCCTCCCACTCACCCTAACTCTAACCCTAAACCTCACCAGCACCCTAACCCTAACACTAACCCTAACCCTAAACCTCACCCTAAACCTCACCCTAAACCTCACCCTCATTCTCACCATGACCGTAACTCTAACCCTAACCCTAACAATAAAACTAACCCTAACCCAAACCCTAACACTAACCATAACCCTCACCCTGAGCCTCACCCTCACCGCAAACTTAACACTAAACATAACCCTAACAATAACCCTAACCCTAACCCTACTCCTAAACTTAACCCTAACCCTAACCCAAACCCTAACCCTAACCCTAACCCTAAACCTAACCCTAATCATAACCCTAAAACTAACACTAACCCTAACCATAACAACAAACCTCATCCTAACAGTCACCCTAAACCGAACCCTAACCCTCACTCTGACCCTAACCCTAACCATCACTCCCACGCTCGGCCTAAGCCTAAGCCTAAGCCTAACCCGAACTCTAAACCTCACCCTAACCCTCACCCTAACACTCACCCTAACCCTAACCCTAACACTAACCCTAACTCTAACCCTAAATCTCACCCTCACCCTAACCCTAACACTAACCCTCACCCTAACCCTAAACCTCACCCTCACTGTAACCCTAACCCTAACCCTCACCCTAACCATAAACCTAACCCTAATCCTAAACCTCACCATAATGCTAACCCTAACCCTCACCCTCACACTTGCCCTCATCCTAACCCTAATCCTAACCTTAACCTCATCCTAAACCTCACCCGAGTCCTAAACCTAACCCTTACCCTCACCCTCAGACTAACCCTAACCCTAACCCTCACACTCAACCTCACCAAACCCGAATCCTAACACTAACCCTAACCCTAAACCTAACCCTCACCCTAACCCTCCCCCTAACACTAACTCTAAACCTAAACCTCGCCCTCACCCTAACCGAAACTCTAACCCTAACCCTAAACCTAAACCTCAACCTAAACCTAAACCTTACCTTCACCCTCACCCTCACCGTAACCTTTACCCTAACCCTAACCCTAAAAATAACCCTAAACCTAACACTTAACCCTAACCCTAAACATAACCCTCACCCTAACGGTAACCCTCACCCTAATACTTACCCTCACCCTCACCCTCAACGTAAGCTTAACCCTAACCCAAACAATAACCCTAAAGCTAACACTAACCCTAACCCTAACCATAACCCTTACCCTAACGCTATAACTCACCCTAACACTAACCCTCACCCTAAAACTAACCCTAGTCCTAACACTAACACTCACACTAACCCTCTAACCATCACCTTAACCCTAAACCTCTACCTAACCCTAACCCTAATTCTCACCCTCACCCTAGCCCTCACCCTAACCCTAATCCTAAACCTGACCCTCATCCTAACCCTAACAATAACCCTAAAAATAACCCTAAACTTAACCCTAACCCTCATTCTAACCATAAATCTCACCCTAACCCTAAACCTCACCCTAACACTTACCCTCACCCCAACACCAACCCTAACCCTAACACTAACCCTCACATTAACCCTAACGATCACCCAAAACCTAACACTCACCCTAACCCTAACCCTAACCCTCATCCTCACCCTAGCGCTCAACCCAACCCTAACCCTCATCCTCACCCTAAATCTCACACTAACCCCAAAAACGAATCCTCAATCTAAACCACACCCTAACCCTAACCCTAAACCTAACCCTAACCCTAGCCCTAACCCTCACCCTTAGAGTAATCCTCACTCTCAGCCTAACCCTCACCTTTACCCTTACTGTCACCCTCACCCTAACCCTCTCACTAACCCTAACCCTCATCCTAACCCTCACCCTGACCATAACCCTTAGCATCAACCTAATCCTAACCCTCACCCACAACCTAACCCTAACACTCACTCTCACACTAACCCTCACACTAACACTAACTCTAACCTTAAACCTCACCCTCACCCTAACCCTAAACCTAACCCTCACCATCACCCTCAGCCTAACCCTAAGCCCAACCTAACCCTCACCCTAACCCTCACACTCACCCTCACAGTAACCCTAACCCTAATCCTAACCATAACACTAACCCTCAACCTAACCCTAACAATAACCCTAACATTAACCCTAACACTAACCCTAACACTCACACTCACCCTAACACTAACTCTAAAATTAAACCTCATCCTCAACCTAACCCTAACCTTAAACCTCCCCCTAACGATAAACCTAAACCTCACCCTCACCCTAGCCCTCAGCCTAACCCTAATCCTAACCCTAACCCTCACCCATACCCTCACTCTAACCGTAATCCTAACACTCACCCTAAACCTAACCCTCACCTTCAAACTCACCCTCACCCTAACCCTAAGCCTTACCCTAAACCTAACCCTAACCCACACACTCACCCTCACCCTAACCCAAATCCTAAACCTAACCCTAACTCTAACCCTAACCCTCAAACTAACCCTCACCCTAACCCTAAACTAAAACTAACCCTAACCCGAACCGTCAACGTAACCCTCACCCTAAGCCTAACTCTAACCCTAAACCTCACTCTAACCCTAACCCTAACTCTAACCCAAATCCTAACCCTAAACCTCACAATAACACTAACCCTCACCCTCACCCTCACCCTCAACGTAACCCTAAACCTAAAATTAAAAATAACCCTAACACGAACCCTAACCCTCAACCTAACTGTAACCCTCACCCTAACCTTAACCATCACCCTAACACTTACCCCCACCCTAACACTAACCATAACCCTAACACTAACCCTCACACTAACCCTAATATTCATCCTAACCCTAAACCGCTCCCTAACCCTAACCCTAACCCTAACCCCCAGCCTCACCCTAGCCCTCACCCTAACCCTAATTCTAACTCTTATCCTCACCTAAACCTAAACCCTTATCCTCACCCTAAACATCACACTAACTCTAACGCTAATCCTCAATCTAACCCTCACCCTCACCCTAAACCCTAACCCTCACACTTACCCTAAACCTCACCCTAACCTTAACACTCACCCTTATCTTAACCCTCACCCACAGCCTAACCCTCAATTTACCCTTACCTTCACCCTCACCCTAACACTCAATCTATCCCTAACCCTCATCCTAACTTCAAGCTAACCGTAACACTAACCATCACCCTAACCCTAACCTTCACCCACAAACTCACCCTCACCCTAACCCTAATCCTAACCCTAACCCTAATCCTAACCCTAACCCTCACCCTCAGCATCACCCTCACTCCAAAAGTAACCTTAACCATAACACTAACAATAAACTTAACTCTAACCCTAATCCTAACCCTCACCCTCACCCTAACCCTAATCCTAACCTAACCCTCACCCTAACCCTAACCTTCACCCTCACTGTAACTCTAACCCTCATCCTAACCCTCACCCTAACTCTAATCCTCACCCTCACTGTAACTCAAATGCTCACTCTCACCCTCACCCTCAGCCTAACCCTAAACCTAAGCCTAACCCTAACCCTAACACTCACACTCACCCTCATCCTAACCCTAATCCTAAACCTAACCCTATCCCTAAAAATCAACCTAACCCTAACCTTCACCCTAACCCTCCCACTAACCCTAACTCTAAACATAATCCTCACCCTCAACCTAACCCCAACCCTAAACCTCACCCTAAATCTCAGCTAACCCTAACCCTCACCCTCACCCTAACCGTAACTCTAACCTTAAACCTAACAACAACACTAACCATAACCCTAACCCTAACCATAAACCTCACCCTCAGCCTCACCCTCACTGCAAACTTAAACCTAACACTAACCATAACACTATTAACACTTAGCCTAACCCTAACCCTAACCCTAACCCTAAATCTAACCCTAACCCTAACACTAACCCTAATCCAGATGCCCGAGCTCAGCCTCATTCTAACCCTAAGCCTTACCTTAACATTAACCCTAACTTTAAACCTAAACCTCACCCTCACCCTAACCCTATCTCTAAACCTAACCCTAAACCTCAGCTTAACCCTAACCCAAACACTACCCGCAACCTCACCCTCAGGTTAACTCTAACGATAACCCTAACAATAACACTAACCCTAACCCTAACCATCACCCTAACCCTAATCCTCACCCCCAGCCTCACCCTCAGCCTAACCCTAATCCTAAGCCTAACCCTAACCCTCACCCTCACCCTAATCCTAATCCTAACCCTAACCTTATCCCTAAACCTCAACCTAACCCTCACCCTCACCCTAATGGTAACACTAAACCTAACCCTAACCCTCACCCTAACCCTCCCCCTCAACCTAACTCTAACCCTAAACCTCACCAGCACCCTAAACCTAACCCTAACCCTAACCCTAAACCGGACCCTAAACCTCACCCTAACCCTCACCCTCACTCTCACCATGACCGTAACTCTAACCCTAACCCTAACAATAATACTAACCCTAACCCAAACCCTAACACTAACCATAACCCTCACCCTGAGCCTCACCCTCACCGCAAACTTAACACTAACCATAACACTAACAACAACCCTAACCCTAACCCTAATCCTAAACTTAACCCTAACCCTAACCCAAACCCTCAACCTAACCCTAACCCTAAACCTAACCCTAATCGTAACCCTAAAACTAACCCTAACCAGAACCAGAACCACAAACCTCATCCTAACCCTCACCGTAAACCTAACCCTAACCCTCACCCTAACCCTAACCCTAACCCTCACCACCACAATCGGCCTAAGCCTAAGCCTAACCCGAACTCTAACCCTCACCCTAACCCTAACCCTAACACTAAACCTCACTCTAACCCTAAACCTCACCCTCACCCTAACCCTAACACTAACCCTCACCCTAACCCTAAACCTTCCCTCACTGTAACCCTAACAGTAACCCTCACCCTAACCATAAACCTAACCCTAATCCTAAACCTCACCATAATGCTAACCCTAACCCTCACCCTCACAATTGCCCTCATCCTAACCCTAATCCTAACCTTAACCTCATCCTACACCTCACCCTAATCCTAAACCTAACCCTCACCCTCACCTTCAGACTAACCCTAACCTTAACCCTCACACTCAACCTCACCCTAACCCTAATCCTAACACTAACCCTAACCCTAAACCTAACCCTCACCCTCACCCTAACCCTCCCCCTAAAACTAATTCTAAACCTAAACCTCACCCTCACCCTAACCCTAACTCTAACCCTAACCCTAAACCTAAACCTCAACCTAACCCTAAACCTTACCCTCAACCTCACCCTCACCGTAACATTAACCCTAACCCTAACCCTAACAATAACCCTAACCCTAACACTAACCCTAACCCTAACCATAACCCTCACCCTAACGGTAACCCTCACCCTAACATTTACCCTCACTCTCACCATCAACGTAAGCTTAACCCTAACCCAAACAATAACCCTAAAGCTAACACTAACTCTAACCCTAACCATAACCCTCACCCTAACGCTCTAACTCACCCTAACACTAACCCTCACCCTAAAACTAACCCTAGTCCTAACACTAACACTCACACTAACCCTAACCATCACCTTAACACTAAACCTCAACCTAACCCTATCCCTAACTCTCACCCTCACCCTAGCCCTCACACTAACCCTTATCCTCATCCTAAACCTAAACCTAACCCTCACCCTAACCTTAATGCTAAACCTCAAATTAACCTTAACCCTCATCCTTAACATCAACATCAGCTTCACCCTAAACCTAACCCTAATCCAAACGCTAACCCTCACCCTCACCCTCACCCTAACTCTAAACCTAACCCTAAACAAAACCCTCACTCTAATCCAAGCCCTATCCCTGACCTTCACCCTAACCCAAAACCTAATCCTAACCATAACCCTAACCTACGCTCACCGTAAACCTTACCCTCACACTAACCCTAAACCTAACCCTCATCCTAACACTAACCATAACCCTAACCCTCACCCTAACCTTAACTAACCCTATCCCTCACACAAACCTTAACCCTCCACCTCACCCTCAACCTCAACCTCACCCTCACCCTAACCCTCACCCTCACCCTCACACTAAAAATAACCATAACCCTAACCCTCACACTAAACCTAACTCTGACACTCACCCTCACCTTCACCCTAAGCCTAACCCTACACCTAAGCCTAATCCTAAACGTAACTCTCACTCTCACCCTCACCCTAAACCTAAACCTTACCCTAACCCTAACCCTAACCCTAGTACTCACCCTAACCTTTACCCTCACCGTCACCCTAAACCTAAACCTAACCCTCACCATAACCCTAACCCTAACCCTAACCCTCACACTCACCGTAAACCTAACACTAACCCTAACCCTCACCCTAAACCTATCCTTAACCTTAATGCTATCCCTAACCCTCACCCTTCCCCTAAACCTCCCTCTAACCCTTACCCTCACCCTATCCTTCACCCTAACCCTCACCCTAACACTAAACCTAAACCCCATCCTCACCCTAAACCTAACCCTAAGTCTCACCCTCTCCCTCAACCTCACCCTAACCCTAACCCAAACCCTCAACTGAACCCTCACCCTAACGCTCACCCTAACACGCAACTTAACCCTAACCCTCACCCTCACCCTAACGATCACCTTAAACCTTACCCTCACCCTAAACCTAACCCTAAACCTAACGATAACCCTCACCCTCACCTAACCTAACCTGGATCCTAACCCTTACCCTAAACCTCAACCTAACTCTAACGCTATCCCTAAACCTCACCCTCACCCTAAACCTCACCCTAACCCTTACCCTGACTATAACCCTAACCCTAACCCTAATCCTCACCAGTACCCTAACCCGCACACTAACCCTAACACTCACCCACACCCTAAAACTCACCCGAAACCGAACCAGAAACCTAACCCGACCCTAAACCTCACCCTAATCCTAACCCTCTCTGTAAACATAACTATAACCCTCACCCTCATACTAACACTAAACCTCGCCTTAACCCTCACCCTAAATCTCACCGTAACCCTAACGCTAACACTAAACCTCAATCTCATCCTAACCCTCACACTTATCCTTATCCTGACACTAACCCTAACCCTAACCCTAATCCTCACATTAACTCTAACCCTCACACTAACCCTAACCCTACACCTCACCCTATCCCTCACCCTAACCCTAACCCTAACTCTAAACCTCACCCTAACTCTAATGCTATCCCTAAACCTCACCCTCACCCTAAAACTCATCCTAACCCTTACACTCAATATAACCCTAACCCTAACCCTAATCATCACCGTAACCCTAACCCTCACCCTAACCTAAACCGTCACCCACACTCTAAAACTCACCCGAACCCGAACCCGAACCCGAACCCTAACCCGACCCTAAACCTCACCCAAACCCTAACCCTCAATCTAAACCTAACTCTAACCCTCACCCTCATACTAACCCAAACCCTCACCTTAACCTTCACACTAACCCTCACCCTAACCCTAATGCTAACCCTAAACCTCACTCTCACACTAACCCTCACTCTTATCCTTACCCTCACACTAACCCTAACCCTAACCCTAATCCTCACATTAACATTATACCTCACCCTAACCCTAACCCCACCCCTCAACTTAAACTTCACACTAACCCTAACCCTAAGCCTAACTCTGACAGTAACCCTATCCCAAACCCTAAACTTCACCCTAACCCTTACCATCACCGTCAACCTAAGCCTCAACCTAACCCGAACCCTCAAATACACCTCACCCTAACGCTAACCCTAACCCTAACCCTCACCGTAACCCTCACCCTAATCCTAACCCTATCCCTAACCCTCACCCTAACCCTAAACCTAACCCTAAACCTAACCCTCACCCTCACCCAAACCCTTACCCTCACCCTTACACTAACCCTAACAATCAGCCTAACCATCATGCTAACCCTCATACTAACCCTAAACCTCACCCTAACCATAAACCTAACTCTCAGCCAAACCCACTTCCTAACTCTAACCCTAACCCTCAACCCAACCTTAACCCTAACCCTAACTCAAACCCTCATCCTAAACCTAAAACTCACCCTCACCCTCACCCTCACCCTCAGCCTAATCCTAACCCTAAACCTAAACCTAACCCTAACTCTCACACTCATCGTCACCCTAACTCTAATGCTAACCCTAACCTTGACCCTGACCCTAACCCCAACCCTATCACTAACCCTCACCCTCACCCTAACCCTAAACCTCACTCTCACTCTAACCCTAACCCTAACCCTCACCCTAACCCTAAGCCTTAACCTAACCCTCACCCTCACCCTAAACCTCAACCTAACCCTTACCCTCACCCGAACCCTAAACCTAACCCTCAACCTAACCCTCATCCTAACCCTAACCCTAAACCTAACCCTCACAATAACCTTAACGCTAATCCTAACCCTAACCCTCACATTAACCCTAACCCTCAAACTCACCCTCAACCACCTCACCCTAAGCCTAACCCTAACCCTAACCCTAATCCAAACACTAACCCTAAACCCTCAACCTAAACCTAACCCTAATCCAAAAAATAACCCGCACCCTCACTGTAACCCTTACCCTCACTCTAAACCTTACCCTCACACTAAACCTAAACTTAACCCTCAGTCTAACCCACATCCTAACCCTAACCCTAACCCTAACCGTCACCCTAACCTTAACCCTAACCGTAAACCTGACCCTCTCCTAAAACCTAACCCTCACCCTCACCCTCAACCTCACCCTCATGCTCACACTAACCCTCACACTAAACTTCACTCTAACCCTAACCCTAACCCTAACCCTCACCCTAAACCTAACTCTAACCCTCACCCTCATATTAACCCTAAACCTCACCTTAACCCTCATCCTAAACCTACCCCTAACCCTAATGCTAACCCTAATCCTCACTCTCACCCTAACCCTCACCCTAACCCCTATCCTCACAGTAACCCTAACCCTAACCCTAACCCTAATGCTAACCCTAATCCTCACTCTCACCCTAACCCTCACCCTAACCCCTATCCTCACAGTAACCCTAACCCTAACCCTAACCCTCACCCTAACCCTAATCGAACCCTCACCCTCACCTTTACCCTAACCCTCACCGTCACCCCAAACATCAGCACCACCCTAACACTCACCTACACCCTCACCCTGACTCTCAGCCTCACCCCCACCCTAACCATCACCCTCACCCTAAACATCACCCTAACCCTAACCCAAACACAAAAGTTAACCCTAATCCTCACCCTAACCCTAATCCTCAACTTAAACCTCACCCTCACCCTAATCCTCACCCTAACCCTAACCCTAATCCTTTCCTAAACAAATCCCTCACCCTCACCCTAACCGTAACCCTAACCCTAATGCTAACACTAGCCCTCACCCTCACCCTAACCCTAATAATAAACCTAACCCTAATCTTAAACCTAACCCTAATGCTAACCTTAAACCTCAACCTCACCATAACCCTCACCCTAACCCTTACCCTCACACTAAACATAACCCTAATCCTAACCCTCACACTCACCCTAACCGTAATACTCACCCTAACCCTAATCCTAAGCCGAAACCTCACCGTCAGCCTAAACATCAACCTAACTCTAACCCTCAGCCTAACCCTAACTCTAACCCTCACCCTAACCCTAACGCTAACCCTAACCCTCACTCTCACCCTAAACCTCACCCTAACCCTTACCCTCAATATAACCCTAACCTTAACAGTAATCCTCAAACATAAACTCACCCTAACCATAACACTAATGCTCACCGTAACCGTAACCCTCACCCTCACCCTCACCCTAACCCTAACCCTAAACCTCACCCTAACCCTAACCCTGTCCCTAACCCTAACTCTAACCCTCATCCTCACCCTAACATTAACCCTAACCCTAATCCTCACCTAAACCTCCACCCTCACCCTCACCCTCACCCTCATCCTAACCCTCACCCTCACCCTAAACATAAACCTAACCCTCACCCTAACCCTAACCCTAATCCTCCCCCTTACACTAATCCTCACCCTAAACCTCACCCTCACCCTAAACATCACCCTAACCTTAACCCTCACCCTAACCCTAATCCTCACCCTCACCCTAACCCTCACCATCACCTTAACCCTCACCCTAACCCTAACCGTCACATACACCCTAAAACTCACCCTCATCCTAACCCTTACCCTCACCCTAACCCTAATCCTTACCCTAACCCAAACCCTGACCCTAACCCTAATGCTAACACTAAACCTCAACCTCACCATAACCCTCACCCTAACCCTTACCCACACCCTCAACCTCACCCTAACCCTAACCCCTAAGCCTCACCGTAATCCTAAACCTAACCCTAACCCTAATCCTCACCCTATCCCTAACCCTAACCCTAACCTTCACCGTAACCCTCACCCTCACCGTACCCCTAATGCTACATTAACACTCAGCCCCACTCTATGCCTCGCCGTAACCCTTACCCTCACCTTAACCCTATCCCTCACCATCATCCTAAACTTCACCCTTACCCTTACCCACACCCTCACGCTCAATCTAACCCTAACGCTAACCCTAAAACTAAACCTCACCCTAAATGTCACCCTAACCCTAAACCTAGCCCTAACCCTCACTCTCACCTGAACCCTTAGCCTTACCCGAAACCTAACCTAACCCTCAGCCTAACCCTCATCCTAACACTAACCCTAACCCTAACATTCACCCTAACCGTCACCCTCACCCTCAACCTCACACTCAGCCTAACCCTAAACCTAATCCAAAACCAAACCCTAATTTTCAACCTCACCCTAACTCTAAACCTAACCCTAACCAAAACCCTCTCCCTAACCCTCACCCTAAAACTAACCCTAATCCTAATCCTAACCCTCACCCTCACCCTAACCCTTACCCGCACCCTAACCCTAAACCTAACCCTCAGGATAACCCTCATCCTAACCCTAACCCTAACCCTCAACCTAACATTAACCCAAACCCTAAACTTAACCTTCAGCCAAATCCTAACCCTCACCCTCACCCTCAACTTCAACATCACGCTCACCATAACCCACACCCTCACACTCACCCTAACTGTAACCATAACCCTATCCCTCACCCTAAACCTAACCCTCACCCTCACCCTCACCATCACCCTCACCCTAACCCTCATTCTCACCCTAACCCTATCCATAAACCTAACCCTCACCCTAAACTCACTCTGACCCTCAGCCTCACCCTCACACTAAATCTAAACCTCACCCTAACCCTAAACCTAACCTTAGCCCTCACCCTAACACTAACCCTCACATAAACCCTAACCCTCACCCTCACTTTCACCGTAACTGTAACCCTAACCCTAACCCTAACAATAACCCTGAACCTAACACTAACACTAACCCTATCTATAAACCTCACCCTAACGCTAACCCTCGCCCTAACATTTACACTCACCTAAAAAGTAAACCTAGTCCTAACACTAACCCTCACACTAACCCTAACCTTCCCCTTAACCCTAAACCTCAACCTAACCCTATCCCTAACCCTCACCTTCACCCTAGCCCTCACCCTAACCCTAACCCTCATCCTCACCCTAAACCTCACTCTAAACTTAACACTAATCGTCAATCTAATCCTCACCCTCACCTTAACCCTAACCCTAATCCTCATCCTAACCCTCTCCTTTACCCTTACTGTCACCCTCACCCTAACCCTCACCCTAACTGTAACCCTAACCCTACCCCTCAACCTACCCCTCACCGGAAACCTAACCCTAACCCTAATCCTCACCATATCCCTAACAATAACCCTAAATCTCACCCTAACCCTCACACTCACCATAACCCTAATGCTAACATTAACCCTCAACCTCACCCGAAACCTCGACCCTAACCCTTCCCCTGATCTTAACCTATCCCTCACCCTCACCCAAAACTTCACCCTAACCCTTACCCTCACCCTATCCCTCACCCTAACCCTAACACTAACCCTAACACTAACCCTCACCCTAAACCTCACCGTAACCCTAAGCCTAACACTAACCCTCACCCTCACCCTAACCCTTACCCTAACCCTTACCCTCATCCTAACCCTAACCCTAACCCTCACCCTAACCTTAAAGATAACCCTAACTCTAACCCTCACATTAACCCTAACCCTCACGCTCAACATCAACCTCAGCCTAACCCTAACCCTAATCCAAACGCTAACCCTCACCATCACCTTCACCCTAACTCTAAACCTAACCCTAAACAAAACCTGCACCCTAATCCTAACCCTATCCCTAACCCTCACCCTAAACCTATCCCTAATCCTAAACTTAATCCTCACCCCCCCTAACACTTACCCTCACCCTAAACCTAAACCTAACCCTCAGCCTAATCCTCATCCTAAAACTAACACTAACCCAAACCCTCACCCTAAATTTAACCCTAACCCTAACCCTCACCCAAACACTAACCCTCACCTTCACCCTCACCCTAAAAATAACCATAACCCTAACCCTCACCCTAAACCTACCTCTCACACTCACCCTCACCCTCACCCTAAGCCGAACCCTACACCTAAGCCTCATCCTAAACCAAACCCTCAAACTCACACTCACCCTAAACCTAAACATGAACCTAACCCTAAACCTTAACCTAGCCCTCACCCTGAACTTTACCCTCACCGTCACCCTAACCCTAACTCTCACCCTCACCGTAACCCTAACACTAACCCTAACCCTCACCCTAAACCTAACTCTGACACTCACCCTCACCCTCACCCTAAGCTGAACCCTACATCTAAGCCTAATCTTAAACCTAACTCTCACTCTCACCCTCACCCTAAACCTAAACCTTACCATAACCCTAACATTAACCCTAGTCCTCACCCTATCCCTTACCCTCACCGTCACCCTAACCCTAACCCTCACCCTAACCCTAACCCTAACCCTCACCCTCACCGTAACCCTAACACTAACCCTAACCCTCACCCTAAACCTATCCTTAACCCTAATGCTATCCCTAACCCTCACCTTCCCTGAAAACCTCACTCTAACCCTTACCATCACCCTAACCCTCACCCTCACCCTAACCCTAACAGAAACACTAAACCTCAACCTAAACCTCATCCTCATCCTAAATCTAACTCTAAATCTCACCCTCACCCTCAACCTCACCCTAACCCTAACCCAAACCCTCAACTGAAATCTCACCCTAACGCTCACCCTAACCCTCAATTTAACCCTAACCCTCACCCTCACCCTAACGCTCACCCTAAACCTTACCCTCACCCTAAACCTAACCCTAAACCTAACGATAACCCTCACCCTCACCTAACCTAACCTGGATCCTAACCCTCACCCTAATCCTCACCCTAACACTAACGCTATTCCTAAAACTCATCCTCACCCTAAACCTCATCCTAACCCTTACCCTCACTATAACCCTAACCCTAACACTAACACTAATCCTCACTGTAACCCTAACCCTCACCCTAACCCTAACCGTCAACCACACCCTAAAACTCACCCGAACCCGAACCCGAACCCGAAACCTAACCAGAACCTAAACCTCACCCTAACCCGACCCCGCAATCTAAACCTAACTCTAACCCTCACCCTCATACTAACCCTAACCCTCACCTTAATTTTCACACTAACCCTCTCCCTAACCCTAACGCTAACCCTTAAACCTCACTCTCACCCTAACCCTCACGCTTATCCTTATCCTCACACTAACCCTAACCGTAACCGTAATCCTCACATTAACCCTATCCCTCACCCTAACCCTAACCCTACCCCTCACCCTACCCCTCACCCTAACCCTAACCCTAATCCTAACCCGCACACTAATCCTATCCCAAACCCTCAACTTCATCCTAACCCTCACCGTCACCATCACCCTAACCCTCACCCTAACCCTAACCCTCAACTACACCTCCACCATCACCCTCACACTAAAACTCACCCTCACCCTAAGTATCACCCTAATCATAAACCTCACCCTAACCCTAACCCTAGTCATCATCCTAACCCTAACCCTCACCTTAAACCTCACCCTCGCCCTAATCC
Source organism: Dipodomys merriami (assembly GCF_024711535.1). Lineage (NCBI taxonomy): Eukaryota > Metazoa > Chordata > Mammalia > Rodentia > Heteromyidae > Dipodomys > Dipodomys merriami. Next base: position 1,205,554 of record NW_027204448.1, on the reverse strand, counting down.
TCACCCTAACCCTAACACTAACACTCAGCCTAACCTTCATCCTAACCCTCACACTAACCCTAAACCTCACCCTAACCCTAACCCTAAACCTCACCCTCACCCTAGGCCTCACCCTAATCCTAACTCTCATCCTCACCCTAAACCTCACACTAACCCTTACACTAATCCTCAATGTAAGCCTCACCCTCACCCTAAACCTAACCCTAAACCTCACCCTAACCCTCACCCTAACCCTAACCTTCAACATTACCATAACACTCACCCTCAGCCTAACCCTCACCCTTACTCTTACTGTCCCCCTCACCCTAACCCTCACCCTTACCCTAATCCACATCCTAAAGCTCACCCTAACTGTAACTCTAACTATCACCCTAACCCTAACCCTCACCGTCACCTTCAGCCTCAGCCTAACCCTCACCCTAACCCTAAGCCTAACCCTAAACCTCAACCTAACCCTAACCATAACATTCACCCTCATCCTAGCCCTCACCCTAACACTAATCCTAACCCTAACCCTCATCCTAACCCTCAACCTAACCATAAACCTAACCATCAATCAAAAGCTAATCCTCATCCCCACTATCACCCTCAGCCTAATCATAAGGTTAAGCCTAATCGTAAACCTAATCCACACCCTCACCCTCACTGTAAACCTAATCCTAAACCAAACCCTAACCCTTCCTCTAACCCTAATTCTAACCCTAAAACTCACCCTCACCCTAACCCTAACCCTAACCCTCAACCTCAGCCTAACCCTAACCCTAACCCTCACCCTCACCGTGACCCTAACCTTAATCCAAACCCTCACCCTCACTCTAACCCTAAGCCTAACCCTAAACCTCAACCTAACCCTAACCATAACATTCACCCTCAGCCTCACCTTCACTGTAAACTTAACCCTAACCATAAAACTAACAATAACCCTAACCCTAAACCTAATCCTAACCCTCAACCCCACCCTAACCATAACCCTAACCCTAACCCTCACCCTCAATGTAACCCTAACCCTAACCCTAAACTTCATCCTAACGCTAACCCTAACCCTCACCCTCACTCTAGGCCTCACCCTAACCCTAATCCTAACCCTAAACCTCATCCTAACCCTCACCCTCACCCTAAAACCCTAAACCTCATCCTAACCCTAACCCTCTCCCTCACACTCATGCTCGGCCTAAGACTAAGACTAAGCCTAAGACTAACCATAACCTTCAGACTCACCCTAACCCCAACGCTAAACCTAACACTAACCCTCACCCTCACCCTAGCCCATACCCTAACTCTAAACCTAACCCTCACCCTCACCCTCACCCTCACCCTCTGCCTAACACTAAGACTATCCCTAACCCCAAACCTAACCCTAACCCTAAACCTAACCCTCACCCTAACCCTCACCCTAACCCTCACCCTCACCCTAGCCCATACACTAACTATAAACCTAATCCTAACACTCACCCTAACCCTCATTCTAACCCTAACCCCAACCCTCACCCTAACCCTAACCCTCACCCTCACCAACACCATAACTCTAATCCTAACCCTAACCCTAATCATCACCTTAAACCTCACCCTAACCCTAAACCTAACACTAAACCTAACAGTAAACCTAACCATAAACCTAACCCTCAGCCTCACCCTCACCGCAAACTTAACGCTAACAATAACACTGACAATAACCCTAACCCTAAACCTAAACCTAACCTACACTGTAACCCTAACATTAGTCCTAACCCTAACTGTAAACCTAAAACTTACACTAACCTTAACCCTAACCCTAACCCTAATTCTCACCCTTACTCTCACCTTAACCCAAATCCTAACCCTAATCCTCACCATAACCCTAAATCTAAACTTTATCTTAACCCTAACCCTAACCCTAACCCTACGCCTACCCTAACCCTAAACCTCAGCCTAACCCTCACCCTAACCCTAACCATAACACTCACACTAACCCTAACCCTAACCCTCACCCTCATGCTCGGCCTAAGCCTAAGCCTAATCCTAAGCCTAACCCTAACCCTCACCCTAACCCTAACCCTAACAATAACCCTATCTCTAACCCGAAAGCTCACCATTGCCTTAACCCTAACTCTAACCCTAAACCTAAACCTAAACCTCACCTAACCCTAACCCTAACCATCACCCTCACAGTAACTTTAAATTTAACCCTAATCCTAACAATCACCCTAACCCTAACACTAACCCTCACCCTGTCCATAACCCTCACTCTAACCCTAAACCTCACCCTAACCCTAACTATCACCCTCACACTTAGGCTCGGACTAAGCCTAACCTAAGACTAAGATTAACCCTTACCCTCACAATCAACCTCACCCTAACCCAAAAAGTAACAGTAACCCTAACCCTAACCCTCACACTAAGCCTCACACTCACCCTCACCCACAACCTAAGCCTCACTGTCACCCTCACGCTCACCCTCACCGTAACCCTAACCCTAAATCTAACCCTAACCCTCACCCTAAATCTCACCCTAACCCTAATGCTAACTCTAACCCTCACACTCACCTTAAACCTCACGCTAACCCTTACTCTCAACATAAAGCTACCCCTACCCCTAACCCTCACCCTGACCCTAACCCTCACCCTAACCCTAACTATAACCATAACCTTCACCCGAACCCTGACCCTAACCCTAACCCTAACCCTAACCCTCATCCTAAACCTCACTCTACCATAACCCTATCCCTAACCCTAACACTAACCCTAACGCTCATCCTAACCCTAATCCTCACCCACACCCTCAGCCTCATCCTCAGCCTAAACCTAACCCTAACCCTAATCCTAAAACTAATCCTCACCCTCTTCCTAACTCTAACACTAAACTTCAATCTCACCCTCAACCCCACCCTCACCCTAACCCTAACCCGAACCATAACCCGAATCCTCACACTAACCCTCATCCTAAACCTCTCCCTAACCCTCATCCTAAACCTAAACCTAACCCTTATCATAACCCTAAACCTCAACCTCACCCTAACCGTAACCCTAACCCTCACCCTCACACTCACCATAACCCTCACCCTAAACCTTACACTCACCCTAACCCTCATCCCAACCCTCACCCTACCCCTAAAGCTAACCCTCAACCGAACCCTTACACTCAATCTAACACTAAGCCTAACCCTAACACTAACTCTCACACTAAACCTCACCCTAAATATCTCCCTACCATTAACCCTAACCCTAACCCTCACCCTAACCCTAACCCTCACCCTCACCCTCAGCCTAACCCTCAGCCTAAAGCCTAACCCTAACCATAACCCTCAGAGTCACCCTCACCCTAATCCTAACCCAAAGCCTCACCCTCACCCTAAACCTAACACAAACCCTTAAACCAACCCTCACCCTCATAAATATCATAAATATCATAAATAAATAAATATCATAAATATCACCGTAACCCTAAAACTCACCCTAATCCGCACCATAACCCTAACCCTAAGCCTCATACTAAAGCTAACCCTCACCCTCACCCTAACCCTAACCCTAACCGTAAACCTAACCCTCATCCTCATCTAACCCTCACTCTAACCCAAACCCTAACCCTCACACTAACCCTCAACTACAGCCTCACCCTAAACCTAACCCTAATGCTCACACTCAACATAACCCTCACCCTCAACCTAAACATCAACCTAAACCTAACACTCACCCTCACCCTAAACCTAACCCCAAGTCTCAACCTTACCCTAACCCTAACCCAAAACCTCTACTGAACCTTGACACTCACCCTCACCCTAATCCTCACCCTCACCCTAAACATCACCCTAACCCTAACTCTCACCCTTACCGTCATCCTATCCCTAACCCTCATACTAACCCTAAACCTCAGCTAACCTAACCCTCAACCTAACCCTTACCCTCACCATAACACTAAGCCTAAACCTAACATGAAACCTCACAGTAACCCTAAACCTCACCTTAATCCTAACCCTCACACTAATCCTAACCCTCAACCTAAAGCTAACCCTAAACCTCACCCTAACCCTAATCATCACCCTCACCCTCACCCTCAGCCTAACCCTCAGCCTAAAGCCTAACCCTAACCCTAACCCTCACAGTCACCCTCACCCTAACCCTAAACCTAAGCCTCACCCTCACACTCAACCTCACCCTAAACCTAAAGCAAACCCTCAAACCAACCCTCACCCTCACCATAAACATCACCCTTACCCTAACCCTCACCCTAATCCGTACCAAAACCCTAACCCTCACCCTAACGCTAACCCTCACCCTAATCCTAACCCTCACCCTCATCTAACCCTCAGCCTAACCCACATCCTAAACCTCACCCTAACCCTCAAACTCACCCTCAACCTAAACCTAATCCTAATGCTCACACACAACCTAACCCTAACCCTCACACTCACCCTCTCCCTCAGCTTAAACCTAAGCCTAACAATAACCCTAACCCTAAACCTCACACTCACCCTCATCCTAAAACTAACCCTAACCTAATCCTAACCCTCTCACTCACCCTCACACTCCCCCTAACCCTAACCCAAACCCTCAACCTAAACATCACCCTAAACCTAACCCTCACCCTAACCCTTAGCCTAACCCTCACCCTAACCCTAACCCTCATCCTCACCCTCACCAACAGGCTCACCCTAAACCTAATCCTAACAATAACCCTCACCCTCACCCTCAACATAACCCTACCCCTAACGCTAACCCTCACCCTAAACCTAAACTCCAACCTAACCCAAAACCTCACCCTAAACCTAACACTCAACCTAACAATAACCCTCACCCTAACCCTAACCCTCATGCTCACAGTCACCCTCAGCCTAAACCTAAACCTAAGCCTAACCCTATCCCTAATCCTCACACTAACCATCACCCTAAACCTAACCCTAAGTCTCATCCTCACCCTCAACCTCACCCTAACCCTAACCCAAACCTTCAACTGAACCCTCACCCTCAATCTCACCCTAACCCTCACCCTCACCCTAAACATCACCCTCACCCTAACCCTCACCCTTAACCTCACCATATCCCTAAACCTCATACTAACCCTAAACCTACCCTAAACCTAACCCTCAACCTAACCCTTACCCTCACCCTAACACTAAGCCTAAACCTAACATGAACCCTCACAGTAACCCTAAACCTCACCCTAACCTTAACCCTCACCCTAACCCTAACTCTCACTCTAACCCTAACCGTAACCCAAACCCTCACCCTCATAGTAACTTTACACCAAAACCTAATCCTAACAATAACCCCAACGCTAACCCTAACCCTCACCCTCTCCATAACCCTCACCCTAAACCTAAACCTCACCCTAACCCTCACCCTCACCCTTAGGCTCGGTCTAAGCCTAAGACAAAGACTAAGACTAAACCTTACCCTACCACTCACCCTCACCCTAACCCTAAAAGTAACACTCACCCTAACCCTAACCCTCACACTAACCCTCACCCTTACACTAACACTAACCATAAACCTCTCCCAAACCCTAACCTTAAACCTCACCCTAACCCTCACCCTCCGCCTAACACTAAGAATATACCTAACCCCAACCCTAACCCTAAAACTAACCCTAAACCTAAACCTCACCCTAACCCTCACTCTAACCATGAGCCTAACCATCACCCCCACCCTAGCCCATACCCTAACCCTAAGCCTAATCCTAACCCTCACCCTAACCCTCACACTAACCCTAACCCCAACCCTCACCCTAACCCTAACCCTCAGCTTACCCTCACCATAACTCTAATCCTAACCCTAACCCTAAACCTAAACCTCACACTCACCCTCACCTTAACCCTAATCCTAATCCTAACCTTAACCCTAACACTCACCCCCAGCCTAAACCTCACCCTAAACCTAACCCTAACCCTAACCCTAACCCGCACCCTAACACTAACTCTAAACCTAAATGTCACCCTAACCCTAAACCTCACCCTAACACTTACCCTCACACTAAAACTAAACTTAACCCGAACACTAACCCTCACACTAACCCTAACCATCACCTTAAACTTAAAACTCACCCTAAGCCTAACCCTAACCCTCAACCTCGCTCTAACACTATTATCCTAACCCTAACCTTCACCCTAACCATAACCCCCACCCTCACCATCAAGCTTGGCCTTAGTCTAAGCATAAGCCTAAGACTAACCCTAACCCTCACAATCACCCTCACCCTAACCCTAACCGTAAACCTAACCCTAACCCTAATCCTCACACTAACCCGCACCCTAACGCTAACCCTAACCCTAACCCTAAACCTAAACCTAACCCTCACCCTAACCGTCACCCTAACCCTAACGTTCAACATTACCATAACACTCGCCCTCAGCCTAACCCTCACCTTAACCCTTACTGTCCCCCTCACCCTAACCCTCACCCTAACTTTAACCCTAACCATCACCCTAACTCTAACCCTCACCCTCACCTTCAGCCTCAGCCTAACCCTAAGCCTAAGCCTAACCTTAACCCTAAACATCAACCTCATCCTAGCCCTCACCCTAACCCTAATCCTAACCCTAACGCTCATCCTAACCCATAACCTAACACTAAGTCTCAACCTCATCCTAACCCTAACCCAAACCCTCAACTGAACCCTCACCCTCACACTCACCATAACACTCACCCTCACCCTAAACATCACCCTAACCCTAACACTCACACTTACCCTCACAGTAGCCCTAACCCTCAAACTAATTCTAAACCTCACCCTAACCTAACCCTCAACCTAACCCTTACCCTCACCATAACACTAAGCCTAAACCTAACATGAAACCTCACAGTAACCCTAAACCTCACCCTAACCCTAAACCTCACACTATCCCTAACCCTCACCCTAACCCTAACCCTAACCCTCACCCTAACCCTAACACTCACCCTCATCCTAGCCCTCACCCTAACCCTAATCCCAACCCTAAACCTCATCCTAACCCTAAACCTAACCATAACCCTAACCATCACTCAAAAGCTAATCCTCATCCCCAAACTCACCCTCAGCCTAATGCTAACCCTCAGCCTAACCCACACCCTAAAACTAACCCTAATCCTAACCCTCACCCTCAGCCTCACCCTCACTGTAAACTTAACCCTAACCATAAAACTAACAATAACCCTAACCCTAAACCTAATCCTAACCCTCACCCTCACCCTAAACCTAAAACTAACCCTCACACTAATCGTAACCCTCACCCTCAAAGTAACCCTAACTCTAACCCTAAACCTCAACCTAACGCTAACCCTAAAACTCACCCTCATCCTAACCCACACCCTAACCCTAAAGCCCTAATCCTCATCCTAACCCTAACCCTCTCCCTCACACTCATGCTCGGCCTAAGCGTAAGCCTAAGACTAAGTCTAACCGTAAACCTCACACTAACCTTAACCCTCACCCTAACCCTAACACTAACCCTCACGCTCACCCTAGCCTATCATCTAACCCTAAGTCTAAGCCTAACCCTCACCCTAACCCTCAGCCTCACCCTAAGTCTAAACATAACCCTAACCCTCACACTCACCCTCACCCACACCCTAAGCCTCACTGTCACCCTCATGCTCACTCTCACTGTAACCCTAACCCTAACCCTCACGCTAAACCTATCTCTCATCCTAACCATAAACCTAACAATCACCCTCACCTTCACCTCACCCTAACCCGAAACCTCACCCTAACCCTCACCCTAAACCTCACCCTAAGCCTAATGCTAACTCTTACCCTCACACTCACCCTGATCCTCACGCTAACCCTTACTCTTACCATAAAGCTAACACTAACCCCAACCCTCACACTTACCCTAACCCTCACCCTAACCCTAACCCTAACCATAACCCTAACGCTAACCCTAACGCTCATCTTAACCATAACCATACCGCTCAAATTAACTCTCATCCTAAACTTAACCCTAACCCAAACCCTCACCCTAACCCTAACCCTAACTTTCAACCTAACCCTAATCCTCACCCACACCCTCAGCCTCATCCTCAGCCTAAACCGAACCCTAACCCTAATCCTAACCCTAAACTTCACCCTCATCCTAACTCTAACCCTAACCTTCACTCTCACCCTCACTCCCACCCTCACCCTAACCCTAACCCGAACCCTAAACCGAACCCTCAATCTAACCCTCATCCTAACCCTCTCCCTAACCCTCATCCTAACCCTAACCCTAGCCCTTACCATAACCCTAAACCTCACCCTCACCCTGACCCTAAACCTAACCATAACCCTCACCATAACCCTAAACTGAACCCAAACCCGAACCCTCACCCTAACTCTCATCCTAACCCTCTCCCTAACCCTCATCCTAACCCTAACCTTAGCCCTTACATGACCCTAAACCTCACCCTCACCCTAACCCTAACCCTAACCCTCACACTCACCATAATCCTCACCCTAAACCTTACGCTCACCCTAACCCTCATCGCAACCCTCACACTATCCCTAACCCTAACCCTCAAGCTAACCCTTACACTCACTCTAACACTAAGCCTAACCCTAACAATAACTCTCACACCAACCCTCACCCTAAATATCACCCTATCATTAACCCTAACCCTAAAACTCACTCTAACCCTAATCCTCACCCTCACCCTCAGCCTAACCCTCAGCCTAAAGCCTAACCCTAACCCTAACCCTCAGAGTCACCCTCACCCTAACCCTAACCCTAAGCCCCACCCTCACCCTCAACCTCACCCTAAACCTAACGCAAACCCTCAAACCAACCCTCACCCTCACCATAAACATCACGGTAACCCTAACACTCACCCTAATCCGCACCATAACCTGAACGTTCACCCTAACGCTAACCCTCACCCTCACCCTAACCCTAACCCTTACCCTAACCCTAACCCTCACCCTCATCTAACCCTCACCCTAACCCAAACCCTACCCTCACCCTTATCCTCAACCACACCGTCACCATAATCCTAACCCTAGTTCTCACACTCAACATAACCCTAAACCTCACACTCACCCTCACCCTCAGCTTAAACCTAAGCCTAACAATAAACCAACCCTAACACTCACACTCAACCTCACCCTAAACCGAATCCTAACCCTAAACCTAACCCACTCACTCACCCTCACCCTCAACCTAACCCTAACCCAAACCATCAACTGAAACTTCACCCTAACCCTAACCCTAACCCTCACGCTCAACCTAAACATCACCCTAAACCTAACACTCACCCTAAACCTTAGCCTAACCCTCACCCTAACCCTAACCCTCACCCTCACCCTCACCCTCAGGCTCACCTTAAACCTAATCCTAATCCTAACCTTCACCCTCACCCTCAACTTAAACCTACCACTAACGCTAACCCTCACCCTAACACTAACCTCCAAACTAACCCTAACCCTAAACCTAACGCTAACCCTCACCCAAACCCTAACACTCACACCAACCCTTACCCTCATCCTAATCCCAAACCTAATGCTCACCATAACCCTAACACTCAAGCTCACAGTCACCCTCAGCATAACCCTAAACCTAAGCCTAACCCTATCCCTAAACCTCACACTCACCCTCACCCTAAACCTAATCCTAACCCTAACCCTAACCCTCCTCCTAACTCTCACCCTAACCCTAACCCTAACACAATCACTAACATTAAGCCTAAACCTCACCCTAACCCTAACCCTAATCCTCACCCTCAACGTTATTCTAACCCTAACCCTAATGATAATACTAACCCTAACCCTGACCCTAACCCTCACCCTCACCCTCAACCTAACCCTAAGCCTCAACCTCACCCTAACCCTAACCCAAATATTCAACTGAACCCTCACCCTCACCTTCTCCCTCACCCTAATCTTCACCCTCACCGTAAACATCACCCTAACCCTAACCCTCAACCTTACCCTCACCCTAGCCCTAACCCTCATACTAACCCTAAACCTCACCCTAAAGTAAACCTCAACCTAACACTTACCCTCACCCTAACACTAAGCCTAAACCTAACATGAGCCCTTACAGTAACCCTAAACCTCACCCTAACCTTAACCATCACACTATGCCTAACCCTCACCCTAACCCTATCCTAACCCTCACCCTAACCCTAATCATCACCCTCACCCTCACTCTCACCCTAACCCTCTGCCTAAAGCTTAACCCTAACCCTCACAATCACCCTCACCCTAACATTAACCCTAAGCGTCACCCTCACTCTCAACCTCACCCTAAACCTAACGCAAACCCTCAAACCAACCCTCACCATCACCATAAACATCACCGTAAACCTAACACTCACCCTAATCGGCACCAAAACCCTAACCCTCACCCTAACGATAACCCTCACCCTCACCCTAACCCTAACCCTCTCCCTAATCCTAACCCTCACCGTAATCTAACCCTCACCCTAACCCAAACCCTAAACCTCTCCCTAACCCTCAACCTCAACCTCACCATAAAACTAACCGTAATGCTCACACTCAACATAACTCTAACCCTCACACTCACCCTAACCCTAAGCTTAAACCTAAGCCAAAAAATAACCCTAACCCTAACCCTCACACTCACCCACACCCTAAACCTAACCCTAACCCTAATCCTAACCCTCTCACTCACCCTCAGACACACCCTAACCCAAACCCAAACCCTCAACCTAAACATCACCCTAAACCTAACCCTCACCCTAACCCTTAGCCTAACCCTCACCCTAACCCTAACCCTCACCCTCACCCTCACCAACAGGCTCACACTAAACCTATTCCTAACCCTAAAACTCACTCTCATCCTCAACCTAACCCTACCCCTAATGCTAACCCTCACTCTAAACCTAACCTCCAACCTAACCCTAAACCTCACCCTAACCCTAAACCTCATGCTCACAGTCACCCTCCGCCTAACACTAAACATAAGCCTAACCCTATCCCTAATCCTCACACTCACCCTCACCCTGAACCCAACCCTAAGTCTCAACCTCACCCTCAACCTCACCCTAACCCTAACCCAAACCCTCATCTTAACCCTCACCCTCACACTCACCCTAACCCTCACCCTCACCCTAACATCACCCTAACCCTAACCCTCACCCTTACCCTCACCCTAGCCCTAACCCTCATACTAACCCTAAACCTCACCCTAAACCTAACACTCAACCTAACATTTACCCTCACCCTAACACTGAGCCTAAACCTAACATGAACCCTCACACTATCCCTAAAACACACCCTAACCCTAAACCTCACATTAACCCTAACCCTCACCCTAACCCTAACCCTGTCCCTCACCCTAACCCTCACTCTAACCCTAACCCTGACCCTAACCCTCACCCTGTCCATAACCCTCATCCTAACCCTAACCCTGACCCTAACCCTAACCCTCACCCTCTCCCTTAGGCTCGGACTAAGCCTAAGCCTAAGACTAAAACTAACCCTTACACTCACACTGAAACTCACCCTAACCCTAAAAGTAACAGTCACCCTAACCCTAACCCTCACACTAACTCTCACCGTAACACTAACACTAACCATAAACCTCACCCAAACCCCAACCCTAACCCTCACCCTCACCCTCACCCTCCGCCTAACACTAAGACTATCCCTAACCCCAACCCTAACCCTAAAACTAACCCTAAACCTAACCCTCACCCTAACCCTCACTCTAACCCTGACCGTAACCCTCACCCTCACCTTAGCCCATACCCTAACCCTAAGCCTAAACCTAACCCTCACCTTAAACCTCACTCTAACCCTAACCCCAACCCTCACCCTAACCCTAACCCTCACCTCACCCTCACCATAACTCTAATCCTAACCTTAACCCTAACCCTAACCCTCACACTCACCCTCTCCTTAACCCTAATCCTAATCCTAACCCTAACCCTAACACTTACCCCCACCCTAAACCTCATGCTAACCCTAACCCTAACACAAACCATAACCCTAACCCTCACCCTACACTAACTCTAACCCTAAACCTCACCTTAACCCTAAACCTCACCCTAACACTTGCCTTCACACAAAAACTCACCTTAACCCGAACACTAACCCTCACACTAACCCTAACCATCACCCTAAACTTAAAACTCACTCTAACCCTAACCCTAAACTTCAACCTTGCCCTAACCCTAACCATTACCCTAACCCTATCACTCACCCTAACCGTAACCCCCACCCTCAACCTCAAGCTGGGCCTAAGCCTAAGCATAAGCCTAAGACTAACCCGAACCCTCACACTCACCCTCACCCTAACCCTAATCGTAACCGTAACCCTAACCGTAACCCTCACACTAAACCTCACCCTAACCCTAACACTAACCCTATCCCTAACCCTCACCTAACCCTCACCCTAACACTTAACCTTCACCATTACCATAACACTCACCCTCAGACTAACCCTCACCTTTACCCTTACTGTCACCCTCACCCTAACCCTCACCCTAACCGTAATCATCATTCTAACACTCACCCTAACTGTAACCCTAACCATCACCCTAACCGTAACCCACACCCTCAACTTCAGCCTCAGCCTATCCCTAAGCCTAAGCCTAACCCTAACCCTAAACATCACCCTCATCCTAGCCCTCAGCCTAACCCTAATCCTAACCCTAACCCTCATCCTAACCCTCAACCTAACCATAACCCTAACCATCACTCAAAAGCGAATTCTCATCCCCATTATCACCCTCATCCTAATCCTAAGCCTAAGCCTAACCCTAACCCTAATCCACACACTCACCCTCACTGTAACCCTAATCCTAAACCTAACCCTAACCCTAAACCTAATCCTAAACCTCACCCTCACCCTCACCCTAAACCTAACGCTCACCATAACCCTAACCCTCACCCTCAAAGTAACCCTAACCCTAAACCTCATCCTAACGCTAACCCTAACCCTCACCCTCACTGTAGCCCTCACTTAACCCTAATCCTAACCCTAAACCTCATCCTAACCCTCACCCTAACCCTAAAACCCTAACCCTCATCCTAACCCTAACACTATCCCCCTCACACTCATACTCGGCCTAAGCCTAAGCCTAAGACTAAGACTAACCGTAACCCTTACACTCACCCTAACCCTCACCCCAACCCTAACACTAACCCTCACCCTCACCTTAGCCCATACTCGAACCCTAAGCCTAAACCTAACCCTCACACTTACCCTCACTCTCACCCTCACCCTAAGTCTAATCCTAACCCTAACCCTCACACTCATCCTCATCGTAAACCTAATTGTAACACTAACCCTAACACTAACCCTCACCCTAATGCTAACTCTAACCCTAAACCTCATCCTCACCCAAACCCTAACCCTCACCCTCATCTTCACCTTCTGCCTAACACTAAGCCTATCCCTAAACCCAGCCCTAACCCTAACACTAACCCTAAACCTAACTCTCACACTAACCCTCAAAATAAACCTCACCCTAACCCTCAACCTCACCCTCACCCAAAACCTAACCCTAATTCTCACACTCAACATAACCATAACGGTCACACTCACACTCACCCTCAGCTTAAACATAAGCCTAAAAATAACCCTAACCCTAAACCTCACACTCACCCTCACCCTAAACCTAAACCTAACCATAAACTTAACCCTCACACTCACCCTCACCCTCACTCTAACCCTAACCGAAACCCTCAACCGAACCCTCACCCTCACCCTCAACCTAACCCTAACCCTCACCCTAACCCTCAACCTAACCCTACCCCTAACGCTAACACACATCCTAACCCTAATCTCCAACCTAATTAGATCCCTAACCCTAACGCTAACACTCATCCTAACCCTAACCTCCAACCTAACCCTAACGCTCACCCTAACCCTAACGTGAACCCTCACCCTAACCCTAACACTCAACCCAACCCTTACCTTCACCCTAACCCTAAACCTCACCCTAACCCTAACTCTCACGCTCACAGTCACCCTCAGCCTAACCCTAAACTTAAGCCTAACGCCATCCCAAACCCTCACACACACCCTCACACTAAACCTAACACTACGACTCACCCTCACCCTCAACCTCACCCTAACGCTAACCCAAACCCTCAACTTAACCCTCACCCTCACCCTAACCCTAACCCTCACCCTCACCCTGAACATCACCCTAACCCTAATACTCACCGTTTCCCTCACCCTAGCCCTAACCCTCATACTAAACCTAAACCTCACCCTAAACCTAAACCTCAACCTAACCCTAACCCTCACACTAACCCTAACCCTAACCCTAACACTAAACCTACCCTTAACCCTACCCCTCACTCTAACCCTAAACCCAACCCTAACCCTCACACTCACCGTCACCCTAACACTCACCCAACCCTAACACTCAACCAAACCCTAACCCTCATACTCTCCCGAACACTAAGCCTCACACTATCACTCACACTCATCCTCAACCTAAACCTCACCCTAACCCTAACCCTCACCCTAACCTCACCTTTACCCTCAACCTAACCCTCACCCTCAACCTAACAGTAACCGTAACCCTAACCCTAAACCTCACCCTAATCCTCACCCTAACCCTATGCCTAACCCTCACCATCACGCTAACCTTTAACATTACCCTCAGCCTAACCCTCACACAAACCCTAACCCTCAACCTAACCCTAACTCTAACCGTCACCCTCACCCTCACGCTCACCCTCAGCCTAACTGTAAACCTAAACCTACTCCTAACACTAACATTCACCTTCACCCTCACACTAAACCTAATCCTAAACCTAACCCTAAGTCTAAGACTCACACTCACCCTCACCGTCACCCTGACCCTAAGCCTCACTGTCACACTCACACTCACCCTCACCCTAACCCTAACCATAACTCTAACCCTAAACCTCACCCTAAACCTAACCCTAACACTCACCCTCAATCTAACCTTTAACCTTACCCTCACACTAACCCTAACCCTCACCCTAACCCTAACCCTCACCCTAACCCTCACTCTCACCATAGACCTCACCCTAACCCTAATCCTAACCCTAACCCTCACCCTAAACCTAACCCTCAACCTAACCCTAACCCTCACCCTCATCTAACCCTCACCCTAACCCAACCCTAACCCTCACCCTAACCCTCACCTTAACCCTAACCCTCACACTAAACAAACCCTAACACTCACCCTAACCCACACACTAACCCTAATGCTAACCCTAATCCTAACCATAACCCTCACCCTAAACCTAAACCTCAACCTAACCCTAACCCTCACACTCATCTAACCCTCACCCTAACCCAACACTAACCCTCATCCTAACCCTCACCCTAACCCTAACCCTCACCCTAACCTAACCCTAACACTCACCCGAACCCTCACACTAGCCCTAATGCTAACCCTAACCCTCACCCTCACACTAACCCTTCAAAGTAACCCTTAAACTCACAGTAACCCTAACCCTAACACTAACCCTCAACCTCACCCTAAACCTCAGCCAAACCCTAACCCTCACCCCAACACTTACCCTCACCCTAACTCTCATCCTAACGCTAACCCTAACGCTAAACCTCACTTCACTCGCAACCTCACTTTAACCGTAACCCTAACACTAACCCTAACAATAACCCTCACACTAACCCTAACCCTCACACTAACCTTCACCCTCAACCTCACCCTAACCCTCACCCTCATCTTAACGCTAACCATAAACCTAACCCTGAACCTCACCCTAACCCTCACCCTAACCCTAAACCTAACCCTCACCCTCTCCCTAACCTTTAGACTTCACCTCACCCTAACCCTCACACTAAACCTAACCCTCACCCTAACCCTAACCCTAACCGTCACCCTCATCCTCACGCTCACCCTCAGCCTAACTTTAAACCTAACGCTACTCCTAACACTAACCCTCAACTTCACCGTCACACTAACCCTAACCCTAAGCCTAAGCCTAACCCTCACACTCACCCTCACCCACAACCTAAGCCTCACTGTCACCCTCACGCTCACCCTCACCCTAACCCTAACCCTAACCCTCACGCTAAGCCTATCTCTCACCCTAACCATAAACCTCACAATCACCCTCACCCTCACCTCACCCTAACCCTAAACCTAAACCTAACCCTCACCCTAAACATCACCCTAACCCTAATGCTAACTCTAACCCTCACACTCACCCTAAACCTCACGCTAACCCTTAATCTCACCGTAAATCTAAACCTAACCCTAACCCTCACTCTGACCGTAACCCTCACCCTAAACCTAATCCTAACCCTAGCCCTCACCCTCACCCTCAACCTCACCCTACCCCTAACGCTAACCTCACCCTAAACCTAAACTCGAACCTAACCCTAACACTAGCCCTACCACTAAGCCTCACCCTAAACCTAAACCTCATCCTAACCCTAACCCTCAACCTCACAGTCACCCTCAGCCTAACCCTAAAGCTAAGCCTAACCCTATCCCTAATCCTCACACTCACCATCACCCTAAACCTAACCCTAAGTCTCACCCTCACCCTCAACCTCACCCTAACCCTAACCCAATCCCTCAACTGAACCCTCAACCTCACCCTAACACTCACCCTAACGCTAACTCTCACACTCACCATAACCCTCAACTTTAACCTTACCCTCACCCTAACCCTCATCCCAACCCTCACCCTATCCCTAATCCTAACCCTCAACCTAACACTTACACTCACTCTAACACTAACCCTAACCCTAACACTAACTCTCACACTAAACCTCACCCTAAATATCACCTTATCATTAACCCTAACCCTATCCCTAACCCTCACCCTCACCCTCAGCCTAACCCTCAGCCTAAAGCCTATCCCTAACCCTGACCCTCAGATTCACCCTCACCCTAACCCTAACCCTAAGCCTCACCCTCACCCTCAACCTCACCCTAAACCTAACGCAAACCCTCAAACCAACCCTCACCCTCACCATAAACATCACCGTAACCCTAACACTCACCCTAATCCGCACCATAAACCTAACCCTCACCCTAACGCTAACCGTCAATTTCACCCTAACACTAACCCTCAAACTAACCCTCAACCTCACCCTCACCCTAAACCTAACCCTAATGCTCACACTCAACATAACCCTAACCCTCACTCTCACCCTCACCCTCAGCTTAAACCTAAGCCTAACAATAACCCAAACACTAATCCTCACACTCACCCTCACCCTAAACCTAACCCTAACCCTAATCCTAACCCTCTCACTCACCCTCACACTCACCCTAACCCTAACCCAAACTCTCAACCTAAACATCACCCTCAACCTAACCTTCACCCTAACCCTTAGCCTTACCCTCACCCTAAACCTAACCCTCACCCTCACCCTCACCCACAGGCTCACCCTAAACCTAATCCTAACCCTAGCCCTCCCTCTCCCCCTCAACCTAACCCTACCCCTAACGCTAACCCTCACCCTAAACCTAACCTCCAACCTAACCCTAACCCTAACCCTAACGCTAACCCTCAACCTAACCCTAACCCTCACCCTAACCCTAACCCTCACGCTCACAGTCACCTTCAGCCTAACTGTAAACCTAAGCCTAACCCTATCCCTAATCCTCACACTCACCATCACCCTAAACCTAACCCTGAGTCTCACCCTCACCCTCAACCTCACCCTAACCCTAACACAAACCCTCGACGGAATCCTCACCCTCACCCTCACCCTCACCCTAACCCTAACCCTAACCCTCACACTCACCATAACCCTCACCCTAAACCTTACCCTCACCCTTACCGTCATCACAACCCTCACCCAATCCCTAACCCTAACCCTCAACCTAACCCTTACACTCACTCTAACACTAAGCCTAACCCTAACACTAACTCTCACACTAATCCTCACCCTAAATATCACCCTATCATTAACCCTAATCCTAAAACTAACCCTCACCTTCACCCTCAACCTAACCAACAGCTTAAGCCTAACCATAACCTTAACCCTCAGAGTCACCCTCACCCTAACCCTAACCCTAAGCCTCACCCTCACCCCCAACCTCAACCTAAAACTAATGCAAACCCTCAAACCAACCCTCACCCTCACCATAAACATCAGGGTAACCCTAAAACTCAACATAATCTGCACCATAACCCTAACCCTCACCCTAATGCTAACCCTCACCGTCACCCTAACCCTAACCATCACCCTAACCCTAACCCTCACCCTCATCTAACCTTCACCCTAACCCAAACCCTAACCCTCAAACACACCCTCACCCTAAACCTAACGCTAACCCTCACCCAAACCCTAACACTCACCCCTCACTGACCTCACCCTAACCCCAACCCTAATGCTCACCATAATACTAACCCTCAAGCTCACAGTCACCCTCAGCCTAACCCGAAAACTAAGCCTAAACCTATCCCTAAACCTCACACTCAACCTCACCCTAACACTAACCCAAACCCTCAACTGAACCCTCACCCTCACCCTCACCCTAAGCCTCACCCTCACCCTAAACATCACCCTAAACCTAACCCTCACCCTTACCCTCACCTTAGCCCTAAACCTCATACTAACCCTAAACTTCACCCGAAACCTGACCTTCAACCTAACCCTTACCCTCACCCTTACACTAAGTCTAAACCTAACATGAACCCTCACAGTAACCCTAAACCTCACCCTAAACCTAACCCTCACACTATCCCTAACCCTTTCCCTAACCCTAACCCTAACCCTCACCCTAACTCTAAACATCACCCTCACCCTCACCCTCAGCCTAACCCTCAGCCTAAAGCCTAACCCTAACCCTAACCCTCACAGTCACCCTCACCCTAACCCTAACTCTAAGCCTCACCCTCACCCTCAACCTCACCCTAAACCTAATGCAAACCCTCAAACCAACCTCACGCTTACCCTAAACATCACCCTCACCCTAACCCTCAGCCTAATCCGCACCAGAAACCTAACCCTCACCATAACGCTAATCCTCACCCTCACCCTAACCCTAACCCTCACCCTAACCCTAACCCTCACCCTCATCTAACCCTCACCCTAACCCAAACCCTAACCCTCACCCTAACCCTCAACCTCACCCTCACCCTAAACCTAACCCTAATGCTCACACACAACATAACCCTAACCCTCACACTCACCCTCACCCTCAGCTTAAACCTAAGCCTAACAATAACCCAAAACCTAACCCTCACACTAACCCTCACCCTAAACCTAAACCTGACACTAATCCTAACCCTCTCACTCACCCTCACACTCAACCTAACCCTAACCGAAACCCTCAACCTAAACATCACCCTAAACCTAACCCTCAACCTAACCCTTAGCTTAACCCTCACCCTAACCCTAACCCTCACCCTCACTCTCACCCTCAGGCTCACCTTAAACCTAATCCTAACCCTCACCCTCACGCTCAACCTAACCCTTATCCTAACGCTAACCCTCACCCTAACCCTAACCTCCAACCTAACCCTAACCCTAAACCTAACGCTAACACTCACCCAAACCCTAACACTCACCCGAACACTTACCCTCACCCTAACCCCACCCCTAATGCTCACCATAACCCTAAACCTCAGGCTCACAGTCACCCTCAGCCTAACCCTAAACCTAAGCCTAACCCTATCCCTAAACCTCACATTCACCGTCACCCTAAACCTAACCCTAAGTCTCACCTTCACCCTCAACCTCACCCTAAGCCTAACCCAAACCCACAACTGAACCCTTACCTTCACCCTCACCCTAATACTCACTCTCACCCTAAACATCACCCTAACCCTAACCCTCACCATTGCCCTGACCCTAGCCCTAACCCACATACTACCTCTAAACCTCACCATAAACCTAACCCTCAACCTAACCCTTACTCTTACCCTAACACTAAGCCTAAACCTAACATGAAACCTCACAGTAACAGTAAACTTCACCTTAACCCTAACCCTCACCCTAAACCTAACACTACCCCTCACCCTAACCCTCACTCTGACCCTAAACCCAACCCTAACCCTCAACCTCACCATCATCCTAACACTTACCCAACCTTAACCCTCACCCAAACCCTAACCCTCATACTCTCCCGAACCCTCAGCCTCACTCTAACAGTTACCCTCATCCTCACCCTAACCCTCACCCTAACCCTAACCCTATCAGTCACGCTCACCCTCACCCTCACACTCAGCCTTACTCTAAACCTATACCTCACCCAAACCCTCAACTTAACCCTAAACCTAACCCTCACCTTCACCCTAACCCTAACCCTCACTGACAACCTAGCATTCACCATAAACCTAATCCAAACCCTAACCCTCACCCTAACACTCACCCTTACCCTCACCCTAACCCTTACCCTCACCCTAACCCTAACCGTAACCCTACCCCTAATCCTCACCGTAACCCTAACCCTAACCCTCACCCTAACCTTTAACCTTACCCTCACCCTAACCCTCACACTAACTCTAACCCTCAACCTAACCCTAACCCTAACCATCACCCTCACGCTCACCCTCAGCCTAACTTTAAACATAATCCTACTCCTAACACTAACCTTCACCTTTACCCTCACACTAACCCTAACCCTAAACCTAAACCTAATCCTAACCCTCACACTCACCCTCTCCCTCACCCTAAGCCTCACTGTCACCCTTACGCTCACCTTAACCCTAAACCTAACCCTCACCAAAAACCTATCCCTCACCCTAACAATAAACCTCACAATCACCCTCACTCTCACCTCACCCTAACCCTAAACCTAACCCTAACGCTCACCCTAAGCCTACCCTAACACTTATGTAACTCTAACCCTCTCACACTATACCTCACGCTAACACTTACTCTCAGCATAAACCTAACCCTACCCCTAACCCTCGCACTGACCCTATCCCTTACCCTAACCCTAACCATAACCATAACCTTCACCCTAACCCTCACCCTAACCCTCACCCTAACCCTAAACCTCATCCTAAACCTCACCCTAACCCTAACTCTATCCCTAACCCTAAAGCTAACCCTAATGCTCAATCTAACTGTAACCGTAGCCCTCAAACTAACTCTCATCCTAAACTTAACCCTAACCCAAACCCTTACGTTAACACTAACCCTAACACTCAACCTAACCCTAATCCTCACCCACACCCTCGGCCACATCCTCAGCCTAAACCTAACCCTAACCCTAACCCTAACCTTAATCCTCACACGCATCCTAACTCTAACCCTAACCTTCACTCTCACCCTCACCCCCACCCTCACCATAACCCTAACCCGAACCCTAACCCGAACCCTCACCCTAACCCTCATCCTAACCTTCTCCCTAACCCTCATCCTAACCCTAACCCTAACCCTAAACCTATCCCTAACCCTAACGCTAACCCTAATGCTCACACTAACCGTAACCGTACCGCTCAACCTAACCCTCATCCTAAACTTAAGCCTAACCCAAACTCTCACGCTAAACTTAACCCTAACACTCACCCTAACTCTAATCCTCACCCACACCCTCACCATCACACTCAGCCTAACCCACAGCCTAAGCCTAAACCTAACCCTAACACTCACACTCACCCTCACACAAACCCTAACCCTAAGCCTCACCATCACCCTCAACCTCACCCTTACCAAAACCCTAACCCTCACACTAACCCTAACCCTCACCCTAATGCTAACCCTCAACCTAAACCTTACACTCACCCTAACACTAAGCGAAACCCTAACACTAACTCTGACAATAACCCTCACCCTAAACATCACCCTATCCCTAACCCTAACCCTAATCCTCACCCTAACCCTAACCCTCACACTCACCCCCACCCTCAGCCTAACCCAAAGCCTAAGCCTAACCCTAACCCTAACCCTCACACTCACCCTCACATTAACCCTAAGCCTAATTCTCACCCTCACCCTCAACCTCACCCTAACTCTAACCCATACCCTCAAACCAACTCTCACCCTCAACCTCACCCTAACCCTCACCCTAAACATCACCCTAACCCTAAACCTCACCCTAATCCTCACCCTTACCCTAACTATCACCCTAACCCTAACCCTCACCCTAAACCTAAACCTCAATCTAAACATTACCCTCAACCTAACACTAATCCTAACCCTAACACTAACCCTCACTAACCCTAAACCTCACCCTAACCCTAATCCTCACCCTAACATAACCCTAACACTCACCCTAACCTTCAACCTATCCCTTAATCGCACCCTAAACCTAACCCTAACACTAACCCTCAACCTCACCCTAAACCTCACATTAACCCTAACCCTAACACTAACTCTCAACCTCACCCTCAACCTTACCCTAACCCTAACCCTCACCCCAACACTTACCTTCACCAAAACCCTCACTCTAACGCTAACCATAACGCTAAACCTCACCTCACCCGCAACCTCACCTTAACCGTAAACCTAACCCTAACCCTAACAATAACCCTAACCCTAACCCTAAACCTAATCCTTACCCTAACCCACACCATCACCCTCACCTTCACCCTAAACCGAACCCTAATCCTCTCCATAACCCTAAACCTCTCCCTAAACCTAAGCCTCACACTCACCCTAACCCTCACCCTAAAACTTACCCTCACCCTAACCCTCAGCCTAACCCTAAACCTAACTCTAACCCTCACCTTAACCTTCACCCTAAACCCAACCGTAACGTTAACCCTCAAACTAACCCTGAACCTCACCATAACCCTAACCCTGCCCCTCATCGTAACCATCATCCTAACCCTCACCCTAACCCTAAATCTAAACCTAAAACTTACCCGCACCCTAACACTCACCCTCACACTCACCCTAAGCCTCACCCTCACACCCACCCTAACCATCACCCTATCCCTAACCCTCACCCTAACCCTAAGATTAACACTCACCCTAATCATAACCCTCACCCTCACCCTCACCCTCAGCCTAAACCTAACCCTAATCCTAACCCTAACTCTACCCCTCACCGTAACACTTACCCTAACAATCACCCTAACCCTAACCCTAATGCTCACACTCAACATAATGCTAAGCCTCATGCTCACCCTCACCCTCAGCTTAAACCTAAGCCTAACAATAAAGCTAACCCTAACCCTTACACTCACCCTCACCCTAAACCTAATCCTAACCCTAAACCTAACCCTTAACCTCACCCGCACCATAACACTCACCCTAACCCAGACCCTAACACTCACCCTCACCCTAACCATCAACCTATCCCTAACGGTCACCCTCACCCTAAGCCTAAGCCTCACAGTAACCCTAACCCTCACCCTCACCCTCACCCTCAGCCTAACCCGAACCGTAATCCTAACCCTAACCCTCACCTTAACCCTCACCCTAACTCTAAACCTAAAACTCACACTCACCCTAACCCTAACTCTCACACTCACCCTCAGCCTAAACCTACCCTGAACCTAACCCAAACCCTCAACCAAAACCTCACCCTCACTCTCACCCTAAACATCACCCTCACCCTAAACATCACACTAAACCTAAGCCTCACCGTAAGCCTTAGCCTAACCCTCACCCTATCCCTCACCCTCACCCTCAGGCTCACCCTAACCCCAATCCTAATCCTAACCCTCACACTCAACCTTATCCTCACCCTCACCCTAACTTTAACCCTAAAAATAACCCTAACCCTAACCCTGAACCTAACCCTCAACCTAACCATAAACCTCACGCTAACCCTCGCCCTCAACCTCACCCTCATCTTAAACCTAAGCCTAACCATAACCCTCACCCTTACACTCACCTTAACACTAGTCCTAACCCTAAACCTCACCCTACAGTAACCCTAACCCTCACCCTTTCTTTATCCTCACCCTAAACCTAACCCTCACATTAATCTTTATGCTCACCCTAACCCTAACCCTACCCTTCAACCTAACCCTCACCCTAATTCTAACCTTAACCACTAACCTAACCCTCTCTCTAACCCTAACCCTAACCCTCACCCTCACCCTAACTCTCACCTAATCCTCACCCTAACCCTAACCTCTACCTAACTGAGACCCTCACCCTCAACCTCGCCCTCATCTTTAACCTAACACTCACCCTCACACTACCCCTCACCCTAACCCTACCCCTAATCCTAAACCTCAAACTCACTCTCACCCTCACCCTCAGCCTAACCCTAACTCTAAAGCTAATCCTAAACATAACCCTCAGCATAACCCTAACCCTCACCCTAAACCCTTACCCTCACCCTCACCCTAACCCTAACTGTAACCCTCACACTAAACCTAACCGTCACCTTAAACCTAACCCTCACCGTATCCCTCACCCTAAACCTAACCCTAACCCTCACCCTAACCCTAATCATCATCCTAATCTAGCCATCACCCTAACCCTCACCCACACCCTAAACCTGACCCTCACCCCACCCTCAAATTAACACTAAGGCTAACTCTAACCCTAACCCTAACCCTTACCCTAAAATTAACCCTCACCCTATCCCTCAACCTAACCCTAACCCTAAGCATCACCCTCACTCTCACCTTAACCAGAAACCTAATCCTAACCCTCAACCTAAACCTAACCCTCACCCTAACCCTAACCCTCACCTTAAAATTACAATCAGCCTAACAGTAACCCTAACCTTAACAATAAGCCTCACACTAACCCTAACAATCACCCTAAGCCTAACATTAACCCTAACCCTAACCCTCACCCTCACCCTAAACCTAACCCTAACCCTAACCCACACCCTCACCCTCACCCTCATCCTCACCCTCACCCTAAATCTGACCCTAACAATAACCCTAACCCTAACCCTAAACCTAACCCTCACCCTAACCCTAACACTCACTCTAAACCTCATCCTCACCATCACCCTAACCTTAACCCTAAGCCTAACACTAACCCTCACCCTCACCCTCACCTTAACACTAAAGCTAACTCTAACCCTCACCCTAACAGTAACCCTAACCCTCACCCTAACATTAACCGTCACCCGAACTTTATCCTCACCCTATCCCTAACCCTCAAATTAATTCTAATGCTCACCCTAACCTTAACAGTACACCTCACGCGAACCCTCACCCTAACTCTAATCCTAACCCTAAACCTAACCCTCATCTAAACTTAACCCTGATTGTCAATGTTACCCTAACCCTCACCATCACCCGAACTCTCACCCTAACACTAACACTCACCCACACCCTAACCCTCAAGCTAACCCTAACCCTAACCCTCACCTAATCCTCACCCTAACCTTAACCATTATCAAACAAAGACCCTCACCCTCACCCTCACCCTAACCTTCACCCTAAGCCTCGCCCTCACCCTATCCCTCACCCTAAATGTAACCCTAACTCTAAACCTCACCCGCACCCTCACCCTCATGCTCAGCCTTACACTAACCCTACCCCTTATCCTAATCTTAACCCTCAACCGGATCATAACACTCACCATAACCCTTACCCTCACCCTCACAATATCCCTAACTTTAACCCTCACACTAAACCTAACCCTCACCCTAAACCTAACCCAACCCCTCACCCGAAACCTCAACCTAAACCTAACCCTAACCCTCACCCTAAAGCTAACCCTCACCATCACCCTAGCCCTCACCCTAATCCTAACCCTCATCTTACACTTCACCCTCACACCACCCTCAAACTAACCCTAACCCTAACCCTCTCCCTAACCCTAACCCTAACCCGCACACTAGCCCTCACCTTAAACCTAATCCTAACCCTACCCCTCACCCTAACCCTAACCTTAACCTTAACCCTAACCCTCACCCTAACACTAACCCTAACCCTAACCCTCACCCTTACCTTAACCCTCACCCTAAACCTTAACCTCATCCTCACCCTAAAACTCACACTAAACCTAAACCTCACCCAAACTCTAACCCTAACCGTCACCCTCACCCTCACCCTCATGCTAACCCTAACCCTAACCCTCACCCTAACCCTAAAACTCACTCTAACCCTAAGCCTAACCCTCACCCTCACCAAAACCGACTGCTACCTCTAACACTCACCCTAACCCTCACGCTATCACTTACCCACACCATAAACCTAAACATAACCCTCACCCTCACCCTCACCCTAAATCTCACCCTAAACTTAACCCTAACCGAAATACGAAACCCTAACCCTAACCTGAACCCTAACCCTCACCCGAAACCTTAACCCTAACCCTAAACCTAACCCTCAAGCTAAGTGTCACCCTATCCCTAACCCTATCCCAAACCCTAACCCTCACCCTAACCCTCACCCTAAACCTTATACTCACCCTCACCCTAACCCTAACCATAACACTGACGCTTACAATAACTCTAACCCTCACCCTAAACCTCTTACCCCTCACCCTAACCCTCATCCTAACCCTAATCCTACCCAAAACCTATCCCTAACCCTAATCCTTACCCTAACCCTCACCCTCATCATAACTAACCCTAACCCTAACACTAACTCTCACCCTCACCCTCACCCTCAGCCTAACCCTGACCCTCACACTAACCCTAACCATCACGCTAACCCTCAACCTAATCCTCAACACTAACCCTAACCGTAACCCTTACACTTACCCTAACCCTAAACATCACCAAAATCCTCAATAACCCTAAACCTAGTCCTAACCCTAACCCTTACCCTCACCCTAACCCTTACACTAACCTTAACCCTAAACATCACCAAAATCCTCAATAACCCTAAACCTAGTCCTAACCCTAACCCTTATCTTCACCCTAACCCTCACACTCACCCAACCCTAACCTTCACCCTAACACTAAGCCTAACCCTAACACAAACCCTCACACTAAACCTAACCCTCAGCCTAAACCTAACCCTCAACCTAAACCTAACCCTAACCCAAATCCTCACCCTCAACTTATCCCTCACACTAACCCTTTTTCTATCCCTAACCCTAACCCTAACCCTAACCCTAACCCTCACCCTTTCCGTAACTCTCACCCTCACCAAAAACCTGACCCTTACCCTTACCTTAACCTCACCCTAACCCTCACACTTACCCAAAACCTCAACCTAACCTAATAAAAACACTCACACTAAACCTCACCCTAACCCTAATGCTAACCCTAACACTCACCCTCACCCTAACCCTCACCCTAAACCTGAAACTCACTCTAACCCTAACGCCAAACCCACAACCTCACCCTAAACCTCACCCTAACACTAACCCTCACCCTAATCCTTACCCTCACCCTAACCCTCACCCTAAACCTAACCCTAAGCTAACCATAAACCTCACCCTAACCCTCACCCTCATCCTATCCCTAATCCGCACCCTAACCCTCAGCCTAAACCTCACCCTAACCCTAACCTTAACCTTCACACTAACCCTAACCCTCACCCTAAACTTAACCCTACCCCTCACCCTAACCATATCCCTCATGCTCACCCTAAACCTAACCCTAACCCTATCCCACACCCTCACCCTCACCCTCATCCTCACCCTCACCCTAAACCTAATCCTAACAATAACCCTAATCATAAACCTAACCCTCACCTTAACCCTAAACCTCAAGCTAACCCTCATCCTCACCCTCACCCTCACCTTAATCTTAAGCCTAATCCTAACCCTCACCCTCACCCTCAAATTAACCCTAACCCTCACTCTCACCCTAACCGTCACCCTAACATTATCCTCACCCTATCCATAACCCTCACATTAACCCTAATTCTCACCCTAACCTTAATAGTACCCCTCACCCAAACCCTCATCCTAACTCTAACCCTAACCCTAAACCTAACCCTCACCTAACCCTAAATCTCAACCTTACCCTAACACTCACCATCACCTGAGTCCTCACCCTAAACCTAACACTCACCCACACCCTAACCCTAAAGCTCACCCTCACCCTCACCCTCACCTAATCCTCACACTAACCCTAACCATTATCTACAAAGGCCCTCACCCTCACCTTCACCCTAACCTTCACCCTCACCCTAGCACTCACCCTAAACGTAACCCTACCAGTAAACCTCACCCACACTCTCACTTTCATGCTCAACCTTACTCTTAACCCTACCCCTAATCCTAACCCTAACCATCAACCCATCATAACCCTCACCATAACCCTTACCCCCACCCTCACCCTATGCCTAACTGTTACGCTCTCACTAAACCTAAACCTCACCCTAAACCTAACCCTACCCCTCACCTCAAACCTCAACCTAAACCTAACCCTGACCCTCACCCTAATGCTAACCCTAACCCTCATCTTAGCCCTCACCCTAATCCTAACCATCATCCTAAACATCACTCTCACACTACCCACAAACTAACCCTAACCCTAACCCTCACCATAAGCCTAACCCTCACCCTAACCCTAACCCACACCCTAGCCCTCACCCTAACCCTAACCCTAACCCTCGCCGTCACCCTAACCCTAAACCTAACCCTAACCCTCACCCTAACCCTCACCCTAACACTAACCCTAACCCAAACCCTCACCTTTACCTTAACCCTCACCCTAACCCTTAACCTCATCCTCACCCTAAACCTCACACTAAACCTAACCCTCACCCTAACTATAACCCTAACCGTCACCCTCACCCTCACCCTCACGCTAAACCTAACCCTAACCCTCGCCCTCACCCTCACCCAAACCCTACTAATAACTCTAACACTCACCCTAACCCTCACACTATCACTTAAACACACCATAAACCTAAACCTAACCCTAACCCTCACCCTCACCATAAACCTCACCTTAACCCTAACAGTAACCCAAACACGAAACCCTTAACCTAACCCTAAACTGAACCCGAACCCTCACCAGAAACCTTAACCCTAAACCTAAACCAAACCCTCAAGCTAACAGTCACCCTAAACCTAACCCTATCCCTAACCCTAACCCTCACTCTAACCCGCACCCTAAACCACTCACCCTAAACGTAACCCTACACGTAAACCTCACCCGCACTCTCACCTTCATGCTCAGCCTTACACTTTACCCTACCCCTAATCCTAACCCTAACCATCAACCCATCATAACCCTCACCATAACCCTTACCCCCACCCTCACCCTATGCCTAACTGTTACTCTCTCACTAAACCTAAACCTCACCCTAAAACTAACCCTACCCCTCACCTCAAACCTCAACCTAAACCATATCCTCACCCTCACCCTGACCCTAACCCTAACACTAACCCTCACAATAAAACTAACCTCATTCTAAACCTAAACTTTCCCCTCACCCTAACCCTCATCCTAACCCTAAACCAAACCCAAAACCTCTCCCTAACCCTAATCCTAAACCTAACTCTCAACTTCACCCTCACCCTCAGCCTAACCCTAACCCTCACACTAACCCTAACCGTCAAGCCAACCGTCAACCTAATCCTCACACTAACGCTAACCCTAACCCGTACACTAACCCTAAACCTAAACCTCAACAAAACCCAAAATTACCCTAAACCTAGACCTAACCTTAACCCTTACCCTCACCCTAACCCTAACCCTCACCCTCACCCTAACCCTAACCCTCACCCTAACCCTAACCCTCACCCTAAACCTTACCCTCACACTAATACTAAGCCTAAACCTAACACCAACACTCACACTAATCCTAACCCTCAGCCTAAACCTAAACCTAACCCTAACCCTAATCCTCACCCTCACCTTAGCCCTCACACTAACCCTTTTCCTAACCCTAACTCTAACCCTCGCACTAACACTAACCCTCTCCCGTTCCGTAACCCTCACCCTCACCAAAAACCTCACCCTTACCCTTACCTTGCCCTCACCCTAACCCTCACACTAACCCAAAACCTCACCCTAAACTAACCAAAACACTCACACTAAACCTCACCCTAACCCTAATGCTAACCCTAACACTCACCCTCACCCTAAACCTCAACCTAAACCTTCACCTCAACCTAACACTAACCCTTACCCTCAACATCACCCTAAACCTCACCCTAAGCCTAATCCTAACCCTAACCCTTACCCTCACCCTAACCGTAAACCTAAGCTAACCCTTAACGTCACCCTAACCCTCACTCTCACCCTAACCCTAATCTAAACCCTAACCCTCAACCTAACCCTCATCCTAACCCTATCCCTAACCTTCACACTAACCCTAACCCTCACCCTAACCTTAACCCTACCCCTCACCCTAAACCTCATCCTAACCCTAACCCTAAACCTAACCCTAACCCTAAACCTCACACTAACCCTAACCCTCACCCTCACCCTCAACGTAACCATAAACGTAACCCTAAACCTAAAAATAACCCTAATCCTAACCCTTATCCTAACCCTCACCTTCACCCTTATCCTAACCCTCACCCTTAACCTAACCATCAACCTCACCGTAACCCTAAACCTAACCCTAAAACTTAGTCTCACCCTAACACTAACCCTAAACCTAAAACTAGCCATTACACTAACCCTAATCCTCAGCCTAACCCTAACCCTCAACCTAACCCTATTCCCAACCCTCAATCTCACCCTCACCCTAATCCTAACCCCAAACCAAACACTCACCCTAACCCTCACCCTTACTGTAAACCTAAACCTAAGCCTCACCCTAACCCACAAGCTTACCATAATCCTAACCCTCACACTTAACATTACTCTCACCCTCAACCTAACCCTCACCCTAACCCTAACCCTCACACTAACCTTACGCTAACCCTCACACTAACCATAATGCTAACCCTAACTCTCACCCTGACCCTAAACCTCACCATAACCTGAAACCTCACCATAAACCTAACCCTATCCCTAACCCTCAACCTAACCTTTACCCTCAACCTAACAATAACACTAAGCCTCACACTAACAATAAACCTCACCCTAACTCTAACCTCACCCTAACCGTAACCCTCACCCTAACCTTTAACCTTACCCTCATCCTAATCCTCACAACAACCCTAACCCTAAGACTAACCTTTACCCTCTCCCTCACGCTCACCCTCAGCCTAAATTTAAACCTAACCCTACTCTTAACCCTAACCCTCACCTTCACCCTCACACTAACCCTAAGCCTAAAGCTAACTCTAAGCCTAACCCTCACAATCACCCTCACCCTCACCCTAAGCCTCACTGTCACCCTCACGCTCACCCACACCCTAAACCAAAGCCTAACCCTCACCCTAAACCTATCTCTCACCCTAATCATAAACCTCACCATGACCCTAACCCTCATCTCACCCTAACCATAAACCTAACCCTAACACTCACCCTAAACCTCACCCTAACCCTAATGTTAACTCTAAACCTCACACTCACCCTAAACCTCATGTTAACCCTTACACTCACCGTAAATCTAACCCTGACCCTACCCCTCACCCTAACCCTAACCCTAACCCTAATCCTAAACCTCATCCTAAACCTCACCCTAAACCTAAACCTATCCCTAACCCTAAAGCTAACCCTAACGCTCACCCTAACCCTCACCCTAACCTAATCCTAACCCTAACCCTCACCCTAACCCTCACCCTTAACCTTAAACTAACCCTCATACAAACCATCACCCTAACTCTAACCCTCACCTTAACCTACCCCTAAACCTCACCCTAACACTCACCTTCACCCTATCCCTATTCCTCACCCTAACCCTCACACTCACACTCACCCCCACCCTATTCCTAACCCTAAACCTCACCCTCACCCACACCCTAAACCTCACACTCACCCTCACACGAACCCTAACCCTAACCCACACCCTAACCCTAACGCTAAACCTAACCCTCACCCAAACCCTAAACCTAACCCTCACCCTCACACTCACCCTAACCCTAAACCTAAGCCTAACCCTCACGCTAACTCTAACCCTAACCCTAATGGTAACCATAACCCTCACCCTCACCCTAACCCTCACCTTAACACTTTCCCTCTCCCTAACCCTCATCTTAACCCTCACCCTAACCCTAACCCTAACCATCACCCTAACCATAATCCTCAACCCCACCCTCACCCTAAGCCTAACCCTAAGACTAAGACTAATCCTAACCCTACCCCTCAGCCTAATGCTCACCCTAACCCTAATCCTAACTCTAATACTCACCCTATCCCTAACCCTAACCGTAACCCTCACCCTCACCCTAGACCTGACCCTAACCCCAAACCTAACCCTCACCATAACCCTAACACTAATGCTAACCATAAACCTCACCATCAATCTAACCCTCACCCTAAGACTTACCGTCCGCCTAACCCTAACACTCACCCTCACCCTAACCCTCACACTAATCCTTACCCTCAACCTAACCCTAAACCTAACCCTCACACTAACCCTAACCCTCACCTAACCCTACACTTACCCCTCAGCCTAACCCTCTCCCACACCCTAAACCTAATCCTCACCCTAACCCTCACCCTAACCCTAACCCTAAAACTCACACTCACCATCACACTCACCATCACCCTCAGCATAACACTAACCATAACCCTAATCCTAACCCTAAACCTCACCCTCACCCTAACCGTCACCCTAATTCTTACCTTCACACTAATCCTAACCCTAACCCTAACCCTAACACTCACACTAAACCTAACCCTCACCCTAATCATAACCCTACCCCTTACCCTAACCCTCACCCTAAACCTAACCCTATCCCTAACCCTAACCTTCACCCTAACCCTCACCCTCATGCTAACCCTAACCCTAACACTCAACCATACCCTAAAGCTCACCCTAAGCCTTAACCTCATCCTCATCCTAAACCTCACACAAAACCAAACCCTCACCCTTACCCTAACCCTAACAGTTACCCTCACCCTTACCCTCACACGAACACTAACCCTAACCCTCACCCTAACCCTAAAACTCACCCTAACCCTAACCCTAACCCTCACCCTCAAGATCACCTTAAACCTAACCCTAACCCTCACCCTAAACTTCACTCTAACCCTAATGCTAAATCTAACACTCACCCTAACACTCACACTATCACTTACCAACACGATAAACCTAAACCTAATCCTAACCCTCACCCTCACCGTAACACTCAAACTAACCCTAACCCTAACCCGAAACCCTCACCCTAACCCTCACCCTAACTCTAACACTAATCCTAACCCTAACCCTAACCCTAACGCAAACCCTTACCCTAACCCTAACCCTAACGCAAACCCTTACCCTAACCCTAACCCTAACCCTCACCTAACCCTCAGCCTACCCCTAAATCTAACACTGACCCTCACCCTAACCCTAACCTTCACCCAACCCTAACCCTCACCCTAAGCCTTACCCTCACCCTAACACTAAGCCTAACCCTAACAACAACCCTCCCAATAACCCTACCCTCAGCCTAAGCCTAAGCCTCACCCTAAACCTAACCCTACCCCTAAACCTCACCCTCACCTTAGCCCTCATACTAACCCTATTGCTAACACTAACCCTCACCCTAACACTAACCCTCACCCTAAACTTCCTCCTAACACTAACCCTAACCCTAACACTAAGCCTCAACCTAACCGTAACCCTAACACTAATCCTAAACTCCACCCTAACCCTAACCCTCACCCTAACCCTAACCCTAACCCTAAACCTCACCCTAACCCTCACCCTCACCTTAACCTTAACCAAAACCCTAACCCTCAACCTAACCCTAACCCTAACCGTCACCCTAACCCTCACACTAACCCTATCCCTCACCCTAACCCTAACCCTACCCCTCACCTTAAACTTCCTCCTAACACTAACCCTTACCCTAACCCTAAACCTCACCCTAACCGTAACCATAACCCTCACCTTCACCCTCACCCTAAACTGAACTGTAACCCTAACAATAACCCTAACCCTAACCCTAATCTTAACCCTCACCCTCACCCTAACACTAACCCTAACCCAAATCCTCAACCTCACCCTAAGTCTCAGCCTCACCCTCAACCTCACCTTCACCTTAACCCTCACCCTCACCCTAGCCCTCACCCTAACCCTAACCCTAACCCTAAACCTCACCCGCATCATCACCCTAACCCTCAGTCTAAACCTAATCCTATCTCTAATCATAATCCTCACCCTCACCCTCACCCTAACCCTTACCCTCACCCTCACCCTAACCTTAGCCGTAAACCTCAAATTAAAGCTAACCCTCACCCTAACCCCCACCCTAAACATAACCCTAACCCTCAAAATAACCCTAAAGTTCACCCTCAACCTAGCCCTCACCCTAACCCCAAGCCTCACCCTAAAACTCACCCTCACACCAGCCTCAAACTAAACCTAACCCTAACCCTCACCCTAACCCTAACCCTCACCCTAACCCTAACCCTCAGCCTAGCCTTCACCCTAACCCTAAATAACCCTCACCCTCACCCTCATCCTCACCCTCAGCGTAACACTAATCCTATCCATATTCCTAAATCTAAACCTCACCCTCACCCTAACCACCAAGATAATTCTTACCCACACACTAATCCTAACCCTAACCCTAACCCTAACTATCACACTAAACCTAACCCTCACCCTAACTGTAACCCTACCCGTTACCCTAACTGTCACCTTAACCCTAACCCTAAACCTCACCCTAAACCTCACCCTAAACCTCACAGTCACCCTAAACCTGACCCTAACCCTAATGCTAACCCTAACCATAACCCTCACCCTCACCCTA
Source organism: Dipodomys merriami (assembly GCF_024711535.1). Classification (NCBI taxonomy): domain Eukaryota; kingdom Metazoa; phylum Chordata; class Mammalia; order Rodentia; family Heteromyidae; genus Dipodomys; species Dipodomys merriami. Next base: position 1,171,163 of record NW_027204448.1, on the reverse strand, counting down.
AACCTCACCCTACACCTCACTCTAATCCTAACCCTAACCCTCAGCCTAACCCACACCCTAACAATAACCCTAACCCTCACCATATACCTCACACTAACCCTAATACTAACCTCCACCCTAACCCTAACGTTCACCCTAACCCTAACCCTAAACCTAACCCTCACGCTCACCCTCACCCTCTCCGTAACCCTAAGCCTAACCCAAACCCTCACCCTAACCCTAACCCTAACTCTAATACTAACCTCCACCCCAACCCTAAAGTTCACCCTAACCCTAACCCTAACCCTAAGCCTCACGCTCACACTCACCCTCTCCTTAGCCCTAAGCCTAACCCTAACCGTCACCCTAACCCTCCCCTTAACACTAAACCTAACCCTCACCCTCACTCTAATAGTAACCCTAAACCTCACCCTCACCCTAACTCTCAACCTTACTTTATCCTCACCCTAACCCTAACCCTCACATTAACCCTAATACTCACCCTAACCATAACCCTACCCCTAACCCTAACCATCACCCTAATTTTTAGCCTAACCCTAACACTCTCCTAACCCTAACCCTAACACTAACCCTAACCCTCACCTAACCCGGTTATGGTTAATAACCCTCAACCTCATCCTAACCCTCACCATCACCTGAACCTGCACCCTCACCCTAACCCTCACCTAATCCTCACCCTAACCCTAACCTTACCTAACCAAGACCCTCACCCTCCCACTCACCTTCAGCCTAACCCTCACTCTCACCCTAGCCCTCACCCTAACCGTAACCCTAACCAAAAAATTCACCCGCACCCTCAGCCTAACCCTAACACTATCCCTATTCCTATCCCTAAACCTCGCCCTCACCCTAACCCTCACCATAACCCCTAACCTCACCCTCACCCTAACCCTAACAGTAACCCTCACACTAAACCTAACCTCACCCTAAACCTAACCCTACCCGTCATCATAACTCTTACACTAAACCTAACTCAAACCCTCACCCTAACCCTAACCCTCACACTCACCCAGGCTCTCACCATAACCCTTTCCCTCACCCTAAACCTCACCCTCATACCACCCTCAAATTAACCCTAACCCTAAACCTCACCCTAACCCTAAATCTCACCCTAACCCTAATCCTCACCCTAACCCTCAACCTAATCCTAACCCTAAAACTCACACTCACCCTCACCCTCACCATCGCCCTCAGCGTAACACTAACCATAACCCTAACCTAACCCTAAACCTCACCCTCACCCTAAACGTCACCCTAATTCTTACATTCACACTAATCCTAACCCTAACCATAACCCTAATACTTACACTAAACCTAACCCTCACCCTAACCATAACCATACCCATTACCCTAACCCTCACCCTAACCCTATCCCTATCCCTACCCCTAACCCTATCCCTAACCCTCACCCTAACACTAACCCTAACCCTCACCCTTACCCTAAACCTCAAAATAAGCCTTAACCTCATCCTCACCCTAAACCTCATACTAAACCTAACCCTCAGCCTAACTCTAACCCTAACCGTCACCCTCACCCTTACCCTTACCCTCATGCTAACACTAACCCTAACCCTCACCCTAACCCTAAAACCAACCCTAACCCTAACCCTACCCCTCACCCTCAAGCTCACCTTAACCCTAACCATATCCCTCACCCTAAACTTCACTCTAACCCTAATGCTAACTCTAACACTCACCCTAACCCTCACACTATCACTTACCCACACGATAAACCTAAAACTAACCCTAACCGTCACCCTCACCTTAACCTTCAACCTAACCCTAACCCTAACCCTAACCCGAAAGCCTCCCCCTAACCCTAACCATAACTCTTACACTAATCCTAAACCTAACCCTCACCCTAACGCTAACCCTTACCCTAACCCTAACCCTAACTCTCACCTAACCCTCAGCCTAACCCTAACCCTAACCCTGACCGTCACCCTAACCCTAACCCTCACCTGAAACCTAACCCTCACTCTAACCCTTATCCTCAACCTAACACTAAGCCTAACCCTAACACCAACCCTCCCACTAACCCTAACCCTCAGCCTAAGCCTAAACCTCACCCTAAACCTAACCCTAACCCTAACCCTCACCCTCACCTTAGCCCTCACACTAATCCTATTGCTAAACCTAACCCTCACCCTAACACTAACCTTAACCCCAAACCTCACCCTAAGCTGAACCCTCACCTTAACCCTAACCAAAACCCTAAACCTCACCCTATCCCTAACCCTACCCCTCACCCTAAACTTCCTCCTAACACTAACCTAACCCTAGCCCTAAACCTCACCCTAACCGTAACCATATCCCTCACCTTCACCCTCACCCTAAACTGAACTGTAACCCTCACTCTAACCCTAACAATAACTCTAACCCTAACCCTAATCTTAACCCTCACCCTCACCCTAACACTAACCCTAACCCAAACCCTCAACCTCACCCTAACCCTCAGCCTCACCTTCAACCTCACCTTCAACCTAAACCTCACCCTCACACTAGCGCTCATCCTAACCCTAACCCTAACACTAAACCTCACCTGCACCCTCACCCTCACCCTCAGCCTAAACCTAACCCTATCTCTAATCATAACCCTAACCCTCACCCTCACCCTAACCCTCACCATAACACTTACCCTAACACTCACCCTAACCTTAACCGTAAACCTTACACTAAAGTTAACCCTCACCCTAACCCTCACCCTAAACATAACCCTAACCCTCATCATAACCCTAAAGTTCACCCTCAACCTAGCCCTCACCCTAACCACAAGCCTCACCCTAAACCTCACCCTTACACCAGCCCCAAACTAAACCTAACCCTAACCCTCACCCTAACCCTAACCCTAAACCTAACTCTCACCCTCACCCTCATCCTCACCCTCAGCGTAACTCTAATCCTATCCATATTCCTAAACCTAAACCTCACCCTCACCCTAAACATCACCCTAATTCTTACCCTCACACTAATCCTAACCCTAACCCTAACCATAACTCTCACACTAAACCTAACCCTCACCCTAACTGTAACCCTACCCCTTACCCTAACCCTCACCTTAACCCTAAAGCTAATCCTCACCCTAAACCTCACAGTCACCCTAAACCTGACCCTAAACCTAATCCTAACGCTAACCCTCACCCTAAACCTAACCCTCACTCTGACCCTAACCCTCACCCTAAACCTCATCCTAATCCTAACACTATCCCTCAGCCTATCCCACACCCTAACACTAACCCTAAACCTAACCCTCTCCCTAAACCTCACCCTTACCCTAATCCTAACCCTCACCCTAAACCTAACCCTAACACTCACCCAAAAACTCAACCTCACCCTCACTCTAACCCTAACCCTCACCCTAACCCTCACCATCACCATAACCTTCACTCTTACCGTAACCCTCAATCTCACCCTAACACTCACCCTTACTCTTATTCTTCCTCTCACCCTAACCCTCACCCTAACCCTAACCCTCAACCTAACCTAACCTGAACCCTCACCCTAGCCCTCAACCTAAAGCTAATGCTAACCCTAACACTCACCCTAACCCTAACCCTTAACCTCACCCTAAACCTAACCCTAAAACTAACCCTCACTCTCACCCTAAACCTCACCCTAAGCCTAACCCTCACCCAAACACTTACCCTCACCGTAACAGTAACCCTGACGCTAAACCTCACCTCACCCGCAACCTCACCGTAACCGTAACCCTAAACCTAACCCTAACAATAACACTAACCCTCACCCTAACCCTAACCTCACACTCACCCTAACCCTCACCCTAAAACCTATCTTCACCCTAACCCTCATCCTAACTCTAAACCTAACCCTAAACCTCACCCTAACCCAAACACTAACCATAACCCTTAAACTAACCCTGAACTTCACCCTAACCCTAACCCTGCCTCTCATCCTAACCATCATCCTAACCCTAACTCTCAACCCTCACCCTGACCCTAAACCTAATCCTAAACCTCACCTGCACCCTAAGAGTCACGCTCACCATCACCCTCACCCTAACCCTCAATCTCACCCTAAACATCAACCTATACCTAACCCTCACTCTAACCCTAAGCCTAACACTCATCCTAATCCTAACCCTCACCCACATCTAATCCTCAGCCTATCCCTAACCCTAACCCTAACGCTCACACTCACCCTAACCCTAACCCTCAAACTCACCTTCACCCTCAGCTTAAACCTAAGCCTAACAATAACCCTAACCATAACCCTCACAATCACCCTCATCCTAAGCCTAAGCCTAACCATAAACCTAACACTCAAACTCACCCTCACCCTAACCCTAACCCATACCCTCAACCGAACCCTCACCCTCAACCTAAACATCACCCTAAACCTAACCCTCAAACTAACCTTTAGCTTAACCCTCAATCTAACCTTAACCCTCACACTCACCCTCACCCTCAGGCTCACCCTAACCCTAATCCTAACCCTCACCCTCACCCTCAACCTAAACCTATTTCTAACCCTCAACCTCACCCTATCCCTAACCCTAACCCTAACCCTCACATAACCCTAACCCTAACCTTCAACGTCACCCTAACCCTCACCATTACCCAAACCCTCACCCTAACCCTAACCCTCACCCACACCCTAACGCTCAAGCTCACCCTCACCCTAAACCTCAACTAATCGTCACACTAACCCTCACCCTAATCCTAAACCTAAACCTCACCCTAACCCTAAGCAGAACCATAAACCTAACCCTCACCCTAACACTCACCCTAAACCTAACCCTCTCCCTAACCCTAAAACTCACCCTAATCCTCACCCTAACCCTCACTCTCACACTCACCCATACCCTAACCCTCACCATAACCCTCACCCTAACCCTAATGCTAACTCTAACACTCACCCTAACCCTCATGCTATCACTTACCCACACCCCAAACCTAAGCCTAACCTTAAACCTCACCCTCACACTAAACCTCACCCTAACCCTAAACCTAATCCTAACCGTCACCCTCACACTATCCCTAACCCTAACCCTAACCCTCACATAACCCTAACCCTAACCTTCAACGTCACCCTAACCCTCACCATTACCCGAACCCTCACCCTAACCCTAACACTCACCCACACCCTAACTCTCAAGTTCACCCTCACCCTAAACCTCAACTAATCGTCACCCTAACCCTAACCATTACCTAACCAAGACCCTCAGCCTAACCCTCAACTTCACCCTAACCCTCACCCTCACCCTAGAACTCACCCTAACCATAAACATAACCCTAACCCTAAACCTTACTCTCACCCTCAGGCTCACCCTCAGCCTAAACCTAACCCTATCCTTAATCCTAACCCTAACCCTCACCCTCAATCTAAGCCTCACCATAACCTTTACCCCCACCCTCACCCTCAACCTAAACGTAACCCTCACACTAAACCTAACCCTCATCCTAAACTTAACCCTACCCCTCACACTAAACATAACCCTAACCCTAAAGCTCACCCTCACGCTAGCCCTCACCCTAACCCTAATTCTAACCCTAACCCTTATCCTCACCCTAAACCTCACACTAGCCCTAACCCAAGTCCTCAGTCTAACCCTAACCCTAACCCTTACCCTAACCCTCAACTTCAGGCTAACCCTCACCGTTACTCTTACCATCACGCTCGTCCTAACCCTCACCCTAAACCTAACCTAATCCATCACTATAACCCTAACCCCCACCCTCACCATCACCCTCATCGTAACCCTATGCCTAAGCCTAACCCTAACCCTTTCCCTCACCCTCACCCTAGCCCTCACCCTAACCCTAATCCTAACCCTAACCCTAACCCTAACTCTCACCCTAACCCTAAGGCTAAACATCACCCTAAGCCTAATCCTCTCCCCAACCATCACCCTCAACCTTACCTTAAGCCTAAGCCTAATACTAATCCTAACCCTCACACTCACCCTCACCCTAAACCTAATCCTAACCCTAACCCTAAACCTCAACCTAACCCTCACCCTAAACCTAACGCTAACCCTAACACTAGCACTAACCCTAACAGTCACCATATCCCTCAGCCTCAACCTAACTCTAACTCTGAACCTCACCCTCACCCTATCCCTAATCCTAACCTTATCCTTAAACCTCACACTAACCCTAACCCTAAATCTCACCCTCACCCTCACCCAAACCGTAACTCTAACCCTAACCCTAACATTAACACTAATCCTAACCCTAAAACTAACCCTAAACCTAACGCTAAACTTCACCCTCAGCCTCACCCTAATTGCAAATGTAACCTAACCATAACACTTACAATGATCCTAACCCTAATCCTAACCATCACCCTCACCCTAACCCTAATCCTCACCCTAACCCAGACTCTAACCCTAACCCTGACCCTCACTGTAACCCTCACCATCATCTTAACCCTCACCCTCACCCTAACCCTAACCCTCACCCTAACCCTTGACCTCACCCTAATCCTAACACTAAGCCTAAACAAAAACTCACCCTAACCCTCACCCTCAACCTAACTGTAACCCAAAACCTAACGATCAACCTAACCCTCACCCTAACCCTAACCCTAAACCTAACCCTAAACCTCACAGTAACCCTAACCCTCACCCTAAACCTAACCCTACCCCTCACCCTACCCCTCATTGTAACTCTAATCCCAACCCTAACACTCACCCTCACCGTCACCCTAACACTCACACTAACCCTAACCATCAGCCAAACCCTAACCCTCACACTCTCCAGAACCCTCATCCTGACTCTAACACTCACCCTCACCCCAACCCTCACCCTGACCTAATCCTCACCCTAACCCTAACCCTCACACTAACCCTAAACTTAACTTTAACCCTACTCCTCACCCTACCCCTCTCCCTAACTCTAACCGTAACCCTAACACTAACCCTCACCCTAATCCTAACCCTTACCCTCACCCTCACCCTAAACCTTACCCTTAACTTAAATCTCACCCTAACCCTAACCCTCATTCTACACATCACCCTAACCATAACCCTCACTCTAACCCTAACCCTATCACTCACACGAAACCTGACACTCACCCTAACCCTCAACGTAACCCTAACCTCCAACCTAATATTAACCCTCACCCTAACCCTAACGCTAACCCTCACCCTATCCCTAACCCTCACCCTAACCTTTATCCTCACTCTAAACCTATCCCTCACAGTAACCCTAATCCACACCCTAACCCTAACTCTACCCCTCACCCTAACACTCACTCTAACCCTAACCCCAACCCTCACTGTCACCCTAACACTCAGCCTAATCCTCAACCTTATCCTCACCCTAACCTTAACCCTAAGCCTAACCCTCACCCTAAACCTTAACCTCACCCTCATCCTAAACCTAAACCTCACCCTAACCCTAAACCTAACCCTAAACCTCACCCTAGCCCTCACCCTAACCCTAATTCTAACCCTAACCCTCACCCTAATCCTAAACCTAGCCCTAACCCTTACCCTATCTCTAACCCTCACCCTAACCCTAGCCCTCACCCTAACCCTAATAGTAACCCTCACCCTCACCCTAACCCTAACCCTCATCCTCACATTAACCCTAACCCTAATAATCAGTCTAACCCTCACCCTAACCCTAACCCGAACCCTTACCCTAACCCTCACCCTAACACTAAAACTCACGCTTATATTAAACCTCACCCTCAGCCTAACCCTCACCTTTACCCTTACCATCACCCTCACCCTAACACTCACCATATCCCTAACCCTCACCCTAGCCCTCACCCTAAACCTAACCCTAACCCTCACCCTCACCTTCAACCTCACCCTCAGCCTAACAATAACCCTATCACTATTCCTAAAACTAAACCTCACCCTCACCCTAACCATCACCCTAATTCTTACCCTCACACTAATCCTAACCCTAACCCTAAATCTAACTCTCACACTAAACCTAACCCTCACCATAAACTTAACCCTACCCCTTATCCTAACACTCACCTTAACCCTAACCCTAAACCTCACCCCAACCCTCAGCCTAAACCTCCCCGTCACCCTAAAGCTGACTCTAACCCTAATAATAATCCTAAACCTCACCAGAACTCTAACCTTCACCCTCACCCTAACCCTCACCCTAATCCTAAGCCTAACCCTCAGCCTAAACCTCAGCCTAACCCTCAACCTAACCCTAAGGATAACCCTAATCCTAACACTCACCCTAACCCGAACCCTCACCCTAACCCTAAACCTCACCCTAATCCTCACCCTAACCCTCACTATCACTTGCATCCTCACCCTCACCCTCACCCTAGCCCTAATGCTAACTCTAACCCTCACCCTTACCCTCATGCTATCACTTACCCACACCACAAACCTATCCCTAACCTTAAAACTCACCCTCACCCTAAACCTCACCCTAACCCTAAACTTAATCCTAACCCTCACCCTAACACTTACCCTCACCCTAACACTAAACCTCATACTAACCTTAAGCCTCACCATAACCCTAAACCTCACCCTCACCATAACCCTAACCCTAACTCTAACCCTAACACTCACCCTATCCCTAAACCTAACACTAACCCTAACACTAACCATCACCCTAACCCTAACTCTAAACCTAAACCTCAACCTCAACCTAACCCTAACCCTAACCCTAAACCTCACCCTAAACCTAACCCTAAACCTCACCTTCATCCTAACCCTCATCCTAACCCTCACCCTAAACCTAATCCTAACCATCACCCTAACCCTAATCCTTAAGCTCAACCTCACCCTCAGCATAACCCTAACCCTAAACCTAAACCTAAACCTAACCCTAACCCACACAATCACCCTCACCCTAACCTTAACCCTAAGCATAACCTATCCCTAACACTAACCCTCACCCTAACACTTCCCCTCACCCTAACACTAACCCTAACTCTAACACTAACCCTCACAATAACCCTAACTCTCACATTAACCCTAAACCTCACCCTAACCCTAAAGCTAAACTTCACCCTCACCCTAGCCCTCACTGTAACCTTAATTCTAAACCTAACCCTCAACCTAATCATAACCCTCATCCTCACCCCAAACCTCACACTAACCCTAACCTAATCCTCAATCTAACCCTCACCCTATCCCTAACCCTTAACCTAACCCTCACCCTAACCCTATCCCTCACCCTTATCTTAACTCTCACCCTCAACCTAACCCTCACTTTTATTCTTACAATCACCCTCACACTAACCCTCACCCATACCCTAACCCTCACCATAGCCCTCACCCAACCCTAAACCCAACTCTCACCCTCACCCTCACCCTCAGCGTAACATTAACCCTATCACTATTCCTAACCCTAAACCTCACCCTCACCCTAATTCTTAACCTCACATTAATCCTAACACTAAACCTATCCATAACCCTACCCCTTATCCTAACACTCACATTAACCCTAACTCTAACCCTCACCCTAAACCTCACGGTCACCCTAAACCTAACCCTAACCCTAATAATAACCGTAACCCTCACCCTAATACTAACCCTCACCCTCACCCTAACCCTCAACCTAACCCTCACCCTAATCCTAATCCTAACCCTCAGCCTAACCCTGAAACTAACCCTAAGCATAACCCTAACCCTAACCCTCACAGTAACCCTCACCCTAAACCAAACCCTAACCCTAACCCTCACACGCAGCCTAACCCTCACACTAACCCTTAACCTCATCCTCACCCTAAACCTCACACTTAATCGAACCCTCACCATAACTCTAACCCTAACTGTCACCCTCAACGTCACCCTCACGCTAACCCTAACCCTAACCCTCACCCTAACCCTAAAACTCACCCTAATCCTCACCTTAAACCAAACTCTCACCCTCACCCTCACCCAAACCCTAAACTTAACCCTCACCCTAACCCTAATGCTAACTCTAACACTCACCCTAACCCTCATACTATCACCCACACCACAAACCTAACCCTAACCTGAACCCTCACCCTCACCCTAAACCTCACCCTAACCCTAAAACTAATCATAACCCTAACCCCCACCCTCAACCTAACCCTCACCATAACCCTTACCCTCACCCTCACCCTCACCCTAACCATAACCCTCACACTAAACCTAACCCTCACCCTAAACCTAACCCTACACCTCACCCTAACCCTCACCCTAAACTTAGCCCTTACCCTAACCCTCACCCTCATGCTAACCCTCACCCTAACCCTAATTCTAACCCTAACCCTCATCCTCACCCTAAACCTCACACTAACCCTAACCCTAATCCTCAATCTAACCCTAACCTTAACACTTACCCTAACCCTCACCCTAACCCTAACCCTCACCCTTACTGTAACCCTCACGTTCAGCCTAACCCTCAACTTTACTCTTACCATCACGCTCATACTAACCCTCACCCTAACCCGAACCCTCATCCTAAACCTCCCCCTAACAATAACAATATCCATCATCATAACCCTAACCCTCAACCTCACCATCACCCTCAGCCTAAACCTATGCCTAAACCTAAACCTAACCCTAACCCTCACCCTCACCCTAGCCCTCACCCTAACCCTAATCCTATCCCTAACCCTCATGCTAACCCTCACACTAACCCTAAGGATAAACATCACAAAAAGCCTAATACTCATATCCACCCTCACCCTCAGCCTAAGCCTAAGCCTAACCCTAATCCTAACCCTAAACCTCACACTCACCCTCACCCTAACCTAATCCCAAACCTAACCCTAAACCTCAACCTAACCCTCACCTTATACCTAATGCTAACCCTAACACTAACCCTAACCCTGACCCTCACCCTAACCCTCCCCCTCAACCTAACTCTAACCCTAAACCTCACCCTGACCCTATCCCTAATCCTAACCCTAACCCTAACCCTAAAATTAACCATCATCCTCACCCTCACCCTCACCCAAACCGAAAGTCAAACCCTAACCCTAACATTAACACTAATCCTAACCCTAAAACTAACCCTAACCCTAACCCTAAACTTCACCCTCAGCCTCATCCTCACTGGAAATGTAACAGTAACCATAACACTTACAACAACCCTAACCGTAATCCTAACCATCACCCACTCCCTAACCCTAATGCTAACCCTAACCATCACGCTAACATTAACCCTCACCCTCACTGAAACCCTAACCCTCATCTTAACTCTCAACCTAACCCTAAGCCTAACCCTCACCCTAACCCTTAACCTCACCTTAATCCTAACACTAAGCCTAACCTAAATCTCACCCTAATCCTCACCCTCAGCCTAATCCTAACCCAAACCCCAACCCTCAACCTAACCCTCACCCTAACCCTAACCCTAACCCTAAACCTCACATTAACCCTAACACTCACCCTAACCATATCCCAAACCCTCACCCTATCCCTGATGCTAACTCTAACCCTCATCATTACCAGAACCCTAAACCTAACCATAAACCTCACCTTAAGGCTAACTCTAACCCTAAACCTAACCCTAACCCGCACCCTAACCCTAACCCTCACATTCACCCTCACCCTCAGCTTAATCCTAAGCCTAACTTTAACACTAACCCTAACCCTCACACTCACCCTCACCTTAACCCTAATCCTAAACTTACCCTATCCGTGCACCTAACCCTCAACCTAACCCTCACCCTAAGCCTAACCCTAACACTAACCCTAACCCTAACACTCACCCTAACCCTGACCCTAACCCTAACTCTAACCCGAAACCTCAACTTCACCCTAACCCTAAATCTAACCCTAACCCTAACCCTAAATGTCACCCTAACCCTAACCCTAAACCTCACCCTCACCCTCAAACTCACCATAAATATAAACCTAACCCTAACCCTAACAATAACCCTAACCGTAACCATAAACCTCACCCTAACCATAACCCTCACCCTAACGCTAAACCTCACCCTAACATTTACGCTCACCCTAACACTAACCCTCACACTAAACCTAACCCTCACCATAAACATAAACATCACCCTAACCCTAACCCTAACCCTAACCCTAATTCTAACACTTACCCTCACCCTAACCCTAACCCTAATCCTCAATCTAACCCTAACCCTAACCCTTACACTAACCCTCAACCTAAACCTAACCATTACCCTTACTGTAACCCTCAGGCTCATACTAACCCTCACCCTAACACGAACCCTCATCCTAACCCTCACCCTAAACCTAACCATATCCATCACCATAACACTAACCCTCACCCTCACCATCACCCTCAGCCTAAACCTATGCCTAAGCCTAACCCTAACCCTAACACTCACTGTCACCTTAGCCCTCACCCAAACCCTAATCCTACCGCTAACCCTCATCCTAACCCTCACCCTAAACCTCTTACCCCTCACCCTAACCCTCATCCTAACCCTAATCCTACCCAAAACCTATCCCTAACGCTAATCCAAACCCTAACCCTCACCCTCATCATAACTAACCTTAACCCTAACACTAACTCTCACCCTCACCCTCACCCTCAGCCTAACCCTGACCCTCACACTAACCCTAACCATCACGCTAACCCTCCACCTAATCCTCAACACTAAACCTAACCATAACCCTTACACAAACCCTAACCCTAAACATCACCAAAAACCTCAATAACTCTAAATCTAGTCCTAACCCTAACCCTTACCCTCACCCTAACCCTAACACTCACCCTAACCCTAACCTTCACCCTAACACTAAGCCTAACCCTAACACAAACCCTCACACTAAACCTAACCCTCAGCCTAAACCTAACCCTCAACCTAAAACTAACCCTAACCCAAATCCTCACCCTCATCTTATCCCTCACACTAACCCTTTTCCTATCACTAACCCTAACCCTCACCCTTTAAGTAACCCTAACCCTCACCAAAAACCTCACCCTTACCCTTACCTTAACCTCACCCTAACCCTCACACTAACCCAAAACCTCAACCTAACCTAATCAAAGCACTCACACTAAACCTCACCTTAAACCTAATGCTAACACTAACACTCACCCTCACCCTAACCCTCACCCTAAACCTGAACCTCACTCTAACCCTAACCCTAACCCACAACCTCACCCTAAACCTCACCCTAACCCTAACCCTCACCCTAATCCTTACCCTCACCCTAACCCTCACCCTAAACCTAACCCTAAGCTAACCCTAAACCTCAACCTAACCCTCACCCTCACCCTAACCCTAACCTTCACCCTAACACTAAGCCTAACCCTAACACAAACCCTCACACTTACCCTAAACCTCAGCCTAAACCTAACCCTCAACCTAAACCTAACCCTAACTCAAATCCTCACCCTCATCTTATCCCTCACACTAACCCTTTTCCTATCCCTAACCCTAACCCTAACCCTAACCCTCACCCTTTCCATAACCCTCACCCTCACCAAAAACCTCACCCTTACCTTTACCTTACCCTCACACTAACCCTCACACTAAGCCAAAACCTCAACCTAACCTAACCAAAACACTCACACTGAACCTCACCCTAAACCTAATGCTAACCCTAACACTCACCCTCACCCTAACCCTCACCCTAAACCTGAACCTCACTCTAACCCTAACCCTAACCCACAATCTCACCCTAAACCTCACCCTAACCCTAACCCTCAACCTAATCCTTACCCTCACCCTAACCCTCACCATAAAACCAACCCTAAACTAACCATAAACCTCACCCTAACCCTCACCCTCATCCTAACCCTAATCCAAACCCTATCCCTCAGCCTAAACCTCACCCTAACCCTAACCTTAACCTTCAAACTAAACCTAACCCTCACCCTAACCTTAACCCTACCCCTCACCCTCACCCTAACCCTCATGCTCACCCTAAACCTAACCCTAACCCTATCCGTCACCCTCACCCTCACCCTCATCCTCACCCTCACCCTAAACCTAATCCTAACAATAACCCTAATCGTAAACCTAACCCTCACCTTAACCCTAACCCTCAAGCTAACCCTCATCCTCACCCTCACCCTCACCTTAACCCCAAGCCTAACCCTAACTGTCACCCTCACCCTCAACTTAACACTAAAGCTAACCCTAACCCTCACACTAACAGTAAACCTAACCCTAACTCTCACCCGAACCGTCACTCTAACATTAACCTCACCCTAACCCTAACCTTCACATTAACCCTAATGCTCACCCTAACCTTAACAGTATCCCTCACCCAAACCCTCATCCTAACTCTAACCCTAAACCTAAACCTAACCCTCACCTAACCCTAAATCTCAACCTTATCTAACACTCAACATCACCTGAACCCCCACCCTAAACCTAACACACACCCACACCCTATCCCTAAACCTCACCCTCACCCTCACCCTCACCTAATCCTCACCCTAACACTAACCATTATCTAACAAAGGCCCTCACCCTCACCCTCACCCTAACCTTCACCCTAACCCTCACCCTCACCCCAGCCCTCACCCTAAACGTAACCCTACCCGTAAACCTCACCCGCACTCTCACCTTCATGCTCAGCCTTACCCTAACCCTACCCCTAATCCTAACCCTAACCATCAATCCCATCATAACCCTCACCATAAACCTTACTGCCACCCTCACCCTAAGCCTAACCATAACGCTCTCACTAAACCTAACCCTCACCCTAAATCTAACCCTACCCCTCACCCCAAACAACAACCTAAACCTAACCCTAACCCTCACCCTAACGCTAACCCTAACCTTCACCCTAGCCCTCATCCTAATCCTAAACATCATCCTAAACCTCACCCTTACACCAACCACAAACTAACCCTAACCCGAACCCTCACCCTAAGCCTAACCCTCACCCTAACCCTAACCCGCATCCTATCACTCACCCTAACCCTAACCCTAAACCTCCCCGTCACCCTAACCCTAAACCTAACCCTAACCCTCACCCTAACCCTCACCCTAACACTAAACCTAACCCTAACCCTCACCTTTACCTTAACCCTCACCCTAACCCTTAACCTCATCCTCACTCTAAACCTCACACTAAACCTAACCCTCACCCTAACTCTAACCCTAACCGTCACCCTCACCCTCACCCTCACGCTAACCCAAACCCTAACCCTCTCCCTCACCCTCACCCAAACCCTACTAATAACTCTAACACTCAATCTAACCCTCACGCTATCACTTAAACACACCATAAACCTAAATATAACCCTAACCCTCACCCTCACCATAAACCTCACCCTAACCCTAACAGTAACCCAAACACGAAACCCTTAACCTAACCCTAAACTGAGCCCGAAACCTCATCCGAAAACTTAACCCTAAACCTAAACCAAACCCTCAAGCTAACAGTCACCCTAAACCTAAACCTATCCCTAACCCTAACCCTCACCCTAACCCGCACCCTAAACCATATCCTCACCCTCAACCTAACCCTAAACCTAACGCTAACCCTCACAATAAATCTAACCTCACCCTAAACCTAAACTTACCCCTCACCCTAACCATCATCCTAACCCTAAACCAAACCCAAAACCTCTCCCTAACCCTAATCCTAACCCTAACTCTCACCTTCACCCTCACCCTCAGCCTAACCCTAACCCTCCCACTAACCCTAACCGTCAAGCTAACCCTCAACCTAATCCTCACACTAACCCTAACCCTAACCCTTACACTAACCCTAATACTAAACCTCAACAAAACCCTCAATAACCCTAAACCTAGATCTTACCTTAAAACTTACCCTCACCCTAAACCTAACCCTCACCCTCACCCTAACCCTAACCCTCACCCTAAACCTAACCCTCACCCTAAACCTTACCCTCACCCTAATACTAAGCCTAAACCTAACACCAACACTCACACTAACCCTAACCTTGAGCCTAAACCTAACCCTCAACCTAAACCTAAACCTAACCCTAATCCTCACCCTCACCTTATCCCTCACACTAACCCTTTTCCTAACCCTAACTCTAACCCTCGCCCTAACCCTAACCCTCTCCCTTTCCGTAACCCTCACCCTCACCAAACACCTCACCCTTACCCTTACCTTACCCTCACCCTAACCCTCACACTAACCCAAAACCTAACCCTAAACTAACCAAAACACTCACACTAAACCACACCCTAACCCTAATGCTAACCCTAACACTCACTCTCACCCTAAACCTCACCCTAAACCTTCACCTCAACCTAACACTAACCCTAAACCTCAACCTCAACCTAAACCTGACCCTAAGCCTAACCCTCATCCTAACCCTTACCCTCACCGTAACCCTAAACCTAATCTAACCCTTAACCTCACCCTAACCCTCACTCTCACCCTAAACCTAATCTAAAACCTAACCCTCAACGTAACCTAATCCTAACCTTAACCCTAACCTTCACACTAACCCTAACCCTCACCCTAACCTTAACCCTACCCCTCACCCTAAACCTCATCCTAACCCTAACCCTAAACCTAACCCTAACCCTAAACCTCACACTAATCCTAACCCTCACCCTCACCCTCACCATCAACATAAACATAAGCCTAACCCTAAACCTAAAAATAACCCTAACCCTAACCCTTATCCTAACCCTCACTTTCACCCTCACCTTAACACTAACCCTCACCCTTAACCTAACCCTCAACCTAACCCTAAACCTAACCCTAAAACTTACGCTCACCCTAACACTAACCCTAACCCTAAAACTAGCCATTACACTATCCCTAATCCTCAGCCTAACCCTAACCCTCAACCTAACCCTATCCCTAACCCTAACCCTCACCCTCACCCTAGGCCTCACCCTAAACCTAATCCTAATCCTAACCCTCACCCTAAACCTAACCCTCACCCTATTCCCAAACCTCAATCTCACCCTCACCCTAACCCTAACCCCAAACCTAACACTCACCCTAAACCTCACCCTTACTGTAAACCTAAACCTAACCCTCACCCTAACCCACAAGCTTACCATAATCCTCACCATAACCATAACCCTCACACTTAACATTACTCTCACCCTCAACCTAACACTCACCCTAAACCTAACCCTCACACTAACCTTACGCTAACCCTCACACTAAACCTCACCCTAACCATAATGCTAACCCTAACACTCACCCTGACCCTAACCTTCACCCTAACCTGAAACCTCACCATAAACCTAACCCTATCCCTAACCCTCAACCTAACCTTTACCCTCAACCTAACACTAACACTAACCCTCACACTAACAATAAACCTCACCCTAACTCTAAACTCACCCTAACCCTAATCCTCACCCTAAACCTAATCCTAAACCTCACCCTCACCCTAACCTTTAACCTTACCCTCACCCTAACCCTCACACCAACCCTAACCCTAAGCCTAACCGTTACCCTCTCCGTCACGCTCACCCTCAGCCTAAATTTAAACCTAAACCTACTCTTAACCCTAACCCTCACCTTCACCCTCACACTAACCCTAACCCTAAACCTAACTCTAAGCATAACCCCCACACTCACACTCACCCTCACGCTAAGCCTCACTGTCACCCTCACGCTAATCTGCACCCTAACCCAAAGCCTAACCCTCACCCTAAACCTATCTCTCACCCTAACCATAAACCTCACAATCACCCTCACCCTCACCTCACCCTAACCATAAACCTAACCCTAACCCTCACCCTAAACCTCACCCTAATCCTAATGCTAACGTTAACCCTCACACTCACTGTAAACCTCATGCTAACCATTACTCTCACTGTAAATCTAACCCTAACCCTAACCCTCACCCTGACCCTAACCCTCACGTAAACCCTAACCCTAAACCTAATCCTAACCCTCATCCTAAACCTCACCCTAACCCTAAACCTATCCCTAACCCTAACGCTAACCCAAACGCTCACCCTCACCCTCACCCTAACCTAATCCTAACCCTAACCCTCACCCTAACCCTCACCATTAACCTTAAACTAACCCTCATACTAACCATCACCGTAACTCTAACCCTCACCCTAACCTACCACTAAACCTCACCCTAACACTCACCCTCACCCTATCCCTATTCCTCACCCTAAACCTCACACTCACACTCACCCCACCCTATTCCTAACCCTAAATCTCAACCTCACCCACACCCTAACCCTCACCCTCACCCTCACACTAACCCTAACCCTAACCCACAACCTAACCCTAACGCTAAACCTAACCCTCACCCGAACCCTAAACCTAACCCTCACCCTCACACTCACCCTAACCCTAACCCTAAACCTAACCCTCATGCTAACTCTAACCCTAACCCTAATGGTAAACATAACCCTCACCCTCACCCTAAACCTCACCTTAAACCTTACCCTCACCCTAACCCTCATTTTAACCCTCACCCTAACCCTAACCCTAACCATCACCCTAACCCTAATCCTCAACCCCACCCTCACCCTAAGCCTAACCCTAAGACTAAGCCTAACCCTAACCCTACCCCTCAGCCTAATGCTCACCCTAACACTAATCCTAACCCTAATACTCACCCTATCCCTAACCCTAACCCTAACCCTCACCCTAACACTAACACTAATGCTAACCATAAACCTCACCAACAATCTAACCCTCACCCTAACCCCTACCCTCCGCCTAACCCTAACACTCACCCTCACCCTAACCCTCACACTAATCCTTACCCTCAACCTAACCCTAAACCTAACCCTCACACTAACACTAACCCTTACCTAACCCTACACCTACCCCTCAGCCTAACCCTCATCCTACACCTAAACCTAACCCAAAACCTCACCCTAACCCTAAGCTTAACCCTAACCCTAAACCTTCTCCTAACCCTAACACTCACCCTAAACCTCACCCTCTCCCTCACCCTAAACCTAACCCTCACCCTAACCCTCACCCTAACCCTAACCCTAAAACTCACACTCACCCTCACCCTCAACATCACCCTCAGCATAACACTAACCATAACCCTAATCCTAACCCTAAACCTCACCCTCACCCTAACCGTCACCCTAATTCTTACCTTCACACTAATCCTAACCCTAATCCTTACCCCAACACTCACACTAAACCTAACCCTCACCCTAATCATAACCCTACCCCTTACCCTAACCCTCACCCTAAACCTAACCCTATCCTAACCCTAACCCTCACCCTAACCCTCACCCTCACGCTAACCCTAACCCTAACACTCAACCTTACCCTAAACCTCACCCAAAACCTTAACCTCATCCTCACCCTAAACCTCACACTAAACCTAATCCTCACCCTTACTCTAAACCTAACCGTCACTCTCACCCTTAACCTCACACTAACACTAACCCTAACCCTCACCCTAAACCTAAAATTCATCATAACCCTAACCCTAACCCTCACCTTCAAGCTCACCTTAACCCTAACACTAACACTCACCCTAACATTCACTCTAACCCTAATGCTAAATCTAACACTCACCCTAACCGCACACTATCACATACCAACACGATAAACCTAAACCTAATCCTAATCCTCACCCTCACCGTAACCCTCAACCTAACCCTAACTCTAACCCGAAACCCTCACCCTAACCCTCACCCTAACTCTAATACTAATCCTAACCCTAACCCTAACCCTAATGCTAACCCTTACCCTAACCCTAACCCTAACCCTCACCTAACCCTCAGCCTAACCCTAACACTAACCCTGACCCTCACCCTAAACCTAACCTTCACCCTATACCTAAACCTCAGCCTAACCCTTACCCTCACCCTAACACTAAGCCTAACCCTAACACCAATGCTCCCAATAACCGTACCCTCAGCCTAAGCCTAAACCTCACCCTAAACCTAACCCTAACCCTAAACCTCACCCTCACCTTAGCCCTCACACTAACCCTATTGCTAACCCTACCGCTCAACCTAACACTAACCTCACCCTAAACTTCCTCCTAACACTAACCCTAACCCTAACACTAAGCCTCACCCTAACCATAACCCTAACACTAATCCTAAACTCCACCCTAACTCTAACCCTCACCCTAACCCTAACCCTAACGCTAAACCTCACCCTAACCCTCACCCTCAACTTAACCCTACCAAAACCCTAACCCTCAACCTAACCCTAACCCTAACCCTTACCCTAACCCTCACACTAACCCTAATCCTCACCCTAACCCTAACCCTACCACTCACCCTAAACTTCCTCCTAACACTAACCCTAACCCTAACCCTCACCCTTAACCTTAAGCTAACCCTCATACTAACCATCACCGTAACTCTAACACTCACCCTAACCTATCACTAAACCTCACCCTAACACTCACACTCACCCTATCCCTATTCCTCACCCTAACCCTCACACTCAAACTCAGCCCCACCCTATTCCTAACCCTAACCTCAACCTCACCCACACCCTAACCCTCACCCACACCCTCACACTAACCCTAACCCTAACCCACAACATAACCCTAACACTAAACCTAACCCTCACCCGAACCCTAAACCTAACCCTCACCCTCACACTCACCCTAACACTAAACCTAAACCTAACCCTCGCGCTAACTCTTACCCTAACCCTAATGGTAAACATAACCCTCACCCTCACCCTAACCCTCACCTTAACCCTTACCCTCACCCTAACCCTCATTTTAACCCTCACCCTAACCCTAACCCTAACCATCACCCTAACCCTAATCCTCAACCCCACCCTCACCCTAAGCCTAACCCTAAGACTAAGCCTAACCCTAACCCTACCCCTCAGCCTAATGCTCACCCTAACACTAATCCTAACCCTAATACTCACCCTATCCCTAACCCTAACCCTAACCCTCACCCTAACACTAACACTAATGCTAACCATAAACCTCACCTACAATCTAACCCTCACCCTAACCCCTACCCTCCACCTAACCCTAACACTCACCCTCACCCTAACCCTCACACTAATCCTTACCCTCAACCTAACCCTAAACCTAACCCTCACACTAACCCTAACCCTCACCTAACCCTACACCTACCCCTCAGCCTAACCCTCATCCTACACCTAAACCTAACCCAAAACCTCACCCTAACCCTAAGCTTAACCCTAACCCTAAACCTTCTCCTAACCCTAACACTCACCCTCAACCTCACCCTCTCCCTCACCCTAAACCTAACCCTCACCCTAACCCTCACCCTAACCCTAACCCTAAAACTCACACTCACGCTCACCCTCACCATCACCTTCAGCATAACACTAACCATAACCCTAATCCTAACCCTAAAGCTCACCCTCACAATAACCGTCACCCTAATTCTTACCTTCACACTTATCCTAACCCTAACCCTAACCCTAACACTCACACTAAACCTAACCCTCACCCTAATCATAACCCTACCCCTTACCCTATCCCTCACCCTAAACCTAACCCTATACCTAACCCTAACTCTCACACTAAACCTAACCCTCACCCTAACTGTAACCCTACCCCTTAACCTAACTGTCACCTTAACCCTAACCCTAAACCTCACCCTAAACCTCATAGTCACCCTAAACCTGACCCTAACCCTAATGCTAACCCTAACCCTAACCCTCACCCTCACCCTAACCCTCACCCTAAACCTCACACTAACCCTAATACTAACCTCCACCCTAACCCTAACGTTCACCCTAACCCTAACCCTAACCCTAACCCTCACGGTCACCCTCACCCTCTCCGTAACCCTAAACCTAACCCAAACCCTCACCCTAACCCTAATACTAACCTCCACCCTAACCCTAACGTTCACCCTAAGCCTCACGCTCACACTCACCCTCTCCTTAACCCTAAGCCTAACCCTAACCGTCATCCTAACCCTCCCCTTAACACTGAACCTAAGCCTAACCCTCACTCTAATAGTAACCCTAAACCTCACCCTCACCCTAACTCTCACCCTTACTTTATCCTCCCCCTAACCCTAACCCTCACATTAAACCTAATAGTCACCCTAACCATAAGCCTACCCCTAACCCTAACACTTAACCTAACTTTAAGCCTAACCCTAACCCTCACCTAACCCTAACACTAACCCTAACCTTCACCTAACCCGGTTAGGGTTACTAAACCTCAACCTCATCCTAACCCTTACCATCACCTGAACCTGCACCCTCACCCTAACCCTCACCTAATCCTCACCCTAACCCTAACATTACCTAACCAAGACCCTCATACTTACACTCACCTTCACCCTAACCCTCACCCTCACATTAGCCCTCACCCTAACCGTAACCCTAACCCTAAAATTCACCCGCACCCTCATCCTCACCCTCAGCCTAACCCTAACACTATCCCTATTCCTATCCCTAACCCTTGCCCTCACCCTAACCCTCACCATAACCCTTACCTCACCCTCACCCTAACCCTAACCGTAACCCTCACACTAAACCTAACCTCACCCTAAACCTAACCCTACCCCTCACCATAACCCTCACACTAAACCTAACTCAAACCCTCACCCTAACCCTAAACCTCACACTCACCCAGGCTCTCACCATAACCCTTTCCCTCACCCTAAACCTCACCCTCATACCACCCTCAAATTAACCCTAACCATAACCCTCAACCTAACCCTAACCCTAAAACTCACACTCACCCTCACCCTCACCATCACCCTCAGCGTAACACTTACCATAACCCTAATCCTAACCCTAAACCTCACCCTCACCCTAACCGTCACCCTAATTCTTACCTTCACACTAATCCTAACCCTAACCCTAACCCTAATACTTACACTAAACCTAACCCTCACCCTAACATAACCATACCCATTACCCTAACCCTCACCCTAACCCTATCCCTATCCCTAACCCTAACCCTATCCCTAACCCTCACCCTAACACTAACCCTAACCCTCACCCTTACCTCACATATGCCTTAACCTCATCCTCACCCTAAACCTCACACTAAACCTAACCCTCAGCCTAACTTTAACCCTAACCGTCACCCTCACCATTACACTTACCCTCACGCTAACACTAACCCTAACCCTCACCCTAACCCTAAAACCCACCCTAACCCTAACCCTAACCCTCACCCTCAAGCTCACCTTAACCCTACCCATATCCCTCACCCTAAACTTCACTCTAACCCTAATGCTACTCTAACACTCACCCTAACTCTCACACTATCACTTACCCACACGATAAACCTAAAACTAACCCTAACCGTCACCCTCACCTTAACCTTCTACCTAACCCTAACCCTAACCCTAATCCGAAAGCCTCACCCTAAACCTAACCATAACTCTAACACTAATCCTAAACCTAACCCTCAACCTAACGCTAACCCTTACCCTAACCCTAACCCTAACCCTAACCCTAACCCTAACCCTAACCCTAACCCTAAACTAACCAAAACACTCACACTAAACCTCACCCTAACCCTAATGCTAACCCTAACACTCACCCTCACCCTAAACCTCAACCTAAACCTTCACCTCAACCTAACACTAACCCTTACCCTCAACATCACCCTAAACCTCACCCTAAGCCTAACCCTAACCCTAACCCTTACCCTCACCCTAACCGTAAACCTAAGCTAACCCTTAACGTCACCCTAACCCTCACTCTCACCCTAACCCTAATCTAAACCCTAACCCTCAACCTAACCCTCATCCTAACCCTATCCCTAACCTTCACACTAACCCTAACCCTCACCCTAACCTTAACCCTACCCCTCACCCTAAACCTCATCCTAACCCTAACCCTAAACCTAACCCTAACCCTAAACCTCACACTAACCCTAACCCTCACCCTCACCCTCAACGTAACCATAAACCTAACCCTAAACCTAAAAATAACCCTAATCCTAACCCTTATCCTAACCCTCACCTTCACCCTTATCCTAACCCTCACCCTTAACCTAACCATCAACCTCACCGTAACCCTAAACCTAACCCTAAAACTTAGTCTCACCCTAACACTAACCCTAAACCTAAAACTAGCCATTACACTAACCCTAATCCTCAGCCTAACCCTAACCCTCAACCTAACCCTATTCCCAACCCTCAATCTCACCCTCACCCTAATCCTAACCCCAAACCAAACACTCACCCTAACCCTCACCCTTACTGTAAACCTAAACCTAAGCCTCACCCTAACCCACAAGCTTACCATAATCCTAACCCTCACACTTAACATTACTCTCACCCTCAACCTAACCCTCACCCTAACCCTAACCCTCACACTAACCTTACGCTAACCCTCACACTAACCATAATGCTAACCCTAACTCTCACCCTGACCCTAAACCTCACCATAACCTGAAACCTCACCATAAACCTAACCCTATCCCTAACCCTCAACCTAACCTTTACCCTCAACCTAACAATAACACTAAGCCTCACACTAACAATAAACCTCACCCTAACTCTAACCTCACCCTAACCGTAACCCTCACCCTAACCTTTAACCTTACCCTCATCCTAATCCTCACAACAACCCTAACCCTAAGACTAACCTTTACCCTCTCCCTCACGCTCACCCTCAGCCTAAATTTAAACCTAACCCTACTCTTAACCCTAACCCTCACCTTCACCCTCACACTAACCCTAAGCCTAAAGCTAACTCTAAGCCTAACCCTCACAATCACCCTCACCCTCACCCTAAGCCTCACTGTCACCCTCACGCTCACCCACACCCTAAACCAAAGCCTAACCCTCACCCTAAACCTATCTCTCACCCTAATCATAAACCTCACCATGACCCTAACCCTCATCTCACCCTAACCATAAACCTAACCCTAACACTCACCCTAAACCTCACCCTAACCCTAATGTTAACTCTAAACCTCACACTCACCCTAAACCTCATGTTAACCCTTACACTCACCGTAAATCTAACCCTGACCCTACCCCTCACCCTAACCCTAACCCTAACCCTAATCCTAAACCTCATCCTAAACCTCACCCTAAACCTAAACCTATCCCTAACCCTAAAGCTAACCCTAACGCTCACCCTAACCCTCACCCTAACCTAATCCTAACCCTAACCCTCACCCTAACCCTCACCCTTAACCTTAAACTAACCCTCATACAAACCATCACCCTAACTCTAACCCTCACCTTAACCTACCCCTAAACCTCACCCTAACACTCACCTTCACCCTATCCCTATTCCTCACCCTAACCCTCACACTCACACTCACCCCCACCCTATTCCTAACCCTAAACCTCACCCTCACCCACACCCTAAACCTCACACTCACCCTCACACGAACCCTAACCCTAACCCACACCCTAACCCTAACGCTAAACCTAACCCTCACCCAAACCCTAAACCTAACCCTCACCCTCACACTCACCCTAACCCTAAACCTAAGCCTAACCCTCACGCTAACTCTAACCCTAACCCTAATGGTAACCATAACCCTCACCCTCACCCTAACCCTCACCTTAACACTTTCCCTCTCCCTAACCCTCATCTTAACCCTCACCCTAACCCTAACCCTAACCATCACCCTAACCATAATCCTCAACCCCACTCTCACCCTAAGCCTAACCCTAAGACTAAGACTAATCCTAACCCTACCCCTCAGCCTAATGCTCACCCTAACCCTAATCCTAACTCTAATACTCACCCTATCCCTAACCCTAACTGTAACCCTCACCCTCACCCTAGACCTGACCCTAACCCCAAACCTAACCCTCACCATAACCCTAACACTAATGCTAACCATAAACCTCACCATCAATCTAACCCTCACCCTAAGACTTACCGTCCGCCTAACCCTAACACTCACCCTCACCCTAACCCTCACACTAATCCTTACCCTCAACCTAACCCTAAACCTAACCCTCACACTAACCCTAACCCTCACCTAACCCTACACTTACCCCTCAGCCTAACCCTCTCCCACACCCTAAACCTAATCCTCACCCTAACCCTCACCCTAACCCTAACCCTAAAACTCACACTCACCATCACACTCACCATCACCCTCAGCATAACACTAACCATAACCCTAATCCTAACCCTAAACCTCACCCTCACCCTAACCGTCACCCTAATTCTTACCTTCACACTAATCCTAACCCTAACCCTAACCCTAACACTCACACTAAACCTAACCCTCACCCTAATCATAACCCTACCCCTTACCCTAACCCTCACCCTAAACCTAACCCTATCCCTAACCCTAACCTTCACCCTAACCCTCACCCTCATGCTAACCCTAACCCTAACACTCAACCATACCCTAAAGCTCACCCTAAGCCTTAACCTCATCCTCATCCTAAACCTCACACAAAACCAAACCCTCACCCTTACCCTAACCCTAACAGTTACCCTCACCCTTACCCTCACACGAACACTAACCCTAACCCTCACCCTAACCCTAAAACTCACCCTAACCCTAACCCTAACCCTCACCCTCAAGATCACCTTAAACCTAACCCTAACCCTCACCCTAAACTTCACTCTAACCCTAATGCTAAATCTAACACTCACCCTAACACTCACACTATCACTTACCAACACGATAAACCTAAACCTAATCCTAACCCTCACCCTCACCGTAACACTCAAACTAACCCTAACCCTAACCCGAAACCCTCACCCTAACCCTCACCCTAACTCTAACACTAATCCTAACCCTAACCCTAACCCTAACGCAAACCCTTACCCTAACCCTAACCCTAACGCAAACCCTTACCCTAACCCTAACCCTAACCCTCACCTAACCCTCAGCCTACCCCTAAATCTAACACTGACCCTCACCCTAACCCTAACCTTCACCCAACCCTAACCCTCACCCTAAGCCTTACCCTCACCCTAACACTAAGCCTAACCCTAACAACAACCCTCCCAATAACCCTACCCTCAGCCTAAGCCTAAGCCTCACCCTAAACCTAACCCTACCCCTAAACCTCACCCTCACCTTAGCCCTCATACTAACCCTATTGCTAACACTAACCCTCACCCTAACACTAACCCTCACCCTAAACTTCCTCCTAACACTAACCCTAACCCTAACACTAAGCCTCAACCTAACCGTAACCCTAACACTAATCCTAAACTCCACCCTAACCCTAACCCTCACCCTAACCCTAACCCTAACCCTAAACCTCACCCTAACCCTCACCCTCACCTTAACCTTAACCAAAACCCTAACCCTCAACCTAACCCTAACCCTAACCGTCACCCTAACCCTCACACTAACCCTATCCCTCACCCTAACCCTAACCCTACCCCTCACCTTAAACTTCCTCCTAACACTAACCCTTACCCTAACCCTAAACCTCACCCTAACCGTAACCATAACCCTCACCTTCACCCTCACCCTAAACTGAACTGTAACCCTAACAATAACCCTAACCCTAACCCTAATCTTAACCCTCACCCTCACCCTAACACTAACCCTAACCCAAATCCTCAACCTCACCCTAAGTCTCAGCCTCACCCTCAACCTCACCTTCACCTTAACCCTCACCCTCACCCTAGCCCTCACCCTAACCCTAACCCTAACCCTAAACCTCACCCGCATCATCACCCTAACCCTCAGTCTAAACCTAATCCTATCTCTAATCATAATCCTCACCCTCACCCTCACCCTAACCCTTACCCTCACCCTCACCCTAACCTTAGCCGTAAACCTCAAATTAAAGCTAACCCTCACCCTAACCCCCACCCTAAACATAACCCTAACCCTCAAAATAACCCTAAAGTTCACCCTCAACCTAGCCCTCACCCTAACCCCAAGCCTCACCCTAAAACTCACCCTCACACCAGCCTCAAACTAAACCTAACCCTAACCCTCACCCTAACCCTAACCCTCACCCTAACCCTAACCCTCAGCCTAGCCTTCACCCTAACCCTAAATAACCCTCACCCTCACCCTCATCCTCACCCTCAGCGTAACACTAATCCTATCCATATTCCTAAATCTAAACCTCACCCTCACCCTAACCACCAAGATAATTCTTACCCACACACTAATCCTAACCCTAACCCTAACCCTAACTATCACACTAAACCTAACCCTCACCCTAACTGTAACCCTACCCGTTACCCTAACTGTCACCTTAACCCTAACCCTAAACCTCACCCTAAACCTCACCCTAAACCTCACAGTCACCCTAAACCTGACCCTAACCCTAATGCTAACCCTAACCATAACCCTCACCCTCACCCTAAACCTCACCCTACACCTCACTCTAATCCTAACCCTAACCCTCAGCCTAACCCACACCCTAACAATAACCCTAACCCTCACCATATACCTCACACTAACCCTAATACTAACCTCCACCCTAACCCTAACGTTCACCCTAACCCTAACCCTAAACCTAACCCTCACGCTCACCCTCACCCTCTCCGTAACCCTAAGCCTAACCCAAACCCTCACCCTAACCCTAACCCTAACTCTAATACTAACCTCCACCCCAACCCTAAAGTTCACCCTAACCCTAACCCTAACCCTAAGCCTCACGCTCACACTCACCCTCTCCTTAGCCCTAAGCCTAACCCTAACCGTCACCCTAACCCTCCCCTTAACACTAAACCTAACCCTCACCCTCACTCTAATAGTAACCCTAAACCTCACCCTCACCCTAACTCTCAACCTTACTTTATCCTCACCCTAACCCTAACCCTCACATTAACCCTAATACTCACCCTAACCATAACCCTACCCCTAACCCTAACCATCACCCTAATTTTTAGCCTAACCCTAACACTCTCCTAACCCTAACCCTAACACTAACCCTAACCCTCACCTAACCCGGTTATGGTTAATAACCCTCAACCTCATCCTAACCCTCACCATCACCTGAACCTGCACCCTCACCCTAACCCTCACCTAATCCTCACCCTAACCCTAACCTTACCTAACCAAGACCCTCACCCTCCCACTCACCTTCAGCCTAACCCTCACTCTCACCCTAGCCCTCACCCTAACCGTAACCCTAACCAAAAAATTCACCCGCACCCTCAGCCTAACCCTAACACTATCCCTATTCCTATCCCTAAACCTCGCCCTCACCCTAACCCTCACCATAACCCCTAACCTCACCCTCACCCTAACCCTAACAGTAACCCTCACACTAAACCTAACCTCACCCTAAACCTAACCCTACCCGTCATCATAACTCTTACACTAAACCTAACTCAAACCCTCACCCTAACCCTAACCCTCACACTCACCCAGGCTCTCACCATAACCCTTTCCCTCACCCTAAACCTCACCCTCATACCACCCTCAAATTAACCCTAACCCTAAACCTCACCCTAACCCTAAATCTCACCCTAACCCTAATCCTCACCCTAACCCTCAACCTAATCCTAACCCTAAAACTCACACTCACCCTCACCCTCACCATCGCCCTCAGCGTAACACTAACCATAACCCTAACCTAACCCTAAACCTCACCCTCACCCTAAACGTCACCCTAATTCTTACATTCACACTAATCCTAACCCTAACCATAACCCTAATACTTACACTAAACCTAACCCTCACCCTAACCATAACCATACCCATTACCCTAACCCTCACCCTAACCCTATCCCTATCCCTACCCCTAACCCTATCCCTAACCCTCACCCTAACACTAACCCTAACCCTCACCCTTACCCTAAACCTCAAAATAAGCCTTAACCTCATCCTCACCCTAAACCTCATACTAAACCTAACCCTCAGCCTAACTCTAACCCTAACCGTCACCCTCACCCTTACCCTTACCCTCATGCTAACACTAACCCTAACCCTCACCCTAACCCTAAAACCAACCCTAACCCTAACCCTACCCCTCACCCTCAAGCTCACCTTAACCCTAACCATATCCCTCACCCTAAACTTCACTCTAACCCTAATGCTAACTCTAACACTCACCCTAACCCTCACACTATCACTTACCCACACGATAAACCTAAAACTAACCCTAACCGTCACCCTCACCTTAACCTTCAACCTAACCCTAACCCTAACCCTAACCCGAAAGCCTCCCCCTAACCCTAACCATAACTCTTACACTAATCCTAAACCTAACCCTCACCCTAACGCTAACCCTTACCCTAACCCTAACCCTAACTCTCACCTAACCCTCAGCCTAACCCTAACCCTAACCCTGACCGTCACCCTAACCCTAACCCTCACCTGAAACCTAACCCTCACTCTAACCCTTATCCTCAACCTAACACTAAGCCTAACCCTAACACCAACCCTCCCACTAACCCTAACCCTCAGCCTAAGCCTAAACCTCACCCTAAACCTAACCCTAACCCTAACCCTCACCCTCACCTTAGCCCTCACACTAATCCTATTGCTAAACCTAACCCTCACCCTAACACTAACCTTAACCCCAAACCTCACCCTAAGCTGAACCCTCACCTTAACCCTAACCAAAACCCTAAACCTCACCCTATCCCTAACCCTACCCCTCACCCTAAACTTCCTCCTAACACTAACCTAACCCTAGCCCTAAACCTCACCCTAACCGTAACCATATCCCTCACCTTCACCCTCACCCTAAACTGAACTGTAACCCTCACTCTAACCCTAACAATAACTCTAACCCTAACCCTAATCTTAACCCTCACCCTCACCCTAACACTAACCCTAACCCAAACCCTCAACCTCACCCTAACCCTCAGCCTCACCTTCAACCTCACCTTCAACCTAAACCTCACCCTCACACTAGCGCTCATCCTAACCCTAACCCTAACACTAAACCTCACCTGCACCCTCACCCTCACCCTCAGCCTAAACCTAACCCTATCTCTAATCATAACCCTAACCCTCACCCTCACCCTAACCCTCACCATAACACTTACCCTAACACTCACCCTAACCTTAACCGTAAACCTTACACTAAAGTTAACCCTCACCCTAACCCTCACCCTAAACATAACCCTAACCCTCATCATAACCCTAAAGTTCACCCTCAACCTAGCCCTCACCCTAACCACAAGCCTCACCCTAAACCTCACCCTTACACCAGCCCCAAACTAAACCTAACCCTAACCCTCACCCTAACCCTAACCCTAAACCTAACTCTCACCCTCACCCTCATCCTCACCCTCAGCGTAACTCTAATCCTATCCATATTCCTAAACCTAAACCTCACCCTCACCCTAAACATCACCCTAATTCTTACCCTCACACTAATCCTAACCCTAACCCTAACCATAACTCTCACACTAAACCTAACCCTCACCCTAACTGTAACCCTACCCCTTACCCTAACCCTCACCTTAACCCTAAAGCTAATCCTCACCCTAAACCTCACAGTCACCCTAAACCTGACCCTAAACCTAATCCTAACGCTAACCCTCACCCTAAACCTAACCCTCACTCTGACCCTAACCCTCACCCTAAACCTCATCCTAATCCTAACACTATCCCTCAGCCTATCCCACACCCTAACACTAACCCTAAACCTAACCCTCTCCCTAAACCTCACCCTTACCCTAATCCTAACCCTCACCCTAAACCTAACCCTAACACTCACCCAAAAACTCAACCTCACCCTCACTCTAACCCTAACCCTCACCCTAACCCTCACCATCACCATAACCTTCACTCTTACCGTAACCCTCAATCTCACCCTAACACTCACCCTTACTCTTATTCTTCCTCTCACCCTAACCCTCACCCTAACCCTAACCCTCAACCTAACCTAACCTGAACCCTCACCCTAGCCCTCAACCTAAAGCTAATGCTAACCCTAACACTCACCCTAACCCTAACCCTTAACCTCACCCTAAACCTAACCCTAAAACTAACCCTCACTCTCACCCTAAACCTCACCCTAAGCCTAACCCTCACCCAAACACTTACCCTCACCGTAACAGTAACCCTGACGCTAAACCTCACCTCACCCGCAACCTCACCGTAACCGTAACCCTAAACCTAACCCTAACAATAACACTAACCCTCACCCTAACCCTAACCTCACACTCACCCTAACCCTCACCCTAAAACCTATCTTCACCCTAACCCTCATCCTAACTCTAAACCTAACCCTAAACCTCACCCTAACCCAAACACTAACCATAACCCTTAAACTAACCCTGAACTTCACCCTAACCCTAACCCTGCCTCTCATCCTAACCATCATCCTAACCCTAACTCTCAACCCTCACCCTGACCCTAAACCTAATCCTAAACCTCACCTGCACCCTAAGAGTCACGCTCACCATCACCCTCACCCTAACCCTCAATCTCACCCTAAACATCAACCTATACCTAACCCTCACTCTAACCCTAAGCCTAACACTCATCCTAATCCTAACCCTCACCCACATCTAATCCTCAGCCTATCCCTAACCCTAACCCTAACGCTCACACTCACCCTAACCCTAACCCTCAAACTCACCTTCACCCTCAGCTTAAACCTAAGCCTAACAATAACCCTAACCATAACCCTCACAATCACCCTCATCCTAAGCCTAAGCCTAACCATAAACCTAACACTCAAACTCACCCTCACCCTAACCCTAACCCATACCCTCAACCGAACCCTCACCCTCAACCTAAACATCACCCTAAACCTAACCCTCAAACTAACCTTTAGCTTAACCCTCAATCTAACCTTAACCCTCACACTCACCCTCACCCTCAGGCTCACCCTAACCCTAATCCTAACCCTCACCCTCACCCTCAACCTAAACCTATTTCTAACCCTCAACCTCACCCTATCCCTAACCCTAACCCTAACCCTCACATAACCCTAACCCTAACCTTCAACGTCACCCTAACCCTCACCATTACCCAAACCCTCACCCTAACCCTAACCCTCACCCACACCCTAACGCTCAAGCTCACCCTCACCCTAAACCTCAACTAATCGTCACACTAACCCTCACCCTAATCCTAAACCTAAACCTCACCCTAACCCTAAGCAGAACCATAAACCTAACCCTCACCCTAACACTCACCCTAAACCTAACCCTCTCCCTAACCCTAAAACTCACCCTAATCCTCACCCTAACCCTCACTCTCACACTCACCCATACCCTAACCCTCACCATAACCCTCACCCTAACCCTAATGCTAACTCTAACACTCACCCTAACCCTCATGCTATCACTTACCCACACCCCAAACCTAAGCCTAACCTTAAACCTCACCCTCACACTAAACCTCACCCTAACCCTAAACCTAATCCTAACCGTCACCCTCACACTATCCCTAACCCTAACCCTAACCCTCACATAACCCTAACCCTAACCTTCAACGTCACCCTAACCCTCACCATTACCCGAACCCTCACCCTAACCCTAACACTCACCCACACCCTAACTCTCAAGTTCACCCTCACCCTAAACCTCAACTAATCGTCACCCTAACCCTAACCATTACCTAACCAAGACCCTCAGCCTAACCCTCAACTTCACCCTAACCCTCACCCTCACCCTAGAACTCACCCTAACCATAAACATAACCCTAACCCTAAACCTTACTCTCACCCTCAGGCTCACCCTCAGCCTAAACCTAACCCTATCCTTAATCCTAACCCTAACCCTCACCCTCAATCTAAGCCTCACCATAACCTTTACCCCCACCCTCACCCTCAACCTAAACGTAACCCTCACACTAAACCTAACCCTCATCCTAAACTTAACCCTACCCCTCACACTAAACATAACCCTAACCCTAAAGCTCACCCTCACGCTAGCCCTCACCCTAACCCTAATTCTAACCCTAACCCTTATCCTCACCCTAAACCTCACACTAGCCCTAACCCAAGTCCTCAGTCTAACCCTAACCCTAACCCTTACCCTAACCCTCAACTTCAGGCTAACCCTCACCGTTACTCTTACCATCACGCTCGTCCTAACCCTCACCCTAAACCTAACCTAATCCATCACTATAACCCTAACCCCCACCCTCACCATCACCCTCATCGTAACCCTATGCCTAAGCCTAACCCTAACCCTTTCCCTCACCCTCACCCTAGCCCTCACCCTAACCCTAATCCTAACCCTAACCCTAACCCTAACTCTCACCCTAACCCTAAGGCTAAACATCACCCTAAGCCTAATCCTCTCCCCAACCATCACCCTCAACCTTACCTTAAGCCTAAGCCTAATACTAATCCTAACCCTCACACTCACCCTCACCCTAAACCTAATCCTAACCCTAACCCTAAACCTCAACCTAACCCTCACCCTAAACCTAACGCTAACCCTAACACTAGCACTAACCCTAACAGTCACCATATCCCTCAGCCTCAACCTAACTCTAACTCTGAACCTCACCCTCACCCTATCCCTAATCCTAACCTTATCCTTAAACCTCACACTAACCCTAACCCTAAATCTCACCCTCACCCTCACCCAAACCGTAACTCTAACCCTAACCCTAACATTAACACTAATCCTAACCCTAAAACTAACCCTAAACCTAACGCTAAACTTCACCCTCAGCCTCACCCTAATTGCAAATGTAACCTAACCATAACACTTACAATGATCCTAACCCTAATCCTAACCATCACCCTCACCCTAACCCTAATCCTCACCCTAACCCAGACTCTAACCCTAACCCTGACCCTCACTGTAACCCTCACCATCATCTTAACCCTCACCCTCACCCTAACCCTAACCCTCACCCTAACCCTTGACCTCACCCTAATCCTAACACTAAGCCTAAACAAAAACTCACCCTAACCCTCACCCTCAACCTAACTGTAACCCAAAACCTAACGATCAACCTAACCCTCACCCTAACCCTAACCCTAAACCTAACCCTAAACCTCACAGTAACCCTAACCCTCACCCTAAACCTAACCCTACCCCTCACCCTACCCCTCATTGTAACTCTAATCCCAACCCTAACACTCACCCTCACCGTCACCCTAACACTCACACTAACCCTAACCATCAGCCAAACCCTAACCCTCACACTCTCCAGAACCCTCATCCTGACTCTAACACTCACCCTCACCCCAACCCTCACCCTGACCTAATCCTCACCCTAACCCTAACCCTCACACTAACCCTAAACTTAACTTTAACCCTACTCCTCACCCTACCCCTCTCCCTAACTCTAACCGTAACCCTAACACTAACCCTCACCCTAATCCTAACCCTTACCCTCACCCTCACCCTAAACCTTACCCTTAACTTAAATCTCACCCTAACCCTAACCCTCATTCTACACATCACCCTAACCATAACCCTCACTCTAACCCTAACCCTATCACTCACACGAAACCTGACACTCACCCTAACCCTCAACGTAACCCTAACCTCCAACCTAATATTAACCCTCACCCTAACCCTAACGCTAACCCTCACCCTATCCCTAACCCTCACCCTAACCTTTATCCTCACTCTAAACCTATCCCTCACAGTAACCCTAATCCACACCCTAACCCTAACTCTACCCCTCACCCTAACACTCACTCTAACCCTAACCCCAACCCTCACTGTCACCCTAACACTCAGCCTAATCCTCAACCTTATCCTCACCCTAACCTTAACCCTAAGCCTAACCCTCACCCTAAACCTTAACCTCACCCTCATCCTAAACCTAAACCTCACCCTAACCCTAAACCTAACCCTAAACCTCACCCTAGCCCTCACCCTAACCCTAATTCTAACCCTAACCCTCACCCTAATCCTAAACCTAGCCCTAACCCTTACCCTATCTCTAACCCTCACCCTAACCCTAGCCCTCACCCTAACCCTAATAGTAACCCTCACCCTCACCCTAACCCTAACCCTCATCCTCACATTAACCCTAACCCTAATAATCAGTCTAACCCTCACCCTAACCCTAACCCGAACCCTTACCCTAACCCTCACCCTAACACTAAAACTCACGCTTATATTAAACCTCACCCTCAGCCTAACCCTCACCTTTACCCTTACCATCACCCTCACCCTAACACTCACCATATCCCTAACCCTCACCCTAGCCCTCACCCTAAACCTAACCCTAACCCTCACCCTCACCTTCAACCTCACCCTCAGCCTAACAATAACCCTATCACTATTCCTAAAACTAAACCTCACCCTCACCCTAACCATCACCCTAATTCTTACCCTCACACTAATCCTAACCCTAACCCTAAATCTAACTCTCACACTAAACCTAACCCTCACCATAAACTT
This sequence comes from Dipodomys merriami, assembly GCF_024711535.1. NCBI lineage: Eukaryota > Metazoa > Chordata > Mammalia > Rodentia > Heteromyidae > Dipodomys > Dipodomys merriami. The sequence goes on along the minus strand of NW_027204448.1, from coordinate 1,135,246 downwards.
AACCCTACCCCTTATCCTAACACTCACCTTAACCCTAACCCTAAACCTCACCCCAACCCTCAGCCTAAACCTCCCCGTCACCCTAAAGCTGACTCTAACCCTAATAATAATCCTAAACCTCACCAGAACTCTAACCTTCACCCTCACCCTAACCCTCACCCTAATCCTAAGCCTAACCCTCAGCCTAAACCTCAGCCTAACCCTCAACCTAACCCTAAGGATAACCCTAATCCTAACACTCACCCTAACCCGAACCCTCACCCTAACCCTAAACCTCACCCTAATCCTCACCCTAACCCTCACTATCACTTGCATCCTCACCCTCACCCTCACCCTAGCCCTAATGCTAACTCTAACCCTCACCCTTACCCTCATGCTATCACTTACCCACACCACAAACCTATCCCTAACCTTAAAACTCACCCTCACCCTAAACCTCACCCTAACCCTAAACTTAATCCTAACCCTCACCCTAACACTTACCCTCACCCTAACACTAAACCTCATACTAACCTTAAGCCTCACCATAACCCTAAACCTCACCCTCACCATAACCCTAACCCTAACTCTAACCCTAACACTCACCCTATCCCTAAACCTAACACTAACCCTAACACTAACCATCACCCTAACCCTAACTCTAAACCTAAACCTCAACCTCAACCTAACCCTAACCCTAACCCTAAACCTCACCCTAAACCTAACCCTAAACCTCACCTTCATCCTAACCCTCATCCTAACCCTCACCCTAAACCTAATCCTAACCATCACCCTAACCCTAATCCTTAAGCTCAACCTCACCCTCAGCATAACCCTAACCCTAAACCTAAACCTAAACCTAACCCTAACCCACACAATCACCCTCACCCTAACCTTAACCCTAAGCATAACCTATCCCTAACACTAACCCTCACCCTAACACTTCCCCTCACCCTAACACTAACCCTAACTCTAACACTAACCCTCACAATAACCCTAACTCTCACATTAACCCTAAACCTCACCCTAACCCTAAAGCTAAACTTCACCCTCACCCTAGCCCTCACTGTAACCTTAATTCTAAACCTAACCCTCAACCTAATCATAACCCTCATCCTCACCCCAAACCTCACACTAACCCTAACCTAATCCTCAATCTAACCCTCACCCTATCCCTAACCCTTAACCTAACCCTCACCCTAACCCTATCCCTCACCCTTATCTTAACTCTCACCCTCAACCTAACCCTCACTTTTATTCTTACAATCACCCTCACACTAACCCTCACCCATACCCTAACCCTCACCATAGCCCTCACCCAACCCTAAACCCAACTCTCACCCTCACCCTCACCCTCAGCGTAACATTAACCCTATCACTATTCCTAACCCTAAACCTCACCCTCACCCTAATTCTTAACCTCACATTAATCCTAACACTAAACCTATCCATAACCCTACCCCTTATCCTAACACTCACATTAACCCTAACTCTAACCCTCACCCTAAACCTCACGGTCACCCTAAACCTAACCCTAACCCTAATAATAACCGTAACCCTCACCCTAATACTAACCCTCACCCTCACCCTAACCCTCAACCTAACCCTCACCCTAATCCTAATCCTAACCCTCAGCCTAACCCTGAAACTAACCCTAAGCATAACCCTAACCCTAACCCTCACAGTAACCCTCACCCTAAACCAAACCCTAACCCTAACCCTCACACGCAGCCTAACCCTCACACTAACCCTTAACCTCATCCTCACCCTAAACCTCACACTTAATCGAACCCTCACCATAACTCTAACCCTAACTGTCACCCTCAACGTCACCCTCACGCTAACCCTAACCCTAACCCTCACCCTAACCCTAAAACTCACCCTAATCCTCACCTTAAACCAAACTCTCACCCTCACCCTCACCCAAACCCTAAACTTAACCCTCACCCTAACCCTAATGCTAACTCTAACACTCACCCTAACCCTCATACTATCACCCACACCACAAACCTAACCCTAACCTGAACCCTCACCCTCACCCTAAACCTCACCCTAACCCTAAAACTAATCATAACCCTAACCCCCACCCTCAACCTAACCCTCACCATAACCCTTACCCTCACCCTCACCCTCACCCTAACCATAACCCTCACACTAAACCTAACCCTCACCCTAAACCTAACCCTACACCTCACCCTAACCCTCACCCTAAACTTAGCCCTTACCCTAACCCTCACCCTCATGCTAACCCTCACCCTAACCCTAATTCTAACCCTAACCCTCATCCTCACCCTAAACCTCACACTAACCCTAACCCTAATCCTCAATCTAACCCTAACCTTAACACTTACCCTAACCCTCACCCTAACCCTAACCCTCACCCTTACTGTAACCCTCACGTTCAGCCTAACCCTCAACTTTACTCTTACCATCACGCTCATACTAACCCTCACCCTAACCCGAACCCTCATCCTAAACCTCCCCCTAACAATAACAATATCCATCATCATAACCCTAACCCTCAACCTCACCATCACCCTCAGCCTAAACCTATGCCTAAACCTAAACCTAACCCTAACCCTCACCCTCACCCTAGCCCTCACCCTAACCCTAATCCTATCCCTAACCCTCATGCTAACCCTCACACTAACCCTAAGGATAAACATCACAAAAAGCCTAATACTCATATCCACCCTCACCCTCAGCCTAAGCCTAAGCCTAACCCTAATCCTAACCCTAAACCTCACACTCACCCTCACCCTAACCTAATCCCAAACCTAACCCTAAACCTCAACCTAACCCTCACCTTATACCTAATGCTAACCCTAACACTAACCCTAACCCTGACCCTCACCCTAACCCTCCCCCTCAACCTAACTCTAACCCTAAACCTCACCCTGACCCTATCCCTAATCCTAACCCTAACCCTAACCCTAAAATTAACCATCATCCTCACCCTCACCCTCACCCAAACCGAAAGTCAAACCCTAACCCTAACATTAACACTAATCCTAACCCTAAAACTAACCCTAACCCTAACCCTAAACTTCACCCTCAGCCTCATCCTCACTGGAAATGTAACAGTAACCATAACACTTACAACAACCCTAACCGTAATCCTAACCATCACCCACTCCCTAACCCTAATGCTAACCCTAACCATCACGCTAACATTAACCCTCACCCTCACTGAAACCCTAACCCTCATCTTAACTCTCAACCTAACCCTAAGCCTAACCCTCACCCTAACCCTTAACCTCACCTTAATCCTAACACTAAGCCTAACCTAAATCTCACCCTAATCCTCACCCTCAGCCTAATCCTAACCCAAACCCCAACCCTCAACCTAACCCTCACCCTAACCCTAACCCTAACCCTAAACCTCACATTAACCCTAACACTCACCCTAACCATATCCCAAACCCTCACCCTATCCCTGATGCTAACTCTAACCCTCATCATTACCAGAACCCTAAACCTAACCATAAACCTCACCTTAAGGCTAACTCTAACCCTAAACCTAACCCTAACCCGCACCCTAACCCTAACCCTCACATTCACCCTCACCCTCAGCTTAATCCTAAGCCTAACTTTAACACTAACCCTAACCCTCACACTCACCCTCACCTTAACCCTAATCCTAAACTTACCCTATCCGTGCACCTAACCCTCAACCTAACCCTCACCCTAAGCCTAACCCTAACACTAACCCTAACCCTAACACTCACCCTAACCCTGACCCTAACCCTAACTCTAACCCGAAACCTCAACTTCACCCTAACCCTAAATCTAACCCTAACCCTAACCCTAAATGTCACCCTAACCCTAACCCTAAACCTCACCCTCACCCTCAAACTCACCATAAATATAAACCTAACCCTAACCCTAACAATAACCCTAACCGTAACCATAAACCTCACCCTAACCATAACCCTCACCCTAACGCTAAACCTCACCCTAACATTTACGCTCACCCTAACACTAACCCTCACACTAAACCTAACCCTCACCATAAACATAAACATCACCCTAACCCTAACCCTAACCCTAACCCTAATTCTAACACTTACCCTCACCCTAACCCTAACCCTAATCCTCAATCTAACCCTAACCCTAACCCTTACACTAACCCTCAACCTAAACCTAACCATTACCCTTACTGTAACCCTCAGGCTCATACTAACCCTCACCCTAACACGAACCCTCATCCTAACCCTCACCCTAAACCTAACCATATCCATCACCATAACACTAACCCTCACCCTCACCATCACCCTCAGCCTAAACCTATGCCTAAGCCTAACCCTAACCCTAACACTCACTGTCACCTTAGCCCTCACCCAAACCCTAATCCTACCGCTAACCCTCATCCTAACCCTCACCCTAAACCTCTTACCCCTCACCCTAACCCTCATCCTAACCCTAATCCTACCCAAAACCTATCCCTAACGCTAATCCAAACCCTAACCCTCACCCTCATCATAACTAACCTTAACCCTAACACTAACTCTCACCCTCACCCTCACCCTCAGCCTAACCCTGACCCTCACACTAACCCTAACCATCACGCTAACCCTCCACCTAATCCTCAACACTAAACCTAACCATAACCCTTACACAAACCCTAACCCTAAACATCACCAAAAACCTCAATAACTCTAAATCTAGTCCTAACCCTAACCCTTACCCTCACCCTAACCCTAACACTCACCCTAACCCTAACCTTCACCCTAACACTAAGCCTAACCCTAACACAAACCCTCACACTAAACCTAACCCTCAGCCTAAACCTAACCCTCAACCTAAAACTAACCCTAACCCAAATCCTCACCCTCATCTTATCCCTCACACTAACCCTTTTCCTATCACTAACCCTAACCCTCACCCTTTAAGTAACCCTAACCCTCACCAAAAACCTCACCCTTACCCTTACCTTAACCTCACCCTAACCCTCACACTAACCCAAAACCTCAACCTAACCTAATCAAAGCACTCACACTAAACCTCACCTTAAACCTAATGCTAACACTAACACTCACCCTCACCCTAACCCTCACCCTAAACCTGAACCTCACTCTAACCCTAACCCTAACCCACAACCTCACCCTAAACCTCACCCTAACCCTAACCCTCACCCTAATCCTTACCCTCACCCTAACCCTCACCCTAAACCTAACCCTAAGCTAACCCTAAACCTCAACCTAACCCTCACCCTCACCCTAACCCTAACCTTCACCCTAACACTAAGCCTAACCCTAACACAAACCCTCACACTTACCCTAAACCTCAGCCTAAACCTAACCCTCAACCTAAACCTAACCCTAACTCAAATCCTCACCCTCATCTTATCCCTCACACTAACCCTTTTCCTATCCCTAACCCTAACCCTAACCCTAACCCTCACCCTTTCCATAACCCTCACCCTCACCAAAAACCTCACCCTTACCTTTACCTTACCCTCACACTAACCCTCACACTAAGCCAAAACCTCAACCTAACCTAACCAAAACACTCACACTGAACCTCACCCTAAACCTAATGCTAACCCTAACACTCACCCTCACCCTAACCCTCACCCTAAACCTGAACCTCACTCTAACCCTAACCCTAACCCACAATCTCACCCTAAACCTCACCCTAACCCTAACCCTCAACCTAATCCTTACCCTCACCCTAACCCTCACCATAAAACCAACCCTAAACTAACCATAAACCTCACCCTAACCCTCACCCTCATCCTAACCCTAATCCAAACCCTATCCCTCAGCCTAAACCTCACCCTAACCCTAACCTTAACCTTCAAACTAAACCTAACCCTCACCCTAACCTTAACCCTACCCCTCACCCTCACCCTAACCCTCATGCTCACCCTAAACCTAACCCTAACCCTATCCGTCACCCTCACCCTCACCCTCATCCTCACCCTCACCCTAAACCTAATCCTAACAATAACCCTAATCGTAAACCTAACCCTCACCTTAACCCTAACCCTCAAGCTAACCCTCATCCTCACCCTCACCCTCACCTTAACCCCAAGCCTAACCCTAACTGTCACCCTCACCCTCAACTTAACACTAAAGCTAACCCTAACCCTCACACTAACAGTAAACCTAACCCTAACTCTCACCCGAACCGTCACTCTAACATTAACCTCACCCTAACCCTAACCTTCACATTAACCCTAATGCTCACCCTAACCTTAACAGTATCCCTCACCCAAACCCTCATCCTAACTCTAACCCTAAACCTAAACCTAACCCTCACCTAACCCTAAATCTCAACCTTATCTAACACTCAACATCACCTGAACCCCCACCCTAAACCTAACACACACCCACACCCTATCCCTAAACCTCACCCTCACCCTCACCCTCACCTAATCCTCACCCTAACACTAACCATTATCTAACAAAGGCCCTCACCCTCACCCTCACCCTAACCTTCACCCTAACCCTCACCCTCACCCCAGCCCTCACCCTAAACGTAACCCTACCCGTAAACCTCACCCGCACTCTCACCTTCATGCTCAGCCTTACCCTAACCCTACCCCTAATCCTAACCCTAACCATCAATCCCATCATAACCCTCACCATAAACCTTACTGCCACCCTCACCCTAAGCCTAACCATAACGCTCTCACTAAACCTAACCCTCACCCTAAATCTAACCCTACCCCTCACCCCAAACAACAACCTAAACCTAACCCTAACCCTCACCCTAACGCTAACCCTAACCTTCACCCTAGCCCTCATCCTAATCCTAAACATCATCCTAAACCTCACCCTTACACCAACCACAAACTAACCCTAACCCGAACCCTCACCCTAAGCCTAACCCTCACCCTAACCCTAACCCGCATCCTATCACTCACCCTAACCCTAACCCTAAACCTCCCCGTCACCCTAACCCTAAACCTAACCCTAACCCTCACCCTAACCCTCACCCTAACACTAAACCTAACCCTAACCCTCACCTTTACCTTAACCCTCACCCTAACCCTTAACCTCATCCTCACTCTAAACCTCACACTAAACCTAACCCTCACCCTAACTCTAACCCTAACCGTCACCCTCACCCTCACCCTCACGCTAACCCAAACCCTAACCCTCTCCCTCACCCTCACCCAAACCCTACTAATAACTCTAACACTCAATCTAACCCTCACGCTATCACTTAAACACACCATAAACCTAAATATAACCCTAACCCTCACCCTCACCATAAACCTCACCCTAACCCTAACAGTAACCCAAACACGAAACCCTTAACCTAACCCTAAACTGAGCCCGAAACCTCATCCGAAAACTTAACCCTAAACCTAAACCAAACCCTCAAGCTAACAGTCACCCTAAACCTAAACCTATCCCTAACCCTAACCCTCACCCTAACCCGCACCCTAAACCATATCCTCACCCTCAACCTAACCCTAAACCTAACGCTAACCCTCACAATAAATCTAACCTCACCCTAAACCTAAACTTACCCCTCACCCTAACCATCATCCTAACCCTAAACCAAACCCAAAACCTCTCCCTAACCCTAATCCTAACCCTAACTCTCACCTTCACCCTCACCCTCAGCCTAACCCTAACCCTCCCACTAACCCTAACCGTCAAGCTAACCCTCAACCTAATCCTCACACTAACCCTAACCCTAACCCTTACACTAACCCTAATACTAAACCTCAACAAAACCCTCAATAACCCTAAACCTAGATCTTACCTTAAAACTTACCCTCACCCTAAACCTAACCCTCACCCTCACCCTAACCCTAACCCTCACCCTAAACCTAACCCTCACCCTAAACCTTACCCTCACCCTAATACTAAGCCTAAACCTAACACCAACACTCACACTAACCCTAACCTTGAGCCTAAACCTAACCCTCAACCTAAACCTAAACCTAACCCTAATCCTCACCCTCACCTTATCCCTCACACTAACCCTTTTCCTAACCCTAACTCTAACCCTCGCCCTAACCCTAACCCTCTCCCTTTCCGTAACCCTCACCCTCACCAAACACCTCACCCTTACCCTTACCTTACCCTCACCCTAACCCTCACACTAACCCAAAACCTAACCCTAAACTAACCAAAACACTCACACTAAACCACACCCTAACCCTAATGCTAACCCTAACACTCACCCTCACCCTAAACCTCACCCTAAACCTTCACCTCAACCTAACACTAACCCTAAACCTCAACCTCAACCTAAACCTGACCCTAAGCCTAACCCTCATCCTAACCCTTACCCTCACCGTAACCCTAAACCTAATCTAACCCTTAACCTCACCCTAACCCTCACTCTCACCCTAAACCTAATCTAAAACCTAACCCTCAACGTAACCTAATCCTAACCTTAACCCTAACCTTCACACTAACCCTAACCCTCACCCTAACCTTAACCCTACCCCTCACCCTAAACCTCATCCTAACCCTAACCCTAAACCTAACCCTAACCCTAAACCTCACACTAATCCTAACCCTCACCCTCACCCTCACCATCAACATAAACATAAGCCTAACCCTAAACCTAAAAATAACCCTAACCCTAACCCTTATCCTAACCCTCACTTTCACCCTCACCTTAACACTAACCCTCACCCTTAACCTAACCCTCAACCTAACCCTAAACCTAACCCTAAAACTTACGCTCACCCTAACACTAACCCTAACCCTAAAACTAGCCATTACACTATCCCTAATCCTCAGCCTAACCCTAACCCTCAACCTAACCCTATCCCTAACCCTAACCCTCACCCTCACCCTAGGCCTCACCCTAAACCTAATCCTAATCCTAACCCTCACCCTAAACCTAACCCTCACCCTATTCCCAAACCTCAATCTCACCCTCACCCTAACCCTAACCCCAAACCTAACACTCACCCTAAACCTCACCCTTACTGTAAACCTAAACCTAACCCTCACCCTAACCCACAAGCTTACCATAATCCTCACCATAACCATAACCCTCACACTTAACATTACTCTCACCCTCAACCTAACACTCACCCTAAACCTAACCCTCACACTAACCTTACGCTAACCCTCACACTAAACCTCACCCTAACCATAATGCTAACCCTAACACTCACCCTGACCCTAACCTTCACCCTAACCTGAAACCTCACCATAAACCTAACCCTATCCCTAACCCTCAACCTAACCTTTACCCTCAACCTAACACTAACACTAACCCTCACACTAACAATAAACCTCACCCTAACTCTAAACTCACCCTAACCCTAATCCTCACCCTAAACCTAATCCTAAACCTCACCCTCACCCTAACCTTTAACCTTACCCTCACCCTAACCCTCACACCAACCCTAACCCTAAGCCTAACCGTTACCCTCTCCGTCACGCTCACCCTCAGCCTAAATTTAAACCTAAACCTACTCTTAACCCTAACCCTCACCTTCACCCTCACACTAACCCTAACCCTAAACCTAACTCTAAGCATAACCCCCACACTCACACTCACCCTCACGCTAAGCCTCACTGTCACCCTCACGCTAATCTGCACCCTAACCCAAAGCCTAACCCTCACCCTAAACCTATCTCTCACCCTAACCATAAACCTCACAATCACCCTCACCCTCACCTCACCCTAACCATAAACCTAACCCTAACCCTCACCCTAAACCTCACCCTAATCCTAATGCTAACGTTAACCCTCACACTCACTGTAAACCTCATGCTAACCATTACTCTCACTGTAAATCTAACCCTAACCCTAACCCTCACCCTGACCCTAACCCTCACGTAAACCCTAACCCTAAACCTAATCCTAACCCTCATCCTAAACCTCACCCTAACCCTAAACCTATCCCTAACCCTAACGCTAACCCAAACGCTCACCCTCACCCTCACCCTAACCTAATCCTAACCCTAACCCTCACCCTAACCCTCACCATTAACCTTAAACTAACCCTCATACTAACCATCACCGTAACTCTAACCCTCACCCTAACCTACCACTAAACCTCACCCTAACACTCACCCTCACCCTATCCCTATTCCTCACCCTAAACCTCACACTCACACTCACCCCACCCTATTCCTAACCCTAAATCTCAACCTCACCCACACCCTAACCCTCACCCTCACCCTCACACTAACCCTAACCCTAACCCACAACCTAACCCTAACGCTAAACCTAACCCTCACCCGAACCCTAAACCTAACCCTCACCCTCACACTCACCCTAACCCTAACCCTAAACCTAACCCTCATGCTAACTCTAACCCTAACCCTAATGGTAAACATAACCCTCACCCTCACCCTAAACCTCACCTTAAACCTTACCCTCACCCTAACCCTCATTTTAACCCTCACCCTAACCCTAACCCTAACCATCACCCTAACCCTAATCCTCAACCCCACCCTCACCCTAAGCCTAACCCTAAGACTAAGCCTAACCCTAACCCTACCCCTCAGCCTAATGCTCACCCTAACACTAATCCTAACCCTAATACTCACCCTATCCCTAACCCTAACCCTAACCCTCACCCTAACACTAACACTAATGCTAACCATAAACCTCACCAACAATCTAACCCTCACCCTAACCCCTACCCTCCGCCTAACCCTAACACTCACCCTCACCCTAACCCTCACACTAATCCTTACCCTCAACCTAACCCTAAACCTAACCCTCACACTAACACTAACCCTTACCTAACCCTACACCTACCCCTCAGCCTAACCCTCATCCTACACCTAAACCTAACCCAAAACCTCACCCTAACCCTAAGCTTAACCCTAACCCTAAACCTTCTCCTAACCCTAACACTCACCCTAAACCTCACCCTCTCCCTCACCCTAAACCTAACCCTCACCCTAACCCTCACCCTAACCCTAACCCTAAAACTCACACTCACCCTCACCCTCAACATCACCCTCAGCATAACACTAACCATAACCCTAATCCTAACCCTAAACCTCACCCTCACCCTAACCGTCACCCTAATTCTTACCTTCACACTAATCCTAACCCTAATCCTTACCCCAACACTCACACTAAACCTAACCCTCACCCTAATCATAACCCTACCCCTTACCCTAACCCTCACCCTAAACCTAACCCTATCCTAACCCTAACCCTCACCCTAACCCTCACCCTCACGCTAACCCTAACCCTAACACTCAACCTTACCCTAAACCTCACCCAAAACCTTAACCTCATCCTCACCCTAAACCTCACACTAAACCTAATCCTCACCCTTACTCTAAACCTAACCGTCACTCTCACCCTTAACCTCACACTAACACTAACCCTAACCCTCACCCTAAACCTAAAATTCATCATAACCCTAACCCTAACCCTCACCTTCAAGCTCACCTTAACCCTAACACTAACACTCACCCTAACATTCACTCTAACCCTAATGCTAAATCTAACACTCACCCTAACCGCACACTATCACATACCAACACGATAAACCTAAACCTAATCCTAATCCTCACCCTCACCGTAACCCTCAACCTAACCCTAACTCTAACCCGAAACCCTCACCCTAACCCTCACCCTAACTCTAATACTAATCCTAACCCTAACCCTAACCCTAATGCTAACCCTTACCCTAACCCTAACCCTAACCCTCACCTAACCCTCAGCCTAACCCTAACACTAACCCTGACCCTCACCCTAAACCTAACCTTCACCCTATACCTAAACCTCAGCCTAACCCTTACCCTCACCCTAACACTAAGCCTAACCCTAACACCAATGCTCCCAATAACCGTACCCTCAGCCTAAGCCTAAACCTCACCCTAAACCTAACCCTAACCCCAAACCTCACCCTCACCTTAGCCCTCACACTAACCCTATTGCTAACCCTACCCCTCAACCTAACACTAACCTCACCCTAAACTTCCTCCTAACACTAACCCTAACCCTAACACTAAGCCTCACCCTAACCATAACCCTAACACTAATCCTAAACTCCACCCTAACTCTAACCCTCACCCTAACCCTAACCCTAACGCTAAACCTCACCCTAACCCTCACCCTCAACTTAACCCTACCAAAACCCTAACCCTCAACCTAACCCTAACCCTAACCCTTACCCTAACCCTCACACTAACCCTAATCCTCACCCTAACCCTAACCCTACCACTCACCCTAAACTTCCTCCTAACACTAACCCTAACCCTAACCCTCACCCTTAACCTTAAGCTAACCCTCATACTAACCATCACCGTAACTCTAACACTCACCCTAACCTATCACTAAACCTCACCCTAACACTCACACTCACCCTATCCCTATTCCTCACCCTAACCCTCACACTCAAACTCAGCCCCACCCTATTCCTAACCCTAACCTCAACCTCACCCACACCCTAACCCTCACCCACACCCTCACACTAACCCTAACCCTAACCCACAACCTAACCCTAACACTAAACCTAACCCTCACCCGAACCCTAAACCTAACCCTCACCCTCACACTCACCCTAACACTAAACCTAAACCTAACCCTCGCGCTAACTCTTACCCTAACCCTAATGGTAAACATAACCCTCACCCTCACCCTAACCCTCACCTTAACCCTTACCCTCACCCTAACCCTCATTTTAACCCTCACCCTAACCCTAACCCTAACCATCACCCTAACCCTAATCCTCAACCCCACCCTCACCCTAAGCCTAACCCTAAGACTAAGCCTAACCCTAACCCTACCCCTCAGCCTAATGCTCACCCTAACACTAATCCTAACCCTAATACTCACCCTATCCCTAACCCTAACCCTAACCCTCACCCTAACACTAACACTAATGCTAACCATAAACCTCACCTACAATCTAACCCTCACCCTAACCCCTACCCTCCACCTAACCCTAACACTCACCCTCACCCTAACCCTCACACTAATCCTTACCCTCAACCTAACCCTAAACCTAACCCTCACACTAACCCTAACCCTCACCTAACCCTACACCTACCCCTCAGCCTAACCCTCATCCTACACCTAAACCTAACCCAAAACCTCACCCTAACCCTAAGCTTAACCCTAACCCTAAACCTTCTCCTAACCCTAACACTCACCCTCAACCTCACCCTCTCCCTCACCCTAAACCTAACCCTCACCCTAACCCTCACCCTAACCCTAACCCTAAAACTCACACTCACGCTCACCCTCACCATCACCTTCAGCATAACACTAACCATAACCCTAATCCTAACCCTAAAGCTCACCCTCACAATAACCGTCACCCTAATTCTTACCTTCACACTTATCCTAACCCTAACCCTAACCCTAACACTCACACTAAACCTAACCCTCACCCTAATCATAACCCTACCCCTTACCCTATCCCTCACCCTAAACCTAACCCTATACCTAACCCTAACTCTCACACTAAACCTAACCCTCACCCTAACTGTAACCCTACCCCTTAACCTAACTGTCACCTTAACCCTAACCCTAAACCTCACCCTAAACCTCATAGTCACCCTAAACCTGACCCTAACCCTAATGCTAACCCTAACCCTAACCCTCACCCTCACCCTAACCCTCACCCTAAACCTCACACTAACCCTAATACTAACCTCCACCCTAACCCTAACGTTCACCCTAACCCTAACCCTAACCCTAACCCTCACGGTCACCCTCACCCTCTCCGTAACCCTAAACCTAACCCAAACCCTCACCCTAACCCTAATACTAACCTCCACCCTAACCCTAACGTTCACCCTAAGCCTCACGCTCACACTCACCCTCTCCTTAACCCTAAGCCTAACCCTAACCGTCATCCTAACCCTCCCCTTAACACTGAACCTAAGCCTAACCCTCACTCTAATAGTAACCCTAAACCTCACCCTCACCCTAACTCTCACCCTTACTTTATCCTCCCCCTAACCCTAACCCTCACATTAAACCTAATAGTCACCCTAACCATAAGCCTACCCCTAACCCTAACACTTAACCTAACTTTAAGCCTAACCCTAACCCTCACCTAACCCTAACACTAACCCTAACCTTCACCTAACCCGGTTAGGGTTACTAAACCTCAACCTCATCCTAACCCTTACCATCACCTGAACCTGCACCCTCACCCTAACCCTCACCTAATCCTCACCCTAACCCTAACATTACCTAACCAAGACCCTCATACTTACACTCACCTTCACCCTAACCCTCACCCTCACATTAGCCCTCACCCTAACCGTAACCCTAACCCTAAAATTCACCCGCACCCTCATCCTCACCCTCAGCCTAACCCTAACACTATCCCTATTCCTATCCCTAACCCTTGCCCTCACCCTAACCCTCACCATAACCCTTACCTCACCCTCACCCTAACCCTAACCGTAACCCTCACACTAAACCTAACCTCACCCTAAACCTAACCCTACCCCTCACCATAACCCTCACACTAAACCTAACTCAAACCCTCACCCTAACCCTAAACCTCACACTCACCCAGGCTCTCACCATAACCCTTTCCCTCACCCTAAACCTCACCCTCATACCACCCTCAAATTAACCCTAACCATAACCCTCAACCTAACCCTAACCCTAAAACTCACACTCACCCTCACCCTCACCATCACCCTCAGCGTAACACTTACCATAACCCTAATCCTAACCCTAAACCTCACCCTCACCCTAACCGTCACCCTAATTCTTACCTTCACACTAATCCTAACCCTAACCCTAACCCTAATACTTACACTAAACCTAACCCTCACCCTAACATAACCATACCCATTACCCTAACCCTCACCCTAACCCTATCCCTATCCCTAACCCTAACCCTATCCCTAACCCTCACCCTAACACTAACCCTAACCCTCACCCTTACCTCACATATGCCTTAACCTCATCCTCACCCTAAACCTCACACTAAACCTAACCCTCAGCCTAACTTTAACCCTAACCGTCACCCTCACCATTACACTTACCCTCACGCTAACACTAACCCTAAACCTCACCCTAACCCTAAAACCCACCCTAACCCTAACCCTAACCCTCACCCTCAAGCTCACCTTAACCCTACCCATATCCCTCACCCTAAACTTCACTCTAACCCTAATGCTACTCTAACACTCACCCTAACTCTCACACTATCACTTACCCACACGATAAACCTAAAACTAACCCTAACCGTCACCCTCACCTTAACCTTCTACCTAACCCTAACCCTAACCCTAATCCGAAAGCCTCACCCTAAACCTAACCATAACTCTAACACTAATCCTAAACCTAACCCTCACCCTAACGCTAACCCTTACCCTAACCCTAACTCTAACTCTGACCTAACCCTCAGCCTAACCCTAACCCTAACCCTGACCGTCACCCTAACCCTAACCCTCACCCTAACCCTAACCCTCACTCTAACCCTTATCCTCACCCTAACACTAAGCCTAACCCTAACACCAACCCTCCCACTAACCCTAACCCTCAGCCTAAGCCTAACCCTCACCCTAAACCTAACCCTAACTGTAACCCTCACCCTCACCTTAGCCCTCACACTAATCCTATTGCTAACCGATCCCTCACCCTAACACTAACCCTAACCCTAAACCCCACCCTAAGCCAAACCCTCACCTTAACCCTAACCAAAACCCTACCCCTCACCCTATCCCTAACCCTACCCCTCACCCTAAACTTCCTCCTAACACTAACCCTAACCCTAACCCTAAACCTCACCCTAACCGTAACCATATCCCTCACCTTCACCCTCACCCTAAACTGAACTGTAACCCTCACTCTAACCCTAACAATAATCCTAACCCTAAACCTAATCTTAACCCTCAACCTCACCCTAACACTAACCCTAACCTTAACTCTGATATTAACCCTAACCCTCACCCTAACCCTAACCCTCAACTTAACCCTTACCCTCACCTTAACACTAAGGCTAACCCTAACTTGAACCCTCACAGTAACCCTAAACCTCACACAACCATAACCCTCACAGTAACCCTAACCCTCACCCTAACCATAACCCTACCCCTCACCCTACCCCTCACTCTAACCCTAACATCAACCCTAAACCTCACCCTCACCGTCACCCTAATACTCACCCTAACCCTAACCCTCACCGCAACCCTGACCCTCACACTCTCCAAAACCCTCATCCTCACTCTAACACTCACCCTCACCCTAAACATAACCCTAACCCTAACCCTCACCATAACCGTAACCCTAAACCTCACACTAAGAGTAACCCTAACCCTCACCCTCACCCTTACCTTATCCTCACCCTAAGCCTAACACTCACCCTAACCCTAACCCTTACCGAAAACCTAACCCTCATACTTTCCAAAACCCTCATCCTCACTCTAACACTCACCATCACCCTAAACATAACCCTAACCCTAACCCTCACCATAACCGTAACCCTAACCTTCACCCTAATCCTATCACTTAACCTCACCCTCACCCTAACCCTCACTGTTACTGTAACCCCCACCCTAACCTTAACCCTCACCCATACCCTAACCCTCACACCCACCCTCACCCTAACCCTCAGCCTCATTCAACACATCACCCTAACCATAACCCTCACCCTAACCCTAATCCTCTCTCTCACCAGAACCCTAACACCCACCCTAACCCTCACCCTAACCTCCAACCTAACATTAACCCTCACCCTAACCCTAACGCTAACCCTCACCCTAACCCTAACCCTGAACCTAACCCTTACCCTCACTCTAACCCTAACACTCACACTGTCCCTAATCTTCACCCTTACCCTAACCCTACCCCTCACCCTAACCCTCAGCCTAACCCTGACCCCAATCCTAACCCTAACCCTCACTGTCACCCTAACACTCATTCTAACCCTCACCCTTCCCTTCACCCTAACCCTAACCATAACCCTAAAACTCACTCTCAGCCTAACCCTCACCCTGAACCATAACCTCACCGTCACCCTAACCCTAAACCTCACCCTAACCCTAACCCTTACCCTAAACCTCACCCTAGTCCTCACCCTAACCCTAATTCTAACCCTAACCCTCCACCGAACCCTAACCCTCATCCTCACCCTAAACCTCACATTAACCCTAAACCTAATCCTCAATCTAATCCTCACCCTAACCCTAACCAGAAACCTTACCCTAACCCTCACCCTCACCCTAAACCTCACCCTTATCTTAACCCTCACCCTCCGCCTAACCCTCACATTTACAATTACCATCACCCTCAACCTAATCCTCACCCTAACCCTAACCCTCACCCTAGCCCTCACCCTAACACTAACCCTAACCCTAACCCTCACCCTCACACTCACCCTCAGTGTAACACTAACCCTATCACTATTCCTAAACCTAAACCTCACCCTCACCCTAGTCATCACCGTAATTCTTACCCTCACACTAATTCTAAACCTAACCCTAACCTTACTCTCACACTAAACCTAACCCTCAACCTAACCGTAACCCTACCCCTTATCATAACCCTCATCTTACCCCTAACCCTAACCCTCACCCCAACCCTCACCCTAAACCTCACCGTCATCTTAAACCTGACCCTAACCATAATAATAAACATAACCCTCACCCGACCCCTAACCCTCACCCTCACCCTAACCATCACCCTAACCCTCACCCTAATCCTAACCCTAAACCTCACCCTAACCCTAAGCATAACCGTAAACCTAACCCTCACCCTAACACTCACCCTTAACCTAACCCTCACCCTAACCCTAAAACTCACCCTAATCTTCACCCTAACGCTCACTCTCACACTCACCCTCACCTTAACCCTCACCCTAACCCTCACCCTAACCCTAATGCTAACTCTAACACTCACCCTAACCCTCATGCTATCACTTAACCACTCCCCAAACCTAAGCCTAACCTTAAACCTCACCCTCACATTAAACCTCACCCTAACCCTAAACCTAATCCTAACCCTCACCCTCACCCTATGCCTAACCCTAACCCTAACCCTCACCTACCCCTAATCCTAACCTTCAACGTCACCCTAACCCTAACCATTACCCGAACCCTCACCCTAAACCTAACCCTCACCCACACCCTAACGCTAAAGCTCACCCTCACCCTAAACCTCACCTAATCCTCACCCTAACCCTAACCATTACCTAACCAAGACCTTCAGCCTAAACCGCAACTTCACCTTTACACTCACCCTCACCCTAGAACTCACCCTAACCATAAACATAACCCTAAACCTAAACCTTACCCTCACCCTCACGCTCACCTTCAGTCTAAACCTAACCCTATCCCTAATCCTAACCCTAACCCTCACCCTCTCCCTAACCCTCACCATAACCCTTACCCCCACCCTCACCCTCACCCTAAACGTAACCCTCACACTAAACCTAACCCTCATCCTAAACCTAACCCTACCCCTCACCCTAAACATAACCCTAACCCTAAACCCCACCCTCACACTAGCCCTCACCCTAACCCTAATTGTAACCCTAACCCTCATCCTCACCCTAAACCTCACACTAGCCCTAACCCAAATCGTCAGTCTAACCCTAAACCTAACCCTAACCCTAACCCTC
This sequence comes from Dipodomys merriami, assembly GCF_024711535.1. NCBI lineage: Eukaryota > Metazoa > Chordata > Mammalia > Rodentia > Heteromyidae > Dipodomys > Dipodomys merriami. The sequence goes on along the minus strand of NW_027204448.1, from coordinate 1,116,774 downwards.
AACCTCAAGCTAACCCTCACCTTTACTCTTACCGTCATTCTCATCCTAACCCTCACCCTAAACCTAAACTAATCCATCACTATAACCCTAACCCCCACCCTCACCATCACCCTCATCCTAACCCTATGCCTAAGCCTAACCCAACCCTATCCCTCACCTTCACCCTAGCCCTCACCCTAAACCTAATCCTAACCCTAACCCTAACCCTAACCCTCACCCTCACCTTAAGGCTAAACATCACCCTAAGCCTAATCCTCTCCCCAACCATCACCCTCAACCTTACCCTAAGCCTAAGCCTAATCCTTATCCTAACCCTCACACTCACCCTCACCCTAAACCTAATCCTAAACCTAAACCTCAACCTAAACCTCACCCTAATCCTAACACTAACCCTAACACTAACACTAACCCTAACAGTCACCATAACCCTCACCCTCAACCTAACTCTAACTCTAAACCTCACCCACACCCTATCCCTAATCCTAACCTTATCCCTAAACCTCACACTAACCCTAACCCTAACTCTCACCCTCACCCTCACCAAAACCGTAACTCTAACCCTAACACTAACATTAACACTAATCCTAACCCTAAAACTAACCCTAACCCTAACGCTAACCTTCACACTCAGACTCACCCTAATTGCAAATGTAACCCTAACCATAACACTTACAATGATCCTAACCCTGATCCTAACCATCAACCTCATCCTAACCCTAATCCTAACCCTAACCCTCACCCTAACCCTAACCCTGACCCTCACTGTAACCCTCACCATCATCTTAAGCCTCACCCTCACCCTAAACCTAACCCTCACCCTAACCCTTAACCTCACCCTAATCCTAACACTAAGCTTAAATTAAAACTCACAATAACCCTCACTCTCACCCTAACTGTAACCCAAAACCTAACGATCAACCTAACCCTCACCCTAACCTTAACCCTAAACCTAACCCTAAACCTCACATTAACCCTAACTCTCACCCTAACCCTAACCCTACCCCTCACCCTAACCCTCATGCTAACTCTAAACCTCAACCTTAGCAGAAACCTAACCATATCCCTAACCATAAACCTCACATTAAGGCTAACTCCAACCCTAACCCTAACCTAACCCGTACCCTAACCCTAAGTCTAACCCTTTCCCTAAACTTAAACCTTACCTTCACCCTCTCCCTCAGCCTAACCCTAAACCTAACCCTAACCCTCACCCTCACCCTAGCCCTCACACTAAACCTAATCCTAACACTAACCCTCATCTTAATCCTCACCCTAACCCTAACCATCACCCAAAACCTATTCCTCACCCCCACCCTACCCTTCAGCCTAAACCTAAGCCTAAGCCTAACCCTAAACCTAAACCTAACCCTCAACCTAGCCCTCACCCTAACCCTAATCCAAACGATAACCCTCAACCTAACCCTCACCCTAAGCCTAACCCTAAACCTCACACTAAACCTAACCCTCACCCTCACCCTCAGCCTAACCCTAAGCCTAAGCCTAAGCCTAACCCTGACCCTCAACCTCACCCTAGCCCTCACCCTAACCCTAATCCTAACCCTAACCCTAACCCTAACCCTCACCCTCACCCTAAGGCTAAACATCACCCTAAGCCTAATCCTCTCCCCAACCATCACCCTCAACCTTCCCCTAAGTCTAAGCCTAATCCTTATCCTAACCCTCACACTCACCCTCACCCTAAACCTAATCCTAAACCTAAACCTAACACTAACTTCACAGTAACCCTCACCCTAACACTAACTCTAACCCTAATCCTCACCCTCAACCTAACCCTAAACCTCACCCTCACCCTCAGCTTAAACCTAAGCCTAACTCTAACCCTAACACTAATCCTCACACTCACCCTCACCCTAACCCTAAACTTAATCCCAGCCCTAACCCTAACCCTCACCCTAACCCTAACTCTAACCCTAAACCTCACCCTCACCCTAACCCTAAACCTCACCCTCACCCTCAGCTTAAACCTATGCCTAACTCTAACCATAACCCTAAACCTAACACTAAGGCTAACCCTAACCCTCACACTAACACTAAATCTAAACCTAAACCTCAACCTCACCCTAACCCTAACCCTAACCCTAAACCTCACCCTAACCCTAAACCTCACCCTCACACTAACCCTAATCCTAATCCTAAACCTAACAATAACTCTAACCCTAACACTAACCCTCACCCCAAACATAAACCTCACCCTAATCCTAACCCTCACCCTAACACTTACCCTCAAGCTAACACTTAACATCACCCTAACACTAACACTCACACAAACCCTAACCCTCACCCTAACCCTAAACCTCACCCTAACCCTAACCCTAAACTTCACCCTCACCCTAGCACTCAACCTAACCTTAATTCTAAACCTAACCCTCAACCTCCACGTCATCCTCATTCTCACCGTAACCATAACCCTAACACTAACAATAACCCTAACCCTACCCCTAAACCTCACCCTAAACAAAACCCTCAACCTAACACTAAACCTCAACCTAACACTTACCTCACCCTAACACTAACCCTCACACTATCCCTAAACTCAACATAACCCTAAACCTAAACCTATCCCTAATCCCAACCCTCACCCTAACCCTAATTCTAACCCTAAACCTAACCCTAACACAAACCCTCACCCTAACCCTTACCTTAACCCTAATCCTAAACTTCACACTCACACTATCCCACACCCTAACCCTAATCCTAAACCTAAACCTCACCCGAACCCTAACCCTAACACACACACTCACCCGAACCCGAACCCTCACCCTAACCCTAACACTAACACTAAACCTAACTCTCACCATAAAGCTCAACCTAACACTAATCTCTAAACCTAAACCTCAAACTCAAACTGATCCTAACCCTAACCCTAACCCTAAACCTCACCCTAACACTAAGCCTAAACCTCACCCTCACCCTAGCCCTCACCCTAAACCTAATCCTAACCCTAACCCTCACCCTAACCCTAAACCTCACCGTCAACCTAACCCTCAGCCTAACCATAAGCCTAACCCTAAACCTAACCCTAACACACACACTCACCCTCACCCTAACCCTAATCTTAACCATAACCCTAACAATAAACCTCACCCTAACCTTAAACCTAAAACTAACCCTAAACCTAACCCTCATCCTAACCCTCACCTGATCCCTAACTCTAACCCTAAACCTCACCTTCACCCTAACCCTAACTCTAACCCTAAACCTAACTCTAACCCTAACCCTTACCCTAAAACTCACTCTAACCCTAACCCTCAACCTCACCCTCACCATAACCCTAATCCTCACCCTAAACAAAACCTTCATTCTAACCTTAACCCTCACCCTAACCACAACTCTCACCCTAACCCTAACCCTCACACTAACACTTACCCTCACACTAAAAATAACCCTAAATCTAACACTAACCCTCACAGTAACCTTAACTCTCACTCTAACCCTAAACCTAACCCTAAACCTCAGCCTCGCCCTAGCCCTCACCCTAACCCTAATTCTAATCCTAACCCTCAACCTAACCCTAACCCTCATCCTCGCCCTAACCCTCAAACTAACCCTAACAATAATGCTCAATCTAACCCTCACCCTCATCCTAACCCTCACCCTAACCCTTACCCTAACCCTCACCCTAAACCAAACCCTCACCCTGAGGGGAACACTGACCCTCAGCCTAAGCCTCACCTTTATTCTTACCGACACGCTCACCCTAATCCTCATTCTAACCCTAACCGTCATCCTAACACTCACCCTAACCCAGACCCAGTCCATCACCCTAACCATAACTCTCACCCTCACCCTCAACCTCAGCCTAAACCTAAGCCTAAGCCTAATATTAACCTTAACCCTCATCCTAACCCTCACCCTAACCCTAACCCTAACCATCACCCAAAACCTATTCCTCACCCCCAACCTCACCCTCAGCCTAACCCTAAGCCTAACCCTAACCCTCTCCCTCACCCTAGCTCTCACCCTAGCCCTAATTATAACCCTCACCCTCACCCTAACCTTAATCCTCATTCTCACCTTAAAACTCACATTAACCCTAACCCTAATCCTCAATTTAACCCTCACCCTAACCATATCCCGAAACATTAGCCTAACCCTCACCCTAACCCTAACACTCACCCTTATCTTAACCCTCACCCTCAGCCTAACCCTAATCCTCATCCTCACCCTAAACCTCACACTAACCCTAACACTAATCCTCAATCTAACCCTCACCCTAACTATAACCCGAACCCTTACCCTAAACCTCACCCTAACACTAACCCTAACAGTAACTCTAACTCTAAAACTAACCCTAAACCTAAACTTCATCCTATCCCTAACCCTAAACCTCACCCTCACCATCACCCTCTGCCTAACCCTCAGCCTAATGCTAACCCGAACCCTAACCCTCACACTCACCTGCACCCTCACCCTCACCATATCTCTAACCCTAAACCTCTCCCTAACACTAACCCTAAACCTCACACTAACCATCCCCCCTAACCCTAACCCTAACAATAACACTAACCCTAACACTAACCATAACCCTAACCATAACCCTCACCCTCAGCCTCAACCTCACCACAACTTAACCGTAACCATAACACTAACAATCACCCTGCCCTTAACCCTAACCCTAACCCTAACCCTCAACTCACCCTCACCGTAACGCAAATCCTAAACCTAACCCTATCCCTAACACTAAACCTCACCCTAACCCTCACCCTAGCCCTCACCCTAAACCTAATCCTAACCTTAAACCTCATCCTAACACTCACCCTAACCCTAACCCTAATCCGAACCCTAACCTGAACCCTAACACTTACCCTCATGCTCAGCCTAAGCCTAAGCCTAAGCCTAAGCCTACCCCTAATCCTAACCCTCACCCTAACCCAAACCCTAACACTACCCCTAATTCTAACCCTAAATCTCACCCTCACCATAACCCTAACTCAAACCCTAACCCTAAACTGAACCGCATCCTAACCCTAACCCGAACTCTCAACCTCACACTAACCATAAACCTCACCCTAATCCTAACTCTCACCCTAAAACTTAACCTCACCCTAACACTAATGGCAATGCTAACACTAACGCTCACACTAACCCAAACATCACCCTAACCCTAAACCTCACCCTAATACTAACCCTAACCCTCAACCTCACCCTAGCCCTCACCCGGACCCTAACCCTCATCCTCACCCTAAACCTCACACTAACCTTAACTCTAATACTCAATCTAACTCTCACCCTCAACCTAACCCTAATCCTAACCCTCACCCTTACCATAACCCTCACCCTCAGCCTAATCCTCAACTTTACCCTTAGCATCACACCCACCCTAACCCTCATCCTAACCCTCACCCTAATCTTAACCCTCACCCTAATCCTAACTCAACCCCTAAACCTCACCCTCACCTTAATCCTAATTCCAACCCTAACGCTAACACTAAACCTCACCCTAACGCTAAACCTAACCCTCACCTTCCCCCTAACCATAAACCTGACCCTAAACCTAACCCTCACACTAAAACTTACCCTCACCCTAACCCTCACCCTAACCCTCACACTAATCCAAACCCTCACCCTAATCCTAAACCTCACCTTAACCCTAACTCTAACCCTCACCCTCACACTAGCCCTCACCCTAACGCTAATTCTAACCCTCACCCTCACCATAACCCTAACCCTCATCCTCACCATAAACCTCACACTAACCCTAACCCTAATCCTAATCCTCAATCTAACCCTAAACATAAATCTAACACTAACCCTTACCCTAACCCTAAACCTAAACATAACCCTTAACATTATCTTAACCCATACCCTCAGCCTAAACCTCATATTTACACTTAACATCATCCTCACCCTAAACCTCACCCTAAACCTAAACCTCATCCTAACACTCACCATAACCGTAAACCTAACGATCACACTAACCCTAACCCTCACCCTCAACCTCACAGTCAGCCTAAACATAAGCCTAAGCTTAAACCTTACCCTAAACCTCACCTTCACCCTAGCACTCACCCTAACCCTAATCCTAACCCTAACCCTCATCCTAACCCTCACCCTAACCCTAAACATAACCATAACCCTAACCCTAATCCTCACCCCGAACCTCACGCTCAACCTAACCCTAAGCCTAAGCTTAACCCTAACCCTCACACTCACACTCACCCTCACCCTAAACATAATCCTAACTCCAAACCTAACCCCAATCCTAAACCTCAACCTAACCTGCAACCTAACCTTAACCCTAACACTAACCCTAACCCTAACCCTAACCCTGGACATAAATCTCCCCCAAACCCTAAATGTAAACTTAAAACTAACCCTCACCCTAACCCAAATCCTAACCCTAACCCTCAACCTAACCCTAGCCCTCCCCCTCACTGTAAATCTAACACTCATCCTAACCCTCACCCAAACCATAACCCTAACCCTAAACCTCACCCAAACACTAACATTAACCCTCACCCTCACCCTAGCCCTCACCATAACACTAATCCTAACCCTAATACTCATCCTAACCCTCACCCTAATCCTAACCCTAACCCTCACCCTAATCCTAAGCCTAACCCTAACCCTCAACCTAAACCTAACACTCATGCTAACCGTAAACATAACCCTAAACCTCACCTTAAACCTAAACCTAACCCGAACCCTAATTCTCACCCAGACTCTAACTCTAACTCTAACACTAACCCTAACCTTAACCCTCATCCTCAGCCTCACCCTAAACCTAACCCTAACACTAACTCTCACACTAACCCTAACCCTAAGTCTCACCCTAAACCTAACACTAAAAACCTCACCCAAAAACTAACACTAACCCTCAACCTCACCCTCTCAGTAACCGTAACCCTAACCCTAACCCTAACAATAACCCTAACCCTAACCCTCATCCTAACTCTCACCCTCACCCTAAACCTAATCCTCACCCTTACCATAACACTAACCCTCATCCTAACCCTTACCCTAAACCTAAACCTCACCTTAACACTAACCCTAACCCTCACCCTCACCCTAGCCCTCATCCTAACCCTAATCCTAACCCTAATCCTCATCCTAAACCTCACCCTAACCCTAACCCTAAAACTCACCCTAATCCTAAGCCTAACTCTAAACCTCAACCTAACCCTAACTCTCAGCTCAACTTAACCCTAACCCTAACCCTCACCCTAACCCTAAACATAACCTGAACACTAACTCTCACCCTAATCCTAACCCTAAACCTCACCCTAACACTAAAACTCACCCTCAGTGTAACCCTAAGCCTAACCCTAAACCTTACGCTAACCATCACACTCACCCTAAACCTTACTCTAATCCTATTCCTAACCCTAACACTAACCCTCACCCTCAGCCTCAAATTAACCCTAACTCTTACCCTAAAACTCACCCACAACCTGACCCTAAACTTAACCCTAACCATAAACCTCACCTTAACCCTCACCCTAAACGTAACCCTCACCCTAGCCCTCACCCTAACCCTAATCCTAACCCTACCCTCAATCTAACCCTCACCATAACCCTAACACTAACTCTCACCCTAAACCTAACCCTCACACTCAGCCTAACCCTAAGCCTAACCCTAAGCATAACCCTAAACCTAAACCTAACCCTCACACTCACCCGAACACTCACCCTAACTCTAAACTTAACCCTAAACTTAACCCTACCCCTCATCCTAATCATCATCCTAACCCTAACAATAAACCCTCAGCCTAAACCTAAACCTAACCCTAAACCTCACCTGCACCCTAACAGTCACGCTCACCCTCACCCTCAACCTAACTCTAAACCTCACCCTAACCATCAAACTATCCCTAACCCTCACACTAACCCTACGCCTAACACTCGCCCTAACCCTAAGCCTCACCCTCATCTAACCCTCAGCCTATCCCTAACCCTAACCCTAATGCTCACACTCACCCTAACCCTAACACTCACACTCACCCTCAGCTTAAACCTAATCCTAAAAATAACCCTAACCCTAACCCTCACAATCACCCTCACCCTAAGCCTAATCCTAACTCTAAACCTAACCCTCACCCTCACCCTCACCCTCACCCTAACCCAAACCCTCAACCGAAACCTCACCCTCAACCTCACCCAAACCCTCACCCTCAACCTAAACATCACCCTAAACCTAACCCTCACTCTAACCCTTAGCCTAACCCTACCGTAACCATAATCCTCACCCTAACCCTCACCCTCAGGCTCACCATAACCCTATTCCTAACCCTAACCCTCACCCTCACCCTCATCCTAAACCTATCCCTAACCCTAACCCTAACCCTCACCCTAACCGTAACCTCCAACCTAACCCTAACCTTCACCATAACCCTAACGGTAACACTAACCCTAACCCTAAACCTCACCCTCACCCTCACCCTCAGGCTAAGACTAACCCTATCCCTAACCCTCACACTCAACCTTACCCTAAAACTAACCCTAAGCCTCACCCTCACCCTCAACCTCATCCTAACCCTAACCCAAACACTCAACCCAAACTTCACCTTCACCCTCACCCTAACCCTCACCCTCACCCTAAACATCAAACTAACCCTAACCCTCACCCTAAACTTAACCCTCACATTAACCCTAACCTTCACCCTAACCCTAACCCTCAACCTAACCCTTACCCTCACGCTAACACTAAGCCTAACCCTAACTTGAACCCTCACAGTAACCCTAACCCTCACCCTAAACTTAACCCTACCCCTCACCCTACCCCTCATTCTAACTCTAATCCCAACCATAACACTCACCCTCACCGTCACCCTAACACTCACACTAACCCTAACCATCACCCAAACACTAACCCTCACACTCTCCAGAACCCTCATCCTGACTCTAACACTCACCCTCACACCAACCCTCACCCTTACCTTATCTTCACCCTAACCCTAACCCTCAGAATAACCCTAAACATAACTTTAACCCTACCCCTGAACTTACCCCTCTCCCTAACTCTAACCCTAACCCTAACACTAACCCTCACCCTAATCCTAACCCTTACCCTCACCCTCACCCTAAACCTTACCCTTACCTTAAATCTCACCCTAACGCTAACCCTCATTCTACACATCACCCTAACCATAACCCTCACTCTAACCCTAACCCTATCACTCACACGAAACCTAACACTCACCCTAACCCTCAACCTAACCCTAAACTCCAACCTAACACTAACCCTCACCCTAACCCTAATGCTAACCCTCACCCTATCCCTAACCCTCACCCTAACCCTTATCCTCACTCTAACCCTAACCCTCACAGTAACCCTAATCCTCACCCTAACCCTAACTCTACCCTTCACCCTAACCCTCACTCTAACCATAACCCCAACCCTAAACCTCACCCTGACCGTCACCCTAACACTCAGCCTAACCCTCAACCTTATCCTCACCCTAACCCTAACCCTAACCCTAACCCTCACCCTAAAACTTAACCTTACACTCACCCTAAACCTAAACCTCACCCTAACCCTAAACCTAACCCTAAACCTCACCCTAGCCCTCACGCTAACCCTAATTCTAACCCTAACCCTCACCCTAATCCTAAACCTCACCCTAAACCTAACCCTTTCTCTAACCCTCACCCTCACCCTAACCCTAATTCTAACCCTCACCCTCACCCTAAACTTAACCCTCACCCTCACCCTAAACCTCACATTAACCCTAACCCTAATAATCAATTTAACCCTTACCCTAACCCTAACCCGAAACCTTACCCTAACCCTCACCCTAACACTAAACCTCATGCTTATATTAAACCTCACCCTCTGCCTAACCCTCACCTTTACCCTTACCATCACCCTCACACTAACCTCACCCTGTCCCTAAACCTCACCCTAGCCCAAACCCTAAACCTAACCCTAACCCTCACACTCACCCTCAGCGTAACACTAACCCTATCACTATTCCTAACCCTAAACCTCACCCTCACCCTAACCATCAACCTAATTCTTACCCTCACACTAATCCTAACCCTAACCTTAAACCTAACTATCACACTAAACCTAACCCTCACCATAACCATAACCCTACCCCTTATCCTAACACTCAACTTAACCCTAACCCTAAACCTCACCCCAACCCTCACCCTAAACCTCACCGTCACCCTAAACCTGACTCTAACCCTAATAATAATCCTAACCCTCACCCTCACCCTAACTCTCACCCTCACCCTAACCCTCACCCTAACCTTCACCCTAATACTAAGCCTAACCCTCAGCCTAAGCCTCACCCTAACCCTAAGGATAACCCTAATCCTAACACTCACCCTAACCCTAACCCTCATCCTAACCCTAAACCTCACCCTAATCCTCACCCTAACACTTACTCTCACCTGCACCCTCACCCTAACCCTAAAGCTAAACTTCACCCTCACCCTAGCCCTCACTGTAACCTTAATTCTAAACCTAACCCTCAACCTAATCATAACCCTCATCCTCACCCCAAACCTCACACTAACCCTAAACCTAATCCTCAATCTAACCCTCACCCTATCCCTAACCCTTAACCTAACCCTCACCCTAACCCTCACCCTCACCCTTATCTTAACTCTCACCCTCAGCCTAACCCTCACCTTTACCCTTACAATCACGCTCACACTAACCCTCCCCCATACCCTAACCCTCACCATAGCCCTCACCCAACCCTAAACCCAACCCTCACCCTCACGCTCACCCTCAGTGTAACACTAACCCTATCACTATTCCTAACCATAAACCTCACCCTCACCCTAACCGTCACCCTAATTCTTAACCTCACACTAATCCTAACCCTAACCCTATCCATAACCCTACCCCTTATCCTAACACTCACATTAACCCTAACTCTAACCCTCACCCTAACCCTCACCCTAAAACTCACCGTCACCGTAAACCTATCCCTAAACCTAATAATAACCGTAACCCTCACCCTAAAACTAACCCTCACCCTCATCCTAACCCTCAACCTAATCCTCAACCTAATCCTAATCCTAACTCTCTGCCTAACCCTCAAACTAACCCTAAGCATAACCCTAACCCTAACCCTCACACTAACCCTCACCCTAACCAAAACCCTAACCCTAACCCTCACACGCACCCTAACCCTCACACTAACACTTAACCTCATCCTCTCCCTAAACCTCACACTTAATCGAACCCTCACCATAATTCTAACCCTAACCGTCACCCTCACCATCACCCGCACGCTAACCATAATCCTAACCCTCACCCTAACCCTAAAACTCACCCTAATCCTCACCTTAAACCGCACTCTCACCCTCACCCTCACCCAAACCCTAAACCCAACCCTCATCCTAACCCTCACCCTAACCCTAATGCTAACTCTAACACTCACCCTAACCCTCATACTATCACTTACCCACACCACAAACCTAACCCTAACCTGAACCCTCACCCTCAACCTAAACCTCACCCTAACCCTAAACCTAATCATAACCCTAACCCCCAGCCTCAACCTAACCCTCACCATAACCCTTACCCTCACCCTCACCCTCACCCTAACCATAACCCTCACACTAAACCTAACCCTCACCCTAAACCTAACCCTACCCCTCACCCTACCACTCACCCTAACCCTCACCCTAATCTTGCCCTAACCCTAAACCTCACCCTCATGGTAGCCCTCACCCTAACCCTAATTCTAACCCTAACACTCATACTCACCCTAAACCTCACACTAACCCTAACCCTAATCCTCAATCTAACCCTAACCCTAACACTTACCCTAACCCTCACCCTAACCCTAACCCTCACCCTTACTGTAACCCTCACGTTCAGCCTAACCCTCAACTTTACTCTTACCATCACGCTCATACTAACCCTCACCCTAACCCGAACCCTCATCCTAAACCTCCCCCTAACAATAACAATATCCATCACCATAACCCTAAACCTCAACCTCACCATCACCCTCAGCCTAAACCTATGCCTAAACCTAAACCTAACCCTAACCCTCACCCTCACCCTAGCCCTCACCCTAACCCTAATCCTATCCCTAACCCTCATGCTAACCCTCACACTAACCCTAGGAATAAACATCACCCTAAGCCTAATACTCATATCCACCCTTACCCTCAGCCTAACCCTAAGCCTAAGCCTAATCCTAACCCTAACCCTCACACTCACCCTCACCGTAACCCTAATCCTAACCCTAATCCCAACCCTAACCCTAAACCTCAACCTAACCCTCACCATATACCTAATGCTAACCCTAACACTAATCCTAACCCTGACCCTCACCCTAACGGTCCCCCTCAACCTAACTCTAACCCCAAACCTCACCCAGACCCTATCCCTAATCCTAACCCTAAGCCTAAACCTCACCCTAACCCTAAACCTAACCCGCACCCTCTCCCTCACCCACACCCAAACCATAGTCAAACCCTAACCCTAACATTAACACTAATCCTAACCCTAAAACTAACCCTAACCCTAACCCTAACCTGCAACCACAGCCTCACCCTCACTGCAAATGTAACAGTAATCATAACACTTACAACAACCCTAACCGTAATCCTAACCATCTCCCACTCCCTAACCCTAATCCTAACCCTAACCATCACGCTAACATTAACCCTCACCCTCACTGAAACCCTAACCCTCATCTTAACTCTCACCCTAACCCTAAGCCTAACTCTCACCATAAACCTTAACCTCACCCTAATCCTAACACTAAGCCTAACCTAAACCTTACCCTAACCCTCACCCTCAGCCTAATCCTAACCCAAACCCTAACCCTCAACCTAACCCTCACTCTAACCCTAACCCTAACCCTAACCCTCACATTAACCCTAACCCTCACCCTAACCCTAACCCAAACCCTCACACTAACCCTGATGCTAACTCTAACCCTCACCATAACCAGAACCCTAAACCTAACCATAAACCTCACCTTAAGGCTAACTCTAACCCTAAACCTAACCCTAACCCGCACCCTAACCCTAACCCTCACCTTCACCCTCACCCTCAGCCTAACCCTAAGCCTAACCCTAACACTAACCCTAACCCTCACACTCACCCTCACCTTAACCCTAATCCTAAACTTACCCTATCCGTACACCTAACCCTCACCCTAAGCCTAACCCTAACACTAACCCTAACCATAACCCTCACCCTAACCCTCACCCTAACCCTAACTCTAACCCTAATCCTCAACTTCACCCTAACCCTAAATCTAACCCTAAGCTTAACCCTAAATCATACCCTAACCCTAACTCTAAACCTCACGATCACCCTCAACATCACCATAAACATAAACCTAACCCGAACCCTAACAATAACCCTAAACCTAACCCTAAACCTCACCCTAACCATAACCCTCACCCTAACGCCAAACCTCACCCTAACATTTACCCTCACCCTAACACTAACCCTCACACTAAACCTAACCCTCACCATAACCCTAAACATCACCCTAACACTAACCCTAACCCTAACCCTCACCCTAACCCTAATTCTAACTCTAACCCTCACCCTAACCCTAACCCTCATCCTCACCCTAACACTCACCCTAACCCTAACCCTCACCCTTACCATAACACTCGCCCTCAGACTAACCCTCACCTTTAACCTTAACGACACCCTCAAACTAACCCACACACTAACCATAAACTTAACCCGAACCCTAACTCTCACCCTGACCCTAACCCTAACACTCACCTAACACTAACCCTCATCTTCACCCTCACCCTCAGCCTAACCCTAAGCCTAAACCTAACCCTAACCCTAACCGTCACACTCACCCTCTCCCTAACCCTAATCCTAAACCTCACCCTCACCCTAGCCCTCACCCTAACCCTAATCCTAAACCTAACCCTCACCCTAACCCTAACACACATCCGCAGCCTAACCCTCACACTAATTCTAACCCTAACACCAGCCCTAACAATAACCCTCAGCCTAACCCTCACCCTAACCCTATCTCTAAAGCTAAACCTCAAACTCAAACTGACCCTAACCCTAATCCTCACCCTAACACTAACCCTAAACCTCACCCTCACCCTAACTCTAATCCTAAACCTAACCCTCATCCTAAACCTCACCCTCACCCTAACCCTAACCCTCACCCTAACCCTAACCCTTACCCTCAACCTAACTCTCAGACTAACCCTAAGCCTAACCCTAAACCTAACCCTAACCCACTCACTCACCGTCAACCTAACCCTAATCCTAACCATAACCCTAACCCTAAATCTCACACTAACCCTAAACATAAAATTAACCCTAACCCTAACCCTCATCCTAACTCTCACCTGAACCCTAACTCTAACCCTAAACCTCAAACTTACCTTAACCCTAACTCTAACAGTAACCCTAAACCTCTCCCTAACCCTAACCCTCACTCAAACCCTCACCTTAACCCTGACCCTCACCCTAACCATAACCCTCACCCTAACCCTAACCCTCACCCTAACCCTTACCCTGACCCTAAAGATAACCCTCAACCTAACCCTAACCCTCACCCTAACCAAAACCCTCATCCTAATCCTAACCCTCTCCCTAACACTTACCCTCACCCTAACACTATCGCTCATTATAACACTAACCATCACACTAACCCTAACTCTCACCCTAACCCTAAACCTCACCCTAACCCTAACCGTCAGCCTCACCCTAGCCCTCACTCTAACCCTATTCTAACCCTAACCCTCACCCTAATCCTAAACCTCATCCTCACCCTAAACTCACACTAACCCTAACCCTAATCCTCAATCAAATCCTCACCATTACCCGAACCCTCACCCTACCCCTCACCCTAAACCTCACCCTAATCCTAACCCTCAATCTTAGAGGAACACTCACCCTCAGCCTAACCCTCACCTTTACTCTTACCGTCAAGCTCATCCTAACCCTAATCCTAACCCTAACACTCATCCTAACACTCACCCTAAACCTAAACCTGTCCATCACCCTAACCCTAACCCTCACCCTCACCCTCAGCCTAACCCTAGGACTAAGCCTAACCCTAAACCTAACCCTCACCCTCACCCTAGCCCTCAGCCTAAACCTAATCCTAACCCTAACCCTCATCCTAACCCTCACCGTAACCCTAACCCTAACCATCACCCAAAACCTATTCCTCACCCACACCCTCACCCTCAGCCTAACCCTAACCATAACCCTCACACTCAACGCAAATTTAACCCAAACCAAAACACTAACAATAACCCTAATTTTAACCCTAACCCTAACCCTAATCCTCACCCCCACCCTCACCCTCAGCCTAAACCTAAGCCTAACACTAGGCCTAACCCTAACCCTCAACCTAACCCTAACCCTAATCCTAACCCTAACCCTAATCCTAAACCTAACCCTAATCCTCAGCCACACCCTCATCCTAACCCAAATCCTAACCCTAACCCTCACCCTAACCCTAAGTCTAAGCCTAACCCTAACCCTAAATTTCACACTCTCCCTCACCCTAACCCTGATCCTAAACCTAACCCTATCCCTAACACTAACCCTCACCCTAACACTAACCCTAGCCCTCACCCTAACCCTAATCCTAACCCTAACCCTCACCCTCATGCTCCGCCTAAGCCTAAGCCTAAGCCTAAGCCTAACCCTAACCCTCACACTTACCCTAACAATAACACTAACCCTAACTCTAACCCGAAAACTAACCCTCACCCTAAGCCCTAACTCTAACCCTAACTCTAACCATAATTGTCACCCTCACCGTCACCCTCACGCTAACCCTAACCTTAACCCTCACCCTAATCCTGACCTTAAACCTCACTCTCACCTGCACCCTCACCCTAACCCTAAACCTAACCCTCACCCTAACCCTAATGCTAACTGTAACACTCACCCTAACCCTCACGCTATCACTTACCCACACCCAAACCTAACCCTAAACTTAACCCTCACCCTCACCCTAAACCTCACCCTAACCCTAAACCTAATCCTAACGCTCACCCTCACCCTAACCCTCACCCTCACCCTAACCCTCACCATAACCCTTACCCTCACCCTCACCCTCACCCTAACTGTAACCCTCACACTAAACCTAACCCTCACCCTAAACCTAAACCTACAGCTCACCCTAACCCTCAACCTAAACTTAACCCTAACCCTAACCCTCACCCTCACGCTAGCCCTCACCCTAACCCTAATTCTAACCCTAACCATCACCCTAACCCTCATCATCACCCTAAACCTCACACTACGCCTAACCCTAATCCTCAATCTAACCCTATCCCTAACCCTTACACTAACCCTCAACCTAAACCTAACCCTCACCCTTACTGTAACCCTCAGGCTTATACTAACCGTCAGCCTAACCCGAGCCCTCATCCTAACCCTCACCCTAAACCTAACCATATCTATCACCATAACACTAACCCTTACCCTCACCATCACCCTCAGCCTAAACCTATGCCTAAGCCTAACCCTAACCCTAACCCTCACTTTCACCCTAGTCCTCACCCTAACACTACTCCTAAACCTATCCCTCATCCTAACCCTCACCCTAACCCTAATGCTAACCAACACTCTCAGCCTAATACTCACCCCCACCCTCACCCTCACCCTAACCCTAAGCCTAACCCTCACCCTAACCCTAACCCTCACCATAATCTAACCCTCATCCTATCCCTAACCCTAACCCTACTGCTCACAGTCACCCTAACCCTAACCAACAAACTCACCTCACCCTCAGCTTAAACCTAAGCCTAAACATAACCCTAACCCTAACCCTCACAATCACCCTCACCCTAAGCCTAATCCTAACCCTAAACCTAACCCTCACCCTCACCTTCACCCTAACCTTAACCCTAACCCAAACCCTCAACCGAAATCTCACCCTCAACCTCATCCTAACCCTCACCCTCAACCTAAACATCACCCTAAACCTAACGCTCACCCTAACCCTTAGCCTAACCCTCACCCTAACCCTAAACCTCACCCTCACCCTCACCCTCAGGCTCATCCTAACCCTAATCCTAACCCTAACCCTCACCCTCATCCTCAACCTAAACCTATCCCTAACCCTAACCCTCACCCTAACCGTAACCTCTAATCTAACCCTAAGCCTCAACATAACCCTAACACTAACCCTAACCCTAACCCTAACCCTAACCCTCACCCTCACCCTCAGCCTAAGCCTAAGCCTATCCCAAACCCTCACACTAACCCTTACCCTAAAACTAACCCTAAGCCTCACCCTCAACCTCAACTTCAACCTAAACCTAACCCAAACACTCATCGGAACCGTCACCCTCACACTCACACTAACCCTCAACCTCAGCCTAAACATCACCCTAACCCTAACCCTCACCCTAACCCTAACCCTCACATTAACCCTAACCCTCACTCTAACCCTAACCTTCAACCTAACCCTTACCCTCATCCTAACACTAAGCCTAATCCTAACTTGAACCCTCAGAGTAACCCTAAACCTCACCCTAACCCTAACCCTCACAGTAAACCTAACCCTCACCCTAACCCTAACCCTACACCTCACCCTACCCCTCACTCTAACCCTAACCCCAACCCAACCCTCAACCTCACCGTCACCCTAACACTCACGCTAACCCTAACCCTCACCCAAACCCTAACTCTCAAACTCTCAAGAACACTCATCCTAACTCAAACACTCACTGTCAAAATAAACATAACCCTAACCCTAAACTTCACCATAACCATAACCCTAACCCTCACACTAACAGTAACCCTAACCCTCACCCTCACTCCAACCCTCACACTTACCTTATCCTCACCCTAACCCTAACCCTCACACTAAACCTAACCTTAACTCTAAGCCTACACCTCACCCTACCCCTCACCCTAACTCTAACCCTAACCCTCACCATAAACCTAACCCTTATCCTCACACTCACCATAACCCTCACCGTAACATTAAACCTCACCCTAACACTAACCCTCATCCATACCTTAACCTTCACTGTCACTCTCACCCTAACACTCAACCTCATTCTACACATCACCCTAAACATAACCCTCACCCTAACCCTAACCGTATCACTTACCTTAACCCTAACACTCACCCTAACCCTCACCCTAACCCTAACTTCCAACCTAATATTAACCCTGACCCTAACCCTAATGCTAAACCTCACCCTAACCCTAAACCTCACCTGACCCTTACCCTCACTCAAACCCTAACCCTCACACTATCCCTAATCCTCACCCTAAACCTAACACTACCCCTCACCCTAACCCTCACTCTAAACCTAACCCCAACCCTAAACATCACCCTCACCGTCAACCTAACACTCACGTTAACCCTCAACCTTACCCTCACCCTAACCGTAACCCTAACCCTAAAACTCACATTAACCCTAACACTCACCCTAACCCTAACCCAAACCCTCACCCTAACCCTGATGCTAACTCTAACCCTCACCATTACCAGAACCCTAAACCTAACCATAAACCTCACCTTAAGGCTAACTCTAACCCTAAACCTAACCCTAACCCGCACCCTAATCCTAACCCTCACCTTCACCCTGACCCTCAGCCTAACCCTAAGCCTAAACCTAACACTAAACCTAGCCTTCACACTCACCCTCATCCTAACCCTAAACCTAATCCTAACCCTATCACTAACCCTAACCCTCACCCTAAACCTCACCCTAACCCTAAACCTAACACTAACCCTAACCTTCATCATAACCCTCATCCTAATCCTAACTGTAACCTTAAACCTCAACTTCAACCTAACCCTAAATCTAACCCTAAGCGTAACCCTAAATCTCACACCAATCCTAACCCTAAACATTACCCTCACCCTAACCCTCACCATAACCGTATCCCTAACCCTAACCCTAACAATAAACCTAACCCTAACCCTAAACCTCACCCTAACCATAACCCTCACCCTAACCCTAAACCTCACCCTAACACTTACCCTCAACTTAACACTAAACTTCGCACTAAACCTAAACCTCACCATAACCCTAAACCTCACCCTAACCCTAAACTTAACAGAACCCTCACCCTAACCCTAATTCTAACCCTAACACTCACGCTAAACCTAACCCTCATCCGCACCCTAACTCTCACCCTAACCCTAAACTTAACCCTAAACCTCACCCTAACCCTAACCCTCAGCCTCAGCCTAACTATAAACCTAACCCTAACCCACACACTCACCCTCACCCTAACCCTAATCCTAAACCTATCCCTAACCCTAACCCTCCCCCTAAGTCTCACCCTAACCCTAAACCTAACCCTCAACCTAACCCTCACCCTAACCATAACTCTAACCGTAAACCTCACACTAACCCTAAACCTAATTCTAACCCTAACCCAAAACCTAAACCACATCCTATCCATCACCCTAACCCTAATCCTCACACCCACCCTCACACTCAGCCTAACCCTAAGCCTAAGCCTAACCCTAAACCTTACCCTCACAGTCACTCTCAACCTAAGCCTAAGCCTAATCCTAACCCTAACCCTAACCTCAACCTAACCTTCACCCTAACCTTAACCGTAACACTCACCCTAACCCTAACCCACGAACTAACCCTCCCCCTAACCCTAAATCTAACCCTAAACCTCACACTCCCCCTAACCCTTATCCTAACCCTAACCCTAACCCTCACCCTAAACCTAACCCTCACCCTCACCGTCACCCTCACCGTAACTCTAACCATTACCCTAAAAATAACACTAATCCTAAAGCTAAACCTAAACCTAACCCTAACCCTAACCCTAATCTTAACCCTAACACTCAGCCTAACCCTAACCCTCGCCCTCACCATAACTCTAACCCTCATCCAAACCCTCACCCTAACCCTAACCCTAAACCACAGCCTAACACTAAACCTAACTGTAACCCTCAACCTAACCCTAAACTTAACCCGAACCCTAACTCTCACCCTAAACGTAAACTTAAAAGTCAACCTAAACCTAACCCTACACCTCATCCTCAACCTCAGCCTAACCCTAAGCCTAAGCCTAACCCTAACCCTCACACTCACCCTATCCGTTACCCTAATCCTAATCCTAACCCTAAGCCTAACCCTCACCCTCACTCTAACCTTCACCCTAACCCTAACTCGAACATTAACCCTAACCGTAAACCTCACAAACAGCCTCACCCTAACCCTAACTCTAACCATATAGATCACCCTCACACTAACCCTAACCCTAAACCTCACCCTAACCCTCACCCTAAACCTCACCCTCACCCTAATCCTCACCCTAACCCTCACCCTAACCCTCACCATAACACTAACCCTAAACCTAACCCTCACCCTCACTGTAAACCTTACCCTAACGCTCACCCTAAACCTAACCTTAACCCGAACCCCAACTCTCACCCTAACCCTAAACCTAACCCTCACCCTAACCCTCACCTTCACCCTCACCCTCAGCCTCAGCCTAATCCTAAGCCTAACCCTAAACCTAACCCTCACCCTTACCATCACCCTCACCATAACTCTAACCCTAACCTTAACAATAACACTAATTCTAACCCTAAACCTAATCTTAACCCTAACCCTAACCCTAATCCTAAAACTCACCCTCACCCTAACCCTAATCCTACCCTAACCCTCACACTAACCCTCACCCTCACCCTCATTGTAACCCTAACCTTCATCCAAAACCTCACCCTAACCCTAAACCTAACCCTAAACCAAAATCAAAACCCTAACACACACCCTCACCCTCGCACTAACTCTAATCTTAACCCTAACCCTATAACCCTGAACGTCCCCCTAACTCTCACACTAACCCTAACCCTAACACTAACCCTTACCCCAACCCTCAACCTAACCCTAACTCTAACCCTAACCCTAACCCTCACCCTCACCTTCACTGTAACTGTAACAGTAACCCTAACCCTACAATAAACGTAACCCAAACCCTAACCCTCACCCTAACCATAACCCTCACCCTAACCCTAAACCTCACCCTAACCCTAACCCTAAACCTAACCCTCACCCTCACCCTAGACCTCACCCTAATTCTAACCCTCACCCTCACCCTAACCCTAACCCTTACCTGAACCCTAAACCTAACACTAACCCAAACCCTTATCTTAACCATCAACCTTAGCCTAAACCTCACCTTTAACATTAACATAATCCTCACCCTAACCCTCACACTAACCCTAAACCTCATTCGAACCGTCAACCTAAGCATCACCCTAAACCTAACCCTCAACCTCAAACACACACACAGACTAAGCCTAAGCCTAATACTAAGCCTTACCCTAACCCTCACCCTAGCCTTCACCGTAACACTAACCCTAACCCTAACCCACAAACGTTAGTTTGTGGTTAACCTTAACTTTAACCTTAAGGTTAACCCTAAACTTAACCATCACCCTAGCCCTAATCCTCACCCCCACCCTCACCCTCAGCCTAACCCTAGGCCTAAGCCTAAACCTATCACTAACCCTAACACTAACCCTCACCTTAACCCTAATCCTAACCCTAACCCTAACCCTAACCCTAAACCTCAACCTCACCCTCACCCTAACCCTAATCCTAACCCTAACCCTAAACCTCACCCTAACCCTAACACTCACCCTCAACTTCAACCTCACCGTAACTCTAAACCTAACTCTAATCCTAAACCTAACCCTAAGACTAACCCTAAACCTCAACATAACCCTCACCCTAACCTTAACCCTAACTCTAAGCCTAAACTTAACCTTCGACCTAACCCTCCCCCAACCCTAAATCTAACTATAAACCTCACCCTCACCCTTACCCTAAACCTCACCCTAACCCTAACCCTAACCCTCACCCTCACCCTCACCCTCACGGTAACTCTAACCCTAACCCTAACAATGACACTAATCCTAACCCTAAACCTAACCCTAACCTTAACCCTAACCCTAATCCAAAAACTCACGCTCACCCTAACCCTCACCCTAACCCTAAACCTCACCCTCACCGTAACCCTAACCCTCACCCTCACCGTGACCGTAACCCTAATCGTAACCCTCACCCTAACCCTAACCCGAACCTTAAACCTCTTGCTAACACTAACCCTAACCCTCTCCCTCACCCTAGCCCTCACCCTAACCCTAATCTTAACCCTAATCCTCATCCTACCCCTCACCCTAACCCTAACCCTAACTCTCATCCTAACTCTAAACCTAACCCTAACCCTCAACCTACCCCTAACACTCATTGTCACACTAAACATAACCCGAACCCTAACACACACCCTAACCCTAACTCTAACCCTCACCTTAACCCTAAACCTCACCCTCAGCCTAAACCTAAGCCTAACCCTAACCCTAACACTAACCCTCACACTCACCCTAACCCTTACCCTAATCCTAATCCTAACCCTAAGCCTAACCCTCACCCTCAACCTAACCCTCAACCTAACGCTAACTCTAATGCTAACTCTAACCCTAACCCTCACCTCACCCTCACCCTTACCCCAATTCTATCCCTAAACCTCACCCTCACCCTAACCCTAAACCTCACCCTCACCCTAGCCCTCATCCTAACCCGAATCCTAACACTAACCCTCCTGGTAACCCTCACCCTAACACTAATCCTAACCCTAACCCTCACCCTCACCCTAACCCTAACCCTAACCCTCAACATAACCCCAACCGTCACTCTCACCGTAGCCCTTACCCTAACTTACACCCTAACCCTAAACTTAACCCGAACCCTAACTCTCACCCTAAACATAGCTCTAACACTCAACCTAACCCTAACCCTCACCCTCACCCTCACCCTCAACCTAAGCCTAAGCCTAACCCTAACCCTCACACTCACCCTAACCCTAACCCTAATCCTAACCCTAATCCGAACCCTAACACGATCCCTCACCCGAACCCTCACCTTAACCCTAACCCTAACATTAACCCTAAACCTAACCCACACCCTCAGATTCACCCTAACCCTAACAATAAACGTCACCCTGACCCTCACCCTAACCCTAAACTTAAACCTAAACTTCACCCTAACCCTAAAACTCAAACTCACCCTCAGCCTAGCCCTCACCTTAACCCTAATCCTAACCCTAAACCTCATCCTAAACCTCCCCATAATCCTAAGAGTAACCCTCACCCTAACCCTAACTTTCTCACCCTCAACCTCACCCTCAGCCTAACCCTAAGCCTAACCCTAATCCTAACCCTCACCCTCAACCTCACCCTCAGACTAAACCTAACTCTAACCCTAACCCTCGCCCTAACACTAACCCTCATCCTCACCATCACCCTAACTCTAATCTTAACCCTAAACCTAACCCTTACCTTCACACTCACCCTCACTTTAACCCTAATCCTAAACCTAACCCTATCACTAATCCTCACCCCCACATTAATTTAAACCTCACCCTAACCCTTACCCTAACATTAACACTAACCCTAATCCTAACCGTCACCCTAACCCTAACTCTAACCCTTAACCTCACCCTCACCCTAAACCTAACCCTAACCATAATCCTAAACCTCACCCTAAACCTAAACCTTACCCTAACACTTACCCTCACCCTAACACTAACACTAACCGTAACAGTAACCCTCACACTAATGCTAACCATCACCTTAAACCTAAACCTCCCCCTAACCCTAACTCTAACCCTCAGCTTCAACTTAGCCATCACCCTAACCCTAACCCTCATCCTCACACTAAACCTCACACTAACCCTAACAATAATCCTCAATCTAACCCTGTCCCTCACATTAACCATAACCCGAGACCTCACCCTTACCTTAACCTTCACCCTCAGCCTAACCCTCACCTTTATTCTTATTGTCACCCTCATCCTAACCCTCACCCTAACACTAACCCTTATCTTAACCCTCACCCTAACCATAACCCTAACCATCACCCTAACCCTAACCCTCACCCTCAACTTCAACCTCAGCCTAACCCTAAGTCTAAGCCTAAACCTATCCCTAAACCTCACACTCACCCTAGCCCTCACCCTAACCCTAATCCTAACCCTAACCCTCATCCTAACACTAAACCTAACCATAAACTAAACCAGGACTCTAAACCTAATCCTCATCCTAATCCTCACCCTCACCCTCAGCCTAACCCTAAGCCTAAGCATAAGCCTAACCCTATCCCTAACCCTCACACTCACCCTCACCCTAACCCTAATCCTAACCCTAACCCTAACCCTAAACCTAAACCTCAACCTAACCCTCACCCTAAACCTAACCCTAACCCCAAACCTCACCCTTACCTTAGTCCTCACCCTAACCCTCACCCCATACCTAAGCCTCACCCTCACCCAAACCCAAACCTTAATCCTCCCCCTAACCCTACGCTTAACATTAACCCTAAACTTCA
Source organism: Dipodomys merriami (assembly GCF_024711535.1). Taxonomy (NCBI): domain Eukaryota; kingdom Metazoa; phylum Chordata; class Mammalia; order Rodentia; family Heteromyidae; genus Dipodomys; species Dipodomys merriami. The sequence goes on along the minus strand of NW_027204448.1, from coordinate 1,092,498 downwards.
CCCTAACTCTAACAATAACCCTCACAATCACCCTAGCCCTCACCCTAACCCTAATTGTAACCCTAAACCTCATCCTAACCCTCACCCTAACCCTAACCCTAACCCTCACCCTAACCCTAAACCTAATTCTAACACTCAAACTAGACCTAACCCTGACCCTCACCATAACCCTAACCCTAATCCTCAGCCTAAATCTAAACCTAACCCGAACAATAAATCTCACCCTAACCCTATCCCTAATCCTCATGCTCACCCTAGCCCTCATCCTAAACTTAATCCTAACCAGAACCCTCATGCTAACACTCACCCTAACCCTAACACTAACCCTAACCTTAAACCAAGCCCTAATCCTATCCCTCACCCTATTCCTAAACTTAACCCTAACCCTAATCCTCACCCTCACAATAGCCCTCACACTAACCCTAATCCTAAACCTAACCCTCATCCTAACCCTCACCCTCACCCTAACCCTAACCCTCACTCTCACCCTCAGCCTAACCCTTAAGCCTAACCCTAACATTAACCGAACCCTAACCATCACACTCATCCTCACCCAAACCTTAATCCTACACCTAACCCTATCCCTAACCCTAAACCTCACCCTAAAACTCACGCTAAACCTAACCCAAACACTAACCCTAACACTAACCCTCACACTAACCCTCGCCTTAACACAAACTCTAAGCCTAAACCTCACCCTCACCCTAACCCTAAACCTCACCCTTAACCTCTCCCTCAGCCTATCACTATGCCTAACCCTAACCCTAACCCTAACACTCACACTCACCCTCTTCCCAAACCCTCAGCCTTACCCTAAGACTAAGCTTAAGCATAACGCTAACACTAACCCTCACCCTAACCATAACCCTCACCCTAACCCTAACACTCACACTAAGCCTAACACTAAACCTCACCCTCAACCACACCCTCACCCAAACCCTAACCCTCACCCTGACCCTAACTCTAAGCCTCAACCTCATGCTCTGCCTTAGTTTAAGTCTAAGCCTAAGCCTAACCCGAACCCTCACCTAACCCTAACCTGAACACTAATCCTAACTCTAACCCTAAACCTCACCCTCACCCTAACCCTAACCCTAACCCTAACTCTAAACCTCATCCTAACCCTAACTCTCACCCTCACCCTAGCCCTCACCCTAACCCTAATCCTAACATTAAATCTCATCCTAACCCTCACCACCCTAACCCTAACCCTAGCCCTAACCCTAACCCTAACCCTCAACCTAATCCTAACCCTCACCCTCACTGTAAACCTAACCCTAACCCTCACCCTAACCCTAAACTTAACTGGAAAGCTAACTCTCACCATAGCCCTTAACCGAACCCTCAGCAGAACCCTATCCCTCACCCTCACCATCATCCTCAGCCTAACCCTAAAACTAATTTTAATCCTCACACTCACCCTAATCCTTGCCCTAATCCTAATCCTAACCCTAAGCCTAACCCTCACCCTAACCCTCACCCTAACCCTAAATCTAACGCTAACCCTAACCCAAAACCTCACAATCAGCCTCACCCTAACCCTAACTCTAAACCTAAACCTCACTCTCACCCTAATTCTAACCCTAAACCTCACCCTAACCCTAACCCTAACCCTAAACCTCATCTTCACCCTTGCCCTCACCCTCACCCTAATCCTAAGCCTAACCCTCATACTAACACTCACCCTAACCCTAACCCTAACCCTAGCCTAACCCTAACCCTAACCCTCAACCTAATCCTAACCCTCACTCTCACTGTAAACCTAACCCTAACCCTCACCCTAACCCTAAACTTAACTGGAAAGCTAACTCTCACCCTAGCCCTTAACCTAACCCTCAGCATAACCCTAACCCTCACCCTCACCATCATCCTCAGCCTAACCCTAAAACTAATCTTAATCCTCACACTCACCCTAACCCTTGCCCTAATCCTAATCCTAATCCTAAGCCTAACCCTCTCCCTAACCCTCACCCTAACCCTAAATCTAACGCTAACCCTAACCCAAAACCTCACAATCAGCCTCACCCTAACCCTAACTCTAAACCTAAACCTCACTCTCACCCTAATTCTAACCCTAAACCTCAACCTAACCCTAACCCTAACCCTAAACCTCATCTTCACCCTAGCCCTCACCCTCACCCTAATCCTAAGCCTAACCCTCATACTAACACTCACCCTAACCCTAACCCTAGCCCAAACCCTCACCCTATGCCTAACCCTCACCCTCACCCTCAGCCTCAGCCTAAGCCTAAGCCTAAGCCTAACCCTAACAATAACCCTCACACTCACCCTAACCCTTACTCTAATCCTAATCCTAACCCTAACCCTAACCCTCACCCTCACCCTATCCCTCACCTTAACCCTAACACTAACACTAACCCTAAACCTAAACCTCACCCTCAGGCTCAACCTAACGCTAACACTAACCATAATCTCACCCTCAACCTAAACCTAACCCTACACCTCAACCTAGCCCTATACATAAACCTCACCCTCACTCTACCCCTAACCCTAAACCTCACCCTAACCCTAACCCTCACCCTTTCAGTAACCCTCACCCTCAGCCTAACCCTCACGTTTACCCTGACCGTCAACCCCACCCTAAACCTCACCCTAACCCTTAACCTCACCCTCATGCTCAGCCTAAGCCTAAGCCTAAGCCTAAATGTAAACCTGACCCTCATTCTAACCCTAACCCTAACACTAACCCTAATTCTAAACCTAAAACTCACCCTCACACTCACCTTCAGCCTGAAGCGAAGGCAAACCCTAACCCTAACATTAACCCTCACACTCACCCTAACCCTCACCCTAACCCTAACTCTAACACTAACCCTAACCCCCTAAGCCTCACCCTCAGCCTCACCCTAACCCTAATTATAACCCTAAACCTCACCCACACCCTAACCCTAACCCTAAACCTAACCCTAACCCTAACCCTAACCCTCCCCCTAACACTCAACCTAACCCTAACACTAATCACTAACCCTAACTCTAACCCTAACTCTAACACTAACACTAAACCTCACCCTAAACCTAATCCTAACCCTCACCCAAACCCTAACCCTCACCCTCACCCTCACCCTCAGCCTAATCCTAAGCCTAACAATTACCCTAACCCTAACCCTCACACTACTCCTAACAATAACCCTAATCCTAATCCTAACCCTAACCCTATCGCTCACCCTCACCCTAACCCTAACCCTAACACTAAACCTAACCCTAACCCTCACCTTCAACCTCACCCTCAGCCTAACATTAAGCCTAACCCTAAACCTAACCCTAACACACACACTCACCCTTACCCTAACCCTAATCCTCACACTAACAGTAACCCTAACCCTAACCCTCCCCATAACTCTCACCCTCACCCTAACCCTAACACTAAGCCTAAACCTAACTCTCACCCTAACCCTAACTCTAACCCTAAATTTCACCCTCTCCCTAAGCCTAACTCTAACCCTAAACTAAACCCTAAAGTTCACCCTATCCCTAAACCTAACCCTAACCCTAACATTCACCCTAACCGTAACTCTAATCCTAAACCTCCCCCTCCCCCTAACCCTAACCCTAAGCCTGTTGTAAACGTCACCCTAAACCTAAACCTTACCCTAACACTTACCCTCACCCTAACAATAACAGTAACAATAACCCTCCACTTAACCCTAACCAGCACCCTTACCGTAACCCTAACCCTCATTCTCAATCTCACCCTAACCCTAACCCTAACCTGAAACCTCACCCTAACACTAACCCTAACGCTCACCCTCACCCTAGCCCTCACCCTAACCCTATACCTAACCCTAACGCTCAAACTAAACCTAACCCTCAAGCTCAACGTAACCCTAACCCTAACCCTCACCCTAACCCTAAACTTAACCTGAACCCTAACTCTCACCCTAAACATAACCCTAACCCTCACTCAAAACCTAACCCTCACCCTCAACCTCACCCTCAGTGTAACCCTAAGCCGAACCCTAACCCTAACCCTAACCCTCACACTCAACCTAACCCTTACCCTAATCCTAATCCTAACCATAACTCTAACCCTAAACCTCAACCTCACCCTAACCCTAAACCTAAACCTCACCCTATCCCTAACCCTTAACCTCACCCTCAATCTAGCCCTCACCCTAACCCTAATCCTAACCCTAACCCGCATCTTAACCCTCAAACTAACGATAACCTGAACCATCACTCTAAACCTAATCCTCAAACCCACCCTCACCCTCAGCCTAACCCTCAGCCAAAGACTAACCCTAACCCTAACCCTCACACTCACCCTCACCCTAACCCTAATCCTAACCCTAACCCTAACCCTTAACCTAAACCTCAACCTAACCCTCACCCTAAGCCTAACCCTAACCCTCACGCTCACCTTAGTCCTCACCTTAACCCTCACCCCAAACCTAACCCTCACCCTCACCCAAACCCTACCCCTAACCCTCACACTCACCCTAACCCTACCCCATCCCTAATCCTAAACCTCACCCAACCCTAACACTAACCCTCACAATCACCCTAACCCTAACCCTAACCCTACCTCTAATATTCATCCTAACCCTAAACCTGACCCTCAACATCACGCTCAAGCTCAGCCTTACATTAACCTTAACCCTAACCCTAAACCTAAGAATAACCCTAACCATAAACCTAACCCTAAACCTCATCCTAACCGTAACTCTAACCCTAACCCAAACATTCACCCTAACCCTAACACTGACCCTAACCCTAACCCTAAAGCTCATCCTAACCCTAAACCTAACCCTCACCCTAGCATATATCCTAACCCTAATCCTAACACTAACACTCACACTAACCCTCACTCTAATCCTAAACCTCACCATCAGCCTCAGACTCAGCCTAACCCTAAGGGTAACACTAACTCTAACCCTCACACTGACCATCACCTTAACCCTAATCCTAACCCTAACCCCAACCCTAAACGTAAATCTAACACTAACACTAACCCTCAACATCAACCTAACCCTAAACCAAACACTCACCATAGCACATACTTTAACCCTAACCCTAAACCTAACACTCACCCTAACGCTAACCCTCACCCTACCCCTACCCTTAACCCTCACATTAACCATAAACCTCACCCTAACCCTCACCCTAACCCTAACTCTAAACCTAAAACTCACACTCTCCCTAACCCTAACCATAACCCTAAACCTCAAACTAACACTAACCCTAAACCTCACCCTCACCCTCACCCTAATCCTAACCCTCACCCTCACCCTAGTCCTCACCCTAAACCTAACCCTAGCCCTAACACTCACCCTAACCATAACCCTCAACATAACCCTAACACTCACACTAACCCTAACCCTAACCCTCACCCTCACCCTCACTCTAACCCTAACCCTAACCCTCCCCCTCACCCTAAACCAAACCCTAACCCTAACCCTCACCCTAACCCTAAGCCTAACCCTAACCCTAACCCTAACCCTCACACTCACCCTCAACCTACACCTAATCCTAAACCTAAACCTAACCCTCACAGTAACCCTCAAAGTAGCGCTCACACTAACCCTAATCCTAACCCTAAAACTCATCCTAACCCTCACCCTAACCCTAACCCTAACCCTCACCCTAACCCTAACCCTAACCCTCACCCTCATGCTCGGGCCTAAGCCTAACCCTAACCCTAAGCTTAAGCCTAAACCTAACCTTCACACTAACCCTCAACCTAACACTAACCCTAACACAAAAGCTAACTCTAACCCTAAACCTCACCCTCACCCTACCCCTAACTCTAACCCTAACCCTAAACATAAACCTAACCCTCACCCTAACCCTAAACCTCACACTCACCTTAACAGTAAACCTAATCCTAATCCTAACAGTAACCCTAACCCTAACCCTCATACTAACCATAACACTCACCCAAAACCTAACCCTCGCACTAACACATAAATTCACCCTAACACTAAACCTAACCCTAACACTAGCACTCACACTAACCCTAACACTCCCCCTCACCCTAAACCAAGTCCTAACCCTAACCCTCACCGTAAAACTAAGCCTAACCCTAAACCTAACCTTCACACTCACCCTCAACCTACACCTAATCCTAAACCTTACCCTAACCCTCCCAGTAACCCTCAACCTAGCGCTCACCCTAACCCTAGTCCTAACCCTAAACCTCATCCTAACCCTCACCCTAACCCTAACCCTAACCCTTACCCTCATGCTACGCCTAAGTCTAACCCTAAGCCTAAGCTTAAGCCTAAACCTAACCCTCTCACTAACCCTCAATCGAACCCTAACCCTAACAGAAAAGCTAACTCTAACCATAAACCTCACCCTCACCCTAACTCTAACACTAACCCTAACACTAAACATAAACCTAACCCTCAACCTAACACTAAACCTCACACTGAACAGTAAAACTAAGCCTAACCCTAACAGTAACCCTAACCCTAAACCTAACCCTCATTCTAAACATAACACTCACGCTAACACTAACCCTCACCCTAACACTTAAATTCACCCTAACACTAAATATAACCCTAACACTAGCACTCACACTAACCCTAACCCTCACCCTCACCCTAGACCTCACCCTAACCCTAACCCTCATCCTCATCCTAAACCTCACACTAACCCTAGAACTAATCCTCAATATAAACCTCACCCTCAACTTAACCCTAACCCTAACCCACACCCTAACCATAACCCTCACCCTTAACTTAATCCTCACTCTCAGCCTAACTCTCACCTTTACCCTTACCTGCACCCTCACCCTAACCCTCACCCTAAGCCTAACCCTCATCCTAACCCTAACCCTGACCGTAACCCTAAGCCTAACCCTAACCCTAACCCTCACCCTCACCCTAGACATCATCCTAACCCTAATCCTAACCCTAAACCTAACCCTAACCCTCACCATCACCCTTAACCTAATCCTCAACCCCACCCTCACCCTCAGCCTAACCCTAAGCCTAAGCCTAATCCTAACCCTAACCCTCACACTCAGCCTCATCATAACCCTAATCCTAAACCCAACCCTAACACTAACCCTAAACCTCAACCTAACCCTGCCCCTAACCCTCCCCCTAACTCTAACTCTAACCCTAAACTTCACCCTCACCCTCACCGTAACCCTCACCCTAAACCTAAATCTAACCCTCACCCTCACCGTAACTCTAACCATAAACCTAACAATAAAACTAACCCTAACCATCACCCTAACCCTAACCGTAACCCTAAACCTCACCCTAACCCTAAACCAAACCCTCAACGTCAGCCTCACCCTAACCGTAAACTTAACCTTAACCATAACACTAACAATAACCCTAACCCTAAACCTAACCCTGAAACTCACCCTAACCCTAACCCTCACACTCACCGTAACCTAACCCTAACCCTCAACCTAACCCTCACCCTCAGGTTAACGCTAAGCCTTAACCCTATCCCTAAACCTAACACAATCACTCACCCTAACATTAACCCTAATCCTAAACCTAACCCTAACCCTAACCCTCATCCTAACCCTCACCCTAACCCTAACCCTAACACTAACCCTAACCCTAACCCTCAACCTAACCCTAACTCTAACCCTAAACCTCACCCTCACCTTCACCCTAACCCTAATCCTAACCCTAAACCTCAACCTAACCCTAACCCTTACCCTCACTCTCACTGTAACTCTAACCCTAAACCTAACAATGGCACTAACCCTAACACTAACCCTCACCCTCACCCTCACCGTAACCCTAACCCTAACCCAAACACTCACCCTAACCCTAACCTTAACCCTAACCTAAACCTCACCCTAACCCTAACCCTAACCATCACCCTGAGCCTCACCCTCACCATAAACTTAAACCTAACCATAACACTAACAATAACTCTAACCCTAACCCTAATCTAAACCTCACTCTCACCCTAACCCTAACCCTAACCCTCAACCTAACCCTAACCCTCACCCTCACCGTAACCCTCACACTAACACTCACCCTAACCGTAAACTTAACGCTAACCCTAAACGTCACCCTAACGCTAACCCTAACCCTCACCCTCACCCTAGCCCTCACCTTAGCCCTAATCCTAAAACTAAACCTCACCTTAACCCTCACCCTAACCCTTAAACTCTAACAATCACCCTAATCCTAACCCTTAACCTCACCCTCACGCTCGGCCTAAACCTAAGACTAAGGCTAACTCTAACCCTAACTTTCACACTCACCCTCACCCTCATCCTCACAGTAACTCTAACCTTAACCCTATCAATAACACTAACCCTAACCTTAACCCTAATCTTAACCCTCACCCTGACAGTAAACCTCAACCTAAACCAAGCCCTCACCCTAACACTAACACTAACCCTAACCCTAAACCGCATCCTAACCCTAAACCTAAACCTCACCCTCAGCCTCAACCTCACTGTAAACTTAACCTTAATGATAACACTAACAATAACCCTAACCATAACACTAATACTAACCCTCACCCTCACCCTAACACTAACCCTCCCTCTCACAGTAACCCTAACCCTAACCCTCACCCTAACACTAAACCTAACCCTAATCCTAAACCTCACCATAATGATAACCCTAACCCTCACCCTCACCCTTGCCCTCATACTAACCCTAATCCTAACCCTAAACCTCATCCTAACCCTCACTCTTACAATAACCCTAACCCTAAACCTAACCTTAACCCTAACCTTGAATCTAACCCTAACACTCACCTTCAACACTCAGCCTCAGCCTAAACCTAAACCTAAGTCTAACCCTAACCCTCACACTCACCCTCACCTTAACCCTAATCCTAACACTAACCCTCACCCTAACCCGCAACCTAAACGTCCCGCTAATCCTAACCCTAAACCTAAACCTCACCCTCACCCTAACCCTAACTCTAACCCTGACCCTAAACCTAAACCTCACCCTAAACCTAACCCTAACCCTCACCCTCACCGTAACAGTTACCCTAACCCTAACAATAACCCAACCTTAACGCTAACACTAACCCTAAACATAAACCTCACCCTAATGCTAACCCTCACCCTAAAACTAACCCTAATACTAACACTAACCGTCACACTAACCCTAAACATCACCTTAACCCTAAACCTCAACATAACCCTAAACCTAACCCTCACCCTCACCATAGCCCTCACACTAACCCTAACCCTCATCCTCACCCTAAACCTCACACTAACCCTAACACTGATACTCAATCTAAACCTCACCCTCACCCTAACCCTAACCCTAATCCTCACCCTAACTCGCACCCTAACCCTAACCCTCACCTTTACCCTTACTGTCACCCTCACCCTAACCCTCACCCTACCCCTAACAATCATTCTAACCCTCACCCCAAACATAACCCTAACCATCACGCTAACCCTAACCCTCAACCTCACACTCAGCCTCATTCTAAACCTAAGCCTAACCCTAACCCTAACCCTAACCCTCATCCTCACCCTACCCCTCACCCTAACCCTAATCCTAACCCTAACCCTAAAAATAACACTAACCCTAACCCTAACCCTCATTCTAACCCTAACCCTCACCCTAACCCTTACCCTCACCCTAACACTTACCTTACCCTAACAATAACCCTAACCCTAACCCTAACCCTCATTCTAACCCTAACCCTCACCCTAACCCTTACCTTCACCCTAACATTTAACTTACCCTAACAATAACCCTAACCCAAACACTAAGCCTCACACTAACCCTAACCATCACCCTACCCTAACCCCAACGCTAAACCTCACCCAAACCCTAACCCTAACCCTCACCCTCACCCTCACCCTCACCATAATTCTAACCCTAACCTTAACAATAACACTAATCCTAACCCTAAATCTAACCCTAATCCTAATCCTAACCCTAATACCCACCTTCAGCCTCACCCTAACCACAAACTTAACCCTAACCATAACACTAACAATAACCCTAACCCTCACTCTAACCCTATCTCTAACACTAAAAATCAAACTCTAGCCCTCACCATAACCATAATCCTAAAACTAATCCTCTTCTTAACCCTCATCCTAACCCTAACCCTAACCCTCACCCTAAACCTAATCCTATCCATAACCCTAACCCTAAACCTCACCCTAACCCCAAACCTAAAACTAGCCCTAACCCTAACGCTCATCTTAACCCTCACTTGAACCCTAACTGTAACCCTAAACCTCACCCTCACCCTCACCCTAACTCTAACCCTAACCCTAAAGCTAAACCTCACCCTAACCCTAAACCTCACCCTCACCCTCAACGTAACCCTAACTCGAAACTTAACAATCACCCTAAACCTAACCCTAACCCTCACCCTAACCATAAACCTCACCCGAACCCTAACCCCCACCCTAACACTTACCCTCACCCTATCACTAACCCTAACTCTAACACTAACCCTCACAGTAACCCTAACTCTCACCCGAACCCTAAACCTCACCTTAACCCTAACTCTAACCCTCAGCCTCACCCTAGCCGTCACCCTAACCCTAATTCTAACCCTAACCCTCACCCTAACCCTAAACCTCATCCTCAACTTAACCTCACACAAACCCCAACCCTGATCCTCAATCTAACCCTCACCCTCACCCTAACCCTCATCCTAACCCTTATACTAAACCTCACCCTAACCCTAATCCTCTCTCTCACCAGAACCCTAACACCCACCCTAACCCTCACCCTAACCTCCAACCTAACACTAACCCTAACCCTCATCCTAACACTCACCCTAACCCTAATCCTATCCATCACCCTAACCCAAACACTCAAACTCACCCTCACCCTAAGCCTAACCCTAAGCCTAAGCCTAAGCCTAACCCTAACCCTCACCCTCACCCTAGCCATCACCCTAAACCTAATCCTAAAGGTAAGCCTCATCCTCACCCTCAACCCAACCCTAACCCTAACCATCACCCAAAACCTATTCCTCACCCCAATACTCACCCTCAGCCTAAACCTAAGACTAAGCCTAACCCTAACCATAACCCTCAACCTCAGGCTCGCCCTCACCGCAAACTAAACCCAAACCATAACACTAACAATAACCTGAATTTAAACCGAAACCCAAACCCTAATCCTCACCCCCACCCTCACCCTCAGCCTAACCCTAACCCTAACCCTAACCCTAAACCTAACACTAAACCTCACCCTAATCCTCAGCCTCACCCTCACCCTAACCCAAACACAAATATAAATCCTCACCCTCACCCTAAGCCAAACTATAAGCCTAACCCTAACTCTCAAACTCACCCTCAACCTAACCTTAAACCTAACCCTAAAACTCACCCTAAATCTCACCCTAAACCTAACACTCACCCTCAACCTCAACCTCCCCGCAAACTTTACCCTAACCATAAAAATACCAATAAACCTAACCCTAACCCTAAACTTAACCCTAACCCTCACCCCCACCCTCACCCTCAGCCTAATCATAAGCCTAATCCTAAGCCTAACCCTAAGCCTCACCGTAACCCCAAACCTAACCCTCACCCTAACCCTAAGCTTAACACTAAGCCTCACCTTAAGGCTAACTCTAAACCTAACCCTAACCCTAACCCACACCATAACTCTCACACTTACACTCTACCTCAGCCTAACCCTAAGCCTAAACCTAATCATAACCCTAACCCTCACACTCACCCTCACCCTAACCCTAATCCTATACCTAACACTATCCCTAACCCTAACCCTCACCCTAACGCTCACCCTAACCCTAACCCTAACACTAACCCTATACCTAACCCTCACCCTAACCCTCCTCCTAAACCTATCTCTAACCCTAAACCTCAAACTCACCATGACCCTAACCCTAAACCTAACCCTAAACCACACCCTAACCCTAAACCTCAACCTCACCCTAGCCCTCACCCTAACCCCAATCCTAAACCTAACCCTCATTCTAACCCTCACCTTAACCCTAAAACAAACCCTCACCCTAACCTACACCCTCACCCTAACCCTCAGCCTAACACTAAGCCTAACCCTAAACCTAACCCTAACACAAACCCTCACACTCACACTCAAGCTAACCCTAATCCTAAATCTAATCCGATCCCTAACCATAACGTTCACCCAAAACCTCACCCTTAACACTAACCTTAACACCAACCCTAACGCTAACCCTTACATTAACCCGAACTCTAACACTAAACCTCACCCTGACCCTCACCTGAACCCTCACCCTCAACCCCAGCCTAAACCTAAGCCTAACACTAACCCTAACCCTCAAAATCACAATCACCCTCACAAAAACACTTATCCTAATCCCAGGCCTAACCCTAAAACTCACCCTAACCCTAGCCCTCACCCTAACCATAAACCTAACACTAACCCTAACCCTAACCCTCACCCTAACCCTAATTCTAAACCTAAACCTCACCCTCACCTTAACCCTAACCCTAACCTTAACCCTAACCCTATACCTCACCCAAAACATAACCCCAAAACTCACTTTCACCCTAGCCCTCACCCAAACCCTAATCCTAACTCTAACCCTCATCCTAACCCTCAACCTAACCCTAACCATAACCATCACCCCAACCCTAACCCTCAGCCTCAACCTGACGCTCAGCCTAAATTTAACCCTAAACCTAAACCTAAACCTAACCCACACACTCACCCTCACCCTAACCCTAATCCTAATCCTAAACCTAAAAATAACCCTAACCCTAAACCTAACCCTCAAACTAAACATAACCCTCACCCTAACCCAAACCCTCACTCTAACACTTACCCTCACCCTAACAGTAACCCTCACACTAACACTGAAGCTCACAGTAACCATAAACCTCTCCCTAACCTTAACCCTAACCCTAACCTAAACCTCACCCTCACCATAGCCCTCACCTTAACCCTAATTCTAACCCTAATCCTCAACCTCACCCTAAACCTCACACTAACCCTAACCCTAATCCTCAATCTAACCCTCACCCTAACCGTAACCCGAACCCTTACCCTAACGCTCACCCTAACCCTAACCCTCACCCTTATCTTAACCCTCACCCTCAGCCTAACCCTCACGTTTACCCTTACCATCACTCTCACCCTAACCCTCAACCTTAACCTAACCCTAACCAAAGCACTCACCCTAACCCTAACCCTAAACCTCACCCTCACCCTCAGATTTACACTAATCCTATCACTATTCCTAACCCTAAACCTCACCCTCACCCTAGCCATGACCCTAATTCTTACCCTCACACTAATCCTAACCCTAACCCTAAACCTAACTCTCACAATAAACCTAACCCTCACCCTAACCGTAACCCTACCCCTTACCCTAACCCTCACCTTAACCCAACCACTAACCCTCAACCTAACCCTCACCCAAAACCTCACTGTCACCCTAAATCTGACCTTAACCCTAATAACAACCCTAACCCTCACCCTCACCCTAACCCTCACCCTAAACCTCACCCTAATCATAACCCTAACCCTTAGCCTAACCCTCACCCTAACCCTAAGCATAACCCTAACCCTAACCCTTACCCTAACCCTCACCCTAACCCAAATCTTAACCCTAACCCTCATCTTCACCCTAAACCTCATCCTAACACTTACCCTCATCCTCACCCTAAACCTCACACTTAACCGAATCCTCACCGTAACTCTAACCTTAACCGTCACCCTCACCGTCACCCTCACGCTAAGCCTAACCCTAACCCTCTCCCTAACCCTAATGCTAAGGCTAACACTCACACTAACCCTCATGCTATCACTTATCCACACCACAAACCTAACCCTAACCTTAACCCTCACCCTCACCCTAAACCTCACCCTAACCCTAAACCTAATCCTAACCCTCACCCTCACCCTAACCCTAACAATAACACTCACCTAACCCTAACCCTAACCTTCTACCTCACCCGAACCCTCACCCTAACCCTAACGCTCACCCACACCCTAAACCTCAAGCTCACCCTTACCCTAACCCTCAACTAATCCTCACCCTAACCCTAACCATTACCTAACGAAGAGCCTAACCCTCACTCTCACCTTAACCATATCCCTAACCCTAAACCTCACCCTCACCCACACCCTCTACCTCAGCCTATCCCTGACCCTATCCCTAATCTTAACCCTAACCCTCACCCTCACCCTAACCCTCACCATAACCCTTAGCCTCACCCTCACTCTCACCCTAACCGTAACCCTCACAATAATCCTAACCCTTACACTAAACCTAAACCTACCCCTCACCCAAAACCTCACCATAAACTTAAGCCTAACCCTAACCCTCACCCTCACGCTAGCCCTCAACCTAATACTAATTCTAACCCTAACCCTCACCCTAACCTTCATCCTCACCCTAAACCTCACACTAACCCTAACCCTAATCCCCAATCTAACCCTAACCCTAACCCTTACCCTAACCCTAACCCTAACCCTAACCATCACCCTCACCGTAACAGTAACCCTAACCCTAACAATAACCCAACCCTAACGCTAACACTAACCCTAAACATAAACCTCACCCTAATGCTAACCCTCACCCTAAAACTAAACCTAATACTAACGCTAACTGTCACACTAACCCTAAACATCACCTTAACCCTAAACCTCAACATAACCCTAAACCTAACCCTCACCCTCACCATAGCCCTCACACTAACCCTAACCCTCATCCTCACCCTAAACCTCACACTAACCCTAACACTGATACTCAATCTAATCCTCACCCTCACCCTAACCCTAACCCTAATCCTCACCCTAACTCACACCCTAAACCTAACCCTCACCTTTACCCTTACTGTCACCCTCACCCTAACCCTCACCCTACCCCTAACAATCATTCTAACCCTCACCCTAAACATAACCCTAACCATCACGCTAACCCTAACCCTCAACCTCACACTCAGCCTCATTCTAAACCTAAGCCTAAACCTAACCCTAACTCTAACCCTCATCCTCACCCTATCCCTCACCCTAACCCTAATCCTAACCCTAACCCTAAAAATAACACTAACCCTAACCCTAACCCTCATTCTAACCCTAACCCTCACCCTAACCCTTACCCTCACCCTAACACTTACCTTACCCTAACAATAACCCAACCCTAACCCTAACCCTCATTCTAACCCTAACCCTCACCCTAACCCTTACCCTCACCCTAACACTTACCTTACCCTAATAATAACCCTAACCCAAACACTAACCCTCACACTAACCCTAACCATCACCCTACCCTAACCCTAACCCTAAACCTCATCCTAACCCTAACCCTAATCATCACCCTCACCCTCACCCTCACCATAACTCTAACCCTAACCTTAACAATAACACTAATCCTAACCCTAAATCTAACCCTAATCCTAATCCTAACCCTAATACCCACCTTCAGCCTCACCCTAACAACAAACTTAACCCTAACCATAACACTAACAATAACCCTAACCCTCTCCCTAACCCTAACATTAACCCTCACCTTAACCCTTACCCTAACCCTAATCCTAACGCTATACCTCATCCTAACCCTCACCCTAACCCTAACCCTAAACCTCAACCTAAACCTAACCCTCACCCCCACACTCCGCCTAACCCTAAACCTAACCCTAACACTAACCCTCACACTCACACTCAAGCTAACCCTAATCATAAATCTAACCCGCTCCCTAAACATAACCCTCACCCTAAACCTCACCCTAACCCTAACCCTAACACCAATACTAACACTAACCCTCACAATAACCCTAACTCTAACCCTAAACCTTACCCTCACCCTCACTTTAATCCTGACCATCAACCTCAGCCTAAACCTAAGCCTGACCCTAACCCTAACCCTCACACTCACACTCACCCTCACCCTAACACTAATCCTAATCCCAGCCCTAACCCTAACCATCACCCTAACCCTAACCCTCACAATAATCCTAAACCTAACACTAACCCTAACCCTAACCCTCACCCTAACCGTAACTCTAAACCTAAACCTCACCCTCAACTTAACCCTAAGCCTAACCCTAACCCTAACCCTAAACCTCACCCTAAACATAACCCTAAACCTCAACTTCACCCTAGCCCTCACCCAAACCCTAATCCTAACTCTAACCCTCATCCTAACCCTCACCCTAACCCTAACCCTAACCATCACCCTAACCCTAGCCCTCAGCCTCAACCTCACCCTCAGCCTAACCTTAAGCCTAAACCTAAACCTAAACCTAACCCAAACTCACCCTCACCTAACCCTAATCCTAATCCTAATCCTAACCCTAACAATAACCCTAACCCTAAAGCTAACCCTCATCTTAAATATAACCCTCAACCTAACCCAAACCCTCACCCTAACACTTACCCTGACCCTAACACTAAACCTAACCATCACCCTAATGTTCACACTAACCCTAACCCTCACAGTAACCCTAAACCTCATCCTAACCTTAACCCTAACCCTAACTTAAACCTCACCCTCATCCTAGACCTCACCCTAACCCTAATTCTAACCCTAACACTCACCCTCAACCTCACCCTAAACCTCACACTAACCCTAACCCTAATCCTCAAACTTACCCTCACCCTAACTGTAACCCGAACCCTTAACCTAACCCTCACCCTAACCCTAACCCTCACCCTTATCTTAACCCTCACCCTCAGCCTAACCCTCACCTTTACCCTTACCATCACTCTCACCCTAACCCTCAACCTTACCCTAACCCTCAGCCAAGCACTCACCCTAACCCTAACCCTAAACCTCACCCTCACCCTCAGATTTACACTAATCCTATCACTATTCCTAACCCTAAACCTCACCCTCACCCTAACAGTCAGCTAATCCTTACCCTCACACTAATCCTAACCCTAACCCTAACTCTCACACTAAACCTAACCCTCACCCTAACCGTAACCCTACACCTTACCCTAAACTTTATCTTAACCCTAACTCTAACCCTCACCCTAACCCTCACCCAAAACCTCACCGTCACCGTAAATCTGACCCTAACCCTAATAACAACCCTAACCCTCACCCGAACCCTAACCCTCACCCTAATCATAACCCTAACCCTCAGCCTAACTCTCACCCTAACCCAAACCTTAACCCTAAGCCTCACCCTCACCCTAACACTCATCCTAACACTTAACCTCATCCTCACCCTAAACCTCACACTTAACCGAATCCTCACCGTAACTCTAAACCTAACCGTCACCCTCACTGTCACCCTCACGCTAAGCCTAACCCTAACCCTCACCCTAACCCTAAAACTCACCCTAATCCTCACCATAAATCTAATGCTAAGTCTAACACTCACCCTAACCCTCATGCTATCACTTATCCACAGAACAAACCTAACCCTAACCTTAACCCTCACCCTCACCCTAACCCTAATTCTAACCCTAACCCTCATCCTAACCCTCACCCTAATCCTAAGGTTAACCATCACCCTAAGCCTAATCCTCACACCCACCCTCACCCTCAGACTAACCCTAAGCCTAAACCTAATCCTAACCCTAACCCTCACACTCACCCTCACCCTAAACCTAATCCTAACCCAAAACCTAACCCTAACCCTAAACCTCAACCTTACCCTCACCCTAAACCTAACGTTAACCCTAACACTAACCCTAACCCTAACACTCAGCCTTACCCTCCCCCTCAACTTAATTCTAACCCTAAACCTCTCCCTCACCCTATCCCTAATCCTAACCCTAACTCTAAACCTCACCCTAACCCTAACCCTAACCCTCCCCCTCCCCCTCACCCAAACCGTATGTCTAAACCTAACCCTAACATTAACACTAATCCTAACCCTAAAACTAACCCTAACCCTAAGCCTAACCCTAATGCTAACACTCACCCTCACCCTAATCCTAATCCTAACCCTAACACTCAAACTAACCCTAACCCTCACCCTCACTGTAACCCTAACCCTCATCCAAAAGCTCACCCTAACTCTAACCCTAACCCTAAAACTCACCCTAACACTAACCCTAACCCTCACCTTCAACCTAGCCCTCACCCTAACCCTAAGCATAACCCTAATCCTCATCCTAACCCTCACCCTAACCCTAACTCTAACCCTAAAACTCACCCTAAACCTAACCCTAACTAAAACCCTAACCCTAACCCTAAACCTCACCCTAAACCTAACCCTCACCCTCACCCTCACTGTAACCCTAACCCTAAACCTAACAATAACCCTAAACCTAACCCTAACTCTCACCCTAAACATAACACTCACCCTAAACCTAACCCTCACCCTAACACTTACCCTTAACCTTACCCTAACCCTAACTCTAACACTAACCCTCACAGTAACCCTAACTCTCACCCTAATCCTAAACCTCACCCTAACCCTAACCCTAACCCTAACCCTCACCCAAACCGTAGCCCTCACTCTCACCCTAATTCTAACCATAACCCTCACCCTAACCCTAACCATCATCCTCACCATAAACATCACCCTAACCCTAACCCTAATCCTCAATCTAACCCTGACCCTCACCCTCACCCTAACCCTTATGCTAACCCTCACATTAATCCTTACCCTCACCCTTAACGGAACACTCACCCTCAGCCTAAACCTCACCTTTAATGTTACCGTCATGCTCACCCTAACCCTCACCCTAACCCTTACACTCATCCTAACACTCACCCTAACCCTAACCCTATCCATCACCCTAACCCTATCACTCACACTCACCCTCACCCTCAGCCTAAAACTATGCCTAAGCTGAACCCTAAACCTAACCCTCACCCTCACCGAAGCCCTCACCCTAAAACTTATCCTGACCCCAAACCTCATCCTAACCCTCACCCTAACCCTAACCTTAACCATCACCCAAAACCTATTCCTATCCCACACCCTCATCCTCACCCTACCCCTAATCCTAATCCTAACCCTAACAATAACCCTAACACTAAACCTAACCCTCAACCGAAACATAACCCTCACCCTAAACCAAAACCTCACCCTAACACTTACCCTCAACCTAATACTAACCCTAACTCTAACACTAACCCTCACACTAACCCTAACCCTCACAGTAACCCTAAAACTCACCCTAACCTTAACCCTAACCCTAACCTAAACCTCACCCTCATCTTAGTCCTCACCCTCACCCTATTTCTAACCCTAACCCTAAACCTAACGGTAACCCTCAATCTCACCCTAAACCTAACACTAACCCTAATCCTAATCCTCAATCTAACCCTCACCCTAACTGTAACCCGAACCCTTATCCTGACCCTCATCCTAACCCTTACCCTCACCCTTATCTTAAACCTCACCCTCAGCCTAACCCTCACCTTTACCCTTATCATCACTCTCACCCTAACCGTCAACCTTACCCTAACCCTCACCCAAGCACTCACCCTAACCCTAACCCTAAACCTCACCCTCACCCTCAGATTTACACTAATCCTATCACTATTACCCTAAACCTCACCCTCACCCTAACAGTTACCTAATTCTTACTCTCAAACTAATCCTAACCCTAACCCTAACTCTCACAATAAACCTAACCCTCACCCTAACCGTAACCCTACCCCTTACCCTAAACCTCACCTTAACCCTAACTCTAACCCTCAACCTAACCCTCACCTAAAACCTCACCGTCACCCTAAATCTGACCCTAACCCTTATAACAACCCTAACCCTAACCCTCACCCTAACATTCACCCTAAACATAACCCTAAACCTCAGCCTAACCCAAACCTTAACCCTAACCCTCCCCCTCCCCCTAACCCTCATCCTAACACTTAACCTCATCCTCACCTGAAACCTCATACTTAACCAAATCCTCACCGTAACTCTAACCCTAACCGTCACCCTCACGTTAAGCCTAACCCTAACCCTCACCCTAACCCTAAAACTCACCCTAATCCTCACCCTCACCCTCACCCTAACCGTAATGCTAAGTCTAACATTCACCCTAACCCTCATGCTATCACTTATCCACACCACAAACCTAACCCTAACCTTAACCCTCACCCTCACCCTAAACCTCACCCTATCCCTAAACCTAATCCTAACCCTCACCCTAATCCTAACCCTAACACTAACCCTCACCTAACCCTAAACCTAACCTTCTACCTCACCCTAACCCTCACCATCACCCAAACCTTCACCCCAATCCTAACGCTCACCCACACCCTAAACCTCAAGCTCACCCTTACCATAACCCTCAACTAATCCTCACCCTAACCCTAACCATTACCTAACCAAGACCCTCACCCTCACCCTCACCTTCACCCTAACCCTCACCCTCACCCTAGACCTCACCCTAACCATAACCCTAAACCTCACCCTCACCCTCACCCTCAACCTCAGCCTATCCCTAACCCTATTCCTAATCCTAACCCTAACCCTCATCCTCACCCTAACCCTCACCATAACCCTTAACCTCACCCTCACTCTCACCCTAACCGTAACTCTCACACTAAAATTAACCCTCACCCTAAACCTAAACCTACCCCTCACCCTAAACCTCACCATAAACTTAACGCTAAACCTAACCCTCACCCTCACGCTAGCCCTCAGCCTAACCCTAATTCTAATCCTAACCCCCAACCTAACCCACATCCTCCCCCTAAACCTCACACTAACCCTAACCCTAATCCCCAATCTAACCCTAACCCTAACACTTACACTAAACCTCACCCTAACCCTAACCCTCACCCTTATCCTAATTCTCACCCTTAGCCTAACCCTCAACTTTACTCTTACCATCACGCTCATCGTAACCCTCACCCTAACCCGAACACTCATCCTAACCCTCACCCTAACCCTAACCCTATCCATCACCATGACCCTAACCCTCACCATCACCATCATCCTCAGACTAAACCTATGCCTAAGCCTAACCCTAACCTCAACCCTCCCCTCACCATAGCCCTCACCCTAACCCTAATCCTAACCCTAACCCTCATCCTAACCCTCACCCTAACCCTAAGGTTAACCATCACCCTAAGCGTAATCCTCACACCCACCCTCACCTCAGCCAAAACCTAAGCCTAAGCCTAATCCTAACCCTAACCCTAACACTAACCCTAACCCTAACCCTCACCCTTAACCTCCCCCTCAACCTAAGTCTAACCCTAAACCTCAACCTCACCCTATCCCTAATCCTAACCCTAACCATAAACCTCATCCTAACCCTAACACTAACCCTCAACCTCACCCTCACCCAAATCGTAAGTCTAACCCTAACCCTAACATTACCACTAATCCTAACCCTAAAACTAACCCTTACCCTAACCCAAAACTTCACTCTCAGCCTCACCCTCACTGCAAAGGTAACCCTAACCATTACATTTACAATAACCCTAACCCTAATCCTAACCATCACCCTCACGCTAACCATAATCCTAACCCTAACCCTCGCCCTAACCTTAACCCACACTCTCACTGAAACCCTAAATCTCACCCTAACCTAACCTTAACCCTCACCCTAACCCTTTACCTCACCCTAATCCTAACACTAAGCCTGACCTAAACCTCCCCCTAAACCTCCCCCTCACCCTAACCCTAACACAAACCCTAACCCTCAAACTAACACTCAACCTAACCCTAAACCTAACCCTAACCCTAAAACTCACATTAACCCTAACCCTCACCCTAACCCAAACCCTACCACTCACTCTAACCCTTAAGCTAACTCTAACCCTCACCCTCACCAGAACCCTAAACCTAACCCTAACCATAAACCTCACCTTAAGGCTAATTCTAACCCTAACCCTAACCCTAACCGGCAACCTAACACTAATCCTCACCTTCATCCTCACCCTCAGCCTAACCCTAAGCCTAAGCCTAACCCTAACCCTAACCCTCACACTCACCCTCACCCTAACCATAAACCTAAAACTAACCCAAGCCCTAACCCTTAACCTCAACCTAACCCTCACCCTAACCCTAACACTAACACTAACCCTAACCCTAACAATCACCCTAAAACTCAACCTAACCCTAACCCTCACCCTCACCCTAACCCTTACCATAACCCTTAGCCTCACCCTCAATCTCACCCTAACTGTAACCCTCACAGTAATCCTAACCCTCACACTAAACCTAAACCTACCCCTCACCCTAAACCTCACCATAAACTTAACCCTAACCCTAACCCTCACCCTCACGCTAGCCCTCAACCTAATCCTAATTCTAACCCTAACCCTCACCCTAAACCTCATCCTCACCCTAAACCTCACACTAACCCTAACCCTAATCCCCAATCTAACCCTAACCCTAACCCTTACCCTAACCCTAACCCTGACCCTCACCCTCACCCTCACCCAAATCGTAAGTCTAACCCTAACCCTAACATAATCTCTAATCCTAACCCTAAATCTAACCCTTACCCTAACCCTAAACTTCACTCTCAGCCTCACCCTCACTGGAAACGTAACCCTAACCATAACATTTAAAATAACCCTAACCCTAATCCTAACAATCACCCTCACCCTAACCATAACCCTAACCCTAACCCTCGCCCTAGCCTTAACCCTCACTCTCACTGAAACCCTAACCTTCATCTTAACCCTCACCCTAACCTAACCTTAACCCTCACCCTAACCCTTAACCTCACCCTAATCCTAACACTAAGCCTAACCTAAACCTCCCTCTCCCCCTAAAGCTAACACAAACCCTAACACAAACCCTAACCCTCAAACTAACCCTCAACCTAACCCTAACCCTAAACCTAACCCTAAATCTCACATTAACCATAACACTCACCCTAACCCTAACCTTACCCCTCACCCTAACCCTCAAGCTACCTCTAACTCTCACCCTCACCAGAACCTTAAACATAACACTAACCCTAAACCTCACCTTAAGGCTAATTCTAACCCTAACCCTAACCCTAACCAGCACCCTAACCCTAATCCTCACCTTCACCCTCACCCTCAGCCTAACCCTAAGACTAAAAGCTAACCCTAACCCTAACCCTCACACTCACCCTCACACTAACCATAATCCTAAACCTAACCCTATCCCTAATCCTTACCCTCAACCTAACCCTCACCCTAAACCTAACCCTAACACTAACTCTAACCCTAACCCTCACCCTAACCCTCCCCCTAACCCTATATCTCACACTAAATCTCACCCTCACCCAAATCCTTACCCTAACCCTAACCCTAAACCCCACCCTAACCCTAACCCTAACCCTGACCCGCACCCTCACCCTCACCGGAAATCTAACCCTAACCCTAACAATATAACTAAACCTAAACAAAACCATCACCCTAACCCTAATCCTCACCCCCACCCTCACCCTCAGCCTAACCCGAAGCCTAAGCCTAACCCTCAAACTAACCCTCACACTCACCCTCACCCTAAACCTAATCCTAAACCTAACCCTATCCCTAAACCTCAACCTAACCCTCACAATCACACTAACCCTAACCCTAAACCTCAACCTAACAGTCCCCCTAACCATAACTCTAACCCTAATCCTAAGCCTAAACCTAACCCTAACCGTCACCATAACCCTAACCCTGACCCTCAACCTAAACCTAACCCTAAACCTAACCCTAAACCAAACCCTAATCCTCAGCCTCACCCTCACCCTAATCCAAACCCTAACCTTAACCCTCACCCTAACCCTAAGCTTAATACTAAACCTAACCCTAACCCTCACATTCAACCTCAACCTAATCTTAATCCTAAATCTAACCCCATCCCTAACCCTAACCCTCAACCTAACCCTCACCCTAACCCTAACCCTAACCCTAATCCTAACCCTAAACCTCATCTTAACCCTCACCCTCAACCTCATGCTCGGCCTAAGCCTAAGCCTAAGCCTAAGCCTAACCCTAACCCTCACCCTAACCCTAAAATTTACACTAACACTAACTCTAAACCTAAACCTCACTCTCACCCTAACCCTAATTCTAACCCTAACCCTAACCCTAAACCTCATCCTAACCGTAACCCTAAACCTCATTCTAACCCTCACTGTAACCGTAACCTTAATCCTAACCCTAACAATAACCCTAACCCTAACCCTAACCCTCACCCTAACTATAACCCTCACCTTAAACCAAGCCCTCACCCTAACACTTACCCTCACCCTAATACTAACTCTAACCCTAACACTAACACTCACACTAACCCTAACAGTAACCCTAAACCTTAACCTCAACCTAACCCTCACCCTCACCCTAACCCTAACACTGACCCTAACCCTAGCCCTCCCCCTAACCCTCCCCCTAACCCTATATCTAACCCTAAACCTCACTTTCACCCTAACCCTCACCCTCACCCTAGCCCTCACCCTAACCCTAATTCTAACCCTCATCCTCACCCTAACCCAGACCCTCATACTCACCCTAAAACAAAACCCTAACCCTAACCCTAATTCTCAATCTAACCCTCACCCTAAACTTAACCCTAACCCTTACCTAACCCTAAACCTAACCCTAACCCTCAACCTTATCTTAACCATAACCCTCAGTGTAAACTTCACTTGTACCCTTACCATCATCCTCACCCTAACCCTAAACCTCATCCTAACCCTCACTCTATCCTTAAACTTAACCATCACCCTAACCCTAACCCTCACACAAAACCTCACGCGTAGCCTAACCCTAAGCCTATGCCTAAGCCTTAATCTAACCCTCATCCTAACCCTAGCCCTCAACCTAACCCTAATCCTAACCATCACCATAACCCTAATACTGACCCCCACCCTCAGCCTAACCCTAAGCCTAAGCCTAACCCTAACCCTAACTCTCACAGTCACCCTCACCCTAAACCTAAACCTAACCCTAACCCTAAACCTCAACCTAACCTTCACCCTAACCATAACCCTATCACTAACACTACCCCTAACCCTCTATCTAACCTTCCCCCTAACCCTACATCTAACCTTAAACCTCAACCTCACCCTAACACTAATCCTAACCCTAACCCTAAACCTAACTCTCATCCCCACCCTCACCCTCACTCTCACAGTAAATCTAACCCTAACCCTAACAATAACACTAATCCTAACAGTAAACCTAACTCTAACCCTAACAGTAATCCGAAGCTCACCATCACCCTAACGCTAATTCTAACCCTAAGCCCCACCGTAACACTAACCCCCATGTCACCATAACCCTAACCCTCATCCTAACCCTCACGCTTTCCCTAACCCTAACCCTAAACCTCACACTAACAGTAACTCTAATACTCACCTTCACCCTAGTTCTCACCCTGACACTAATCCTAACCCTAATCCTCATTCTAACCCTCACCCTAACCCTAACACTAACCCTCACCATAACCCTAAACCTAACCCTCAACCTAACCTTAACACTCACCCTAACCCTAACCCTAAACCTCACCCTAACCCTAGCTCTCACCCTCACCCTCACCCTCAGCCTAAACCTAAGCCTAATCCTAAATCTAACCCTAACACACACACTCACCCTCACCCTAACCCTAATCCTAAACCTAACCCTAACCCTAAACCTCCCCCTACCTCTCACCCTAAACCTAACTCTAACCCAAACCCTAAACCTCACCCTAACCCTAACCATAACCCTCACACTAACCCAAACCCTCACCCTAACACTTACCATGACCCTAACACTAAACCTAACCCTAACACTAACCCTCACACTAACTCTAAACCTAACCCTGACCCGCAACCTCAACCTCATTGGAACTCTAACCCTATCTCTAACAATAACACTAATCCTAACCCTAACCGTCACCCTAACCCTAATCCTCAACCCCACCCTCACCTTCATCCTAACCCTAAGCCTAAGCCTAACCCTCACACTATCCCTTACACTCACCCTCACCCTAACCTAATCCTAACCCTAAACCTATCTCTAAACCTCATCCTAACCCTCACGCTCACCAGAACCCTAACACTCACCCGAACCCTCCCGCAACCCTAACTCTAACCCTAAAACTCACCCTCACCCTAACCCTAAACCTAACCTTAAACCTCACCCTAAACCTCACCCTAACCCTAAACACTCACCCTCACCCTCAACCTCACAGTAACTCTAACCCTAACAATAAAACTAACACTAACCCTAACCCTAACCATAACCATAACCCTCAACCTCAGCCTCACCCTCACCGCAAACTTAACCCTAACCATGACGCTAACAATAACCCTAAACCTAACCCTAACCCTAATCCTCACCCCCACCCTCACCCTCAGCCTAACCCTAAGCCTAAGCCTAACCCTAACCCTAACCCTCACCATAACCCTAACCCTAACCCTAAACCTAAACCTAAATCTAACCCTAAACCAAACCCTAATCCTCAGCCTCACCCTCACCATAACACAAACCCTAATCTTAACCCTCATCCTAACCCTAATCCTAATCCTAACTCTAACCCTAAACCTCACACTCAACCTCACGCTAACCTTAATACTAAACCTAACTCTCACCCTAACCCTAAACCTCAACCTAACCCTCAACCTAGCCCTAACCCTAAACCTAATCCTAACCCTAAACCTCATCCTAACCCTCACCCTCAACCTCATGCTCGGCCTAAGCCTAAGCCTAAGCCTAAGCCTAACCCTAACCCTCACCCTAAGCCTAAAACTAACACAAAGCCTAACTCTAAACTTAAACCTCACTCTCACCCTAACCCTAATTCTAACCCTAACATAACCCTAAACCTCATCCTTACCCTAATCCTAACCCTCACTCTCTCCTCACTGTAACCGTAACTCTAACCCTAACCCTAACAATAACCCTAAACCTAACCCTAACCCTCACCCTAACCATAATCTCACCCTATCCCAAACCCTCAACCTAACACTTATGCTAACCATAACACTAACCCTAACCCTAACACTAACCCTCACACTAACACTAACCCTAACCCTAACACTTAACCTCAACCTAACCCTCACCCTTACCCTAAGCCTAATACTAACCCTAAACATAACCCTCACCCTAACCTTTCCCCTAACCCTACATCTAACACTAAACCTCACCGTAAACCTCACCCTAACCCTAATCCTCACCCTTACACTCAACCTCACCGTAACTTTAACCCTAACCCTAACAATAACATTAACCCTAACCCTAACCATAACCCTCACCCGCAGCCTCACCCTCACCGCAAACTTAACCCTAACCATAACACTAACAATAACCTAAACCAAACCCTAACCCTAACCCTAATCCTCACCCTCAGCCTAACCCTAAGCCTAACCCTATCCCTAAACATAACCCTCAACATAACCCTAACCCTAACCCTAACCCTAAGTCTAAACCTAACCCTAACCCTAAACCTAAACCTAATCCTAAACCTAACCCTAATCCTCAGCCTCACCCTCCCCCTAACACTAATCCTCACCCTAACCCTAAGCCTAATCCTAACCCTAGCCCTAACGCTCACACTCACCCTCACCCTAAACCTAATCCTAAACCTAACCCTATCCCTAACACTAAACCTCATCCTAACACTCAACATAGCCCTCACCCTAACCCTAAACCTAAACCTCATCCTCACCCTAGCCCTCACCCTAACCCTAAATCTATCCCTCACCCTCACCCTCACCCTAACCCTCATCCTCACCCTAAAAATCACACTAAACCTAAACCGAATCCTCAATCTAACCCTCACCCTAACCCTAACACTAACCCTTAACCTAACACGAAAAATAACCCTAAAACTCACCCTTATCATAACACTTACCCTCAGCCAAAGCCTCTCCTTTACCCTTACCATCATAATCACCCTAACCCACACCCTAGCCCTAAACCTCATACTAAGCCTCACCCTAACCGGAACCCTCACCCTAGCCCTCACCCTAACCCTAATCCTAACCCTAACCCTCATTCTAACCCTCACCGCAACCCTAACCCTAAACATCACCTAACCCTAATCCTCACCCCCACCCTCACCCTCAGCCTAACCATAAGTCTAAGCCTAACCCTAACCCTAAACCTCACACTAACCCTCACCTAACCCTAATCATAACACTAACCCTAACCCTAACCCAAAACCTCAACGTAACCATCAACCTAACCTTAACCCTAACACTAAACCTAACCCTAACCTCGAACTAACACTCCCCCTAACCCTAAATCTAACACTAAACCTCACCCTCGCCCTAAACCTAATCCTAACCCTAACCATAAACCTCAACCTAACCCTAAACCTAACATTCACCCTAACCCTCACCCTCACCCTTACCATAAATCTAACCCTAACCCTAACAATAACACTAATCCTAACCCTAAACCTAAGCCTAACCCTAATCCTAACACTCAACCTCACCCTAACCCTAATCCTAACCCTAACCCTCAACCTAACCCTAACCCTCACACTCACAGTAATCCTAACCCTCATTCAAACCCTCACCCTAACCCTAACCCAAACCCTAAACCTCACCATAACACTAACTCTAACCCTCAACCTCACCCTAGACCTCACCCTAACCCTAATCCTACCCCTAAAACTCATCCTAACCCTAACCCTAACCATCACACTATCTCTAAACCTAACCCTCAACCTAACCCTAACCCTCACCCTAACCCTAAACTTAACCCGAACCCCAACTCTCACCCAAACCCTAACCCTAACCCTCACCCTAACCGTAACCCTCACCCTCACCCTCACCGTCAGCCTAATGTTCACCCTAACCCTAACCCTAACACTCACCCTAAACCTAACCCTCACCCTCAGCCTAACCCCAAGCCGAAGCCTAACCCTAAGCCTAACCCTCACACTCACCCTAACACTCACACTCACCCTAAACCTCACCCAAACCCTAAATCTAACACTAACCCTAACCCTAACCCTCACCTTCAGCCTCACCCGAGACCTAACTCTAATCCTAAAACTAACTCTCACACTAACCCTAACCCTAACCATAACCTCACTCTAACCCTAAATCTCACCATCACCCTAATCCTAACCCTAACCCTCATCCTAACCCTCATCCTAACACTAACCCTAATCCTCACCCTCACCCCCAACATCACCCTTAGCCTAACCCTAACCCTAACCCTAACCATTGCGGTAACTCTTAGCATAACCCTAAACCTAACCCTAAATCTAACCCTAAACCAAACCCTAATCCTCAGCCTCACCCTCACCATAACACAAAACCTAAACTTAACCCTCACCCTAACCCTAAGCCTAATCCTAACCCTAAACCTAACCATTACACTAAACCTCACCCTAAACTTAATCCTAAACCTGAATCGATCCCTAACCCTAACCCTCAATTTAACCCTCACCCTAGCCCTAACGCTATCCCTAATCCTAACCCTAAACCTCATCCTAATCCTCACCCTCAAACTTATGCTCAGCCTAAGCCTAAGCCAAAGCCTAAGCCTTACCCTAACCCTCACCCTAAACCGAAAACTAACACTAAGCCTAACTGTAAACATAAACCTCAGTCTCACCCTAACCCTAATTCTAACAATAACATAACACTAAACCTCATCCTAACACTAACCCTAACCCTCACTCTCACCCTCACTGTAACCATAACGCCAACCTTAAACCTAACAATAACCCTAACCCTCACCCTAACCATAACACTCACCCTAACCCAAACGCTCAACCTAACACTTACACTAACCCTAACACTAACCCTAACCCTAACACTAACCCTTACATTATCCCTAACCCTTAACCTCAACCTAACCCTCACCCTCACCCTAAGCCTAACATTAACCCTAATCCTAACCCCCCTAACCCTCCCCCTAACCCTATATCAAACCCTAAACCTCACCCTCACCCTAACCCTAACCCTAAACCTCACTCTAAACCTCACCCTAACCCTGACCTCACCCTCACCCTCAACCTCACCGTAACTCTAACCCTAACCCTAACCCTAACAATAACATTAACCCAAACACTAACCCTAACCATAACCCTTACTGCAGAATTAACCCTAACCATAACATTAACAATAACCTAAACCAAACCCTAACCTTAACCCTAATCCTCACCCCCACCCTCACCGTCAGCCTAACCCTAAGCCTAACCCTATCCCTAACCCCAACCCTCACCATAACCCTAACCCAAAACCTACCCTGAGTCCTCAGCCTAACCCTAAGCCTAATCCTAACCCTAACCCTAAGCCTAATCCTAACAGTAACCCTAAACCTAATCCTAAACCTAACCTTATCCCTAACATTAAACCTCACCCTAACACTCACCCTAGCTCTCAACCTAACCCAAAACCTAAACCTCATCCTTACCCTAGCCCTCGCCCTAACCCTAATTCTATCCCTCACCCTCACCCTAACCCTAACCCTCATCCTCACCCTAAACCTCACACTAACCCTAAACTGAATCCTCAATCTAACCCTCACCGCAACCCTAACACTAACCCTTACCCTAACCCTAAACCTAACCCTAACCCTCACCCTTATCTTAACACTCACCCTCAGCCAAAACCTCTCCTTTACCCTTACCACCATAATCACCCTAACCCAAACCCTAACCCTAAACCTCATACAAACCCTCACCCTAACCGTAAACCTAACCATCACCCTAACCGAAACCCTCAACCTCAACCTCAAGCTCAGCCTAACCCTAAGCCTAAGCCTTACCCTAATCCTCACCCTCACCAGAGCCCTCACCCTAACCTTAATCCTAACCCTAACCCTCATTCTAACCCTCAACTTAACCCTAACCCTAACAATCACCGTAACCCTAATCCTCACCCCCGCCCTCACCCTCAGCCTAACCCTAAGCCTAAGCCTAACCCTAACCCTAACCCTACCCAAAACCTCAACATAACCATCAACCTACCCTTAACCCTAATACTAACCCTAACCCTAAACCTCGAACTAACATCACTCTCACCCGAGCCCTCACCCTAACCTTAATGCAAACCCTAACCCTCATTCTAACCCTCAACCTAATGCTAACACTAACCATCACTGTAACCCTAATCCTGACCCCCACCGTCACCCTCACCCTAACCCTAATCCTAACCCTAAACCTAACCCTAACCCTAAACCTCAACCCTACCCTCAGCCTAAACCTAACACTCACCCTTACCCTCACCCTCAACCTAACTCTAGTCCTAAACCTCTCCCTCACCCTATCCCTAATCCTAACCCTAACTCTAAATCTCACCCTAACCCTAACCCTAACCCTCACCCTCACCCTCACCCTCTCCCAAACCGTAAATCTAACCCTAACCCTAATATTAACACTAATCCTAAACCTAAAACTAACCCTTCCCCTAACCCTAACCTTCACCCTCACTGCAAATGTAACCCTAAACATAACATTTACAATAACCCTAACCCTAATCCTAACCATCACCTTCACCCTAACCTTAATCCTAACCCTAACCCTCACCCTAACTTTAACCCTCACCCACACTGAAACCCTAAACCTCATCTTAACCCTCACCCTCAAACTCACTCTCACCCTCAACGTAATTCTAACCCTAACCCAAACAATAACACTAATCCTAACCCTAAACCTAACCCTAACCCTAAGCCTAACCCTAATGCTAACACTCACTCTCACCCTAATCCTAATCCTAACCCTAACACTCAAACTAACCCTAACCCTCACCCTCACTGAAACCCTAACCCTCGTTCAAAAGCTCACCCTAACCCTAACCCTAACCCTAAAACTCACCCTAACACAAACCCTAACCCTAACCGCCACCCTAGCCCTCACCCTAACCCTAATCATAACCCTAATCCTCATCCTAACCCTCACCCTAACCCTAACTCTAACCCTAAAATTCACCCTCACCCTAACCCTAAAACCCTAACCCTAACCCTAAACCTCACCCTAACCCTAACCCTCACCCTCACCCTCACTGTAACACTAACCCTAAACCTAACAATAACCCTAAACATAACCCTAACCCTCACACTAAACATAACACTCACCCTAACACTAACTCTCAACCTAACACTTACCCCAACCCTTACCCTAACCCTAACTCAAACACTAACCCTCACAGTAACCCTAACTCTCACCCTAACCCGAAACCTCACACTCACCCTAACCCTAACCCTAACCCTCACCCTCACCCTAGCACTCACTCTAATCCTAATTGTAACAATAACCCTCACCCTAACTCTCAACTTCATCCTCAGCCTAAACCTCACACTAACCCTAACCCTAATCCTCAATCTAACTCTCACCCTCACCCTAACCCTCACCCTAAACCTGATGCTAACCCTCACCCTAATCCTAGCACTCACCCTTAGGGGAACACTCACCCTCCGCCTAAACCTCACCTTTACTGTTACCGTCATGCTCACCCTAACCCTCACCCTAACCCTAACACTCATCCTAACACTTGCCCTAAACCTAACACTATCCATCAGCCTAACCCTATCACTCACCCTCACCCTCACCCTCACCCTAGCCCTCACAATAAAACTTATCCTAACCCTAACCCTCATCCTAACTCTCACCCTAACCCTAACCGTAACCATCACCCAAAACCTATTCCTCACCCCCACACCCTCATCCTCAGCCTAACCCTAAGCCTAAGCCTAAGCCTAAGCCTAACCCTCACCCTCACCCTAGCCCTCATGCAAAACCTAATCCTAACCCTAACCCTCATCCTAACACTCACCCTAACCCTAACCCTAACAATCACCCAAACCCTATTCCTCACCCCCACCCTCACCCTCAGCCTAACCCTAAGACTAAGACTAACCCTAACCCTAACCCTCACCCTCACCCTAGCCCACACCCAAACATTAGTCCTAAACCTAACCCGAACCCTAATCCTCACCTTAAACCTAACCCTAACCTTAACCCTCACCATAGCCCTCACCGTAACCCTAATCCTAAACCTAACCCTCACCCTAACCCTAACCCTAACCCTCACCCTAACCCTAACCATCACCCTCACCCTCAGCCTAACCCTAAACCTACCCTAACACTAATCCTCACACTCACACTCACGCTAAACTTAATCCTAAATCTAACCCGATCCCTAAACATAATGCTCACCCTAACCTTCACCCTAAACCTAACCCTAACACCAATCCTAACACTAACCCTCATACTAACCCTAACTCTAATCCTAAACCTCACCCTCACCCTCATCTTAACCCTCACCCTCAACCTCAGCCTAAACCTAAGCCTAAACCTAACCCTAACCCGAACCCTCACACTCACACTCACCTTCACCATAACACTAATCCTACTCCCAGCCCTAACCCTAACCCTCACCCTAACCCTAACCCTCACCCTAAACCTAAACCCAACATTAACCCTAAGCCTAACCCTCACCCTAACCCAATCTCTAAACCTAAACCTCAGCCTCACCTTAACCCTAACCCTAACCCTAAAACTAAACCTCACCCTAAACATAACCCTAAACCTCACCTTCACCCTAGCCCTCACCCAAACACTAATCCTACCTCTAACACTCATCCTAACCCTCACCCAAGCCCTCACCCTAACCCTAACCCTAAACCTCACCCTCACCCGCAGCTTTACATTAATCCTATCACTATTCCTAATGCTAAACCTCACCCTCACCCTAACAGTCACCTAATTCTTACCCTCACACTAATCCTAACTCTAACCCTAACCCAAACTCTCACAATAAACCTAACCCTCACTCTAACCGTAACCCTACCCCTTACCCTAACCCTCGTCTTAACCATAACTCTAACCCTCACCCTAATCCTCACCCAAAAGCTCACCGTAACCCTAAATCTGACCCTAACACTAATAACAACCCTAACCCTCACCCTCACCCTAACCCTCACCCTAATCATAACCCTAACCCACAGCCTAACCCTCACCCTAACCCTAAGCATAACCCTAACCCTAACCCTCACCCTAACCCTCACCCTAACCCAAACCTTAACCCTAACCCTCACCCTCACCCTAACCCTCATCCTAACCCTTAACCTCATCCTCACCCTAAATCTCACACTTAACCGAATCCTCACCGTAACTCTAACCCTAACCGTCACCCTCACCATCACCCTAACGCTAAGCCTAACCCTAACTCTCACCCTAACCCTAAAACTCACCCTAATCCTCACCCTAACCCTCACCCTAACCCTAATGCTAAGTCTAACACTCACCCTAACCCTCATGCTATCACTTATCCATACCACAATCCTAACGCTAACCTTACCCCTCACCCTCACCCTTTACCTCACCCTAATCCTAAACCTAATCCTAACCCTCACCCTAACCCTAACCCTAACACTAACCTCACCTAACCCTAACCCTAACCTTCTACCTCACCCTAACCATCACCATCACCCGAACCCTCACCCTAACCCTAACGCTCAGACACACCCTAAACCTCAAGCTCACCCTTACCCTAACCCTCAACTAATCCTCACCTTAACCCTAACTATTACCTAACCAAGACCCTTACCCTCACCCTCACCTTCACCCTAACCCTCACCCTCACCCTAACCATAACCCTAACCCTAAACCTCACCCTAACCCTAACCCTTACCCTCACCCTCAACCTCACCCTCACCCTCACCCAAATAGTAAGTCTAACCCTAACCCTAACATTACCACTAATCCTAACCCTAAAACTAACCCTTACCCTAACCTTAACCTTCACTCTCAGCCTCACCCTCACTGGAAATATAACCCTAACCATAATATTTACAATAACCCTAACCCTAATCCTAACCATCACCCTCACCCTAACCATAATCCTAACCCTAACACTCGCCCTAACCCTCATCTTAACCCTCACCCTAACCTAACCTTAACCCTCACCGTAACCCTTTACCTCACCCTAATCCTAACACTAAGCCTGACCTAAACCTCCCCCTAAACCTACCCCTCACCCTAACCCTAACACAAACCCTAACCCTCAACCTAACCCTCAACCTAACCCTCAACCTAACCCTAACCCTAACCATAACCCTAAAACTCACATTAACCCTAAACCTCACCCTAACCCTAACCCTACCCCTCACCCTAACACTCAAGCTAACTCTAACCCTCACCCTCACCAGAATCCTAAACCTAACCCTAACCATAAACCTCACCTTAAGGCTAATTCTAACCCTAACCCTAACTCTAACTGGCACCCTAACCCTAGTCCTCACCTTCACACTCACCCTCAGCCTAACCCTAAGCCTAACCCTAACCCTATCCCTAACCGTCACACTCACCCTCACACTAACCTTAATCCTAAAACAAACCCCAGCCCTAACCCTTACCATCAACCTAACCCTCACCCTAACCCTAACCCAGACCCTAACCCTCACCCTAACACTCACCTTAACCATCACCCTAACACTAACACTAACCCTAAACCTGACCTTCACCCTAACCCTAACTCTAACACTAACCCTAACCCAAAATCTCACCCTAACCCTAGCATTAAACCTCACCCTCACCCTCACGATCACCCTCACCGAAACTGTAACCCTAACCCTAACAATAACCCTAACCCTAATCCTAAGCCTCACCCTAACCATAAACCTCACCCTAAACCTAAACCTCGCCCTAACATTTACCCTCAACCTAACACTAACGCTCACACTAATCCTACTCCTCAGCGAAACCCTAAACCTCACACTAAACCTAACACTAATCCTCAATCTAACACCCACCCTCACCCTAAACCTAACCCTAACCCTTACCCTATCCCTCAACCTAACCCAAACCCTCCCCCTTACCGTAGCCCTCACCCTCAGCCTAACCCTCACTTTAACATTACTAACACCCTCAACCTAACCCTCATCCTAACCCTAAACTCGAACCCTAACTCTCACCCTATCCCTAACCATAAGCCTCACCCTAACCCTAACACTCACCCTAACACTAACACTCACCCTCACCCTCACCCTGAGCCTAACCCTAAGCCTAACCCTAACTCTAACCCTCACACTCACCCTCTCCCTGACCCTAATCCTAATCCTAACCCCAACCCTAACACACAACCTCACCCTAACCCTCACCCTAACCCTAACGCTAACCCTAACACTAACAATCACCCTAACCCTCAACCTAACCCTATCTCTAACACTAAACATCAAACTCACACTGACCCTCAACTTAACCCTAACCCTAAACCTCACCCTAAACCTAACCCTAAACCTCACCCTCACCCTAGCCCTCACCATAAACATAATCCTAAAACTAACCCTCTTCTTAACCCTCATCCTAACCCTAACCCTAACCCTCACCCTAACCCTAATCCTAACCATAACCCTAACCCTAAACCTCACCCTAACCTTAAACCTAAAATTAAGCCTCACCCTAACCCTCATCCTCACCCTCACTTGAATCCTAACTGTAACCATAAACCTCACCCTCACCCTCACCCTAACTCTAACCCTAAACCTAAACCTAAACCTCACCCTCACCCTAACCCTCACCCTCACCCTCAACGTAACCCTAACTCGAAACTTAACAATCACCTAAACCTAACCCTAACCCTCACCCTAACCATAGAACTCACCCTAACCCTAACCCTCACCCTAACACTTACACTCACCCTAACACTAATCCTAACTCTAACACTAACACTCACAGTAACCCTAACTCTCACCCGAAACCTAAACCTCACCTTAACCCTAACCCTAACACTCAGCCTCACCCTAGCCCTCACCCTAACCCTAATTCTAACCCTAACCCTCACCCTAACCCAAACCCTCATCCTCACCCTAAACCTCACAAACCCCAACCCTGATCCTCAATCTAACTCTCACCCTCACCCTAACCCTCATCCTAACCCTTACCCTAACCTCAACCTAATCCTAACCCTCACCCTTAGGGGAACACTCACCCTCAGCCTAATGCTCAACTTTATTCTTACCATCACACTCATGCTAACCCTCACCCTAACCCTAACCCAGATCCTAACACTCACCCTAAACCTAACCCTATCCATCACACTAACCCAAACCCTCACCCTCACCCTCACCCTAAGCCTAAACCTAAGCCTAAGCCTAAGCCTAACCCTAACCCTCACCCTCACCCTAGCTCTCACCCTAAACCTAATCCTAATGCTAAGCCTCACCCTCACCCTCAACCTAACCCTAACACTATCCATCACCCAAAACCTATTCCTCACCACCATACTCACCCTCAGCCTAACCCCAAGACTAAGCCTAACCCTAACCATAACCCTCAACCTCAGGCTCGCCCTCACCGCAAACTAAACCCAAACCATAACACTAACAATAACAATATTTTAACCCTAACCCTAACCCTAATCTTCACCCCCACCCTCACCCTCAGCCTAACCCTAACCCTAAACCTAAACCTAAACCTAACACTAAAACTCACCCTAATCCTCAGCCTCAACCTCAACCTAAACCAAACCCTAACATTAATCCTCACCCTAACCCTAAGACTAACCCTAACCCTAATCCTAACTCTCACACTCACCCTGAACATAAAATTAAACCTAACCCTAAACCTCACCCTAAACCTCACCCTAAACCTAACCCTCACCCTCAACCTCAACCTCACCACAAAATTTACCCTAACCATAAAACTACCAATAACCCTAACCCTAACCCTAAACCTAAACCTAATCCTCACCCCCACCCTCACCCTCAGCCTATTCATAAGCCTAATCCTAAGCCTAACCCTAAGCCACAACGTAACCCTAAAACTAACCCTCGCCCTAACCATAACCCTAACACAAAAAATCAACTTAAGGCTAACTCTAAACCTAACCCTAACCCTAACCCGCACCCTAACCCTAACCCTCACACTTACACTCTACCTCAGCCTAAACCTAAGCCTAAATCTTATCCAAACCCTAACCCTCACACTCAGCCTAACCCTAAACCTAATCCTAAACCTAACACTATCCCTAACCCTAACCCTCACTCTAACGCTCACCCTACCATTAACCCTAACACTAACCCTAACCCTAACCCTCACCCTAAAACTATCTCTAACCCTAAACCTCAAACTCACCCTGACCCTAACCCTAAACCTAACCCTAAACCACACCCTAACCCTAAACCTCAACCTCACCCTAGCCCTCATCCTAACCCCAATCCTAAACCTAACCCTCACTCTAACCCTCACCATAACCCTAAATCAAACCCTCACCCTAACCTACACCCTCACCCTAACCCTGAGCCTAACCCTAAGCCTAACCCTAAACCTAACCCTAACCCACACACTCACCCTCACCCTAAACCTAATCCTAACCATAAACCTAACCCTTACCCTCACCCTAACCCTAAACCTAAAATTAACCCTAACCCTAAACCTCATCCTAACCCTCACCCTAACCCTAACTCTAACCCTAAACCTCACCCTAAAGCTAAACCTAACCTTAACCCTCACCCTAGCCCTCACTGTAACCCTAATCCTAACCCTATACCTCATCCTAACCCTCACCCTAACAGTAACCCGAACCCTTAACCTAACCTTCACCCTAACCCTACCCCTCACCCTTATCTTAACCCTCACCCTCAGCCTAACCCTCACGTTTACCCTTACCATCACTCTCACCCTAACCCTCACCCAAGCCCTCACCCTAACCCTAACACAAAACCTCACCCTCACCCTCAGCTTTACACTAATCCTATCACTATTCCTAACCCTGAACCTCACCCTCACCCTAGCCATGACCCTAATTCTTACCCTCACACTAATCCTAACCCTAACCCCAACCCTAACTCTCACAATAAACCTAACCCTCACCCTAACCGTAACCCTACCCCTTACCGTAACCCTCAACTTAACCCTACCACTAACGCTCAAGCTAACCCTCACCCAAAACCTCACTGTCACTCTAAATCTGACCCTAACCCTAATAACAACCATAACCCTCACCCGAAACCTAACCCTCACCCTCACCCTAACCCTCACCCTATTCATAACCCTAATCCTCAGCCTAACCCTCACCCTAACCCTAAGCATAACCCTAACCTTAACCCTCACCCTAACCCAAACCTTAACACTAACCCTCACCCTCACCCTAACCCTCATCCTATCACTTAACATCATCCTCACCCTAAACCTCACACTTAATCGAATCCTCACCGTAACTCTAACCCTAACCGTCACCCTCACGCTAAGCCTAACCCTAACCCTCACCCTAACCCTAAAACTCACCCTAAGCCTCACCCTCACCCTAATGCTAAGTCTAACATTCACCGTAACCCTTATGCTATCACTTATCCACACCACAAACCTAACCCTAACCTTAACCCTCACCCTCACCCTAAACCTCACCCTAACCGTAAACCTAATCCTAACCCTCACCCAAATCCTAACCCTAACACTAACCCTCACCTAGCCCTAACCCTAACCTTCTACCTCACCCTAACCCTCACCATCACCCGAACCTTCACCATAATCCTAACGCTCAACCACACCCTAAACCTCAAGCTCACCCTTTCCATAACCCTCAACTAATCCTCACCCTAACCCTAACCATTACCTAACCAAGACCCTCACCCTCACCCTCACCTTCACCCTAACCCTCACCCTCACCCTAGACCTCACCCTAACCATAACCCTAACCCTAAACCTGACCCTCACCCTCACCCTCAAACTCAGCCTATCCCTAAACCTATCCCTAATCCTAACCCTAACCCTCACCATTACCCTAACCCTCACCATAACCCTTACCCTCACCCTCACTCTTGCCCTAACCGAAACCCTCACACTAAACCTAAGCCTCCCCCTAAACCTAAACCTAACCCTCACCCTAAACCTCACCATAAACTTAACCCTAACCCTAACACTCACCCTCATGCTAGCCCTCAACCTAATCCTAACTCTAACCCTAACCCTCATTCTCACCCTAAACCTCACATTAACCCTAACACTAATCCCCAATCTAACCCTAACCCTAACCCTTACCCTATCCCTCACCCTAACCCTAACCCTAACCCTCACCCTCACACTCACCCTCACCCAAATCGTAAGTCTAACCCTAACCCTAACTAATCCTAACCCAAAAACTAACCCTTACACTAACCCTAAACTTCACTCTCAGCCTCACCCTCACTGGAATTGTAACCCTAACCATAACATTTACAATAATCCTAACCCTAATCCTAACCATCACCCTCACCCTAACCATAACCCTAACCCTAACCCTCGCCCTAACCTTAACCCTCACTCTCACTGAAACCCGAACCCTCATCTTAACCCTCACCCTAACCTAAACTTAACCCTCACCCTAACCCTTAACCTCACCCTAATCCTAACACTAAGCCTAAACTAAACCTCCCCCTCACCCTAACCCTAAGCCTCACCCTCAAGCTGGGCCTAAGCCTAAGCCTAAGCCTAGTCCTAACACTAACCCTCACCCAAACCCTAACGCTAACACTAACCCTAACTCAAACCCTAAACCTCACTCTCACCATAACCCTAACTCTAACCCTAACCCTAAACCTAAACCTCATCCTAACACTAAACCTAACCCTCATCCTCACCCTCATTTAACCATAACCTTAAACTTAACCCTAACAATAACTCTAACCCTAACCCTAACCCTCACCCTTACCATAAGCCTCAGCCTAACATTTACCCTCAAACTATCACTCACCCTAACCCTAACACTAACCCTCACACTAACCCTAAACATCACCCTAACCCTAAGCCTAACTCTCACCCTAACCATAAACCTCACCCTCAACATCACCCTCAGGCTAACCCTCAGGCTAACCGTAAACCTAACCCTAACAATAACCCTAACCTTATCCCTAACCCGCACCCTCACCCTCACCGGAAATCTAACCCTAACCCTAACAATACCACTAACCCTAAACAAAACCATCACCCTAACCCTAATCCTCACCCCCACCCTCACCCTCAGCCTAACCCGAAGCCTAAGACTAACCCTCAACCTAACCCTCAACTCACCCTCACCCTAACCCTAATCCTAAACCTAACCCTATCCCTAAACCTCAACCTAACCCTCACAAATCACCCTAACCCTAACACTAACCCTAACCCTAAACCGCAACCTAACAGTCCCCCTAACCATACCTCTAACCCTAACCCTAAGCCTAAACCTAACCCTAACCGTTACCGTAACCCTAACCCTAAAACTAAACCTAACCCTAAACCTAACCCTAAACCAAACCCTAATCCTCAGTCTCACCCTCACCCTAACCCAAACCCTAACCTTAACCCTCACCCTAACCCTAAGCCTAATCCTAAACCTAACCCTAATCCTCACATTCAACCTCAACCTAACCTTAATCCTAAAACGAGCCCTATCCCTAACCCTAACCTTAACCTAACCCTCATCCTAGCCCTAACACTAACCCTAATCCTAACCCTAAACCTCATCCTAACCCTCACACTCAACCTCATGCTCAGCCTAAGCCTAAGCCTAACCCTAACCCTCACCCTAACCCTAAAACTAACACTAACCCTAACTCTAAACCTAAACCTCACTCTCAGCCTAACCCTTATTCTAACCCTGAACCTAACCCTGAACCTTATCCTAACCGTAACCCTAAACTTCACTCTGACCCTCACTGTAACCGTAACCGTAACCCTAACTCTAACAATAACCCTAACCCTAACCCTAACCCTCACCCTAACAATAACCCTCACCCTAAACCAAACCCACACCCAAACACTTACCCTCACCTTAACACTAACTCTAACCCTAACACTAACACTCACAGTAACCCTAACCGTAACCCTAAACCTTAACCTCAACCTAACCCTCACCCTTACCCTAACCCTAACACTGACCCTAACCCTAACCCTCCCGCTAACCCTATATCTAACCCTAAACCTCACCCTCACCCTAACCCTCACCTTCACCCTAGCCTTCACCCTAACCCTAATTCTAACCCTCACCCTCAGCCTAACCCATACGCTCATCCTCACCCTAAACCTCACACTAACCCTAACCCTAATCCTCAATCTAACACTCACCCTAAGCCTAAACCTAACCCTTATCCTAAACCTAAACCTAACCCTAACTCTCAGACTTATTTTAACCCTAACCCTCAGCGTAAACTTCACTTTTACCCTTACCATCATCCTCACCCTTACCCTCAACCTTACCCTAAACCTAACCCTAACCCTCACCCTAACCGTAAATTTAACCATCACCCTAACCCTAACCCTCACCCAAAACCTCACGCTCAGCCTAACCCTAAGCCTAAGCCTTACACTAACCCTCACCCTCACCCTAGCCCTCACCCTAACCCTAATCCTAACCATCACCATAACCCTAATTTTCACACCCACCCTCAACCTCAGCCTAACCCTAAGCCTAAGCCTAACCCTAACCCTAACCCTCAAACTCACACTCACCCTAACCCTAACCCTAAACCTAACCCTAAACCTCAACCTAACCCTCACCGTAACCTTAACCCTAACACTAACCCTAACCCTAACCCTCGATCTAACCTTCCACCTAAACCTACATCTAACCTTAAACCTCACCCTCACCTTAACACTAATCCTAACCCTAACCCTAAACCTCACCCTAAACCTAACTCTCACCCTCACCCTCACCTTCACTCTCACAGTAAATCTAACCCTAACCCTAACAATAACACTAATCCTAACCCTAAACCTAACCCTA
Source organism: Dipodomys merriami (assembly GCF_024711535.1). NCBI lineage: Eukaryota > Metazoa > Chordata > Mammalia > Rodentia > Heteromyidae > Dipodomys > Dipodomys merriami. The sequence continues at coordinate 1,050,136 of NW_027204448.1, read as the reverse complement.
ACCATAACACTAATCCTAAACCTCAGCATCACCCTAACCCTAATTCTAACCCTAAGCCCCACCCTAACACTAACCCTCATGTCACCATAACCCTAACCCTCATCCTAACCCTCACCCTTTCCCTAACCCTAACCCTAAACCTCACACTAACACTAACCCCAATACTCACCCTCACCCTAGCCCTCACCCTAACTCTAATCCTAACCCTAATCCTCAACCTAACACTCAACCTAACCCTAACCCTAACCCTCACCATAACCCTAAACCTAACCTTCAACCTAACCTTAACACTCACCCTAACCCTAACCCTAAACATCACCCTAACCCTAACTCTCACCTTCATGCTCACACTCAGCCTAACCCTAAACCTAACCCTAACCCTCAGACTTACCCGAAAGCTTACCCTAATCCTAATCCAAACCCTAAGCCTAACCCTAAGCCTAAACCTCACCCTCACCCTAACCCTAAATCTAACTCTAACCCTAACCCTAATGCTCAACCTCAGCCTCACCGTAACACTAACTCTAACCCTAAACCTCACCCTCACCCTAACCCTAACCCTTACCGTAACCCTAAACGACACCCTAACCCTAAGCTTAAACCTCACACTCAAAATAGCCCTCACTCTAACCCTAATCCTAAAACTAACCCTCATCCTAACTCTCACCCTAACCCTAATGCTAATCCTCACCCTCACCCTCACCCGAACCTTCAAACTAATCCTAACCCTCTCACTCACCATAACCTTTACCCTAACCCTCACCCTAAACCTAAACGTAACCCGAACCTTAATGCTCACCCCAACCCTAACCTTCATCCTCAACCTCACCCTGAGCCTAAACCTAAGCCTAATCCTAAACCTAACCCTAACACACACACTCACCCTCAACCTAAACCTAATCCTAACCCTAACCCTAACCCTAAACCTCCCCCTACCTCTCACCCTAAACCTAACTCTAAACCAAACCCTAAACCTCACCCTAACCCTAACCATAACCCTCACACTAACCCAAACCCTCACCCTAAAACTTACCATGACCCTAAAACTAATCCTAACCCAAGCACTAACCCTCACACTAACCCTAAACCTAACCCTCACCCGCACCCTCACCCTCACCGGAACTCTAACTCTAACTCTAACAATAACACTAATCTTAACCCTAACCATCACCCTAACCCTAATCCTCACCTTTAGCCTCATCCTAACCCTAAGCCTAAGCCTAACCCTCACCCTCACCCTTACACTCACCCTCACCCTAACCCTAATCCTAACCCTAATCCTATCCCTAAACCTCATCCTAACCCTCACCCTCACCCTAACCTTAACACTAACCATAACGCTAAACCTCACCCTAAGCTTCCCCCTAACCCTAACTCTAACCCTAAACCTCACCCTCAGCCTAAACCTAACTCTAAACCTAAACCTAAACCTCACCCTAAACCTCACCCTAACTCTAAACTATCACCTCACCCTCAACCTCACAGTAACTCTAACCCTAACCTTAATACTAAACCTAACTCTCACCCTAACCTTAACCCTCAACCTAACCCTCACCCTAGCCCTAACCCTAAACCTCATCCTAACCCTCACCCTCAACCTCATGCTCGGCATAAGCCTAAGCCTAAGCCTAAGCCTAACCCTAACTCTCACACTAACCGTAAAACTAACACTAAGCCTAAATCTAAACCTAAACCTAACTCTCACCCTAACCCTAATTCTAACCCTAACATAACCCTAAACCTCATCCTAACCCTAACCCTAACCCTCACTCTCTTCCTCACTGTAAACGTAACCATAACCCTAACCCTAAAAATAACCCTAACCCTAACCCTCACCCTAACCATAACCTCACCCTAACCCAAACCCTCACCCTAACACTTACGCTAACCAGAACACTAACCCTAACCCTAATACTAACCCTCACACTAACACTAACCCTAACCCTTACCCTTAACCTCAACCTAACCCTCACCCTTACCCTAAGCCTAACACTAACCCTAACCATAACCCTCACCCTAACCTTACCCCTAACACTATATCTAACCCTAAATCTCACCGTCACCATAATCCTAACCCTAAACCTAACCTAAACCTCACCCTGATCCAAACACTAACAATAATCCTCACCCTAACCCTAAGCCTAATCCTAACCCTAACCCAAACCCTCACACTCACCCTCACCCTAGCCCTAATCCTAAACCTAACCCTATCCCTAACACTAAACCTCAACCTAACACTCAACCTTGCCTTCACCTAACCTGAAACCTAAACCTCATCCTCAACCTAGCCCTCACCATAACCCTAATTCTATCCCTCACCTCACCCTAACCCTAACCCTCATCCTCACCCTAAACCTCACACTAACCCTAAACCGAATCCTCAATCTTACCCTCCCCTAACCCTAACACTAACCCTTACCCTAACCCGAAAAATAACCCTAACCCTCACCCTTATCTTAACACTCACCCTCAGCCAAAACCTCTCCTTTATCCTTACCATCATAATCACCCTAACCCACACCCTAATCTTAACCCTAACCCTAATCATAACCCAAAACCTCAACATAACCTCAACCTAACCTTAACCCTAACCCTAACCCTCGAACTAACACTCCCCCTAACCCAAAATCTAACCCTAAACCTGACCCTCACCCTAACCCTAATCCTAACCCTAACCATAAACCTCACCCTAACCCTAAACCTAACCTTCACCCTCACCCTATCCCTCACCTTACCATAAATATAACCCTAACCCGAACAATAACACTAATCCTAACCCTAATCCTAAACCTAACCCTAAGCCTAACCCAAATTCTAACACTCACCCTCAACCTAACCCTAATCCTAACGCTAACCCTCAACCTAACCCTAATCCTCACCCTCACTGTAACCCAAACCCTCATCCAAACCCTCACCCTAACCCTAATACTAACCCTCAACCTCACCGTAGTCCTCACCCTAACCTTAATCCTAACTCTAATCCTCATCCTAACCCTAACCCTAACCCTAACTCTAACCATCACACTATCCATAAACCTAACCCTCAACCTAACCCTAACCCTCACCCTAAACCTAAACATAAGCGGAACCCAAACTCTCACCCTAATCCTAACCATAATCCTCACCCTAAGCCTAAGATTAACCCTAAACCTCACCCTCACCCTAACCCTAATCCTAACACTAACCATAAACCTCACCCTAACCCTAACCTTAAACTTCACCCTAACCCTCACCCTCATCTTACCATAAATCTAACCCTAACAATAACAATAACACTAATGCTAACCCCAAACCTAACCCTAACCCTAAGCCTAGCCCTAATCATAACACTCACCCTCAACCTAACCCTAATCCTAACGCTAACCCTCAACCTAACCCTAATCCTCACCCTCACTGTAACCCTAACCCTCATCCAAACCCTCACCCTAACCCTAATACTAACCCTCAAACTCACCCTAGTCCTCACCTTAACCTTAATCCTAACTCTAATCCTCATCCTAACCCTAACCTAACCCTAACTCTAACCATCACACTATCCCTAAACCTAACCCTTAACTTAACCCTAACCCTCACCCTGACCCTAAACATAAGTGGAACCCAAACTCTCACCCTAATCCTAACCCTAATCCTCACCCTAAGCCTAAATCTAACTCTAAACTTCACCCTCACTCTAACCCTAATCCTAACACTAACCATAAACTTCACCCTAACTCTAACACTAAACTTCACCCTCACCCCCAACATAAACCTAACCCTAACCCTTACAATAACACTAATCCTAACCCTAAACCTAACCCTAAACCTAAGCCAAACCCTAATCCTAACACTCACACTCACCCTAACCCTAATCCTAACCCTAACCCTATACCTAACCCTAATCCTCAACCTCACTGTAACCCTAACCCTCATCCAAACCCTCACCCTAACCCACACCCTAACCCTAAACCTCATACTAACCCGCACCCTAACAGAAACACTCATCATCAAACTCAAGCTCAGCCTAACCCTAAGCCTAAGCCTTACCCTAATCCTCACCCTCACCCTAGCCCTCACCCTAACCCTAATCCTAATCCTAACCCTCACTCTAACCCTCACCCTAACCCTAAACCTAATCATCACCCTAACCCTAATCCTCACCCCCACCCTCAGCCTAACTCTAAGCCTAAGCCTAAAACTAACCCTAACCCTCACACTCACCCTCACCCTAAACCTAATCCTAACCCTAAACATAAACCTCACCCTAACCCTAACCCTAACGTTCACCCTCACCCTCACCCTCACCCTTACCATAAATCTAAACCTAACCCTAACAATAAAACTAATCCTAACCCTAAACCTAAGCCTAACCCTAATCCTAACACTCACCCTCACCCTAACCCTAATCCTAACCCTAACCCTCAAACTAACCCTAACCCTCACCCTCACTGTAATCCTAACTCTCATCCAAACCCTCACCCTAACCCTAACGCTAACCATAAACCTCACCCTAACACTAACACTATAACCCTCAACCTCAACCTAGCCCTCATCCTAAACCTAAACGTAACCCTAATCCTCATCATAACCCTAACCCTCACACTAACCATCACACTATCCCTAACCCTAAGCCTCAACCTATCCCTAACTCTCACCCTAACCCTAAAATTAACCCAAACCCAAAATCTCACCCTAACCCTAACCCTAACACTCACCCAAACCATAACCCTCACCCTCACCCTCACCCTCAGCCTAACCCTAAGCCGAAGCCTACACCTAATCCTATCCCTCACACTCACTCTAAACCTTAACCTAATCCTAATCCTAAACCTGAGCTTAACCATCACCCTCAGCCTAACCCTCACCCTAACCCTAAACCTAACACTCACCCTAAACCTAACCCTCACCCTCAGCCTAAACCTAAGCCGAAGCCTAACCCTAACGCTAACCCTCACACTCACCCTAACCCTTAAACTCATCCTAACCCTTACCCTAATCCTACTCTTAAACCTAAGCCTAACCCTCACCCTCACATTAACCCTCACCCTAATCCTAACTCTAACACTAACCCTAACCCTAACCCTCACCCTCAGCCTCACCTGAGACCTAACTCTAATCCTAAACCCCACCCTAACCTTAACGCTAACCCTAACCCTAAACCTCACCCTAACCCTAAACCTCACCCTCACCCTAATCCTAACACTAACCCTAATCCTAACCCTCACCCTAGCACTAACCATAACACTCATCCTCACTCCCACTCTCACCCTCAGCCTAACCCTATGCCTAACCCTAACCCTAACCCAAACCCGCAAGGGAACCCTAAACCTAAGCCTAAACCTTACCCTAAATCTAATCCTAAACCAAACCCTAATCCTCAGGCTCACCCTCACCACAACACAAACCCGAATCTTAACCCTCACCCTAACCCTAAGCCTAATCCCAACCCTAACCCTAACCCTCACACTCAACCTCACCCTAACCTTAATCCTAAACCTGACTCTATCCCTAGCCCTAACACTCAACCTAACCCTCACCCTAGACCTAACCCTAACCCTAATCCTAACCCTAAACATCATCCTAACCCTCATCCTCAACCTCATGCTCAGCCTAAGCCTAACCCAAATCCTAAGCCTAACCCTAACCCTCACCCTAAACCTAAAACTAACACAAAGCCTAACTGTAAACATAAACCTCAGTCTCAACCTAACCCTAATTCTAACCCTAACATAACACTAAACCTCATCCTAACCCTAACCCTAACCCTCACTCTCACCCTCACTGTAACCGTACCCCTAACCCTAACCCTAACAATAACCCTAACCCGACCCCTAACCATCACTCTAAACATAACCCTCACCCTAACCCAAACGATCACCCTAAAACTTACCCTAACCCTAACACTAACCCTAAACCTAATACTAATCCTCACACTAACCCTAACCCTTAACATCAACCTAACCCTCACCCTCACCCTAAACCTAACATTAACGGTAACCCTAACCCTCACCCTAACCCTCCCCCTAAACCTATATCAAACCCTAAACCTCACCCTCACCCTAAAACTAAAACTAACCCTAAACCTAAACCTCACCCTAAACCTCACCCTAACCCTAACCCTCACCCTCACCCTCAACCTCACCGTAACTCTAACCCTAACCCTAATAATAACATTAACCCAAAACCTAACCCTAACCATAACCCTCACCCTCAGCCTAACCCTCACTGCAAACTTAACCCTAACCATAACACTAACAATAACCTAAAACAAACCCACCCTCACCCTCAGCTTAACCCAAAGCCTAACCCTATTCCTAACCCTAACCCTCACCGTAACCCTAACCCAAATCCTACCCCTCGTCCGCACCCTAACCCGAAGCCTAATCCTAACCCTAACCCTAACCCTCACACTCACCCTCACCCTAAACCTAATCCTAAACCTAACCCTATCCCTAACACTAAACCTCACCCTAACACTCACCCTAGACCTCACCCTAACCCTAAACCTAAACCTGACCCTGACCCTAGCCCTCACCCTAACCGTAATTCTATCCCTCACCCTCACCCTAACCCTAACCCTCATTGTCACCCTAAACCTCACACTAACCCTAAACTGAATCCTCAATCTAACCCTCACCCTAACCCTAACACTATCCCTTACCCTAACCCGAAAAATAACCCTAACCCTCACCCTTAACTTAACACTCACCCTCAGCCAAAACCTCTCCTTTACACTTACCATCATAATCACCCTAACCCACACCCTAACCCTAAACCTCATACAAACCCTCACTCTAACCGTAAACCTAACCATCACCCTAACCGAAAACCTCACCTTCAACCTCAAGCTCAGCCTAACCCTAAACCTAAGCCTTACCCTAATCCTCAACCTCACCATAACCTTAATCCTAAACCTAACCCTCAACCTAACCCTAACCCTAAACATCACCGTAACCCTAATCCTCAACCCCGCCCTCACCCTCAGCCTAACGCTAAGCCTAAACCTAACCCAAACCTAACCCTCACACTCACCCACACCCTAACGCTAATCCTAATCCTAACCCAAAACCTCAACAGAACCATCAACTTACCCTTAACCCTAACCCTAACCCTAACCCTAACCCTCGAACTAACACTCCCCCTAACCCAAAATCTAACCCTAAACCTCACCCTCACCCTAACCCTAATCCTAACCCTAACAATAAACCTCACCCTAACCCTAACCCTAAACTTCACCCTCACCCTCACCCTCACGGTACCATAAATCTAACCCTAACCCTAACAATAACACTAATCCTAACCCTAAACCTAAACCTAACACTAAGCCTAACCCTAATCCTAACACTCACCCTCAACCTAACCCTAATCCTAACACTAACCCTTAACCTAACCCTAATCCTCACCCTCACTGTAACCCTAACCCTCATCCAAAGCCTCACCCTAATCGTAACACTAACCCTCAACCTCACCCTAGTCCTCACCCTAACCTTAATCCTAACTCTAATCCTCATCCTAACCCTAAACCTAACCATAACTCTAACCATCACACTATCCCTAAACCTAACCCTCAACCTAACCCTAACACTCACCCTAACCTTAAACTTAAGCGGAACCCAAACTTTCACCCTAACCCTAAACCTAATCCTCACTCTAACCCTAAATCTAACCCTAAACCACACCCTCACCCTAACCCTAATCCTAACACTAACCATAAACCTCAACCTAACTCTAACTCTAAATGTCACCCTCACCCTCACCATAAATCTAACCCTAACGCTAACAATAACACTAATCCTAACCCTAAACCTAACCCTAAACATAAGCCTAAACCTAAGCCTAACCCTAATCCTAACACTCACCCTCACCCTAACCCTAACCCTATACCTAACCCTATTCCTCAACCTCACTGTAACCCTAACCCTCATCCAAACCCTCACCCTAACCCTAAACCTCATACTAACACTCACCCTAACAGAAACACTCACCCTCAAACTCAAGCTCAGCCTAACCCTAAGCCTAAGCCTTACCCTAATCCTCACCCTCACCCTAGCCCTCACCCTAACCCTAATCCTAATCCTAACCCTCATTCTAACCCTCAACCTAACCCTAACCCTAACCATCATCCTAACCCTAATCCTCAACCACACCCTCACCCTCAGCCTAACCCTAAGCCTAAGCCTAACCCGAACCCTCACACTCACACTCACCCTAAACCTAATCTTAACCCTAACCATAAACCTAACCCAAAACCTCAATGTAACCATCAACCTAACCTTAACCTTAACAGTAACCCTAACCCTAAATTCGAACTAACACTCTCCCTAACCCTAAATCTAACCCTAAACCTCACCCTCACCCTAAACCTAATCCTAACCCTAACCATAAACCTCACCCTAACCCTAACCCTAACGTTCACCCTCACCCTCACCTTCACACTTACCATAAATCTAAAACTAACCCTAACAATAACACTAATCCTAACCCTAAACCTAAGCCTAACCCTAATTCTATCCCTCACCCTCACCCTAACCCTAACCCTCATCTTCACCCTAAACCTCACACTAACCCTAAACTGAATCCTCAATCTAACCCTCACCCTAACCCTAACACTAACCCATACCCTAACCCTAAATCTAACCCTAACCCTCACCCTTAAATTAACACTCACGCTCAACCAAAACCTCTATTCACCCTTACCATCATAATCACCCTAACCCTAAACCTCATACAAACCCTCACCCTAACCGTAAACCTAACCATCACCCTAACCGAAACCCTCACCCTCAACCTCAAGATCAGCCTAACCCTAAGCCTAAGCCTTACCCTAATCCTCACCCTCACCAAAGCCCTCACCCTAACCTTAATCCTAACCCTAACCCTCATTCTAACCCTCAACCTAACCCGAAACCTAACCATGAGTGTAACCCTAATACTCACCCCCGCCCTCACCCTCCGCCTAACCCTAAGCCTAAGCCTAACCCTAACCCTAACCCTCACACTCACCCTCACCCTAACCCTAATCCTAACCCTAACCCTAATCCTATCACAAAACCTCAACATAACCATCAACCTACCCTCAACCCTAACCCTAACCCTAACCCTCGAACTAACACTCCCCCTAACCCAAAATCTAACCCTAAACCTCACCCTCACCCTAACCCTAATCCTAATCCTAACAATAAACCTCACCCTAACCCTAACCCTAACCTTCACCCTCACCCTCACCCTCACCTTACAATAAATCTAACCCTAACCCTAACAATAACACTAATCCTAACCCTAAACCTAAACCTAACCCTAAGCCTAACCCTAATCCTAACACTCACCCTCAACCCATCCCTAATCCTCACCCTCACTGTAACCCTAACAATCATCCAAACCCTCACCCTAACCCTAACACTAACCCTCAACCACACCCTAGTCCTCACCCTAACCTTAATCCTAACTCTAATCCTCATCCTAACCCTAACCCTAACCCTAACTCTAACCATCACATTGTCCCTAAACCTAACCCTCAACCTAACCCTAACCCTCACCCTAAATCTAAACTTAAGCTGAACCCAAACTCTCACCCTAATCCTAACCCTAATCCTCACCCTAACCCTAAATCTAACCCTAAACCTCTCCCTCACCCTAACCCTAATCCTAACACTAACCATAAACCTCACCCTAACTCTAACCCTAAACTTCACCCTCACCCTCAACATAAATCTAACCTTAACCCTAACAATAACACTAATCCTAACCCTAAACCTAACCCTAAACCTAAGCCTAACCCTAATCCTAACACTCACCCTCACCCTAACCCTAATCCTAACCCTAACCCTATACCTAACCCTAATCCTCAACCTCACTGTAACCCTAACCCTCATCCAAACCCTCACCCTAACCCACACCCTAACCCTAAACCTCATACTAACCCTCACCCTAACCGAAACCCTCACCCTCAAACTCAAGCTCAGCCTAACCCTAAGCCTAAGCCTTACCCTAATCCTCACCCTCACCCTAGCCCTCACCCTAACCCTAATCCTAACCCTCATTCTAACCCTCACACTAACCCTAACCCTAACCATCAGCGTAACCCTAATCCTCACCCCCACCCTCACCCTCAGCCTAACCCTAAGCCTAAACTTAAGCCTAACCCTAACACTCACACTCACCCTCACCCTAACCGTAAACCTAACCCTAAACCTAAGCCTAACCCTAATCCTAACACTCACCCTCACCCTAACACTAACCCTATACCTAACCCTAATCCCCAACCTCACTGTAACCCTAACCCTCATCCAAACCCTCACCCTAACCCTAAACCTCATACTAACCCTCACCCTAACAGAAACACTCACCCTCAAACTCAAGCTCAGCCTAACCCTAAGCCTAAGCCTTACCCTAATCCTCACCCTCACCCTAGCCCACACCCTAACCCTAATCCTAATCCTAACCCTAATTCTAACCCTCAACCTAACCCTAACCTTAACCATCACCCTAACCCTAATCCTCAACCACACCCTCACCCTCAGCCTAACCCTAAGCCTAAGCCTAACCCGAACCCTCACACTCACACTCACGCTAAACCTAATCCTAACCCTAACCATAACCCTAAACCAAAACCTTAATGTAACCATCAACCTAACCTTAACCTTAACAGTAATCCTAATCCTAAATTCGAACTAACACACTCCCTAACCCTAAATCTAACCCTAAACCTCACTCTCACTCTAAACCTAATCCTAACCCTAACCATAAACCTCACCCTAACCCTAACCCTAGCCTTCACCCTCACCCTCACCTTCACACTTACCATAAATCTAAAACTAACCCTAACAATAACACTAATCCTAACCCTAAACCTAAGCCTAACCCTAATTCTATCCCTCACCCTCACCCTAACCCTAACCCTCATCCTCACCCTAAACCTCACACTAACCCTAAACTGAATCCTCAATCTAACCCTCACCCTAACCCTAACACTAACCCATACCCTAACCCTAAATCTAACCCTAACCCTTACCCTTAAATTAACACTCACGCTCAACCAAAACCTCTATTTACCCTTACCATCATAATCACCCTAACCCTAAACCTCATACAAACCCTCACCCTAACCGTAAACCTAACCATCACCCTAACTGAAACCATCACCCTCAACCTCAAGATCAGCCTAACCCTAAGCCTAAGCCTTACCCTAATCCTCACCCTCACCCAAGCCCTCACCCTAAACTTAATCCTAACACTAACCCTCATTTTAACCCTCAACCTAACCCGAAACCTAACCATCACTGTAACCCTAATACTCACCCCCGCCCTCACCCTCCGCCTAACCCTAAGCCTAAGCCTAACCCTAACCCTAATCCTATCACAAAACCTCAACATAACCATCAACCTACCCTCAACCCTAACCCTAACCCTAACCCTCGAACTAACACTCCCCCTAACCCAAAATCTAACCCTAAACCTCACCCTCACCCTAACCCTAATCCTAATCCTAACAATAAACCTCACCCTAACCCTAACCCTAACCTTCACCCTCACCCTCACCCTCACCTTACCATAAATCTAACCCTAACCCTAACAATAACACTAATCCTAACCCTAAACCTAAACCTAACCCTAAGCCTAACCCTAATCCTAACACTCACCCTCAACCCATCCCTAATTCTCACCCTCACTGTAACCCTAACCCTCATCCAAACCCTCACCCTAACCCTAACACTAACCCTCAACCACACCCTAGTCCTCACCCTAACCTTAATCCTAACTCTAATCCTCATACTAACCCTAACCCTAACCCTAACTCTAACCATCACACTATCCCTAAACCTAACCCTCAACCTAACCCTAACCCTCACCCTAAATCTAAACTTAATCTGAACCCAAACTCACCCTAATCCTAACCCTAATCCTCACCCTAACCCTAAATCTAACCCTAAACCTCTCCCTCACCCTAACCCTAATCCTAACACTAACCATAAACCTCACCCTAACTCTAACCCTAAACTTCACCCTCACCCTCAACATAAATCTAACCTTAACCCTAACAATAACACTAATCCTAACCCTAAACCTAACCCTAAACCTAAGCCTAACCCTAATCCTAACACTCACCCTCACCCTAACCCTAATCCTAACCCTAACCCTATACCTAACCCTAATCCTCAACCTCACTGTAACCCTAACCCTCATCCAAACCCTCACCCTAACCCACACCCTAACCCTAAACCTCATACTAACCCTCACCCTAACCGAAACCCTCACCCTCAAACTCAAGCTCAGCCTAACCCTAAGCCTAAGCCTTACCCTAATCCTCACCCTCACCCTAGCCCTCACCCTAACCCTAATACTAACCCTCATTCTAACCCTCACACTAACCCTAACCCTAACCATCAGCGTAACCCTAATCCTCACCCCCACCCTCATCCTCAGCCTAACCCTAAGCCTAAGCCTAAGCCTAACCCTAACACTCACACTCACCCTCACCCTAACCCTAATCCTAACCCTAACCATAACCCTAACCCAAAACCTCAACGTAACCATCAACCTAACCTTAACCTTAACACTAACCCTAACCCTAACTTCGAATTAACACTCCCCCTAACCCTAAATCTAACCCTAAACCTCACCCTCACCCTCACCCTAAACCTAATCCTAAACCTAACCATAAACCTCACCCTAACCCTAACCCTAACATTCACCCTCACCCTCAACCTCACCCTCACCCTTACCATAAATCTAAAAGTAACCCTAACAATAACACTAATCCTAACCCTAAACCTAAGCCTAACCCTAATTCTATCCCTCACCCTCACCCTAACCCTAACCCTCATCCTCACCCTAAACCTCACACTAACCCTAAACTGAATCCTCAATCTAACCCTCACCCTAACCCTAACACTAACCCTTACCCTAACCCTAAATCTAACCCTAACCCTCACCCTTAAATTAACACTCACGCTCAGCCAAAACCTCTATTTACCCTTACCATCATAATCACCCGAACCCTAAACCTCATACAAACCCTCACCCTAACCATAAACCTATCCATCACCCTAACCGAAACCCTCACCCTCAACCTCAAGATCAGCCTAACCCTAAGCCTAAGCCTTACCCTAATCCTCACCCTCACCCAAGCCCTCACCCTAACCTTAATCCTAACCCTACCCCTCATTCTAACCCTCAACCTAACCCGAAACCTAACCATCACTGTAACCCTAATCCTCTTCCCCGCCCTCACCCTCAGCCTAACCCTAAACCTAAGCCGAACCCTAACCCTAACCCTCACACTCAGCCTCACCCTAACCCTAATCCTAACCCTAACCCTAATCCTATCACAAAACCTCAACATAACCATCAACCTACCCTTAACCCTAACCCTAACCCTAACCCTCGAACTAACACTCCCCCTAACCCAAAATCTAACCCTAAACCTCACCCTCACCCTAACCCTAATCCTAATCCTAACAATAAACCACACCCTAACCCTAAACCTAACCTTCACCCTCACCCTCACCCTCACCTTACCGTAAATCTAACCTCAACTTAACCCTAACCCTCACCCTAAATCTAAACTTAAGCTGAACCCAAACTCTCACCTTAATCCTAACCCTAATCCTAACCCTAATCCTCACCCTAACCCTAAATCTAACCCTAAACCTCACCCTCACCCTAACCCTAATCCTAACACTAACCATGAACCTCACCCTAACTCTAAGCCTAAACTTCACCCTCACCCTAAACATAAATCTAACCCTAACCCTAACAATAACACTAATCCTAACCCTAAACCTAACCCTAAACCTAAGCCTAACCCTAATCCTAACACTCACCCTCACCCTAACCCTAATCCTAACCCTAACCCTATACCTAACCCTAATCCTCAACCTCACTGTAACACTAACCCTCATCCAAACCCTCACCCTAACCCACACCCTAACCCTAAACCCCATACTAACCCTCACCCTAACCGAAACCCTCACCCTCAAACTCAAGCTCAGCCTAACCCTAAGCCTAAGCCTTACCCTAATCCTCACCCTCACCCTAGCCCTCACCCTAACCCTAATCCTAATCCTAACCCTCATTCTAACCCTCACACTAACCCTAACCCTAACCATCACCCTAACCCTAATCCTCAACCACACCCTCACCCTCAGCCTAACCCTAAGCCTAAGCCTAAGCCTAACCCTAACCCTCACATTCACCCTCACATTAACCCTAATCCTAACCCTAACCATAACCCTAACCCAAAACCTCAACATAACCATCAACCTAACCTTAACCTTAACACAAACCCTAACCCTAACCTCGAACTAACACTCCCCCTAACCCTAAATCTAACCCTAAACCTCACCCTCACCCTAAACCTAATCCTAACCCTAACCATAAACCTCACCCTAACCCTAACCCTAACGTTCACCCTCACCCTCACCCTCACCCTTACCATAAATCTAAACCTAACCCTAACAATAACACTAATCCTAACCCTAAACCTAAGCCTAACCCTAATCCTAACACTCACCCTAACCATAACCCTAATCCTAACCCTAACCCTCAAACTAACCCTAACCCTCACCCTCACTGTAATCCTAACTCTCATCCAAACCCTCACCCTAACCCTAACGCTACCCATAAACCTCACCCTAACACTAACCCTACCCCTCAACCTCACCCTAGCCCTCATCCTAACCCTAAACCTAACCCTAATCCTAATCCTACCCCTAATCCTCACCCTAGCCCTAACTCTAACACTAACCCTAACCCTAACCCTCACCCTCAGCCTCACCCTAAACCTAACTCTAATCCTAAACCTCACCCTCACCCTAACCCTAACCTTAACCCTAAACCTCACCCTAAACCTAAATCTCACCCTCACCCTAATCCTAACCCTAAACCTAATCTAATCTTAAAGCTCAACCTAAACCTAATGCTCACCCTCACATTAACCCGTACCCTAACCCTAACCCTAAACCTAAACTTAACAGGAAACCTAACTCTCACCCTAACCCTAACCCTAAACCCCACCCTAACCCTAAAACTAACCCTCACCCGCACCCTCACCCTCTCCGTAGCTCTGACCCTAACCCTAACAATGACACTAACCCTAACCCTAATCCTCACACTCACCCTCAAACTCAACCTAACCCTAATCCTAAACGTAACCCTATTCCTGACCCTAACCCTCACCCTAGCCCTCATCCTAACCCTAATCCTAACCCTAAACCTCATCCTAACCCTCACCCTAACCCTAACCCTAACCCTCATTCTATCCCTAATCCTAACCCTCACCCTCATGATCGGCCTAAGCCTAACCCTAACCCTCACCCTAAACCTAAAACTAACACTAAGCCTAACTGTAAACATAAACCTCAGTCTCACCCTAACCCTAATTCTAACCCTAACATAACACTAAACTTCATCCTAACCCTAACCCTAACCCTCACTCTCACCTTCACTGTAACCATAACCCTAACCCTAACCCTAACAATAACCCTAACACTACCCCTAACCCTCACCCTAAGCATAACCCTCACCCTAACCCAAACGCTCACCCTAACACTTACCCTAACCCTAACACTAACCCTAACCCTAATACTAAACCTCACACTAACCCTAACCCTTAACCTCAACTTAACCCTCAATTAACCCTAAAACTAACCCTCCTCCTAACCCTCCCCCTAAACCGATATCAAACCCTAAACCTCACCCTCACCCTGACACTAAACCTAACCCTAAACCTAAACCTCACCCTAAACCTCACCCTAACCCTAACCCTCACCCTCACCCTCAACCTCACCGTAACTCTAACCCTAACCCTAATAATATTAACCCAAACCCTAACCCTAACCATAACCCTCACCCTCAGCCTCACCCTCACTGCAAACTTAACCCTCACCATAACACTAACAATAACCTAAACCAAACCCCACCCTCACCCTCAGCTTAACCCAAAGCCTAACCCTATCCCTAACCCTAACCCTCACTGTAACCCTAACCAAAACCCTACCCCTAGTTCGCACCCTAACCCTAAGCCTAATCCTAACCCTAACCCTAATCCTCACAATCACCCTCACCATAAACCTAATCCTAAACCTAACCCTATCCCTAACACTAAACCTCAGCCTAACACTCACCCTAGCCCTCACCCTAACCCTAAACCTAAACCTCACCCTCACCCTAGCCCCCACCCTAACCCTAATTCTATCCCTCACCCTCACGCTAACCCTAACCCTTATCCTCACACTAAACCTCACACTAACCCTAAACTGAATCCTCAATCTAACCCTCACCCTAACCCTAACACTAACCCTTACCCTAACCGGAAAAATAACCCTAACCCTAACCCTTATCTTAACACTCACGCTCAGCCAAAACCTCTCCTTTACACTTACCATCATAATCACCCTAACCCACACCCTAACCCTAAACCTCATAAAAACCCTCACCCTAACCGTAAACCTAACCATCACCCTAACCGAAACCCTCACCCTCAACCTCAAGCTCAGCCTAACCCTAGGCCTAAGCCTTACCCTAATCCTCACCCTCACCCTAGCCCTCACCCTAACCTTAATCCTAACCCTAACCCTCATTCTAACCCTCAACCTAACCCTAACCCTAACCATCACCGTAACCCTAATCCTCACCCCCGCCTTCACCCTCAGCCTAACCCTACGCCTAAGCCTAAGCCTAACCCTAATCCTCACATTCACCCTCACACTAACGCTAATCCTAACCCTAACCCTAATCCTAACCCAAAACCTCAACATAACCATCAACCTACCCTTAACCCTAACCCTAACCCTAACCCTAACCCTCGAACTAATACTGCCCCTAACCCAAAATCTAACCCTAAACCTCACACTCACCCTAACCCTAATCCTAACCCTAACCATAAACCTCACCCTAAACCTAACCCTAAACTTCACCCTCACCCTCACCCTCACCTTACCATAAATCTAACCCTAACCCTAACAATAACACTAATCCTAACCCTAAACCTAAACCTAAGCCTAACCCTAAACCTCACACTCACCCTCAGCCTAACCCTAATCCTAACCCTAACCATAACCCTAACCCAAAACCTCAACGTATCCATCAACCTAAACTTTACCTTAACACTAACCCTAAACCTAACCTCGAACTAAAACTCCCCCTAACCCTAAATCAAACCCTAAACCTCACCCTCACCCTAAGCCTAACCCTCACCCTAACCCTCACCCTACTGCTCAGCCTAACCCTAATCCTAACCCTAATCCTCATCCTAATCCTCACCCTAACCCTAACCTTAACCCTCACCCTAACCCTTACCCTAACCCTCACCCACATGCTGGGCCTAAGTCTAAGCCAAAGCCTAAGCCTAAACCTAACCCTAACACTAACCCAACTCTAACCCTAACACTCACCCTAACTCTAACTCTAAACCTCACTCTAAAACTAATCCTAACTCTAAACCGAAATATAAACTTAAACCTCATCCTAACCCTAACCCTAATAATAACCCTAACAAAAACCCTTACACTAACCTTACCCTAAACCAAACCCTAACCGTAACACTAAACCTAAACCTAAACCTAGCCCAAACCCTAACCATAACCCTCACCCTAACCCTAACACTAAACCTTATCCTCACCCTCACCCTAGCCCTCACCCTAAGCCTAAACCTCATTCTCACCCTCAAACTCACACTAACCCTAACACTAATCCTCAATCTAACCATCACCCTCACACTCACCCTAACCCTAACCCTCACACTAACCTTCACCCTAACCCTAACTCTACCCCTAAACCTCACCCTCACCCTAATCCTATCTCTAACCCTAACCCTAACACTAAAAACCTCACCCTAACTCTAACCCTAACCCTCAACCTCACTGTATCCCTAACCCTAACCCTAACAGTAACCCTAACCCTAACCCCAATCCTAACCCTCAACCTCACATTAACCCTAATCCTGACCCTAACCCTCAGCCTAACCCTAACCCTCACCCTTACCGTAACCCTAACCCTCATCCTAACCCTCACCCTAACACTAACCCTAAACCTAAAACTCACCCTAACAATAAACATACCCCACACCCTCACCCTCAACCTCACCTTAACTCTAACCCTAACCCTAACAATAACACTAATCCTTAACTTAAACCTAACCCTAACCCTAACCCTAACCCTAATCCTAACACTCACCGTCAACCTAAACGTAACCCTAACCTAACCCTCACACTCAGTCTCACCCTAACCTAACCTCTAACCCAGAACCTCACCCTAACCTTAACCCTAAACCTCACCCTAATGCTAGCCCTCACCCTAAACCTAATCCTAACCATGACACTCATCCTAAAGCTCATCCTAAAAATAACCTTAACCCTAATCCTCACCCTCACCCTAACCCTAAACCTAACCCTAACCCTCAACCTAACCCTAACTCTCACCCTCACTGTAACCCCTACCCTAACCCTCACCCTAACCCTAAATTAACCCAAACCCTAACTCTCACCCTAACCCTATCCCTCACCCTAACTCTAAGCCTCACACTCATCCTCACCCTCAGCCTAAACCTAAGCCTATCCCTATCCCTAACCCTAACCCTCACATTCACCCTAACCCAAATCCCAATCAAACCCTAACCCTGACGCTCACCCTCACCCTAAGCCTCACCTTAAGCCTAACCCTAACATTAATTCTAACCCTAACCCCATCCCTAAACCTCACACTAACACTAACCCTAACCATCACCCTAACACTAACCCTCACCCTAACAGTAACCCTAACCCTCACACTCACCCTACCCTCACCCTAACCCTAAGCCTCATCCTCACCCTAAACCCGACACTAACCCTAACACTAATCCTCAATCTAAGCCTCACCCTCACACTAACCCTAACCCTAACCCTCAACCTAACCCTAACCCTCACCCTTACCGTAACCCTCACCCTCAGCCTAAACTTCACATTTACCCTTACCATCACCCCCACCCTAACCCTCACCCTAAACCTAACCCTCATCCTAACCCTAACTCTACCCCTAAACCTCACCCTCACCCTAACCCGAACTCTATCCCTAACCCTAACACTAAACCTCAACCGAACCCTAAAGCTAATCCTCGCCCTCAACCACATGCTCAGCCTAAACCTAAGCCTAAGCCTAACCGTTACCCTAACCATCAACCTCACACTAGCCCTAATGCTAACCCTAATCCTAAACCTAACCCTCATCCTAACACTCACTCTATCCCTAACACTAAACCTCAACCTAAACCTAACCCTAAACCTCACCCTCATCCTAGCCCTCATCCTAGCCCTAATCCTAACCCTAACCCTCATACTACCCCTCCCCATAACCCTAACCCTAACCCTCACCCTAACCCTAACACTCAGCTTCACCCTCACACTCAGCCTAATCCTAAGCCTAAAACTAACCCTAACCTTAACCCTCAATCTCACCTTAACCCTCACCCTAACCCTAACCCTAACACTAAGCCTAACCCTAACCCTCACCCTCAGCCTCATCCTAACCCTAACTCTAACCCTAAACCTCACCCTCACCATAACCCTTATCCTAACCCTAACCCTAATCCTGACCCTAACCCTAACTCTAAACCTACCCTTATACTAGCCCTTACACTAACCCTAATCCTAACCCTAACCCTCATCCTAACCCGCCCACTAACCCTAACCCTAACACTCACCCTACCCCTTACCCTTACCTTCAACCTCACCCTCAACCTAATCCTAACACTAACTCTAATCCTCACCCTCACCCTAGCCCTCACCCTAACCCTAACCCTCACCCTAGGCCTAACCCTCACATTTAACCTTAACATGACCCCCAGCTTAACCCTCAGCCTAATCTGAACCCTAACCCTAACCCCCACCCTAACCCTCACCGTAACCCTAACTTTAACCCTAAATCCCACCCTCACCCTAAACTTCTAAATCTCACCCTAACCCCAACCCTAATCCTAACCCTAACCCTAACCATAACCATAACCATAACCATAACCCTCACCGTAACCCAAAACTTAACCCTAACAATAACCCTCACAGTAACCCGAACGTCACGCTAAATCTAACTCTAACCCTAACCATAACACTAAAAACCTCACCCTAACCCTAACCCTAAACCTGAACCTCATCCTAACCCTAACCCTCACACTTATTCTAACCCTAAACCTCATCCTAACCCTCACCCTAAGGCCTAAACCTAACACTAAAAGTCACCCTAACACTAAACCTAACCCTCACCCTCAACCTATACCTCATCCTAACACTAATCCTAACCCTACTTCTCATCCTAAAACTCACCCGAACCCAAACCCTAAACCTCACCCTAAACCTAACCCTAAACCTAACACTCAACCTAACCCTAATCCTCACGCTCAACTTAACACTAACTCTAACCCTCACCCTAACCCTAAAATTTACCTGAGCCCTAACTTTCACCTTAACCCTAACCCTAACCCTCACCCTAACCCTAACCCTCACACTCACCTTACCATTACCTTAATCCTAACCCTAACCCAAACCCTCAACCTCCGCCTCAACTTATCCCTAACTCTAACCCTAAACCCCACTCTCACCCTAAACCTAACCCTAAACCTAAACCTCACCCTAACCATAACCCTAAACCTCACCCTCACCCTAGCCCTCACCCTAACCCTATTCCTAACCATAAACCTCATCCTAACCCTCCCTATAACCCTATCCGAAACCCTCACCCTATCCCTAACCTTCACACTCACCCTCACCCTCAGCCTAACCCTAAGCCTAACCACAAGCCTTACCTGAAACCTAACCTTAACCCTCAAACTCACCCGCACCCTCACCCTCACCATAACTCTAAACCAAACCCTAACCCTAACCCTAAACCTCACCCTAACCCTAACCCTAACCCTAACCCTCACCCTCACCCTAACCCTAACACAAACCCTAACCCTAACCCTCAACCTACCCCTCCCCCTATCCCTGTATCTAACCGTAAACTTCACCCTCCACCTAACCCTAACCCTAACCGTAAAACCCACCCTAACCTTAACACTAACCCTCACCCGCAACCTCACCCTCACCATAACTCTAATGCTAACTCTAAAAATAACACTAAGCCTAACTCTAACCATCACCCTAACCCTAATCCTCACCCCCACCCTCACCATCAGCCTAACACTAAGCCTAAGCCTAACCCTCACCCTAACCCTCACACTCATGCTCACCCTAACCCTAATCTTAAACCTAACCCTATCCCTAAACCTCAACTTAACCCTCACCCTCACCCTAACCCTAACACTAACCCTAACCATAAACCTCCCCCAAACCCTAACTCTAACACTAAACCTCACCCTCACCATAACCCTAAAACTCACCCTAACCCTAACCCTCACCCTCACCCTCTAACTCACCCTAACTCTAATCCTGTCTCTAACAACACTAACCCTAACCCTAACCCTAAACATAACCCTCACCCTCAGCCTCACCCTCACTGAAAACTTAACCCTAACCATAGCACTAACAATAGGACTAACCCTAAACTTAACCCTAACCCTAATCCTCACCCCCAACCTCACCCTCAGCCTAACCCTAACCCTACCCTCCCTTTAACCCTAACTGTAACCCTAAACCTAACCCTAACCCTAACCCTAAAACAAACCTCAAACCTAACCTTAAACCTAAATCTAATCCTCAGCCTCACACTCACCCTAACCCAAACCTTAACCTTAACCCTCACCCTAACCCTAACCCTAACCCTTAGCCTAACCCTCACACTCACACTCACCGTACCCCAAATCCTAAACCTAATCCTATCTCTAACCCCAACCCTCACCCTAACCCTCACCCTAGCCCTCACCCTAAACCTAATCCTAACCCTAAACCGCATCCTAAACCTCACTCTAACCCTAAAACTTACCCTCCCCCTTATGCTCGGCCTAAGCCTATCCCTAAGCCTAAACCTAACCCTAAACCTAACCCAACCCTCACCCTCAGCCTCACCCTAACCCTAACTCTAACCCTAAAGCTCACACTCACCCTCACCCTAACCTTTAACCTAACGCTAAACCTCACCGTAACCTTAACCCTAAACCTCACCCTCATGCTAGACATCACTCTAACCCTAATCCTAACCCTAACACTCATCCTAACCCTCACCCTAACAATAACCCTAACCCTCACCCTCAATCTCACTCTAACACTAACCCTAACCCTCACACTCAACTTCACCCTAACCCTAACCTAACCCTAATGCTCAACCTATCCCTAACCCTCAACCTCACCTTAACCCGTACCCTAACCTTCACCCTAACCCTAAACTTAACCGGAACTCTAACTCTCACCCTAACCCTAACCCTAAACCTCACACTCACCCTAACCCTAAGCCTATTCCTAATCCTAACCCTAACCCTCACCCTAACCATCACATTAACCCTAAACCTAAAAATAACCCTAGCCCTAACCCTCACCCTCAGCCTCACTCTGACCCTAAGCCTCACCCTAAACCTAACCCTACCCCTAAACCTAACACAAAACCTCACCAAAACCATAACACTGACCCTAACTCAAACCCTCACCCTAACACTTACCCTCACTCAAACACTAACCCTAACCTTAACACAAACCCTCACAGTAACCCTAACCCTAACCCATAACCTCAACCTAAGCCTCACCCTCACCCTAACCCTAACACTAAGCCTCACCCTAACGCTCACCCTAACCCTCCCCCTAACCCTATATCTAACCCTAACCCTCACCCTCACCATCAACCTAACCCTAACCCAAACCCTAAACCCCACCCTAACCCTAAACCTAACCCTCACCCCCACCCTCACCCTCTATGTAGCTCTAACACTAATACTAACAATAACACAAACCCTAGCCCTAACCCTAATCCTCACCCCCACCCTCACCCTCAGCCTAACCCTAAGCCTAAGCCTAACCCTCACCCTAACCCTCACACTTACCCTTACCTTAACCCTAATCCTAAACCTAATCCTAACCCTAAACCTCAAACTAACCCTCACAATCACCCTAACCCTAACCCTAACCCTAACCCTCCCCCTAACCCTATATCTAACCCTAACCCTCACCCTCACCATCAACCTAACACTAACCCAAACCCTAAACCCCACCCTAACCCTAAACCTAACCCTCACCCCCACCCTCACCCTCTATGTAGCTCTAACACTAATACTAACAATAACACAAACACTAACCCTAACCCTAATCCTCACCCCCACCCTCACCCTCAGCCTAACCCTAAGCCTAAGCCTAACCCTCACCGTAACCCTCACACTTAACCTTACCCTAACCCTAATCCTAAACCTAATCCTAACCCTAAACCTCAAACTAAACCTCACAATCACCCTAACCCTAACACTAACCCTAACCCTAAACCTCAACCTAACCATCCCCATAACCGTAACTCTAACCCTAAACCTCACCCTTACCCTAACCCTCACCCTAAACCTCACCCTAAACCTCACCCTTACCCTAACTCTCACCTGCACCCTCAACCTCACCATAACTCTAACACTAAATATAAAAATACCACTAAACCTAACCCTAACACTAACCCTAAACATAAACCTCACCCTCAGCCTCACCCTCACCTAAAACTTAACCCTAACCATAACACTAAAAATAACCCTAACCCTAACTCTAACCCTAATCCTCACCCCCACCCTCACCCTCAGTCTAAACCTAAGCCTATCCCAAACCCTAACCTAACCCTCCCTGTAACTCTAACCCTAACCCTAGCTCTAACACTAACCCTAACCCTAAACTTAACCCTAACCCAAACCCTAACCCTAACACTAATCCTCACCCCCACCCTCACACTCAGCCTAACCCTAAGCCTAAACCTACCCCTAATCCTAACCCTCACTGTAACCCTAACCCTAACCCTAACCCTAACACTCACACTCACCCTCACCCTAAACCTAATCCTAAACATAACCCTAACCTTGCCCAAACCCTCACTATAAGCCTCACCCTAGCCCTCAACCTAACCCTAATCCTAACCCTAAACCTCATCCTAACTCTCACCCTAACCCTAACCCTAACCCTCACCCTAAACCTAACCCTAACCCTCACCCTCATGCTTGGCCTAAGCCTAAGCCTAAGCCTAAGCCTAGCCCTAACCCTAACCCTCACCCCAACCCTAACCCTTACACTAACCCTAACTCTAACCCTAAACCTCACTCTCACCCTAACCCTAACTCTAACCCTAACCCTAAACCTAAACCTCATCCTAACACTAAATCTAATCCTGACCCTCACCTTAACCATAACCCTAAACCTAACCCTAACACTAACCCTAACCTTAACTCTAAAACTAACCCTTATCTTAAGCCTCACCCTAATATTTACCCTAAACCGAACACTCACACTAATCCTAACACTAACCCTCACACTAACCCTAACCATCACCCTAACCTTAAACCTCACCTTAACCCTAAACCTAACCCTCACCCTCACCCTAGCCCTCACCCTAACCCTAACACTCATCCTCACCCTAAACCTCACACTAACCCTAACACTAATACTCAATCTAACCCTCACCCTCACCCTACCCCTAACCCTAATTCTCACCCTAACCCTAACCCTCACCCTTACGATAACCCACAACCTCAGCCTAACCCTCACGTTTACCCGTACCGTCACTCCAACCCTAACCCTCACCCTAATCCTAACCCTCAACTTAACCCTCACCCTAACCCTGACTCTACCCCTAAACCTCATCCTCACCCTAAACCTACCTCTAACCCTAATCCTAACACTAAATCTCACCATAATGCTAACGCTAATCCTCATCCTCACCCTCATTGTAACTGTAACCTTAACCCTAACCCTAACAATAACTCTAAACCTAGTCCCTAACCCTCACTGTAACCCTAACCATAACACTAACACTAAACCTAAACCTAAACCTAACCGTCAACCTAACCCTAATCCTCAGCCTCACCCTCACCCTAACAAAACCCTAACCACAACCTTCACCCTAATCCTAAGCCTAAATCTAACCCTAATTCTAACCCTCACATTCACCCTTACCATAAACCTAATCCTAAACCTAACCCTATCCCTAACCCTCAGCCTAATCCTCACCCTAGACCTCAGCCTAACCCTAATCCTAACCCTAAAACTAATCCTAATTCTCACCCTAACCCTAAACTTAACCTGAACCCTAAACCGAACCCTAACCCTCACCCATATGATGGGGCTAAGCCTGAGCCAAAGCCTAAGCCTAACCCTAACCCTAACGCTCACCCTAGCCCTAAACCTAACACTAACCCTAACTCTAACCCTAAACCTCACACTCACACTAACCCTAAATCTAACCCTAAACCTAAACCTCATCCTAACCCTAACCCTAACAATAAGCTAACCCTAACCCTAACCCTAACCCTACACAAACCTTAACCTTAACACTAACACTGAACCTAACCCTAACCCTAATACTAACCATAACCCTCACCCTAACCCTAACCTCACCCTAACACCAACCCTAATCCTCTCCCTCACCCTAGCCCTCACCCTAACCCTTACCCTCATCCTCACCCTAAACATCACACTAACCCTAACACTAATCCTCAATTTAACCCTCATCCTCACCCTCACCCTATCCCTAACCCTCACCCTAAACCTAACGCTCACCTACCGTAACCCTCACTCTAGGCCTAACCCTCAACTTTACCCTTACCGTCACCCCCACCTTAACCCTCACCCTAACCTTAACCCTCACCCTAACCTTCACCCTAACCCTAACTCTACCCCTAAACCTCACCCTCACCATAACGCTATCTCTAATCCTAACCCTAACACCAAAAACCTCACCCTAACTCTAACACTAACCCTCAACCTCACTGTCACCATAAACCTAACCCTAACAATAACCCTAACTCTAACCCTAATCCTAACCCTCACTCTCACATTAACCCTAATCCTAACCCTAAACCTCACCCTAACCCTAACCCTCACCCTTACCATAACCATAATCCTCATCCTAACCCTCACCATAACACTAACCCCAACCCTAAACCTCACCCTAACAATAAACCTACCCCTCACCCTCACCCTTACCCTCAACCTCACCTTAACTCTAACCCTAACCCTAACAATAACACTAATCCTAACCCTAACCCTAACCCTAACCCTAACCCTAATCCTAACACTCACCCTCAACCTAACCCTAACCCTAACCCAACCCTCACCCTCAGCATCACCCTAACCCTAACTCTAACACTAAACCTCACACTCACCCTAACCCTAACCTAAATCTCACCCTAAACTTAACCCTAAACCTCACACTCACGCTAGCCCTCACCCTAACCCTAAACCTATCCCTAACACTCATCATAACCCTCACCCTAAAAGTAAACCTAACCCTCAACCTCACCCTCACCCTAACCCTAACCCTAACCCTAACCCTCAACCTAACCCAAACACTCACCCTCACTATAACCCCTACCCTAACCCTCACCCTAACCCTAAACTTAACCCAAAACGTAACTCTCACCCTATACCTAACACTATCCCTCACCCTCAACTTAACTCTCAACCTCACCCTCACCCTCAGCCTAACCCTAAGCCTATCCCTATCCCTAACCCTAACCCTAACAATCAATCTAACCCTAATTCTAATCAAACCCTAAGCCTAACTCTCACCCTCACCCTATCCCATACCTTAAGCCTAACCCTAACATTAGTCCTAACTCTAACAGTAACCCTCAAACTCACCCTAACACTAACACTATCACCCTAACACTAAACCTCAACCTAACACTAACCCTAACCCTCACACTCACCCTAACCCTAACCCTCATCCTCCCCCTAAACCGCACACTAACCCTAACACTAATCCTCAATCTAACCCTCAACCTCACCCTAACCCTAACCCTAACCCTCACCCTAACCCTAACCCTCACCCTTACTGTAACACTTACCCTCAGCCTAATCTTCACTTTTACCCTTACCGTCAGCCCAACCCTAACCCTCACCCTAAAACTAACCCTAACTCTAACCCTAAACCGCACCCTCACCCTAACCCGAACTCTATCCCTAACCCTAACACTAAACCTCACCCTATCCCTAAAGCAAACCCTCACCCTGAACAGTATGCTCAGCCTAAACCTAAGCCTAAGCCCAACGTTTACCCTAATCCTCACCTTCACCCTAGCCCTCACCCTAACCCTAATCCTAAACCTAACCCTCATCCTAACCCTCACCCTAACCCTAACCCTAAACCTCACCCTAAACCTCACCCTCACACTAGCCCTCAACCTAGCCCTAATCCTAACCCTAACCCTCAACCCTCCCCATAACCCTAATCCTCACCCTCACCCTAACCCTAAAACTCCCCTTCACCCTCACCCTCAGTCTAAACCTAAGCCTATACCTAACTCTAACCCTAAAACTAACACTAACCCTAAACCTAACCTTAACATTAATCCTAACCCTAACACTAACCCTCAATCTCACCTTAACCCTCACCCTAACCTCAACCGTAACCCTAACACTAAGCCTAACCCTAACCCTCACCCTCAGCCTCACCCTAACCCTAACTCTAACCCTAAATTTCACCCTCACCGTAACCCTTAACCTAAACCTAAACCTAAACCTAAACCTCAACCGAACCCTAACTCTAAACCTCACCCTCACCCTAGCCCTTAACCTAAACCTAATCCTAACCCTAACCCTCATCGTAACCCCCCATCTAACCCTAACCCTAACACTCACCCTAACCCTAACCCTCACCGTCAACCTCACCCTCAGCCTAACCCTAAGCCTAACCCTAAACCTAACCCTAACACAAACACTCACCCTAACCCTAACCATAACCCTCACCCTAACCGTAACCTCACCCTATCACTAATCCTAATCCTCACATTCACCCTAGCCCTAACCCTAAACCTAACCCTCACCCTCACCTTAAATCTCACACTCACCCTTACACTAATCCTCAATCTAACACTCAGCCTCAGCCTAACCCTAACCCTAACCCTCACCTAACCCTAACCCTCACCCTTACTGTAACCCTCAACCTAGGCCTAACCCTCACCTTTACCCTTATGGTCACCCCCAACTTAACCCTAACCCTAATACTAACCCTCACCCTAACCCCCACCCTAACCCTCACCTTAACCCTAAAACTAACCCCAAACCACCCCTTCACCCTAAACCTAACTCTAAAGTAACCCAAACCCTAAACCTCACCCTAACCCTAACCCTAATCCTAACCCTAACCCTCACCCTATCCCTAAGCCTAGCCCTAACTCTAAGCCTAACCCTCACACTCACCCTCACCCTAACCGTAACAGTAAACCTAACCATAACAATAACCCTAACCCTAATCCTAACCCAAACTGTAACCATAACCCTCATTGTAACCCATACCGTAACCCTAACACTAACCCTC
This sequence comes from Dipodomys merriami, assembly GCF_024711535.1. Taxonomy (NCBI): domain Eukaryota; kingdom Metazoa; phylum Chordata; class Mammalia; order Rodentia; family Heteromyidae; genus Dipodomys; species Dipodomys merriami. Next base: position 1,021,768 of record NW_027204448.1, on the reverse strand, counting down.
ACACTAACCCAAACAATAAGCTCTCCCTAACCCTAACTCTAACCCCAAGCGTAACACTAAAAACCTCACCCTAACTCTAACCCTAACCCTCACCCTCACCTTAACCTTAAACCTAACACTAACCCTAACAATAACACTAACCCTAACCCTAATCATAATCCTCAACCTCACACTAACCCTGATCCTAACTCTAACCCTCACCCTTACCCTAACCCTCACACTTCCCCTACCCCTAACCCTCATCCTTACCCTCAACCTAACCCTAACCCTAAACCTAAACCTCACACTAACACTAAACCTAACCCTCATCCTCACCCGAACCCTCACCCTAACTCTAATCCTAACCCTAATCCTCATCCTAAGCCTCACCCAAACCCTAACCCTAAACCTCACCCTAACCCTAACCCTAAACCTAACCCTCAACCTAACCCTAATCCTCACGCTCAACTTAACACTAACCCTAACCCTCAACCTAACCCTAAACTTAACCTGAACCCTAACTCTTACCCTAACCCTAACCCTAACCCTCACCCTAACCCTAACCCTCACCCTCAGTGAAAACCTAAGCCTAACCCTAACCCTAACCCTCACACTCACCCTAACCTTACCCTAATCCTAATCCTAAACCTAACCCTAACCCTCACCTCAGCCTCACCTTAACCCTAACTCTAACCCTAAAAATCACCCTCACCCTAAACCTAACCCTAACCCTAAACCTAAACCTCACCCTAACCCTAATCCTTAACCTCACCCTCACCCTAGCCCTCACCCTAACCCTAATCCTAACCCTAACCCTCATCCTAACACTCCCGATAACCCTATCTGAAACCCTCACCCTAACCCTAATCGTCAAACTCACCCTCACCCTCAGCCAAACACTAAGCCTATCCACAAGCCTTACCAGAAACCTAAACCTAACCCTCATACTCACCCGCACCCTCACCCTCACCATAACTCTAAACCTAACCCAAACCTAACCCTAAACCTCACCCTAACTCTAACCGTAATCCTAACCCTCACCCTCACTCTAACCCTAAAACAAACCCTAACCCGAACCCTCACCCTAACCTTCCCCTAATCCTATATCTAGCCCTGAAACTCACCCTCAACCTAACTCTAACCCTAGCCTTAACCCTAAACCTCACCCTAACCCTAACACTAACCCTGACTCCCACCCTCACTCTCACCGTAACTCTAACCCTAACCCTAAAAATAACACTAAGCCTAACCCTAACCATCACCCTAACCCTAATCCTCACCCCCAACCTCACCATCAGCCTCAAACTCATGCTCACCCAAACCTAAACCTAAACCTAAACCTGTCCCTTAATCTCACCTTAACCCTCCCCCTCCCCCTAACCCAAACACTAACCATAACCCTAAATCTCAATCTTACCCTCCCCCAAACCCTAACTCTAACCCTAAACCTCACCCTCACCCTAACCCTAAAACACCCTAACCCTAACCCTCAACCTCACCCTCAACCACACCGTAACACTAACCCTGTCCCTAACAATAACTCTAACCTTAAACCTATCCCTAAATATAACCCTCACCCTCAGCCTCATGCTCACTGAAAACTTAACCCTAACCATAACACTAAAAATAACCCTAACCCTAACCTTAACCCTACCCCTATTACTGAACCCCACTCTCACACTCAGCCTAACCAAAACCCTAACCCTAACCCTAACCCTAACCCTCCTTGTAACCCTAACCCTAACACTAACACTAACACTAACCCTAAACCAAACACTAAAACTAAACCTAATCCTCTGCCTCACCTTCACCCTAATCCAAACCCTAACCCTAACCCTCACCCTAACCCTAAGCCTAACCATAACCCTTAGCCTAACCCTCACCCTCACCCTTATGCTACCCCAAATCCTAAACCTAACCTTATCCCTAACCCTAACCCTCACCCAAGATCTCACCCTAAACCTATTCCTAACCCTAAACCTCATCCTAACCCTCACACTAAACCTAACCCTAACCCGAACCCTAACCCGAACCCTAACCCTCCCCCTCATGCTCAGCCTAAGCCTAAGCCTAAGCCTAAACCTAACCCTAACCCTAACCCTATCCCTAACCCTAACCCTAACCCTAACTCTAACCCTAAATCTCACCCTCACCCTAACACTCAGTCTAACCCTAACCCTAAACCTAAACCTCATCCTAACCCTAACCCTAACCCTCACCCTCACCCTCACCCTAACCGTAAACATAACCCTAACCCTAACAATAACGCAAACCCTAACCCTAAACATCACCCTAACATTTACCCTCACCCTAACACTAACCCTAGCGCTAACACTAACAATCACACTAAACCTAAACATCACCCTAACCCTAACCTCACTCTAACACTAACACTAAACCTCACCCTCACCCTAACCCTAACACCCATCCTCACCCTAACCTCACACTAACCCTAACACTAATCCTCAATCTAAACCTCACCCTCACCCTAACCCTAAACCTAACCCTCACCATAACCGTAACCCTCACACTTACCGTAACCCTCACCCTCAGCCTAACCCTCACCTTTACCCTTACCGTCACCCGCACCCTAAACCTCACCCTAACCCCAAACCTCTCCCTAACCCTAACTCTACACCTAAACCTCACCCTCACCCTAAACCTAACTCTAACACTTACCCTATCACTAAACCTCAGCCTCACCCTTTCCTTAACCCTCACACTCACCCTCACCGTAACCATAACCATAAACCTAACAATAACCCTAAACCTAACCCTAACCCTCACCCTAACCATAACGCTCACCCTAAACATCACCCTCAACCTAACACTTACCCTCACCCTAACACTAACCCTAACACTAACCCTAACCCTAACACTAACCCTAACCCTCACTCTAATCCTAAACCTCACCCTAACCGTAACCCTAACTCTAAACCTCACCCTCTTCCTAGCCCTCACACTAACCCTAATTCTAAACCTCTCCATCTCCCTAACCCTAGCCCTAATCCTCACCCTAAACCTCACACTAACCCTAACCTTAAACCTAATGCTCAATCAAACCCTCACCCTAACCTTAACCCTAACACTAAACCTAACCCTAACACACACACTCACCTTCACCCTAAATCTAACAATAACCCTAAACCTTACCCTAACTCATCCCCTAACTCTCACGCTAAACCTAACACTAACACTAAACCTAACCCTAAACCTCAAGCTCTCACCCTAACCATAACTCTAAATCTAAACCTAACGTTCACCCTAAACCTAACTCTAACCTTAACCCAATCCCTAAACCTCACCCTAAACCTAACACTAAACATCACCCTCACCCTCACCATAACCGTAACTCTAAACCTAACCCTAACAATAACCCTAACCCTAATGCTAACCCTCACCATAACAATAACCCTCACCCTCACCCTCACCCTAACCCTCAGCCTCGCCCTTACCCTCACCCTCACCCTAACCCAAACCCTCACCCTAAAACTAACCCTGACCCTAACACTAATCCTAACCCTAACACTAACCCTCACACTAATCCTAACCCTAACCTCACCCTAAACCTAACCCTAACTCTAACCCTCAACCTAACCCTAACCCTCACGCTCAACATAACCCTAACCCTAACATTCACCCTAACCCTAAACTTAACCTGAACCCTAACTCTCACCCTAACCCTAACCCTAATCCTCACCCTAACCCTAACCCTCACCCTCACCCTCAATGTAACCCTAAGCCTAACCCTAAATGTTACCTTAAACCTCACACTCACCCTATCCCTTACCCTAATCCTAATCCTTACCCTAAATCTAACCTGACCCTAAGCCTCAACTTAACCCTAACTCCAACCCTAAACCTCACCCTCACCATAACCCTATCCCTAACCCTAACTGTAAACCTCACCTTAACCCTAACCCTCACCATAGCCCTCACCCTAACCCTAATCCGAACCCTAACACTCATCTTATCCCTCCCCATAACCCTAATCCTAACCCTCGCCGTAACCCTAACCCTCACCCTCACCCTCAGCCTAAACTTAAGCCTAACCCTAACCCTAACCCTAACCATCACACTCACCCTAAACCTAACCCTAAACCTCACCCTAACCCTATACTTCACTCTCACGCTCACCCTCAGCCTAACCCTAAGCCTAACCCGTACCCTAACCCTAACATTCACACTCACCCTAAACCTAACCTTAATCGTAATCCTAATCCTAACCCTAACCCTAACCCTCACCCTCAACCTAACCCTCACCTTAAGCCTAAACCTAACATTAATTCTAAACCTAACCCTCACCCTCAGCCTGACCCTAACCCTAACTCTAACCCTAAACCTCACCTGACCCTAACCCTAAACCAAACCCTATCCCTCAGCCTCATCTGAACCATAACCCTAAACCTCACCCTCACCCTCACAGTAACCATAACCCTAATCCTAATGCTAACAATAACCCTAACTCTAACCCTAACCCTCGCCCTAACCATAACCCTCACCCTAAACCTAACACTCACCCTAACACTTACCCTCACCTTAACACTAACCCTAACCCTAATACTAACCCTCACACTAACCCTAGTCATCACCCAAACCCTAAACCTCACCCTAAGACTAACCCTAAACCTCACCCTCTCCCTAGCCCTCACCCTAAACCTTAACCCTCATCCTCACCCTAAACCTCACAGTAACCCTAACACTAATCCTCAATCTAACCCTCACCCTCACCCAAACCCTAAACCTAAACCTCACCCTAACATTAACCCTGACACTTAACTTAACCCTCACCCTAAGCCTAACTCTCAACTTTACACTTACCATCACCCCCACATTAACCCTAACACTAAATCTCACCCTAACCCTAACCCTAACCCTCACCCTCAACCTCACGCTCAGCCTAACCCTAAGCCTAAGCCTAAGCCTAACCCTCACCCTCACCCTCACCCACAGCCAAAACCTAAGGCTAACCCTAACCCTACTCCTAACCCTCACACTCACCCTGTCCCTAACCTTAATCCTAACCCTAACCCTAACCCTAACCTTCACCCTCAAACTCAGCCTAACCCTAACCCTAATTCTAACCCTAAACCTCACCCTCAGATTAACCCTAATACTAACCCTAACCCTAACCCTAACCCTCCCCCTAACTCTCACCCTAACCCTAACCGTAACACTAACCATAACCCTAAACCTCACCCTAACACTCACCCTAACTGTAACTCTAACCCTAAACGTCACCCTCACCATCACCCTAACCCTAACCCTCACCCTAACACTTACCCTCACCCTAACGCTCACGCTAACCCTCACACTCACCCTCACCCTAACCCTAATCCTAAACCTAACCCTAAAACAAAACCTCATCCTAACAATCCCCCTAACCCTAACTCTAACCCTAAACCTCACCCTCAAACTACCCCTAACCCTAGCCCTAAACCTCAACCTAAATGTCAGCCTAACCCTAACCCACACCCTCACACTCAACCTCACTGTAACTCTAAGCCTATCCCCAACAATAATACTAATCCTAACCCTAACCCTCAGCCTCACCCTCACCGCAAACTTAACCCTAACCATAATCCTTACAATAAGCCTAGCCCTAACCCTAACCATAACCCTAACCCTAACCCTAATTCTAAACCTAACCCTATCCCTAAGCCTAACCCTAACCCTAACTTCACACTCACCCTCACCCTAATCCGAATCCTAACCCTAACCGTATGCCTAAACCTAACCCTCACCATAACCCTCACCCTAGCCCTCACCCTCATGCTCGGCCTAAGCATAAGCATAAGCCTTAGCCTATTCCTAACCCTAACCCTCACACTAACCCTAACCCTAACACTAACCCTAACTCTAATCGTAAACCTCATGCTCACCCTAACCCTAACTGCAACTCCAACTCTAAAACTAACCCTAAACCTAACCCTAAAATAACCCTAACCCCAACCCTAAATCTACCCCTATATCTCATGCTCACCCTAAAGCTAACTCTAAACCTAACCCTAACACTAAAACTCACCGTAACCCTAACCTTAACTCTCAGGCTAAACCTAACCCTCACCCTCACCCTCACTCTCAGCCTAAACCTAAGGTTAACCCTAACCCTAACCCTAACCCTCACACTCACCCTAACCCTAACCCTAATCCTAATCCTAATCCTAGCCTTAACACTAACCCTCACCCTAACCCTCACCCTAACCCTCGCCCTAACCCTAACCCTAAAACTAACCCTCACCCTCAGCCTCACCCTAACCCTAATTCTAACACTAAACCTCAACCACACCCTAACGCTAACGCTAACCCTAACCCTAACCATAAAAATCCCCCTAATTCTCACCCTAACCCTAACACTAACACACTAACCTTAAAGCTCAACCTAACCTTCACCCTAAACCTAACTCTATCACTAAACCTCACCCTCACCCAACTCTCACATCAACTCTAACCCTCACCCTAACACTTACCCTCACCCTAACACTAACCCAACATTAACACTAACCCTCAAACTAACCCTAAACTTAACCCTAACCCTAAACCTCAACCTAACCCTCACCCTCACCTTAACCGTAATACTAACCCTATGCCTAACCCTTACCCAAACCGTCGCCTTAACCATATATTTAACCTAAAACCTCACCCTAACCCTAACCCTAAGCCTAACCCTAACCCTAACCCTAATGCTAAACCTAACCCTAACCCTAACCCTAAAAGTAAGCCTAATGCTCAGCCTCACCCTCACCTTAACCCAAACCCTAACCCTAACCCACACCCTAACCCTCACCCTAACTCTCAGGCTAACCCTAACCCTAACCCTAACCCTAACAATCACCCTCACCCTAACCCTAATCCTAAACCTAACCCATTTCCTAACCCTAACGCTCACCCTAACCTTCACCCTAGCCTCACCCTAACCCTAATCCTAACCCTAAACCTCATCCTAACCCTCACCCTAACCCTAACCCTCACCCTAACCCTAACTCTCACCCTCACGCTCATGCTCGGCCTAAGCATACGCCTAAGCCTAACACTAACCCTAACCCTATACCTAACCTTCACCCTAACCCTAACCCTAACACTAACTCTAACTCTAACCCTAAATATCACACTCACCCTATCCCTAAATCTAACCCTAACCCTCACACTAACCATTACACTCGCCCTTTCCCTAACCCTCACCCTAACACTTACCCTCACATTAACACTAAATCTAACAATAACATTAAGGCTCACCATAACCCTAACCCTCATTCTCACCCTAAACCTCACACTAACCCTAATACTAATCCTCAATCTAACCCTCACCCTCACCCTAACCCTAACACTAACCCTCACCCTAACCCTAACACTAACACTCACCCTAACCCTAACCCTCACTCTTACCGTAACCCTCACCCTCAGCCTAACCCTCAACTTTACCCTTAACGTCACCCCCACCCTAACCCGCACTCTAACCATAACCCTAACCCTAACCCTCACCTTAACCCTAGCTCTACACCTAAACCTCACCCTCATGCTAACACTAACTCTAACCCTAACACTAAACCTCACCCTAAGCCTAATCCTAACCCTTACCCACACTGTCACCGTAACCGTAACACTAACCCAAACCCTAACAATAAACCTAAACCTAACCCTAACCTTCAACATAAACTTAACACTCATCTGAACCCTAAACCTCACCCTAACACTTACCCTCACCCTTACACTAACCCTAACACTAACACTAACCCACACTCTAACCTTAAACCTCACCCTAATTCTAAACCTCACCCTAACCCTAACCCTAAACCTAACCCTCACCCTCACCCTAGCACTCACCCTAACCCTAATTCTAACCCTCACTCTCACCCTAAACCTAACCCTCATCCTCACCCTAAAGCTCACACTAACCTTAAACCTAATCCTCAAACTAAAGCTCACCCTAACCCTTATCCTAACCCTAAACCTAAAACTAAATTTCACCCTTATCTTAAACCTCACCCTCAGCCTAAACTTCACCTTTACCCTTACCATCATCCTCACCCTAACCCTCACCCTAACCCTAAATCCCATCCTAACCCTCACCCTAAGAGTAAACCTAACCATCACCCTAACACTAACCCTCACCCTCACCCTCACGCTCAGCCTAACCCTAAGCCTAAGCCTAAACCTTACCCTAACCCTCACCCTCACCCTAGCCTTCACCTGAAACCTAATCCTAACCCTAACCCTCATCCTAACACTCACACTAACCCTAACCCTAACCATTACCATAAGCCTAATCCTCAACCCCACCCTCACCCTCAGCCTAACCTTAAGCCTAAGCCTAAGATTAACCCTAACCCTCACACTCACACTCAAGCTAAACCTAATCCTAACCCTAACCCTAACCATAACCCTAAACCTCAACCTAACCTTCACCCTACACTTAACCCTAACCCTAACACTAACACTAACCCTCAACCTAACCCTCCAACTAACCCAAAATCTAACACTAAACTTCACCCTCACCCTAAAACTAATCCTATCTATAACCCTAAACCTCACCCTAACGCTAACCCTAATCCTCACCCTCACCCTCACCTTAACCATCAGGATAACTCTAACCCTAACCCTAACAATAACACTAATCCTAACCCTAAACCTAACCATAACCTGAACACTAATCCTAACACTCACCCTCACCCTAAACCTAATCCTAACCCTAACCCTCACCCTAACCCTAACCCTCACCATCACTGTAACCTTAATCCTCAACCTAACCATAACCCTAACCCTAAACCTTAACCTAACACTAACCCTAACCCTCACCCTCATCCTAGACCTCACCCTTACCCTAATCCTAACCCTAATCCTCATCCTAACCCGCACACCAACCCTAACCCTAACCATCACTCTAACACTAACCTTAACCCTCAACCTAACCCTAAACCTCACGCTCACCCTAACCCTAACCCTCACCCTAACCCTGAACTTAACCGAACCCTAACACTCACCCTAACCCTAACCCTAACCCGAACCCTAACTCTAACCCTTACCCTCACCCTCACCCTCAGCCTAACCCTAAGGCTAAGCCTAACCCTAACCGTAACTGTCAAACTCACCCTAAACCTTACCCTAATCCTAATAGTAACCCTAAGCCTAACCCTCAACCTAAACCTAACCCTCAACCTAACCCTAACTCTAACACTAACCCTAACCCTCAACCTCAGCCTCAAGTTAAACCTACCTCTAAATCTCACCCTCACCCTAACCCTAACCCTAACACTAAACCTCACCCTAATCCTAAGCTAAACCTCACCCTCACCCTAGCCCTCACCCTAACCCTAATCCTAAACTTAACCTTATTCCTAAACCTCAAACTAACCCTCACCCTCACCATAAACCTAAGACTAACACTAACCCTCAACCTCACCCTAACCCTCCACTTAACCCTAACTCTAACCCTAAACCTCATCCTCACCCTAACTCTAAACCTAAACCTAACCCTAAACCTCACCCTAAAACTCAAACTAACACTAACCCTCACCCTCACCCTCAACCTCACCGTAAATCTAACAATAACCCTAAGAATAACACTAACCCTAACCATAGCCATAACCCTAACAATAACTGACACCCTCAGCCTCAACCTCACAGCAAACATAACCCTAAACATAACACTAACAATAACCCTAACCCTAACCCTAATCTTAACTCTAATCCTCACCGCCACCATCACCCTCAGCCTAACATGAAGCCTAATCCTAACCCTAACCCTAACCCTAAACCTCACCGTAACGCTAACCCTAACCCTCACCCTAAAACTAACACTAACCCTAACACTAAACCTAACCCTAATTCTCAGCCTCACCCTCACCCTAACCCAAACCCTAACCCTAACCCTCACCCTAACCCTAAGCCTATATCTAACCCTAAAGCTCACCCTCACCCTAACCCTAACCCTAAACCTAACCCTTAACCCCACACTAACCATAACACTAACCCTCAACCGCACCCTCACCCTCAAAGGAACTCTAACCCTAACCCAAACAATAACACTAACCCTAAACCTAATCATCACCTTAACCCTAATCCTCACCCCTATCCTCACCCTCAGCCTAACCCTAAGACTAAACCTAACCCTCATCAAACCCTCAAACTCACTCTCACCCTATCCCTAATACTAAATCTAACCCTATCCCTAAACCTCAACCTACCCTTCATCTTCACCCTAACCCTAACACTAACCCTATCCCCTAAATCTCAACCTAACCCTCACCCTCACCCTAACCCTAACACTAACCCTAACCCTAAACTTCATCCTAACCCTCCCCCAAACACTAACTCTAACCCTAAACCTCACCCTCACCCTCACCCTAACCCTAACCCTAACCCTAAACCTCAACCTAACACTAACCCTCACCCTCAACCTCAACCTCACCGTAACTCTAATCCTATCCCTAACAATAACACTAACCCTAACCCTATCCTTAACCATAACCCTCACGCTCAGCCTCACCCTCACTGCAAACTTAACCCTAACCATAACACTAAAAATAATCCTAACCCTAACCCTAACCCTAACCCTAAACCTCACCCCCACCCTCACCCTCAGCCTAACCCTAAGCCTATCCCTAACCCTAACCCTAACCCTAAATGTAAACCTAACCCTAACCCTAACACTAACACTAACACTAACCCTAAACTTACCCCTAACACAAACCCTAACCCTAATCCTCAACCTAACCCTAAGCCTATCCCTAACCCTAACCCTAACCCTCATACTCAGTCTCACCCTAAACCAAATCCTAAAGCTAACCCTATCCCTAAACCTAACCCTCAACCTAACCCTCACACTTGCCCTCACCCTAAACCTAACCCTAACCCTCACCCTAACCCTAATCATAACCCTCCCCCTCATGTTCGGCCTAAGCCTAAGCCTAAGCCTAAGCCTAAACCTAACCGTAACACTCAACCTATCCCTAAACCTAACACTAACTCTAACTCTAACCCTAAATCTCACCCTCACCCTAAGCCTAACTCTAACCCTAACCCGAAACCTAAACCTCATCCAAAACCTAACCCTAAACCTAACCATCACCCTAATTTTTACCCTCACCCGAAAACTAACCCTAACGCTAACACTAACACTCACAGTAACCCTAATAATCACCCTAACCCTAAACCTCACCCTAACACTAACCCTAACCCTCTTCCTCACCCTAGACCTCAGCCTAAGCCTAACCCTCATTATCACCCTAAACCTCACACTAACCCTAACACTAATCCTCAATCTAACCCTCACCCTCACCCTAACCCTAAACCTAAACCTCACGCTAACCCTAACCCTCACCCTTACCGTAACCCTCACCCACAGCCTAACCCTCACTTTTACCCTTACCGTCATCCGCACCATAACATTCACCCTAACCCTAAATCTACACCTAAACCTCACCCTCACCCTCACCCTCACCCTAACTCTAACCCTTACCCTTACACTAAACCTCACCCTAACCCTATCCCTAACCCTCAGCCTCACCCTCAACCTCAGCCTAACTCTAACCCTAAGCATAACCCTAACACTAAGGCTCACACTCACCCTCACCCTAAACCTAACCTAACCCTGACCCTAACCTTAACCCTAACACTAACGCTAACCCTAACCCTCAAACTAACCCTAACCCTCTTCCTCACCCGAAACCTCACACTAACTCTAACTCTAACCCTAATCTCCAATCTAACCCTTACCCTAACCATAACACTCACCCTAACCCTAACCCTCACCCTAACACTTACCCTCACCCTAACACTAACCCTAACGCTAACACTAACCCTAACACTAACCCTAACCCTCACCCTAATCCTAAACTTCACCCTAACCCTAACCCTAACTCTAACCCTCACCCTCACCCTAGACCTCACCCTAACCCTAATTCTAACCCTAACCCTGACCATAACCCTAACACTCATCCTCACGCTAAACCTCACACTAACCTAACTCTAAACCTAATCCCCAATCTAACCCTCACCCTAACCCTCAAACTAATCCTAAACTTCACCCTCACCTTCACCCTCAGCCTAAACCTAAGGCTAACCATAACCCTAACCCTAAACCTCACACTCACCCTCACCCTATCCCAAATCCTAATCCTAATCCTAACCCTAACACACACCCTCAACCTCAGCCTCAACCTAACCCTAATTCTAACCCTAAACCTCACCCCACCCTCACCCTCAGCCTAACCCAAAGAATAACCCTAAGCGTAACCCTAACCCTAACACTCACCATAACCCTAACCCTAATCCTAACACTAAACCTAACCCTAACCCTAACCCTCGCACTCAATCTTACCCTAAACCTAATCCTAGCCCTAACCCTATACCTAACCCTAACCCTCACCCTACACCTCAACCTAGCTCTCTGCCTAACCCTAATCCTAACCCTAAACCTCATCCTAACCCTCACCCTAAACCTAACCCTAACCCGAACCCTAACCCGAACCCTAACCCGAACCCTCATGCTGAGCCTAAGCCTAAGCCTAAGCCTAAGCCTAAGCCTAAACCTAAACCCAACCCTCACCCTAACCCTAACCCTAACCCTTACCGTAACCCTCACCCTCAGCCTAACCCTCAACTTTAGCCTTAACGTTATCCCCAACCTAACCCGCAACCTAACCCTAACCGTCACCCTAACCCTAACACTATACCTAAACCTCACCCTCACTCTAACCCTAAACCTAACACTAAGACTAAACTTCACCCTAGCCCTAAACCTAAACCTCACCCTCTCCCTCTCCCTCAACATAACTCTAAACCTAATGCTAACAATAACACTAATCCTAACACTAAACCTAAACCTAACCCTAATCCTAACACTCACCCTCACCCTAACACTAATCCTAACCCTAACCCTCACAGTAACCCTAACTCTCACCCTCACCGTAACCCTAACCCTCAACCTAACCCTCACACTAACCCTAACCCTAACCTTAAACCTTAATCTAACACTAACCATAACCCTCACCCTCACCCTAGCCCTCAAGCAAACTCTAATCCTAACCCTAATCCTCACCCTTACCCTCACCCTAACCCTAAAACCCACCCTAACCTTAACCCTAACCCTAACCCTAAACCTAACTCTAATCCTCACACTCAACATAACCCTAACCCTAAACCTCACCCTAAGCCTAAACTTAACCGAACCATAAATCCCACCCTAACCCTCACCCTAATCCTAATCCTCACCCTCCCCTCACCCTCAGCCTAACCCTAAGCCTAAGCCTAACCCTAACCCACACACTCACCCTAACCCTTACCTAATCCTAATTGTAACCCTAAGCCTAACCCACACCCTTATCCTAAACCTCACCCTAACCCTAAATCTAACCCTAACCCTAACCCTAACCCTAAACCTCAGCCTCACCCTAACCCTAACCCTAACTCTAAACCTCACCCTAACCCTAATCCTAAACCTCACCCTGTCCCGAACCCTCACCCTAACCCTATTCCTCACCCTAACCCTCATCCTAACACTCACCCTAACACTAACCCTAACACTCAAACTCACCCTAACCCTAATCCTAACCATAAACTTCAACCTAAACCTAACCCTAACTCTAACCCTAACTCGATCCCAAACTCTCACCCTAAGCCTAACCCTGACCCTCACCCTAACCCTAAACCTCACCCTTACCATAACTCTCACCCTCAGCCTAACCCTCACGTTTACCCTTACCATCACTCCCACCCTCAGTCTCACCCTAACCCTAATTGTAACCCTAAACCTCACCCTCACCCTCACCCTCAGCCTAAACCTAAGGCTAACCCTAACCCTAACCCTTACCCTCACACTCACCCTAACCCTAACCCAAAACCTAATCCTAACCCTATCTCTAACCCTCACCCTCAGCCTCAACCTAACCCTAATTCTAACCCTAAACCTCACCCCCACCCTCACCGTGAGCCTAACGAAAAGCCTAACCCTAAGCCTAAACCTAACCGAACCCTCACCGTAACCCTTACCCTAACCCTAACACTAACCTTAACCATAAACCTAACCCTCACACTCACCCTTACCCTAACCTTAATCCTAAACCAAACCAATACCTAACCCTAACCCTCACCCTAAACCTCTTCCTAGCTCTCATCCTAACCCTAATTCTAACCCTAAACCTCATCCTAACCCGAACCCGAACCCGAACAAGAACCCTCACCGACATGCTGGGCCTAAGCATAAGGCTAAGTCTTACCCTAACCCACACCCTCTCCTCAGCCCTAACCCTAACCCTAAACCTAACCATCACCCTAACCCTAATCCTCAACCCCACCCTCACCATCAGCCTAAGCCTAATCCTAAGCCTAATGGTAAACCTAACACTCACACTCACCCTCACCCTAACCTTAATCCTATCCTAAACCTAACCCTAAACCTAACCTTCTCCCTAACTCTCACCTAACCCTATGCCTAACACTAACCCTAAACCTAACCCTCAACCTAACCCTCACCCTCCCCCTAACCTTAACCCTAAACCTCACCCTCACTCTAACCCTAACTGTAACCCTAACCCAAACCCTAAAACTCACCCTAACCATAACCCTAACCCTCACCCTCACCCTCACCGCAACCATGACCCTAAACCTAAGCCTAACAATAACTGAACCCCAATTCTAACCATCACCCTAACCATAACTCTCACCCTAACCCATACCGTCACCCTAACACTTACCATCCCCCTAAGACTAACCCTAACCCTAACACTAACCCTCACACTAACCCTAACCCTAACCCTAACCCTAAACCTCAAACTAACCCTCACCCTAAACCTAACCCTACCACTAACCCTAACCCTAACCCTCAACCAAACCCTCACCCTCACCGTAACTCTAACCCTAACCCTAACAATAACACTAACCCTAACCTGAACCATCACCCTAACCCTAATCCTCACCCCCAACCTCACCCACAGCCTAACCCAAAGCCTAAGCCTAATCCTAACCTTAACCCTCAAACTCACCCTAACCTTAACCCTAATCTTAAACCTAAACCTATCCCTAAACCTCAACCTAACCCTCACCCTTACCCTAACTCTAACACTAACCCTAAACCTAAACTTCACCCTAACCCACACCGTAACCCTAAGTCTAAACCAAAACCTCACCCTCACACTAACCTTAACACTAACCATAACCCTAAACCCCACACTAAACCTAACCTTCACCCTCACCCTCAACCTCACTGTTACTCTAACCCTAACCCTAAAAATAACACTAATCCTAACCCTAACATTAACCATAAACATAACCCTCACCCTCATCCTCACCCTCACCTCAAATATAACCCTAACCATAACACTAAAAATAACCCTAACCCTAAGCCTATGCCAAACCCTAATTCTAATCCTCACCCCCACCCTCACCCTCAGCCTAACCCTAAGCCCAACCCTATCTCTAACCCTAAACCTAAACATCACCTTAACCCTAACCCTAACACTAACCCTAACACTAACCCTAAACCTAAACCAAACCCTAAACCTAACCCTAATCCTCAGCCTCTACCTCACCCTAACCCTAACCCTAACCCTAACCCTCACCCTAAATCTAAGCCTAACCCTAACCCTAACCCTAACACTCACATTCAACCTCACCCTAACCCTAATCCTAAACCTAACCTTATCCCAACCCTAAAACTCATCCTAACCCTCACCCTAAACCTAACCCTAACCCTAAGCCTAACCCTCACCCTCACCTCAAATATAACCCTAACCAT
This sequence comes from Dipodomys merriami, assembly GCF_024711535.1. Taxonomy (NCBI): domain Eukaryota; kingdom Metazoa; phylum Chordata; class Mammalia; order Rodentia; family Heteromyidae; genus Dipodomys; species Dipodomys merriami. Next base: position 1,006,056 of record NW_027204448.1, on the reverse strand, counting down.
AACACTAAAAATAACCCTAACCCTAAGCCTATGCCAAACCCTAATTCTAATCCTCACCCCCACCCTCACCCTCAGCCTAACCCTAAGCCTAACCCTATCTCTAACCCTAAACCTAAACATCACCTTAACCCTAACCCTAACACTAACCCTAACACTAACCCTAAACCTAAACCAAACCCTAAACCTAACCCTAATCCTCAGCCTCTACCTCACCCTAACCCTAACCCTAACCCTAACCCTCACCCTAAATCTAAGCCTAACCCTAACCCTAACCCTAACACTCACATTCAACCTCACCCTAACCCTAATCCTAAACCTAACCTTATCCCAACCCTAAAACTCATCCTAACCCTCACCCTAAACCTAACCCTAACCCTAAGCCTAACCCTCAACCTCAGGCTCAGCCTAAGCCTAAGCATAAGCCTAAGCCTAACCCTAACCCCAACCCTAAGCCTAACCCTAACCCTAAACCTAACCATCACCCTAACCACAACCCTCACCCAAACCCTAACCTTCACCCTAATATTATCCTCACCCTAACACTAAACCTAACGCTCACACTAATCCTCACCTTCACCCTAGCCCTCACCCTAACCCTAACCCTCACCCTCACTATCAGTGTAACCCTAAGCCTAACCCTAACCCTAAACCTAACACTCATGCTCACCCTAACCCTTACCCTAAACCTAACCCTAACCCTAACCCACACCCTCAGGCTCACCTTAACCCTAAATCTAAAACTAACCCTAAACCTCACCCTAACCCTAACCCTAAAAGTCACCGATACCATAGAACTCACCCTAACCCTAATCCTAACCATAACCATAATCCTAACCCTCCTCATAACCCTAACCTTAACAATCACCCAAACCCTAACCCTCACTCTCACCTTCACCCTCAGCCCAACCCTAAGCCTAACCCTAAACCTAACCCGCACACTCACCTTAACCCTAACCCTAACCCTAATCTTAACCCTAACCCTAACCTCACCCTCACCTAAACTCTCACCCTAAACTAAACCTAAACGTAACACTAACCCTAACCCTAACGATAACCCTAACCCTCACCTTCATCCTCACCCTAACACTAACTCTAACCCTAAACCTCACCCTCACCCTAAACCAAACCTTAACCCTAAAACTCACACTAAACCTAACCCTAAATCTCACCCTCACCCTAGCCCTTACCCTAAAAATAACCCTCACCTTAATCCTAACGCTCACCCTAACCCTTATCCTAACCCTAATCGTAACCCTAGTGCTCATCCTAACCCTCACCCTAACCCTAACCCTCACACTCAACCTAACCCTCAGCCAAACCCTAAGCCTAACCTTAAACCTAACCCTAACACACACACTCACCCACACCCTAAGCCTAATCCTATCCCTAAACCTAAACCTATTCCTAAATCTCTCCGGAACTCTCACCTAACCCTAAACCTAACACTAACCCTCACCCTAACCATATCCCTCACCCTAACCCTAACCTTCACAGTAACACTTATCCTCACCCTAACACTAACCCTAACGCTAAAACTAACGCTCACACTAATCCTCACCATCACCCTAGCCCTTAACCTAACCCTAACCCTCATCTACACCCTAAACCTCACACTAACCCTACCACTAATCCTCAATCTAACCCTCACCTTCACCCTAACCTAACACTAACCCTGACCTTAACCCTAACCCTAACCCTAACCCTAACCCTAACCCTCACCCTTACCGTAATCATCACCCTCAGTTAAAACCTCACATTTACACTTACTGTGACCCCACCCTAAACCGCACCCTAACCCTAACCAACACCTAACCTCACCCTAAACCTAACCCTAACACTCACCCTAAACATAAACCTCACCCTAACCCTAACCCTCACCCAAACACTTACCCTCAATTAACACTAACCCTAAACCTAACACTAAAGCTCACACTAACCCTAACCCTAATCCTAATCCTAAACCTCACCATAACCCTAACCCTAAAACTAATCCTCACCCTCACCCTTGCCCTCACCCTAACCCTAATTCTAACCCTCACCCTCACCCTAAACCTAACCCTCATCCTCACCCTAAACCTCACACTAACCCTAAACCTAATCCTCAATCTAACCCTCACCCTAAGCCTAACCCTAACATTTACCCTAACACTAACCCTCACCCTAACCATCCCCCTAACCCTATATTTAACCTTAAACCTCAACCTCACCCTAAACCTAACACTAACCCTAAACTCCACCCTAACCTTAAACCTAACCCTCACCCACACCCTCACCCTCACCATAACTCTAACCCTAACCCTAAGAATAACACTAACCCTAAACCGAACCATCACCCTAACCCTCATTCTCAACCCCTCACCCTAACCCTAATCCTATCCCTAAACCTAACGCTAATCCTAACCCTCACCCTAACTCTCACCTAAACCTAACCTTAACACTAACCCTAACCCTAACCCTCAACCTGAACCTCACCCTACCCCTAACCCTAACCCTAAACCTCACCCTCACTCTAACCCTAACTCTAACCCTAATCCAAACCCTAAACCTCACCCTAACCCTAACCCTAACCTTCACCCTCACCCTCAGCACAACCATGACACTAAACTTAACCCTAACAGTAACCCTAACCCTAATCCTAACCGTCACCCTAACAATAAACCTCAGCCTAACCCATACCCTTACCCTAACAATTACCATCCCCCTAAAACTAAGCCTAACCCTAACACTATACCTCACACTAACCCTAACCCTAACCCTAACCTTAAACCTCAACCTAATTCTCACCCTCAACCTAATCCTAACACTAACCATAAACGTAACCCTCACACTAACCCTCACCCTAACCCTATATCTAATCCTAAACCTCATCCTCACCCTTACCCTAACCCTAACCCTAACCCTCATCCTCACCCTAAACCTCACACTAACCCTAACACAAATCCTCAATCTAACCCTCACCATCACACTAACCCTAACACTAACCCTCACCCGAACCCTAACCCTCAACCTTACCGTAAACATCACCCTCAGCCTAACCCAAAGGTTTACCCTTACCATCACCCCCACCCTAACCCGCACCCTAACCCTAAACAACATCCTAACCCTCACCCTAAAACTAACCCTAACCCTAACCCTCACCCTAACCCTAACCCTCACCCTAACCCTAAACCTCACCCTAACACTTACCCTCACCCTAACTCTAACCCTAACCCTAACACTAACGATCACACTAACACTAACCCTCACCCTAGTCCTAAACCTTACCATAACCCTAACCATAAACCTAACCCTCACCCTCACCCTAGCCCTCACCCTAACACTAATTCTAACCTTCACCCTCACCCTAACCCTAACCCTCATCCTCACCCTATACCTCACACTAATACTAAACCTAATCCTCATTCTAACCCTCAACCTAACCCTAACACTTACCCAAACCCTAACCCTCAACCTAACCATCCCCCTAACCCTATATTTAACCCTAAACCTCACCCTCAACCGAACCCTAACACTAAAACTAAACCCCATCCTAACCCTAACCCTAACCCTCACCCACAACCTCACCCTCACCGTAACTCTAACCCTAACCCTAAAAATAACACTAACCCTAAACCGAACCATCACCCTAACCCTAATCCTCACACCCACTGTCACCCTCAGCCTAACCCTAAGCCTAAGCCTAACCCTCACCCTAGCCCTCACACTCACCCTCACCCCAACCCTAATACTAAACCTAACTCTATCCCTAAAACTCAAATTACCCCTCAACCTCACCCTAACCCTAACACTAACCCTAACCCTAAACCTCAATCTAACCCTCCCCCTAACCTTAACTCTAACCCTAACCCTCACCATCACCCTCAAACTCACCATAAATCTAACCCTAACAATAACACTAACCCTAACCCTAAATCTAACCCTCAACCTTAGCCTCACTCTCACCAAAAATTTAACCGTAAACATAATACTAACAATAACCCTAACCCTAAACCTAAACCTAATCCTCAACCCCACCCTCAACTTCAGCCTAACCCTAAGTGTATTCCTAAACCTAACCCTAACCGTAACCCTCACTGTAAACCTAACACTAACACTAAACCTAACCCTAAACCTAACCCTAACCCTAACACTAACCCTAATCCTCATCCTCATCCTCACCCTAACACAAACTCTAACCCTAAACCTCAACCTAACCCTAAGCCTAACCTTAAACCTAACGCTCAAACTCACCCTCACCCTAACCCTACTCCTAAACCTAACCCTTAACCTAACCCTCACCCTAGTACTCAACCTAACCCTAATCATAAAACTAAACCTCATCCTAACCCTCACCCTAACCCTAACCCTAACTTTCACCCTAACCTAACCCTCACCATCATGCTAGGCCTAAGCCTAAGACTAACCCTAACCCCAACCTCACAATAACACTAACCCTAACTCTAACCGTAAACCTCGCTCTCAACCTAACTCTAACTCTAACCTTAACTCTAAACCTAAAACTCATCCTAACCCTACCCTAACCCTCACCCTCAACCTCACCGTAACCGTAACCCTAACCCTAAAACCTAACCCTAAACTTCAACCTAACCATAACCCTCACCCTCAAACTAACCCTCACCCTAACACTTACCCTCACCCTAACACTAACTCTAACCCTAACACTAACCCGAACCATCACCCTGACCCTAAAACTCACCCTAAACCTAAACCTAACCCTCACCCTCACCCTAGCCCTCACCCTAACCCTAAACCTAATCCTCATACTAAAACTCACACTAACCCTAACACTAATCCTCAATCTAACCCTCACCCACACCCTTCCCCTAACCCTAACCCTCACCCTAAACCTAACCCTCACTCTACTGTAATCCTCAGCCTCAGCCTAACCCTCATGTTTACCCTTAACATCACCCCCACCCTAACCCTTACCCTAACCCTCAACCTAACCCTAACCCTAACCCTAACTCTACCTCTAAACCTCACCCTCACCATAACCTTAACTCTAACCCTAACCCAAACACTAAACCATACCCTGACCCTAAACATCACCGTTACCTTAACCCTCACCCTCAGCCTAAACCTCACCTTTAAACTTACCATCATCCTCACCCTAAACCTCACCCTAAACATAAACCTCATCCTAACCCTCACCTTAACCGTAAACCTAACCATCAACTTAACACTAACCCTCACCCTCAACCTCATGCTCAGCCTAACCCTAAGCCTAAGCCTAACCCTTACCCTTACCCTAACCCTCACCCTCACCCTATACCTCACCCTAACCCTAATCCTAACCCTCACCCTCACCATAGACCTCACCCTAACCCTAATCCTAACCCTAACCGTCATCCTAACCCTCACCCTAACCCTAACCCGCACCCTCACCCTCACCCTAACCCTAATCCTAACGCTAACCCTCAACCTAACCCTAACCCTCACCCTCATCGTAACCCTTACCCTAACCCTCACCCTAACACTAAACTTAACCAGAAAACTATCAGCCTAATCCTAACCCTAACCCTCACCCTAACCATAACCCTAAACCATATCCTCACCCTAGCCCTCACCCTAACCCTAATTCTAACCCTAACCATCATCCTAACCCTCCCCGTAACCCTAAAACTAACCCTCACCCTAACCCTAACTCTCAGCCTCAACTTCACGCTCGGCATAAAATTAAGCCTCACCCTAAACCTAACCCTAACACAAACACTCACCCTCACCCTAACCCAAATCCTAACTCTAACGATAACACTAACTCTCCCCCTAACTCTCACTCTAATCCAAACCCTAACACTAACCCTAACCCTAAACCTAACTCTCACCCTAACCCTAACTCTAACCCTAAACCTCACACTCAAACTAAACCTCACGCTCACCCTAACCCTAATCCTCACCCTCACCCTCACCGTAACCTTAACCTTAAACCGAACCTTAAAAATAACCCTAACCCTAATCCTAACCCTCACCCTCACCATAACCCTCACCTAACCCAAACCCTCACCCTAACACTTACCCTCACCCTTACACTTAACCCTAACCTTAACACTAACCCTCACACTAACACTAACCCTAAATCTAACACTAAACCTCACCCTCACCCTAACCCTAACCCTAACCGTAAACCCCACCCTAACCCTAAACCTAACCCTCACCCTAACCCTCACCCTAACCCTAATCCTACCACTAACCCTAACTGTAACCCTAAACCTCACTCTCACCCTAACCATAATTCTAACCCAAACCCTAAACCTAAATCTCATCCTAACCCTAATCCTAAGCCTCAACCTCACCCTCATCTTAATCATAACCCTAGCACTAACCCTAACCCCTACCCTCATACTAAGCTTTCCCCTAACCCTAACCCTCACCCTAAGCCTCAGTCTAACCCTAACTCTAACCCTAACCCTAACCCTCACCCTAAACATAACCCTCACCCTAACCCTAACCCTCACCCTAACCCTCATCCTCACCCTAAACCTCACACTAAGCCTAACCCTAATCCTCAATCTAACCTTCACCCTAACCCTAACTCTAACCCTTTCCCAAACCCTAAACCTAAACCTAATTCTCACCCTTATCTTAACCCTCATCCTCAGCCTAAACTTCACCTTTACCCTTACCATCATCCTAACTCTAAACCTCCCTCTGACCCTAAACCTCGTCCTAACCCTCACCCTAACCATAAACCTAACTATCACCCTAACCCTAACCCTCACCCTCAACCTTAAGTTCAGCCTAACCCTAAGCCTAAGCTTTACCCTTACCCTAACCTCACCCTCACCCTAGCCCTCACCCTAAACCTAATCCTATACCTAACCCTCATTCTAACCCTCACCCTAATCCTAAACCTAACCCTCACCCCCACCCTCACCGTAATCATAACCCTACCCCTTACCCTAATAACCCTAAACCTAACCCTAACCCTCATCCTAACCCTCCCCCTAACCCTAACCCTCACCCTCAGCCTCACCCTAAGCCTAACTCTAACATTAAACCTCAACCTCACCCTAACCCTAACACTAACCATAACCAAAAACCTCACCCTAACGCTAACCCTAAATCTCACCCTCACCCTAGACCTTACCCTAACCCTAATCCTAACCCTAACCCTCATTCTAAACCTCCCCCTAAACCTCACCCACAGCCTAACCCTAAGCCTAAACTTAGACCTAACCTTAACACACACCCTCACCCTCACCCTAAACCTAATCGTATCCCTAAAACTAACCGTAACCCTAACCCTCCAACTAACTCTCACACTAACCCTAACCCTAACCCTAACTCTAACCCTAACCAAAACCCTAAACCTCAACCTAAACCTAAACCTAACCCTCACCCTCACCTTCACCGTAACCGTAACCCTAAACCTAACCCTAACAATAACCCTAACAATAAACCTAATCCTCACCCTCACCCTCAGCCTATACCTAAGCCTAAGCATAACCTTCACCTTCACCCTCACACTCACACTCAACCTAAACCTAATCCTAAACCTAACCATATCCCTAAACCTCGCCTAACCCTATCTCTCATCCTAACCCTAACACTAACCCTTACTCTAAAACTTACCCTAACCCTCCCCCTAACCCTAACTCTAAACCTAAACCCCACCCTCACCCTAACCCTAACCCTATCCCTAACCATAAACCTCACCCTAACCCTAACCCTCATCCTCACCCTCAACCTCACCGTAACTCTAACCCTAACCCTAACCCTAACCCTAACCCTAACTCTATCCCTAACCCTAAACCTAAACCTCATCCAAACCCTAACCCTAACCCTCACCCTAACCCTAACCCTAACCCTAACTCTATCCCTAACCCTAAACCTAAACCTCATCGAAACCCTAACCCTAACCCTCACCCTAACACTTACCCTGACCCTAACACTAAACCTAACGCTAACACTAATGCTCACACTAACCCTAACCATCACCCTAAACCTAAACCTCACCCTAACACTAACCCTAACCCTCAACCTCACCCTAGCCCTCACCCTAACCCTAACCCTCATCCTCACCATAAACCTCACACTAACACAAACACTAATCCTAAATCTAACCATCAACATCACCCTAACCCTAACCCTCACCCTCAGCCTATCCCTCAAATTTGCCATTACCATCAACCCCACCCTAACTCGCAACCTAACCCTAACCCTCACCCTAACCTTCACCCTAACCCTAACTCTACCCCTAAACCTCACCCTCACCCTAACCCTACCTCTAAACCTAAATCTAACACTAAACCTCATCCTAACCCTAACCCTAACCATGACTCTCACCCTCACTCTAACCCTAAATCTCACCCTAACACTTACCCTCACCCTAACACTAACCCTAACCCTAACACTAACCCTCACACTAACCCTAAACCTCACCCTAATCCTAAACCTCACCATAACCCTAACACTAACCCTAACCCGAACCCTCACCCTAGCCCTCAACCTAATCTTAATTCTAACCCTCACCCTCACCCTAACCCTAACCCTCATCCTCACCCTAATCTCACACTAAACCTAACCCTAATCCTCAAACTAAAGCTCACCCTGACCCTAACCCTAACCCTTACCCTAACCCTAACCCTCACCCTAACCCAAACCCTCACCCTAACAATTACCCTAACCCTAACACTAACCCTACCCTAACACTAACCCTCAAACCAACGCTAATCCTAACGATAACCCTAAACCTCAACCTAACCCTCAACTCACCCTAACCCTAACACTAACCCTAACCCTAAACCCCACCCTAACCCTAACCATAACTGTCAGCCTTCGCCTCACCCTCACCACAAAATTAACCCTAACCAAAACACTAAAAATAACCCTAAACCTAACCCTAACCCTCACCCTAATCCTCACCCCCACCCTCACCCTCAGCCGAACCCTAAGCCTAAACCTAACCCTAACCCTAACCCTCACCATAACCCTAACCTTAAACCTAACCCTAACCCTAACCCTAAACCTAAAGCTAACCCTAACCTTAAACCTAACCCTAATCGTCAGCCTCACCCTCACCCTAACACAAACCCTAATCCTAACCCTCAACCTAACCCTAAGCCTAATCCTAACCCTAACCCTAACCCTAGTACTCACCCTCACCGTAACCCTAATCCAAAACCTAACCCTATCCCTTAACCTAACCCTCACCATAACCCTCACCCTAGCCCTAACCCTAACCCTAATCCTAACCCTAAAACTCATCCTATCCCTCACCATAACCCTAAACCTAACCCTGACCCTAACCCGAACCCTAACCCTCACCCTCATCCTCGGACTAAGCCTAAAACTAAGCCTAAGCCTAACACTAACCCTAACCCTTACCCTAACACTAACCCTAACTGTAAAAGTAAACCTCACTCTCACACTAACCCTAACTCTAACCCTAAACATAAACCTAAAACTCACCCTAACCCTAAGCCTAAACCTCACCTTCACCCTCACTGTAACTGTAACCCTAACACTAACCATAACAATAACCATAACCCTAACCCTCACCATAACCACAACACTTACCCTAACCCAAACCCTCACCCTAACACTTACCCTCACACTAACACTAACCCTAACCCTGACACTAACCCTCACACTAACCCAAACCCTAACCTTAACCCTAAACCTCAACCTAAACCTCACCATCACCCTAGCCCTAACACTAACCCTAACCCTAACCCTCACCCTAACCATCCCCCTAACCCTATATCTAAAACTAAACCTCACCCTCATCCTAACCCTAACCGTAACCGTAACTCTAAACCCCACCCTAGCCCTAACCCTAAACCTCACCTGCACCATCACCCTCACCGTAACTCTAACCCTAACACTAACAATTACATTAATCCTAACCCTAACCATCGCCCTAACCCTAATCCTCACACCCAACCTTATCCTCAGCCTAACCCTAAGCCTAAGCCCAACCTTCTCCATAACCCTCACACTCACCCTCCCCCAAATCCTAACTCTACCCTAAACCTCACCCTCACCCTAACTCTAACACCAACACTAACATTAAACTTTACCCAAACCCTAACCCTAACCCTAAATCTAACAATAACCCTCACCCTCAGCCTCACCCTCACCCTAACACTTACCCTCACCCTAAAACTAACCCTAACCCTAACACTAACCTTCACACTAACCCTAACCCTCACCCTAATCCTGAACCCTAACCCTAACCCTAAACCTCACCCTCATCCTAGCCCTCACACTAACCCTCACCTTAACCCTAACCCTCATCCTCACCGAAAACTCACACTAACATTAACCCTAATCCTCAATCTAACCCTCACCCTAACCCTAACCCTAACCCATACCCTAACCCTAAACCTAACCCTAACCCTCACCCTTATCTTAACCTTCACTCTCAGTCACAACCTCAACTTAACCCTTACCGTCATCCTCACCCTAACCCTCACTGTAACCCTAAACCTCATCCTAACCCTCACCATAACCGTGAACCTAAACATCACCCTAACCCTAACCCTCACACTAAACCTCACACTCAGTCTAACCCTAAGCCTAATCCTAAGCCTTACCCTAATCCTCACCCTCACTCTATCCAACACCCTAACCCTAATCCTAACCATCACCCTAAACCTAATCCTCATCCCCACCCTCACCCTCAGCCTAAGCCTAAACCTAACCGTAAACCTCACACTCACCCTCACCCTAACCCAAATCCAAACCCTAAACTTAACCCTAACCCTAAAACTCAACCTAACCCTCACCCTAACCTTAACCCTCACACTGACCCTAATCCTAACCCTCGACATAACCCACACCCTAACCCTAAATCTAACCCTAAACCTCACGCTCAGCATAAACATAATCCTAACTATAACCCTAAACCTCACCCCAAACCTAACCCTCAACCTCACCCTCACACTCAAGCTCACTGTAACTCTAACACTAACACTAACACTAATCCTAACCCTAAACCTAAACCTAACCCTAACCCTAACCCTAATCCTAACACTCACCCTCACCCTAACACTAATTCTAACCCTAACCTAAACCCTAACCCTAACCCTCATGTCACCATAACCCTAACCCTCATCCTAACCCTCACCCTAAACCTAACCCTAACCCTAATCCTCACCCTAACACTAACCCTAACCCTCAACCTCACACTAGCCCGCACCCTAACCCTAATCCTAACACTAATCCTCATCCTAACCCTCACCCTAATTCTAACCCTAACCGTCACAATAACCCTAACCCTAATCCTAACCCTCAACCTAACCCTAACTCTCATGCTCACTGTAAGACTAGCCGTAACCCTCAACCTAACCCTAAACTTGAGCCAAACCCTAACTCTCACCCTAACCCTAATCCTAAAACTCACCCTAACCCTAAACTTCAACCTCACCCTCACCCTCGGCCTAAACCTAAGCCTAACCCTAAGCCTAAACCTAACCCTCAGACTCACCTAACGCTTACCATAATCCTAAACCTAACCCTTAGCCTAACCCTCACCCTCACCCTAACCATAAATGTAACACTAACCCTAAACCTAAACTTCAACCTCAGCCTCACCCTAACCCTAACTCTAACCCTAAACCTCACACTCATCCTCACCTTAACCCTAACCCTAACCCTAAACCTCACCCTCACAATAGCCCTCACCCTAACCCTAATCCTAAAACTAACCCGCATCCTAACCCTCACCATAAGCCTAACACTCATCCTCACCCTCACCCTAAACCTAAACCTAACCATCAACCTAACCCTAACCCTCACCCTCACCATAACCCTTACCCTAACCCTCACTCTAACCCTAAACTTAACCCGAACCCTAACCCTCACCCTAATCCTAACACTCACCCTCAACCTCACCCTCAGCCTAACCCTAAGCCTAACCCTAAACCTAACCCTAACACACACACTCACCTTCACCCTAACTCTAATCCTAACCCTAACCCTCCCCCTAACTCTCACCGTAAACCTAATCTTAATACTAACACTAACCCTAAACCTCAACCTTACCCTCACCCGAACCGTAATTTTAACCCTAAACCTCACCCTCACCCTAAACCTAACTCTAACCCTAACCCAAACCCTAAACCTCACCCTAACCCTAACCCTCTCCCGCACCCTCACCCTCACTGTAACTCTAAACCTAACCATAACAATAACACTAACCCTAACCCGAACCATCACCCTACCCCTAATCCTCACCCCCACCCTCACCTTCAGCCTAACCATAAGCCTAAGCCTAACCCTCAACCTAACCCTTACACTCACTCTCACCCTAACCCTAATCCTAAACCTAAACTTAAACCAAACCCTAACTCTAACCCTAAACCTAACCCTAATCCTCATCCTCACACTCACCCTTGCCCAATCCCTAAACTTAACCCTCACCCTAACCTTAAGCCTAATCCTCACCCTAAGCCTCACACTCACCCTCACCCTAACCCTAATACTAACCCTAACCCTAACCCTAACCCTAACCCTCACCCTAACCCTCACCCTAGCCCTAATCCTAACCCTAATCCTAATCCTAAACCTCATCCTAACCCTCACTCTAAACCTAACCCTAAACCTCACCCTCAACCTAGCCCTCACCCTAAACCTAATCCTAACCTTAAAGCTCATCCAAAACCTCCCCATAACCCTAACCCTAGCCCTCAACCTAAACCTAACCCTCACCCTCAACCTCACTCTCAGCCTAACACTAACCTTCACCCTAACCCTCACATTCACCCTAACAGTAACCCTAAACCTAAACCTAACCCTATCCCTAAACCTCAACCTAAACCTCACCCTCACCCTAAACCTAACACTAAACCAAACCCTTAACCTCTCCATAACCCTAACTCTAACCCTAAACTTCACCCTCAACCTAACCATAACCCTAAGCCTAACTCTCACCCTCCCCCTAACCCTAACCCTATCACTCACCCTAACCATAAACTTAATCCGAATCCTAACTCTCACACTAACCCTAAACCTCAGCCTAACCCTAAACCTAAATGTAACCCTCACCCTAACCATCACACTCACCCTCACCCTACCCTCCCCCTAACCGTATATCTAACCCTAAACCTCACCCTCACGCTAACCCTAACCCTAACACTAAACCCCATTATAACCCTAAACTTAACCCTCACCCGCACCCTCACCCTCACCGTAACTCTAACCCTAACCCTAACCATAACACTAACTTTAACCCAAACATCACCCTAACCCTAATGCTCACCCCCACACTCACCCTCACCCTAACCCTAATCCTAAACCTAGCCCTATCCCTAAACCTCAACCTAAACTTCACCCTCATCCTAACCCTAACACTAACCCTAACCCTAATCCTCATCCTAACCCTCCCCTTAACGCTAACTCTAACCCTAAACGTCACACTGACCCTCACCCTAACCCTAACCCTAACGCTAAACCTCTCCCTAAACCTCACCCTAACCGTAACCCTCAACCCCATCCTCAACCTCACCGTAACTCTAACCCTAACCATAACAATAACACTAACCCCAACTCTAACCATAACCATAAACCTCAACCTCAGCCTAACCCTCACCACTAACTTAACTCTAACCATACCACAAACAATAACCCTAATCCTAACCCTAACCCTAATACACACACCCACCCTCACCCTAAGCCTAACCCTAAACCTAACCCTAACCCTAACCATAACCCTCACTGTAACTCTAACCCTAACCCTAACCCTAACACTAAACCTAACCCTAAGCCTCAGCCTCATCCTCACCCTACCCCAAACACTAAACCTAACCCTCACCCTAAACCTAATCCTGACCCTAACCCTAAACCTAACCAATACACTCACCCTCTCCCTACCCCTAATCCTATACCTAAACCTATCCCTAACCCTAACCCTCACCCTCACCCAAAACCTCAAAGTAACTCTAACTCTAAACCTAACAATAACACTAACCCTAACCCTAACCCTAACCCTCACCCTCAGCCTCATCCTCACCGCAAACTTAACTCTAACCATAATACTAACAATAACCCTAACCCTAACATTAACCGTAATCCTCACCCCCACCCTCACCCTCAGCCAACCCTAAGCCAAACCCTAACCGTAACTCTAACACTAACACTCACCATAACCCTAACCCTCAACCTAATCCTAAACCTAAACCTAAGCCAAACCCTAACCCTAAACCTAAATCTAATCCTCAGCCTCACTCTCACCCTAGACCAAAACCTAACCCTAACCCCCAACCTAACCCTAAACCTAACCCTAACCCTAACCATAACCATAACCCTCACTGTAACTCTAAAACTAACCCTAACCCTAACCTTAAACCTAACCCTAATCCTCAGGCTCAACCTCACCCTAACCCAAAACCTAACCCTAACCCTCACCCTAACCCTAAGCCTAAGCCTAACCCTAACCCTCACACTCACCCTCACCCTAACCCTAAATATAAACCTAACCCTATCCCTAACCCCAACCCTCACAGTCAACCTCAACCTAGCCGTCACCCTAACCCTAATCCTAAACCTAAACCTTATTCTAACCCTCACCCTAACCCTAAACCTAACCCTCACCCTAACCCTAAACCTAACCCTCTCCCTCATGCTCAGCCAAAGCCTACGCCTAAGCCTAAACCTAAGCCTAAACCTAACCCTAACCCTAACACTAACCTTAACTCTAACCCTAAACCTCACCCTTTCCCTAACCCTAACTCTAATCCTAACAGTGAACCTAAACCTCATCCTAACCTTAACCCTCACACACACCCTAAACCTTACCCTAATCCTAATCCTTTCACTAAGCTTAACACTCACCCACACCCTAACCCTAACTCTAACACTAACCCTAACCCTAACCCTCACCCTCAGCCTCACCCTAACCCTAACTCTAACCCTAAACCTAAACCTCACCCTAACCCTAACCTTAAACCTAACGCCAAACCTCACCCTAAGCCTAATCCTAAAACTCACCCTCACGCTAGCCCTCACACTAACCCTAATCCTACCCCTAATGCTCATCCAAACGCTCCCAATAACCCTAAACCTAGCCCTCACCCTATCCCTAACCCTCAAAGTCTCCCTCATCCTCAGCCTAACCCTAAGCCTAAACCTAATCCACACCCTAACCCTCACACTCAACCTCACCCTAAACCTAATCCTAAACCTAACCCTGTCCCTAAACCTCAACCTAAACCTCAGCCTCACCCTAAACCTAACAATAACCCTAAACCTGAACCTCACCCTAACCCTCCCCCTAACCCTAACTCTAACCCTAAACCTCACCCTCACCCTAATCCTAACCCTAACCCTAAACCTCACCCTAAACCTCACACTAACCCTAAAACTCACACTCGCCCAAAACCTCAAAGTAACTCTAAACCTAAAAATAACACTAACCCTAAACCTAATCCTAACCATAACCCTCACCCTCACCGAAAACTTAACTCTAACAATAACACTAACAATAACCCTAACACTAACACTAACCCTAATCCTCACCCCCACCCTCACCCTCAGCCTAACCCTAAGCCAAACCGTAACCCTAATCCTAAACCTAACCCTCACTGTAACCCTAACCTTAAACCTAACCTTAACCCTAAACCTAACCCTAATCCTCAGCCTCAACCTCACCCTAACCCTAACCCACACACTAACCCTAAGCCTAACCCTAAACCTAAAACTAACCCTCACACTCACCCTCACCCTAAACCTAATCCTAAACCTAACCCAAACCCTAACCCTAACCCTCACCCTAAGCCTCAACCTAGCCCTCACCGTAACCCTAAATCTAAACCTAACACTAAACCTAAACCTCATCCTAACCATAAACCTAACCCTCACACTCACGCTCACCATAACCGTAGCCTTAACCCTAACAGTAACCCTAACCCTAGCCCTAACCCTCACCCTTACCATAACCCTCACCCTAACCCTAACGCTCACCCTAACACTTAGCCTCACCCTAACACTAACTCTAACCCTAACACTAACCCTCACACTATCCCTAACCATCACCCTAACCGTATTCCTCAAACTAACCCTAAACCTAATCCTCACCCTCAACCTAACCCTCACCCTAAACCTAACCCTCATCCTCACCCTAAACCTCACAATAACCCTAAGACTAATCCTCAATCTAACCCTCACCCTCACCCTACACCTAAACCTAACCCTCACCTTAACCCTAACCCTCACCCTAACCCTAACTCTACGCATAAACCTCACCCTAACCCTCAGGCACACCCTCTCCATCAGTGTAAACCTAAGCCTAACCCTAACCCTAATCCTAACCCTCACACTAACTCTAACATTTACTCTCACCCTAACCCTAACCCTCACCCTCACCCTCACCCTCAGCTTAACCCTAAGCCTAAGCTTAACCCTAACACTCACACTCACCCTAAACCTTACCCTAACCCTAATCCTAACCCTAAGCCTAACCCTCACCCTCACCCTAACCCTCACCCTAACCCTAAACCTAACCCTAATCCTCAGCCTCACCCTTACCCTAGCCCAAACCCTAACCCTAACCCCTAGCCTAACCCTAAGCATAACCCTAACCCTCACACTCACCCTCAGCCTAAACCTAATACTAAACCTAAAACTATCCCTAACCCTAACCCTCACCCTAAGCCTCAACCTAGCCAACACCAGAAACCTGAATCTAACCCTAACCCTAAACCTAAACCACATCCTAAACCTAAACATAAGCCTCACCCTCACCCTCACCGTAACCGTAGCCCTAACCCTAACAGTAACCCTAACTCTAGCCCTATTCCTCACAGTTACCATAAGCCTCACCCTAACCCTAACCCTCAACCTAACACTTAACCTCACCCTAACACTAACTCTAACCCTAAGACTAAACCTCACACTATCCCTAACCATCATTCTAAACCTTATCCTCACCCTAACCCTAACCCTAACTCTCACCCTCAACCTAACCCTCACCCTAAACCTAACCCTCATACTCACCCTAAACTTCACAATAACCGTAAAACTAATCCTCAATGTAACCCTCACCCTACCCCTAAACCTATCCCTCACCCTAACCCTAAACCTCACCCTAACCCTAACTCTACACCTAAACCTCACCCTAACCCTAACTCTAACACTAACCCTAACCCTAACCCTCACCCTCAGCCTCACCCTAACCCTAAACCTCAACCTCACCCTAACCCTAACCCTAAACCTAACGCTAAACCTCACCCTAACCCTAACCCTAAAACTTACCCTCACCCTAGTCCTTATCCTAACTCTAATCCTAACCCTAACAATCATCCAAACCCTCCCCATAACCCTAACACTAGCCCTCACCCTAACCCTAAACCTCAAACTCACACTCACCCTCAGCCCAAACCTAAACTTAAACCTAAAACTCACCCTAACCCTCACACTCACCCTCACCCTAACCCTAATCCTAAACGTAACCCTATCCCTAAACCTGAACCTAAACCTCACCCTCACCCTAAACCTAACACTAACCCTAACCCTGAAACTCACCCTAACCTTCCCCCTAACCCTAACCCTAACCCTAAACCTCACCCTCACCCTAACCCTAACCTGAACCCTAAACCTTACCCTAACCCTAATCCTCACCCTCACCCAAAACCTCAAAGTAACTCTAACTCTAAACCTAACAATAACACTAAACCTAACCCTAACCCTAACACTAAACATAACCCTCACCCTCAGCCTCACCCTCACCGCAAACTTAACTCTAAGAATAACACTAACAATAACCCTAACTGTAACAGTAACTCTAATCCTCACCTCGACCCTCAGCCTAACCCTAAGCCAAACCCTAACCCAAACCCTAAACCTAACTCTAACCCTAAACCTCACCCTCACGCTAAACCTAACTCTAAACCAAACCCTGAACCTAAACGTCATCCTAAACCTAACCCTCACACACACCCTAACCCTTACCCTATTCCTAATGCTTTCACTAAGGCTAACCCTCACCCACACCCTAAATCTCAACCTAACCCTAACTCTAACACTAACCCTAACTCTAACCCTAAACCTCAAACTCACCCTAACCCTAACCCTAAACCTAACGCTAAACCTCACCCTAACCCTAACCCTAAAACTCACCCTCACCCTAGCCCTCACCCTAACCCTAATCCTAACCCTAACGCTCATCCAAACCCTCCCCATAACCCTAAACCTAGCCCTAACCCTAACCCTCAAAATTTCCCTCACCCTCAGCCTAACCCTAAGCCTAATCCTAACCCTCACGGTAACCCTCAAATTCAACCTCTCCCTAACCCTAATCCTAAACCTAACCCTATCCCTAAACCTCAACCTAAACCTCCCCCTCACCCTAAACCTAACCCTAACCCTAACCCTGAACCTCATCCTAACTGTCCCCCTAAGCCTACCTCTAACCCTAATCCTCCCCCTCACCCTAACCCTAATCCTAACCCTAAACCTCACCCTAAACCTCACCCTAACCCTAACCCTCACCCTCACCTAAAACTTCAAAGTAACTCTAACGCTAAACCTAACAATAACACTAACTCTAACCCTAACCCTAACCATAAACCTCACTCTCAGCCTCACCCACACCGCAAACTTAACCCTAACCATAACACTAATAATAACCCTAACCCTATCCCTAACCCTAACCCAACCCTAACCCTCACACTCACCGTCACCGTAAACTAAATCCTAAACCTAACCCTATCCCTAACCCTAAACTTCACCCTAAGCCATAACCTAGCCCTCACCCTAACCCTAAATCTAACTCAAACCCTAAACCTAAAACTCATCCTAACCCTAAACTTAACCCTCAACCTCACCCTCACCGTAACCGTAGCCTTAACCCTAACAGTAACCCTAAATCTACAACTAACCCTCACCCTTACCATAACCCCCACCCTAACACTAACCCTAAACCTAACACTTATCCTCACCCTAACACTAACTCTAACCCTAACACTAACACTCACACTATCCCTAACCATCACCCTAAACCTAATCCTCACACTAACCCTAACCCTAACACTCACCCTCAACCTAACACTCACAATAAACCTATAAACCTAACCCTCATCCTCACCCTAAACCTCACAATAACTCTAACACTAATCCTCAATCTAACCCACACCCTCACCCTACCCCTAAACCTAACCCTCACCCTAACCCTAAACCTCACCCTAACCCTCACCCTAACCCTAACTTTGCACCTAAACCTCACCCTAACCCTCTCCCTCACGCTCACCCTCTCCCTCAGTGTAACCCTAAGCCTAAACCTAACCCTAACCCTAACCCTCACACTAACTGTAACCCTTACCCTCACCCTAACCCTCAACCTAACCCTAGCCCTCACGCTCACTGTAACCCTAACACTTACCCTCACCCTAACCCTAACCTTCACCATCACATGCACCCTCAGCTTAACCCTAAGCTTAAGCCCAACCCTAACCCTAACCCTCACCCTCACCCTAACACTCACCCTAACCCTAACTCTAACACTGAACCTAACCCTCATCCTCAGCCTCACCCTAACCCTAACTCTAACCCTAAACCTCACCCTCACCCTAACTCTAACCCTAAGCCTAACCCTAAATCTCACGCTCATCCTAGCCCTCAACCTAACCCTAATCCTTACCGTAATGCTCATCCTAACCCTCCCCTAACCCTAACCCAAACCCCCACCCTAATCCTCAACCACACCCTCACACTCAGCCTAAACCTAAGCCTAACCCTATCCCTAACGCTAACCCTAACCCTCACCGTAAACCTAACCCTATCCCTAACGCTAACCCTAAACCTAAACCTAAACCTAAACCTAACCCTAATCCTAAGCATCATCCTCACCCTAAACCAAAACCTAAACCTAACCCTCACCCTAACCCTAAGCCTAAGCCTAACATAACCATAACCCTCACACTAACCCTCACCCTAACCCTAATCCTAAGCCTAACTTAACCCTAAAACTAAACCTCACCCTATCCCTAACTCTAACATTAACCCTAACCCTAACCCTCACCCTCAGCCTCACCCTAACCCTAACACTATTCCTAACCCTAACACTAAACCTCACCCTAAGCCTAAGCCTAAGCCTAACCCTCACCCTCACCCTCACTGTAACCGTAACCCTAACCCTAACCCTAAAAATAACCCTAACACTATCCCTATTCCTCACACTAACCATAACCCTCACCCTAGGGCTAACCCTCACCATAACACTTGCCCTCACTCTAACACTAACCCTAACCCTAACACTAACCCTCACACTAAACCTTACCCTCAACCTAATCCTAAACCTCACCCAAACCCTAACCCAAACCCTCACCCTCACCGTAGCCCTCACCCTAACCCTGATTCTAACCCTCACCCAAAACCTAACCCTCATCCTCACACTAAACCTCACACTGACCCTAACCCTAATCCTCAATCTAACCCTCACCCTACCACTAACCCTAACCCTTACCCTAACCCTAAACTGAACTTTAACCCTCACCCTTATCTTAACCTTCACCCTCAGCCTAAACCCTCATCCTCACACTAAACCTCACACTGACCCTAACCCTAACCCTCACCCTAATCCTAATTTTAACCGTAACCCTCACCCTAACCCTAAACTTAACCAAACACTAACTCTCATGCTAACACTAAACCTAACCCTCACCAAAACCCTAAAATTCACCCTCACCCTCACTCTCAGCCTAACCCTAAGCCTAATCCTAAACTTAACTCTCACACTCACCCTAACCCTTACCCTAATCTTAAACCTAACCCTAAGCCTAAGCCTCACCCTCACCCTAACCCTCACCCTAAACCTAACTCTAACACTAACCCTAAACCTAAACCTCAACCTAAGCCTCACACTTACCCTAACTTTAATCCTAAACCTCACCCGAACCCTAACCATAACTCTAACCCAAACCCTAACACTAAACCTCAAATTGACCCTAAACCTAACCCTCACCCTCACCTTAACCTTAACCCTAAGCCTAACCCTAACAATAACCCTCACCCTCACCGTAACACTAATCCTAACCCTAACCCTAACCCTAACCCTAAAACTCACACTCACCATAACTCTAACCCTCATCCTAACCCTCACCCTAACCCTAACCCTAAACCTCACCCAAACACTAACCCTAACCCTCACCCTAACCCTAATCCTAACCCTAATCCTCATCCTAACCCTCACACTAAAATTAACCCTAACCCTCACCCTCACCCTCAACTGAAACCTAAGCCTAACTCTCACCCTAACCCTATTTCTAACACTCCCCCTCACCCTAACCCTAAATCTAAACCTAACCCTCACCCTAACCCTAACCCTCACCCTCACCGTAACCCTAACCCTCAAGCTAACCCTCACCCTAACCATAACCCTAAACCTAAACCTTAATCTAACACTAACCCTAAACCTAACCCTCAACCTAAACCTCACCCTAACCCTAACTCTATCCCTAAATATCACCCTCACCCTTACCCTTAAACCTAAACTTAAACCTCAATTTAACCCTAACCGTAAACCTCACCCTCACCACAGCCCTCACTCTAACCCTAATCCTAATCCTCAAGCTAACCCTAACCCTCACCCTCACTGTAAGCCTTACTCTAACCCTCACCCTAACCCTAAACTTAACCCGAACCTTAACTCTCACCCTAACTCTAACCCTAACCCTCACCCAAACCCTAACCCTCCTTCCTCACTCTCACTTTCAGCCTAAAATTAGGCCTAACCCTAACCCTAACCCTAAACCTCACACTAACCCTCACCATAACCCTAATCCTAATCCTAACTCTAAACCTCACCCTAACCCTAACCCTAACCCTCACCCTCACCCTAGCACTCACCCTAATACTAATCCTAACCCTAACCCTCAACCTAACCCTAAAATTAATCGAACCCTAACTCTCACACTAAACCTAACCCTAAACCTCACCCTAACCCTTACTCTCACACTCACCCTCACTCTCAGCCTAACCCTAAA
The DNA here is from genome assembly GCF_024711535.1 of Dipodomys merriami. Classification (NCBI taxonomy): domain Eukaryota; kingdom Metazoa; phylum Chordata; class Mammalia; order Rodentia; family Heteromyidae; genus Dipodomys; species Dipodomys merriami. Next base: position 984,136 of record NW_027204448.1, on the reverse strand, counting down.
CCTAAGCCTAACCCTAACTCTAACCCTCACACTCACCCTAACACTTACCCTAATCTTAATCCTAACCCTAAGCCTAACCCTCACCCTCATCCTAACCCTCACCTTAACCCTAACTCTAACACTAACCCTAAATCTAACCCTCACCCTCAGCCTCAACCTTACCCTAACTCTAACCCTAAATCTCATCCGCACCCTAAACCTAACCCTAACCCTAACCTTCAACCTCACCGTATCCCTAACACTAAACCTCACCCTCACCCTAGCCCTCACCCTAACACTAATCTTAACCCTAACATTCATCCTAAACCTCCCCATAACCCTAAACCTAACTCTCACCCTAACCCTAACCCTCAACCTAACCCTCACTCTCAGCCTAAACTTAATCCTAACCCTAAACCTAACCCTAACCCTCAGACTCACCCTAACCCTAAACCTAATCTTAATCCTAACCCCAACCCTAATGCTCACCCTCACTCTAACCCTCAACTAACCCTAACCCTAACCCTAACACTAACCCTAAACCTAACCCTCACCCTCAGCCTCACCCTAACTCTAACTTTAACCCTAACCCTAAACCTCAACCGAAACCTAACCCTAAACCTCACCCTCACCCTAGCCCTTACATTAACCCTAATCCTAACCCTAACCCTCATCCTAACCCTCCCCATAACCCTAACCCTAACACTCAACTTAACCCTAACCCTCACCCTCAACATCAACCTCAGCATATCCTTAAACCTAAACATAAAGCTAACCCTAACACACACACTCACCCTCGACCTATCCCTAATCTTATCCCTAACCCTAAACCTAACCCAAACCCTCCCCCTAACTCTCACTCTAAAGCTAACCCTAACACTAACCCTAACCCTCACCCTAAGCTTAATTCTAACCCTAAACTTCACCCTCACACTAACACTAAATCTAACCCTAACCCAAACCCTAAACCTCACCCTAAACCTAAACCTCACCCTCACCCTCAATATCACCGTAACTATAACCCTAACCCTAACAATAACACTAACCCTAACACTAACCATAACCATAACCCTCACCTTCAGCCTCACCCTCACTGCAAACTTATCCCTAACCATAACACTCACAATAACCCTAACCCTAACCCAAATCCTAATCCTCACCCCCACCCCCAACCTCACCATCAGCCTAAGCCTAACCCTAACCCTAACGTTAACCCTAGCCCTCACGGTAACCCTAACCCTAACCCTAACAATAACCCTAACCCTACCCCTAATCCTAACCCTCACCCTCACCCTAAACCTCACCCTTACTGTAACCCTAACCCTCACCCTAACCATCACTCTAACCCTAAACCTAAACCTAAACCTCACCCTAACACTAACCCTAAACCTCACCCTCACCCTAGCCCTCAACCTAACCCTAATCTTAACTCTAATCCTCATCCTAACCCTCACCCTAACCCTCACACTAACGCTAAACTTAAACTGAACCCTAACTCTAACCCTAAAGCTGGCCCTAACCCTCAGCCTAACCCTAAAGCGAACCCTCTCCCTCACCCTCAGTGTAATGCTTAGCCTAATCCTAACCCTATCCTTAACCCTCACACGCACCCTAATTCTTACCCAAACCCGAATCCTAACCCTAATCCTAAACTTCACCCTCAGCCTCACCTTAACCCTAAGTCTAAGCCTAAACCTCACCCTCACCCTAACCCTAAACCTAAACCTAACCCAAAACCTCACCCTAACCCTAAACCTAAACCTCATCCTCACCCTAACCCTCACCCTAAACCTAATCCTAACCCTAACCCTCATCCTAACCCTCACCCTAACACTAACCCTGACCCACACCCTCAACCTCACCCTAACCATAACCCTAAACCTAACCCTCAACCTAACCCTAACCCTAACCCTAACCCTCAACCTAACCCTAACCCTCACCCTCAATTTAACCCTTACCCTCACCCTCACCCTAACCCTAAAATTAAACCGAAACCAAACTCTCACCCTAATCCTAAACCTAACCCTCCCACTAACCCTAACCTTCAAACTTACCCTCACCTTCAGACTAACACTAAGCCTAAACCTAACCCTATGCCTAACCCTCACACTCACCCTAACCCTAATGCTAATCCTAATCCTAACACTAACCCTAAACCTCACCCTCATCTTAACCCTCACCTTAAGCCTAACCCTAACATTAATCCTAAACCTAACCCTAACCCTAAACCTCATCCTCACCCAAAACCTCACACTAACCCTCACACTAATCCTCAATCTAACCCTCACCCTCACCTTCAACCTAGCCCTCAACCTAACCCTAACACTCATCCTCACCCTAAACCTCACACTAAACCTAACACTAATCCTCAATCTAACCCTCACCCTCACCCTCACCCTAACCCTAACCATCACCCTAAACTTAACCCTCACCCTTACCATAACCCTCATCCTCAGCCTAACCCTCACCTTTACACTTACTGTCACCCCCACCCAAACCCTCACCCTAACCCTACCCCTCACCTGACCCTAACCCTACACCTAAACCTCAACCTCACACTAACCCTAACTCTAACCCTAACCCTAACACTAAACCTCATGCTATCCCTAAACCTAACCCTCACCCTCAACCTCATGCTCACCCTAACCCTAAGCCTAAACCTAACCATTAACCTAACCCTCACCCTCAACCTAGCCCTCAACCTAACCCTAATGCTAACCCAAACCCTCATCCTAACACTCACCCTAACCCTAACCCTAACCATCACCCTAACCCTAATACTCACGCCCACCCTCACCCTCAGCCTAACACAATGCCTAAGCCTAACCCTAACCCTAAACCTCACACTGACCCTCAGCCTAACCCTAATCCTAACCCTAACCCTAACCCTATCCCTAAACCTCAACCCAACCCTCACCATAACCTTAACCCTAACACTAACCCTAACATTAACGCTCGACCTAATGCTCCAACTAACCCTAAATCTAACCCTAAACCTCACCTCACCCTAACGCTAAACCTAAAACTAACCCTAAACCTAACCCTAAATCTCACCCTCACCCTCAACCTCACACTCACCATTACTCTAACCCTAACTCTAACAATAACACGAATCCTAACCCTAAACCTAACCCTAACCCTAACCCTAATCCGAACAATCATAATCTTAACCCTAACCCTCATCCTAACCCTAATGCAAAACCTACCCCTAACCCTAAACATTACCCTAACACTAACCCTAATCCTCACCCCCACCCTAGCCCTCACCGTAACAATAATCCTTACCTTATCCCTCACCCTAACCCTAACTTTAACAGAACCCTCACTCTCACCCTAACCCTAACATTAACCCTCAACCTAGCCCTAACCTTCACCCTCACCCTGACTCTCAGCCTAACCCTAAGCCTAAGCCTAACCCTAAACCTAAACCTAAACCTCACACTCACCCTAACCCTTACCCTAATCCTAAACCTATCCCTAAGCCTAAACCTAACCCTCAACCTCAGCCTCACCCTTACCCTAACTCTAACCCTCAACCTCAGCCTCACCCTTACTCTAACTCTAACCCTAAACCTCACCCTCACCCTAAACCTAACTCTAACCCTAACCCTAACACTAAACATCACCCTTACCCTAACTCTAAACCTCAATCTCACCGTAACCCCAACCCTAACCCTAACCCTAACAATAATCCTCACCCTCACCATAACCCTAATTCTAACCCTTACCGTCACCCTAGCCCTAACCCTCACCCTCACCGTAACACTAACCCCCATCCCAACCCTCACACTAACCCTAATACTAACCCTAAACCTTACCGTAACACTAAACGTAACCCTCACCCACACCCTAGCCCTCACCCTAATGCTAATCCTCACCCTAACCCTAAATTTAACCGATCCTTAACTCTCACCCTAAACCTAAACCTAACCCTAACCCTAACCCTAACCCTCACCCTGACCCTCACTCTCAGCCTAACCCTAAGCCTGAGCCTAACCCTAAACCTAACATTTACACTCACCCTTACCTTACCCTAATCCTAATCCGAACTCTAGGCCTAACCCTCACCCTCACCCTAACCCTCACCCTAATTCTAACTGTAACACTAACCCTAACACTAACCCTGAACTTCAGCCTCAACCTTACCATAAATCTAACCCTAAACCTCACCCTCACCCTAACCCTAATCCTAACCCTAAACCTCATCCTAAACATCCCCATAACCCTAACCCTAACCCTCACCCTAACCCTAAACCACACCCTCACCCTCAGCCTAACCTTAAGCCTAAACCTAAACTTAAACCTAACCCTCACACTCACCCTAACACTAAACGTAATCCTAACCATAACCCTAACCCTCACCCTCACCCTAACCCTGACCCTAACCCTCACCCTAACCCTGACTCTAACCCTAACTCAAACCCTAAACCTAACCCTCACCCTCAGCCTCACCCTAACCCTAACTCTAACCCTAAACCTCAACCTCAACCTATCCCTCACCCTAACCCTAAAGCTAAACCAAAGCCTAAACCTAACCCTAAACCTCATCCTCACCCTAGCCCTTACCTTAACCCTAATCCTAAACCTGACACTCATCCTAGCCCTGCAACTAAACCTAACCCTAACCCTCACCCTAACCCTAACCCTCACCCTCAACCTCACCCTCAGCCTCACCCTAAGCCTAACCCTAAACCAAACCCTAAAACACACACTCACCCTCACCCTAACTATAATCCTATCCGTAACCCTAACACTAACCCATACCCTTCCCCTAACACTCACTCTAAACCTAACCCTAACACTAACCCTAACACTAAACCTAAACCTAACCCTCACCCTAAACCTAGCTCTAACCCTAAACCTCATCCTCACCCTAACACTAACTCTAACCCTAAACCTCAACATAACCGTAACCCTAACCCTCACCTTCACCCTCACTGTAACCCTAACCCTAACTCTAACAATAACCTTAACCCTAACCCTAATCCGAACCCTCACCCTCACCCTAACCCTAATCCTAACACTAACCCTCACCCTAACCCTAACTCTCACCCTTAATGTAACCCTAACACTCAGCCTAGCCCTCACCCTAACCCTAATCCTAACCCTAATACTCATCCTAAGCCTCACACTAACCCTAAACCTAAACCTCATCCTAACCCTAACCCTAACCAACAACCTAACCCTAAACCTCACCCTCAATGTAACCCTAACCCAAAACTTAACCTGAACCCTAACTCTCACCCTAACCCTAAACCTAACCCTCACTCTAACCCTAACACTCACCCTCACTCTCAGTGTATCCCTAAGCCTAACCCTAACCAAAACCCTAACACTCACACTCAACCTAATCCTTACCGTAATCCTAATCCTAACCCTAATCCTAAACCTCACCCTAAGCCTCACCTTAACCCTAAGTCTAACCCTAAACCTCACCCTCACCCTAACACTAACCCTAACCCTTACCCTCACCCTAACCCTACCCCTAACCCTATATCTAACACTAAACGTCACCCTCACCCTAAACCTAACCCTAACCCTAAACCCCACCCTAACCCTAAAACTAACTCTCACCCGAACCCTCACCCTCACCGAAACTCACACCCTAACCCTAACAATAACACTAACCCTAAACCTAACCATCACCTTAACCCTAATCCTCACAACCACCATCACCCTCAGCCTAACTCTAAGCCTAAGTCACACCCTAACCCTCATACTCATGCTCACCCTAACTCTAATCCTAACCCTAAACCTATCCCTAAACGTCAAACTAACCCTCACCCTGACCCTAACACTGACACTAACCATAAACTTAAACCTCACCCTAACCCTCCCCCAAAACCTAACTCTAACCCTAAAACTCACCCTCACCCTAACAATAACCCTAACCCTAACCCTAATCCTCACCCCCAGCCTCACCCTAATCCTAAACCTCACCCTAGCCCTCACCCTAACCCTAATTCTAACCCTCATCCTCACCCTAACCCTAACCTTCATCTTCACACTAAACATAACACAAACCCTAACCAGAAACCTAAACCTCAATCGAACCCTCACCTTAACGCTAACCCTAACCCTAAACCTAACACTAAACCTCACCCTAATCCTAACCCTAAACCTCACCCTAACCCTCAACCTAACCCTAACCCTCATCCTCACACTGAACTTAACCCGAACACTAACCCTCACCCTAAACCTAACCCTAACACTCACCCTTACCCTAACCCTCACCCTCACCTTCAGAATAACACTAACCCTCACCCTAACCCTAAATCTAACCCTCACACTCACACTAACCCTAACCCTAATCCTAACCATAACTCTAACCCTAAACCTTCCCCTCACCCTAACCCTCACCTTAAACCTAACCCTAACATTAATCCTAAACCTAACCCTAACCCTAAACCTCATCCTCACCCTAAACCTCACACTAACCCTAACACTAATCCTCAATCTAACCCTCACCCTAACCCTAACCCTAACCCTCACCCTGAACCTAAGCCTACCCTTAAACCTCACCGTCAACCTAACCCTAACTCTAACCCTAACCATAACACTAAACCTCACACTATCCCTAACAATGATCCTCACACTCAACTTATGCTCAGCTTAACACTAAGCCTAACACTAACCCTAAAACTAACCCACACCAGCACTCACACCTTCACTGAAACTCGAACCCTAACCCTAACAATAACACTAACCCTAACTCTAACCATCACCCTCACCCTAATCCTCACTCCCACACTCACCCTCAGCCTAATCCTAAGCCTAAGCCTCACCCTAACCCTCATAGTCATGCTCACCCTAACTCTAATCCTAACCCTAAACCTATCCCTAAACCTCAACCTAACCCTCACCCTCACCCTAACCCTAACACTAACCCTAACCCTAAACGTCACCCTAACCCTCCCCCTAAACTAACTCTAACCCTAAACCACACCCTCACCCTCACCCTAACCCTAACCCTAACTATAATCCTAAACTTCACCCTAAACCTAACCCTGACCCTCAACCTCAACCTCACTGTAACTCTAACCCTAACACTAACAATAACACTAACCCTAACCCTAATCCTAAACCTAACCATAACCCTCACCCTCAGCCTCACCCTCACCCCAAACTTAACACTAACCATAACACTAACAATAACCTTAACCCTAATCCTCACTCCCACCTCATCCTTAGCGTAACCCTAACACTAACCCTAAACCTAACCCTCAAGGTAACCCTAACCAAACCATTAACACTAACACTAATCCTAAACATAATTTAAACACTAAACCTAAACCTAAACCTAACCCTAATCCTCAGCCTCACCCTAACCCTAATCCAAACCCTAACAATAACCCTCACCCTAACCCTAAGCCTCACCCTAAACCTAACCCTAACACTCACACTCACCCTCACCCTAACCCAAATCCTAAACCTAAACCAATCCCTAAACCTCACCCTAACCATCACCCTAGTCCTCACCCTAAACCTAATCCTAACCCTAAACCTCATCCTAAACCTCACCCTAACCCTAACCCTAACCCTCACCCTAAACCTAACCCTAACCCTCACCCTCATGCTCGGCCTCAGCCTAAGCCTAAGCCTAAGCCTAACCCTAACCCTCATCCTATTCCTAACCCTAACACTATCCCTAACTCTAACCCTAAACCTCACCCTCACCCTAACCCTAACTCTAACCCTAACCCTAAACCTAAACCTCATCCTAAACCTAACCCTAACCCTCACTATAACAGTAACCCTAACCCTTACCCTAACAATAACCCTAACCCTAAACCTCACCTCAACCATTACCCTCACCCTAACTCTCACCCTCACCCTAACATTTACCCTCACCCTAACACTAACCCTAACGTAACACTAATGCTCACACTAACCCTAACCATCACCCTAACCCTAAACCTTACCCTAACACTAACCCTATCCCTCACCCTCACCCTAGCCCTCACCCTAAACCTAATCCTCATCCTCACCCTAAACCTCACACTAACCCTAACACTAATCCTCAATCTAACCCTCACCCTCAACCTGACCCTAAACCTAACCCTCACCCTAACCCTAACCCTCACTCTTAACGTAACCCTCACCCTCAGCCTAACCTTCAACTTTACCCTTACCATCACCCCCACGCTAAAACTCACCCTAGCCCTAACATTCACCCTAGCCCTAACTCTACCCCTAAACCTCACCCTCACCCTAATCCTAACTCTAACCTTAAACCAAACACTAAACCTCACCTTAACACTAAGCGTAACCCTAACCCTCACCCTCACCGCAAACGTAACCCTAACACTAACCCTAACAATAAACCTAAACCTAACTCTAAACCTCACCCTAACCATAACCCTCACTCTAACATTAACCCTCACCCTAACACTTACCCTCACCTAACACTAACCCTAACCCAACCCTAACCCTCACCCTAATCCTAAACCTCACCCTAACCCTAACCCTATCTCTAACCCTAACCCTCACCCTAGCCCTCACCCTACCCCTAATTCTAACCCTCACCCTCATCCTGACCCTATACCTCACACTAACCCTAAACCTAACCCTAATGTTCAATCAAAACCTCACCCTAACCCTAACCCAAATCCTAAATCTAATGCTAACCCTCACCTTTATCTTAATCCTCACCCTCAGCCTAAACCTCAGCTTTACCCTTACCATCATCCTCACCCTAACCCTTAACCTCATCCTAACCCTCACCCTAATCGTAAACCTAACCATCACCCTAACCCTAACCCTCACCCTCAACCTCATGCTCAGCCAAAACCTAAGCCTAAGCCTAACCCTTATCCTTACCCTCACCCTCATCTTAGCCCTCCGCCTAAAAATAATCCTAACCCTATCCCTCATTATAAAACTCACCCTAACGCTAAAGCTAACCATCACGCTAACCCTAACACTCACACCCACCCTCACCCTCAGAATAACCCTAACCCTAAGCCTAAGCCTAACCCTAACCCTCACATACCCTATCGCTTATACTAATCCTAACCCTAACCCTAACCCTAAACCTCAACCTAACCCTCACCCTAAACTTAACCCTAATACTAACCCTAACCCTAACACTTGACCTTATCCTCCCCCTAACCCTAAATATAATCCTAAAACTCACCCTCACCCTAACCCAAATACTAACCCTAAATCTCACCCTAAACCTAACACTCATGCTCACTGTAACCCTAACTCATGTCCTAACCCTCACCCTAACCCTAACCCTAAACCTCACCAAAACACTAATCCCAACCCTCACCCTCAACCTAGCCCTCACCCGAACCCTAATCCTAACCCTAACCCTGACCCTAACACTAACCCTAACCCTCATCCTAATCCTAAGCCTAACCCTAACCCTCACTGTAACCCTAAACCTAACCTTCACCCTAACCCTAAATTTAACCTGAACCCAAACTCTCACCCTAAACCTACTCCTAACTCTCATCCTAACCCTAACCCTCACTCTCACCCTCACCCTAAGCGTAAACCTAAGCCTAAACCTAATCCTAACCCTAAACCTCACACTCACCCCAACACTTACCCTAATCCTAATCCTAACACAAAACCTTCCCCTCACCCTCACACTAATCCTCACTGTAACCCTCTCTAACACTAACCCTAACCATCACCCTAACCCTCAGCCTCACGCTAACCCTAACTCTAACCCTAAACCTCAACCTCACCCTAACCCTAACCATAAACCTAACCAAAAACCTCACCCTAACCCTAACCCTAAACCTCACCCTCAACCTAGCCCTCACCCTAACCCTAATCCTAACCCTAAACCTCATCCTAACCCTCACCCTAACACTAACACTAACCATCACCCTCACCCTCACCTTAAGACTAACACTAACGCTAACCCTAACCCTCAAACTAACCCTAACCCTCACCCTCACTGTAACCCTTACCCTAACCATCACCCTAACCCTAAACTTAACCTGAACCGTAACTATCACCCTAACCCTAACCCTAACACTCACCCAAACCATAAACCTCAACCTCACCCTCACCTTCAGCCTAACACTAAGCCTAATCTTAACCCTAACCCTCACACTCACCCTAACCCTAACTCTAATGCTAGTCCTAACACTAACCCTAAACCTCACCCTCACCCTCACCCTAACCCTCACCTTAAGCCTAACCCTAACATTAAACCTAACCCTAAACCTAAACCTAAATCTTAACCTCACCCTAAACCTCACACTAACCCTAACACTAATCCTCCATCTAACCCTCACCCTCAATCTCAACCTAGCCCTCACCCTAACCCTAACACTCATGCTCATCCTAAACCTCATACTAACCCTAACCCTAAACCTAACCCTCACCCTTACCATAACCCTCACACTCAGCCTAACCCTCACCTTTACCCTTGCCGTCACCCCCACCCTAACCCTCAACCTTACCCTACCCCTCACCCTGACCCTAACCCTACCCCTAAACCTCACCCTCAACCAAACCCCAACTCTAACCCTAACCCTAACCCTCACCCTCAACTTCATACTCAGCCTAACCCTAAGCCTAACCCTAAACCTAACCCTCACACTCAACCTAACCCTTACCCTAATCCTAATTCTAACACTAAGCCTTACCCTCACCCTCACCCTAACCCTCACCATAACCCTAAATCTAACACTAACCCTAACCCCCCTCATCCTCACCCTAACCCTAACTCTAGCCCTAAACCTCACACTCACCCGCACCATCACCCTCACCGTAATTCTAACTCTAACCCTCACCCTAACCCTAAACCTCACCCTAACCTTAACCATAACCCTAAGCCTCACCCTCACAGTAACTCTAACCCTAACCCTAACCCTAACTGTAAACCTCACCCTAACTATAAACCTAACCCTAAGCTAACCCTAACTCTCCCCCAAATCCTATATCTGAACCTAAACCTCACCCTCACCGTGACCCTAACTCTAAACCTAACCGTAACCCTCCCCCTAACCCTATATCTAACCCTAAACCTCACACTGACCCTAACCCTAACCCTAACCCTAACCCTAACCCTCACCCGCACCCTCACCTTCACTGTAACTCGAACCCTAACCCTAACAATACCACTAAATCTAACCTTAACCATCACCCTAACCCTAATGCTCACCCCCACCCTCACGCTCAGACTAACCATAAGCCTAAGCCTAAGCCTCACCCTTACAATCATACTTATGCTCACCCTAACCCTAATCCTAAACCTAACCCTATCCCTAAACCTCAGCCTAACCCTCACCCTCACCCTAACCCTAACACTAACCCTTACCGTAAACCTCACCCTAACCCTCCCCCTAAATCTAACCATAAACCTCACCCGAACCCTAACCCGAATCCTAACCCTAACCCTAAACCTCACCCTGAACCTAACCCTCACCCTCAACCTCAACCTCACTGTAACTCTAAACCTAACCCTAACAATAACACTAACCCTAACCCTAATCCTAACCCTAAACATAACCCTCACCCTGAGCCTCACCCTCACTGCAAACTTAACCCTAATCATAACACTAAAAATAACCCTAACCCTAAACCTAAAACTAATCCTCACACCCACCCTCACCTTCAGCCTAACCCTAACCCTAACCCTAACCCTAACCCTCAAGGTAACCCTAGCCTAACCCTAAACCTCACACTCACCCTCACCGAAAACCAAATCCTAAACCTATACCTATGCCTAAACTTCACTCTAAACCTCACCCTAGTCCTCACCCTAAACCTAATCCTAACCCTAAACCTCATTCTAAATCTCACACTAACCCTAACCCTAACCCTCACCCTAACCCTAACCCTCAACCTCATGCTCCGCCTCAGCCTAAACCTAAGCCTAAGCCTAAGCCTAACCCTAACACTATCCCTAACTCTAACCCTAAACCTCATCCTCAACCTAACCCTAACTCTGACCCTAACCCTAAACCTAAATCTCATCCTAACCCTAACCCTAACCCTAACCCTCACCCTCAGTGTAACATTAACCCTAACACTAACAAGAAACCTAACCTTAACCCTAAACCTCACCCTAACCATAACCCTCACCCTAACCCTCACCCTCACCCTAATATTTACCCTCACCCTAACACTAACCCTAACGCTAACACTAATGCACACACTAACACTAACCATCACCCTAAACCTAAACCTCACCCTAACACTAACCCTGACCCTCAACCTGACCCTAGCCCTCACCCTAACCCTAATCCTCATCCTCACCCTAAACCTCACACTATCCCTAACACTAATCCTCAATCTAACCTTCACTCTCACCCTAAACCTAAACCTAATCCTCAACCTAACCCTAAACCTCACCCTTACTGTAACCCTCATCCTCAGCCTAACCCTCACCTTTACATTTACCGTCACCCCCACCCTAACCCTCACCCTAACCCTAAACGTCACCCTAAGCCTAACTCTACCCCTAAACCTCACCCTCACCTTAACCCTCACCCTAACCATAACACTAAACCTCACCCCAAACCTAACCCTCACCCTAACCGTAAATGTAACACTAACCCTAACACTAACAATAATGCAAACCTAACCCTAAAACTCACCCTAACCATAACCCTCACCCTAACATTAAACCTCACCGTAACACTTACCCTCACCCTCACACTAAACCTAACCCTAACCCTCACCTTCACACTAACCCTAACCCTCACCCTAATCCTAAACCTCACCCTAAACCTAACCCTAACTCTAACCCTCACCCTCACCCTAGCCCTCACACTAACCCTAATTCTAACCCTCACCTTCAACCTAACCCTAACCCTCAACCTCACCATAAACCTCACACTAACCCTAACCCTAACCATAATGCTCAATCAAACCCTCACACTAACACTAACCGTAAACCTAAACCTAAACCTAATCCTAACCCTCACCCTTATCTTAATCCTCAACCTCAGCCTAAACCTCAACTTCACCCTTACCATAATCCTCACCCTAACCCTAAACCTCATCATAATCCTCACCCTAACCATAAACCTAACCATCACCATAATCCTAACCCTCACCCTCAACCTCATGCTCAGCTTAAACCTAAGCCTAAGCCTAACCCTTACGCTAACCCTCACCCTCACCCTAGCCATCACCCTAACAATAATTCTACCCTATCCCTCATACTAACCCTCACCCTAACCCTAATCCTAACCTTCACCCTAACCCTAATCCTAACTCTCACCCTCACCCCAGCCCTCACCCGAACCCTAATCCTAACCCTAATCCTCATCCTAACCCTCACCCTAACACTAACCCTAACACTCACCCTAATCCTAAGCCTAACCGTAACCCTCAACCTAACCCTAAAACCCACCCTCACTGTAAACCTAATCCTAACCTTCACCCTAACCCTAAATTTAACCCGAACCCTAACTCTCACTCTAAACCTACCCCTAACTCTCACCCTAACCCTAACCCTCACCCTCACTTTCACACTAAGCCTAACCCTAAGACTAAACCTAAACACTAACCCTAACCCTCACACTCACCCTAACACTTACCCTAATCCTAATCCTAACACTAAGCCTTCCCCTCACCCTCACCCCAACCCTCACCATAAACCTAACTCTAACACTAACCCTAATCGTTACCCTCACCCTCAGCCTCACCCTAACCCTAACTCTAACCTTAAACCTCACACTCACCCTAACCCTAACCCTAAACCTAACCCTAAACCTCACCCTATCCCTAACCCTAAACCTCACCCTCACTCTAGCCCTCACCCTAACACTAATCCTAACCATAACCCTCATCCTAATCCTCACCCTAACACTAAAACTAACCCTAACCCTCAACCTAACCAAAACCCGCACTCTCACTGTAACCCTTCCCCTAACCCTCACCCTAACCCTAAACTTAACCCGAACCCTAACACTCACCTTAACCCTAACAAAAACACTAACCCTAACCCTAAACCTCATCCTCACCCTCACCTTCAGCCTAACACTAAGCCTAACCCTAACCCTAAACCTCACCCTCACCCTAACCCTCACCTGAAGTCTAACCCAAACATTAATCCTAGCCCTAACCCTAATCCTAAAACTCATCCTCACCCTAAAGCTCACACTAAACCTAACACTAATCCTCAATCTAACCATCATGCTCACCCTCACCCTAGCCCTCACCCTAACCCTACCCTCATCTTCAGCCTCACCCTCACCCTAACCCAAACCCAAACACTAACCCTCACCCTAAACCTAAGTCTCACCCTAACCCTAACCCTAACCCTCACCCTTACCCTAGCCCGCACCCAAACCCTAATCCTAACCCTAATCCTCATCCTAACCCTCACCCTAACACTAACCCTAACCCTCACCCTAATCCTAAACCTAACCCTAACTCTCAACCTAACCGTAACCTTCACCCTTACTGTAACTCTAACCCTAACGCTCACCCTAACCCTAAACTTAACCCGAACCCTAACTCTCACCCTAACACTATCCCTAACTCTCACCCTAAGCCTAACCCTAACCCTCACACTCACCCTAACACTTACCCTAATCCTAACCCTAACGCTCACCCTAACCCTAACCCTCAACCTCACCCTCACCTTCAGCCTAACACTAAGCCTGAGCCTAACTCTAACCCTAAGCCTCACACTCACCCTAAACCTTACCCTAATCCTAATCCTAAACCTAAGCCTAACACTCACCCTCACCCTCACATTCATCCTAACCCTCACCCTAACCTTAACTCTAACACTAACCCTAAACCCAACCCTCAACCTCAGCCTCACCCTTACCCTAACTCTAAACCTAAACCTCAGCCTCACCATAACCCTAACTCTAACCTTAACACTAACACTAAACCTCACCCTAACCGTAACCCTAAACCTCACCCTCACCATAACCATAACCCTAACCCTAACCCTAAAAATAAACCTCACTCTCATTTTAAACCTAACCCTAACCCAAATCCTAATCCTAACACTAACCCTAAACCTCACCCTCACCCTAACCCTCACCTTAAGCCTAACCCTAACATTAATCCTAACCCCAAACCTAACCCTAAACCTCATCCTCACCCTAAACCTCACACTAACCCTAACACTAATCCTCAATCTAACCCTCACCCTCAATCTCACCGTAGCCCTCACACTAACCCTAACACTTATCCTCACCCTAAACCTCAAACTAACCCTAACACTAATCCTCAATCTAACCCTCACCCTCACCCTCACCCTAACACTAACCCACACCCAAAACCTAACCCTCACCCTTACCATAACACTCACCCTCAACCCAAACCTCACCTTTACCCTTACCTTCACCCCCACCCTAACCCTCACCCTAACCCTACCTCTCACCCTGAACCTAACCCTAACCCTAAACCTCACCCTCATCCTAAACCTAACTCTAACCCTAAACCTAACACTAAAACTCACTCTACCCCTTAACCTAACCCTCACCCTCAACCTCAGGCTCAGCCTAACCCTAAACCTAAGATTAAACCTTACCCTTAATCTCACCTTCACCCTAGCCCTCACCCTAACCCTAATCCTAAAGCTAACCCTCATACTAACCCTCACCCTAACCCTAACCCTAACCATCACCCCAACCCTAATCCTCAGCCCCAACATCACCATCAGCCTAACCCAAAGTCTAAGCCTAAACCTAACCCTAACCCACACACTCACCCTCACCCTAAATCTAACCCTAACCTAACCCTAATCCTAAACCTCAACCTAAACCTCAACTTAACCTTAACCCTAACACTAAACCTAATATTAACGCTCGACCTAACCCTCCAAATAACCCTAAATCTAAACCTAAACCTCACCCTCACCCTAACTCTAATCCTAAACCTAACCCTAAACCTCACCCTAACCCTAAACCTACCCCTCACCCTCACCATAACTTTAAACCTAACACTAACAAAACACTAATCCTAACCCTAAACCTAACCCTAACACTAACCCTAATCTTAACACTCACCCTCACTCTAACCATAATCTTAACCCTAACCCTCATCCTAACCCTAAACCAAATCCTAACCCTAACCCTAAAGCTTACCCTAACACTAACCGTAAACCTCACCCTCACTCTAGCCCTCACCCTAACCCTAATCCTAACCATAACCCTCACCCTAACCCTAAACTTAACTGAACCCTAACTCTCAACCTAACCCTAAACCTAACCCTCACCTTAACCTTAACCCTCAACCTCAACCTCACTCTCAGACTAAACCTAAGCCTAAGCCTAAAGCTAACCCTAACCCTAAACCTCACCTTCACCCTAACCCTCACCTTAAGCCTAACCCTAACATTAATCGTAACCCTAACCCTAAGTCTAAACCTCATCCTCACCCTAAAACTCACACTAACCCTAACACTAATCCTCAATCTAACCCTCATCCTCAACCCCACCCTAGCAATCACCCTAACCCTAACCTCATCCTCACCCTAAACCTCACACTAACACTAACACTAATCCACAATCTAATCCTCAACCTCACCCTAACCCTAACCCTAACCCTCACCCTAAACCTAACTCTCACCCTTACCATAACCCTCACCCTCAGCCTAACCCTCACCTTTACCCTTACCGTCAACCCTACCCTAACACTCACCCTAAACCTAACTCTCACCCTTACCAAAACCATCACCCTCAGCCTAACCCTCACCTTTACCCTTACCGTCAACCCTACCCTAACACTCACCCTAACCCTACCTCTCACACTGACCCTAAACCTACTCCTAAACCTCACCCTCACCCTAATCCTAACCCTAACCATAACCCTAATATTAAACGTCACCCTATCCCTAACCCTAAGACTCACCCTAACACTTACACTATTCCTAATCCTAACCCTAAGCCTAACCCTCACCCTCACCTTCACTCTCACCCTAACCCTCACCCTAACCCTAATTCTAACACTAACCCTAAACCCAACCCTCAACCTCAGCTTCACCTTTACCCTAACTCTAAACCTAAACCTCACCCTCAGCCTAAGCCTAACGCTAACCCTAACCCTAACACTAAACCTCACCCTAAACCTAACCCTAACCCTCACCCTCACCATAACCATAACCCTACCCCTAACCCTAACAATAACACACACCCTCACTGTAACCCTAAACCTAAACCTAACCCTCACCCTAAACCTAACTCTCACCCTCACCGTAACCCTAACACTCATCCTAAACCTCACCCTAACCCTAACCCTAAACCTCACCCTAACCCTAACCCTAACTCTCACCCTCACCCTAGCCCTCACCCTAACCCTAATATTAACCCTAATTCTCATCCTAACCCTCACCCTAACCCTAACCCTAACCCTCACACTATTCCTAAGCCTAACCCTAACCCTCAACCTAACCCTAACCCTAACCCTCTCTGTAACCCTAACCCTAACCTTCACCCTAACCCTAAACTTAACCCGAACCCTAAATCTCACCCTAACCCTACCCCTAACTCTCACCCTAACCCTAACCATCACCCTCAGCCTCACAGTAACCCTAACCCTAAGCCTAACCCTAAACCTAACCCTAACCCTCAAACTCACCCTAAACCTTTCCCTATATCTAATCCTACCACTAAGCCTTACCCTCAAACTCACCCTAACCCTCACTGTAATGCTAACTCCAAGATTAACCCTAACCCTAACCCTCATCTTCAGCCTCACCCTAACCCTAACTCTAACACTAAACCTCAGCCTCATCCTAAA
Organism: Dipodomys merriami; assembly: GCF_024711535.1. NCBI lineage: Eukaryota > Metazoa > Chordata > Mammalia > Rodentia > Heteromyidae > Dipodomys > Dipodomys merriami. The sequence continues at coordinate 966,478 of NW_027204448.1, read as the reverse complement.
CCTAAACCTAACCCTAACCCTAACCCTAAACCTCACCCTCACCCTAACTCTAAACCTCACACTCACCCTAGCCCTCACCCTCACCGTAATCCTAACCCTCAAACTCACCCTAACCCTATACTTAACCGAACCTTAAATCTCACCCTAACCCTAACCCTAACCGTCACCCAACCCTAACTCTCATCCTCATCCTCACTCTCAGCCTAAGCCTTACCCTAACCCTAACCTTCACACTCATCCGAACCCTTACACTAATCCTAATCCTAACCCTTAGACTAAACCTCACCCTCACCCTAACCCTCACCGTAACCCTAACTCTAGCATTAACCCTAAACCTAACGCTCAACCTTACCCTAACTCTAACCCTCACCCTAACACTAAACCTCACCCTAACCCTAACCCTATCCCTCACCCTCACAGTAACCATAACCCTAACCCTAACAGTAACCCTAACCCTAACCCTCACCCTAACCATAACCTTCACCCTAACATTAACCCTCACCCTAACACTTACCATCACCCTATCACTAACCCTAACCCTCACACTAAATCTCACACTAACCCTAAGCCTCAACGTAATCCTAAACCTCACCCTAATCCTAACCTTAAATCTAACCCTCACACTCACCCTAGCTCTCACACTAACCCCAATCCTAACCCGATCCCTCATCCTAACCCTCACCCTAACTCCGACCCTAACCATCAAGCTAACACTAATACTCACCCCCACCCTCACCCTCAGCATAACCCTAACCCTAAGCCTAACCCGAAACCCTAACCCTCACATACCCTCACCATAAGCCTAATCCTAATCCTAACCCTAACCCTAACCCTAAACATCAACCTAACCCTCACCCTAACCTTAACCCTAACACTAATCCTAACACTAACCCTCGACCTAACCCTCCCCCTAACCCTAAATCTAATCCTAAAATTAACCATCACCTTATCCCTAATCCTAACCCTAACCCTCACCCTAACCCTCACCCTCACTCTAAACCTAACCCTCATCCTAACCCTAACCCTAACCCTAAACCTAAATCTCACCCAAACAGTAACCCTAACCCTCATCTCACCCTAGCCCTCACCCTAACCCTAATTCTGACCCTAATCCTAATCCTAACCCTCACCCTAACCCTAACACTAAGCCTCACTCTAATCCTAAGCCTAACCCTAACCCTCAACCTAACCCTAACCTCACGCTCACCGGAACCCTAACCCTAACCCTCATCGTAACCCTAAACTTAACCCGAACCCTAACTGTCACCCTAACCCTACCCCAAACTCTCACCCTAACAATAACACTCACACTCACCCTCACCCTCAGCCTAACCCTAATCCTAAGGCTAAACCTGAACCTAACCTCACACTCACCCTAAACCTTACCCTAAACCTAATCCTAACACTAACGCTAACCCTTACCCTCACCCTAAACCTTATGGTAACCATAACTATAACACTGACCTAACACTAACCCTCACCGTCACCCTAACCCTAACCCTAAACCTCACACTAACCCTAACCCTAACCCTAATCCTCAATCTAATCCTCACTCTCACCCTAACCCTAACCCTAACCCTCACCCTTATCTTAACCCTCACCCTCAGCCTAAACCTCAACTTTACCCTTACCAACATCCTCACCCAAACCCTCAACCTAACCCTAAACCTCATCCTAACCCTCACCCTAAACATAATCCTAACGATCACCCTAACCCTAAACCTCACCCTCAACCTCTTGCTCAGCCCAACCCTAAGCCTAAGCCTAGCCCTAACACTAACCTTCACACTCACCCTAACCCTTACCCGAATCCTAATTCTAACACTAAGCCTAACCCTCACCCTCACACTAACCCTCACCGTAACCCTAACTCTAACACTAAGCCTAACCCTAACCCTCACCTTCAGCCTCAACCTAAACCTAACTCTAACCCTAAACCTCACCTTCACCCTAACCCCAAACCTAAACCTCACCCTAAAGCTCAGCCTAACCCAAACCCTAAACCTGACCCTCACCCTCAACCTAACCCTAACCCTAATCCTCAATCCCAACCTCACTCTCAGCCTAACCCTAAGCCTAAGCCTAACTCTAACCCAAACCCTCAGATACCCTCACCCTAACCCTAACACTAAACCTAACCCTAACCCTAAACCTCAACCTAAGCCTCACCCTAACCTTAACCCTAAGACTGAACCTAACCCTAACCCTCGACCTACACCTCCCTCTAACCCTAAACCTAACCCTAAAACTCACCCTCACCATAACCCAAATCCTAACCCTAACTCTAAACCTCAGCCTCACTGTTACCCTAACCCTCAACCTAACCCTAACCAAAACCCTAACCCTAACCCTAAACCTTACCCTAACACTAACTCTAATCCTCACCATCACCTTAGCCCTCAACCTAACTCTAATCCTAACCCTAACCCTCACCCTAACCATAAACTTAACCGAACACTAAATCTCACCCTAACCCTAACCCTAACCCTCACCTTAACCCAAACCCTCACCCTCACCCTCACTCTCAGCCTAAACCTAAGCCTAAGCCTAACACTAACCCTAACCCTCACACAGCTGAACCCTTACACTAATCCTAATCCTAACCCTAAGCCTAACCCTCACCCTCACTCTCACCCTCACGCCAACCCTGAACCAAACCCTAACTCTAACACTAACCCTAAACTTAAACCTCAACCTCAGCCTCACCCTTACCCTAACTCTAACCCTAAACCTCGCCCTCACCCTAAGCCTAACTATAACCCTAACCTTAACACTAAACCTCACCCTAACCCTAACCCTAACCCTTACCCTCACAGTAATGGTAACCCTAACCCTAAACCTAACAGTAACCCTAACCCTAATACTAACCCTAACCCTAACCATAACCCTCACCCTAACATTAACCCTCACCCTAACACTTACCCTCAACCTAACACTAACCCTAAACCTAACACTAAATCTCCGACTAACCCTAACCCTCACCCTAATCCTAAACCTCACCCTTATGCTAAACCTAACTCTAACCCTCACCCTGACCCTAGCCTTCACCCTAACGCTAATTCTAACCCTCAGTCTCACCCTAACACTAACCCTCATCCTCACCCTATACCTCACACTAACCCTAACCCTAACCCTAATCCTCAATCTAACCCTCACCCTAACCCTTACCCTAACCCAAAACCTAACCCTCAACCTCACCGTAACCCTAACCCTAAACCTTATCCTCCCCCTAGCCCTCACCCTAACCCTAATCCTAACCCTAAGCCTTATCCTAACCATCACCCTAACACTAACCCTAACCCTAACCCTCACCCTCACCCTCACACTAACCCTAACCCTAACACTAAACCTCAATTAACCCTAACACTCACCCTCACTATAACCGTTACCCTAACACTAACCCTAACCCTAAACTTTACCGGAACCCTAACTCTCACCCTGACCCTGAACCTAATCCTCACCCTAACCCTAACCCTCACCCTCACCCTCACCCTCAGCCTAACACTAAGCCTAACTCAATCCCTAACCCTAACCCTCATCCTATCCCTCACACTAACCCTAACCCTAATCCTAATGCTAACCCTAAACCTCACCTTCACCCTAACCCTCAACTTAAGCCTAATCCTAACATTATTCCTAACCCTAAATTTAATCCTAAACCTCATCCTGAACCCTAAACAGCACACTAATCCTCACACTAATCCTCAACCTAACCCTCAACCTAACATTAACCCTAACACTAACCCTAACATTAACCCTACAACTAACCCTAAATATAACCCTAAACCTCCCCCTCATCCTAACCCTAATCCTAAACTTAACACTAAACCTCACCCTAACCCTAAACCTCACCCTCACCCTCACCATAACTCTAACCCTAACCCTAACAATAACACAAAACCTAGCCCTAAACCTAACCCTTACCCTAACCCTAATCCTAACACTCACGCTCATCCTAACCATAATCTAAACCCTAACCCTCAACCTAAACCTAACCCTCACCCTCACTGGAACCCTAACACTCATCCTAACCCTAACCCAAACCCTAACCCTAACGATAAACCTTACCCTAACACTAACCCTAACCCTCACCCTCACCCTAGCCCTCACTCTAAACCTAATCCTAACCCTAACCCTCACCCTAACCCTAAACATAATAAAACCTTAACTCTCACCCTAACACTAACCCTAACATTCACCGTAACCTTAACCCTCACCCTCACCCTCACTCTCAGCCCAAACTTAAGCCTAAGCCTAACCCTAACCATAAACATCACACTCACCCTAAACCTTGCCCTAATCCGAATCCTAACCCTAAGCCTAAGCCTAACACTCACCCTCAAAATCAACCTAATCCTAACCCTCACCCTAACCTTAACTCAAACACTAACCCTAACCCTAACCCTCAAACTCAGCCCCACCCTTACCCTAACTCTAAACCTAAACCTCACCCTTGCCCTAACTCTAACCCTAACCCTAAACCTAAACTTGACCCTAACCCTAACACTAAACCTCACCCTCAACCTAGCACTCACCCTAACCCTAATCCTAACACTAACCCTCATCCTAACCCTCCCCATAACCCTAATCCTAAACTTCACCCTCAACCTAACCCTAACCCTAAACTTAACCCTAACCCTAACACTAACCCTAACCCTAACCCTAACCCTCAACATAACCCTCACCCTAACCCTAACTCTAACTCTAAACCTCACCCTCACCCTAACCCTAACTCTAACCCTAACCCAAAACCTAAACCTGATCATAACCCTAAACCCTAACGCTCACCCTTACTCTCAACCTTACCTTAACCCAAAACCCAACACAAACAATAACCCTAACCCTAATTCTAACCCTCACCCTAACCAAAACCCTCACCGTAACCCATAACCTAACCCAAACACTAACCCTCACAGTAAACCTAACACTAACCTCACCCTATCCCTAACTCTAACCCTAACCCTAACACTAAAAACCTCAACCTATCCCTAACCCTAACCCTCACCCTCACCATAACGGTAACCCTAACCCTAATCATAACCTTCACCCTCACCCTAACCCTAAACCTAACCCTAACACTCACCCTAACCCTAACCTTCACCCTTACCGTAACACTAACCCACATCCTAACACTTACCCTAACCATAACCCTAAACCTCACCCTAACCCTAACCCTACCCCTAACCCTCAACCTAACCCTAACCCTCACACTCAACTTAAACCTAACCCTAACCCTCACCCTAACTTGAAACATAACCTGAACCCTAACTCTCACCCTAACCCTCACCCTCACGCTCACGCTCAATGTAACCCTAAGCCTAACGCTAACCCTAACCTTAACCCTCACACTCACCCTAACCCTTACCCCAATCTTAATCCGAACCCTAACGGTTACCCTCACCCTCACCCTAACCCTAACCCTAACCCTAAACCTCACCCTAACTTAACCCTAAACATCACCCTCACCCTAGCCATTACCCTAACCCTAATCCTAACAATAACCCTCATCCTAACCCTCTCCATAACCCTAACCCTAACCCAAACAATAACCCTAAACCTCAAGCTCACCCTTAGCCCAAACCTAAGCCTAACCCTAAGTCTAACCCTAAACCTAACCACAACCCTCACACTCATTCTGCACCCTCACCCTCACCATAACTCTAACCCTAACCCTAACCCTAACTCCAAACCACACCCTTACCCTATACCTAACCCTAACCCTAACCCTCATCCACACCCAAACCCTAACACTAAACCTAACCCTAACCCTCACCCTAACTGTCACCCTAACCCTATATCTAACCCTAAACCTCATCCTAACCCTAACGCTAACCCTAAACCCCACCCTAACCCTAACCCTAAACCTAAACCGCACCCTCACCCTCACCGTAACTCCAACCCTAACCCTAAAAATATCACTACACCTAACCCTAACAATCACCCTAACCCGAATCCTCACCCCACCCTCACCCTCAGCTAAGCCTAAGCCTAAACTTTACCCTAACCCTCACACTCATGCTCACCCTAACCCTAATCCTAAACATAACCCTATCCCTAAACCTCAACCTAACCCTAACCCTCACCCTAACCCTAACACTAACCCTAAACCTAAACCTCACACTAACCCTCCCGCTAATCCTAACTCTAAACCTAAAGCTCAACCTCACCATAAACCTAACCCTAACCCTTACTCTAAACCTCACCCTAACCCTAACCCAAACCCTCACCCTCAACCTCACCGTAACTCTAACCCTAAACCTAACAATAAAACTAACCCTAACGCTAACCCTAACCCTAAACATAACCCTCACCCTCACCCTCACCCTCACTGCAAACTTTACCCTAACCAAAAAACTAAAAATAACCCTAACCCTAACCCTAACCCTAATCCTCAATCCCACATGCACCCTCAGCCTAAACCTAACCCTAACCCTAACCCTAACCCTCACCATAAACCTAACCCTAACCCTAACCCTAAGACTAACCCTAACCCTAATCCTAAACCTCACCCTAACCGTAACCCTAAACCTCACCCTCAACCTAGCCCTCACCCTAACCCTAATCCTAACCCTAACCCTCCCCATAACCCTAAACCTAACACTCACCCTCAACCTAACCCTCACCCTAACACTAACCCTAATCCTAACCCTCAACCTAAACATCACCCTAAGCCTAACTCTAACCCTAAACCTCACCCTCACCCTAACCCTAACTTTAAACCTTACCCAAACCCTAAACCTCACTTTAACCCTAAACCCTAACCCTCACCCTTACCCTCACCGTAACCGTAACCCTAAACATAACCCTAACAATAACCATAACCCTAATCCTAACCCTCACCCTTACCACAACCCTCACCGTAACCCATACCCTAACCCAAACACTAACCCTCACACTAACCCTAAACCTAACCTCACCCTAACCCTAACTCTAACCTTAACCCTAACACTAAAAACCTCAACCTACCCCTAACCCTAATCCTCACCCTCAACCTCACCATAACTGTAACCATAACAATAACCCTAACCCTAATCCTAACCCTCACAGTCACCCTAACCCTAAACCGAAACTTAACCCTCACCCTAACCTAACCCTCACACTTACTGTAAACCTAACCCTCATCCTAACCCTCACCCTAACCAGAACCCTCACCGTAACCCATACCCTAACCCAAACACTAACACTCACACTAACCCTAACCCTAACCTCACCCTAACCCTAACTCTAACCCTAACCCTAACATTAAAAACCTCAACGTAACCCTAACCCTCACCCTCACCCTCACCATAACCATAACCCTATCAATAACCCTAACCCTAACCCTAATCCTAACACTCAGCCTCATCCTAACCTTAAACCTAACTCTAACCCTCACCCTTACCGTAACCCTTACCCTGATCCTAACCCTAACTCTAACTCTACCCCTAAACCTAAACCTCACCCTAACACTAACCCTAACCCTCACCCTCAACCTAGCCCTCAACCTAACCCTAATCATAAACCTAATCCTCATCCTAACCCTCAACCTAACCCTAACCCTAAACCTCACCCGAAGCCTAACCCTAACCCTAACCCTCAACCTAAGTCTAACCCTCACACTCACGTAAACCTAACCCTAACCCTCAACTTAAGACTAAACTTAACCTGAACCCTAACTCTCACCATAACCCTAACCCTCACCCTCACCCTCAGTGTTACGCTAAGCCTAACCCTAACCCTAACCCTAACATTCACACTCAGCCTAACCCTTACCCTAATGCTAATTCTAACCCTAACCCTCACCCTCAGCCTCACCCTAACCCTAACCCTAACCCTAAACCTCACCCTCACCTCACCCTAAACCTCACCCACACCCTAGCCATTACACTAACCCTAATCCTAAAACTAACCCTCATCCTAACCCTCCCCATAACCTTAACCCTAAACCTCACCCTCACCCTAGCCCTCACCCTAACCCTAATCCTAACCCTAATACTCATCCTAACCCTCAGACTAACCCTAACCTTAACTCTCACCGTCACCCTCACACTAACCATAACCCTAACCCTCAACCTAACCCTAACCCTCACCCTCACTGTAACCATTACCCTAACCATCACCCTAACCCTAAACTTAACCCGAACCCTAACTCACACCCTAACCCTGACCCTAACCGTCACACTAACCCTAACCCTCACCCTCACCCTCACCCTCAGCCTAAACCTAAGCCTAACCCTATCCTTAACCCTAACCCTCATCCTATCCCTCACCCTAACCCTAAACCTAATCCTAATCCTAACCCTAACCCTAAACCTCACCCTCACCCTAACCCTCAACTTAAGCCTAACACTAACTTTAATCCTAAACCTAACCCTAACCCTATACCTCAGCCTAAACCCTAAACCTCACACTAACCCTCACACTACTCCTCAACCGAAACCTCACCCTAACCTTAATCCTAACACTAACCGTAACATTAACACTCGACCTAACCCTAAAACTAACCCTAAATCTAACCCTAAACTGCCCCCTCATCCTAACCCTAATCCTAACCCTAACCCTAAACCTCACTCTAACCCTAAAACTCACCCTCAACCTCACCCTCACCCTCACCATAACTCTAACCCTAACCCTAACAATAACACTAATCCTAAACCTAAAGCGAACCCTAACCCTAAACCTAAACCTAACACATACCCTCACCCTAACCATAATCTTAACCCTAACCCTCAACCTAACCCTAACCCTCACCCTCACAGTAACCCTAACCCTCACCTAACCCTAACCCAAATCCTAACCCTAACCCTAAACCTTATCCTAACACTAACCCTAACCCTCACCCTCACCCTAGCCCTCATTCTAACCCTAATCCTAACCCTAACCCTCACCCTACCCCTAAACATAATCGAACCCTAACTCTCACCCTAACCCTAACCCTAACTTTCACCCTAACCCTAACCCTCACCCTCACCCTCACTCTCAGCCTAAACCTAAGCCTAAGCCAAACCCTAACCCTAACGATCACACTGACCTTAACCCTTACCCTAATCCGAATCCTAAACCTAAGCCTAATCCTCACCCTCATCCTCATCCTAATCCTAACCCTCACCCTAAAACTAACTCTAACACTAACCCTAACCCTCAACCTCAGCCTCACCCTTAACCTAACTCTAAACCTAAACCTCACCCTTACCGTAACCTAACCCTAAACCTAAACCTCACCCTAAACCTAACACTAAACCTCACCCTCAACCTAGGACTCACCCTAACCCTAATTCTAACCCTAACCCTCATCCTAAACCATCCCATAACCCTAACCCTGAACCTCACCCTCAACCTAACTCTCACCCTAACCTTAACTCTAACCCTAACACTAACCCTAACCCAAGCCCTCAACCTAACCCTCACCCTAACCCTAACTCTAACTCTAAAACTCAACCTCACCCTAACCCTAACTCTAACCCTAACCCAAAACCTAAAACTCAACCTAACCCTAAACCCTAACGCTCACCCTTACCCTCAACGTTACCTTAACCCAAAACCTAACACAAATAAAAACCCTAACCCTAATCCTAACCCTCACGCTAACCACAGCCCTCACCTTAACCCATAGCGTAACCCAAACACTAAACCTCACAGTAACACTAACCCTACCCTCACCCTAACCCTAACTCTAACCCTAATCCTAACACTAAAAACCTCAACTTAACCCTAACCCTAACCCTCACCCTTACCTAAATGTAACCCTAAAAATAACCCTAACCCTAACCTGAATCCTAACCCTCACCCTCACCCTAACCCTAAACCTAACCCTAACCCTCACCCTCACCCTAACCCTAACCCTCACCCTTACCGTAACCCTAACCCTCATCCTAACCCTCAAACTAAACGTAACCCTAACCCTAAACCTGACCCTAACACTAACCCTAACCCTCACCCTCACACTAGCCCCCACCCTAACCCTAATCCTAAACCTAATCCTTATCCTAACCCTCACCCTAACCTTAACTATAACCATCACCCTAACCCTAAACCTAACCCTAAACTTCAACCTAACCCTAACCCTCACCTTTACCTTAACCCTTACCCTCATCCTAACCCCCACCCTAACTCTAAGACTAATCCTCATCCTAACCCTCACCCTAACCCTAACCCTAAACCTCACCCTAACCCTAACCCTCAACCTAACTCTAACCCTCACACTCAACGTAAACCTAACCCTAACCCTCAACCTAACCCTAAACTTAACCTGAACCCTAACTCTCATCCTAAACCTAAACCTCACCCTCACCCTCAGTGTAACCCTAAGCCTAAGCCTAAGCCTAACCCTAACACTCACACTCACCCTAACCCTTACCCTAATCCTAATCCTAACCCTAACCCTAACCCTCACCCTCAGCCTCACCTTAACCCTAACTCTAACCCTAAACCTTAACCTCACCTTAATCCTAACCCGAACCCAAACCCTAAACCTCACCCTAACCTAACCCTAAACCTCACCGTCAAACTAGCTATCACCCTAACCCTAATCCAAACATTAACCCTCATCCTAACCCTCCACATAACCCTAACTCTAACAGTCACCCTAACCCTAAACTTCAACCTCACCCTTAGCCTAACCCTATGCCTAACCGTAAGCCTCACCCTAAACCTAACCCTAAACCTCACACTCATCTGCACCCTCAACCTCACCGTATTTCTAACCCTAACCCTAAGCTAAACCCTAAACCTCACACCTACCCTAACCCTAACCCTAACCCGAACCCTAAAACTCATCCTTACCCTAACCCTAACACTAAACCTAACCCTAACCCTCACCTGAACCCTCCCCCTAACAATAACCCTAACAGTCACCCTAACCCTAATCCTCACCCCCAACCTCATCCTCAGCCTAACCATAAGCCTAAGCCAAACCCTCCCCCTAACCCTCCCCCTCCCCCTCACCCTAACCATAATCCTAAATCTAACCCTATCCCTAAACCTCAAACTAACCCTCAACCTCACCCTAACCCTAACACTAACCCTAACCCTAAACCTCACCCTAACCCTCCCCCTAACCCTAACTCTAACCCTAAATATCACCCTCACCCTAACCCTAACCAAAACCCTAAGCCTAAACCTCACCCTAACCCTAACCTCACCCTCACCCTCAAACTCACCGTAACTCTAACCCTAACCCTAACAATAACACTAACCCTAACCCTAATGCTAACTCTAAACATAACCCTCACCTTCAGCCTCACTATCACTGCAAACTTAACCCTAACTATAACACTAAAAAGTACCCTAACCGTAAGCCTAACCTAACTCTAAATCTAATCCTAACCCCCACCCTCAGCCTCAGCCTAACCCTAAGCCTAACCCTAACCCTAAACCTAACCATAATCCTTAGCCTCAGCCTCAGCCTAACCCAAACCCTAAACCTAACACTCACCCTAACTCTAAGCCTAACCCTAACCCTAACCCTCACACTCACCCTCAAACTAACCCTAATCCTAAACCTAACCCAATCCCTAACCCTAACCCTCACCCTAACCCTCACCCTAGCGCTTACCCTAACCCTAAACCTAACCCTCACCCTCAACCTAGCCCTCAACCTAACCCTAAACCTCACCCTCACCTTAACCCTTACCCTAACCCTCACTCTAACCCTAAACTTAACCCAAACCCTAACTCTCACCCTAACCCTAACCCTAACACTCACCCTAACCCTAACCATCAACCTTACCGTAACCCTCACCCTCAGCATAACCCTCAAGTTTGCCCTTACCGTCACCCCTACCCTAACCCTCACCATAACACTCACACTCACCCTAACCCTCACCCCAAAACTAACTCTACCCCTAAACCTCACCCTCACCCAAACCATAACTCTAACCCTAACCCTAACACTAAACCTCACCGTAACCATAACCCTACCCCTCAGAATAACCCTAACCCTCAACCTCACGCAAACCCACAGCTTAAACCTAAGGCTAACCATAACCCTAACCATAAGCCTCACACTCACCCTAACCAAACCCTAATCCTAATCCTAACCCTAAACCTAACCCGAACCCGAATCTACAGCCTCAACCTAACCCTAATTCTAACCCTAAACCTCACACTGACCCTAACCCTAATCCTAAAACTGACCCTCACCATAACGGAAACCCTAAACCTAACCCTAAACTTAACCCTATCCCTAACCCTAACCCTAACCCTAAACCTAACTCTCACCCTAACCCTAACCCTAACACTAACCCTAACCCTAAACCTCACCCTAACCCTCACCCTAACTCTAACACTAACCGTAAACCTCACCATCATCCTAACCATCACTCTAACCCTAACCCAAACCATAAACCTTACCCTAAACCTAACCCTAAAAGTCACCCTCAACCTCACCGTAACCAAAACCCTAAACCTAACCCTAACAATAACCCTAACCCTAATCCTAACCCTCCCCCTAACCATAACCCTCATCCTAACCCAAACCCTCACTGTAAAACTTACCCTCACCCTAACACTAACCCTAACCGTAAAACTAACCCTCACACTAACCACAACCATAACCCTAACCCTAAACCTCAAACTAACCCTCACCCTCAGCCTAACTCTAACACTAACCCTATCCTTAACCCTCACCCTAACCCTCCTCATAACCCTATATCTAACCCTAAACCTCACCCTCACACTAACCCTAACCCCAACCCTAAACCATACCCTAACCCTAACACTACTCCACACCCCCACCCTCACCCTCACCGTAACTCTAACCCTAACCTTAAGAGTAACACTACCCCTAACCCAAACCATCACCCTAACCCTAATCCTCACCCCCACCTTCGCCCTCAGCCTAAACCTAGGCCTAAGCCTCACCCTCAACCTAACTGTCACACTCACCCTCACCCTACCCCTAATACTAAAGCTAACCCTATCCCTAAACCTCAACCTAACCCTCCCCCTCCCCGTAACCCTAACACTAACCCTAACCCTAAACCTCACCCTAAATCTCACCCTAACCCTAACCCTCACCCTCACCCTCAATCTCACCATAACTCTGAACCTAACCCTAAACCTAACACTAACCCTAACCCTAACCATAACCATAACCATAACCCTCACCTTCAGAATCACCCTCAGCTCCAACTTAACCCTAAACATAACACAAACAATAACCCTAATACTAAACCTAACCCTAATCCTCAACCCCATCCTCACCCTCAGCCGAATCCTAAGCCTAACCCTAAGCCTAAACCTAACCCTAAACCTAACTGAGACCCTAACCCTAACCGTAACCTAACCCTAAACCTAACCATAAACCTAACCCTAATCCTCAGCCTCACCCTCACCCTAACCAAATCCCTAACCCAAACCCTCACCCTAACCCTAAGCCTAACCATAACCCTGACCCTCACACTCACCCTCAACCTAACCCTAACCCTAAACCTAACCATATCCCTAAACTTAAACCTCACCCTAAGCCTCACCCTAACACTAATCCTAACCCTAAACCTCATCCTAACCCTCACCCTAACCCTAACCCTAAACCTCACCCTAACCCTAAACATAACCCTCACCCTCATGCTTGGCCTAAGCCTAAGGCTGAGCCTAAATCTAACCAAAACATTCAACATAACGCTAACCCTAGCTCTAACCCTAAACCTCACTCTCACACTAACCCTAACTCTAACCCTTACCCTAAAACTAAACCTCATCCTAACACTAATCCTAAACCTCACCCTCACCCTCACTGTAATCCTAACCCTAACCCTAACCCTAACAATAACCCTAACACTAACCCTAATCCTCAACCTAACCCTAACCTCACCGTAACCCTAACCCTCACCCTGACACTTACCCTCACCCTAACACTAACACTAATCCTAACACTAACCCTCACACTAACCCTAAACATCACCCTAAAACTAAACCTCACCCTAAACCTAAACCTAACCCTCACCTTCACCCTAGCCCTCACAATAACCCTAATCCTCATCCTCACCCTAAACCTCACATTAACCCTAACACTAATCCTCAAGCTAACCCTCACCCACACCTTTCCCCTAACCCTAACCCTCCCTCTAACCCTAACCCTCACCCCACTGTAACCCACACCCTCAGCCTAAACCTCACGTTTACCCTTACCATCAACCCCATGCTAAACCTTACCCTAAACCTAACCCTCACCCTAATCCTCACCCTAACCCTAATTCCACCCCAAAACCTCACGCTCACCCTAACCCTAACCTTAACCCTAACCCTATCCCTCATCCTCACCCTAAACCTCACACTAACGCTAACCCTAAACCTCAATTTAACTCTCACCCTAACCCTAATCCTAACCCTTACCCTAACCCTAAACCTAACCCTAACACTCACCATTATCTTAATCCTCATCCTCAGCCTAAACCTCACCTTTACCCTTACTATCATCCTCACCCTAAACCTCCCCCTAGCTCTAAACCTCATCGTAACCCTCACCCTAACCATAAACCTAACCCTCACCCTAACCCTAACCCTCAACCTCAACCTCACCCTCAGCCTAACCCTAAGCCTAAGCCTAAACCTTACCATAATCGTCACCCTCACCCTAGCCCTCACTCTAACCCTAATCCAAACCCTAACCCTCATTATAACCCTCACCCTAAACCTAATCCTAACCCTCACCATCACCCTCACCCTAACCCTCATCCTAACCCTAAGCCTCAACCTAATCCTAACACTCACCCTCACAGTAACTCTTTCCCTGACACGCACCCTAACCCTAAACTTAACCGGAAACCTAACTCTCACCCTAAACCTAACCCTAACACTCACCCTAACCCTAACGCTAAATTTCATCCTCACCCTAGCACTCACCCTAACCATAATCCTAAACCTAACCCTCATCCTAACCATCCTCCTAAACCTAAACTTAACCCTCACTCTAACCCTAACCCTCACACTCAACCTCACCCTCAGCCTAACACTAAGCCTAACCCTAAACCTACCCCTAACACACACACTCACCCTCACCCTAACCCTAATCCTAATCCTCATCCTAACCCTAACCCTAAACCTCCCCCTAACTCTCACCCTAACCCTAAAACTAACACTAACCCTAACCCTAACCCTCAACCTAACCCTCACCCTAACCCTAACTCTAACCCTAAACCTCACCCTCACACTAAATCTCACCCTAACCCTAACCCTAACCCTCACCCTCACCCGCACCATAACCGTAAACTTAAACAGAACCCTAACAATAAACTTAACCCTAATCCTAACCCTCACCCTAACCATAACCCTCACCCTAACCCTAAACCTAAACCTCACCCTCACCCTAGCTCTCACCCTAACCCTAATCCTAAACCTAAGCCTCATCCTAACCCTCCCCCTAAACCTTACTCTAACCCTCACCGTAACCCTCACCCTCACCCTCAACCTCACCCTCAGCCTAACCCTAAGCCTAACCCTAAACCTAAAACTAACACACACATTCACCCTCACTCTAACCCTGATCCTGTCCCTAACCCTAACACTAACCCTCATCCTCACTCTAAACCTCACATGAACGCTAACCCTAATCCTCAATCTAGTCCTCACCCTAAACCTAAACCAAATCCTAACCCTCACCCTTATCTTAACCCTCACCCTCAGCCTAAACCTCACCTTTACCGTTACCATCATCCTCACCTTAACCCTCACCCTAACCCTAAACCTCATCCTAACCCTCACCCTAACCATAAAAATAACCCTCACCATAACCATAACCCTCACCCTCAACCTCACCCTCAGCCTAACCCTAAGCCTAACTCTAAACCTAACCCTAACACACAAACGCACCCTCACCCTGACCCTAATCCTAACTCTAACCCCTACACTCCCCATAACTCTCACCCTAACCCTAACCCTAACACTAACCCTAACCCTCAGCCTCACTCTCATCCTAAGCCTAATCCTATACCTAACCCTCCCCCTAACCCTTACCCTAAACTTCACCCTAAACCTAACCCTCAAACTCAACCTCACCCTTAGCCTAAACCTTAGCCTAAACCTAAAACTAAACCGAACACATTCACTCACCCTCACCCTAACCCTAATCCTAACCCTAACCTTCACCCTCACCCTCACCCTCAGTGTAAAAATAAGCCTAACCCTAACCCTAACCATCACACTCACCCTAACCCTTACCCTAATCCTAATCCTAACCCTAACCCTAAGCCTCACCCTCAGCCTCACCATTAACCTAATTCTAACCCTATACCTCACACTCACCTTAATCCTAACACTAACCCTAACCCTAAACCTCTTCCTAACCCTCCCCATAACCCTAACCCTACCCCTCACCCTAACCCTGACCCTCAAACTCACCCGCAACCTCAGCCTAAGCCTAAGCCTAAACCTAAAACTAAACCTAACACCCTCAATCACCCTCATCCTAACCCTAATCCTAACCCTAACCTTCACCCTCACCCTCACCCTCAGTGTAAACCTAAGCCTAACCCTAAACCTAACCATCACACTCAACCTAACCGTTACCCTAATCCTAATCCTAACCCTAACCCTAAGCCTCACCCTCAGCCTCAACTTTACCCTAACTCTAACCCTATACCTCACACTCACCTTAACCCTAACCCTAACCCTAAACCTAAACCTCACCCTAACACTAACCCTAAACCTCAACCTCACCCTAGCCCTCACCCTAACCCTAATCCTAACCCTAACCCTCATCCTAACCCCACCCATAACCCTAACCCTAACCCTCACCCTAACCCTAACCCTCAAACTCACCCTCAACCTCAGCCTAAACCTAAGCCTAACACTAAACCTAACACTAACCCTCACACTCACCCTAACCATAAACCTAATCCTAACCCTATCCCTCACACTCACCCTAACGCTCACCCTACACCTAACCCTAAACCTAACAATACCCCTAACCCTAAACCTCAACCTCAGTCTCACCCTAACCCTAACTCTAACCCTAAACCTCAAACTCACAGTAAACCTAACCCTAACCCTAACCTTAAACCTCACACTCACAATCACCCTTGCCCTTACCCTAACCCTAATCCTAACCCTAACCCTCATACTAACCCTCCCCCTAAACCTAACCCTCACCCTCAACCTCACCCTCAGCCTAACCCTAAGCCTAACCCTAAACCTAAAACTAACACACACACTCACCCTCACTCTAACCCTGATCCTGTCCCTAACCCTAACCCTAACCCTAACCCTCCCCCTAACTATCACCCTAACCCTAACCCTAAAACTAACCCTTAGCTTTACCCTCAACCTAAATATCACCCTAACCCTAACTCTAAACCTAAACCTCACCCTCATTCTAACCCTAACTCTAACCCTAACCCAAACCCTAAACCTCACACTAACACTAACCCTAACACTAACCCACACCCTCACCCTCATTCTAATCCAAGCCAAACCCTAACCCTAACCCTCACACTAACTCTAACTCATTCTAACCCTAACTCTAACCCTAACCCAAACCCTAAACCTCACACTAACACTAACCCTAACACTAACCCACACCCTCACCCTCATTCTAATCCAAGCCAAACCCTAACCCTAACCCTCACACTCACCCTAAACCTAACCGTAAACCTCACCCTAACCCTCACCCTCACCCTCAACCTCAGACTAACACTAATCCTACTCCTAAGCCTAAACCCAAACCTCACCCTCAACCTAACCCTCACCTTAAGCCTAACCCTAACATTAATCCTAACCCTAACCCTCACACTCAGCCTCACCCTAATTCTAACTCTAACACTAAACCTAACCCTGACCCTAACCCTAACCGTAACCCTATCCCTAAACCTCATCCTAGCCCTAACCTTAATCCTAACCCTCACCATAACCTTAACCCTAACCCTAAAGCTAAAATAACCCTAACCCGAACCCTAAACATAACACTCACCCTAACCCTAACCCTCACCATAACGCTTAACCTCACCCTAACACTAACCCTAACCATAACACTAAACCGCACACTAACCCTAACCATCACCCTAACCCTAAACCTCACCCTAACACTAACCCTAAACCTCAACCTCTCCCTAAACCTCGCCCTAACCCTAAACCTCATTCTCACCCTAAACTGCACACTAACCCAAACACTAATCCTCAATCTAACCCTCACCCTCAACCTATACCTAACTCTCAGCCTCACCCTAAACCTAACCCTCACCCTAACCCTAACCCTCAACCTCACCCTCACCCTCAGCCTTACCCTAAGCCTAACCCTAACCCTAACGCTCACACTCACCCTAACCCTTACCCTAAACCTAATCCTAACCCTAAGCCTCACCCTCACCTTCAACCTATCCCTAAATCGAACACTAACCCTAAACCTCACCCTCACCCTATCCCTCACCCTTACCATTACCCTCCCCCTCAGCCTAACCCTCACCTTTACACGTATCGTCAATCTCACCCTAACCCTCACTCTACCTCTAACACTCACCCTAACCCTAACTCTACGCCAAAACCTCACACTCACCCTAACCCTAACTCTAACACTAACCCTAACAATAACCCACACCCTAACCCTAAGCTTAACCATCACCCTAACCCTAATACTCACCACCACCCTCACCCTCATCCTAACCCTGAGCCTAAGCCTAACCCTAACCCTAAACCTCACACTCACCCTCATCCTAAACCTAACCTAACCCTAACCCTAAACCTCAACATAAACCTCAATCTAACCTTAACCCTAATACTTACCCTAACCCTAACCCTCCACCTAACCCTCCAACTAAACCTAAGTCTAACCATAAACCTAACCCTCACCATAACACTAATCCTAGACCTAACCCTAACCCTAAACCTCACCCTAACCCTAACACTCACCCTCACCCTCACCCCAAACCTAACCCTAACCCTCACCCTAAACCTAACCCTCACCCTCACCGTAACCCTAACCCTCATCGTAACCAACACCCTAACCCTAACCCTAACCCTAAACTTTACCCTAAAACTAACCCTAATCCTCACCTTCACCCTAGCCCTCACCCTAAATCTACTGGTAAACCTAATCCTCATCCTAACTCTCACCCTAACTCTAAGCCTAACTCTAATCCTAACCCTAACCACAAAACTCATTCTAACCCTAACACTAACCCTAACACTAACACTAACCCTAAAGCTAACCCTAAAACTAACACTAAACCTAACCCTAATCCTCAGCCTCACCGACACCCTAACCCAAACCCTAACCCTAACCCTCATAATAACTCTAAGCCTAACTTTAAACCTAATCCTAACCCTCACATTCAAACTCACCCTAACCCTAATCCTAAACCTAACCCTATCCCTAACCCTAACCCTCACCCTAACCCTCAGCCTAGCCCTCACCCTTACACTTATCCTAACCCTAACCCTCACCCTAACCATAACCCTCAACCTAAACCTAACCCTCTCCGTAAGACTTCCCCTCACCCCAACACTAACCCTAACCCTAACACTACCCCTCACATTAACCCTAAACATCACCCTAACCCTAACACTCACCCTAAGTCTAACCCTAACCCTCACCCTCACCCTATCCTTCACCCTAACCCTAACCCTCATCCTAACCATAAACCTCACTTTAACCCTAACCCTCACCCTAACCCTCACACTATCCCTAACTCTATCCATAACAATAACACTAATCCTAACCATAAACCTAACCCGAACCCTAAACCTAACTCAAACTCACCCTAAACCTAACCCTCACCCTAACCCTAAATGTACCCCTAAACCTCACCCTCAACCTAACCCTAACTCTAACCCTAACCCTAACACTAAACCTCATTGTAACCCTAAACCTAACCCTTACCCTCACATTAAACATAACCCTAACCCTAAACCTAAGAATAACCCTAAACCTAACCCTAACCCTCACCCTAAACATAACACGTACCCTAACTTTAACCCTCACCCTAAAACTAACCCTAACCCTCACCCTTATCCCTCACCGTCAGCCTAAACCTCACCTTTACCCTTACCTTCAACCTCACCCTAAACCTATACCTCATCCTAACCCTCGCCCTAAGCATAAACCTAACCATCATCCTAACCCTAACCCTCTCCCTCACCCTAGCCCTCACCCTAACCCTAATCCTAATCCTAACCCTCATCCTAACCCTCTCCTTAACCCTAACCCTAACGATCAAACCTAAACATAATCCTCACCCCCATCCTCACCCTCAGCCTAACCCTAAGCCTAAGCCTAACCCTAACCCTAACCCTAAACCTCAGCCTCACCCTAGCCCTCACCCTAACACTAATCCTTACCCTAACCCTCAACCTATCCCTCACCCAAACACTAAACCTAACCCTCACCCTCACCCTCACCCTAACCTTAATCCAAACCCTAACCCTCAATCTCACCCTAACCATCTCCCTCACCATAAACCTTACCCTAACATTCAACCTAACCCTAAACTTAAACCGAACCCTAACTCTCACCCTTACCCTAACCATAACCCTCACCCTAACCCTAACCCTAAAAATCACCCTCAGCCTAGCCCTCACTCTCAACCTCACCCTCAGCCTAACCCTAACCCTAACCCTAAACCTAATGCTAACACACACACTCACCCCCACCCTAACCCTAATCCTAACCCTAACCCTCATCCTAACCCTCCCAATAACCGTAACCCTCAACCTAAACTTAACCATCACCCTCAGCCTAATCGTAAGCCTAACCCTAACCCTAACCCTCACACTCAACCTAACCCTATCCCTAAACCTCATCCTAGCCCTAAACCTAACCCTCACCCTCACTCACAATAACCGGAACCCTATCCCTAATGCTAACAATTATCCTAAACCTAACCCTAACCCTCACCTTAACCATATCCCTCACCCTAACCCTACCCCTCACCCTAACATTTACCCTAACCCTAACCCTCACCCTAACACTGACCCTCACCCTAACACTAACCCTAACACTAACACTAACCCTCACAATAACCCTAAACATCAATCTATACCTAAACCTCACCCTAACCCTAACCCTAAACCTCACCCTCTACCTAGAACTCACCCTAAACCTAACCCTCATCCTCACCCTAAACTTCACACTAACACTAACACTAATACTCAATCTAACTCTCACCCTCACCCTAAACCTCACCCTAAACCTAACCCTAACCCTTACCCTTACCGTAACCCTCACTCTCAGCCTAACCCTCAAGTTTACCCTTACCGTCACCCTCAAACTAACCCTCACTGTAACGCTAACCCTCACCCTAACCATAACTCTACCCCTAAACCTCAACCTCACCCTAACCCTAACTCTAACCCTAACACTAACACTAACCCTCACCATAACCCTAACCATAACCATCACCCTAACCCTAATCCTCACCCCCACCCTCACCCTCAGCCTAATCCTAAGCCTAACCCTAACCCTAACCCTAAACCTCAAACTCACCCTCAGCCTAATCCTAATCCTAATACTAAGCCTAACCCTAACCCTCGACCTAACCCTCCAACTAAACCTAAATCTAACCATAAACCTCACCCTCACCCTAACACTAATCCAAACAATAACCCTAACCCTAACACTAAACCTCAAACTAACCTAACCCTCACCCTAATCCTAATCCTAAACCTAACCCTCATCCTAACCCTCACCCTCAGTGTAAGCCTAAGCCTAAACCTAACCCAAACACTCACACTCACCCTAACCCTTACACTAATCCTAATCCTAACCCTAACCCTAAGCCTCACCCTCAGCCTCAGCTTAACCTTCACTATAACCCTGTACCTCACACTCACCCTAACCCTAACCTGAAACCTCACCGTAACACTAACCCTAAACCTCAACCTCACCCTAGCCCTCACCGTAACCCTAAACCTCACCCTCACCCTCACCCTCAGCCTAACCCTAAGAATAACCCTAAACCTAACCCTAGCCCTCACACTCACCCTAACCCTAACCCTAATCCTAATCTTAACCCTCACCCTCACCCTAACCCTCCCCCTAAACCTAACCCTAAACCTAACACTAACCCAAAACCTAACACTAACCCTAACCCTAACCCTCATTCTCAGCCTCACCCTAACCCTAACACTAACCCTAAACCTCAGCCTCACCCTAACCCAAACTCTAACCCTAACCCAAACCCTAAACCTCACCCTAACACTAAACCTAACGCTAACCCACACCTTCACCCTCAGCCTAATTCTAAGCCTAACCCTAACCCTAAACCTTACACTCACCCTAATCCTAACCCTAAACCTCACCCTAACCTTAACCCTCACATTCACCCTAACACTAATCCTAATCCTACTCCTAACCCTAACCCTAACCTCACCCTCACCCTCACCCTAACCCTAAAGCTAAACCTTACCCTGACACTAACCCTAAACCTCACCTTCAACATAGCCCTCACCCTAACCCTAATCAAAAACCTAATCGTCATCCTAACCCTCACCCTAAATCTAAACCTAAGCCGAAGCCTAACCCTAACCCCAACCCTCACTGTAACACTAACACTAACCCTAACACTAACACTAACCCTAAACCTAACCCTAAATCTAACCCTAATCCTCAGCCTCACCCTAACCCTAACCCAAACCCTAAACCTATCCCTCATCTTAACTCTAAGCCTAACCCAAACCCTAATCCTAACCCTCACACTCGTCCCCACCCTAAACCTAATCCTAAACCTAACCCTATCCCTAACCCTAACCCTCACCCTAACCCTCAGCCTAGCCCTCACCCTTACACTTATCCTAACCCTATCCCTCACCCTAACCATTACCCTCACTCTAAACCTAACCCTCACCCTAACACTTACCCTCACACTAACACTAACGTTAACCCTAACACTAACCCTCAAACTAACCCTAAATATCACCCTAACCCTAAACCTCCCCCTAACACAAACTCTAACCCTCATCCTCACCAAAGCCTTCATCCTAACCTAACCTTAATCCTCACCATAAACCTCACACTAACCCTAACACTAATCCTGAATCTAACCCTCAACCTCACCCTAACACTAACACTAACCCTCACACTAACCCTAACACGAACACTTACGGTAACCCTCACCCTCAGCCTAACCCTCACCTTTACCCTTACCATCACCCCCACGCTTACCCGTACCCTAACCCTAACCCTCATTCTTACCCTAAATGTACCACTAAACATCACCCTCAACCTAACCCTTACTCTAACCCTAACCCTAACACTAAACCTCACTGTAATTCTAACCATCACCCTCACCCTCACCGTAACCATAACCCTAACCCGAAACCTAACAATAACCCTAACCCTAACCCTAAACCTCACCCTAAACATAACCCGCACCCTAACCCTAACCCGCAACCTAACACTTATCCTCACCCTAACACTAACCCTCACACTAACCCTAACCCTCACCCTAATCCTAAACCTCACCCTAACCCTAACCCTAACCCTAATCCTCACCCTCATCCTAGCCCTCACCCTAACCCTAATTCTAACGCTCACTCTCACCCTAACCCTAACCCTCATCCTCACCCTAAACCTCATACTAACCCTAACTCTAATCCTCAATCTCAACCTCACCCTCACCCTAACACTAACCCTTACCCTAACCCTAAACCTAACCCTAACACTCACCAGTATCTTAATCCTCACCCTCAGCCTAAACCTCACCTTTACACTTACCATCATCCTCACCCTAACCCTCACCCTAACCCTAAACCTCATCCTAACCCTCACCCTAACAGTTAACCTAACCATCACCGTAACCTTAACCCTCACCCTCACCCTAGCCCTAAACCTAACCTTAATCCTAATCCTAACTCTCATCCTAACACTCACCCTAACCCTATCATTAACACTTAACCGAAACCTAACTCTCACCCTAAACCAAAACCTAACCCTCAACATCACCCTCATTCTCAGCCTAACCCTAAGCCTAAGCCTGAGCCTAACCCTAAACCTAACCCTCGCACTCACCCTAAACCTTACCCTAATCCCAGTCCTAAACCTAATCCTAACACTCACCATCACCCTCACCCTGACATAAACCCTCAACCTAACCCTAACCCTAACAGTAACCCTACGACTAACCCTCAACCTCAGCCTCACCCTTACCCTAACTCTAACCCTAAACCTCACCCTCACTCTAACCCTAACTCTAACACTAACCCTAACACTGAACCTCACCCTAATCCTAACCCTAACCCTCTCCCTAACTATAACTCTCACCCTAACATTAACCCGCACCCTAACCCTTACCATCACTCTAACACTAACACTAACCCTAACACTAACCCTCACACTAACACTAACCCTCCCACTAATCTAAAACCTCACCCTAACCCTAACCCTTATTCTAACCCACACCCTTACCCTAGCTCTCACCCTAACCCTAATTCTAACCCTCACCCTCACCCTAACCCTAACCCTCATCCTCACCCTAAACCTCACACTAACCCTAACCTTAATCCTCAATCTAACCCTCACGCTAACCCTAACCCTAACCTTAAACCTAACCCTAACCCTCACCCTTACCTTAACCCTCACCCTCAGCCTAAACCTCACCTTTACCCTTCCCATCATCCTCACCCTAACCCTAAACCTCATCCTAACCTTCACCCTAACCATAAACCTAACCATCACCCTAACCCTAACCCTCACACTCAACCTCACGCTCAGCCTAACCCTACGCCTAAGCCTAATCCTTACTCTAACCCTCACCCTCACCCTAGCCCTCACTCTAACCCTAATCCTAAACCTATCCCACATTGTAACCCTCACCCTAACCCTAACCCTAACAATCACCTTAACGCTGATCCTCACCCCCACCCTCAACCTCAGCCTAACCCTAACCCTAAACCTAACCCTCACATACCCTCACCCTAAACGTAACCATAAACCTTAACATCACCCAAACACTCACCCTAAAACTCACCCTCACCCTAGCCCTCATCCTAACCCTAACCCTAACCCCAATCCTCATCCTAACCCTGATCCTAACCCTAAACCTAACCCTCACCCTAATCCTAAGCCTAATCCTAACCCTCAACCTAACCCTAACCCTCATGCTCACTGTAACCCTAAATCTAACCCTCAGCCTAGCCCTAAACTTAACCCGAACCCTAACTCTCACCCTAACCCTACCCTTAACACTCACCCTTACCTTAACCCTCACCCTCACCCTCACCTTCAGCCTAACATTAAGCCTAAACCTATCCCTAACCCTAACCCTAATCCTAGTACTAACACTAACCCTAAACCTCACCCTCACCCTAATCCTCACCTTAACCCTAACCATAACATTAATCCTAACCCTAACCCTAACCCTAAAACTCAACCTCACCCTAAACCTCACACTAACCCTAACACAAATCCTCAATCTAACCCTCACCCTAACTCTAACCATAACCATAAACCTAACCCTAAATCTCACCCTTATTTTAAACCTCAACCTCAGTCTAAACCTCATCATTAGCCTCACCATTATCCTCACCCTAAACCTCACCCTAATCCTAAACATCATCCTAATCCTCACCCTAACCTTAAACCTCACCCTAACCCGAACCCTCACCCTCAAGCTCATGCTCAGCCAAACCCTAAGCCTAAGCCTAACCTTATTCTAACCCTCACCCTCACGCTAGCCCTCACCTGAACCCTAATCCTAACCCTATCCCTCATGCTAACCCTCACCCTAACCCTAACCCCAACCATCACCCTAACCATAATCCTCACCCCCACCCTCACCCTCAGCATAACCCTAACCCTAAGCCTAACCCTAACCCTAACCCTCACATACCCTAACCCTAACCCTAATCCTAACCCTAACCCTAAACATCAACCTAACCCTCAACCTAACCTTAACCCTAACACTAATCCTAACCCTAACCCTCGACCTAACCCTCCCCCAACCCGAAATCTAAACAAAAAACTCACCATCACCCTAACCCAAATACTAACCCTAACCCTCACCCTAACCCTAACCCTCACACTCACTGTAACCCTCACCCTCATACTAACCCTCACCCTAACCCTAACCCTAACCCTAAACCTCACCCAAACACTAACCCTAACCCTCACCCTCACCCTACCCCTAATCCTAACCCTAATCCTCATCTTAACCCTCAACCTAACCCTAAAAATCACCATAACCCTAACCCTCACAGTCACCCTCAACATAACACTAACCCTAACCCAAATAATAACACGAACTCTAATCCTAACCCTCACTGTAACCCAAACCCTAAACCTCACCCAAACCCTAAACTTAACACTCATCCTAATCCTCACCAAAACCCTTACACTAACCCTAACCCTAACCCTCACCCTAACCATCACCCTAACCCTTACTCTAACCCTAAACCTCACCCTCACCCTCACGCTAACCCTAACCATAACCCTAAAAATCACCATAACCCTAACCCTCACAGTCACCCTCAACATAACACTAACCATAACCCAAATAATAACACGAACTCTAACCCTAACCCAAACCCTCAGTCTCACCCTAACCCTAACCATAAACCTAAACCTCACCCTAACCCTAACCCTAACCCTTACCCTCACCCTCACCTAACCGTAACCTAACCCTAACACTAACCCTAACCCTAACACTAACCCTCACACTAACCGTAACCCTCACCCTAACCCTAAACCTAAACATCAACCTAACCCTATCTTCACCCTCAAACTCACACTCAGCCTAAACCTAACCCTAAGCCTAACCCTTACTCTAACAATCACCCTCAACCTAGCCCTCACCCTAACCCTAATCCTAACCCTATCCCTCATCCTAACCCTAACCATAAGCCTAACCCTAACCATCACCCTAACCCTAATCCTCACCTGCACCCTCACCCTCAGCCTAACCCTAACCCTAAGCTTAACCATAACCATTACATACTCTCACCCTTACGCTAACCCTAACCCTAAACCTCAACCTAACCGTCACCCTAAACTTATCCCTAACACTAAGCCTAACCCTCGACCTAACCTTCGCCCTAACACTAAATCTAACCCTAAAACTCACCCTCACAACAACTCAAATCCTAAACCTAACCCTAATCCTTACCCTAACCCTCAACCTCACTGTAACCCTAACACTCAAAACCCTCACCCTAACCCTAAACTTAAACCTAAACATCACCCAAACACTAACCCTAACCATCACCCTCACCCTAGCCCTCACCCTAACCCTAACCCTAACGCTAATCCTCATCCTAAACATCACCCTTAGCCTAACCCTAACCCTCACCCTAATCCTAAACCTACCCTAACCCTCAACCTAACCCTATCCCTCATGCTCACTGTAAACCTAACCCTAACCCTCACCCTAACCCTAAACTTAAACCGAACCCTAACCCTCACCCTAACGATACCCCTAACTCTCACCCTAACCCTAACCCTTACCCTCACCTTCACCCTCAGCCTAACCCTAAGGGTAAACCTAAACATAACCCTAACCCTCACACTCATACTAACCCTTACCCAAATCCTATTCTTAAAAATAACCCTAACCCTCACAATCACCCTAACCCTCATCGTAACCCTAACTCTAACACTAACCCTAACCCTAACCCTCAACCTCAGGCTACCCTAACCCTAAACCTAACCCTAAACCTCACCCTAATCCTAACCCTAAACCTCAACCTCAACCTAGCCCTCACTCTAACCCTAATCCTAACCCCAACCCCCATCCTAACACTAACCCTAAAACTCACCCTCACCCTCACCCTAACCCTAACCCTAACCCTCATTCTAACCCGAACCCTCACCCTCACTGTAACCGTTACACTAACCCTCACTTAACCCTAAACTTAACCTGAACCCTAACTCTCAACCTAACCCTAAACCTAACCCTCACCCTAACCGTAACCCTCACCCTCACCCTCACCCTCAGCCTAACACTAAGCCTAACCCTATCCCTAAACCTAACCATCATCGCATCGCTCACCCTAACCCTAACCCTAATCCTAATCCTAACCCTAACCCTAAATCTCACCCTATCCCAAACCCTCAAGTTAAGCCTAACCCTAACATTAATCCTAACCCTAACCCTAACCCTAAACCTCATCCTAAACCCTAAATTTCACTCTACCCATCACACTAATCCTCAACCTAAACCTAACCCTAACCTTAACCCTCACACTAACCCTAACATTAACGCTCAACCTAACCCTACATCTAACCCTAAATCTAATCCTACACCTCCCCCTCATCCAAACCTTAATCCTAACCCAAACCTAAACCTCACTCAAACACTAACTCTAATCCTCACACTCAAACTAGCCCTCACCCTAACCCTAATCCTTACCCTAATCCTCATCCTAACCCTCACCATAACCCAAACTCTAACACTGACTCTAACACTAACCCTCACCCTCAGCCTCACCCTATTTTAACTCTAACCTTAAACCTCACCCTCACCCTAACCCTAACCCTAAACCTAAAACTAAATCTCACCCTAACCCTAACCCTAAACCTCACACTAAACCTAACCCTCACCCTAACCCTAATCCTAACCCTAAACCTCATCCTAAGCCTCACCCTAACACTAACACTAACCCTCACCCTCACCCTCACCCTAACCCTAATCCTAACCCTAGCCCTCAACCTAACCCTATCCCTCATCCTCACTGTAACCTTTACCGTAACATTCACCCTAACCCTAAACTTAACCGAACCCTAACTCTCACCCTAAACCTAACCCTAACCCTCACATACCCTAACCCTAATCCTAATCCTAACCCTAACCCTAACCCTAACCCTAAACGTCAACCTAACCCTCAACCTAACCTTAACCCTAACACTAATCCTAACCCTAATCTTCGACCTAAACCTCCCCCTAACCCTAAATCTAACCCTAAATCTAACCCTAAAACTCACCATCACCCTAACCCAAATCCTAAGCCAAACCCTCACCCTAACCCTAACCCTCACCCTCACTGTAACCCTCACCCTCATCCTAACCCTCACCCTCACCCTAACCTCACAAAAAAACTAACCCTAAACCTCACCCTCACCCTAGCCCTCAACCTAACCCTAATCCTAACCCTAATCCTAATCCTAAACCTCACCCTAAACCTAACCCTAACCCTCACCCTCACCCGAACACTAAACCTCACAAAACCATAAACTTAACCCTCATCCTAACATTCACCCTAAACCTTACACTAACCCTAACCATAACCCTCACCCTTACCCTAACCCTAACCCTTACTCTAACCCTAAACCTCACCCTCACCCTCACACTAACCCTAACCATAACCCTAAACCTCACCCTAACCCTAAACCTCACCTTCACCCTCACCGTAACCCTAACCCTAACCCAAACCCTCAGCCTCACCCTAACCCTAAGCCTAACCCTAAACCTCACCCTAACCCTAACCCTAAACCTAGCCCTCTTCCTAACCCTAAACTTAACCGAACCCTAACCTAAACAATAACCCTAACCCTAACCCTAACCCTCACCCTAAACATAAAACTCACCCTAACATTAACTCTCACCCCAACACGTACCCTCACCCTAAAACTAACCCTAACACTAACACGAACCCTCACACTAACCCTAACCCTCACCAAAACTGTAAACCTAACCTTCACCCTAACCCTACCTTCACCCTCAAACTCACGTTCAGCCTAAACCTAAGCCTAAGCCTAACCCTTACTCTTGACCTCATCCTCATCCTAGCCCTCACGCGAACCCTAATTCTAACCCTATCCCTCATCCTAACCCTCACCCTAAGCCTAACCCTAACCATCACCCTAACCCTAATCCTCACCCGCACCCTCACTCTCATACCTACCCTAACTCTAAGCTTAACCCTAACCCTCACATACCCTCACCCTTACCCTAACCCTAGACCTAACCCTAACCCTAAACCTCAACCTAACCCTCACCCTTACCTTATCCCTAACACTAACCCTAACCTTCGTCCTAACCTTCCCCCTAACACTAAATTTAACCCTAAAATTCACCCTCAACACAACCCAAATTCTAATCTTAACCCTCACCATTACCCTAACCCTCACCCTCACTGTAACCCTATTCCTCATCCTAACTCTCACCCTAACCCTAACCCTACACCTAAACCTCACCCAAACCCTAACCCTAATATTCACTCTAACCCTAGCCCTCACCCTAACCCTAATCCTAACCCTAATCCTCATCCTCACCCTCACCCTAAGCCTAACCTTAACCATCACCCTAATCCTAAGCCTAGACTAACCCTCAAACTAACCCTAACCCTCATGCTCACTGTAACCCTAACCCTAACCCTCACCCTAACCCAAACTTAAACTGAACCCTCACCTTCATCCTAACCCTAACCCTAAACCTAAACCTAACCCTAACCATCACACACACACTAATCCTTACCCTAATCTTATTCCTAATAATAACCCTAAGCCTCACACTCCACCTAACCCTCATCGTAACCCTAACTCTAACACTAACCCTAACCCTAACCCTCAACCTCAGGCTTACCCTAACCCTAACTCTAACCCTAAACCTCACACTCACCCTAACCCTAACCCTAAACCTAACCCTAAACCTCACCCTAATCCTAACCCTAACCCTCCCCCTCCCCCTCCCCCTCCCCCTCACCATAACTCTAACCCTAACCCTAACAATAACACTAATCCTAACCCTAAACCTAACCCTAACCCTAACCCTAATCCTAAAACTCACCCTCACCCTAACCATAATCTTAACCCTAAACCTCAAACTAAACCTAACCCTCACCCTCACTGTAACCCTAACCCTCATCATAACCCTAACCCAAAAACTAACCCTAACCCTAAACCTTTCCCTAACACTAACACTAACACTCAACCTCACCCTAGCCGTCACCCTAACCCTAATCCTAACCCTAACCCTCACCCTAACCCTAACGCTCACCCTCAGCCTCACTCTCAAACTAACCCTAAGCCTAAGCCTAAGCCTAAGCCTAACCCTAACCATCACAATCACCCTAAACTTACCATAATCCTAATCCTAACCATAAGCCTAAGCCTAACCCTCACCCTCACCATCACCACAAACCTAACAATCACCCTATCCCTAAATCTAACCCTAACCCTAAACCTAACCCTCAACCTCAGCATCACCCTTACCCTAACTAAACCTAAACCTCAACCTTACCCTAACTCTAACCCTAACCCTAAACCTCACCCTAATCCGAAAACTAAACCTCACCCTCAACCTAGCCCTCACCCTAACCCTAATCCTAACCCTAACCCTCATCCTAACCCTTCCCATAACCCTAACCCTAAAGCTCAGCCTCAAACTAACCCTCACCCTAACCTTAACCCTAACCCTGACACTAACCCTAACCCCAACCGTCAACCTAACCCTCACCCTAACCCTAACCCAAACCCTAATCCTAATCTTAATCCTACCACTAACCCTAAGCCTCACCCCCACCCTAACCCTCAACATAAGCCTAACCTTAACATTAATCCTAAACCTAACCATAACCCTAAACCTCATCCTCACCCTAAACCTCACACTAACCCTAACACTAGTCCTCAATATAAACCTCATCCTCATCCTCACCCTACCCCTCACCCTAACCCTAACCCTCGTCCTCAACCTAAACCTCACACTAATCATAAAAATAATCCTTAATCTAACCCACACCATCACCCTAACCCTAACCTTAACCCTCATCTTAAACATAACCCTCACCCTTAATATAACACTCAACCTCAGCCTAACCCTCACCTTTACGCTTACCGTCACCCCCACCCTAACCCTCACCCGAACCCTAACCCTCACCCTGACCCTAACCCTACACCTAAACCTCACCCTGACCCTAACCCTAACTCTAACCCTAACCCTAACACTAAACCTCAACTTATCCCTAACCCTAACCCTCACCCTAAACCTCATGGTCAGCCTAACCCCAAGCCTAAGCCTTACCCTTACCCTTACCATAACCCTCACCCTGACCCTAGCCTTCACCCTAACCCTAAGCCTAACCCTAACCCTCATTCTAACCCTAACACCCTAACTCGAACACTAACAATCACTCTAACCCTAATCCTCACCCCCAAGCTCACCCTCAGCCTAACCCTAAGCCTAAGCCTAAGCCTAACCCTAACCCTCACACTCACCCTCACCCTAACCCTAATCATAACCCTAACCCTAACCCTAAACCTCAACCTAACCCTCACCCTAACCTTAACCCTAACACTAACCCTAAGAATAACGCTCGAACTTACCCTCCAACTGACCCTAAATCTAACCCTAAACCTCACGCTCACCCTCACCCTAATCCTACCCCTAACCCTAAACCTCACCCTAACACTAAACCTAACCCTCACACTCACCCTCACCATAACTCTAACCCTAACACTAACAATAACACTAATCCTAACCCTAAACCTAACCCTAACCCTCACCATAATCCTAACACTCACCCTCACCCTAACCATAATCTTTACCCAAACCCTCAACCTAACCCTAACCCTCACCCTCACCATAACCCTAAGCCTCATCCTAACCCTAACTGAAACCCTAAATCTAGCCAAAACTTACCCTAACACTAACCCTAATCCTCACCATCACCCGAGCCCTCACCCTCACACTAATCCTAGACCTAACACTCACCCTAACCCTATACTTAACCGAACCTTAACTCTCACCCTAACCTTAACCCAAACCCTCACCTAAACCTAACCCTCACACTCACCCTCACTCTCAGCCTAACCCTAAGCCTAAGCCAAACCCTAACCCTAAACTTCACCCTCAACCTCATGCTCAGCCTAACCCTAAGCCTAGGCTTAACACTTACTCTAACCCTCACCCTCACACTAGGCCTCAGCCTAAACCTAATCCTAATGCTATCCCTCATCCTAACCCTCACCCTAACCCTAACAATCACCCTAACCCTAATCCTCACTCCCACCCTCACCCTCAGCATAATCCTAACCCTAAGCCTAACCCTAACCCAAACCCTCACATACCTTAACCCTAACCAATATCCTAACCCTAAACCTGACCCTAACCCTAAACATCAACCTAACCCTCACCCTCACCTTAACCCTAACATTAATCCTAACCCTAACCCTGGAACTAACCCTCCCCCTAACCCTAAATCTAACCC
Organism: Dipodomys merriami; assembly: GCF_024711535.1. Taxonomy (NCBI): domain Eukaryota; kingdom Metazoa; phylum Chordata; class Mammalia; order Rodentia; family Heteromyidae; genus Dipodomys; species Dipodomys merriami. The sequence continues at coordinate 933,436 of NW_027204448.1, read as the reverse complement.
TAAAACTCACCATCTTCCTTACCCTAATCCTAACCCTAACCTTCACCCTAACCCTAAACCTCACCTTCACTGTAACCCTAAACCTCATCCTTACCCTCACCCTAACCCTAATCCTTAGACTAAATCTCACCCAAACACTAACCCTAATCCTCACCATCACCCTAGTGCTCACCCTAAACCTAATCCTAACCCTAATCCTCATCCTAACCCTCACCATAACCCTAACCCTAAACCTCACCCTAATCCTAAGCCTAAACCTAACCCTCAACCTAACCCTAATCCTCACGCTCACCTTAACCCTAAGCCTAACCCTCACCTTAACCGTAAACTTAACTCGAACCTTAACTCTGACCGTAACCCTACCCCTAACTCTCACCCTAACCCTAACCCTCACACTCACCCAAAACCTTACCCTAAACCTAATCCTTACACGAAGGTGAACGCTTAACCTCACCCTAACCATCGCGGTAACCCTAACTCTAACAATGACCCTAACACTAACCCTCAATCTCATCCTCACCCTAACCTTAACTCTAATCTTAAACCTCACCCTCACCCTAACCCTAACCCTAAACCTAACCCTAAAGCTCACCCTAATCTTAAGCCTAAACCTCACCCTAACCCTAGCCCTCACCCTAATCCTAATACTAACCCTAACCTTCATCCTAAGCCTCACCCTAAAACTAACCCTAAACCTCACCCTCACCCTCACCCTAACCCTAACTCTAACGCTCAACCTAACCCTATCCTTAACCCTCACTGTAACCCTTACCCTAACACTAACCCTAAAATTAACCGAACCCTAACTCACACCCTAACCCTAACTCTAAACCTCACCCAAACCCTAACCCTCAACCTCACCCTCACTCTCAACCTAACCCTAAGCCTAATCCTAAACCTAACCCTAACCCTTTCCCTAATCCTAATCCTAACCCTAAACCTAACCCTCACCCTGTTGCTCGGCCTAAGCCTAAGCCTAAGCCTAAGCCTAACTCTAACCCAAACACTCATCCTAGCCCTAACCCTAACAGTAACCCTAACTCTAACCGTAAACCTCGCTCTCACCCTACCCCTAACTCTAACCCTAACCCTAAACTTAAACCTCATCGTAACCCTAACCCTAACCCTCACACTCACCCTCACCGTAACCGTAACCCTAACCCTAACCCTAACAATAAACCTAACCCTAACCCTCAACCTAACCATAACGCTCACCCTAACCCTAACCCTCACCTTAGCATTTACCCTCAACCTAACTCTAACCCTAACCCTAACACTCACCCTCACCATAACCCTAAACCTAAACCTCATCCTAACCCTAACCCTAACCCTCACCCTCACCCTCACCGTAACCGTAACCCTAACCCTAACCCTAAACCTAACAATAAACCTAACCCTAACCCTCAACCTAACCATAACGCTCACCCTAACCCTAACCCTCACCCTAACATTTACCCTCACCCTAACCCTAACCCTAACCCTAACACTAACCCTCACACTAACCCTAACCATCACCCTAACCCTAAACCTCACCCTAAAACTAAACCTAACCCTCACCCTGACCCTAGCCCTCACCCTAACCCTAACCCTCACCCTAAGCCTCACACTAAAACTAACACTAATCCTCAAACTAACACTCACCCACACCCTTCCCCTAACCCTAACCCGCACCTAAACCCTAACCCTCACCCCACTGTAACCCTCACCCTCACCCTAACCCTCACATTTACCCTTACCATCACCCCCAAGCTAAACCTTACCCTAACTCTAATCCTCACCCTAACCCTCACCCTAACCCTAATGCTAACCCTAACCCTCAACCTAAACCTAACCTTCACCCTCATTGTAACCCTTTCTCTAACCCTCAACCTAACCCTAAACTTAACCCGAACACTAACTCTGACACTCATCCTAACACTCCCCTAACCTTAGCACTAAACCTCACCCTAACCTGAACCCTTACCCTCACCCTCATGATCAGCCTAAGCTTAAGCCTAACCCTAACCCTAACGTTCACCCTAACCCTAACACCCAACCTAACTCTAACCCTAAACGTCATCCTCAACCTAATCCTAACTCTAACTCTAACCCTAACACTAAACCTGACCCTAACCCTCAACCTAACCCTCATCCTCACCGTAACCGAAACCCTAACCCTAAACCTAACAATAACCCTAACACTAACCCTAACCCTCAACCTAAACATAACCCTCACCCTAAGCCTAACCCTCATCCTAACACTTACCCTCACCCTAACTCTAACACTAACCCTCACACTAACCCTAACCCTCACACAAATCCTAAACCATACCCTAACTCTAACCCTGAACCTAACCCTCAACCTAATGCTCAGCCTAACCCTAAGCCTAAGCCTAACACTTACCCTAACCCTCCCCCTCACCCTAGCCCTCACTCTAATCCTAATCCTAAACCTAACCCTCATCCTAACCCTCACCCTAACCCTAACCCTAGCCATCACCCTAAACCTAATCCTTACCTCCACCCTCACTCTCAGCCTAAGCCTAACCCTAATCCTAACCCTCACACTCACCCTCACCTCACCTTATCCTAAACCTAACACTAACATAACCCTAAACCTCAATCTAAGCCTCACTCAAACTTTAACCCTAATACTAAACTTAACCCCAACTCTCGAACTAACCCTCCAACTAACCCTAAATCTAACACTAAACCTCACCCTCATCCTAACCCTAATCCTAAACCTAACCCTAAACCTCACCCTAACCCTAACCCTAACCCTCACCCTCACCCTCAACCTCACCATAACTGTAACCCAAACCTTAACAACAACACTAACCTAACCATAAACCTAACCCTAACCCTAAACTTAACCCTAATCCTAACACTCCCCCTCACCCTAACCGTAATCCTAACCCTAACCCTCACCCTAACCCTAAACCTCACCCTCCCTGTAACCCTAACCCTCAAGCTAACCCTCACCCTAACCCTAACCCAAACCTAAACCTTAATCTAACACTAACCCTAACCCTCACCCTCACTCTAGCCCTCATCCTAACCCTAATTCTAACCCTAATCCTCATCCTCAGCCTCACCCTAACCCTAAACCTAAATCTAACCCTCAACCTAACCCTAACCCTCACGTTCACCATAACCCTAACCCTAACCCTCACCCTAACCCTAAACTTAACCGAACCCTAACTCTCACCCTAACCCTAACCCTAACTCACCCGAACCCTAACCCTCACCCTCACCCTCTCTGTTAGACTAACCCTAAGCCTAAACTTTACCCTAACCCAAACAGTCACACTCTCCTAACCCTTACCCTAAACCTAATCCTAACCCTAAGTGTAACCATCACACTGAACCTAACCCTCATGCTAACCCTAACTCAAACAGTAACCCTAACCCTAACCCTCAAACTCAGCCTCATCCTAACCCTAACTCTAACCCTAAACCTCACCCTCACCCTAACCTTAACCCTAAACCTACACTTCACCCTAACCCTAACCCTAAGCCTAAACGTAACCCTAACCCTGACCCTTACAGTAACCCTCACCCTCAGCCTAAGCCTCACCTTTAACCTTACCATCATCCTCACCCTAACCCTCACCCTAACCCTAAACCTCATCCTAACACACACCCTAACCGTAAACCTAACCATCACCCTAACCCTAACCATCACCGTCAATCTCATGCTCAGCCTAACCCTAAGCCTAAGCTTAAGCCTAACCCTTAGCTAAGCCTCACCCTCACGCTAGCCCTCACCCTAACCCTAATCCTAACCCTAACCATCACCCTAAACCTAATCCTTACCCCCAACCTCACTCTCTGACTAATCCTAAGCCTAAGCCTAACCCTAACCCTAACCCTCACACTCACCATCACCCTCACCCTAATCCTAACCCAAACCCTAATCATAACGTTAAAACTCAACTTAACCGTCACTCCAACCTTAACCCTTAAACTAACCCTAACACTAACCCTCGACCGAACCCTCCAACTAACCCTAAATCTAACCTTAAACCTCACCCTCACCATAACCCTAATCCTAACCCTAAACCTAAACCTCACTCTAACCCTAATCCTAATCCTCACCCTGACCATCACCCTCACCCTCACCATAACTCTAACCCTAACCCTAACAATAACACTAATCCTAAAGCTAACCCTAACCCTAACCCTAATCCTAAAAGTCTCCCTCACCCAAACTCTAATCCTAAGGCTTACACTAAACCTCACACTAACCCTAACCCTCACCCTTACCCTAGCCCTCACCCTAACCTTAATTCTAACTCTCACCCTCACCCTAAACCTGACCCTCATCCTCACCCTAAACCTCACACTAACCCTAACACTAATCCTCAATCTAACCCTCATCCTATACCTAACACTAACCCTTACACTAACCCTAAACCTAACCCTAACCCTCACCCTTATCTTAACCCTCACCCGCAGTGTAAACCTCACCTTTACCCTTACCATCATCCTCACCCTAACCCTAACCTTCATCCTCACCATAAACCTAACCCTCAAACTAACCCTCACCCTAAGCCTAACTCTAACCCTAATCCTTAATCTAACACTAACCCTAAACCTCACCCTCAACCTAGCCGTCACCCTATCCCTAATCCTCATCCTTACCCTCACCCTAACCCTAATCTTAACCCTTACCCTAACCCTAATCCTAACCCTAAGCCTCAACCTAACCGTAACACTCAAGCTCACCATAAATCTAACCCTAACCCTCACCCTAACCCTAAACTTAACCAAACCCTAACTCTCACCGTAAACCTAACCCTGACCCTGACTCTCAACCTCACCCTCAGCCTAACCCTAAGCCTAACCCTAACTATAACCCTCACACTCACCCTAACCCATATGCTAATCCTAATCCTAAACTTAAGCCTAACCCTCAACCTCAACCTAACCCTCACCCTAACCCTAACTCTAACACTAAACCTAAACATCAATCTCAGCCTCACCCTAACTCTAACTCTAACCGTAAACCTCACCCTCACCATAACCCTTACCCTAACCCTCACCCTAACCCTAAACATAACCCAAAACCTAACCCTCACCCTAACCCTAACCCTCACCCTCAACCTCACACTCAGCCTAACCCTAACCCTAACCCTAATCCTAACCCTAACACACACACTCACCCTCACCCTGAACCAAATCCTAAACTTAACCCTAACCCTAACCCTAACCCTCCCCCTTACTCTCACTGTAACCCTAATGGTAACACTAACCCTAACCCTTTCCTAAACCTCATCCTAACCCTAACCCGAACCCTCAACTTCACCCTCACCATAACCGTAACTCTAACCCAAACCTTTACAATAACCTCACCCTAAACCTAACCCTCACCTTAAAACTTACCCACACACTAACACTAACCCTAACCCTAACACTAACCCTCACACTAACCCTAACAATCACCCTAACCCTAACCCTCATTCTAACCTTATCCCTAACCCTCACTCTCACCCTAACCCTCACCCTAACACTAACCCTCATCCTCACCCTAACCCTCACCCTCACCCTCACCCTAAGCCTAACCCTAACCCTAAACTTAATCCTAAACCTATCCCAAACCCTCACCCTCACCCTAACCCTCACCCTAACCCTAACTCTAAAACTAACACTATCCCTAACCTTAACCCTCACCGTCACCCTCACCCTAACCCTAACTCTATATCCGAACCTCACCGTCACCCTAACCATGAACATGAACCTCACCCTAACCCTAACCCTAAACCTCACCCTCACCCTAGCCCTTACCCGAACTCTAATCCTAACCCTAAACCTCATACTAAACCTCCTCTAACCCTAAACCTAAACCTCACCCTAACCCTCAACCTCATGCTCACCCTCAGACTAAACCTAAGCCTAACCCTAGACCTAACCCTAACAAACACACTAACCCTCAACCTAATCCTAATCCTATCCCTAACCCTAACACTAACCATAACCCTCCCCCTAACTATCACCCTAACCCTAACCCTAACCCTCACCCTAACCTTAATTATAACCCTAAACCTCACCCTCACCCAAACCCTAACTATAACTCTAACCCCAACCTAAACCTCAACCTAACACTAACCCTAACCCTCAACCTCACAGTAACCGTAACCCTAAACCTAACCCTAACAATAACCCTAAACCTAATCCTAACCCTCACCCTTACCATAACCCTCACCCTAACCCATACCCTCAACCTAACACTTACCCTTATCCTAACACTAACCCTAACACTAACACTAACCCTCACACTAACCCTAACCCTAACCCAAAACCTCAACCTAACCCTCACCCTCAACCTAATCCTAACATTAAGCCTAATCCTAACACTCACCCTAACCCTCCCCCAAACGGTATATCGAAACCTAACCTCCACCCTAACCCTAACCCTAACCCTCACCCGCCCCCTCACCTTCACTGTAACTCTAACCCTAACCCTAAAAATAACACTAACCCTAACCCGAACCATCACCCTAACCCTAATCCTCACCCCAACCTCACCCTCAGCCTAAACCTAAGCATAAGCATAACCCTCACCCTAACCCTCACACTCACCCTCAATCTAACCCTAATCCTAAAGGTAAACCTATCCCTCAACCTCAACCTAAACTTCAACCTCAAACTAACCCAAACACTAATCCTAACCCTAAACCTCACCCTAACCCTCCCCCAAACAATAACTCTAACCCTCAACCTCACCCTCACCCTAACCCTAACCCTATCCCTAAACCTCAACCTAACCCTAACCCTCACCCTCACCCTCAACCTCACCGTAACTCTAACCCTGACCCTAAGAATAACACTAATCCTAACCCTAACCCTAACAATAATACTCACCCTCAGCCTCAACCTAATCGCAAACTTTAACCTAAACATAACCCTAACAATAACCCTAACCCTAAGCCTAACCCTAACCCTAACTCTAATCCTCACCCACAACCTCACCCTCAGCCTAACCCTAAGCTTAACCCTAACCCTAACCCTCACCGAAACCCTAACCCTAACCCTAACCCTAAGAGTAACCCTAAACCTAAACCTAACTCTCACACTCACCCTCACCCTAACCCTAATCCTAAACCTAACTGTATTCCTATACCTAGCCCTCACCCTAACCCTCACCATAGCCCTCACACTTACCCTAATCCTAACACTAAACCTCATCCTAAACCTCACTCTAACATTAACCCTAAACCTCACCCTCACCCTCACACTCAGCCTAACCCTAAGCCTAACCCGAACCATAACCCTAACCCTCACTGTAACCCTAACCCTAACCTTAACCATGACACTAACCCTAAACCTAAACCTAACCCTAAACCTAACCCTAAACCAAACCCTAATCTTCAGCCTCACCCTCTCCCTACCACAAACCCTAACCCTAACCCTCACCCTAAGCCTAAGCCTAAACTTAACCCTATCCCTAACACTCACCCTAACCCTCCAACTAACCCTATATCTAACCCTAAACCTCACCCTCAAGCTAAGTCTAATCCTAACCCTAACCCTCACCCGCACCCTCACCCTCACCTTAATTCTAACCTAACGCTAACAATTAAACTAACGTTATCCCTAACCATCACTCTAACACTATTACTCACCCCCACCCTCACCATCAGCCGAACCCTAAGCCTAAGGCTAACCCTCACCCTAAGCCTTACACTCACCTCACCCTAAACCTAATCCTAAACCTAAGCCTATCCCTAAACCTCAACTTAACCCTCACCCTCACCCTAACCCTAACACTAACCCTAACCCTAACCCTCCCCCTAACCCTCCCCCTAATACTAACTCTTATCCTAAACCTCACGCTCACACTAACCCTAACCCTAACCCTAAACCTCACCCTAAAACTCAACCTAACCCTAAACCTCACCCTCATGCTCAACCTCACCGTAACTCTAACCCTAATCCTAACAATAACATTAACCCTATCCCTACCCCTAACACTAATCATAACCCTCACCCTCAGCCTCACCCTCATCGCAAACTTAACCCTAACCATAACACTAACAATACCCCTAACGCTAACCCTAAACCTAACCATAATCCACACCCCACCCTCACCCTCAGCCTAAGCCTAAGCCTAAGCCTAAGCATAACCCTCAACTTAACCCTAACCATAACCATAACCCTAAACCTAACCCTAACCCTCACCCTAAACCTAATCGTAATCCTCAGCCTCACCCTCAACCTAACCCACAACCTCACCCTAACCCTAAGCCTAACCCTAAACCTAACTCTCACACTCACCCTCACCCTAAACCTAATCCTAAACCTAACCCTATCCCTAAACTTAACCCACAACTACCCTCATCCTAGCCCTCACCCTAACCCTAATCCTAACCCTAAAACTAATCCTAAGCCTCACCCTAACCCTAACCCTAACCTTCACCCTAACCCTAACCCTAAACCTCACCCTCATTCTCTGCCTAAGCCTAAACCTAGCCTAACCCTAACCCTAACGTTAACCCTCATGGTAAAGGTAACCCTAACACTAACCCTAACTGTAACCCTAAATCTCACCCTCATCCTAAACCTAACTCTAACCCTAACCCCAAACCTAAACCTCATCCTAACCTTAACCCTAACCCTCACCCTCACTGTAACTGTAACCCTAACCCTAACCCTAACCCTAACAATAACCCTAACCCTAACCCTAACCCTCAACCTAACCCTAACCTTAAGCGAACCCTAACTCTCACCCTAACCCTAACCCTCACACTAACCCTAAACATCACACTCACCCTCAGCCTAAACCTAAGCCTAACCCTAACCCTAACCCTCACAATCACGCTAACCCTTACCATAATCCTAATCCTAACCCTAAACCTAACCCTCACCCTCTACCTAACCCTCACCCTAACCCTAACTCTAACACTAACCCAAACCCTAACCATCAACCTCAGTCTCAACCTAACCCTAAACCTAACCCTAAACCTCACCCTCACCCTAACCCTAAACCTAACCCTAACCATAAACCTCACCCTAACCCTAAACCTAAACCTCACCCTAGCCCTCACCCTAACCCTAATACTAACACTAACCCTCATCCTAACCCTCACCCTAACACTAACCCTAACCCTCTCCCTTACCCTAACCCTAATCCTAACCCTAACCCTCAACCTAAACCTAACTCTCACCCTCACCCTAACCCTTACCCTAACCCTCACCCTAAACCTAAAATTAACCCGATCCCTAACACTCACCGTAACCCCAACCCTAAACGTCTCCCTAACCCTCTCACTTAGCCTAACCCTCATGTTTACCCTTACCGTCACCCCCACCCTAAACCTCACCCTTACCCTAACATTCAACCTAACACTCACCCTAACCCTAACTCTACTTCTAAACCTCACCCTCACCATAACCCTAACTCTAACACTATCCCTAACACTAATCCACACCCTAAAACTAACCCTAACACTCAAACTAACCCTAACACTCACCCTCACCCTCACCCTCAGCCTAAACCTAAGGCTAACCCTAACCCTCACACTCACCCTAACCCTAACCCTAATCCTAATCCTAACACTTACCCTAACCCTCACCCTCAGCCTCAGCCTCACCCTAACCCTAATTCTAACTCTAAACCTCAACTTCACCCTAACCCTAAAGCTATCCCTAACCATAACCTTAACCCTAACCCTAACCCTCCCACTAACTTTCACCCTCACCCTGACCCTAAGCTTAAACCTAACCCTAACTCTAACCCTCACACTCCCCCTCTCCTTAACCCTAATCCTAATCCTAACCCTAACCCTAAGAGACACCCTCACCCTAAACCTCACCTTAAACCTACCTCTAACACTAACACTAAGCTAAACCCTCACCCTAACACTCACCTTAAACCTATCTGTAACACTAAACCTCCAACTCACACTGACCCTAACCCTAACCCTAAACCTCACCCTAACCCTAACCCTAAAACTCACCTTCAACCTAGCCCTCACCCTAAACCTAATCCAAAACCAAACCTTCATCCTAACACTCACACTAACCCTAAACCTAACCCTCACCCGAACCCTAACCCTCCCGCTCAACCTAACCCTCAGCCTAAACCTAAGCCTAACCCAAAACCTAACCCTAACCCACACACTCACCCTCACCCTAACCCTAATCTTAACCATATCCCTAACACTTAACCTCACCCTAACCCTAAACCTAAAACTAACCCTAACCCTAACCCTCATCCTAAACCTAACCTGAACCCAAACTCTAACCTTAAACCTCACACTCACCCTAACCCTAACTCTAACCCTAACCCTAAACCTAAACCTCCCCTAACCTTAACACTCATCCTCACCCTCACCGTACCCCTAACCCTAAACCTAAAAATAACCCTAAAACTAACCGTAAACCTCACCCTAAACATAACCCTCACCCTAAAACTAACCCTCACGCTAACATTTACCCTCACCCTAACATTAACCCTAAATCTAACACTAACCCTCACAGTAACCCTAATTCTAACCCTAACCCTAAACCTCACCCTAACCCTAACCCTAGCCCTCAGCCTCACCCTAGCCCCCACAATAAACTTAATTCTAACCCTAACCCTCACCATAACCTAACCCTCATCCTCACCCTAAACCTCACACTAACCCTAACCCTAATCCTCAATCTATCCCTCACCCTCACCCTAACCCTCACCCTAACCCTTACCCTAACCATCACCCTAATCCTAACACTCACACTTAGGGGAACACTCACCCACAGCCTAACCCTCACCTTTACTCCTACGGTCACACTCATCCTAACACTCACCCTAACCCTAACCCTCATCCAAACACTCACCTTAAACCTAAGCCTATCCATCACCCTAACCCTAACACTCACCCTCACCCTCACCCTCAGCCTAAACCTAAGCCTAATCCTAACCCTAACCCTAACACTCACCCTCACTCAAGCCCTCAGGCTAAACCTAATCCTAACCCTACCCTCATCATAACCCTCACCCTAACCCTAATCCTAACCATCACCCAAAACATATTCCTCACCCCCACGATCACTGTCAGCCAAAACCTAAGCCTATAACTAACCCTAGACATAACCCTCACCCTCAGCCTCACCCTCACTGCAAACGTAACCCAAACCATAACACTAACAATAACCCTAATTTAAACCCTAACCCTAAACCTAATCCTCACCCCCACCCTCACACTCAGCCTAACCCTAAGCCTAACCCTCGGACGAACCCTAATCCTCACTGTAACCCTAAAACTATCCCTAACCCTAAACCTAACCCTAAACCTAAGCCTAGTCCTCAGCCTCATCCTCACCCTAATCCAAAACCTAACCCTAACCCTCAACCTAACCCTAACCCTAACCCTAACTCTCACACTCAACCTCCCCCTAACCATAATCCTAAACCTAACCCTATCCCTAACCCTAACCCTTACCCTAACCCTCACCCTAGCCCTCACCCTAACCCTAAATCTAAACCTTAACCTCAACTTAACCCTAACCCTAACCCTATCCCTAACCCTCACACACATGCTCATTCTAACCCTAAGCTTAAGCTTAAGCCTAACACTAACCCTAAACCTAACCCTTACCCTAATCCTAACCCTAACCCTCAACCTAACCCTAACACAAACCCTAACTCTAACCCTAAACCTCACCCTCACCCTAACCCTAACCCTAAACCTAATCCTAAACCTAAACCTCATCCTAACCCCAACCCTTACCCTCACCGTAACCCTGAACCTAACCCTAACCCTAACCCTAACCCTAACCTTCAACCTAACACTAACCCTAACCCTAACACTAACCCTCACACTAACCCTAACCATCACCCTAACCCTAAACCTCACCCTAACACTAACCCTAACCCTCACCCTCATCCTAGACTTCACCCTAACCCTAACTCTCATCCTCACCCTAAAACTCACACTAACCCTAACACTAATCCTCAATCCAACCCTCACCTTCACCCTAACCCTAACCCTAACCCTCACCCTAACCCAAACCCTCACCCTTACAATAACCCTCGCCCTCAGCATAACCCTCATTTTTGGCTTACCATCATCCCCACCCTAACACTCACCCTAATCATAACCCTCACCCAAACCCACCTCCCTAACCCTAACTCTACCCCTAAACCTCACCCTAACCCTAAGCCTAACTCTAACCCTAACCCAAACACTAAACCTCACCCTAACCCTAACCCTCACACTCACCCTCACCATAACCATAATACTAGACCTAAATATAACCCTCACCCTAACCCTAACCCTCAACCTAATACTATCCCTAACCATCACACTCACTGAAACACTAACCCTAATCCTAATCCTAACCCTAAACCTAACCCGCAGCCTCAGCTTAACCCTCACCCTAACCCTAAACCTAACACTCACCCTAACCCTAATCCTCACCCTCAGCCTCAGGCTAACCCTAACTCTGACCCTAAAACTCACCCTCACCCTAACAGTAACCCTAACCGTAAACCTCAACCTAACCCTAAGCCTAAAACTCACCCTCACCCTAGCCCTTACCCTAACCCTAATCCTAAACCTAACCCACATTCTAATCCTCCCACTAACCCTAACCCTAACCCTCACCCTAATCCTAAAATTCAACCTCACCCTCACCCTCAGCCTAAACCTAAGCCTAACACTAGACCTAAAGCTAACACACAAACTCAGCCTCAACCTAATCCTAATTCTATCCCAAACCCTAACCCTAACCCTAAACCTCCCCCTAACTATCACCCTAACCCTAAACCTAACCCTCACCCTAACCCTCACCCTAACCCTCACCCTCACCCTAACCCTAATCCTAAACCTAACTCTATTCCTATCCCTAGCACTCATCCTAAACCTCACCATAGCTCTCACCCTTACCCTATTGCTAACATTAAACCTCATCATAAACCTCACACTAACCCTAACCCTAAACCTCACCCTCACCCTCATCCTCAGCTTAACCTTAAGCCTAAGCCTAACCCTAAACCTAACCCTAACCCTAACCCTCACCGAAACCCTAACCCTAACCCTAACACTAACACTAACCCTAAACCTAAACCTAACCCTAAACGTAACCCTAAACTTAACCCCAAACCTCAGCCTCACTCTCACCCTAACCCAAACCCTAACCATAACCGTCAAACTAACTCTAAGCTTAACCCTAACCCTAACCCTAACCTTCATGTTAACCCTCACTCTAAACCTAACCTTAACACTAACCCGAACTCTAACCCCAAATCTCACCCACATCCTAAACCTAACTCTAAACATAACCTAAACCTAAACCTCATCCTAACCCTAACCCTAACCCTCACCCTCACTGTAACTGTAACCCTAACCCTAACCCTAACCCTAAAAATAACCCTAAACCTAATCCTAACCCGCACCCTAGCTCTAAACTTAACTGAACCCTAACTCTCACCCTAACACTAACCTTAACCCTCAACTTTACCCTAACCCTGACCCGTACCCTCACCCTCAGCCTAAACCTAAGCCTAAACCAAAACCTAACCTTAACACGCACAGTCACCCTAACCCTTACCCTAATCCTATTCCTAACTCTAAGCCTAACCCTCATCCTCAACCTAACCCTCACCCTAACACTAACTCTAACACTAACCCTAACCCTAACCCTCAACCTCAGTCTCAACCTAACCCTAAATCTAACCCTAATCCTTTCCCTCACCCTAACCCCAAACCTAACCCTAACCCTAAGCCTCACCCTAAACCTAATCCTAAACCTCACCCTCAGCTTAGCACTCACGCTAACCCTAATCCTAACCATAACCCTCATCCTAACCCTCACCGTAACCCTCACCCGCACCCTCACCCTCACCTTAACTCTAACACTAACCCTAACAATAAAACTAATCTTAACCCTAACCATCACCCTAACCCTATTCCTCACCCCCACCCTCACCCTAAGCCTATACCTAAGCCTAAGCCTAACCCTGACCCTAAGCCTTACACTCACACTCACCCTAAACCTAATCCTAAACCTAACCCTATCCCTAAACCTCAAACTAACCCTCACCCTCACCCTAACCCTAACCCTAACCCTAACCCTAAACCTCACCCAAACCATCCCCCTAACCCTAACTCTAACCCTAAACCTCAACCTAAACCTAACCCTCACCCTCACGCTCAACCTCACCGTAACTCTAACCCTAAGCCTAAAAATAACACTAAACCTAACCCGAACCATCACCCTAACCCTAATCCTCACCCCACCCTCACCCTCGGCCTAACCCTAAGCGTAAGCCTAACACTCACCCTAACCCTCACACTCACCCTCAAACTGACCTTCATCCTAAAGGTAACCCAATCCCTCAACCTCAACATAACCTTCACCCTCACACTAACCCAAACACTAACCTAAACTCTAAACCTCACCCTAACCCTCCCACTAACAATAACTCTAACCCTAAACCTCACACTCACCCTAACCCTCACCCTCACCCTCAAACTCACCGTAACTTTAACCCTAACCCTAACAATAACACTAACCCTAACCCTAACCCTAACGATAACCCTCAACTTCAGCCTCACCCGCACGGCAAACTTAAACCTAATTATAACTCTAACAATAAACCTAACCCTAAGCCTAACCCTAACCCTAACTCTAATCCTCACCCCAACCCTCAGCCTCAGCCTAACCCTAAGCCTAACCATAACCATAACCCTAAACCTCACCGTAACCCTAACCCTAACACTAACCCTAACCATAAACCTAAACCTAACGCTAAACCTAACCCCAATCCTCAGCCTCACCCTCACCCTAACCCAAAACCTAACCCTAATCCTCACCCTAACTCTAAGACTAAACCTACCACTAACCCTAACTCTCACCCTCACCCTCACCCTAACCCTAATCCTAAACCTAACTCTATTCCTATCCATAGCCATCACCCTAGCCCTCACCATAGCCCTCACCTTTACCCTAATCCTAACACTAAACTTCAACCTAAACCTCACCGTAACCCTAAACCTAAACCTCACCCTCACCCTCACCCTCAGCCTAACCCTAAGCCTAAGCCTAAGCCTAAACCTAACCCTAACCTTAACCCTCACCGTAACCCTAACCCTAACACTAACACTAACCCTAAACCTAAACTTAACCCTAAACCTAACACTAAACTTAACCCTAATCCTTAGCCTCACCCACACCCTAACCCAAACCATAACCCTAACCCTCCCCCTAACTCTAAGCCTAAACCTAACCCTAACCCTAACTCTCACACTCACCCTCACCCTAACCCTAATCCTAAACCTAACCCTATCCCTATCCCTAGCCCTCACCCTAACCTTCAAACTAGCCCTCACCCTTAGCCTAATCCTAATCCTAAAACTCATCAATGACCTCACCCTGAACCTAACCCTAACCCTCACCCTAACCCTAACCCTAAACCTCACCCTCATGCTCAGCCTAAGCCTAAGCCTAAGCCTAACCCTAACATTAACCCTCACTCTTAACCTAACCCTAACACTAACCCTAACTCTAACCCTAAATCTCACCCTCATCCTAAACCTAACTCTAAACATAACCTAAACCTAAACCTCATCCTAAGCCTAAACCTAACCCTCACCCTCACTGTAACTGTAACCCTAAACCTAACCCTAATCCTAACAATAACCCTAACCCTAACCCTAACCCTCACCCTAATTCTAAACTTAACTGAACCCTAATTCTCACCCTAAACCTAACCCTAACCCTCACCCTTACCCAAACCCTCACCCTTACCCTCACCCTCAGCCTAAACCAAGCCTAACCCTAACCCTAACACTAACCCTCACAGCCACCCTAACCTTTACCCTAATCCTAATCCTAACTCGAAGCCTATTCCTCACCCTCAACCTAACCCTCACCCTAACCCTAACTCTAACACTAAACCTAACCCTAACCCTAAACCTCACCCTCACCCTAACCCTAACCCCAAACTGCACACTAATACTAATCCTAAACCTCACCCTCAGCCTAGCCCTCACCCTAACCGTAATCCTAACGCTAACCCTCATCCTAACCCTTACCCTAACCCTCACCCGCAACCTCACCATCCACTTAACACTAACACTAACCCTAACAATAAAACTAACCTAAACCCTAAACATCACCCTAACCCTATTCCTCACCCCCACCCTCACCCTCAGCATAACCCTAAGCGTAAGCCTAACCCTCACCCTAAGCCTTACATTCACCCTAACACTAAATCTAACCCTAAACCTAACCCTATTGCTAAATCTCAACCTAACCCTCACCCTCACCCTAACCCTCACACTAACCCTAACCCGAAACCTCAACCTAACCCTCCCCCTAACACTAACTCTAAGCCTAAACCTCACCCTCACCTTAACACTAACCCTAACCCTAACCCTATAATTCACCCTAAAACTCAACCTATCCCTAACCCTCACCCTGACGCTCAAACTCATCGTAACTCTAACCCTAACACTAACAATAATACTAACCCTAACCCTACCCCTTACACTAATTATAACCCTCACCCTCAGCCTCACCCTCAACGCAAACTAAACCCTAACCATAACACTAACAATACCCCTAACCATAACCCTAACCCTAACCCTAATACACACCCTCAACCTCACGCTCAGCCTAAGCCTAAGCTTAAGCCTAACCCTCAACTTAACCCTTACCCTGACCTTAACCCTAATCCTAACCCTAACCCTAAACCTAACCGTCAGCCTCACCCTCAACCTAACCCAAAACGTCACCCTAACCCTAAGCCTAAGCCTAACCCTAACCCTCACACTCACCCTCACCCTAAACCTAATCCTAAATCTAACCCTACCCCTAAACGTAACCCACACCCTAACCCTCACACTAGCCCTCACCCTAACCTTAATCCTAACACTAAAACTCATCATAAGCTTCACCCCAACCCTAACCCTAACACTCACCCTAACCCTAACCATAAACCTCACCCCCATTCTCTGCCTAAGTCTAGAGCCTAAGCCTAACCCTAACCCAAAGGTTAACCCTCACCCTAAACCTAACCCTAACACTAACCCTAACTCTAACCCTAAATCTCATCCTCATCCTAAACCTAACTCTAACCCTAACCCAAAACCTAAACCTCATCCTAAACTTAACCCTAACCCTCACCCTCAATACAATTGTAACCCTAACCCCAACCCTAACCCTAACAATAAACCTAACCCTCACCCTAACCCTAACCCTAACCCTAACCCTAACCCTAACCCTAAACCTCACTCTAAACCTAATCCTAAACCTCACCCTCAGCTTAGCACTCACCCTAACCCTAATCCTAACCATAACCCTCATCCTAACCCTCACCGTAACCCTCACCCGCACCCTCACCCTCACCTTAACTCTAACACTAACCCTAACAATAAAACTAATCTTAAGCCTAATCATCACCCTAACCCTATTCCTCACCCCGACCCTCACCCTAAGCCTAACCCTAAGCCTAAGCCTAACCCTCACCCTAAGTCTTACACTCACTCTCACCCTAAACCTAATCCTAAACCTAACACTATCCCTAAACCTCAACCTAACCCTCACCCTCAACTTAACCCTAACACTAACCCTAACCCTATATCTCCCCCTAACCTTCCCCCTAAACCTAACTCTAACCCTAAACCTCAACCTAACCCTAACCCTCACCCTCACGCTCAACCTCACCGGAACTCTCACCCTGACCCTAAGAATAACACTAACCCTAATCCTAACCCTAACGATAACACGCACCGTCAATCTCACCCTCACCGCAAACTAAAACCTAAACATAACCCTAACAAGAAGCCTAGCCCTAACCCTAACCCTAACCCTAACTCTAATCTTCAGCCCCAACGTCACCCTGAGCCTAACCCTAAGCCTAAGCCTAACCCTAACCCTAACCTCACCTTAACCCTAACCCTAACACTAACCCTAACACTAACCCTAAACCTAACCCTAAACCTAACCCTAATCCTCAGCCTCACCCTCACCCTAACCCAAACCCTATCCCTAACCTTCACCCTAACTCTAAGCCTAAACCTAACCCTAACCCTAACTCTCACACTCACCCTCACCCTAACCCTAATCCTAAACCTAACCCTATCCCTATCCCTAGCCCTCACCCTAACCCTCACCATAGCCCTCACCCATACCCTAATCCTAACACTAAACCTTATCCTAAACCTCACCCTAACCCTAACCCTAACCCTCACCCTCACCCTCATCCTCAGCCTAACACTAAGCCTAACCGTAAATGTAACCCTAACCCTAACCCTCACCGTAGCCCTAACCATAACCCTAACACTAACCCTAAACCTAAACCTAACCCTAAACCTAAGCCTAAATCTTTGCCTCACCCTCACCCTAACCCAAACCCTAACCCTAACCCTCACCCTACCCCTAAACTTAACCGAACCCTAACTCTCACCCTAACCCTAACCCTAAACCTCACTCTTAACCTAAGCCTCAACCTCACCCTCACCCTCAGCCTAAACCTAAGCCTAACCCTAACCCTAACCCTCACACTCAGCAAAACCCTTACTCTAATCCTAATCCTAACCCTAAGCCTAACCCGAACCCTCAACCTAACTCTCACCCTAACCCTAACTCTAACACTAACCCTAATCCTAACCCTCAACCTCAGTCTCAACCTAACCCTAAATCTAACCCTAAACCTCACCCTCACCCTCACCCTCACCCTAACCCTAATGCTAAACCTCACCCTAACCCTAATCCTAAACATCACCCTCAGCCTAGCCCTCACCCTAACCCTAATCGTAACCCTAACCCTCATCCTAACCCTCACCCTAACACTAACCCTAACCCTCACCCTCACCCTAACCCTAATCATATCCCTAACCCTCAACCTAACCCTAACTCTCACCCTAACCTTAACCCTCACCCTAACCCTCACCCTAACCCTAAACTTAACCTGAACCCAAACTCTCACCATAAACCTAACCCTAACCCTCACCCTAACCCTCACTTTTACCTTAACCCTCAACCTTAGCCTAACGCTGAAGTTTACTCTTACCATCACCCCCACCTTAACACTGACCCTAACACTAACACTCAACCTAAACCTTACCCTAGCCCTAACTCTACACCTAAACCTCACCCTCACCCTACCCCTAACTCTAACACTAACACTAAACCACACCCTAACCCTAACCCTAACATTCAAACTAACCTTAACACTCACCCTCACCCTCACCCTCAGCCTAAACCTAAGGCTAACACTAAACTTCACACTCACCCTAACCCTAATCCTAAGTCTAATCCTAACCCTAACCCTAACACTCACCCTCTCCCTCAGCCTCATGCTAACCCTAATTCTAACCTTAAACCTTACCCTCAACCTAACCATAATGCTAAGCCTAACCCCCAACCTATCCCTAACCCTAACCCTCACCCGCACCCTCACCCTCACTTTAACTCTAACCCTAACCCTAAAAATAACACTAACCCTAATCCGAACCATCACCCTAACCCTAATCCTCACCCCACCGTCACACTGGGCCTAACCCTAAGCGTATGGCTAACCCTCACCCTAACAATCACACTCACCCTCAAACTGACCCTCATTCTAAAGGTAACCCTATCCTTCAACCTCAACATAACCTTCACCCTCACACTAACATAAACACTAACCTTAACTCTAAACCTTACCCTAACCCTCCCCCTTACAATAACTTTAACCCTAAACCACACACTCACCCTAACCCTAACCCTAACCCTAAACCTCACCCTAACACTAACCCTTACTTACCCTCACCCTCAAACTCACCGTAACTTTAACCCTAACCCTAACAATAACACTAACTCTAACCCTAACCCTAACGATAGATATCTCTCACCCTCAGCCTCACCCTCACCGCAAACTTAAACCTAAATATAACTCTAACAATAAACCTAACCCTAAGCCTAACCCTAAACCTAACTCTAATCATCACCCCAATCCATACCCTCAGCCTAACCCTAAGCCTAACCCTAACCCTAACCTTAACCCTCACCGTAAACCTAAGCCTAAACCTAACCCTAACCCTAACCTTAACCCTCACCGTAACCCTAACCCTAACCCTAAAACTAACCCTAAACCTAAACTTAACCATAAACCTAACTCTAAACTTAACCCTAATCCTTAGCCTCACCCTCACCCTAACCCAAACCATAACCCTAACCCTCCCCCTAACTCTAAGCCTAAACCTAACCCTAACCCTAACTCTCACACTCACCCTCACCCGAACCCTAATCCTAAACCTAACCCTATCCCTAGCCCTAGCCCTCACCCTAACCCTCAAACTAGCCCTCACCCTTAGCCTAATCCTAACCCTAAAACTCATCAATGACCTCACCCTAAACCTATCCCTAACCCTCACCCTAACCCTAACCCTAAACCTCACCCTCAAGCTCAGCCTAAGCCTAAGCCTAACCCTAACCCAAACGTTAACCCTCACCCTAAACCTAAACCTAACACTAACCCTAACTTTAACCCTAAATCTCACCCTCATCCTAAACCTAACTCTAAACATAACCTAAACCTAAACCTCATCCTAACCCTAACCCTAACAATAACCCTAACACTGACCCTAACCCTCACCCTAACCCTAAACTTAACCGAACCCTAATTCTCACCCTAAACCTAACCCTAACCCTCACCCTTACCCAAACCCTCACCCTTACCCTCATCCTCAACTTAAACCTAAGCCTAACCCTAACCCTAACACTAACCCTCACAGCCACCCTAAACTTTACCCTAATCCTAATCCTAACTCTAAGCCTAACCCTCACCCTCAACATAACCCTCACTCTAACCCTAACTCTAACACTAACCCTAACCCTAACCCTCAACCTCAGTCTCACCCTAACCCTAAATCTAACTGTAAACCTCACCATCACCCTAACCCTAACCCAAAACCGCACACTAATCCTAATCCTAAACCTCACCCTCAGCCTAGCCCTCACCCTAACCCTAATCCTAACCCTAACCCTCATCCTAACCCTCACCCTAACCCTCACCCGCACCCTCACCCTCACCTTAACTGTAACACTAACCCTAACAATAAAACTAACCTTAACCCTAAACATCACCCTAACCCTATTCCTCACCTCCACCCTCACCCTCAGCATAACCCTAAGCATAAGCCTAACCCTCACACTAAGCCTTACATTCACCCTAACACTAAACCTAACCCTAAACCTAACCCTATTGCTAAATCTCAACCTAACCCTCACCCTCACCCTAACCCTCACACTAACCCTAACCCTAAACCTCAACCTAACCCTCCCCGTAACCCTAACTCTAACCCTAAACCTCACCCTCACCTTAACACTAACCCTAACCCTAACCCTATACCTCACCCTAAAACTCAACCTAACCGTAACCCTCACCCTGACGCTCAAACTCACCGTAACTCTAACCCTAACACTAACAATAACACTAACCCTAACACTAACACTAACACTAATTATAACCCTCACCCTCAGCCTCACCCACAAGGCAAAATAAACCCTAATCATAACACTAACAATACTCCTAACCATAACCCTAACCCTAAAACAAATCCACACCCCCACCCCCACCCTCACTCTCAGCCTAAGCCTAAGCCATTACTTAACCCTAACCCTAAACCTAAACCTAACCCTAACCCTAACCCTAACCCTAAACCTAACCCTAACCGTAACCCTAATCCTCAGCCTCACCCTCAATCTAACCCAAAACCTCACCCTTACCCTAAGCCTAACCCTAACCCTAACCCTAACCCTCACACTCACCATCACCCTAACCCTAATCCTAAATCTAACCCTACCCTTTAACGTAACCCACACCCTAACCCTCACCCTAACCCTCACCCTAACCCTAATCCTAACCCTAAAACTCATCATAAGCCTCACCCTAACAATAACCCTAACACTCACCCTAACCCTAACCCTAAACCTCACCCTCATTCTGTGCCTAAGTCTAAGCCTAAGCCTAACTCTAACCCAAACGTTAACCCTCACCCTAAACCTAACCCTAACACTAGCCCTAACTCTAACCCTAAATCTCAACCTCATCCTAAACCTAACTCTAACCCTAAACCAAAACCTAAACCTCATCCTAACCTTAACCCTAACCCTCACACTCACTACAACTATAACCCTAAACCTAACAATAACCCTAACCCTCACCCTAACCCTAACCCTAACACTAACACTAAAACTCACCCTAACCCTAATCCTAAACCTCACCCTCAGCCTAGCCCTCACCCTAACCTTAATCCTATCCCTAACCATCATCCTAAAACTCACCCTAAAACTAACCCTAACGCTCACCCTCACCCTAAACCTAATCCTAACCCTAACCCTCAACCTAACGCTAACTCTCACCCTAACCATAAACCTAACCCTCACTGTAACCCTAACCCTAACCCTAACCCTAAACCTAAACCTAGTCCTCAGCCTCACCCTCACCCTAAACCAAAACCTAACCCTAACTCTACGCCTAACCCTAACCCTAACCCTAATGCTCACACTCAACCTCACCCTAACTCTAATCCTAAACCTAACCCTATCCCTAACACTAACCCTCACCCTAACCCTAAACCTAAACCAAAACCTCAAACTAACCCTAACCCTAATCCTAACCCTCACACTCATGCTCAGTCTAAGCCTTAGCTTAAGCCTAAGCCTAACCCTAACCCTATCCCTTACCCTAATCCTAACAATAACCGAACCCTAACCCTAACACTAACCCTAACTCTAACCCTAAACCTCACCCTCATGCTAACCCTAACCCTAACCTAATGCTAAACCTGAACCTCATCCTAACCCCAACCCAAACCCACCTGCTTAGCCTCACCGTAACCCTAACCCTAACCCTACCACTAAACCTAACCCTAACCCTAACCCTAACCCTCAACCTAACACTAACCCTAACCCTAACACTAAACCTCACACTAACCCTAACCCTCACCCTCACCCTAGCCCCCACCCTAACCCTAACTCTCATCCTCACCCTAAACCTCACACTAATCCTCAATCTAACCCTCACCTTCACCCTAAACCTAACCCTTACCCTCACCCTAATCCTAACCCTCACCCTAACCGTAACCCTCACCCTCAGCATAACCCTAAAATTTATCCTTACCATCACCCCCAACCTAACCGTCACCCTAATCATAACCCTCACCCAAACCGTCCTCCCTAACCCTAACTCTACCCCTAAACCTTACCCTAATCCTAAGCCTAACTCTAACCCTAAACCAAACACTAAACCTCACCCTAACCCTAATCTTCACACTCACCTTCAGCTTAACCGTATTCCTAGCCCTAACCATAACTCTCACGCTAACCCTAACACTCAACCTAACACTATCCCTAACCCTCACACTCACTGAAACCCTAACCCTAATCCTAATCCTAACCCTAACCCTAACCCTCACCCTCAGCTTAACCCTCACCCTACCCCAAACCCTAACACTCACCTTAACCCTAATCCTCACCCTCAGCCTCATGTTAACCGTAACTCTAACCCTAAACCTCACCCTCACCCTAACCCTAACCCTAACCCTAAACCTCAACCTAACCCTAACCCTAAAACTCACCCTCAACCTAGCCCTTACCCTAACCCTTATCCTAACCCTAACCCTCATCCTAAACCTCCCCCTAACCCTAACTCTAACATTAAACCTCACCCTCACACTAACCCTAACCCTAACCCTAACCCTTAACCTCACACTAAACCGCACCCTAACCAAAACCCTCAGCCTCAACCTCAACATAACTCTAACCCTAAACCAAACAATAACACTAACCCTAACCCTAACCCTGACCCTAACCCTAACACTAACAATAACCCTCAGCCTAACCCTAACCATCACCTTAACACTTACCTTCACACTAACACTAACTCTAACCCTTACACTAACCCTCAAACTAACCCTAAACATCACCCAACCCTCACCCTCACTCTAACCCTATCCCTAACCCTCACCCTCACGCTAGCCCTCACCTTAACACTAACCCTCATCCTCACCCTAACACTCACCCTCACCCTCACCCTCAGGCTAACTCTAACCCTAATCCTAATCCTAAACCTATCCCTAAACTTCACTCAGATCCTAACCCTAACCCTCATCCTAACACTAACCCTAAACCTCACCCTCACCCTCAACCTCACCCTAACCCTAACTCTAAACCTAAACCTCACTCTCACCCTAATCCTAACACTAATCCTAAACATAAACCTCACCCTAAACCTAATCTTAAACCTCACCCTCACCCTAGCCCTTACCCTAACCCTAATCCTAACCCTAACCCTCATCCTAACCCTCCCACTACCCCTAACCCTAACCCTCACCCTAAACCTAACCCTCAACCTGACCCTCACCCTCACCCTAAACCTAAACCTAACCCTAGACCTAACGCTAACACACACACCCTCAACCTAATCCTAATCCTATCCCTAACCCTAACCCTAAACATAACCCTCCCCCTAACTATCACCCTAACCCTCATCTTAACCCTAACTTTAACCCTAAACCTCACCCTCACCCAAACCCTAACTCTAACCCTAACCCCAAACAAACCTCAACCTAACCCTAACCCTAATCCTCACCCTCACAGTAACTGTAACACTAAACCTAACCAACACAATAACCCTAACACTAATCCTAAACCTCACCCTTACCATAATCCTCACCCTAACCCATACCCTCAACCTAAAACGGAACCTCATCCTAACACTAACCCTAACCCTAACACTAACCCTCACACTAACCCTAACCCTAAACCACAACCTAACTCTCACCCTCACCCTAACCCTAACCCTAACCCTAAACCCAAACCTAACCCTAACCTTAACCCTCCCCCACACCCTCCCCCTCACTTTAACTCTAAACCTAACCCTAAAAATAACACTAACCCTACCCCGAACCATCACCCTAACCCTAATCCTCACCCCATCCTCACCCTCAGCCTAACCCTAAGGGTAAGCCTAACCCTCACCCTAAGCCGCACACTCACCCTCAACCTGACCCTAATCCTAAACGTAACCCTAACCCTCAACCTCAACCTAACCTTCAAACCCACACTAACCCAAACACTAACCTTAACTCTAAACCTCAACGTAACCCTATCTGTAACCCTAAACCTCACACTCACCCTAACCCTAACCCTAAACCTCACCCTAACCCTAACCCTCACCCTCACCCTCAACCTCACCATAACTCTAAACCTAACCCTAACAATAACACTAATCCTAACCCTAACCCTAAAGATAAACCTCACCCTCAGTCTCACCCACACCACAAACTTAAACCTAAACATAACCCTAACAATAACCCTAAACCTAAGCCTATCCCTAACCCTAACTCTAATCCTCACCCCCCCACCCTCACCCTCACCGTAACCCTAAGCCTAACACTAACCCTAACCCTAGCACTAACCCTAAACCTAAACCTAACCGTAAACCTAACCCTAATCCTCAGCCTCACCCTCACACCCTAACCCAAACCCTAACGCTAACCCTCACCCTAACTCTAACCCTAAACCTAACCCTAACCCTCACTCTCACACTCACCCTCATCCTAACCCTAATCCTAAACCTAAACCTATTCCTACCCCTAGCCCTCACCCTAACCCTCACCATAGCCCTCACCCTTACCCTAATCCTAACACTAAACTTCATCCTAAACTTCACCCTAAACCTAACCCTAACCCTCACCCTCACACTCACCCTCAGCCTAACCCTAAGCATAAACCTTACCTTAACCCTAACCCTAACCTTAACCCTCACCCTTACCCTAACCCTAAGCCTAAGCCTAACCGTGACACTAACCCTAAACCTAAACCTAACCCTAAACCTAACCCTAAACTTAACCCTAATCCTCAGCCTCACACTCACCCTAACCCAAACCATAACCCTAACCCTCACCCTAACTCTAAGCCTAAACCTAACCATAACCAGAACTCTCACACTCACCCTCACCCTAACCCTAATCCTAAACCTAACCATATCCCTAGCCCTAGCCCTCACCCTAACCCTCACCCTAGCTCTCACCCTTAACCTAATCCTAACCCTAATCCTCATAAATATCCTCACCCTCACCCTTACCCTAAACCTCACCCTAACCCGAAGCCTAAAACTCACCCTCATATTCAGCCTAAGCCTAACCCTAAGATTAACCCTAACTCTAATGTTAACCCTCACCCTAAACCTAACCCTTACACTAACCCTAACTCTAACTCTAAATCTCACCCTCATCCTAAACCTAACTCTAAACATAACCAAAACCTAAACCTCATCCTAATCCTAACCCTAACAATAACCCTAACACTAACCCTCACCCTTACCCAAAACCGCACCCTTACCCTCACCCTCAGCCTAAACCTAAGCCTAACCCTAACCCTAACACTCACATACACCCTAACCCTTACCCTAATCCTAATCCTAACTCTAAGCCTAACCTCACCCTCAACCTAGCCCTCACCCTAACCCTAATTCTAACCCTTACCCTCACCTAACCCTAACCCTCATCCTCACCCTAAACAACAACACTAACCCTAACCCTACTCCTCAATCTAACCCTCAGCCTCACCTTAATCCCTAACCCTCACCCTTACCCTAACCCTCACCCTAACCCTAACCCTATCCCTAATCCTCACCCCCACTCTCACCCTCAGCCTAACCCTAAGCCCAATCCTAACACTAACCCTAACTCTAACCCTAAACATCACCCTCATCCTAACCTTGTCTCCAACCCTAACTCTAAACCTCACCCAAACCCTAACCCTAACCCTCACCCACAACCTCACCCTCACCGTAACTCTAACCCTAACCCTAACAATAACACTAACCCTAAACCTAACCATCACCCTAACCCTAATCCTCAACCCCACCCTCACCCTCAGTCTAACCCTAACCCTAACACTAACACTAACCCTAATCCTCACCCTACCCCTCACCCTAAACCAAACCCTAACCCTAAACCTAACCCTAACACTAAGCCTAACCCTAACTCTAACCCTAAAACTCACACTGACCCTCAACCTAACCCTAATCCTAAACCTAACCCTATCCCTAACCCTAAGGCTCACACTAACCCTAACCCTCACCCTCAACCTCAGCCTCAGCCTAACCCGACGCATAAATCTAAACCTAACCCTAACCCACACACTGACCCTCACACTAACCCCAATCCTAACCCTAACCCTCATCCTAACCCTCAACCTTACCCTAAACCTAACCCTCACCTAATCCTCACCCTCACATTCAACCTCAGCCTCAGCCTAACCCTAAGCCTAACTCTAAACCTAACCCTAACCCAAACACTCAACCTCACCCTAACCCTAATCCTAAACCTAACCCTCCCTCTAACCCTAACGCTCACACTAACCCTCACCCTAACCCTAACCTAACACGAACCCTAACCCTAATTGTCACACTAACCCTCACGCTAAGCCTAACTCTAACCCAAAACCTCACCCTCACCCTAACTCTACCCCTAATACTAAACCTAAACCTCACCCTAACTCTAACCCTAACACTCACCCTCACCCTCACCCTCAATGTAACCCTAAACCTAACAATAACAATATCCCTAAACTTAACCCTAACCGTCACCCTAACTATAATGCTCACCCTAACCCTAACCCTCACCCTAACACTTACCCTCACCCTAACACTAACCCTAACCATAACACTAACCCTCACACTAACCCTAACCGTCACCCTAACCCTAAAACTCACTCTAACCCCAACCTAACCCTAACCCTCACCCTCACCCTAGCCCTCATCCTAACCCTAATTATAACCGTAACCCTCACCCTAACCTTAACCCTCATCATCACCCTAAACCTCACACTAACCCTAACCCTAGTCCCCAATCTAACCCTCACCCTCACCCCAACCCCTCACCCTCAACCTTACCTTAACCCTCACCCTAACCCTAACCCTCACCCTTATCTTTACCCTGACCCTCAGCGTAATCCTCAACATTACCCTTACCATCACCCTCACCTTAACCCTCACCCTATCCCTAAAACTCATGCTAACCTTCAACCTAACCGTACCCCTAACCTCACCCTAACCCTAACCTCACCCTCAACCTCACCCTCAGCCTAACCATAAGCCTAAGCCTAACACTAACCCTAACCCTCACCCTCAACCTAGCCCTCACCCTAAACCTAACCCTCACCCTAACCCTCCCCCTAACCCTAACTCTAACCGTAAATCTCACCCTAACCCTCTCCGTAACCATAATTCTAACCCTAAACCTCACACTCGCCCTACCCCTAACCCTAAATATAACCCTAAACCTCAGCCTAACCCTATCCCTACACCTCACCCTCACCATAAACTTTACCCTAAAGCTAACCCTAAACCTCACCCTCAATGTAGCCCTCAACGTAACCCTAAACCTAACCGTAACCGTCACCCTAAACATAACCCTCACTGTAACCCAAACACTCACACTAAACCTAACCCGCAGCCTCAACCTCACCCTCAGCCTAACCCTAAGCCTAACACTAAACCTAACATTAACCCACACACTAACCCTAACCGTAACCCTAATCCTAATCCTAACCATAACCATAACCCTCACCCTAACCCTATCACTCACCCTAACCCTAAGCCTAACACTAACCAGATCCTTAACCCTCACTCTAACCCTAAATCTAACACTCAACCTCACCCTCACCCTAACCCTAACACTAAACCTCACCCTAACCCTAACCCTAAACCTCACCCTCACCCTAGCCATCACCTAACCCTCATCCTAACCCTCACCCTAACCGAAATCCTTACCCTCACCCTAACCCTAACCCTCACCCTCAACCTCACTGTCAGCCAAAAACTAAGCCTAACCCTAAACCTAATCCTAACCCACACACTCACCCTAACCCTAACCTAATATTAACCCTAACCCTAACCCTCACCCTCACCCTCAACATAACCCTAAACCTAAAATTAACACAAACCCTAACCCTAACCCTAACCCTCACCCTAACTATAACCCTCACCCTAACCCTAATCCTCAACCTAACACTTACCCTCACCCTAACACTAACACTAACACTAACCCTAATACTAACCCTCACACTAACCCTAACACTCACCCTAAGCCTCACCCTCACCCTAACGCTAACACTAACCCTAACCCTCACCCTGATCCTAGCCCTCACCGTAACCCTAATTCTAACCCTTACCCTCACCTAACCCTAACCCTCATCCTCACCCTAAACCACACACTAACCCTAACCCTAATCCTCAATCTAACCCTCACCCTCACCATAACCCCTAACCCTCACCCTTATCTTAACCCTCACCCTCAGCCTAACCCTCAACTTCAACCTTACCATCACCCTCACCCTAACCCTCACCCTATCCCTAAACATCCTAAACTTCAAGCTAACCATAACCCCAACCATCACCCTAACCCTAATCCTAACACTAACCCTAAACTTAACCCTGACCCTAATCCTCCCCCTAACCCTAACACTAAACTTAACCCTACCACTAACACTCACAATAGCCCTAACCCTCATCCTAAGCCTAAACCTCACCCTAACAATAAACCTAACCCTCACCCTCACACTAGCCTTCACCTTAACCCTAATCCTAACCCTAACCCTCATCCTAACCCTCACCCTCATCCTAACCCTAACCATCACCCAAAGTCTAAGCCTCACCCTCACCCTCACCCTTAGCCTAAGCCTAAACCTAACCCTAACACTCACAAATACCCTCAACCTAACACTAATCCTAAACCTAACCCTAACCCTAACCCTAAACCTCAACTAAACCCTCACCCTAACCCTAACTTTCACACTAACCCTAACCCTAACTCTGACCCTAACCCTCCCCCTAACCCTAACACTAAACCTAACCCTACACTAACACTCACACTAACCCTAACCCTCAACCTAACCCTAAACCTCACCCTAATCCTAAGCCTAACACTGACCCTCACCATAATCATAAACCTAAGCCTAAGCCTAACCCTAACCCTAACGTTCACATTCACCCTCACCCTAACCCTAATCCTAACCCTAAACTTATCCCTAAACCTCAACCTAAACCTCACCCTCACCCTAAGACTAACAATAACCCTAAACCTAACCCTCACCCTAACCCTCCCACTAACCCTCACTCTAACCCTAAACCTCACACCCAACCTAACCCTAACCCTCAACCTCACCCTAAACCTCACCCTAAACCTAACCTTCACCCTCACCCTCACCCTCACCATAACTCTAACCCTAACCCTAAAAATAACACTAACACTAACCCTAATACTAAACCTAAAGCTAATCATAAACCTCACCCTCAGCCTCACCGTCACTGCAAACTAAACCTAACCATAACACTAACAATAACCCTAACCCTAAGCCTAACCCGAACTCTAACACTAACCCTAAAGCTAACCCTAATCCTCACCCCCACACTCAACCTCAGCCTAACGGTAAGCGTAACTCTAAAACTAACCCGAATTTTAACCCTAAACCTCACCCTCACCTTAACCCTATCTCTAACACTAACCCTAAACCTCACCTAACCCTAACCCTAAAACTCACCCGCACCCTCACCCTCACCCTCACCTTAACGCTAACCCTAACCCCAACAATAACACTAACCCTAACCCTAAGCATCACCCTAACCCAAATCCTCACCCCACCCTCACCCTTAGCCTAACCCTAACCCTAACACTAACACTAACTCTAATTCTTACCCTCAACCTCACTCTAAATCAAACCCTAACCATAACCCTAACCCTAATCCTAACCCTAACACTAAGCCTAACCCTCACACTCACCCAAAACCTAACCCTAATCTTAAACCTAACCCTATCCCTAACCCTAAACCTCACACTAACCATCACCCCAGCGCTCAACCTAACACTAATCGTAACACTAACCCTCATCCTAACCCTCAATCTAACCCTAACTCTAACCCTCACCCTAACCATAACCCTCACCCTCAACCTCACCCTCAGCCTAACCCTAAGCCTAACATTAAACTTAAGCCTAACCCACACACTCAACCTCACCCTAACCCTAATACTACCCCTAATTATCACTCTAAACCTAACCCTCACCCTAACCCTAACCTAACACTTACCCTAACCCTAACCCTCACACTAACACTCAACCGAAGCCTAATTCTAACCCTAAACCTCACCCTCACCCTAACCCTAACTCTAACACTAATCCTAACCCTAAATCTCACCCTAATCCTAACCCTAAACCTAACCCTCACCGTCACCCTCACCCTCAACCTAACTCTAAACCTAACAATAACAATAACCCTAACCCTAACCCTCACCCTAACTATAACCCTCAACCTAACCCTAACCCTCACCATAACCCCTAACCCACACCCTTACCCTAAGCCTCACCCTAAAACTAACCCTCACCCTTATCTTAATTCTCACAGTCAGCCTAACCTTCAACTTTACCCTTACCATCACCCTCACTCTAACCCTCACCCTATCCCTAAACCTCATGCTAATCTTCAACTTAACCGTAACCCTAACCATTACCCTTACCTTAACCCCTACCCTCAACATCACTCTCAGCCTAAACCTAAACCTAACCCTAACCCTAACCCTCACCCTCACCCTAGCCCTCACCCTAACCCTAATCCTCACCCTAACCCTCATCCTAACCCTCACCTTAATCCTCACCCTAATCGTCACTCGAACACTAATCCTTACCCCCACCCTCATCCTCAGCCTAACCCTAAGCCGAAGCCTAAGCCTAACCCTAACACTCACACTCACCCTCAACCTAACCCTACTCCTAAACCTAACCCTAACCCAAACCCTAACAGTCACCCTAACCCTCCCGCTAACCCTCACTCTAACCCTAAACCTACCCTCACCAAAACCCTAATCCTCACCCTAACCCTAAAGCTCACCCTAACCCTAACCCTAAAGCTCACCCTCACCCTCACCATAACTCTAAACCTAACCTTAACAAAAACACTAATCCTAACCCTAAACCTAACCCTAACCCTAATCCTAAACCTAACCCTCACCCTCAGCCTCACCATCACTGCAAAGGTAATCTTAACCATAACACTAACAATAACCCTAACCATAATCCAAACACTCACCCTCACCCTAATCCTAATCCTAAACCTAAAACTCACCCTAACCCTAACCCTCACCCTCACCTTAATCTAACCCAAATTCTAACCCTCACCCTAACCCTAATCCTCACTCTCACCGTAACCATAACCCTCACACCTACCTTCACCCTTAACCTAACCCTGAGTCTAAGCCTAAACCTAACTCTCACACTTATCCTCAACCAAAACCTAATCCTAACCCTAAACCTATCCCTAAACCTCAACCTAACCCTCACCCTCACCTTAAGACTAACTCTAACCTTAACCCTATCTCTCACCCTAACCCTCCCCATAAACATAATTCTAACTCTAAACCTCACGCTCAACCGAACACTAACCCTAAACCTCACCGTAAACCTCACCCTAGCCCTCACCCTCACCCTCACCCTCACTGTAAATCTAACCCTAGCGCTAAAAATAATACTAACCTTAACCCTAACCCTAAACCTAACCCTAACTATAAACGTCACCCTCAGCCTCACCCTCACTGCAAACTTAACTGTAACCATAACACTAACAATAACCCTAACCCTAACCCTCATCCTCACCCTATACCTCACCCTAACATTAATACTCATTCTTACACGCACCCTCACCCTACCTCTAACCCTAACCCTCACCCTCACCTTAACCCTAACCCTCACATTTACCATAATCCTCACTCTCAGCCAAACCCTCAACTTTACCCTTACTGTCACCCTCACCCTAACCCTCACACTAACTCTCACCCTCATGCTAACCCTCTCCCTGACCGTAACCCTAAGCATGACCCTAAACCTAACCCTCAACCACACCCTAACTTTAACACTAACCCTCACCCTAACCTTCACCCTAACCCTAACACTAATCCTAACCCTCACACTCGCCCTCACCCTAAACCTAACCCACACCCTCAACCTAACCCTAAGGCTAACCCTTACCCTAACCTCACACTCAACCTCACCCTAACCCTAATCCTAATCCTAAACATAACCATAACCCTCACCCTAACCCTAACACTCATCCTAACCCTAACACTAACCCTAACCCTAACACTCAACCTAACGCCAACCCTCACCCTTATCTTAATTCTCACCCTCAGCCTAACACTCAATTTTACCCTAACCATCACCCTCACGCTAACCCTCACCCTATCCCTAAACTTCATGCTAACCTTCAACCTAACCGTATCCCTAAACATCACCCTAAACTTAACACTCACCCTCAATCTAACCCTCAGCGTAACCCTAAGCCTAAGCCTAACCCTAACCCTCACCCTCCCCCTAGCTTTAACCCTAACCCTAATCCTAACACTAACCCTCATCCTAACAATCACCCTAATCCTAAACCTAACAATCAACCGAACCCTAATCCTCACCCCCAACCTCATCCTCAGCCTAACCCTAAACCTAAGAATAAGCCTAACCCTAACCCTCACACTCACCCTCACCCTAAACCTATTCCTAAACTTAACCCTAACCCTAACCCTAACCCTCACCCTAGCCCTCTGCCTAAACCTAACTCTAACCCTAAACCTCACCCTCACCCTAACCCTAATCCTCACCCTAACCCTAAACCACACCCTAACCCTAACGCTAACCCTCACCCTCACCCTAACACTAACCATAAGTCTAACCCTAACCTTAACAAAAACACTAATCCTAACCCTAAACCTAGCCCTATCCCTAATCCTAACCCTAACCCTCCCACTAACCCTCACTCTAACCATAAACCTCACCCTCAACCTAATCCTAACCCTAAACGTCACCCTAAACCTCAACCTAACCCTAACCCTCACTCTCACCCTCACCCTCACCATAACTCTAACCCTAACCCTAAACCTAACACTAACACTAACAATAACCCTAACCCAAAACCTAACCCTAACCATAAACCTCACCCTCAGCCTCACCCTCACTGCAAACTTAACCCTAAACATAACACTAACAATAACCCTAACCCTAACCATAAACCTAACTCTAACCCTAACCTTAACGATATCCCTAATACTCACCCCCACTCTCACCCTCAGCCTAACCCTAAGCCCAACCCTAACACTAACCCGAACTCTAACCCTAAACATCACCCTCACCCTAACCCTATTTCCAACCCTAACTTTAAACCTCACCCTAACACTAACCCTAAACCTCACCCAGAACCTCACCCTCACCGTAACTCTAAACCTAACCCTAACAATAACACTAAACCTAACTCTAACCATCACCCTAACACTAATCCTCACCGCCACCCTCACCCTCAGCCTAACCCTAAACCTAACACTAACACTAACTCTAATCCTCACCCTCACCCTAATCCTAATCCTAAGCCTAACCCTCACCCTAACCCTAACCCTCACCCTCACCTTAATCCTAACCAAAATCCTAACCCTCACTGTAACCCTAATCCTCACCTTCACCGTAACCATAACCCTCACACCGACCTTCACACTCAACCTAAACCTAAGCCTAATCCTAAACCTAACCCTCACACTCACCCCCACGCTAACCCTAATCCTAACCCTAAGCCTATCCCTAAACCTCAACCTAACCCTCACCCTCACCCTAAGACTAACACTAACCCTAACCCTACCTCTCACCCTAACCCTCCCCATAAACCGAATTCTAACTCTAAACCTCACCCTCAACGTAACCCTAACCCTCACACTCACCCTCACTGTAAATCTAACCCTAACCCTAAAAATAATACTAACCCTGACCCTAACCTAAATCTAACCCTCACCATGAACCTCACCCTCAGCCTCACCCTCACTGCAAACTTAACTATAATCATAGCACTAACAAAAACCCTAACCCAAACCCTCATCCTTACCCTAAACCTCACCCTAACACTAATCCTCAATCTTACACTCACCCTCACCCTACCCCTACCCCTAACCCTCACCCTAACCCTAACCCAAACACTTACAGTAACTCTCACCCTCAGCCTAGCCCTAAAGTTTACCTTTACTGTCACCCCCACCCTAAACCTCACCCTAACCCTAACCCTCATGCTAACCCTCACCCTAAGCCCAACTCTAACCCTAGACCTCACCCTCACCCTAACCGTTAGCCTAACACTAAAACTCATCATACCCCTAACCCTAACCCTCACCCTAACCCTAACCCTAACCCTCACCCTAACCCTAACCCTCTCCCTCACCATCACCCTCAGCCTAAACCTAAGGCTAACCCTAACACTAACCCTAACCCTCACACTCACAATCACCCTAAACCTAACCCTCACGCTCACCCTCACCCTCAGGCTAACCCTAAGCCTAACCCTTACCCTCACCCTCACACTCACCCTAACCCTACCCTAATCCTAATCCTAACCATCACCATAACACTCACCCTAACCCTAACACTCACCCTAACCCTAACGCTAACACTAACCCTAATCCTAACCCTCAACCTAACCCGAACTCTAACACTAAACCTCACCCTCACACTAACCCTAAACCTAAACCTCACCCTAACCCTAACACTAAACCTCACACTCACCCTAGCCCTCACTCTAACCCTAATCCTAACCCTAATCTTCATCCTAACCCTCACACTAACCCTAATCCTAACCCTCACACTAACCGTAACCATCACCCTCAACCTCACCCTCAGCCTAACCCCAAGCCTACCCCTAAACGTAACCCTAAACCACACACTCAACCACACCATAACCCTAACCCTAACCCTAACATAACACTAATCCTAACCGTAACCATAACACTTACCCTCACCCTAAGATAAATCTAACCCTAAACCTCACCCTAAACCTAACCCTAAACCTCACGCTCACCCTCACCCTCAACATAAACCTAAACCTAAAATTAACAATAACCCTAACCCTAACCCTTAGCCTCACCCTAACTATAACCCTCACCCTCACCCTAACCCTCTCCCTAACACTTACCCTCACCCTAACACTAACCCTAACCCTAACACTAACCCTCACACTAACCCTAACCCTCACCCTAAGACTAAACCTCACCCTACCCCTAAACCTAACCCTCACCCTCACCCTAGTCCTCACCATAACCCTAATTCTAACACTTAACTTCACCTAACCCTAACCCTCATCCTCACCCTAAACCACACACTAACCCTGACCCTAATCCTCAATCTAACCCTCAGCCTCACCTTAATCCCTAACCCTCACCATTACCCTAACCCTCACCCTAACCGTAACCCTCTCACTTATCCTAACCCTCACCCAAAGCCTAACCCTCAAATTTACCCTTAACATCACCCTTACCCTAACCCTCACCCTATCCCTAAACCTCATCCTAACCTTCAAGCTAACTGTAAGCCTAACCATCACCCTAACCATAACCCTAACACTAACCCTAGCCCTAACCCTGACCCTAACCCTCCCCCAAACCCTAACTCTAAACCTAAACCTAACACTAACACTCACACTAACCCTAAATCTCACCTTAACCCTAAACCTCACCCTAACCCTAAACCTAAACCTCACTCTCACCATAGTCCTCACCCTAAGCCTAATCCCAACCCTAACCCTCATCCTAACCCTCACCCTAATCCTAACCCTAACCGTCACCCGAAAACTAATCCTCACCCCCACCCTCACCCTCAGCCTAAGCCTAACCCTAACTCTAACATTCACCCTCACCTTAACCCTAACCCTAATCCCTAACCTAACCCTAACCCTAACTCTAACCCTAACCCTAAACCCAACCCTAATCCTCACCCCCACTCTCACCCTCAGCCTAACCCTAAGCCCAACCCTAACACTAACCCGAAATCTAACCCTAAACATCACCCTCAACCTAACCCTATCTCCAAACCTAACTCTAAACCTCACCCTAACCCTAACCCTAACCAGGACCTGCAACCTCACCCTCACCGTAAATCTAATCCTTAACCTAACAATAACACTAAACCTAACACTAACCCTCAACCTAACCCTAACCCTCATCCTCACCCCAAACCTCACACTGAACCTAACCCTAATCCTCAATCTAACCCTTACCCTCACCCTTACCCTAACCCTCACCCTAACCCTAACCCTCACCGTTATCTTAATTCTCACCCTCAGCCTAACCCTCAACTTTACCCTTACCATCACCCTCACTCTATCCCTCAACCTATCCCAAAACCTCATGCTAAACTTCAACCTAACCGTAACCCTAACCATCACCCTAACCTTAATCCTCACCCTCAACCTCACCCTCCGCCTAACCCTAAACTTAAGCCTAACCCTAACCCTAACCCTCACCCTCACGATAGCCCTCAGCCTAACCCTAATAATAACCCTAACCCTCATCCTAACCCTCACCCAAATCCTATCCCTAACCAACACCCAAACCATAATCCTCAACCCCACCCTCATCCTCAGCATATCCCTAAGGCTAAGCTTAAGCCTAACCCTAACCCTCACACTCACCCTCACCCTAACCCTAATCCTAAACCTAACCCTAACCCTAACCCCTAACCCTCACCCTAACCCTCCCCCTAACCCTCACTCTAACCCTAAACGTCACCTTCACCCTAACCCTAACCCTCACCCTCACTCTCACCCTCACCATAACTCTAACCCTAACTTTAACAAAAACACTAATACTAAGCCAAAACGTAACCCTCACTGTAATCCTAAACCTAACCCTCATCCTCAGCCTCAGCATCAATGCAAAGGTAACCTTAACCATAACACTAACAATAACCCTAATCATAATCCTAACCTTCACCCTCACCCTCAGCCTAATCCTAATCCTAACCCTAACCCTCACCCTAATCCTAACCCTCACCCTCACCTTAATCCTAACCCAAATCCTAACCCTCACCCTAACCCTAATCCTCATCCTCACCGTAACCATAACCCTCTCACCTACCTTCACCCTCAACCTAATCCTAAACCTAAGCCTAAACCTAACCCTCACACTAACCCTCACCCTAAACCTAACACTAACCCTAACCCTCACACTCACCCACACTCTAAACCTAACCCTCACCCTCAACCTAACCCTAAGCCTAAAGCTTACCCTAACCCTCACACTCTAACCCTAACCCTAATCCTAATCCTAACCATAACCATAACCTTCAACCTAACCCTAACCCTAACACTAACCCTAAACCTCACCCTACCCCTAACTCTAACACTAAACCTCATGCTCACCCTAACCCTAACCCTACACCGCACCCTAACCTTAACAGTAAAGGGCACCCTCACCCTAGCCCTCACTCTAATCCTAATACTAACCCTAACCCTCATCCTAACCCTAACACTAACCATAATCCTAACCCTCAGCCTAACCCAAACCCTCACACTCAAACTCACGCTCAGCCTAACGCTAAGCCTAAACCTAAACCTAACCCTAACCCACACACTAAACCTCACCCTAACCCAAATCCTAACCCTAACCCTAAATATAACCATAACCCTCACCCTAACCCTCACCCTAACCCAAACCTAACACTAATCCTAACCCTAACCCTAACAGTAACCCTCACCCTAAGCCTAAATCTAACCGTAAACCTCACCCTCAGCCTAACCCTATCTCTAACCCTAACCATAAACCTCACCTAACCCTAACCCTAAAAATCACCCTCACCCTCACCCTAAACAAAACCCTAACCCTAACCTTAACCCTAAGCCTAACCCTAACCCTACCCCTAACCCTCACACTCACCCTCAACCTAACCCTATCGGAACCCTAACACTCACACTATCCGTCACACCAGCGCTCAAACTAACCCTATTCCTAACCCTAACCCTCTGCCTAACATTCAATCTAAACATAACTCTAACCCTCACCATAACCCTAACCCTCACCCTCAAACTCACCCTCACCCTAACCCTAAGCCTAACACTAAACCTAACCTCACACTCACGCTCACCCTAACCCTAACGAAACACTAACCCTAAACCTAACCCTCACACTAACACTCACCCTAACCCTAACTATAACCCGAATCCTAACCCTAAATCTCACCCTAACCCTAACCCTAAACCTAACCCTTACCCTCAAACTCACCGTCAACGTAACCCTAAACCTAACAATGACAATAACCCTAACCCTAACCCTCACCCTAACTATAACCCTCACCCTAACCCAAACCCTCACCCTAACACTTACCCTCATCCTAACACTAACCCTAACCCTAACACTAACTCTCACACTAACCCTAACCCTCATCCTAACCCTAAAACTCACCCTAACCCTAACACTAACAGTAAACCTCACCCTCACCCTAGCCCTCACCTGAAACCTAATTCTAACCCTAACCCTCACTCTAACGCTAACCCTCATCCTCACCCTAAACCTCACACGAAACCTAACCCTAATCCTCAATCTAACCCTCACAATCACCATAAACCCTAACCATCACCCTTACCCTAACCCTCACCCTAACCCTAACACTCACCCGTATCTTAATTCTCACCCTCAGCCTAACCCATAGCTTTACCCTTACCATCACCCTCACTCAAATCCTCACCCTATCCCTAAACCTCATGATAACCTTCAACTTAAGGATAACCCTAACCATCACCCTAACCTTAACACTCACCCTCAACCTCACCCTCAGCCTAAATCTAAGCCTAAGCCTAAGCCTAACACTAACTTTCACCCTCACTCTAGCCTTCACCCTAACCCTAATCCTAACCCTAACCCTCATCCTAACCATCACCATAATCCTAACCCTAACCATCACCCGAACCCTCATCCTCAACCCCACCGTCATCCTCAGCCTAACCCTAAGCCTTAGCCTAAACCTAACCCTCACACTCACCCTCACCCTAACCCTAATCCTAAAGCTAAACAAAACCCTAACCCTAACCCTAACCCTCACCCTAACCCTCGCCCTAACCCTAAACCTCACCCTCACCCTAACCCTAATCCTCACCTTAACCCTAAACCTCACCGTAACCCTAACCCTAACCCTAACCCTCACCCTCACCCTCACCCTCACCATAACTCTAACCCTAACCTTAACAAAATCACTAATCCTATCCCTAAACCTAACCCTAACCCTAATCCTAACCCTAACCCTCACCCTCAGCCTCACCATCACTGCAAAGGTAAGCTTAACCATAACACTAACAATAACCCTAACCCTAATCCTAACCCTCACCCTCACCTTAATCCTAATCCTAACTCTAACACTCACCCTAACCCTAACCCTCACCCTCACCTTAATCCTAACCCGAATTCTAACCCTCACCCTAACCCTAATCCTCACCCTCACTGTAACCATAACCCTCACACCTACCTTCACCCTCAACCTAACCGTAAGCCTAAGCCTAAACTTAACCCTCACAATCAACCTCACCCTAACCCTAATCCTAACCCTAAGACTATCCCTAAACCTCAACCTAACCATCACCCTCACCCTAAGACTAACACTACCACTAACCCTACCTGTCACCCTAACCCTCCCCATCAACCTAATTCTAACTCTAAACCTCACCCTCAATGTAAACCTAACCCTAAACCTCACCGTAAACCTCACCCTCACCCTAACCCTCACCCTCACCCTCATTGTAAATCTAAACCTATCCCTCTAAATAATACTAACCCTATCCCTAACGCTGAATCTAAACCTAAAAATAAACCTCACCCTCAGCCTCACCCTCACTGCAAACATAACTGTAACCGTAACACTAACAATAACCCTAACCCTAACCCTCATCCTCACCCTAAACCTCACCCTAACACTAATCCTCAATCTTACCCTCACCCTCACCCTACCCCTAACCCTAACCCTCTCCCTAACCCTAACCCTAACCCTCATATTTACCGTAATCCTCACTCTCAGCCTAACCCTCAACTGTACCATTACTGTCACCCTCATCCTAACCCTCACACTAACTCTCAACGTCATGCTAACCCTCTCCCTGACAGTAACACTAAGCCTCACCCTAACCCTAACCCTCACCCACACCATAAATTTAAGACTAACCCTCACACTAACCCTCACCCTAACCCTAACACTAACCCTAACTCTCACACTCACCCACACCCTAAACCTAACCCTCACCCTCAACCTAAACCTAAGCCTATCACTTAACCCTCACACTCACCCTCACCCTAAACCTAAACCTAATCCTAACCAAAACCATAACCCTCACCCTAAAACTAACACTCACCCTATCCCTAACCTTAAGACTATCCTTAACCCTAACCCTCACCCTAACCCTAACTCTAACACTAAACCTTACCCTCACCCTCACCCTAACACTAAACATTACCCTAACCCTAACAGTAAACGTCACCCTCACCCTAGCCCTCACTCCAATCCTAATCATAACCCTAACCCTCATCCTAACCCTCACCCTAACCCTAATCCTAACCCTCACCCTAACCCCAACCCTAACACTCAACCTCACCCTCAGCCGAACGCTAAGCCTAACCCTAACCCTAAGCATAACCCTCACACTAACCCTGACCCTAACCCACACCTAACACTAACCCTAACACTAACCCTAACCCTAAGCCTAAATCTAAACCAAAACCTCACTCTCACCCTAACCCTAACTCTCACCCTAATCCTAATCCTAAACCTCACCCTAACCCTAAACCTAACCCTCATCCTCACCCTCACCCTCAAGGTAACACTAAACCTAAAACTAATACCCCTAACCCTAACCCTAACCCTCACCCTAACTATAACCCTCACCCTAACCCTAACCCTCACCCTAATAC
Source organism: Dipodomys merriami (assembly GCF_024711535.1). NCBI lineage: Eukaryota > Metazoa > Chordata > Mammalia > Rodentia > Heteromyidae > Dipodomys > Dipodomys merriami. The sequence continues at coordinate 891,737 of NW_027204448.1, read as the reverse complement.
TTACCCTCTCCCTAAGAGTAACACGAACCCTAACACTAACCCTTACACTAACCCTAACCCTCACCCTAAGCCTAAACCTCACCCTAAACCTAACCCTAACCCTCACCATCACCCTTACCCTAATTCTAACACTTACCCTCACCTAACCCTAACCCTCATCCTCACCCTAAACCACACACTAACCCTAACCCTAATCCTCAATCTAACCATCACCCTCACCCTAATCCCTAAACCTCACCCTTACCCTAACCCTCATCCCAACTGTAACCCTCACTCTAACCTTAACCCTCACCCTCAGCCGAACCCTCAAATTTATCCCTACCATCACCCTTACCCTAACCCTCACCCTATCCCGAAACTACATCCTATTTTTCAAGCTAACAGTAACCCTAAACATCACCCTAACACTATCCCTATCACTAACCCTAACCCTAACCCTGACCCTATCCCTTCCCCTAAACCTAACACTAAACCAAAACCTAACACTAACATTCACACTAACCCTAACCCTCACCTTAACCCTAAATATCACCCTAACCCTAACCAAAACCCTCACCCTCACCCTAGCCCTCACCCTAACCCTAATCCTAACCCTAACCCTCATCCTAACAATCACCCTAATCCTAACCCTAACCATCACCCGAAAACTAATGGTCACCCTCACCCTCACCCTCAGCCTAAGCCTAACCCTAACCCTAACACTCACCCTCACCCTCACCATAACCCTAAACCTTAAAATAACCCTAACCCGAAACCTCAAACTAACCCTAACCCTCTCCCTAACCCTAACACTAACCCTTACTCTAAACCTGACCCTAACCCTCCTCCTATCCCTAACACTAAACCTAACCCTAACACTAACATTCACACTAACCCTAATACTCACCCTAACCATAAACCTCAATCTAACCCTAACCCTAAATCTCACCCTCATCCTAATCCTAACCCTAAGCCTAAGCCTAAGCCTAAACCTAACCCTAACCCTCACATTCACCAACATTGTAAGCCTAATCCTAACCCTAACCCTCACATTCACCAACATTGTAAGCCTAATCCTAACCCTAACCCTATCCCTAAACCTCAACCTAACCCTCACCCTCACCCTAAGACTAACATTAAACCTAACCCTCACCCTAACCCTCCAACTAACACTCACTCTAAACCTAAACCTCACACTCAACCTAACCCTAACCCTAAATGTCACCCCAAACCTCACCCTAACCCTAACCCTCACCCTCACGCTCACCTCACCGTAACTCTAACCCTAACAATAACACTAACACTAACCCTAACACTAACCCTAACCCTAACCATATACCTCACCCTCAGCCTCACCCTCACTGCAGACTTAACCCTAAACATAACACTAACAATAACCCTAACCCTAACCCAAACCCTAACTCTAACCTTAACCCTAACCCTAATCCTCACCCCCACTCTCACACTCAGCCTAACGCAAAGCCCAACCCTAACCCTAACTCTAATTATAAACATCACCCTCACCCTAACCCTATCTCCAACCCTAACTCTAAACCTCACCCTAACCCTAAACCTCACCCTCAACCTCAGCCTCAGCCTAACCCTAAGCCTAACTCTAAACCTAACCCTAACCCACACACTCACCCTCACCCTAACCCTAATCCTAAACCTAACCCTCAATTTACCCTTCATCCTAACCCTAAACCTAACCCTCACCTAACCCTAACCCTCACCTTCAACCTCAGCCTCAGCCTAACCCTAACCCTCCCTCTAACCCTAACCCTTACACTAACCCACACCGTAACTCTAACTTAACACTAACCCTAACCCTAATCCTAACACTAACCCTCACCCTAAGCCTAACTCTAACCCTAAACCTCACCCTCACCCTAACCCTAACTCTACCCCTAATCCTAAACCTAAACTTCACCCTAACTCTAACCCTAACCCTCACACTCACCCGCAATGTAATCCTAATCCTAACAATTACAATAACCCTAACACTAACCCTCAACCTAACTATAAACCTCACCCTAACCCTAACCCTCACCCTAACCCTTACCCTCACCCTAACACTAAACCTAACCCTAAAACTAACCCTCACACTAACCCTAACCCTCACCCTAACCCTAAAACTCACCCTAACCCTAACCTAACCCTGACTTTCACCCACACCGTAGCCCTCATCCTAACCCTAATTCTGACCCTAACCCTCACCCTAACGCTAACCCTCATCCTCACCCTAAACCTCACAATAACCCTAACCCTAATCCTCAATCTAACCCTCACCCTCACCCTTACCCCTAACCCTCACACTTACCCTAACCCTCACCCTAACCCTAACCCTCACCCTTATCTGTACCCTGACCCTCAACTTTACCCTTACCATCACCCTCACCCTAAGCCTCACCCTATCCCTAAACCTCATGCTAAACTTCAACCTAACCGTAACCTTAACCATCACCTTAAACCTAAACCTCAACCTCAACCTCACCCTCAGCCTAACCATAAGCCTAAGCCTAACCCTAACCCTAACCCTCACCCTCAACCTAGCCCTCACCGTAAACCTAATACTCACACTAACCCTCCCCCTAACAATAACTCTAACCCTAAACCTCACCCTAACCCTCATCCTAACTCTAACTCTAACCCTAAACCTCACACTCGCCCTAAACCTCACCCTAAACCTAACCCTAAACCTCACCCTCAATGTAGCCCTGAACCTAACCCTAAACTTAACCGTAACCGTCACCCTAAACATAACCCTCACTGTAACCCAAACACTCACGCTAAACCTAACCCTCAGCCTCAACCTCAACCTAAACATAACCCTAAGCCTAACACTAAACCTAACATTAACCCACACCCTCACCCTCACCATAACGCTAATCCTAATCCTTACCATAACCATAACCCTCACCCTAAACCTATCACTCACCCTAACCCTAACCCTAACACTAACTATAACCCTAACCCTAAACGTAACCCTAACTCTAACACTCAACCTCACCCTCACCCTAACCCTAACACTAAACCTCACCCTAACCCTAACCCTAAACCTCACCCTCACCCTAGCCATCACCCTAACCCTAATCCTAACCCTAACCCTCATCCTAAGCCTCACCCTAACCCTAATCTAACACTAGCCCTAACCCTAACCTCACACTTACCCTCTCCCTAATCCTAATTCTAACCCTAACCCTCACCCTAACCCTAACCCTCACCCTCACCTTTATCCTAACCCAACCTAACCCTCACTGTAACCTTAATCCTCACGCTCACCATAACTATAACCCTCAACCCTCACCTACCTTCACCCTCAACCTAACCCTAAGCCTAAGCCTAAACCTAACCCTCACACACACACACACCCTAACCCTAATCCTAACCCTAAGCCTATCCCTAAACCTCAACCTAACCCTCACCCTCACCCTAAGACTAACACTAACCCTAACCCTTCCTCTTACCATAACCCTCCCCATAAACCTAATTCTAACTCTAAACCTCACCCTCAACCTAACCCTAACCCTAAACCTCACCGTAAAACTCACCCTAACCCTAACCCTCACCCACACCCTCACTGTAAATTTAACCCTAACCCTAAAAATAATACTAACCCTAACCCTAACCCTAAACCTAACCCTCACGATAAACCTCACCCTCAGCCTCACCCTCACCGCAAACTTAACTGTAATCATAACACTAACAATAACCCTAACCCTAACCCAACCCTCATCCTCACCCTAAACCTCACCCTTACACTAATCCTCAATCTTACCCTCACCCTCACCCTACCCCTAACCCTAACCCTCACCCTAACCCTAACACTAACCCTTACAGTAACTCTCACCCTCAGCCTAACCGTAAAGTTTACCCTTACCGTCACCCCCACCCTAACCCTCACCCTAACCCTAACTCTCACCCTAAGCCCAAATCTACCCCTAGACCTCACCCTCACCCTAACCCTAACCCTAACACTAAACCTCATCATTCCCCTAACCCTAACCCTCAACCTAACCCTAAACCTCACCCTCACCCACACCCTCAGCCTAAACCTAGGGCTAACCCTATCACTCACCCTAATCCTCACACTCACCCTAACCGTAATTCTAAACCTCACTCTCACCCTAGCCCTCACCCTAACCCTAACCCTCATCCTCACCCTAAACCTCACACTAACCCTAAAATTAATCCTCAATCTAAACCACACCCACACCCTAACCCTAACCCTAAACCTCACCCTATCCCTAAAACTTACATTTAACGTAATCCTCACTCTCAGCCTAACCCTCAACTTTAAACATACTGTCACCCTCACCCTAACCCTCACACTAAACCTAACCCACATCCTAACCCTAACCCTGACCGTAACCCTAAGCATCATCCTAAACCTAAACCTCACCCACACCCTAATTTTAACACTAACCCTAACACTCACCCTCACCCTAACCCTTACTGGAACCCTAACTCTAAAACTAAACCTCACCCTAACCCTAACCCTAACACTCACCCTAACCCTAACCCTCGCCCTCACCCTCACCCTCAGCCTAAACCTAAGGCTAACCCTAACACAAACCCTAACCCTCACACTCACCCTCACCCTAACTCTAACCTTCACCCTCACCCTCACTCTCAGGCTAACCTAAGCCTAACCCTTACCCTAACCCTCACACTCACCCTAACCCTACCCTAATCCTAATCCATACCATCACCATAACCCTCACCCTAACACTCACCCTAACCCTAACCCTAACATTAATCCTAATCCTAACTTTCAACCTAAGCCTAACTCTAACAATAAACCTCAACCTCACCCTAACCCTAATCCTAAACCTAACCCTAACCCAATCACTAAACCTCACCCTCACCCTAGCCCTCACTCTAACCCTAATCCTAACCCTAACCTTCGTCCTATCCCTCACAGTAACCCTAATCCTAACCCTCACCTTAACCCTAACCCTCACCCTAAACCTCACCCTCAGCCTAATCCCAAGCCTAACCCTAAACCTAAACCTAACCCAGACACTCAACCTCACCGTAACCCTAATCCTAACCATAACCTTAACTCTAACACTAACCCACACACTAACCCTCACCCTAACACTAACCTAACACTAACACTAACCCTAACCCTCACACTAACCCTCACCCTAAGCCTAGCTCTAAACCTAAACCAAACGCTCACTCTAACCCTAACTCTAACACTAAACCTAACCCTAAACCTCACCCTAACCCTAACCCTAAACCTCACGCTCACCCTTACCCTCAACATAAGCCGAAACCTGAAAATTAACAATAAACCTAAACCTAAACCTAACCCTCACCCTAACTATAACCCTTACCCTCACCCTCACCCTCACCCTAAAACTTACCCTCACCCTAACACTAACCCTCACACTAACCCTCAGCTTCACCCTAAGCCTAAACCTCACCCTACCGCTAACCTTAACCCTCAACCTCACCCTAACCCTCACCCTAACCCTAAACCTAACCTTACACCTCATCCTAACACTCACCCTAAACCTAACCCTAACCCTCACCCTAACCCTAACCCTAACCCTCACCCTCACTCTCGTCCTAAGCCTAAGCCTAACCCTAAGCTTAAGCCTAACCCTAACCCTTGCACTAACCCTCACCCTAACCCTAACACTAACACTAACGCTAAATCTAACCCAAAACCTCATCCTCACCCTAAACCTAACTCTAAACTTAACCCTTAACATAAACCTCACCATAAACATAACCCTAACCCTCACACTCACAGTAACTGTAAACCTAACCCTAAACCAAACAACAACCCTAAACCTAACCCTAACCCTCATTGTAACCATAACCGTCAACCTAACCCTAACCCTCACCCTAATATTTAACCTCACCCTAACACTAACCCTAACCCTAACACTAATCCTCACACTAACCCTAAACATCACCCTAACACTAAACCTCATCCTAACCCTAAACCTCACCCTCACCGAGCCCTCACCCTAAGACTAACCCTCATCCTTAGCCTAAACCTAAAACTAACCCTAAAACTAATCCTCAATCTTAAACTCGCCCTACCCTACCCCTAACTCTAACCCTCAACCTAACCCTAACCCTCACCCTTACCTTTATCCTCACTCTCAGCCTAAACTTCAACTTTTCCCTTACCGTTTTCCTAACCCTAACCCACACCCTAACCCTAACACTCATCCTAACCCTCACCCTGACTGTAACCCTAAGCATCACCCTAACCCTAACACTCACCCTCACCCTCAGCCTCAGCCTAGCCCGAAGCCTAAGCCTAACCCTAACCCTAAACCTCACCCTCACCCTAGCCCTCACCCTAACCCTAATCCTAAACCTAAACCTAACCCTAACCCTAAACCTCACACTCACCCTCAACCTAACCCAAATCATAAACTTAATCCTATCCCTAACACTAACCCTCAAACTAACCATCACCCCAGCACTCACCCTAAGAGTAATCCTAACCCTAACCTTCATCCTAACCCTCAACTTAAACCTAACCCTAACCCACACCCTAACCCTAACACTAACCCTCACCCTCAGCCTCAGCCTAACCTAAGCCTAACCCTAAACCTAACCCTAACCCACACACTCACACTCACCCTAACCCTAATCCTAACCCTAACCCTCACTCTAACCCTAACCCTCACACTAACCGTAACCCTAACCCTAACCTAAAACTAACCCTAACCCTAACACTCACACTAACCCTCACCCTAATCCTAGCTCTAAACCTAAACCTCACCCTCACCCTAACTCTAATTCTAACCCTAATCCTAACCCTAAACCTCACCCTAACTCTAAACCTAACAATAACCCTCAACCTCATCGAAACGGTAACCTTAACCCTAACCCTAACAATAACCCTAAAACTAAGCCTAACCCTCATTCTAACCATAACCCTCACCCTAACCCTAACCATCATCCTAACACGTACCCTCACCCTAACACTAACCCTAACCCTAACACTAATCCTCACACTAACCCTAACCATCATCATAACCTTAAACCTCAACCTAACCCTAATCCTCACACTCACCCTAGCCCTCACCATAACCCTAATCCTAACCCTAACCCTAATCCTAACCCTAAACTTAACCCTAACCCTAACCATCACACTAAACCTAATCCTCATCCCCACCCTCACCCTCAGCCTAACCCTAAACCTAAGCCTAATCCTAACCCTAAACCTCACAATCACCCTCACCATAAACCTAATTCTAAATCTAACCCTAACTCTAACCCTAAACCTCAACCTAACCCTCACCCTAACCCTAACCCTAACACTAACCCTAACCCTAGCCCTCACCCTAACCCTCCACATAAACCTAACTCTAACCCTAAACCTCTCGCTTATCCTAAATCTAAACCTAACCCTAAACCTCACCCTCACCCTCACCCTCTAACCCTAACCCTAACCCTAACAATAACACTAACCCTAAACCTAACCCTAACCCTCACCCTCACCGTAACCCTAAACCTAACCCAAGCCCTCACCCTAACCGTAATCCTAACCCTAACCCTTACCCTCAGCCTCATCCTCACTGTAAACTTAACCTTAACCATAACACTAACAATAACCCTAATCCTAACCCTAATCCTAACCCTCACCTTCACCCTAACCCTAACCCTAACTCTCACCCGAACCCTAACCCTCAACTTCACAGTAACCCTAACCCTAAACCTCACCCTCATCCAAACCCTCAGCCTAACCCTAAGCCTAAGCTTAACCCTAACCCTAACCCTAACCCTCACACACACCCTCACCCTAACCGTAATCCTAACACTAACCCTAACCCTAACCCTCACCCTAACCCTCCCCCTAACTCTAAATCTAAACCTTAAACCGCACCCTCACCCAAACACTAACTCTAACCCTAACCCTAAACCTAAACCTCACCCTAACCCTAAACCTAAACCTCACCCTCACCCTCACAGTAACAGTAACCATAACCCTAACCATAACAATAACCCTAATCCTAACATTAACCATAACCCTCACCCTAACCCTAACCATCAACTTTACCCTTGCTGTCACCTTCACCCTAACCCTCACCCTAAACCTAACCCTCATCCTAACCCTCATCCTAACCGTAACCCAAACCATCACCCTAACACTAACTCTCAACCTGACCCTCACCCTCAGACTAACACTAAGACTAACTCTAACCCTAACCCTCACCCTAACACTTACTGTCACCCTAACACTTACCCTAACCCTAACAGTAACCCTCACACTAACCCTAACCATCACGCTAAACCTAACACTCACCCTAACCCTAAATCTAACCCTCACCTTCACCCTAGCCCTCACCCTATCCCTAACCCTCATCCTCAAGCTAACCCTCACACTAACCCTAAAACTAATCCTCAACAGAAACCACACCCTCACCCTAACCCTAACAATCACCTTCACATTAACCCAATCCTCACATTTACCCTAATCCTCACTCTCAGCCTAACCCTCAACTTTACCCTTACTGCCACCCTCACCCTAAACCTCACACTAACCTTAAACCTCATCCTAACCCTTACCCTGACCGTAAACCTAAGCATCACCCTAACCCTAAACCTCACCCACACCCTAAACCTAACACTAAACCTCACACTAATGCTCACACTAACACTGAGTCTAACCCTAAACCTCACCCTCACCCTAACCCTAACCCTCACCCTCACCCTCACCGTCAGCCTAATCCTAAGGCCAACCCTAACCCTAATCCTCACACTCAACCTCACCCTAACCCTAACCCTCACCCTCACCCTCACGGTAACAGTAACCATAACCCTAAGCATAACAATTACACTAACCCTAACACTAACCATAACCCTCAACCTAACACTAACCCTCAGCCTAACACTTACCCTTACCGTAAAACTAACCCTAATCCAAACACTAACCCTCATACTAACCCTAAACATCACCTTAACCCTAACCCTCAATCTAACTCTATCCCTAACCCTCACCCTCACCCTAGCCCTCACCCTTACCCTAACCCGCATCCTTACCCTATAACTCACACTAACCCTAACACTAATCCTCACACAAACCCTCACCCTATCTCTAACCCTCAACTTTACCCTTGCTGTCACCTTAACTCTAACCCTCACCCTAAACCTAACCCTCATCCTAACCCTCATCCTAACCGTAACCCAAACCATGACCCTAACACTAACCCTCAACTTGACCCTCACCTTCAGAATAACACTAAGCCTAACCCCAACCCTAACCATCACCCTCACCCTAGCCCTCACCCTAAACCTAAACCAAACCCTAACCCTCATCCTAACCCTAACCCTAACAATAACCCTAACCCTAACCCTCACCCTAACACTTACTGTCACCCTAACACTAACCCTAACCCTAACTCTAACCCTCTCACTAACCCTAACCATCACGCTAACCCTAACACTCACCCTAACCCTAACCCTAACCCTCACCCTCACACTAGCCCTCACCCTAACCTTAACCCTCACCCTCAGGCTAAACCTCACAATAACCCCAAAACTAATCTTCCACCTAAACCACACCCTAACCCTAACCCTAACACTCACCTTCACCCTAACCCAATCCTCACATTTACCCTAATCCTCACTCTCAGCCTAACACTCAACTTTACGCTTACTGTCACCCTCACCCTAAACCTCACACTAACCCAAACCCTCATCCTAACCCTCACCCTGACTGTAAACCTAAGCATCACCCTAACCATAAACCTCACCCACACACTAAACCTAACACTAAACCTCACACTACTGCTCACACTAAGTCTAACCCTAAACCTCACCCTCAACCTAACCCTAACCCTCACCTTCACCCTCACACTCAGCCTAATCCTAAGCCTAACCCTAACCCTAGTCCTCACACTCACCCTCACCCTAACCCTAATCCTAATCCTAACCATAAACATAATCCTCAAACTAAACCTAACACTCACAATAACCCTAAGCCTAACACAAACCCTAACCCTAACCCTCACCCTAACCCTAAATCTACCAGTAAACCTCACCGTCACCCTAACACACACCCTAAACCTCACCCTAACCCTAACCCTAAACCTCACCCTCACACTAGCCCTAACCCTAATCCTAACCCTAACCCTCATCCTAACTCTCACCCTAACCCTAATCCTAACCCTCAACCTAAACCTAACCTTACCCTCACCCTCAGCCTAAACATAAGCCTAACCCTAAACCTAACCCTAACCCACACACTCACCCTCAACCTAACCCTAATCCTAACCCTAACACTAACTCTAACCCTAACCCTCACACTAACCCTCACCCTAACCCTAACCTAACACTAACCCTAAACCTAACCCTCACACTAACCCTCACCCTAAGTCTAAATCTAACACTAAACCTCACCCTCACATTAACCCTAACTCTAACCCTAATCCTAACCCTAAACCTCACACTCACCCTAACCCTAAACCTAACCCTCACCCTCACCCTCAACCTCAGCCTAAACCTAAGCCTAAGCCTAACGCTAACCCTAACCCTCACACTCACCCTCACCCTAACCCTAATCCTAACACTAACCCTAACCCTAACCCTAACCCACACCCTAACCCTCCCACTAAACCTAACTCTAAACCTAAACCTCACCCTCAACCTAACCCTAACTCTAACCATAACCCTAAACCTAAACCTCAGCCTAAGCCTAACCCTGATGCTCACCCTCATCCTCACTGTACCCATAATATTAACCCTAACCCTAAAAATAACACTAATCCTAACCTTAACCATAACTCTCACCATAACACTAACCCTCACCCTAACACTTTCCTTCAACCTAAAACTAACCCTAATCCTAACACTAACCCTCACACTAACACTAACCATCACCTTAAGCCTAAACCTCAACCTAAACCTATCCCTAACCCTGACCCTAACCCTAGCCCTCACCCTAACGCTACCCTTCATCCTCACCCTAAACCTCACACTAACACTAACACTAATACTCAATCTAACCCTCACACTCACCCTAACCCTAACCCTAATCCTCACTTTTACCCTTACTGTCACCCTCACCCTAACCCTCATCCTAACCCTGACCCTCATCCTAACCCTCAGCCTAACTGTAACTTTAAACATCACGCTGACCATAACCCTCAACCTCACCCTCACCTTCAGCCTAAACCTAATCCTAAGCCTAACCCTAAAACTCACCCTCAACCTAGCCTTCACCCTAACCCTAATCCTAACCCTAAACCTCATCCTAACACTAACCCTAACCGTAACCCTAACCCTAACACTAATCCTCACACTCAACCTAACCCTAACCCTCACCCTCATGCTCGGCCTAAGCCTAAGCCTAAACCTAAGCTTAAGCCTAACCCTACCCCTCACACTAACTGTCACCCTAACCCTAACACTAACACTAATGCTAACTCTAACCCTAAACCTCACCCTCACCCTAACCCTAACTCTAACCCTAACCCTAAACATAAACCTCACCCTAAACCTAACCCTAAACCTCACCCTCACTGTAACCGTAACCCTAACCCTAACAATAACCCTAAACAAAACCCTAACTCTCATTCTAACCATAACCCTCACCCTAAACCTAAACCTCAACCTGACACTAACCCTCACCCTAACACTAAACCTAACACTAACACTAATCCTCACCATAACCCTAACCGTCACCCTAACCATAAACCTCACCCTAAACCTAGCCCTCACCCTAGCCCTCACCCTAACCCTAACCCTCATCCTCACCCTAAACCTCAGACTAAACCTAAAACTAATCCTCAATCTTAACCTCACCCTCACCCTAACCCTAAACCTAACCCTCAACCTAACCCTAACCCTCAGCCTTAACATAATCCTCACTCTCAGCCTAACCTTCACTTTTACCCTTACCGTCACCCTGATTCTAACACTCACCCTAACCCTAACCCTCATCCTAACCCTCACCCTGACTGTAACTCTAAGCATCACCGTAACCCTAAATCTCACCCTCACACACAGCCTCAGCCTAAACCTAACCCTAAGCCTAAACCTAACCCTAACAGTCACCCTCACCCTAGCCCTCACCCAAACCCTAATCCTAACCCTAACCCTAATCCTAACCCTAAATCTAACCATAACCCTAACCATCACCCTAAACCTAATCGTCATCCCCACCCTCACTCTCAGCGTAACCCTAAGCCTAAGCCTTAACCTAACCCTAACCCTCACACTCACCCTCACCATAACCCTAATCCTCAACCTAACCTTAAACCTAACCCTAAACCTCAACCTAACCCTCACCCTAACCCTAACCATAACACTTACCCTAAACCTTACTCTAACCCTAAATATCACCCTCACCCTAAACCTAACCCTAACCCTAAACCTCATCCTCACCCTCACCCTCACCATAACTCTAACCATAACTCTAACAATAACCCTAACCTTAACCCTAACCCTAACCTTAAACCTCACCCTAACCCGAAACCTAAACCTCAACCTCAGCCTCACCCTCACTGTGAACATAACCTTAACTATAACACTAACAATAACCCTAACCCTAATCCTTACCCTCACCCTCAAACTAAACCTAACTCTCACCCTAACCCTAAACCTCACCATCACAGTAACCCTAACCCTAACACTCCCCCTAACCCTAAACTTAAACCTAATCTTAAACCTCGCCATAATGCTAACTCTAAACCTCACCCTCACCCTTGCCCTGATCCTAACCCTAAACCTAACTCTAAACCTCATCCTAACCCTCACCCTAACCCTAACCCTAACCTCAACCTAACCGTAACCCTCACCTTCAACCTTATCCTCAGCGTAACCGTATGCCTAAGCCTAACCCTAACCCTAACACTCACACTCACCCTCACCCTAAACCTAACACTAACCCTAACCCTAACCCTCACCCTAACCCTCCCCCTAATCCTAATTCTAAACCTAAACCTCACCCTCAACCTAACCCTAACTCTAATCATAACACAAAACCTAAACCTCACCCTAACCCTAACCCTAACCCTCCTCCTCCCACTCACGGTAACCATAAACCTATCCCTAACCCTAAAATAACCCTAACCCTAATACTAATCCTAACCCTAACTATAACTCTCACCCTAACCCTAACCCTCACCCTAACATTTACCCTCACCCTAAAACTAACCCTAATCCGAACACTAACCCTCACCCTAACCCTAACCATCACCTTTACCATAAACCTCAACCTAACCCTATCCCTAACCCTCACCCTCACCCTAGCCCTCACCCTAACCCTACCCCTAATCCTCACCCTAAACCTCACACTAACCCTAACACTGATACTCAATCTAACCCTCACCCTCACCCTAACCCTAACCCTAATCCTCACCCTAACCCACAACTTAACTCTAGCCCTCACCTTTAACCTTACTGTCACCCTTACCCTAAACCTAACCCTAACCCTAACCCTCAGCCTAACAGTAACCCTAACCATCACCCTAAACCTAGCCCTCACCTCACCTTCAGCTTCAGCCTAACCCTAAGCCTAAGCCTAAACCAATCACTAAACCTGACACTCACCATAGCCCTCACCCTAACATTAATCCTAACCTTAACCCTCATCCTAACCCTAAACCTAACCATAAACTAAACCAGCACTCTAAACCTAATCCTCATCCCCACACTCACCCTCAGCCTAACCCTAAGCCTAAGCCTAACCTTAACCCTAAGGCTCAAACTCACCCTCACCCAAACCCTAATCCTAACACTAACCCTAAACCTAAACCTAAACCTCAACCTAACCCTCACCCTAAACCTAACACTAACCCTAACCCTCACCCTCACCTTAGTCCTCACCCTAACCCTCACACCAAACCTAACCTTCACCCTCACCCAAACCCGAACCTTAACCCTCACCCTAAACCTACGCCTAAAGTTAACCCTAAACCTCACCCTAACCCTAACACTAAAACTCACAATAACCCTAGCCCTCAACGTAACTCTAATTGTAACTCTAAACCTCATCCTAACCCTCACCCTAACCCTCATCCTAACCCTAAACCTAATTTTAACCCTCAAACTAAACCTAACCCTGACCCTCACCATAACCCTAACACTAATCCTCAAACTAACCCTAAACCTAACCCGAGCCCTAAACCTCACCCTCACGTTAGCCCTCACACTAAACCTAATCCTAAACCTAACCCTCATCCTAACCCTCAACCTCACACTCAGCTTAACCCTAAGCCTAACCCTAACACTAACCCGAACCCTAACCCTCACACTTACCCTCACCCAAACCCTAATCCTAAAACTAACCCTATCCCTAACACTAAACCTCACCCTAAAACTCACCCTATCCCTAAACCTAATATTTAGCCTAACACTAACCCTAACACTAAACCTCACCTTAACACAAACTCTAACTCTAAACCTCACCCTCACCCTAACCCTAACCCTCACCCTCTCCCTCAGTCTATCCCTAAGCTTAAACCTAACCCAAACTCTAACAATCACACTCACCCTAACCCTAACACTCAGCCTTACCCTAAGACTAAGGCTAAGCCTAAACCTAACACTAACCCTCATCCTAACCATGACCCTCACCCTAACCCTAACACGCACACTAACCCTAACCCTAACCCTCACCTTCAACCACACCCTCACCCTAACCCTAACCCTCACCCTCACCCTAAATCAAACCCTAACCCTAAGCGTCACCCAAACCCTAACCCTCACACTCACCCTCAACCTAAACCTAATCCTAAAACTAACGCTATCCCTAACCCTAGCCCTCACACTAAACCTCAACCTATTGCTCACCCTAAACCTTATCCTAACCCTAAACCTCAACCTAACCCTCACCCTAAGCCTAACACTCACCCTAAACCTAATTCTAAGACTCATCCTCATGCTAGGCCTAAGCCTAAGCCTAAGCCTAACCGTAACCCTCACCTAACCTTAACCTGAACACTAAACCTAACTCTAACACTAAATCTCACCCTAACCCTAATCCTAACTCTAAACCTCATCTTAACCCTAACCCTCACCCTCACCCCAGCCCTCACCCTAATCCTAACATTAATCCTCATCATAACCCTCATCTTAACCCTAACCCTAACCCTCACCTTAACCCTATCCCTAACCCTCAACCTAATCCTAAACTTCACTCTGACCATAACCCTGTCCCTAACCATCACCCTAACCCTAAACTTAACCCAAACCCTAACCCTCACCCTAACCCTAACCCCCACCCTTAACCTCACCCTCAGCCTAACCCTAAGCCTAACCCTAAACCTAACCCTAACACACACACTCACCCTTACCCTAACCCTAAATCTAAACATAAACCTACACCAAAACCTCAACCTAACCCTCACAATCACCATAACATTAACACTAAATGAAAGCCTAACCATAACCCTCATCCTAACCCTAACCCTGATCCTAACCCTCACAGTCACGCTAACCCTTACCCTAATCCTAATCCTAACCCTAAGCCTAACCCTCACCATCACCCTAACCCTCACCCTAACCCTAAATCTAACAATAACCCTAACCCAAACCCTCAAAATCAGCCTCACCCTAACCATAACTCTAACCCTAAAAATGACTCTCACCCTAACCCTAACCCTAACTCTAACCCTTAACCTCACCCTAACCCTAACCCTAACCCTAATCATCATCCTCACCCTAGCCCTCACCCTCAACCTAATCCTAAACCTAACCCTCATCCTAACCCTCACCCTAACCCTAAACCTCATCATCACCAAAACCCTTAACCTACCCCTCACCCTAACTCTAAATTTAACCCAAACCCTAACTCTCACCCTAATCCTAACACTAACCCTCACCCTAAGCCTAACCCTCACACTCAGCCTCAGCCTCAGCCTAAGCCTAAGCCTAAGCCTAACACTAACACTAACCCTTACACTCTCCCTAACCCAAACCCTAATCCTAATCCTAACCCTAACCCTCCCCCTCACCTTATCCCTCACCTTAACCCTAACCCTAACACTAACCCGAAACCTAACCCTCACCCTGAGCCTCACCCTAGCCCTAACTCTAACCCTAAATCTCACCCTCACCTTAACCAAAACGCTAAACATCACCCTAACCATAACCATAAACCTCACCCTCAACCTAGCTCTCCCCCTAACCTTAACCCTCATCCTAATCCTCCCCCTAACCCTAACCTTAACTCTCTCCCTAACCCTAACTCTCACCCTCAGCCTCACCCTCAGCCTAAGACTAAGCCTAACCCTAACCCTAACCATCACACTCACCCTAACCCTAACACTAATCCTAAAGCTGACACTAACCCTAACCCTCACCCTCACTCAAACCCTCACCTTAACCCTAACCTAGCATTAACCCTAACCCTAACCCACACCCACAGCCTCACCCTAACCCTAACTCTAACCATTAACGTCACCCTGACCCTAACCCAAACCTAACCCTAAACCCAACCCTAACCCTAAACCTAACCATCACCCTCACCCTAGCCCTCACCCTAGCCGTAATCCTAACCCTAAAACTCATCTTAACCCTTCCCCTATACCTAAGCATAACGCTCACCTTAACCCTAATGTTCACACCCTCAACCTCACCCTCAGCCTAACCCTAAGCCTAACCCTAAACCTACGCCTAACACACACACTAACCCTCAGCCTAAATCTAAGCCAAACCCTAAATATAACCCTAACCCACACACTCACCCTCACCCTAAACCTAATCCTAACCCTAACCCTAACCCTAACCTTCCCCCTAACTCTCACCCTAACACTAAACCTAACACTAACCCTAAACCTAACCCTCAACATAACCCTCACCCTAACCCTGAGTCTAACCCTAAACCTCAACCTCACACTAACCCTAACTCAAACCCTAACCCAAACCCTAAAACAAACCCTAAACCTAACCCTAACCCTCACCCTCACCGTAACCGTAAATATAAACCTTACCCTAACAATAAACCTAACCCTAACCCAAACAATAACCCTAACTCTAACACTCATCCTAACCATATCCTTCACCCTAACACTCACCCACACCTTAACACTTACCCTCAACCTAACCCTAACCCTAACCCTCACACTCACCCTAAACTTTACCCTAATCCTAATGCTAACCCTAAGCCTAACCCTCACACTCACCCTCACCCTAACCCTAACCCTAACCCTAACCCTCAACCTAACCCTAAACTTCAACCTCACCATAACCCTTACCATAACCCTCAACCTAATTCTAAACTAAACCTGAATCCTAACTCTCAACCTAACCCTAAACCTAAACCTAACCCTCACCACACCCTCAACCTAACCCTACCACTAACCCTAACCCTAACCCTCAACCTAACTCTCACCCTAACCCTAACTCTAACCCTAAACCTCACCTTCACCCTAAACCTAACGCTACCCCTAACCCAAACCCTAAACCTCACCCTAACGATAACCCTAATCCTCACCCTCAACCTCACAGTAACTGTAACCCTAAACCTAAACCTAACAATAACCCTAACCCTAATCCTAACCCTCACCCTAACCATAACCCTCACCCTAACCCAAACCCTCACCCTAACACTTACCCGCACCCAAACACAAACCCTAACCCTAAAGCTAACCCTCACACTAACCCTAACCCTAACGCTAAACCTAAACCTCAACCTAGCCCTCACTCTCACCCTAAGCCTAACACTAACCCTAAGCCTAAACCTCACCCTCCCTCTTCCCATAACCCTATATCTAACCGTAAACCTCACCCTCACCCTAACCCTAACCTTAACCCTAAACACCACCCTAACCCTAACCCTAATCCTCACCCGTACTCTCAAATTCACCATATCTATAACCCTAACCCTAACAGTAACCCTAACCCTAACCCTAACCATCACCTTAAACATAATCCTCACCTCCACCCTCACCCTCAGCCTGAACCTAAGCCTAAGCCAAACCCTCACGCTAACCATCACACTCAACCTCACCCTAAACCTAAAAGTAACCTTAACCATATCCCTAAAGCTCAACCTCAACCTCACCCTAAACCTAACCCTAACCCTAACCCTAAATCTCAACCTAACTCTAACCCTAAACCTCAACCTCACCCTAACCCTAACCCTCACCCTAATCCTAACAATAACCCTAACGCTAAACCTCACCCTAACATTCCCCTAACCCTAACTCTAACCCTCAATCTCACCCTCACCCTAACACTAACCCTAACTTTAAACCTCACCCTAATCCTAACCCTCACCCTTACCCACCACCTCAAAGTAACTGTAACCATAACCCTAATAATAACACTAAACCTAAACCTCACTCTCACACTAAGCCTGACTCTAACCCTAAACCTAAACCTAAACCTCATCCTACCCTAACCGTAACATTTACCCTCACCCTCACCATTACCCTCACCCTAAACCTAACCCTCAACCTAACACTTACCCTCACCCTAACCCAAAACCTAAAACTAACACTGACCCTCACATTAAGCTAAACATTACCCTAACCCTAACACTAACCCTAATTCAAACCTGAACCGCACCCTAACCCTCACCCTCACCATAAACCTAAGGCTAACCCTAACCCTAAAACTAACCCTCACACTCACCATAACCCTAACCCTAATCCTAATCCTAACCCTAACCCTAACCCTCACCCTCACCCTAAACCTCACCCTAACCCTAAACCTAAAACTAACCCTAACCCTAACCCTCACCCTCAGTCTCACACTAACCCTAATTCTAACCCTAAACCTCACCCTCACCCTAAACCTAATGCTATACCTAACCCTAAACCTAACCCAAACCCTAACCCTCCCCCAACTCTCACCCTAACCCTAACACTAACACTAACCCTAACTCTAACCCTAACCCTAAAACTAAACCTCACCCTAACCCTAATCCTTACCCTAACCCTCACCCTCATCCTCACCCTCAGCCTAAACCTAAGCCTAACTCTAAACCTAACCCTAACCCTCACAATAACCCTAACCCTAAACCTAAACCTAATCCTAACCCTAACCCTATCACTCACCCTCACCCTAACCCTCACCGTAACCCTAACCCTAATATTAACCCTAACCCTAACCCTCATCTTCAACCTCACCCTCAGCTTAACCCTAAGCCTAACCCTAAACCTAACCCTAACACACACACTCACCCTTACCCTAACCCTAATCCTAACCCTAACACTAAGCATCCCCCTAACTCTCACCCTCACCCTAACCCTAAGACTAAGCCTAACCCTAACCCTAAACCTAACCCTCACTCTAACCCTAACTCTAACCATAAATCTCACCCTCACCCTAACCCTAACTCTAACCCTAAACCAAACCCTAAACCTCATCCTAACCCTAACCCTAACCGTAACCCTAACAATCACCCTAACCCTAACTCTAACTCTTATCCCCACAATCACCCTCAGCTTAACCATAAGCCAAAGACTAACCCTAAACCTAACCCTCACACTCACCCTCACCCTAAACCTAATCCTAATCCTAACCCTAACCCTAACCCTAACCCTCCCCCTAACTCTCACCCTCACCCTAACCCTAAGATGAAGCCTAACCCTAACCCTCAACCTAACCCTCACCCTAACCCTAACTCTAACCCTAAATCTCACCATCACCCTAACCCTAACTCTATCCCTAAACCAAACCCTAAACCTCACCCTAACCCTAACCCTAACCCTAACATTCACCCTAACCCAACTATAACCTTAACCTCACCCTCACCCTATCCCTAACCCTAACCCAATGCTAAACATCACCCTAAACCTAAACATTACCCTAAACTTACCCTCACCCTAACACTAACAGTAACACTAACACTAACCCTCACACTAACGCTAACCATACCGCAAAACCTAAACCTCACCCTAACCCTAACCCTAACCCTCAACTTCACCCTGGCCCTCACCCTAACCCTAACCCTCACCCTCACACTAAACCTCACACTAACCCTAACACTAATCCTCAATCTAACCCTCACCTGCACCCTAAAATTAAACCGAACCCTCACCCTTACCATAACCCTCACCCTCGGCCTAACCCTCACCTTTTCTCTTACTGTCACTCTCATCCTAACCCTCACCTTAAACCAAACCCTCATCCTAAACCTCAACCTAACCATAACCCTAACCATCACACTAACCCTAACCCTCACCCTCACTATCCATAAATCTCACACTCACACTAGCCCTCACCCTAACCCTAATCCTAACCGTAACCTTCATCCTAACCCTCAACCTAACGATAACCTGAAGCATCACTCTAAACCTAATCCTTATCCCCACCCTCACCCTCAGCCTAACCCTAAGCCAAAGACTAACCCTAATCCTATCCCTCACAGTCACCCTCACCCTAACCCTAATCCTAACCCTCCCCCTAACTCTCACCCTCACCCTAACCCTAAGACTAAGCCTAACCTTAACCCTCAACCTAACCCTCACCCTAACCCTAATTCTAACCCTAAATCTCACCCTCACCCTAACCCTAACTCTAACCCTAAACCAAACCCTAAACCTCACCCTAACCTTAACCCTAACCTTAACGCTAACATTCATCCTAACACTAACTCTAACCCAAAACCTCACCCTCACCCTAACCCTAACACTAAGCCTAATGCTAAACGTCACCCTAAACCTAAACCTTACCCTGACACTTACCCTCACCCTACCACTAACACTAACACTAACCCTCACACTAACGCTAACCATCACCTTAAACCTAAACCTCACCCTAACACTAACGCTAACCCTCAACTTCACCCTGGCCCTCACACTGACCCTAACCCTCACTCTCACACTAAACCTCACACTAACCCTAAAACTAATCCTCAATCTAACCCGCACCCTCACCCTCAGCCTAACCCTCACCGTTACTCTTACTGTCACCCTCATCCTAACCCTCACCTTAATCCAAACCCTCATCCTAAACGTGAACCTAACCATAACCCTATCCATCACAATAACCCTAAACCTCACCCTCACCTTCAGCCTCAGCCTAACCTAAGCCTAGGCCTAAACCTATCCCTTAACCTCACACTCAGCCTAGCCCTCACCCTAACCCTAATCCTAACTCTAACGCTCATCCTAATCCTCAAACTAACGATAACCTGAACCATCACTCTAAACCTAATCCTTATCGCCACCCTCACCCTCAGCCTAACCCTAACCCAAACCCTCACCCTAGCACATACCCTAACCCTAATCCTAACCCTAACACTCACACTAACCCTCACTCTAACCCTAAACCTAACCCTCACCCTTAATTTAACACTCACCCTCACCCTCAGCCTCAGCCTAACCCTAAGGCTAACACTAACCCTAACCCTCACACTCACCTTCACCTTAACCCTAATCCTAACCCTAAACCCAACCCTAAACCTAACACTAACCCTAACCCTAACCCTCAACATATCACTAACCCTAACGCTAACACTCACCCTAGCACATACCCTAATCCTAATCCTAACCCTAACGCTCACCCTAACCCTCCCTCTAAACCTAAACCTAACCCTAACCCTCACTCAAATGCTAACCTTCAACCTAAGGCTACCCCTGACCCTCACACTAACCCTAAACCTCACCCTAACCCTCACACTAACCCTAACTCTAACCCTAAACCTCACACTTGCCCTAACCCTAACACTAACCGTAACCCTAAAATTCACCCGAACCCTAACCCTAAACCTCACACTCACCCTGAACCTCACACTCACCCTAACACTAAACCTCACCCTCACACTAACCCTCACCCTAACCCTAATCCTAACCCTAACCCTCACCATAACCATAATCCTCACCGTAACCCTAACACTCACACTAACCCTAACCCTAAACCTCACCCTCACCCTCACCCTCGCCCTAAGTCTAACCCTCCTCCTTACCCTAAACCAAAACCTAACCTTAACTCTCACCCTAACCCTAAGCCTAACCCTAACCCTAACCCTAATCCTCACACTCACCCTCAACCTAAACCTAATCCTAAAGCTAAACCTAACCCTCACAGTAACCCTCAACTTAGTGCTCACCCTAACCCTAATCCTAACCCTACACCATATCCTAACCCTAACCCTCACCGTCACCCTCACCCTCAGCCTAACACTAACATTAATCCTAATCCTAACTCTAAGCCTAACACTCACCCTTACCCTAAACCTCACTCAAACCTTAAATCTAAAAATAACCCTAACACAAACCCTCACAATCAGCCTCACCCTAAACCTAACTCTAACCCTAAACCTCAATCTCACCCTAAACCTAACCCTAACAATAAACCTCGCCATAACCCTAACCCTAAACCTCAACCTCACCCTAGCCCTCACCCTAACGCTAATACTAACCCTAATCCTCACCCTAACACTAACCCTAACCCTAACCATCACCCTCACAAAACCCTTACCGTACCCCTCACCCTAACCCTAAACTTAACACTAACCCTAACTCTCACCCTAACCCTATCCCTAACACTCACCCTAAGCCTAACCCTCACTCTCAGCCTCAGCCTAAGCCTAAGCCTAACCCTAACACTAAACCTCACACTCACCCTAACTCTAACCCTAATCCTAATACTAACCCTAAGCCTAACCCTCACCCTCACCCTATCACTCATCTTAACCCTAACCCTAACACTAACCCTAAACCTAACCCTCACCCTCAGCCTCACCCTAACCCTAACTCTAACCCTAAATCTCACCCTCACTCTAACCCTAACCCTAAAACTCACCCTAATCATCACCATAAACCTCACCCTCACCCTAGCCCTCCCCCTAACACTAATCCTAACCCTAACCCTCATCCTAACCCTCCCTCTAATCCGAACCTTAACCCTCAACCTAACCCTAACCCTCACCCTCACCCTAACCCTAAACTTCACACTCACCCTCACCCTCAGCCTAAGCCTAAGCCTAACCCTAACCCTACCCCTCACACTCACCTTAACACTAACCCTAATCCTAATGCTGAACCTAACCCTAATCCTCACCCTCACCCTAACCCTCACCTTAAACCTAACCCTAACATTAAACCTAAACCTAACCCACACCCTCAGGCTCACACTAACCCTAACTCTAAACCTAAAGGTCACCCTGACCCTAACCTTAAACCTAACCCTAAACCTAACCCTAACCCTAAACCTAAACCTCAACATCACCCTAGCCCTCACCTTAACCCTAATCCTAACCATAAACCTCATCCTAACCCTCCCTCTAAACTTAAGCATAACCCTCAATTTAACCCTAGCTTTCTCACCCTCAACCTCACCCTCAGCATAACCCTAAACCTAACCCTAAATCTAACCCTAACACACACACTCACCCTCAGCCTAACCCTAACCCTATCCCTCCCCCTAAATCTCACCCTAACCGTAACCCTAACACTAACCCTAACCGTAACCCTCAACCTAACCCTCAACCTAACTTTGACTCTAACCCTAAACCTCACCCTAACCCTAACAATAACTCTAACCCTAACCCAAACCCTAAACCTGACCTTAACCATAAACCAAACCCTCACCCTCACCTTAACCATAAATATAAAACTTACCCTAACAATAACACTAACCGTAACCCTAACAATAACCCTAACCCTAACCCTAACGCTCATCATAACAATATCCATCACCCTGACCCTAACCCTCACCCTAACACTGACCCCCTCCTAACCCTAAGCCTAACCCTCACCCTCATTGTAACACTAACCCTAACCCTAATTCCAACACTAACCCTAACCCTAACCCTCACCCTCACCCTCACCCTAACCCTAACAATAACCCTAAGCCTAACACTAACCCTCACACTAACCCTCACCCTAACACTAACCCTAACCCTCACACTCACCCTCACCCTAACCTTAACCCTAACCATAACCCTAACCATCAACCTAACCCTAACCCTAACCCTAACTCTACCCCTAAAACTCACCCTCACACTAAACCTAACTCTAACCCTAACCCAAAGTCTAAACCTCACCCTAAACCTAAACCTAACCCTCACCCTCACCCTCAGCGTAACTGTAACCCTAAACCTAACCCTAACAATAACCCTAACCCTAATCCTAACCCTCACCCTAACCATAACACTCACCCTAACCCAAACCCTCAACCTAACACTTACAATCACCCTAACACTAACCCTAACCCAAAAGCGAACACTCACATTAACCCTAACCCTAAACCTAAACCTAAAACTCAAACTAACCCTGACCCTCACCCTAACCCTAACACTAACCCTAGCCCTAAACCTCACCCTCCCTCTCCCCCTAAACCTATATCTAACAATAAACCTCACCCTCACCCTAACCGTAACCTTAACCCTAAACACCACCCTAACCCTAAACCTAATCCTCAGCCGCAACATCAACTTCAACATAATTGTAACCCTAACCCTAACAATAACACTAACCCTAAACCTAACAATCACCCTAAATCTAATCCTCAACTCTAACCTCACCATCAGCCTAACCCTAAGCCTAAGCCTAACCCTCACCCTAACCCTCACAGTCACCCTCAACCAAACCCTAATCCTAACCCTAAACCTATCTCTAAACCTCAAACTAACCCTCACCATCACCCTAACCCTAACACTAACCCTAACCCTAAACCTCACCCTAACCCTCCCCCTAACCCTAATTCTAACCCTAAACCTCACCCTCACCCTAACCCTGACCCTAACCTTAAACCTCACCCTAAACCTCACCCTAATCCTAACCCTCACCCTTACCCACCATCTCACCGTAACTCTAACCCTAACCCTAATACTAACACTAACTCTAACATTAACACTAACACTAACCCTCACCCTAAACCTTACCATAATCCTAAACCTAACCCTAACCCTCACCCTCACCGTAACACTAACCCTAACCCTCACCCTAACCCTAAACCCAACCCTAATCCAAAACCTCACCATAATGCTAACCCTAAACCTCACCCTCACCCTTGCCCTCATCCTAACCCTAATCCTAACCCTAAACCTCATCCTAACCCTAACCCTAAAAATAACCCTAACCCTCAACCTAACCCTAACTCTAACCCTCAAGCTAACCCTAACCCTCACCCTCACCCTCACCTCAGCCTAACATTAAACCTAAGCCTACACTAACCCTCACAATCACCCTCACCTTAACCCTAATCCTAACACTAACACTCACCCTAACCCTCACCCTAACCCTCCCACTAACCCTAACCCTAAACCTAAACCTCACCCTCTCCCTAACCCTAACTCTAAACCTGACCATATACCTAAACCTCACCCTAACCCTAACCCTAACCGTCACCCTCACCGTAACAGTAACCCTAACCCTAACAATAACCCTAACCCTAACCCTAACAGTAACCCTAAACATAACCCTCACCCTAATGCTAAACCTCACCCTAAAACTCACCCTAATACTAACACGAACCTTCACACTAACCCTAACCATCACCTTAACCCTAAACCTCAACCTAACCCTATACCTAAACCTCAACCTCACCCTAGCCCTCACACTAACCCTAAACCTCATCCTCACCCTAAACCTCACACTAACCCTAACACTAATACTCAATCTAACCCTAACCCACAGCCTAACCCTAACACTAATCCTCATCCTAACCCTCAACTTAAGCCTAAACCTCACCTTTATCCATAATGTCACCCTTACCCTAACCCTCACCCTAACCCTAACCCACATTCTAACCCTCACCCTAACCGTAAACCTAACCATCACACTAACCCTAAACCTCATCCTCACCCTAGCCCTCACCCTAACCCTAATCCTAACCCTAACCCTCACCCTAACCCTAATCCTAACCCTAAACCTCATCCTAACACTCACCCAAACCCTAACCCTAACCTCACCCTTATGCTCGGCCTAAGCCTAAGCCTAAGCCTAACCGTACACCTTACCCTCACCCTAACCCGAACCCTAACACTAACCCTAACTCTAAACATAAACCTCACTCTCACCGTAACCCTAACTCTAACACTAAACCTAAACTTAAACCTCATCCTAATCCTAATCCTAACCTTTAACCTCACCCTCAATGTAACCCTCACACTAACACTTACCCTCAACTTAACCCAAACCCTAACACTAACACTGATCCTCACACTAACCTTAACCATCACCCTAACCCTAAAGCTAAACCTAACCTTAACCCTACCCCTCACCCTAGCCCTCATCCTAACCCTAACCCTCATCCTCCCCTTAAAACTCACCCTAACCCGAACACTAATCCTCAATCTAACCCTCACCATCACTATACCAATACCCTTAAGCTCACCCTAATGCTAACCCTCACCCTTACAGTCACCCTCACGCTCAGCCTAACCCTCACGTTTACCCTTACTGTCACCCCCACCCTAACCCTCACCCTAACCCTAAACCTCATCCTCATGCTCGGCCTAAGCCTAAGCCTAATCCTAAGCCTAACTGTAAACCTGACCCTCGCCCTAACCCTAACCGTAACACTAACACTAACTCCAAACCTCAAACTCACCCTCACCCTCACCCTCAGCCTAAACCTAATGCTCAACCTAACCTTAACACTAACCCTCACACTCACCCTAACACTCATCCTAACCCTAACCCTAACACTAACCCTAACCCTAATCCACACCCTCAGCCTCAACCTAACCCTAATTCTAACCCAAAACCTCAACCTCACCCTAAACCTAATGCTAAACCTAACCCTAACCCGAAACCTAAACCTCACCCTAACCCTAACCCTCACACTCACACTCAACGTAACCGTAGCCCTAACCTTAACACTATCCATAACACTCACCCTAAACCTAACCCTCAACCTAACACTTAACCTCACCCTAACACAAACCCTAACCCTAACATTAACCCTCACACTAACCCTAACTCTCACCCTAACCCTAAGCCTCACCCTAACCCTAAACCTAACAATAAACCTCACCCGCACCCTCATCCTAACCCTCACTTGCACCCTAACTCTAACCCTAAACCTCACTACCACCCTCACCCTAACTCTAACACTAACCCTAACCCTAAACCTCATTCTAACCCTAACCCTCACCCTCACCCTCACCGTAACCCTAACTCTAAACTTAACAATCACCCTAAACCTAACCTTAACCCTCACCCTAACCATAACCCTCACCCTTACCCTAAGCCTCACCCTAACCCTTACCCTCACCCTAACATTAACTCTAACTCTAACACTAACCCTCACAGTAACCCTAACTCTCACCCTAACCCTAAACCTCACCTTAACCCTAACCCTAACCCTCAGCCTCACCCTAGCCCTCACCCTAACCCTAATTCTAACCCTAACCCTCAACCTTATCCTAACACTCATCCTCAACCTAAACCTCACACAAACCCCAACACTGATCCTCAATCTAACCCTCACCCTCACCCTAAACCTCACCCTAACCCTTACCCTAACCCTCACCCTAATCCTAACTCTCACCCTTAAGGGAACACGCACCCTCAGCCTAACCCTCACCTTTATTCTTACCGTCACACTCATCCTAACCCTCACCCTAACCCTAACACTCATCCTAACACTCATTCGAACCCTAACCCTATCCATCACCCTAACACAAGCCCTCAACTTCACCCTCAACCTAAGCCTAATCCTAAGCCTAAGCCTAAGCCTAAACCTAACACTCACACTCACCATCGCCCTAACCCTAAACCTAATCCTAACGCTAAGCCTCATCTTAACCCTCACCCTAACCCTAACCCTCACCCTAAACCTCACCCTAACACTAACCCTAACTCCAACCCTAAACCTCACCCTCACCCTAACCCTAACTCTAAGCCTAACCCTAAACCTAAACCTCATTCTAACCCAAACCTAACCCTCAGACTTACCCTCACCGTAACCCTAACCCTAACCCTCAGCCTCACCCTAGCCCTCACCCTAACCCTAATTCTAACCCTAACCCTCAACCTTATCCTAACACTCATCCTCAACCTAAACCTCACACAAACCCCAACACTGATCCTCAATCTAACCCTCACCCTCACCCTAAACCTCACCCTAACCCTTACCCTAACCCTCACCCTAATCCTAACTCTCACCCTTAAGGGAACACGCACCCTCAGCCTAACCCTCACCTTTATTCTTACCGTCACACTCATCCTAACCCTCACCCTAACCCTAACACTCATCCTAACACTCATTCGAACCCTAACCCTATCCATCACCCTAACACAAGCCCTCAACTTCACCCTCAACCTAAGCCTAATCCTAAGCCTAAGCCTAAGCCTAAACCTAACACTCACCCTCACCATCGCCCTAACCCTAAACCTAATCCTAACGCTAAGCCTCATCTTAACCCTCACCCTAACCCTAACCCTCACCCTAAACCTCACCCTAACACTAACCCTAACTCCAACCCTAAACCTCACCCTCACCCTAACCCTAACTCTAAGCCTAACCCTAAACCTAAACCTCATTCTAACCCAAACCTAACCCTCAGACTTACCCTCACCGTAACCCTAACCCTAACCCTAACCCTAACAATAAACCTAACAATAACCCTGAACCTCACCCTAATCATAACCCTCACCCTAACAATAACCCTCACCCGAACACTAACCCTAACCCTAACACTAATCCTCACACTAACCCTAACCATCATCCTAACCCTAAACCTCACCCTAACACTAACGCTAACCCTAACACGAACACTAAACCTCACCCTAATCCTAACCCTCACACTCAAACTCAACGTAACCGTAACCCTAACCTTAACACTATCCATAACACTCACCCTAAACCTAACCCTCAACCGAACACTTAACCTCACCCTAACACTAACCTTAACCCTAAAACTAATCCTCACACTAACCCTAACTCTCATCCTAATCCTAAACCTCATCCTAACCCTAAACCTAACCCTAAACCTTACCCTCACTCTAGCCCTCACCCTAACCCTAATTCTAACCTACACCGTCACCATAAACCTAATCCTCATCCTCACGCTAAACCTCACACTAACCCTAAACCTAATCCTCAATCTAACCCAACCGTAACCTTAACCCGAACCCTTACACTAAGCCTAACCCTAACCCTAAGCCTCACACTTATCTTAACCCTCACCCTTAGCCTAACCCTCACCTTTACACTTACTTTCACCCTCAACCTAACCCTCACCCTAAATCTAATGCTCATCCTAACCCTCAACCTAACCCTAACCCTAACCATCACCCTAACCCTAATCCTCACCCCCATCCTCACCCTCAGCATAAGCCTAACCCAAACCCTAACCCTCACACTCACCCTCACCCTAACCTTAATCCTAACTCTAACCTTAACCCTAACACTAAGCCTAAATCTAAACATAAACCTCACTCTCACCCTAACCCTAACTCTAAGCCTAAACCTAAACTTAAACCTCATCCTAATCCTAATCCTAACCTTCACCCTCACCCTCACCGTAACCCTCACCCTAACCCTAACCTTCACCCTAACACTTACCCTCACCCTAACACAAACCCTAACACTAACACTGACCCTCACACTAACCCTAACCATCACCCTAACCCTAAAGCTAACCCTAAACTTAAACCTAGCCCTCACCCTAGGCCTCAACCTAACCCTAACACTCATCCTCCCCCTAAACCTCACCCTAACCCTAACACTAATCTTCAATGTAACCTTCACCCTCACTCTACCCCTAACCCTAAACCTCACCCTAATGCTAACCCTCACCCTTACAGTAACCCTCACCGTCAGCCTAACCCTCACGTTTACCCTTATCGTCACCCACACCCTAACCCTCACCCTAACCCTAAACCTCACCCTCATGCTCGGCCTAAGCCTAAGCCCAATCCTAAGCCTAACCATAAACCTGACCCTCACGCTAACCCTAACCCTAACACTAACACTAACTCTAAAACTCAAGCTCACCCTCACCCTCACCCTCAGCCTAAACCTAAGGCTAAACCTAACCTTAACACTAACCTTCACACTCACCCTAACACTCACCCTAACCCTAACCCTAACACTAACCCTAACCCTAATCCTCACGCTCAGCCTCACCCTAACCCTAATTCTAACCCAAAACCTCAACCTCACCCTAACGCTAACGCTAAAGCTAACCCTAACCTGAACCCTAAACCTAACCCTAACCCTAACCCTCCCCCTAACTCTCACCTTAAACCTAACAATAACACTAACCCTAACTCTAACCCTAACCCTAACACTAAACCTCACCCTAACCCTAACCCTCACCCTAACCCTAAACCTCACCCTCACCCTCATGCTCAGCCTAACCTTAAGCCTAACACTAACCCTAACACTAACCCTCACACTAATCCTAACCCTAACCCTAATTTTAATCCTAAACCTAACCCTATCCCTCACCCTCACCCTAACTCTCACCCTAAACCTAAACCTAACCCTAACACTAACCCTAACCCAAACCCTCACCTTCAACGTCACCCTCAGCCTAACCCTAAACCTAACCCTAACACGCACAGTCAACCTTACCCTAACCCTAATCCTAACCCTAACACTAACCCTAACCTTAACCCTCCCCCTAACTCTCACCCTCACCCTAACCCTAACTCTAAGCCTAACCCTAACCCTCACCCTAACCCTAACCCTAACCCTAAATCTCACCCTCACCCTAACCCTAACTCTAACCCTAAACCAAACCCTAAACCCGACCCTAACCCTAACACTAACCCTAACCCTAACATTCACCCTAACCGTAACTCTAACCCTAAACCTCACCCACACCCTAAACCTAACCCTAAGCCTAATGCTAAACCTTACCCTAAACCTAAAACTTACCCTAACACTTACCCTCACCCTAACACTAACACTAACACTAACCCTCACACTAACGCTAACCATCACCCTAAACCTAAACCGCACCCTAACCCTAACCCTAACCCTCAACTTCACCCTGGCCCTAACCCTAACACTCAACCTAGCACATACCTTAACCCTAATCCTAACCCTAACACTCACCCTAACGCTAACCCTCACCCTACCCCTACCCCTAACCCTCACACTAACCCTTAACCTCACCCTAACTCTCACCCTAAAACTATCTCTAAGCCTAAACCTCACACTCGCCCTAACCTTAACCCTAACCATAACCCTAAACCTCACGGTAACACTAACACAAATCCTCACCCTCACCCTAAACCTCATCCTCACCCTAACCCTAAACCTCACCCTCACACTAGCCCTCACCCTCACCCTAAACCTAACCCTAACCCTCACCCTAACCATAACCCTCACTGTAACCCTAACACTCACACTAACCCTAACCCTAACCTCACCCTCATCCTCACCCGAACCCTAACCCTAACACTCCCCTCACCCTAAACCAAACCCTAATCCTAACCCTCACTCTAACCCTAAGCCTAACCCTAACCATAACCCTAACCCACATACTCAGACTTACCATAATCTTAATCCTAAACCCAACCCTAACACTAACACTAAACCTCAACCTAACCCTCACCCTAACATTAACCCTAACACTAACCCTAACCCTAACCCTCCCCATAACCCTCCCCGTAACACTAACTCTAACCCTAAACCTCACCCTCACACTAACTCTAACTCTAACACTAAACCTAAACCTAAACCTCATCCTAACCTTAACCCTAACAATAACCCTAACCCTAATCCTAACCTAACCTTAACCCTAACCCTAACCCTAACACTAAACCTAACTCTAACCCTCACCCTAACCCTAACCCTAACCCTCAACCTATCCCTAACCCTCACCCTCACTGTAACTCTCACCCTAACACTCACCCTAACCCTAAAACTAACCCTAACCCTAAACCTCAACCTAAGGCTAACCCTAACCCTCACCCTAGCCCTCACCGTAGCCCTAATCCTAAACCTAAACCTCACCCTAACCCTAAAACCCTAACAATCACCCTAACCCTAACCCTTACCCTCATCCTCACGCTCGGCCTAAGCCTAAGACTACGGCTAACCCTAACCCTAAACTTCACACTCACCTTCACCCTCATCCTCACAGTAACTCTAACCCTAACCCTAACAATAACACAAACCCTAAACCTAACCCTAACCCTCACCCTCACAATAACCCTCACCCTAACCCAAGCCCTCACCTTAACACTAACCCTAACCCTAACCCTAAACCTCAAACTAACCCTAACCCTAATCCTCACCCTCAGCCTCAACCTCACTGTAAAATTAACCTTAACGTTAACACTAACAAAAATCCTATCCCTAACACTAAATCTAACCCTCACCATCACCCTAACACTAACCCTAACCCTCACCCTCACCCTCACCGTAACCCTAACTCTAAACCTCACCCTAACCCTAAACCTAACCCTAATCCTAAACCTCTACATAATGCTAACCCTAAACCTCACCCTCGCCCTTGCCCTCATCCTAACACTAATCCCTACCCTAAACCTCATCCTAACCCTCACCCTAACAATAAACCTAATCCTCACCCTAACCCTAACCCTCACCTTTACCCTTACTGTCACCCTCATCCTAAACCTCACCCTAACCCTAACCCACATTCTAACCCTCACCCTAACCGTAACCCTAACCATCACACTAACCCTAACCCTCAACCTCAACCTCAGCCTCAGTCTAACCCTAAGCCTAAGCCTAAGCCTAAACCTCACCCTCACCCTCACCCTAGCCCTCACCCTAACCCTGACCCTCACCCTAACACTTACCTTAACCTAACACTAACCCTAACCCAAACACTAACCCTCACACTAACCCTAACCCTAACCCTAAAACTCACCCTAACCCTAACCCTAACCCTCACCCCCACCCTCACCCTAATTCTAACCCTAGCTTTAACAATAACACTAATCCTAACCCTAAACCTAACCTTAACAACAAACCTAACCCTCACCCTCACCCTCAGCCTCACCTTCACCACAAACTTAACCATAATCATAACACTAAAAATAACCCTCACCCTAACCCTAAACCCTAACCCTAACTCTCACCCTAACGATAAACCTAAGCCTCACCGTAACCCTAACACTCACCCTCACACTTACCCTCTCACTAACCCTAATCCTAATCCTAACCCTAACTCTAACACACACTCACCTTCACCCTAACCCTAACCCTAACCCTAACACTAACCCTAACCCTAACCCTCACCCTAACCCTCACCCTTCCCCTATCTCTAACCCTAAACCTCAAACTCACACCGACCTTAACCTTAAACCTAACCTTAAACCTCACCCTAAACCTAACACTAAACCTCAACCTCACCCTAGCCCTCAACATAACCCTAATCCTAAACCAAACACTCATCTTAACCCTAATCCTAACCCTAAACCTAACCCTAACCCTAACACTAATCCTAACTCTAACCCTAACCCTAACACTAACCCTAACTCTAAACATAAACCTCACTCTCACCCTAACCCTAACTCTAACCCTAAACATAAACCTAAACCTCATCCTAATCCTAATCCTAACCTTCACCCTCACCCTCACCGTAACCCTCAACCTAACCCTCACCCTCACCCTAACACTTACCCTCACCCTCACACAAACCCTAACACTAACACTGACCCTCACACTAACCCTAACCATCACCCTAACCCTAAAGCTAACCCTAAACTTAAACCTAGCCCTCACCCTAGCCCTCACCATAACCCTAACCCTCATCCTCCCCCTAAACCTCACCCTAACCCTAATACTAATCTTCAATGTAACCCTCACCCTCACTCTACCCCTAACCATAAACCTCACCCTAATGGTAACCCTCACCCTTACAGTAACCCTCACCGTCAGCCTAACCCTCAAGTTTACCCTTACCGACAACCCCACCCTAACCCTCACCCTAACCCTAAACCTCACCCTCATGCTTGGCCTAAGCCTCAGCCTAATCCTAAGCCTAACCATAAACCTGACCCTCACACTAACCCTAACCCTAACCCTAACACTAACTCTAAAACTCAACCTCACCCTCACCCTCACACTCAGCCTAAACCTAAGGCTAAACCTAACCTTAACACTAACCCTTTACACTCACCGTAACACTCACCTAACCCTAACCCTAACCCTAACCCTAACCCTAAACCTCACCTTCATGCTCGGCCTAAGCCTAAGCCTAATCCTAAGCCTAAATGTAATCCTGACCCTCACCCTCAGCCTCAACCTAACCCTAATTCTAACCCAAAATCTCAACCTCACCCTAACCCTAACGCTTAACCTAACCCTAACCCGAACCCTAAACCTAACCCTAACCCTAACCCTAACCCTCACCCTAACCCTCACCTTAAACCTAAACCTAACTCTAACACTAACCCTAACCCTAACCCTCACCTTCAACCACACCCTCAGCCTAACCCTAAGCCTAACCTTAACCCTAACCCTAATCATAACCCTCACCTTCAGCCTCACCATCACCGCAAACTTAACCCTAACCATAACACTAACAATAACCCTAACCCTAACCCTAACCCTAATCCTCACCGCCACCCTCCCCCTCAGCTTAACCCTAAACCTAACCCTAACCCTAACCCTAACCTTAACCCTCACTGTAACCCTAACCCTAACCCTAAACCTAACCTCACCCTATACCTAACCCTAACCCACACACTCACCCTCACCCTAACCCTAATCCTAAATGTCAACCTATACCTTACCCTAACCCTCACCCTAAGCCTCACCCTAGCCCTCACCCTAACCCTAATCCTAACCCTAAACATCATCCTTAACCTCACCCTAACCCTAAACCTAACCCTCACCCTCACCCTGACCCTGACCCTAACCCTCACCCTCAAGCTCGGCTTAAGCCTAAGCCTAAGCCTAAGCCAAGTCCTAACCCTAAACTTCACCCTAACCCTAACCCTAACACTAAGCCTAACTCTAACCCTAAACCTCACTCTCACCCTAACCCTAACTCTAACACTAAACCTAAATCTAACAGTATCCCTAACCCTAACCCTAACCCTCATCCTTACCATAAGCCTCAACCTAACATTTACCCTCAACCTAACACTCACCCTAACCCTAACACTAACCCTAACCATCACCCTAAACCTAACTCTAACCCTCATCCGAACAGTAACCCTCACCTTCAACATCACCCTCAGCCTAACCCTAAGCCTAACCCTAACCCTAAACCTAACAAAAACCATAACCCTAATCCTAACCCGCACACTAACCATAACCCTCACCCTAACACTAACCATAACCCTAACACTAACCCTCCAACTAACCATAACCCTAACCCAAAACCTCAACCTAATCCTCACCCTCACCCTAACCCTAACACTAACCCCACCTAAACCAATATCTCACCCTCACCCAAACCCTTACCCTAACCCTTACCGTAAACCCCACACTAACCCTAACCCTAACCCTCACCCACACCCTCCCCATCACCGGAACTCTAATCCTAACCCTAACAATACCACTAAGCCTAACCCGAACCATCACCCTAACCCTAATCCTCACCCCCACACTCAACCTCATCCTTACCCTAAGCCTAAGCCTATCCCTCATCCTAACCCACATACTCATCCTCACCCTAACCCTAATCCTAAACCTAACCCT
This sequence comes from Dipodomys merriami, assembly GCF_024711535.1. Classification (NCBI taxonomy): domain Eukaryota; kingdom Metazoa; phylum Chordata; class Mammalia; order Rodentia; family Heteromyidae; genus Dipodomys; species Dipodomys merriami. Next base: position 856,298 of record NW_027204448.1, on the reverse strand, counting down.
ATCCCTAAACCTCAACCTAACCCTCACCCTCACCCTAACCCTAACACTAACTCTAACCCTAAATCTCACCCTTATCCTCCCCCTAACCCTAAACCTCCCCTCCCCCTCAACCTCATCGGAACGCTAACCCTAACCCTAACAATATCACTAACCATAACCCTAACCCTAAACATAAACCTCACCCTCAGCTTCAACTTCACAGCAAACTTAACCCTAACCATAACACGAACAATAAACCTAACCCTAACCCTAACCCTATTCTGCACCCCCACCATCACCCTCACCCTCAGCCTAAGCCTAACCCTAACTCTAATCATCACCATAATCCTAACCCTAACCCTCAACCTAACCCTAATCCTTAGCCTCACCCTCACCCTCAATGAAACCCTAAGCTTAACCCTAACACTAAACCTCACACTCACCCTCACCCTAACCCTAATCCTAAACCTAACACTATCCATAAGGCTAACCCTCACCCTAAACCTCACCCTAACCCTCACCCTAACTCTTACCTTCACCCTAACACTAACCCTAACCCTACACTAACCATAAACTTCACCCTCACCCTATCCCTCACCCTAACCCTAAATCTACCCCTAAACCTCACCCTCACCTAACCCTAACTCTAACCCTAACCCTAACACTAAACCTCACCCTAACCCTAAACCTAACCATCACCCTCACTCTCACCGTAACCTTAAACCTAACCCTAACTCTAACAATTACATTAACCCTAACCCTAACCCTCACCCTAACCGTAACCCTCACCCTAACCGTAATCCTCACCCTAGAACTTACACTCACACTAACACTAACCCTAACCCTAACACTAAGCCTCAAACTAACCCTAACATTCACCCTACTCCTAAACCTCACCCTAACCCTAACCCTCACCCTCACCCTAGCCCTCACCCTAAACCTAATTCTAACCCTCACCCTCAACCTAAACCAGACCCTCATGCTCACCCTAAACCTCACACTAACCCTAACCCTAATACTCAATCTAACCCTCACCCTCACCCTAACCCTAACCCTTACCCTAACCCTAAACCTAATCCTAACCCTCAGCCTTATCTTAACCCTAACCCTCAGCTTAAAGTTCACTTTTACCCTTACCATCATCCTCACCCTTACGCTCACCCTAACACTAAAACTCATCCTAACCCTCACCCTAAACTTAAACCTAAACATCACCCTAACCCTAAACCTCACCCTCAATCGCACACTCAGCCTAAACCTAAGCCTAATCCTAAGCCTTACCCTAAACCTCACCATCACACTAGCCCTCATCCTAACCCTAATCCTAACCATCACACTAACCCTAATCCTCACCCCACCCTCACCCTCAGCCTAACCCTAAGCCTAAGCCCCACCCTAACCCTAACCCTCATGTCACCGTAAACCTAACTCTCATCCTAACCCTCACGCTATCCCTAACCCTAACTCTAAACCTCACCCTAACCCTAACCCTAACCCTCACCCTCACCCTAGCCCTAACCTTAACTCTAATCCTAACGCTAATCCCCATCTTAACCATCACCCTAAACCTAACCCTAACCCTCACCATAACCCTATGCCTAACCCTCAACCTAACCCTAACACTCACTCTAACCCTAACCCTAACTCTCGCCCTAACCCTAACTCTCACACTCACCCTCACCCTCAGCCTAACACAAAGCCTAACCCTAAACCTAACCCAAACCCTCAGACTTACCTGAAACCTTATCCTAATCCTAATCCTAACCCTAAGCCTTACCCTAAGCCTAACCCTAACCCTCATCCTAACCCTAAATCTAAAACTAACCCTAACCCTAATCCTCACCTTCAGCCTCACCCAAACACTAACTCTAACCCTAAACCTCACCCTCACCCTAACCCTAACCCTTACGGTAACCCTAAACCTCACCCTAACCCTGACCCTAAACCTCACACACACAATAGCCCTCACTCTAACCCTAATCCTAAAACTAACCCTCATCCTAACTCTCACGTTAACCCTAATGCTAACCCTCACCCTCACCCTCACGCTAAACATAACCTTCAACCTAACCCTAACCCTCACCCTCACCATAACCTTTACCCTAACCCTCACCCTAACCCTAAACTTAACCCGAAGCCTAACCCTCACCCTAACCCTAACCCTCATCCTCAACCTCACCCTGAGCCTAAAACTAAGCCTAACCCTAAACCTAACCCTAACACACACACTCACCTTCACCCTAACCCTAATCGAACCCTAACCCTAACCCTAAACCTCCCCCTGACTCTCAACATAAACTTAATCCTAACATTAACCATAACCCTAACCCTCAACCTACCATTCACCCTAAACCTAACTCTAACCCAAAACCTAAACCTCACCCTAACCCTAAACATAACCTTCACACTAACCCAAACCCTCACCCTAACACTTACCCTGACCCTAATACTAATCCTCACCCTAACACTAACCCTATACCTAACCCTCTCCTGAACCATATATCTAAACCTAAACCTCACCCTCAAACTAACACTAACCCTAACCCTAACCCTAAACCCCACCCAAACCGTAACCCTAACCCTCACCGGCACCCTCACCCTCACAGGAACTCTAAACCTAACCCTAACAATAACACTAACACTAACCCGAACCATCACCCTTACCCTAATCCTCACCCCCACCCTCACCCTCATCCTAACCCTAAACCTAAGCCTAACCTTCAACCTAACACTTACACTCACCCTAACCCTAACCCTAACACTCACCCTAAACCTCACCCTAAACCTCACCCTTACCCTAACCCTCACCCTCACCTCAACCTCACCGTAACTCTAACCCTAAACCTAACATTACGACTAAACCTAACACTAAACCTAACCCAACCATAACCCTCACCCTCAGCCTCACCCTCACCGCAAATTAACCCTAACCATAACACTAACAATAACCCTAAACCTAACCCTAACGGAAACCTAATCCTCACCCCCACCCTCACCCTCAGCCTGACCCTAAGCTTAACCCTACCCCTAAGCCGAACCCTCACTGCAACCCTAACCCTAACCCTCACCCTCACCCTAACCCTAACCCTCACACTCACCTTCACCCTAACCCTAATCCTAAACATAACCCTATACCTTACCCTAACCCTCACCCTAAGCCTCATCCTAGCCCTCACTCTAACCCTAATCCTAACCATAAACCTCATCCTAACCCTCACCCTAACCCTAAGATTAACACTCACACTAACCCTAACCATCACCCAAACCCTAAACCTTACCCTAAACCTAACCCTAAACCTCACCCTCACCCTAGCCCTCACCCTAACCCTAACAATCATCCTCAACCTAAACCTCACACTAACATTAACACTAATCCTCAATCTAACCCTCATCCTCACCCTACCTCTAACCCTAACTCTCACCCTAACCCTAACCCTCACCCTTAGGATAACCCCCACCCTCAGCCTAACCCTCACGTTTACCCGTACCGTCACCCCCACACTAACCCTCACCCTAACACTAACCCTCACCCTAACCCTCACCCTAACCCTGACTCTACCCCTAAACTTCACCCTCACCTTAACCCTAACTCTAACCCTAACCCTAACACTAAATCTCACCATAATCCTAATGCTAACCCTCACCGCACCCTCACTGTAACTGTAACCCTAACCCTAAATGTAACAATAAACTTAACCCTAAGCCTAACCCTCACTGTAACCCTAAGCCTAACACTAACACTAACACTAACCCTAAACCTAAACCTAACCCTAATCCTCAGCCCATCCTCACCCTAACCAAACCCTAACCCTAACCTTCACCCTAACCCTAAGCCTCACCCTAACCCTAATTCTAACCTGCATATTCACTCTCACCCTAAACCTAATCCTAAACCTAACACTATCCCTAATCCTAACCCTCACCCTAACCCTCAGCCTAACCCTGATCCTAACCCTAAACCTCATCCTAATCCTCACTCTAACCCTAACCTTAACCCTCACCCTAACCCTAACCCTATCCCTCATCCACATGCTGGGCCTAACTAAACCAAAACCAAAGCCTAAGCCTAACCCTAAACCTAACTCTCACCCTAACCCTAACCCTAACACTAACCCTAACTCTAACCCCAAACCTCACCCTCACACTAACCCTAACTCTAAACCTAAACCTCATCCTAACCTTAACCCTAACAATAACCGTAACCCTAACCTTAACCTAACCCTAACCCTAACACTAACACTAAAACTAACTCTAACCCTAACCCTGACCCTAACCATAACCCTCAAACTAACCCTAACCTCACCCTAACACTAACCCTAATCCTCACCCTCACCCTAGCCCTCACCCTAACCCTAACCCTCATCCTCACCCTAAACCTCACACTAACACTAACACTAATCCTCAATCTAACCCTCAACCTGACACTCACCCTAACCCTAACGCCCACCCATAACCGAACCCTCACCCTACTGTAACCCTCACCCTAGGCCTAACCCTCAACTTTACCCTTACCGTCACCCCCAGCTTAACCCTCACCCTAACCCTAACCCTCAACCTAACCCTCACCCAAATCCTAACTCTACCCCTAAATCTCACCCTCACCCTTACCCTATCTCTAACCCTAAGCCTAACACTAAAAACTTCACCCTCACCCTAACCCTAACCCTAACCCTAAACCTCACCCTAACCCTAACACTAACCCTAGCCCTAAACCTCAGCCTAACCCTCCCCCTAACCCTAAGTCTAACCCTTAACCTCACCCTCACCCTAACCCTAACCCTAACCCTAAACCTCACCCTAAAACTCACTGTAACCCTATCCCTCACACTCACCCTCAACCTCACTGTAACTCTAACCCTATACCTAACAATAACCCTAACTCTAACCCAAACCCTAACCCTAACCATAATCGTCACCCTCAGCCTCACCCTCACGCCAAACTTAACCCTAACCATAACACTAACAATAACCCTAACACTAACCCTAACCCTAATCCTCACCCCCACCATCACCATGAGCCTAACCCTAAGCCTCACCCTAACCCTAACCTTAACCTTAAACCTAACCATAAACCTCACCATCAGCCACATCCTCACAACAAACTTAACCCTAACCATAACACTAACAATAACACTAACCCTAAATCTAACCCGAATCCTCACCCCCACTGTCAACCTCAGCCTAACCTGAAGCCTTATCCTAACCCTAACCCTAACCCTAAACCTCACCTTAACCCTAACCATAAACCTAAACCTAACCCTAAATCTAACCCTAACCCTAAACCTAACCATAATCCTCAGCCTCACCCTCACCCTAACCAAAACCCTAAACCTAACCCTCACCCTAAACCTAATCCTAAACCTAACCTTATCCCTAACCCTAACGCCCACCATAACCCTCACCCTAGCCCTCACCCTAACCCTAATCCTAACCCTAAACATCATTGTAACCCTCACCCTAACCCTAACCCTCACCCTCATGCTCGGCCTAAGCCTAAGCCGAACCCTAACCCTAACCATCACCCTAACGCTAACCCTAACACTAACCCAAAATCTAACCCTAAACCTTACTCTCACCCTAACCCTAACTCTAAACCTAAACCTCATCCTAACCCTTACCCTAATCCTACCCTTCACCCGCACCTTAATCATAACCATAACCTGAACCCTAACCCTAACAATAACCCTAATCCTAACCCTAACCCTAACCCAAAACCTCACCCTCAACTTAACCTTAACCCTCAACCAAACCCTCACACTAAACCTAACACTAACCCTAAAGCTCACCCTAACACAAACCCTAACCCTCAACCTCAACCTAGCCCTCACCCTAACCATAATGGTAACCCTAATTCTCCTCTTAACCCTCACCCTAAACCTAACACTAACCCACCCCCTAACCCTAACACTAACCCTCACCCTCAACCTAACCCTAACCCTCATGCTCACCGTAACCCTAACCCTAACCCTCACCCTAATCTTAAACTTAACCAGAACCCTAACTCTCACCCTAACCCTAACCCTAAACCTCACCCTAACCCAAACCCTCAACCTCAACCTCACCCTCAAACTAACCCTAACCCTAACCCTAATCCTAACCTTCACACTCACCCTAACCTTTACCCTAATAATAATCATAAGGGTAAGTGTAACCCTCACCCTCACCCTAGCCCTCAACCTATCCCTAAATCTAACACTAACCCTAACCCTAACCCTCAAAATCAGCCTCACCCTAACCTTAACTCTAACCCTAACCCTAACCCTAAACCTCACCCCAACCCTAACCCTAAACCTCACCCTCACTCTAGCCCTCACCCTAACCCTACTTCTAACTCTAAACCTCACCCTAACCCTAAAATTACCCCTAACCCTCACCCTCACCTTCACCCTCTGCCTAATATTAAACCTAACCCTAACCCCAACCCTATTGCTAACACTAAGACTAACCCTCACCCTTACCCTCACCCTAAACCTAACCCTCACCCTCACCATAGCCCATAACCAAACCCTAAGCCTAAGCCTAAACTTCACGCTAACCCTCACAATAACGCTAACCTCAACACTCACCTTAAACATAAACCTCACCCTCACCCTTACTCTAATCCTAACCCTAACCCTAACCCTAACCCTCCCCTGAACTCTCACCCTAACCTTAACCTTAACACGAACACTAACCCTAACCCTCAACCTAACCCTCACCCTAACCCTAACTCTAACCTAAACCTCACCCTCACCCTAAACTTAACTCTAACACTAAGCCAAACCCTAAACCTCACCCCAACCCTAACCCTAACCCTCAACCTCACCCTCACCATAACCGTAACCCTAAACCTAACCCTAAGAATAACCTTAACCCTATTCCTAACCCTCATCCTAACACTTACCCTCACCCTAACACTAACCCTAACCAACACAATAACCCTCCCCTTAACCCTATATCTAACCCTCAACCTCACACTCACCCTAACCCTAACCCTAAACCGCACACTAACCCTGACCCTAACCCTCACTCTCATGCTCAGCCTAAGCCTAAGCCTAAGCCTAAGTCTAACACTAACCCTAAAACTCACCCTAACCCCAACAATAACACTAAACCTAACTCCAACCCTAAACCTCACCCTCACCCTAACCCTTACACTAACCCTAACACTAAACCTAAACCTCATCCTAAAACTAACCCTCACTCTTACCCTCACCGTAACCGTAACCCTATCCCTAACCCTAAAAATAACCCGAACCGGAACCCTAACCCTCATCCTAACCATAACCTTTACCCTAAACTTAACCCTCACCCTAACACTTACCCTCATCCTAACACTAATCCCCCCCAACACTAACCCTCACACTAACCCTAAGCATAACCCTAACCCTAAACCTCACCCTAATCCTAACCCTCACCCTCAACCTAGCCCACAACCTAACCCTAACCCTCATCCTCACCCTAAAGCTCACACTAACCCTAACACTAATCCTCAATCTAACCCTCACCCTAACCCTAACCCTCACACTCACCCTCACCGTAAACCTAATCCTAAACATAAACCAAAACCTAACATTAAACCTCAAACTAACACTCACCCTAACCCTAACCCTAATACTAACCCTAAGTCTAACGCTCACCCTAACCCTCCCCCTAACCCTAACTCTATCCCTAAACCTCACCCTAAACCTAACAATAACCGTAACCCTAACTCTAACCCTTACCCTAACCATAACACTCACCCTAACCATAACCCTCACCCTATCACACTCACCCTTATCTTAACCCTCAGCCTCAGCCTAAACCTCACCTTTAGGCTTACAATCACACTCACCTGAACCCTCACCCTAACCCTCACCCTAACCCTTCCCATAAACCCCACCCTAACCCTAACCCTAACTGTGACCCGCACCCCCACCCTCACGGTAACTCTAACCCTAACACAAACCATCACCATAACCCTAACCCTAACCCTCACCCTCATGCTCGGACTAAGCCTAAGCCTAACCCTAACCCTCACCCTAGCCCTAACCCTAACACTAACCCCAACTCTATCCCTAAACCTCACTCTCACCCTAACACTAATTCTAACCCTAACCCTAACCCTAAACCTCATCCTTAACATAACCCTAACACTCACCCTCACCCTCAGCCTAAACTTAAGCCGAACATTAACCCTAACCCTAACCCTCACACTCACCCTCACCCTAAACCTAACTCTAACCCTAAACCTCACCCTGAACCTAATCCTAAACCTAACACTAAACCTCACCCTAAACCTAAACCTAACCCTCACCCTAAACCTAACCCTCACTCTCACCCTCACCCTCAGCCTAACCCTAAGCATAATCCTAACCCTAACCCTAACCCTCACAGTCACCCCCACCCTAACCCTAATCCTAACCCTACCCCTACTTCTATCCCGTAACCTCAACCTAATCCTCACCCTAACCTTAACCCTAACACTAACCCTAACCTTAATCTAAGAACTAACCCTCCCCCTAACCCTAAATTTAACCATAAACCTCACCCTCAACCTAACCCTAATCCTACCCCTAAACCTAAACCTCAACCTCAACCTAAACCTAACCCTGACCATCACCCTCACCTTAACTCTAATTCTAACCCTAACAATAACACTAATCCTAACCATAAACCTAACAATAACCACAACCCTAATCCTGATCTTAGCACACACCCTCACCCTAACCTAATCCTAAACCTAACCCTCATCATCACCCTAACCCTAACACTAACCCTAACGTTCAACCGAACCCTAACCCTAAACCTCACCCTAACCCTTACCCTAACCCTCACACTAACCCTAAACTTAACCAGAACCCTAACTCACACCCTAACCCTAAACCTAACCCTCACCCTAACCCTAACGCTCACCCTCACCCTCACCCTCAGCCTAAGCTTAAGCCTAAGCCTAACCCTAAACCTAATCCTCACACTCACCCTAAACCTAATCCTAATCCTAATCCTAACCCTAACCGGAAATAGGACACTCACCCTAACCCTCACCTTAACCCTAATTCTAACACTAACCCTAAATCTCACGCTCACCCTCACCCTAACCCCAACTCTAACCCTAAACCTCCCCCTCCCCTTAACCCTCACCTAACCCTAACCCTCAACCTCAACCTCAACCTCAGCCTAACCTAAAGCCTAAACCTAAACCTAAACCAAACATACACTCTCACCCTCACTGTAACCCTAATCCTAACCCTATCCCTAACCCTAACCCTCCCCCTAAATCTCACCCTAAACATAACCCTAAAAATAATCCTAAACTTAACCCTGAACCTAACCCTCACCCTAACCGTAACTCTAACCATAAACCTCAACCTCACCTTAAACCTAACTCTAACACTAACCCAAACCCTAACGCTCACCGTAACCCAAACCCTAACCATCAACTTAACCCTAATCCTCAGCCCCACCCTCACCCTCAGCCTCACCCTAAGCCTAAGCCTAACCCTAACACTAAACCTCACACTCACCCTAACCCTAACCAATCCTAACCCTAACCTTTTACCTCAACCTAACCTTTACCTTAACACTAAACCTAACACTAACCCACGAACTAACCCTCCCCCTAACCCTAAATCTAACGCTAAACCTCACCCTCACCCTAACCCTAACCCTAAACCTCACCCTAACTCTAAACCTCACCCTGACCCTGACCCTCACCCTCACCGTCTCTAACCATAACCTTAACAATAACACTAATGGTAACCCTAAACCTAACCCTAAACCTAAAACTAACCCTAATACTAACACTCACCCTCAACCTAACCCTAATCGTAGCCCTAACCTTCACCCTCACCCTAAACCTGACCCTCATCATTACCCTAACCCTCATCCAAAACCTCACCCTAACCCTAACTCTAAACCTAAACCTCACACTACCACTAACACTAAACCTTATCCTCATCCTAGCCCTCACCCTAACCCTAATCCTAACCCTAATCCTCATCCTAAACTCACCCTAACCCTCACCCTAACCCTAACCCTCAACCTAACCCTAACCCTCACGCTGACCGAAACTGTAACCCTAACTCTCATCCTAAACCTAAACTGACCCTGAACCCAAACTCTCACCCTAACCCTAAACCTAACCCTAACCCTCACCCTTACCCTAACCCTCATCCTCACCCTCACACTCAACCTAACCCTAAGCCTAAAACTAACCCTAACCAAAACACTCACACTCACCCTATTACCCTAATCCTAATCCTAACCCTAACCCTAACACTCACCCTCACCCTAACCCTCACCTTAACCCTAACCCTAACACAAACCCTAACCATAACACTCACCCTCAGCCTCAACCTAAAACAAAATCTAAACCTAAATCTCACCCTCACCCTAACCCTAACCCTAAACCTCACCCTCACCCTCACCATAGCCCTCAACCTAACCCTAATCCTAATCCTAACCCTCATCCTAACCCTCCCCCTAACCCTAAACCTAACCCTCATCTTAACCCTAACCCTCACCCTCAACCTCACCCTCAGCCTAACCCTAAGCCTAACCCTTAAATTAACCCTAACATACACACTCACCCTCACCCTAACACTAATCCTAACCCTATCCCTAATCCTTAACCTCCACCTAACTCTCACCCTAACCCTAACCCTAACACTCATCCTATCCCTCACCCTAACCCTAAATCTAACCCTAAACCTAAACCTCAACCTCACCTTAACCCTAATCCTAACCCTCACCCTCACCGTAACCATAACCCTAGCCCTAAACCTTACAATAACAATAATCCTAACCCTAACCCTCATCCTAACCATATCCTTCACCCTAAACCTAACCCTCACCCTAACACTTACCCTCACCCTAACCCGAACCCTAAACCTCACACTCACCCTAAACGTTACCCTAATCCTAATCCTAACCCTAAGCCTAACCCTCACCCTCACCCTAACCCTCACCCTAACCATAACTCTAACACTAACCCTAACCCTAACGCTAGCTCTCAGACTCAAACTAACCCTAACTCTAACCCTAATCCAAACACTAAATCTCACCCTAACCTTAGCCCTAACCCTCACACTCACCCTCACAGTAACCGTAACCTAAACCTAACCCTAAAAATAACCCTAAAGCTAGTGCTAACCCTCACCCTAACCATAACCCTCACCCTAACCCAAACCCTCACCCTAACACTTACCCTCACCCTAACACTAACCCTCACACTAACCCTAACCATAAACCTCAACCTAACCCTCAACCTCACCCAATCCCTAACACTAACCCTATTCCTAACCCTTACCCTAACCCTCCCCTAACCCTATATCTAACCCTAAACCTCACCCTAACCCTAAACCTAACCCTCAACCTAAGCCTAAACCTAATTCTAACCCTCAACCTAACACTAACCCAGACACCAACGTAACCCTAACCCTAACACTCACCCTAAACCTAACACACATCCTAACCCTAACCCTCACCGTCACCCTAACCCTAACATTAATCCTAACCCTAAACCTCACCCTATCCCTCAACCTAACCATAACTCTAACCCTAATCCTGACCCTTACCTTAACCGTAACCCTAACCCTAAACATCACCGTCACCCTAGCCTTCAACCTAACCCTAATCCTAACCTTAACCCTCATCCTAACCCTCACCCTCACCCTAAACCTAACCCTAACCCTAACCCTAACCGTCACCTTAACCTCACACTTAGTCTAACCCTAAGCCTAATCCTAAACCTAACCCTAACCAACACACTCACCCTCAATCTAACCCTAAACCTAACCCTCACCCTAACCCTAAACCTCACCATCAACCTCACCCTTAGCCTAACCCTAAGCCTAACCCTAAACCTAACCCGAACCCACACAATCACCCTCACCCTAACCCTAATCCTAACCCAAACCCTAACCCTAACCCTAACCCTCACCCTCACCCTAGCCTTCACCCTAACCCTAATCCTAACACTAACCCAAACTCTAACCATAACCCTAGCCCTAAACCTCACCCTAAACCTAACCCTATCCCTCACCCTCATTGTAAGGGTAAACCTAACCCTAACCCTAATAATAACCATAACCCTAAATCTAACCCTCACCCTAACCATAACACTCACCCTAACCCTAACCCTCACCCTAACACTTACACTCACCCTTATCTTAACCCTCAGCCTCAGCCTAATCCTCACCTTTAGGCTTACCATCACACTCACCCGAACCCTCACCCTAACCCTCACCCTAACCCTAAACCTACCCGTAAACTTAACAGTACCCCTAAACCTAACCCTCACCGTAACCCTCACCCTAGCCTTCACCCTAACCCTAATCCTAACCCTAAACCTCACCCTAACCCTAAACCTACTCCTAAACCTCAACCTCACCCTAACCCTAACTCTAACCCTAACACTAACACTAAACCTCACCCTAAGATAACCCTAACCATCACCCTAACCTTAACCCTCAAGCTCACCCCCACCTCAGCCTAACCTTAAGCCTAACCCTAAACCTATCCCTAACACACACTTACCCTCACCCTAAACCTAAACCTCACACTAACCCTAACCGTAAACCTCACCCTCACCCTAGCCCTCACCCTAACCCTAATCCTAAACCTAACCCTCATCCTAACCCTCACACTTACACTAACCCTAACCCTCACCCTAACCCTAACCCTCCCCCTAACTCTCACCCTAACCCTCACCCTCAACCTAACCATAACCCTAACCCTTACTCTAACCCTAAGCCAAACCCTAAACCTCACCCTTACCCTAACCTTAACCCTCATCCTCACCCTCACCTTAACCCTAACCCTAAACCTAACCCTAACAGTAACCCTAACCCTATTCCAAACCCTCACCCTAACCATAACCCTCACACTAACCCAAACCATCACCCTATCACTTACCCTCACCCTAACTGTAACACTAAACCTAACACTAACCCTCACACTAATCGAAGACCTAAACCTAACCCTAACCCTAACAATAACCCTAAACAGAACCCTCACCCTAACCCTCCCCCTCAACCTATACCTAACCCTCAACCTCAACCTCACCCTCACCCTAACCCTAACCCTAAACCCCACCCTAACCCTGACCCTAACCCTCACCCTCATGCTCAGCCTAAGCCTAAGCCTAATCTTAACACTAACCCTAACCCTCACTATAACCCCAACACTAACACAAACCCTAACTCTAAACCTCACCCTCACCCTAAACCTAACTCTAACCCTAACCCTAAACCTAAGCCTCAATCTAACCCTAACCCTCACCCTCAACCACACCCTCACTGTAACCGTAACCGTCACCCTAAACCTAACAATAACCCTAACCCTAACCCTAACCCTCATCCTAACCATAAATTTCACCCTAAACCTAACCCTCACACTAACACTTACCCTCATCTTAACACAAACCCTGACCCTAACTCTCTCACACTAACCCTAACCCTCAACCTAAACCCTAACCTCACCCTAACCCTAACCCTCACGCTCAAACTAGCCCTCAACCTAATGCTAACCCTTATCCTCACCCTAAACCTCACACTAACCCTAACACTAATCCTCAATCTAACCCTCACCCTCACCCTAACCCTAACCCTCACCCTTACCCTAACCCTCACCCTCAGCCTAACCCTCATCCTTTACCCTTAACTTCAGCCTCAACCTAACCCTCAGCCTAACCCTAATCCTCATCCTAACCCGCACCCAACGGTAACCCCAACCATCACCCTAATCCTAACCCTCACCGTCATCCTCACCCTCAACCTAACACTAAGCCTAAGCCTAACCCTAACCCAAACACTCACACTCACCCTAACCCTAATCCTAACCCTAACCCTCATCCGAACCCTTAACCTTACCATAACCCTAACCATCTTTCTAAACCTAATCCTCATCCCCACCCATACCCTCAGCCTAACCCTAAGCCTAAGCCGAACCCTAACCCTAACCCTCACACTCACCCTCACTGTAAACCTAATCCTAAACCTAACACTAATCCTAGCATTATACCTCAACCTGACCCTCACCCTAACCCTAACCCTAACACTAACCCTAAACCTAACCCTCACCCTAACCCACCCCCTAACCATAAATCTAACCCTAAACAACACCCTCACCCTAACCATAACCCTAACCATAACCTAACCCTTAACCTCACCCTAACCCTGATCCTAACCTTCACCCTCATCTTCACCCTCACTGTAACTCTAACCCTTTCCCTAATCCTAACCCTCACCCTCACCCTAACCCTAACCCTAACCCTAACTCTCACCCTCACCATAACCCTAACCCTAACCCTAAACCTCACCCTAACGCTAACTTAACCATCACATTCACTCTAACCCTCACCCTAACCCGAATGCTAACCCTAAACCTGACCCTCACCCTCATGCTCGGCCTAAGCCTAAGCCTAAGCCTAAGACTAACACTGACCCTCACACTCACCCTCACCCTAACCCTAACTGTAACACTTACCCTAACCCTAACCCTCACACTAACCCTCACCCTAACGCTAACTCTAACCCTAAACCTCACCCTCACCCTAACCCTAACCTCACAGTCACCTCACCCTCTACCTAATATTAAACTTAAACCTAACCCCAACCCCCACCCTAACACTAAGACAAACCCTCAACCTAAGCCTCACCCTAACCCTAACCCTAACCCTCACCCTCACCATAGCCCATGACCAAACCCTAAGCCTAAGCCTAACCCTCACCCTAACCCTCACTCTAACCCTAACCCCAATACTCACCTTAAACATAACCCTCACCCTCACACTAACTCTATTCCTAATCCTAACCCTAACTCTAACCCTCCCCTTAACTCTCACCCTAACCCTAACCTAAAAAGGAACACTAACCCTAACCCTCACCCTAACCCTTACCCTAACCCTAACTCTAACCTAAAACACACCCTCACCCTAAACCTAACTCTAACACTAACCCAAACCCTAAACCTCACCCTAACCCTAAACCTAACCCTTATCCTCACCCTCAAGGTAACCGTAACCCTAAACCTAACCCTAAGAATAACCTTAACCCTATTCCTAACCCTCACCCTAACATTTACCCTCACTCTAACACTAACCCTAACCCTCCCCCTAACCCTATATCTAACCCTCAACCTCACCCTCACCCTAACCCTAACCCTAAACCCCACCCTAACCCTAACCCTAACCCTCACCCTCATGCTCAGCCTAAGCCTAAGCCTAAGCCTAATCCTAACACTAACCCTAAACATCACCCTAACCCCAACAATAACACTAAACCGAACTCAAACCCTAACCATCACCCTAACCCTAACTCTAACCCTAACCCTAAACCTGAACCTCATCCTAACCCAAAACCTCAAACTCACCCTCACCCTCAACTTAACCGTAACCCTAACCCTAACCCTAACAATAACCCTAACCCTAACCCTAATCCTCATCCTAAGGATAACCTTCACCCTAACACTAACCCTCACCCTAACACTTAACCTCACCCTAACACTAACACTCACCTTAACACTAACCCTCACACTAACCCTAACCATCGTGCTAACCCTAACCCTCAACCTCACCCTAACCCTAACCCACACACTTACCATAACCCTCACCCTCAGCCTAACGATAACTTTTAACCTTACCGTCACCCTCACACTAACCCTCACCCTAACCCTAATCCTCATCCTAACCCTCACCCTAACGGGAATCCCAACCATCACCCTAAGCCTACCCTCACCCTCACCCTCAGCCTCAGCCTAAACCTAAGCCTAAGCCTAAACCTAAACCTAACACTCACCCTCACCCAAGCCCTCACCCTAACCCTCATCCTAACCTTTAACCTAACCATAAACCTAACCATCTTTCTAAAACTAATCCTCATCCCCAACCATATCCTCAGCCTAACCCTAAGCCTAAGCCGAACCCTAACCCTAACCCTCACACTCATCCTCACCGTAAACCTAATCCTAAATGTAACCCTAACCCTAATATTAAACCTCAATCTAACACTCAGCCTAACACTAACCCTAACCCTCCCCCTAACTCTAATTCTAACCCTGAATCTCACCCTGACCCTAACCATAACCCTAACCCTAAACCTCACCCTAACCCTGATCCTTACCCTCAATCTCACCCTCACCCTCACTGTAACTCTAAACCTAACCCTAATCCTAACCCTCAACTTCACCCTGACCCTAACCCTAACTCCCACCCTTACCCTAAACTTCACCCTCACTGTAACCCTAACCATAAACCTCAACCTAATCCTAACCCTCACACTCACCCTCACAGTCAACCTAATCCTAAACATAACCCAAACCCTAGCATTAAACCTCAATCTAACACTCACCCTAACCCTAACCCTAACACTAACCCTAACTCTAACGCTCACCCTAACCCTCCCCCTAACCCTAACTCTAACCCTAAACCTCACCCTTACCCTAACCATAACCCAAACCCTAAACCTCACCCTAACCCTGATCCTTACCCTCACCCTCAGTGTAACTCTAACCCTAACCCTAACCCTCACACTCACTGTAACCCTAAACCTAACCCTAACCCTAAACCTCACCCTAACCCTAACAATAACCCTCACCCTCACCCTAGGACTCACCTTAAAACTAATTGTAACCTTAACCCTCATCCAAACCCTCACCCTAATACTAACCCTAACACTCAACCTAGCCCTAAACCTAATTCTAACCCTCAACCTAACCCTAACCCTGACCCCACCGTAACCCTAACCCTAACCATCACCCTAAACCTAACCCTCATCCTAAAACTAGCCCTCACCCTCACCCTAACCATAACACTAATCCTAACCCTAAACTCACCCTATCCCTCACCCTAACCCTAACTCTAACCCCAAACCTGTCCCTCACGGTAACCCTAACCCTAACCCTCAACCTCACCCTAGTCTTCACCCTAACCCTAATCCTAACCTTAATCCTCATCCTACCCCTCACCCTAACCCTAAACCTAAACCTCACCCTAGCCCTAACAGTCACCCCTAATCTCACCCTTAGTCTAACCCTAAGCCTAACCCTAAACCTAACCCTAACCCACACACTCACCCTCACCCTAACCATAATTCTAACCCTAACTCTAACCCTAACCCTAACCCTCATCCTCACCCTAGCATTCACCCTAACCCTAATCCTAAACCTAACCAAAATTCTAACCAATACCCTAACCTAACCTCACCCTAAACCTAACCCTTACACTCAGACTCACTGTAAGGTTAACCCTAATCCTAACCCTAACAATAACCATAACCCTAACTCTAACCCTCACCCTAACCATCAAACTCACCCTAACCCTAACCCTCACCCTAACACTTACCCTCACCCTTATCTTAACCCTAGCCTCAGCCTAATCCTCACCTTTACACTTACCATCACCCTCACTCTAACCCTCACCCTAACACTAACCCTCATCCTTACCCTCACCCTAACCGTAACCCTAACCATTACCCTAACCCTATCCCTCACCCTCAAGCTCACCCTCAGACTAACCCTAAGCCTAAGCCTAAACCTAACCCTAACCCTCAACCTCACCCTAGCCCTCACCCTAACCATAATCCTAACCATAACCCTCACCGTAACCATAACCCTAACACTACCCGTAAACCCCACCCGAACCCTAACCCTAAACCTCACCCGCACCCTCACCCTCACCCTCACCGTAACTCTAACCCTAACCCTATCAATAACACTAACCCTAACCCGAACCATCACCCTAACCCTAACCCTAACCCTCACCCTCATGTTCGGACTATGCCTAAGCCTAAGCCTAACGCTAACACTCACCCTAACCCTAACCTTAACACTGACCCTAACTCTAACCCTACAATTAATCTCACCATAACACTAATTCTAACCTTAACCCTAAACCTAAACCTCATCCTAAACTTAACCCTAAAACTCACCCTCACCCTCAGCCTAAACCTAAGCCTAACATTAACCCTAACCCTAACACTCACACTCAACCTCACCCTAATCCTAACTCTACCCCTAAACCTCACCATCATCCTAACCCTAAACCTAACACTAAACCTTACCCTAACCCTAACTCTAACCCTCACCCAAAACCTAACCCTCACCCTCACCCTCAGCCTAAACATAAGGCTAATCCAAACCATAACCCTAACCATCACCCTAACCCTAACACTAACCCTAAAGCTAACCCTCACACTCAGCCTCACCCTAACCCTAATTCTAAGACTAAACCTCACCCACACCTTAACCCTAACGCTAACGCTAACAATAACCCCCCCAACTGTCACGCTAACCCTAACAATAACACTAACCCGAACATTAAACCTCAATCTAACCCTCACCCTAACCCTAACTCTATCCCTAAACCTCACCCTCACCCTAACCCTCACTCTAACCCTAACCCAAACACTAAACATCACCCTAAACTTAAACCTAACCCTCACACTCACACTCATTGTAACTGTAACACTAAACCTAACCCTAACAATAACCCTAAAGCTAAACCTAACCCTCACCCTAACCATAACCCTCACCCTAAACAAAACCCTCACCCTAACGCTTACCCTCACCCTAACACTAACCCTAACCCTAACACTAAACCTCACACTAACCCTAACCCTAACCCTAAACCTAAACCTCAACCTAAACCTCACCCTCACCCTAACCCTAACAATAACCCTATTCCTAACCCTTGCCCTAACCCTCCACCTAACCCTATATCTAAACCTAAACCTCACACTAACCCAAACCCTAAGCCTAAACATAACCCTAACCCTAACCCTAAACGTAAACCTAATCCACAGCCTCACCCTCACCTTAACCCAAACCTAACACTAACCCACACCCTCACCCTCAGCCTAACCCTAATCCTAAGCCTAACCCTAACCCTAACCATCACCTTAAACCTAACCCTAACCCTAACCCAAAATCTGAACCAAACCCTAATCCTCAGCCTCACCCTCACCCTAACACAAACCCTCACCCTAACCCTAAGCCTAACCCTAACCCTAACCCTCACACTCACCCTCAACCTAACTCTAATCCTAAACCTAACCCTATCCCTAAACCTAACACTCACATTAACCCTCAGCCTAGCCCTCACCCTAACACTAATCCTAACCCTAAACCTTATTCTAACCCTCACCCTAACCCTAACCCTCACCCTCATGCTCAGCCTAAGGCTAAGCCTAAGCCGAAGCCTAAGCCTAACCCTAACCCTCACACTAACCCTAAACCTAACACTAACCCTAAACCTAACCCTCACCCTCAGCCTCACCCTAACCCTAACTCTAATAACAAGCCTTCCCCTCCCCATAACCCTATCCGACACGCTCATTGAAAAAGTAACCCTAACCCTAACAACAAACCTAACCATAACCCTCACCCTAAACATAAACCTCACCCTAAACAAAACCCTCACCCTAACGCTTACCCTCACCCTAACACTAACCCTAACCCTAACACTAACCCTCACACTAACCCTAACCCTAACCCTAAACCTAAACCTCAACCTAACCCTCACCCTCACCCTAACCCTAACAATAACCCTATTCCTAACCCTTGCCCTAACCCTCCGCCTAACCCTATATCTAAACCTAAACCTCACGCTAACCCAAACCCTAAGCCTAAACATAACCCTAACCCTAACCCTAAACGTAAACCTAATCCACAGCCTCACCCTCACCTTAACCCAAACCTAACCCTAACCCACACCCTCACCCTCAGCCTAACCCTAATCCTAAGCCTAACCCTAACCCTAACCATCACCTTAAACCTAACCCTAACCCTAACCCAAAATCTGAACCAAACCCTAATCCTCAGCCTCACCCTCACCCTAACACAAACCCTAACCCTTACCCTCAACCTAACCCTAAGCCTAACCCTAACCCTAACCCTCACACTCACCCTCAACCTAACTCTAATCCTAAACATAACCCTATCCCTAAACCTAACACTCACATTAACCCTCAGCCTAGCCCTCACCCTAACACTAATCCTAACCCTAAACCTTATTCTAACCCTCACCCTAACCCTAACCCTCACCCTCATGCTCAGCCTAAGGCTAAGCCTAAGCCGAAGCTTAAGCCTAACCCTAAACCTCACACTAACCCTAAACCTAACACTAACCCTAAACCTAACCCTCACCCTCAGCCTCACCCTAACCCTAACTCTAATAATAAGCCTTCCCCTCCCCATAACCCTATCCGACACGCTCATTGAAAAAGTAACCCTAACCCTAACAACAAACCTAACCATAACCTTCACCCTAAACATAAACCTCACCCTAAACAAAACCCTCACCCTAACGCTTACCCTCACCCTAACACTAACCCTAACCCTAACACTAACCCTCACACTAACCCTAACCCTAACCCTAAACCTAAACCTCAACCTAACCCTCACCCTCACCCTAACCCTAACAATAACCCTATTCCTAACCCTTGCCCTAACCCTCCGCCTAACCCTATATCTAAACCTAAACCTCACGCTAACCCAAACCCTAAGCCTAAACATAACCCTAACCCTAACCCTAAACGTAAACCTAATCCACAGCCTCACCCTCACCTTAACCCAAACCTAACCCTAACCCACACCCTCACCCTCAGCCTAACCCTAATCCTAAGCCTAACCCTAACCCTAACCATCACCTTAAACCTAACCCTAACCCTAACCCAAAATCTGAACCAAACCCTAATCCTCAGCCTCACCCTCACCCTAACACAAACCCTAACCCTTACCCTCACCCTAACCCTAAGCCTAACCCTAACCCTAACCCTCACACTCACCCTCAACCTAACTCTAATCCTAAACATAACCCTATCCCTAAACCTAACACTCACATTAACCCTCAGCCTAGCCCTCACCCTAACACTAATCCTAACCCTAAACCTTATTCTAACCCTCACCCTAACCCTAACCCTCACCCTCATGCTCAGCCTAAGGCTAAGCCTAAGCCGAAGCTTAAGCCTAACCCTAAACCTCACACTAACCCTAAACCTAACACTAACCCTAAACCTAACCCTCACCCTCAGCCTCACCCTAACCCTAACTCTAATAATAAGCCTTCCCCTCCCCATAACCCTATCCGACACGCTCATTGAAAAAGTAACCCTAACCCTAACAACAAACCTAACCATAACCTTCACCCTAAACATAAACCTCACCCTAAACAAAACCCTCACCCTAACGCTTACCCTCACCCTAACACTAACCCTAACCCTAACACTAACCCTCACACTAACCCTAACCCTAACCCTAAACCTAAACCTCAACCTAACCCTCACCCTCACCCTAACCCTAACAATAACCCTATTCCTAACCCTTGCCCTAACCCTCCGCCTAACCCTATATCTAAACCTAAACCTCACGCTAACCCAAACCCTAAGCCTAAACATAACCCTAACCCTAACCCTAAACGTAAACCTAATCCACAGCCTCACCCTCACCTTAACCCAAACCTAACCCTAACCCACACCCTCACCCTCAGCCTAACCCTAATCCTAAGCCTAACCCTAACCCTAACCATCACCTTAAACCTAACCCTAACCCTAACCCAAAATCTGAACCAAACCCTAATCCTCAGCCTCACCCTCACCCTAACACAAACCCTAACCCTTACCCTCAACCTAACCCTAAGCCTAACCCTAACCCTAACCCTCACACTCACCCTCAACCTAACTCTAATCCTAAACCTAACCCTATCCCTAAACCTAACACTCACATTAACCCTCAGCCTAGCCCTCACCCTAACACTAATCCTAACCCTAAACCTTATTCTAACCCTCACCCTAACCCTAACTCTCACCCTCATGCTCAGCCTAAGGCTAAGCCTAAGCCGAAGCCTAAGCCTAACCCTAACCCTCACACTAACCCTAAACCTAACACTAACCCTAAACCTAACCCTCACCCTCAGCCTCACCCTAACCCTAACTCTAATAATAAGCCTTCCCCTCCCCATAACCCTATCCGACACGCTCATTGAAAAAGTAACCCTAACCCTAACAACAAACCTAACCATAAACCTCACCCTAAACATAAACCTCACCCTAAACCTATCCCTCACCCTAACACTTATTCTCACCCTAACACTAAAACTAACCCTAACACTAACCCTCACACTAACCCTAACCCTCAACATAATCCTAAACCAGACCCTAACCCAAATCCTCACCCTCACCCTAGCCCTCACCCTAAACCTAATTCTAACCCTCACCCTCACCCTAACCCTAACCCTCATCCTCACCCTAAACCTCACACTAACCCTAACCCTAAACCTCAATGTAGCCCTCACCCTAACCCTAACCCTAACCCTTCCCCTAACCCTAAACTGAACCCTAACCCACAACCTTATCTTAACCCTCACCCTCAGCCTAAAACTCACCTTTACCCTTATGATCATCCTCACCCTAAACCTCCCCCTAACCCTAAACCTTATCCTAACCCTCACCCTAAACATAAACCTAAACATCACCCTAACCCTAATCCTCACCCTCAACCTCAAACTCAGCCTAACCCTAAGCCTAAGCCTAACCCTTACCCTAACCCTCACCCTCTCCCTAGCCCTCACCCTAACCCTAATCCTAACCCTAACCCTCATCTTAACCGTCACCCTAACCTTAAACCTAACCATCACCCTAACCCTAATCCTCACGCCCACACTCACCCTCAGCCTAAACCTAAGCCGAGGCCTAACCCTAAACGTAACACTCACACTCATCCTCACCCTAACCCTAATCATAAACCTAACCCTAAACCTAAATCTTAACCTCAACCTAACCATCACCGTAACCTTAACCCTAACACTAAACCTAACCCTAACCCACGAACTAACACTCCCCATAACCCTAAATCTAACCATAAACCTCACCCTCACCCTAACCCTAATCCTACCCCTAACCAAACCTCACCCTAACCCTCACCCTCACCCTCACTTGAACTCTAACTCTAACACTAACAATAACACTAATCCTAATCCTAAACCTAACCCTAACCCTAACCATAACCCTAATCCTAACACACACCCTCACCCTAAACCTAATCCTAAACATAACCCTAACCCTCACCCTCACCATAAACTTAACCCTCATCCAAACCCTCACCCTAACGCTAACCCTCACACTAAACCTAACACAAACCCACACCCTAACCCTAAACCTAACCCTAACCCTCAACCTAACCCTAGCCCTCACACTCACCATAACCCTAACCCTAACCCTCCTCCAAACTCTAAACTTCACTCGAACCCTAACTCTCACCCTAACCCTAACCCTAACCCTCACCCTCACCCTCACCCTCACCCTAACCCTAAGCCTAACCCTAACCCTCACAATAACCCTAACCCTTATCTAATCTCAATCCTAACCCTAAGCCTAACCCTCACACTCACCCTAACCCTCATCCTAACACTAACTCTAACAAGAACTCTAACCCTAAACCTCAAAATCAGCCTCAACCTAACCCTAACTCTAACCCTCACAGTCACCCTCACACTAACCCTCATCCTAACCCTAATCCTTAACTTCAATCTAACCCTCACCCTAACCTTAACCCTAACACTAACACTAACACTAACCCACGAACTAACCCTCCCCCTAACTCTAAATCTAACCTTGAACCTCACCCTCACCCTAACCCTAATCCTAACCCTAACACTAATCCATACCCTAACCCTCACCCTAACCCTCACCCTCACACTTACCCTCAGCATGAGTCTAACCACAACCTTAACAATAACATTAATCCTAACCCTAAACCTAAACCTAAACCTAAACCTAACCGTAATCCTAAAACTCACCCTCACCCTAACCCTAATCCTAAACCTAACCCTCACCCGAACCCTAACCCTCACACTCACCGTAACACTAACCCTCATCCAAACCCTTACCCTTAACCTAACCCTAACCCTAAACCTCACCCTATCCCTAACCCTAACTGTCACCCTCACTGTAACCATAAGCCTAAACCTAACCCTAACAATAACACTAACCCTAATGCTAACCCTCATCCTAACCATAACACTCACCCTAACCCTAACCCTCACCCTAACACTATCCGTCACACTAACCCTAACCCTAACCCTAAACCTCAACCTCAACCTAAACCTCACCCTCACACTAACCCTAACCCTAACCCTCACCCTAACCCTCTCTCTAACCCTATATCTAACCCTAAACCTCAACCTCACCCTAACCCTAACCCTAATCCTAACCCTCACCCTAACCAAAACACTAAACCTAACCCTAAGCCTCACCATAATGCTTACCCTCACCCTAACACTAACCCTAACACTAACACTCACATTCACACTATCCCTAACCCTCATCCTAATCCTAAACCTCACCCTATCTCTAACCCCAACCATAACCCTAACCCTAACTCTAACCCTAAACCTCACAATTCACCGTAAACCTAACTCTAACCCTAATCCAAACCATAAAACTCAGCCTAACCAAAACCCTAACCCTCACCCTCACCCTCAGCATCGCCCTCATCCAAACCCTAATTCTAACCCTCATCCTCACCCTAACCCTAACCCTCATCGTCACCCTAAACCTCACACTAACCCTAAACCTAATCCTCAATTTAACCCTTACCCTAACCCTAACCCTTATTCTAACCCTAAACCTAACCCTATACCTTACCCTTAACGAAACCCTCACTCTCTGCCGAAACCTCACCTTTACCTTTACCATCATCCTCAACCTAACCCTCAACCTGACACTAAACCTCGTCCTAACCCTCACCCTAACCATAAACCTAATCATAACCCTAAACCTAACCCTCACCCTCAACCTCATACTTATCCTAAACCTAAGCCTAATCCTAAGCCTTACCCTAAAGCTCACCCTCACCCTAGCCGTCACCCTAATCCCAATCCTAACACTAAATATCCTAACCCTCAACCTAACCCTAAACCTAACCGTCACCCTAACCGTAATCCTAACCCCCACCCTCAGCTTCAGCCTAACCCTAAGCCTAAGCCTAACCCTCACCCTAACAGTCACACTCACCCTCACCCTAAGCCTAACCCTATCCCTAAACCTCAAACTAACCCTTTCCTTCACCCTTACCCTAACACTAACCCTAGCCTGAAACCTCACCCTAACCCTCCCCCTAACCCTAAGTCTAACCCTAAACCTCACCCTCACCCTATCCCTAACCCTAACCCTAAATCTCACCCAACACCTCACCCTAACCCTAACCCTCACCCTCAGACTCAACCTCACCGTAAATCTAAACCTTTCCCTAACAATAACACTAACCCTAAACTTAACCCTAACCCTAAACATAACCCTCACCCTCAGCCTCACCATCACCGCAAACTTAACCCTAACCATAACACTAACAATAACCCTAACCCTAACCCTCATCCTCTCCTCCACCATCACCCTCACTCTACCCTAAGCCTATCCCTAATCCTAACCCTAACCTTAACCCTAACCATACCCTTACCCTCAGGGTCACCCGCACCGCAAACTTAATCCTAACCATAACACTAACAATAACCCTATCCCTAACCCTAACCCTAATCCTAATCTTCATCCCCACTCTCACCGTCAGCCTAAACCTAAGCCTAATCCAAACCCTAAACCTAACCCTAAACCTCACCGTAACACTATCACTAAACCTAAACCTAACCCTAAACATAACCATAACCCTAAACATAACCATAATCCTCAGCCTCACCCTCACCCTAACCCAAACCCTAACCCTAACCCTCACCCTAACCCTAACCTTAACCCTAATCCTCACACTCACCCTCACCCTAACCCAAATCCTAAACCTAACCCTATCCCTAACCCTAACCCTCTCCCTAACCCGCACCCTTACCCTTATCCTAAACCTAATCCTAACCCTAAGCCTAACCCTCACCCTCACCCTGACCCTCACCCTATCCTTAACTCTAACACTAACCGTAACCCTAACCCTCACCCTCAGCCTAACTCTTACCCTAAACCACACCCTCACCCTAACTATCACCCTAACCCTAAACCTCACCCTAACCCGAACGCTAAACCTCAACCTAACCCTCACCTTAACCCTAACCCTAACAGTAACCCTAACCCTAACCCTTAACCTAACCCTCCCCCTAAACCTAAGTCTAACCATAAACCTCAGCCTTATCCTAACACTAATCCTAACCCTAATCCTAAACCTAACCCTAACGCTCACCCTCAGCCTCACCCTCACAGTAACTCTAATCCTAACCCTAACAATAACACTAATCCTAACCCTTAACCTAACCCTAACACTAACCATAATCCTAATCCTAACACCTACCTCACCCTAACCCTAACCCTAACCCTAACCCTCACACTAACCCTAAACCTCACCCTCACTCTAACCCTAACCCTCATCCAAACCCTCACCATAACCCTAAACCTAACCCTCACCCTAACCCTCACACTCACCCTCACCCTAAGCCTACTCCTAAACCTAACCCTATCCCTAAACATGAACCTAACCCTCTCCCTCACTCTAACCCTAACACTAACCCTACCCTAAACCTCACCCTAACACTCCCCCTAACCCTAAGTTTAACCCTAAACCTCACCCTCACTCTAACCCTAACACTAACCCTAAACCTCACCCTATAACTCACCCTAACCCTAACCCTCACCCTCACCCTCAAACTCAACATAACTCTAACCCTTACCCTAAAAATAACACTAAGCCTAAATTTAACCCTTACCCTAAACATAACCCTCACCCTCAGTCTCACCCTCAGTGCAAACTTAACCCTAACCATAACACTAAAAATAACCCTAACCCTAAATCTAATCCTCACCCCCACCATTACCCTCAGCCTAAGCCTAAGCCTAACAGTAATCCAAACCCTAACCTTAAACCTAAACATAACCCTCACCCTCAGCATCACCCTCACCACAAACTTAACCATAACCATAACACTAACAATAACCTTATCCCTACCCCTAACCATAACCCTAAACATAATCCTCAACCCCACTGTCACCCTCAGCCTAAACCTAAGCCTAATCCTAAACATAAACCTAACCCTAACCCTCACCTTAACACTAACACTAACCCTAACCCAAAACCTAACACTAACCCTAAACCTAACCCTCACACTCACACTCACCATAACCCTAATCCTAAACCTAACCCTATCCCTAACCCTAACCCTCACCCTAATCTTTATTCTAAACCAAATCCTAACCCTAAGCCTATCCCTCACATTCACCCTAATCCTCACCCTATCCCTAACTCTAACACTAACCCTAACCCTAACCCTCACCCTCAGCCTCACCCTAACCCTAACTCTAACCCTAAACCCAAACCTCACCCTAACCCAAACCCTAAACCTCACCCTAACCCTAACCCTAAACCTCAACCTAACCCTCACCTTAACCTTAACCCTAACATTACCCCTAACCCTAACACTCATCCTAACCCTTCCCCTAACCCTAAGTCTAACCATAAACCTAACCTTACCCTAGCCCTAATCCTAACCCTAACCCAAAACCTCACCCTAAACATTACCCTAACGCTCACCCTCACCCTCACCCTCACAGTAACTCTAATCCTAACCCTAAGAATAACACTAATCCTAACCCTAAACCAAACCCTGACCCTAAACCTAACCCTAATCCTAAAACCTACTCTCAACCTAACCCTAATCCTAACCCTAACCCTAACACTAACCCTAAACCTCACCCTTACTGTAACCCTAACCCTAATCCAAACCCTCAACCTAACCCTAAACCTAACCCTCACATTAACCCTTACTCTCACCCTGAACCGCACACTCAGGCAACCCCTAAGCCTAACCCTAAATCTAACCCTAACACATACACTCACCCTCACCCTAACACTAATCCTAACCCTCGCCCTAACCCAAACCCTCAGCCTCCCCCTAACTCTCACCCTAAATCTAAAACTAACACTAACCCTAAACCCAACCCTCAACGTAACCCTCACCATAACCCTAACACTATAACTAACTCTAAACCTCACCCTCACTTTCACCGTAACCGTAACCGTAACCCTAACCCTAATAAAAACCCTAACACAAACCCTAACCCTAACCCTAACCATAACCCTCACCGTAACCCTAACCCTCACTCTAACACATCCACTCACCCTAACACTAACACTAAGCATAACACTAACCCTCACCCTCACCCTAGCCCTCACCTAAAC
This sequence comes from Dipodomys merriami, assembly GCF_024711535.1. Classification (NCBI taxonomy): domain Eukaryota; kingdom Metazoa; phylum Chordata; class Mammalia; order Rodentia; family Heteromyidae; genus Dipodomys; species Dipodomys merriami. The sequence goes on along the minus strand of NW_027204448.1, from coordinate 828,200 downwards.
CCTAGTTCTAACCCTCACCCTCACCCTAACCCTAAGCCTCATTCTCACCCGAAACCTTACACTAACCCTAACCCTAATGCTCAATCTAAACCTCACCCTAACCCTAAACCTAACCTTTACCCTAACCCTAAACCTAAACCTAACCCTCACCTTTATCTTAACCCTCACCCTCACGTTTACCCTTACAATCCTCCTCACCCTAACCCTCACCCTAAACCTAAACTTCATCCTAACCAACACCCTAATCGTAAACCTAACCATCACCCTAACCCTAACCCTCAACCTCAACCTCAAACTCAGCCTAAGCCTAAGCCTAAGCCTAAGCCTTACCCTAACACTCAACCTCACCCTAGCACTCACCCTAACCCTAATCCTAACTCTAACCCTCAAACTAACCCTCATCATCACCCTAACGCTAACCATTAGCCTAACCCTAATCCTCACCCCCAGCCTCACCCTCAGCCTAACCCTAACCCTAAACCTCACACTCATGCTCACACTAACCCTAATCCTAACCCTAACCCTAAATCTAAACCTCAAGCTAACCCTCACCCTAACCTTAACCCTAACACTAACTCTAACCCTAACCCTCGATCTAACCCTCCCCCTAACCCTAAATCTAACCCTAAACCTCACTCTCACTGTAACCCTAATCTTAACCCTAACCCTAAACCTCACCGTAACCCACACCCTCACCCTCTCCCTCACCCACACCTTAACTCTAACCCTAACAATAAAAATAACAATAATCCTAACCCTAAATATAACCCTAAACCTAAACTTAATACAAACACTCACCTAAACCTTACCCTAATCCTAACCCTAAACATAACGCTAACCCTCACCCTCACTGTAACCCTAACCCTCATCCTAACACTCACCCTAACCCTAAACCTAAACCTCATGCTAACACTAACACTAACCCTCACCCTCATCATAGCCCTCACCCTAACCCTAATCCTAACCCTAATCCTCATCCTAACCCTCACCCTCACCCTAACCCTAACCCTAACCCTCACCCTAATCCTAAACCTAAACTTAACCTGAACCCTAACTCTCACTCTAACCCTAACCCTAACACTCACCCTAACCCTAACCCCCACCCTCACCCTCATCCTACCCTAAACCTAACCCTAACCCTAACCCTAAACCTCACACTCACCCTAAACCTTACCCTAAACCTAATCCTAACCCTAAGCCTAACCCTCACCCACACCCTAAGCCTCAACCTATCCCTACCTCTAACACTAACCCTAACACTAACCCTCAAAATCAGCCTCACCCTAACCCTAACTCTAACCCTAAACCTCACCCTCACCCTAACGCTACCCTAACCCTCACCCTAACCCTAACCCTAACCCTAACCCTAACCCTAACCCTAACCCTAACCCTCACCCTAAACCTCACCCTCACCCGAACCATAACACTCACCCTCACCCTAGCCCTCACCCAAACCCTAATCCTAACCCTAAACCTCATTCTAAACCTCCAGCTAAACTTATGACTAACCCTCACCCTAACCCTAACTTTCTAACCCTCAACCTCACCCTCAGCCTAGCGCTAAGGCTAACCCTAACCCAAACCCTAAACCTCACCCTAACCCTAACCCTAACACTAACCCTAACCCTAACCAAAACCATAACCCTCACCTTCAGCCTCATCACCGCAAACTTAACCCACACCATAACAGTAACAATAACCCTAACCCTCACCCTAACCCTCACCCTAACCCTAAACCTAAACCTCACCCTCAACCTTACCCTCAACTTAACTCTAACCCTAACCCTAACAAGAAACCCAAACCCTAAACCTAACCGTAACCCTTACCCTCAACTAAACTCTAAACCTAACCCTAACAATAGCCCTAACCCTAAACCTAACCCTAATCCTCACACTCACAGTAACTCTAACCCTAACCCTAACACTAAACCAGAACCTAACGCTAACCATAAGCCTCACCCTCACTCTGGCCCTTACCCTAACCCTAATACTAACACTTATCATAACCCTAAACTTCATCCTAACCCTCACCCTAACCCTAAAACCCTAACCCTCACACTAGCCCTCCATCTAACACTAAATCTAACCCTAAACCTCCCCCTCACCTAACCCTAACCCTCACCCTCACCCTCATCCTCTGCCTAACACTAAGCCTAACCCTAACTCCAACCCTAACCCTAACACTAACCCTAACCCTAACCCTAATCCTAACCCTCAACCTCACCCTAGCCCACACCCTAAACCTAAGCCTAAGCCTAACCCTCACCCTAACTCTCACTCTAACCCTAACCCCAACCCTCACCCTAATCCTAACCCTCACCCTGACCCTAACTCTAATCCTAACCCTAACTCTAACCCTAACACTCACACTCACCCTCACCTTAACCCTAGACCTAATCCTAAACTTATCCCTAACCCTCACCCTCACCCTAAACCTCACCCTAACCCTAACACTAAAAGAAACCCTAACCCTAACCCTAAGCATAACCCTCACCCTCAGCCTAACCCTCACCGCAAAATTAACCCAAACCATAACACTAACAATAACCCTAACCCTCACCGTAACCCTAAACCTAACCCTAAACCTAACCCTAACCCTAACCCTAATCCTAAACCTAAACCTAAACCTAAACCTAACCCTAATCTTAACCCTCAGCCACACCCTCAAAGTAACCATAACCCTAACCCTAACCCTTACAATAACCCTAACCCTAAACCTATCCCTCATCCTAACCAAATCCTTCACCCTAACCCTAACCTTCACCCTAACACATACCCTCATCCTAACCCTAACCCTAACCCTTACACTCACCCTAATCCTTACCCTAATCCTAATTCTAACCCTAAGCCTAACACTCACCCTCACCCTAACCCTGACCCTAACCCTAACACTAACCTTACCCCTAACCCTCACATTCAGCCACCCCCTAACCCTAACTCTAACCCTAAACCTCCCACTCCCCCTATCCCTAACCCTAACCCTAACCCTAAACCTCACCCTAACCCTACCCCTACACCTCACCCTCACCCTAGCCCTCACCATAACCCTAATCCTAACCCTAACCCTTATCCTAACACTCACCCTAACCCTCAACCTAACACTAACCGTCACCATCACCAAAACCCTTACCCTAAAAATCAGTCTAACCATAAACTTAACCCAAACCCTAACTCTCACCTTAACCCTAACCCTAACCCACACCCTAACCTGAACCCTCACCCTCACCCTCAGCGTAACCCTAAGCCTAAGCCTAACCCTAACCCTAAACATTAACATCACCCTAACCATCACCATAACCATAACCCTAATCATAACACTAAACCTCACCCTAACCCTAAACTTAACCCTAAATCTAACCCTAACCCTAACCCTCACCCTCACCCTAACCCTCACCTTAACCCTAACCCTAACACTAACTATAACCTCACCTCAATCTCATCCTAACCGTAACAGTAACCCTAAACCTCACCCTCATCCTAACCCTCACCCTAAACCTAAACCTCATCCTAACCCTAGCCCTAAAGCTCACCCTCACCCTAGCCCTCACCCTAACCCTAATCCTAACCCTAACCCTCATCCTAACCCTTCCCCTAACCCTAAACCTAACCCTCACCCTAATGCTAACCCTCACCCTCAACCTCACCCTCAGCCTAACCCTAAGCCTAACCCTAAACCTAACCCTAACACACATACTCACCCTCACGTTTGCCCTAATCCTAACCATAAACCTAACCCTAACCCTCATGCTCACCCTAACCCTCACCTTAACCCTAACGCTAACATTAACCCTAGCCCTAACGCACACCCTCAGCCTCACCCTAACCCTAACCCTAAACCTCACGCTCACTCTAACCCTAACCCTCACCCTCACCCTAGCGCTCACCCAAACCCTAATCCTAACCCTAAACCTCAACCTATCCCTCCTCCTAACCCTATGACTAACCCTCACCCTAAGGCTAACTTTCTCACCCTCAACCTCACCCTCAGCCTTACCCTAAGCCTAACCCTAAACCTGACGCTAACACAAACACTCACCCTCAGCCTAACCTTAAGCCTGAACCTAAAACTAACGTTAACCCACACACTTACCCTCACCCTAACCCTAATCCTAACCCTAACCCTTACACTATCTCTCCCCCTAACTCTCACCCTTACCCTAACCCTAACACTATCCCTAACCCTAAATCTCAACCTAACCCTCACCCTAACCCTGACTCTAACCCTAAACCTCACCCTCACCCTAACCCTAACTCTAAACCTAACCCAAACCCTAAACCTCACCCTAACCCTAATCCTAAACCTAACACTGTCCCTAACCCTCACCCTAATCCTCACCCTAGCCCTCAAACAAAACCTAATCCTAACCCTAAACCTCATCCTAAACCTCACCCTAACCCTAAACCTAATCCTCACCCTCACCCTTACCCCCAACTTAACTGTAACCCTAAGCCTAACAATAACCCTAACCCTAAACCTAACCCTAATCCTCACACTCACCGTACTCTAACACTAACCGTAACACTAAACCTCATCCTAATGCTAACCATAAACTTCACCCTCACTCTAGCCCTCACCCTAACACTAATCCTAACCCTAAACCTCATCCTAACCCTCACTCTAACCCTAAAAGCCTAACCATCACACTAGCTAAATATAACCCTAAACCTCACCCTCACTTAACACTAACCCTCACCCTCAGCCTCACCCTCCGCCTAACACTAAGCCAAACCCTAACTCCAACCCTAACATAAACCATACACTCACCCTCACCCTAACACTATTCCCAACACTAACCCCAACCCTAACCCTCACCCTCACCCTAGCCTTCACCCTAACCCTAATCCTAACCCTAACCCAAACACTAACCATAAGCCTAACCCTAAATCTCACCCTAAACCTAAACCTAACCCTCACCCTCACTGTAAGGGTAACCCTAACCCTAACCCTAACAATAACCCTAACCCTAACTCTAACTCTCACCCTAACCATAACACTCACCCTAACCCTAACCCTCACCCTAACACTTACACTCACCCTTACACTAAGCCTAACCCTAACACTAACCCTCACAATAATCTTAAAAATTAACCTAACCCTAAAACTCACCCTAACCCTAAACCTAACCCACACCCTCACCATAACCCTAATTGTCACCCTAACCCTCACCCTAATTCTAACCCTCACCATAAACCTCACACTAACCCTAACCCTAATTCTTAATCTAACCCTCACCCTCACCCTAACCCTAAGTGTAACCCTAACCCTAACCCTCACCCTAACCCTAACCCTTATCCTTATCTTAACCCTCACCCTCAGCCTAACCCTCACCTTTATGGTACCGTCACCCTCACCCTAACCCTCAACCTAAACCTAACCCTCATCCTAACCCTCACCCTAACCGTAACCCTAACCATCATCCTAACCCGAACCCTTACCCTCAACCTCACCCTCGGACTAACCCTAAGCCTAAACCTAACCCTAACCCTCAACAACACCCTAGCCCTCACCCTAACCCTAATCCTAACCCTAACCCTCCTCCTAACCCTCACCCTAACCCTAACACTAACCATCACTCCAACCGAAATCCTCACACCCAACCTCACCCTAACCCTCACCCTCAACCTCAACGTAACTCTAACACTAACCCTAACAATAACACTAATCCTAACCCTAAACCTAACAATAAACCTAATCATATATCTAACCCTCACCCTCAGCCTCACCCTCACTGCAAACGTAACCCTAACCATTACACTAAAAATAATCGTAACCCTAAACCTAACCCTAACACTCACCCTCACCCTAACCCTTATCCTAACCCTAACCCTCACCCTAACCCTAACCCTCACCATAATCCTAACCCTCATCCTATCCCACACCTTAACCCTAACCCTAACCCTAAACCTCACCCTAACACTAACCCTAACCCTCACCCTCACCCTACCCCTCACCCTAACCCTAATACTAACCCTAATCCTCATCCTAACACTCACCCTAACCCTAACCCTAACCCTCACCCTAACCCTAATCCTCACCGTAACCGTCAAACTAACCCTAACCCCCACCCTCACTGTAACCTGAACGCTAAACCTCACCCAAAAACTAAAATTAACCCGAACGCTAATTCTCACCCTAACGCTAACCCTAACCCGAACCCTAACCCTAACCCTCACCCTTACTCTCACCCTCAGCTTAACTCTTAGCCTTACCCTAAACCTAAGCCTAACACAAACATTCACCTTAAAACTAAACCTAATACTAATCCTAACCCTAACCCTAACCCTAACCCTCATCCTAAACCTCACCCTAACCCTAACACTAATCCTAACCCTAACCCTCACCCTAACCCTCACACTAACCCTAACTCTAACCCTAAACCTCACCCTCACCCTCACCCTAAACTTAACCCTAACCCTAAATCTCACCCTAACCCTAACCCTCACCCTCACCCTCACCCTCAGCATAACTCTAATCCTAACCCTAACAATAATACTAATCCAAACCCTAACCCTAAAGCTAACGCTCACCCTAACCCTTACCCTAAACATCACCCTCAGCCTCACCTTCACCGTAAACTTAAATCACCCTCATTGTAACCCTAACCCTAAACCTCACCCTAACCCTAAATCTCACCCTAACCCAAACCCTAACCCTCACCCTAGCTCTCACCCTAACCCTAATCATTCTCACCCTAAACCTCACACTAACCCTAACACTAATCCTCAATCTAACCCTCACCCTCTAACCCGAACCCGAACCCTCACCCTTACCATAACCCTCACCCTCAGCATAACTCTCACCTTTACTCTTACTGTCACCCTCATCCTAACACTCACCCTCATCCTAACCCTCACCCTAACCGTAACCCTAAACATCACCCTAACCCTAACCCTCACCCTCAACTTCAGCCTCAGCCTAGCCCTAAGCCTAAGCCTAACCCTAACCCTAAACCTCACACTCACCCTAGCCCTCACCCTAACCCTAATCCTAACCCTAACCCTAAACCTAAACCTCAACCTAACCATAATATGAACCATAACTCTAAACCTAATCCTCATCCCCACACTCACCCTCAGCCTAATCCTAAACCTAAGCCGAACCCTAACCCTAACCCTCACACTCGCCCTCACCAGAACCCTAATTCTAATCCTAACCTTAATCCTAAACCTAAACCTCAACCTAACCCTCACCCTAACCCTAACCCTAACCATAAACTTAACCCAAAACCTAACTCTCACCCTAAACCTAACCCTAACCCTCTCCCTCAGCCTAAACCTAAGCCTAAGCCTAACCCTAACCCTCACACTCACCCTAACCTTAACCCTAACCCTAATCCTAACCCTAACCCTCACACTCTCTCTAACCCTTACCTTTACTCGTAATATCACCCTCATCCTAACCCTCACCCTAAACCTAACCCTCATCCTAACCCTCACCCTAACCGTAACCCTAAACATCACCCTAACCCTAACCCTCACCCTCACCTTCAGCCTCAGGCTAATCCTAAACCTAAGCCTAAACTCACCCTAAACATCACACTCACCCTAGACCTCACCCGAACCCTAACCCTAACCCTAACCCTCATCCTAACCCTCAACCTAAACATAACCAGAACCATCACTCTAAACCTAATACTCATCCCAAACCTAGGCCTAAGCCTAACCCTGACACTAACCCTCATCCTCAGGGTAACCCTTACCCTAACCCTCACCCTAAAACTAAACTTAACCCGAAACCTAACTCTCACCCTAAACCTAACCCTAAACCTCACCCTAAACCTAACCCTCACCCTCACCCTCAACCTCAGCCTAATCCTAAGCCTAAGCCTAACCCTAACCCTAACACTCACACTCACCCTAACCTTAACCCTAATCCTAATCCTAAACCTAACCCTAACCAACACAGTCACCCTCACCCTAACCCTAATCCTAACCCTATCCCTAACACTATCCCTACCCCTAACTCTCACCCTAACACTAACCCTAACACTAACACTAACCCTAAACCTCATCCTAACCCTCATCCTAACCCTGACTCTAACCCGAAACCTCACCCTCACCCTAACCCTAACTCTAACCCTAACCCAAACCCTAAACCTCACCGTAACTCTAACCCTAACCCACACCCTCAATGTAACCGTAAATATAAACCTTACCCTAACAATAACCCTAACCTTAACCCTAAACCTCACCATAACCCTAGTCCTAACACTAACCCTAAACCTCACCCTCACCCTCACCCTAACCCCAACCCTAACCCGAACCCTAAACCTCAACCTTACCCTAACCCTCACCCGTACCCTCACCCTCACTGTAACTCTAACCCTAACCCTAAGAATAACACCAACCCTAACCCTAACCATCACCATAACCCTAATCCTAACCCCCAAACTCACCCTCAGCCTTACCCTTAGCCTAAGCCTTACCCTAAACCTAACCATCAAACTCACCCTCACACTAACCCTAATTCTACTCTAACCATATCCCTAAACATCAACATAAAACTCAGCCTCACCCTAACCCTAACAATAAACCTAACCCTAACCTTCACCCTAAACCTCCACCTAACCCTAACTCTAACCCTAAAACTTACCCTCACCCTAAACCTAACCCTCACCATAAACTTCACCCTAACCCTCACCCTCAACATCACCCTCAACCTCACTGTAACTCTAACCCAAAACCTAACAATAAGATTAACCCTAATCCTAACCCTAACCCTAACCTTAACCCTAACCATAAACCTCACCCTCAGTCTCACCCTCACCGCAAAATTAACCCTAACCATAACACTAACAATAACCCTAACCATAACTCTAAACCTAACTCGAACCCTAAACCTTGCCTTATCCTCACTCCCAACCTCACCGTCAGCCTAACCCTAAGAATAACCCTAACCCTAACCCTCACCGTATCCCAAACCCTAACCGTAACCCTAACCCTAACCGAAACCCTCACCCTAACCCCAAACCTAACACTAACCCTTAACCCTAAACCTCACCTTCACCATCACCTTAACCCAAACAATAACCCTAACCCTCACCGTAACCCTAAGCCTAACCCTAACCCTAACCCTCACACTCACCCTCACCCTAACCCTAATCCGAAACATAACCCTATCCACAACCCAAACCCTCACCCTAGCCCTCAACCTAACCCAAATCCTAACCCTAAACCTCATCCTAAACCTCACCCTTACCCTCAACTTAACTCTAACCCTAACCCTAACAATAACCCTAACCCTAAACCTAACCCTAACCCTTGCACTCACCATAATTCTAACACTAACCTTAACCCTAAACCTCACCCTAACGCTAACAGTAAGCCTCACCCTCACTCTAGCCTTCACCCTAACCCTAATTATAACCCTAAACCTCATCCTAACCCTCACCCCAAACCTAAAAGGCTAACCATTACACTAGCCCTCAACCTAATGCTAAATTTAACCCTAAACCTCACCCGCACCTAACCCTAACCCTCAACCTCACCCTCACCCTCCGCTTAACACTAAGCCTAACCCTAACTCCAACCCTAACCATAACACTAACCCTAACGCTAAACCTCACCCTAACCCTCACCCTAACCCTCAAACTCACCCTAGCCCACAACCTAAACCTAAGCCTAAGCATAACCCTCACCCTAACTCTCACTATAACCCTAACCCCAACCCTCACCCTAACCCTAACCCTCTCCATCACCCTCATTCTAACTCTAATCCTAACCCTAACCCTAACCCTAACCCTCACACTCACCCTCACCTTAACCCTAGAACTAATCCTAGCCTTAACCCTCACCCTCACCCTCACCCTAAACCTCATCCTAACCCTAACCCTAACCATAACCCTAACCATAACCCTCACCCTCAGCCTCACCCTCACCGCAAACTTAACCCAAACCATGACACTAACAATAACTCAAACCCTCACCCTAACCCTAACCCTAAACCTAACCCTAACCCTAACCCTAACCCTAAACCTAAATCTAAACCTAACCATAACCCTAATACTAACCCTCACCCATACCCTCACAGTAACTATAACACTAACCTTAACCCTTACAATAACCCTAACCCTAACCCTATGCCTCATCCATACCATATCCTTCACACTAACCTTAACCCTCACGCTAACACTTACCCTCACACGAACACTAACTCTAACCCTAAAATTAACCCTCACATTAAACCGAACCCTAACCCTAAACCTCAACATAAACCTCACCCTCACCTTAACATTAACACTAACCCTAACCCTAAACCTCACCCTCCCCCTCCCCCAACCCTATATCTAACCATAAACCTCACCCTAATCCTAACCCTAACCCTCACCCGCACCCTCAACCTCACCGTAACTCTAACCCTAACCCTAACAATAACACTAACCCTAACCCTAACAATCACCATAACCCTAATCCTCACCCCACCCTGGGCCTCACCCTCACCTCAAACTTAACCCTAACCATACCACTAACAATAACCCTAACCCAAACCCTAATCCTAATCCTCACCCCCACCCTCATCCTCACCCTAACCCTAATCCTATCCCTAACCCTCACCCTAACCTTAACTCTAAACCTAAACCTCACCCTCAGCCTAACCCTAACTCTAACCCTAACCCTAACACTAAACCTCACGCTAACTCTAACTCTAACCCTCATCCTAACCCTAACCCTCACCCTCACCCTCACATTTAGCCTAACCCTAAGCCTAACCCTGAACCTATCCCTAACACACACACTCAGCCTCACCCTAACACTAATCCTAACCCTAAACCTAACCCTCCCCCTAACTCTCCCCCTAACCCTAAACTTAACACGAACACCAACCCTAACCCTCAACCTAACCCTAACTCTAACCCTAAGCCAAACCCTAAACCTCACCCTAACACTAAACCTAACCCTCATGCTCACCCTCACAGTAACGGTAACACTAAACCTAACCCTAACCCTATTCCCAACCCTCACCTTAACCATAACCCTCACTCTAACCCAAACGATCACCCTAACACTTAACCTCACCCTAACACTAAACCTAACCCTAAGCCTAACCCTCACACTAACGCTAACACTAACCCTAACCCTAAACCTCAACTTAACCCTCAACCTCACCATAACCCTAATTCTAACCCTAATCATAACCCTCCCCCTAACCCTCCCCCTAACTCTATACCTAACCCTCAACTTCACCCTCACCCTCAACCTAACCCTAACACTAAACCCCACCCTAACCATAACCCTAACCCTCACTCTCATGCTCGTCCTAAGCCTAAGCCTAAGCCTAAGCCTAACACTAACTCTAACCCTCACCTTAACCCCAACACTAACACTAACCCTAACTCCAACCCTAAACCTCACACCCACCCTAACCCTAACTCTAATCCTAACCAGAAACCTAAACCTCATCCTAGCCCTAACCCTCACCCTCAACCTCACGCTCACTGTAACCATAACCCTAACAATAACCCTAAACCTAACCCTAACCCTCATCCTAAAGATAACCTTCACCCTAACCCTAACCCTCGCCCTAACACTTACCCTCACCCTATCACTAACCCTAACCTTAACACTAACCCTCACAATAACCCTAACCATCACCCTAACGCTCACCCTAACTCTGACCCTAACTCTCACCCTTACCCTAGCCCATACCCAAACCCTAAGCCTATGCCTAACCCTCACCCTAACCCTCACTCTAACCCTAACCCCAACACACCCTAACGGTAACCCTCAACCTCACCCTCATTTTAACTCTAATCCTAACCCTAACCCTAACACTCACCCTCACCTTAAGCCTAATCCTAATCCTAACGCTAAGACCAACTCTCACCCCCACACTAAATCTCACCCTAACCCTAACCCTAACACTAAACCTAACCCTAACCCTAACCCTCACCCTAAACCTAACTCTAACCCTAAACATCACCCTCACCCTAACCGTAACCCTAACCCTAATCCTAAACCTCATCCTAAACCTAAACCTTACCCTAACACTTACCCTCACCTTAATACTAACACTAACCCTAACATTAACCTTCACACTAACGCTAACCATCACCATAAACCAAAACCTCATCCTAACCCTAACCCTAACACTCAATGTCACCCTAAGCCTCACCCTAACTCTAACCCTCATCCTAACCCTTAACCTCTCACTAACACTAACATTAATCCTCATCTAACCCTCAACCTCACCCTAACCCTAACCCGAACACTCACCCTTACCATAACCCTCAACCTCAGCATAACCCTCAGATTTCTCTTACTGTCACCCTCTTCCTAACCCTCACCCTAAACCTAATCCTCAGCCAAACCCTCATCCTAACTGTAACCGTTACCATAACCCTAATCCTAACCCTCAACGTAACCCTAAACGTAACCCTCATCCTAACAATCATTCTAACCTTAACCCTAACCATTAACTTAACCCTAACCTCACCCTCACCTTCAGCCTCAGCCTAACCCTAAGCCTAAGCCTAAACCTAACCCTAAACCTCACACTTACCCTAGCCCTCACACTAAACCTAATCCTAACCCTAACCATCATCCTAACCCTCAAGCTAACGATAACATGAACCATCACTCTAAACCTAATCCTCATCCCCACACTCACCCTCAGCCTAACCCAAAGCCGAAGCCTAACCCTAACCCTAACCCTCACACTCACACTAACCCTAACCTTAATCCTAACCCTAACCCTAAAACTAAACCTCAACCTAATGCTCACCCTAACCCTAAACCTAACCCTCACTTTCACCTTAGGCCTCACCCTAACCCCACCCCAAACTTAACCTGAACCCTCACCGGAACCCGAACCCTAACACTCACCCTAACACTACCCCTAACCCTAAACCTAAACCTAACCCTAGGCCTAACACTAACCCTCACCCTCACCCTTGCCCTCACCCTAACTCTAATTGCAACCCTAAAACTCATCCAAACACTCACCCTAACGCTAATCCTAACCCTTAACCTAACACTAATCCTAATTCTAACCCTCAACCTAACTGTAATCCTGAACCTTACCATAACCCTAACCCTAACCCTCACCCTAATACTAAACCTTACTCGAACCCTAACCGTAAACCTCACCCTAACCCTAACCCTCACCCTCAAACAAGACCGCAACCTAACCCTAACCATCATCCTCACCCTAAACCTCACACTAACCCTAACACTAATCGTCATTCTAACCCTTACCCTCAACCTAACCCTAACCCTCAACCTAAATCTAACCCTCACACTCACCATAAACCTAAAGCGAAACCTCACCCTATCCCTAACCCTAACAATAACACTAAACCTCACCCTAACCCTAACCCTAACCCTCACACGCACTCTCACCCAAATGCTAATCCTAAACCTAACCATATCACTAACCCTAACCCTCACCCTAAACCTCACCCTAACCCTAACCCTAATACTAATCCTAACTCTAACCGTCACACTAACCGTCACCCTAACACTAACTCTAACCCTAAAACTCACCCTCACCCTAACCCTAAACCTCACACTCACCCTCACCCTCAGCCTATCCCTAAGCCTAGCCCTAACCCTAACCCTCAGACTCACCCGCACCCTAACCCTAATCCTAAACCTAAACCTAAACCTAACCCTCATCCTAACTCTAACCCTCACCCTAACCCTAACACTAACACTAACCCTAACCCTAAACCTCACCTTATCCCTCAACCTAACCCTAACTCTAACCCTGAACCTCACCCCCACCCTAACCCTGAACCTAACCCTAAACCTCACCCTCACCCTAGCCCTCACCCTAACCCTAATCCTAACCTTAACACTCATCCTAAACCTCACCCTAACCCTAAACCTAACCCTCACCCTAACCCTAACCCTCACCCTTAACCTCATCCTTAGCCGAAGCCTAAGCCTAATCCTAAACCTAACACTAACCAACACACTCAACCTCACCCTATCCCCTAACCCTAACCCTCACCCTAACCCTAACCCTCACACTCAACCTCATACTTAGACTAACCCTAAGGCTAACCCTAAACCTAACCCTAACCCACACACTCACCCTCACCCTAACTCTAATACTAACCCTAACCCCAACCCTAACCCTCACCCTAGCCTTCACCCTAACCCTAAACCTAACCCTAACCCAAACTCTCACCATAACCCTAACCCTAAACCTCACCCTAAACCTAACCCTAACCCTCACCCTCACTGTAAGTGTAACCCTAACACTAACAATAATCCTAACCCTAACTCTAACCCTCACCCTAACACTTACCCTCACCCTTACACTAACCCTAATCCTAACACTAACCCTCACACTAATCTTAACCCTTAACCTAACCCTAAACTTCACCCTAAACCTAACCCTAACCCAAAACCTCAGACTAGCCCTCACCCTAACCCTAATTGTAACCCTAACCCTAACCCTAACCCTAACCCTCACCCTAAACCTCAAACAAACCCTAACCCTAATTCTCAATTTAACCCTCACCCTCACCCTAACCCTAACTGTAACCCTTACCCTAACCCTCGCCTTAACCCCAACCCTTACCCTTATCTTAATTCTCACGCTCAGACTAACCCTCACATTTACGGTACCATCACCCTCACCCTAACACTCACCCTAACCCTAACCCTCATCCTAACCCTCACCCTAACCGTAAACCTAACCATCACCCTAACCCTAACACTCACCCTCAACCTGACAATCAGACTAACTCTAAGCCTAAGCATAAATCTAACTCTAACCCTCAACCTCACCCTAAACCTTATCCTTATCCAAACCCTCATCCTAAACCTCAATCTAACCCTAACCCTAACCATCTCCTGAAACCTAATCCTCACACCCAAACTCACCCTCAGCCTCACCCTCCACCTCACTTTAACTCTAACCCTAACCCTAACAATAACACTAACCCTAAACCTAACCCTAACCCTAACCCTAAATCTCAACCTAAACCTCCCCCTAACCCTAACCCTAACACTAACCCTAACCCTCCCCCTAAGCCTAACTCTAACCCTAAACCTCACACTCAACGTAACCCTAATCCTAACCCTAACCCTTAACCTCACCCTAACCCTAACCCTCACCCTTAACCTCACCCTCACCCTCAAGGTAACTCTAACCCTAACCCTAACAATAACACAAATCCTAACCCTAAACCTAACCCTAACCCTAATCCTATATCCAACCCTCACCCTCAGCCTCACCCTCACTGCAAACATAACCATAACCATAACACTAACAATAACCCTAAACCTCATCCTAACCCTCACCCTAACCCTAACCCTAAACCTAAACCTCACCCTAACACTAAACCTAATGCTCACCCTCACCATAGCCCACACCCTAATGCTAATCCTAAACCTAATCCTCATCCTAACACTCAGCCTAACCCAAACCCTAACCCTCACCCTAGCCCTAACCCTAAAAGTAACCCTAACCCGCACCCTCACTGTAACCTGAACCGTAAACCTCACCCAAACCCTAAACTTAACCTGAACCCTAACTCTCACATTAACGCTACCCATAACCCGAAAACTAAACCTAACCCTTACACTTACACTCACCCTCAGATTAACCCTTAGCCTAAACCTAACCCTAAGCCTAACCCACTAACCCTAACACTAACCCTAATCCTAATCCTAAACCTAACCCTAACCCTCACCCTCATCCTAAACCTCACCCTAACCCTAACACTAACCCTAACCCTCACCCTAAACCTAACTCTAACCCTAAACTTCACCCTCAACCTCACCCTAACCCTAACCCTAACCCTAACCCTAAACCTCACCCTAACCCTAATGCACAACTTCACCCTCACCCTCAACATAACTCTAATCCTAACCCTAACAATAACACTAATCCTAACCCTAACCCTAACCCTCACCCTCATCATAACCCTAACCTTAACACAAACCCTAACCCTAACCCTAACACTAACCCAAACCCTAAAACTCACCCTAACCCTAACCCTAACTCTCACCCTCAGCCCCACCCTCACTGTAAACTTAACCCTAACCATAACACAAACAATAACCCTAACCCTAACTCTAATCTAACCCTCACACTCACCCTAACCCTAACCCTCACCCTAATCCTAAACCTAACCATAACCCTAAACCTCACCATAACCCTAATCACAACCATCAACTTCACCCTAACCCTCACACTAACCCTAATCATCCTCACCCCAAACGTCACACTAATCCTAACACTAATCCTTAATCTAACCCTCACCCTCACCCTAACACTAATGTGAACCCTCACCCTTACCATAACCCTCACCCTCAGCCTAAACCTCACTTTTACTCTTAGTGTCACCCTCATTCAAAACCTCACCCTAAACCTAACACTCATCCTAACCCTCACCCTAACCGTAACCCTAAACATCACCCCAACCATAAACCTCATCCTCAGCTTTAGCCTCAGCCTAACCCCAATCCTAAGCCTAACCCTAAACCTAAACCTCACACTCACCCTATCCCTCACCCTAACACTAACCCTCACCCTAACCCTAATCCTTACCCTAACCCTAACCCTAACCCTAAACCTAAACCTCAACCTCACCCTAACCCTAACCCTAACACTAAACCTAACCCTAACCATAATCATAACCCTCACCGTCAGCCTCACCCTCACCGCAAACTTAACCCAAACCATAACACTAACAATAACCCTAACCCTCACCCTAACCCTAAACCTAAACCTAACTCTAACTTAAACCCTAACCCTAAAACTAAAACTGACTCTAACCCTAAAACTAACTCTCACCCTCACCCTCACTGTAACCTTAACCCTAACCTAACCCTTAAAATAACACTAACCCTAACCCTATCCCTCATCTTAACCATATCCTTCACCCTAACCCTAACCCTCACCCTAACACTTACCCTCACCCTAACCATAACGCTAACACTAACCCTAACCCTAACCCTCACCCTCAGCTACCCCCTAACCCTAACTCTAACCCTAAACCTCCCCCTCCCTCTAACCCTAACCCTAACCATAACTCTAAACCTCAGCCTAACCCTAAACCTAAACCTCACCCTCACCCTAGCCCTCACCCTAACCCGAATCCAAACTTAACCCTCATCCTAACCCTCATTCTAACACTAACCCTAACCCTCACCTTCAGCCTCACCCTAACACTAAACATAACCCTAACCCTCAACCTAACCCTAACCGTCACCATCACCATAATTCTTACCCTAACCCTCACCCTAAACCTAAACTTAACCCAAACCCTAACCCTAACCCTAATTCTAACCGTAAACCTAATCCTCACACTCACCCTAACCCTCACCTTAACCCTAACTGTAACACGAACCCTAACCCAAAACCTCACCCTCAGTCTCATCCTAACCCTAACTCTAACCCTAAACCTCACCCTCATCCTAATCCTCACTCTAAACCTAAACCTCATCCTAACCCTAACCCTAAACCTCACCCTCACGCTAGCCCTCACCCTAACCCTAATCCTAACCCTAAACCTCATCCTAACCCTCACCCTAAACCTCACCCTCAGCCTCCTCCTAACCCTATATCTAACCGTAAACCTCACCCTCACCCAAACCCTAACCCTAACCCTAAACCCAACCCTAACTCTAACCCTAACACTCACCTGCAACCTCAACCTCACCGTAACTCTAACCCTAACCCTAACAATAACACTAACCCTAACCATCACCCTAAACCTATTCCTCACCCCACCCTCAGCCTCACCCTCACTGCAAACTTAACCCTAACCATAACACTAACAATAAACCTAACCCTAACACTAACACTAATCCTCAGCCCCACCCTCATCCTCAGCCTAACTCTAAGCCTAACCCTAACCCTAAGACTAACCCTCACCGAAACCCTAACCCTAACCCTATACCTAACCCTAAACCTAAACATAACCCTAACCCTAAACCTAAACCTAATCCTCAGCTTCACCCTCACCCTAAACCAAACCCTAACCCGAAACCTCACCCTAACCCTAAGGCTAAGCCTAACCCTAACCCTAAACTTCACACTCACTCTACCCTAACCCTAATCCTAAACATAATCCTCATCTAAACACTCAATTTAACGGTAATCCCAACCATCACCCTAACCCTAACCCTCACCCTCACCCTCAGCCTCAGCCTAACATTAAGCCTAACTCTAACCCCAAACCTAATCCTAACACTAAACCTAACCCTCACCCTAACGCTCACCCTCACCCTAGCCCATACCCAAACTATAAGCTTAAGCCTAACACTCGACATAACCCTCACTCTAACCCTAACCCCAACACTCACCCTAACCTTAACCCTCACCCTCACCCTCACCCTAACTCTAATCCTAACCCTAACCCTAACACTCACCCTCACCTTAACCTTAATCCTAATCCTAACCCTAACACCAACCCTCACCCCCAAACTAAACATCACCAGAACACTAACTCTAACCCTAACTCTCACCTTAAACCTATCTCTAACCCTAAACCTCACCCTCACACTATCCATAACCCTAAATCTAATCCTAAACCTCACCCTAAACCTAAACCTCACCGTAACACTAACCCTAACCCTCAACTTCACCCTAGGCCTCACCCTATCTCTAACCCTCATCCTAACCCTAAACCTCACAGTTACACTAACACTAATCCTCAATCTAACACGAACCCTCACCCTAACCCTAACCTGAGCCCTCACCCTTAACATAACCCGAACACTCAGCCTAACCCTCACCTTTTCTCTTACTGTCACCCTTATCCTAACCCTCACCCTAAACCTAACCCTCATCCTAACCCTCACCCTAATTGTAACCCTTACCATCACCCTAACCCTAAACCTCACCCTCACCTTCAGCCTCAGCCTAACCCTAAGCCTAAGCCTAAACCTAACCCTAAACCTCACACTCACCCTAGCCCTCACCCTAAACCTAATCCTAACCCTAACCCTCATCCTAACCCTCAAGCTAACCATATCCTGAACCATTATTCTAAACCTAATCCTCATCCCCACACTCACCCTCAGCCTAACCCAAAGCCTAAGCTTAACCCTAACCCTAATGCTCACAGTCACCCTCACCCTAAACTTAATCCTAAAAGTAACCCTAAACCTAAACGTCGACCTAACCCTCACCCTAAACCTAACCCTAACCCTCACCCACACAATAGGCCTCACCCTAACCCTCACCCCAAACCTAACACTCACCCTCACCGTAACCCTCACCCTAACCCTACCCCTAACCCTAAAACTAAACCTCACCCTAACCCTAACCCTAAGCCTCACCCTCACCGTTGCCCTCACCCTAACATTAATTGCAAACTTAACCCTCATCCAAACACTCACCCTAACCCTAACCCTAACCGTCAACCTAACCTTACACCTAATTCTAAGCCTCAACATAACCCTAACCCTGATACTCACTGTAACCCTAACAATAATCCTCACCCTAACCTAAACCTAATCCGAACCTTAAACCTCACCCTAACCCTAACCCTCATCCTCACCCTATCTCTCATCCTAAACTTAATCCTAACCCGAACTCTCATGTAAACACTCACCCTAACCCTTACACTAAACCTCGCCCTAAACCTAGCCCTAATCCTAACACTCAACCTAACCCTAACCCTAAACCTCACCCTAAACCGAACCCGAAACCTCACCCTCATGCTAGCCCTCACCCTAACCCTAACCTAAACCTAACCCTCATCCTAACCCTCACCCTAACCCTAACGCTAACCCTAACCCTAACCCTAACCCTAACCCTAACCCTCACACTAACACTAAACCTAACACTAACCCTCACAATAACCCTCACCCTAAAGCTAATAATAACCCTAAACCTCACCCTCACCCTAAACCTAACCCTCACCCTCACCCTCACCCTCAGCCTATCCCTAAGCAAAACCCTAAACCTAACCCTCACACTCACCCTCACACTGACCCTAATCCTAATCCTAACCCTAAACTTAACCCTCATCCTAACCCTAATGCTGACCCTAACAATAACCCTAACACTAACCCTAACACTAAACCTCACCCTATCCCTCACCCTAACCCTAACCCTTACCCTAAACCTCACCCTAACACTAATTCTAACCTTATCCCTCATCCTAACCCTCACCCTAACCCTAAACCTCACCCTTATCCTCACCCTCAGATTAACAATTAGCCTAAACCTAACCCTAAGCCTAACCTAAACCCTCACCCTAACATTAACCCTAATCCTAATCCTAACCCTAAGCCTAACCCTCACCCTCATCCTAACCCACACACTAAACCTAACACTAAACCTAACCCTAACCCTCACCCTAACCCTCACACTAACACTAACACTAAACCTAAACCTCAACCTCAACCTCACCCTAACCCTAACCCTAACCCAAACCTCACCCTAACCATAAACCTCACCCTCACACTCACCATAACTCTAATCCTAACCCTAACAATAAAACTAATCCTAACCCTAACCCTAACCCTCACCCTCACTGTAACCCTAACCCTAACCCAAACCCTCACCCTCACCCTCACCCTAACCCTAACCCTAAACCTCACCCTAAACCTAACCCTAGCACTAAAAAAACCCTAAACCTAACCAGAACCCTCATCCTAACCAAAACCTTCACCCTATCCCTAACCCTCATCCTAGCACTTACCCTCACCCTAACACTAACCCTTACCCTAATATTAACCCTCACACTAACCCTAACAATCACTCTAACCCTAAACCTCACCCTAACCCTAACCCTCACCGTCAACCTAGCCCTCAACCTAACCCTAACCCTCATCCTCTGCCTAAACCTCAAACTCACTCTAACACTAATTCTCAACCTAACCAGCACCCTCAACCTTACCCTAACCCTCACCCTTACCATAACCCTCACACTCAGCTAAAACCTCACCTTTACCCTTACTGTCACCCTCATCCTAACCCTCACCCTAACACTAATCCTCATCCTAACCCTGACTATAAGGGTAACCCCAACCATCACCCTAACCCTAACCCTCACCCTCACCCTCAGTCTCAGCCTAACCCTAAGCCTAAGCCTAAGCCTAAACCTAACCCTAACCCTCACACTCACCCTAGCCCTCTCCCTAACCCTAATCCTAACCCTAAACCTCATCCTAACTCTCACCCTAACCCTAACCCTAACCCTCACCCTAACCCTAAACCTCACCCTCACTCTCAGCCTAACCCTAAGCCTAACCCTAACCCTAATCCTAACCCTCACACTCACCCTCACCCAAACCCTAATCCTAAACCTAACCCTATCCCTAACCCTAACCCTCACCCTCACCCTCACCCTAACCCTAACCCAAACACTAACCCTAACACTAACCCTCACACCAAACCTCACCTTAACAATAACTCTAACCCTAAACCTCACCCTGACCTAACCCTAAGTCTAACCCTAACCAAAACCCTAAACCTCACCCTAAACCTAAACCTAACCTTCATCCGCACCCTCACAGTAACTGTAACCCTAAACCTAACCCTAACAATAACCCTAACCCTACTCCTACCCCTCACCCTAACCATAACATTCACCCTAACCCAAACCCTCACCCTAATGCTCACCTTCACCCTAACCATAACACTAACCCAAACCCTAACCCTCAACCTAAACCTTCCCCTAACCCTATATCTAACTCTCATCCTCACCCTCACCTTCACCTTAAGCCTAACCCTAAACCCCACTGTAACCCTAACCCTAACCCTCACACTCATGCTTGGCCTAAGCCAAAGCCTAAGCCTAACCCTAACCCTAACCCTCACCTTAACCCTAACACTAACGCTAACCTTAATTCTAATCCTAAACCTCACCCTCACCCTAACCCTAACTCTAACCCTTACCCTAAACCTAAACCTCATCCTAACCCTAACCCTCAGCCTCACCCTCAACCTCACCGTAAACGTAACCCTAACCCTAACCATAACAATAACCCCAACCCTAACCCTAACCATCCTAACCATAACCTTCACCCTAACCCTAACCCTCACCTTAACATTTACCCTCACCCTATCACTAACCCTATCCCTAAAACTAACCCTCACACTAACCCTAACCATCACCCTAACCCTAAATCTCACCATAATCCTAACCGTAACCCTCAACCGAGCCCGCAACCTAACCCTAACCCTCATCCTCACCCTAAATTTCACACTAACCCTAACACTAATCCTCAATCTAACCCTCACCTTCACCCTAATCCTAACCATCACCCTTACCATAATCCTCACCCTAAGCTGAAAACTCACCTATATGATTACCGTCACCCTCACCCAAACCCTAATCCTCATCCTAACCCTCACCCTAACGGTAACCCCAACCATTACCCTAACCCTAACCCTAAACCTCAACCTCACCCACAGCCTCAGCGTAACCATAAGTCTAAGCCTAACCTGAACCTTAACCCTCACCCTCACCCTAGTACTCACCCTAACCCTAATAATAACCTGAGCCCTCATCCTAAACCTCACTCTAACAATAACCCTCACCCTAACCCTAACCATCACCCTAACACTTACCCTCACCCTAACACTAAATCTAACCCTAACATTCACCCTCACAATAACCATAACCCTCACCCTAACCCTAAACCTCACCCTAACCCTAACACTAATCCTAACCCTCACCCTCAACCTAGACCTCACCCTAACCCTAATTCTTACCGTTACCTTCACCTAATCCTAACCATCGTCCTCACCCTAAACCTCACACTAAGCATAACCCTAATCCTCAATCTAACCCTCACCCTCACCCTAACCCCTAACCCTCAGCCTGAAACTAACCCTCACCATAACCTTAACTCTCGCCCTTATCTTAACCCTCAACCTCAGCCTAACCCTCAAATTTACCCTTATCATCACCCTCACCCTAACCCTCACCCCAACCCTAAACATCATCCTAACCTTCAAGCTAACCGTAACCCTAACCATCACCCTAACCCTAACACTCACCCTCAACCTTACCCTCAGCCTAAACCAAAGCCTAAGCCTAAGCCTAACCCTAAACCTCACCCTCACCCTAGCCCTCACGAAAACCCTAATCCTAACCCTAACCCTCATCCTAACCCTCACCTTATCCTAACCCTAACCATCACCCGAACACTAATCCTCACACCCACCCTCACCCTCAGCCTAACCCTAACCATAACCCTAACCCTCACAATCACCCTCACACTAAACCTAATCCTAACCCAACCCTAAACCTCAACCTAACCCTCACCCTAACCCTAACCCTAATCCTAACCCTAACCCTAACCCTGAACCTAACCCTCCCCCTAACCTTAACCCTAAACCTTACCCTAACACTAACCCTCACACTAACCCTAACCCTCACCCTAACCCTAAACCTCACCCTAACCCTAACTCTGACCCTCACTCTCACCCTAACCCTCATCCTCACCCTAAACCTAACCCTAAACCTCACCCTCAGCCTCACCCTCCCAGCAAAGGTAATCTTAACCATAACACTACCTTAACCCTGATCCTAACCCTCACCCTCACCCTAATCCTAAACCTAACCCTCACCCTAACCCTAACCCTCACCCTCACTATAACCCTAAACCTCATCCTAACTTCACTCTAAGCCAAATCATCACCCTCACTGTAACACTAACCCTCACCCCCACCCTCACCCTCAGCCTAACCCTAAGCCTAAGCCTAACCCTAACCCTAACCCTCACACTCACCCTCACCCTAACACTTATCCTAACCATAACCCTCACACTTACCCTAACCCTTACCCTCACCTTAACCTTAACTGTAACACTCAGCCTAACCCTCATCCTAATCATCACACTAAACCTAAACCTCACCCTCACCATAACCTTAACCCTCAGCCAAACGCACTTCCTAACCCTAACCCTAACCCTCAACCCAACCCTAACCCTAACCTTAACTCTAACCCTTACCCTAACCCTAAACCCCACCCTCACCCTCACCCTCAGCCTAAACCTAACCCTAAAGCTAAACCTAAACCTAACCCTCACACTCACCCTCACCCTAAATCTAGCCCTAAACCTAACCCTGAACTTCACCCTAAACACAACCCTATCCCTAACCCTCACCTAACCCTAACCCTGTTCCTAACCCTCACCCTAACCCTCACCCTAAACCTCACCGTAAACATAAGCCTAAACCTAACCCTCAACTTCACCCTAAACCTCACCCTAATCCTTACCCTCATCCGAACCCTAAACCTAACCCTCAGCCTAACCCTCATCCTAAACCACCCCTAACCCTAACCCTCGCTCTAAGCTTAATGCTAATCCTAACCCTAACCCTCACATTAACCCTAACCCTAACCCTCACGCTCAACCTAACTGTCAGGCTAACCCTCATCCTAACCCTAACCCTAATCCTAACCCTCACCCTAACCTTAACGCTAACCCTAACCCTAACCCTCACATTAACCCTAACCCTATCTGTCACGTTCAACCTCACCCTCAACATGAACCTAACCCTAACCCTAATCCAAAACTAACCCTACCCCTCACCCTAACGCTAAACCTAATGCTAACCAAAAACCTCACCGTAATCGTAAATCTATCCCTAAACCTCACCCTAACCATAACCCTAATCCAAAACCTAATCCTCACCCTAACCCTTAACATCACTCTAAACCTTTCCCTCACCCTAACCCTAAATTATCAGTCTAACCCTCATCCTAACCCTAACCCTAACATTCACCCTAACCTTAACCCTAACCATAAACCTGACCCTCACCTATACCCTAACCTTCACCCTCACCCTCAACCTCACCCTCACGCTCACACTAACCCTCACACTCACCCAAACCCTCACCCTAACCCTAACCCTCATCCTAACCCTCACCCTAACCGTAACCCTAACCATCACCCTAACCCTCACCCTCACCCTCACCCTCAGCCTCAGCCTAACCTTAATCCTAAGCCAAACCCTAACCCTCACCCTCACCTTAGCCCTCACAGTAACCCTAATCCAAACCATAACCCTCATCCTAACCCTCAACGTAACCATAACCCTAACCAACACTCTAAACCTAAGCCTCATCCCCACACTCAGCATCAGCCTAACCCTAAGCCTAAGCCTAAGCCTAACCCTACCCCTAAACCTCACCATAAACCTAACCGTAACCTAACCCTAACCCTAACCCTAATCCTCACAATCACTCTCACCCTAAACCAAACCCTAACCCTAACCCTAAACCTCATCCAAAGCCTCACTCTAACCCTAAATCTCACCCTGACTGTAACACTAACCCTCATCCCCACCCTCACCCTCAGCCTAACCCTAAGCCTAAGCATAACCCTAACCCTAACCCTGACACTCACCCTCACCGTAAATAATCCTAACCCTAACCCTATCCCTAAACCAAAACCTAAACCTCACACTCACCCTAAGACTAACACTAACCCTAAACCTCACCCTCAACCTAACCCTAACACTAAACCTCACCCTAAAACTCACCCTCACCCTAATCCTCACCCACAACCTCACCCTCACAATAACTCTAAACCTAACCCTAACAATAACACTAACACTAACCCTAACCTTAAATCTAACCCTAACCATAAACCTCACCCTCACTGCAATCTAAACCCTAACCATAATACTAACAATAACCCTAACCCTAACCCTAAGCCTAACCCTAACACTAACCATAAATCTAACCCTAAAACTCAACCTCACCCTAAATCTAACTCTAACACTAACCCAAACCTTAAACCTCACCCTAACACTAACCCTAACCCTCAACCGCACCCTCACCCTCACCATAACTCTAACCCTAACCCTAAACCTAACTATCACCCTAAACCTAATCCTCACACCACCCTCACCTTCAGGCTAACACTACACCTAAGCCTAAGCCTAACCCTAACCCTCACTATAACCCTAAACGTAATCCTCTCACTAAGCCTAACCCTAACCCTAATCCTGACCATCACCCTCACATTAAACCAAACCCTAACCCTAACCGTAACCCTAAGCCTAACCCTCATCCTCACCCTAAACTTCACACTAAACCTAACCCTAATCCTCAATCTAACCCTCACCCTCTCCTTAACCCCTAACCTTCAACCTTACCATAAACCTCACCCTAACCCTAACCCTCAAACTTATCTTAACCCTCACCCTCAGCCTAACCCTCAACTTTACCCTCACCATCACACTCACCCTAACTCTCACCCTATCCCTATACCTCATGCTAACCTTCAACCTAACCGTAACCCTAAACATCACCCTAACCCTAAACCTCACCCTCAACCTCACCCTTAGCCTAAGCCTAAAACTAACCCTAACCCTAAACCCCACCCTCACCCTAGCCCTCACCCTAACCCTAATCCTAACCCTAACCCTCATCCAAACCCTAACCCTAACCCTAACTCTCACCCTCACCCTCACCCGCACCCTCACCCTCACCATAACTCTAACCCTAACCTTAACAATAACACTAATCCTATCTCTAAACCTAACCCTAAAGCTAATCCTAAACCTATCCCTCACCCTCAACCTCACCCTCACAGCAAAGGGAATCTTAACTATAACACTAACAATAAGCCTAACCCTAAACATAATCCTAACCCTCACCCTCACCCTAACCCTAATCCTAACCCTAACCCTCACCCTAACCCTAACCCTCACCCTCACCTTAAGCCTAATTCAAATTCTAAAACTCACCCTAACACTAATCCTCATCCTCACCATAACCCTAACCCTCACACCTACCTTCACCCTCAGCCTAACCCTAAGCCTAAACCTAACCCTAACGCTAACCCTCACACTCACCCTTACCCTAACCCTAATCCAAAACCTAAGCCTATCCCGAAACCTCACCCTAACCCTAACCCTCACCCTAAACCTCCCCCTAAACCTAACTCTAAACCTAAAACTCACACTCAAACAAACCCTAACCCTAAACCTCACCATAAACCTCACCCTAACCCTAACCCTCACCCTCACCCTCACCCTCAACTTAACTCTAAACCTAACCCTAACAATAACACTAACCCTAACCCTAACCCTAAACCTAACCCTAACCATAAACCTCACCCTAAACGCAAACTTAACCGTAACCATAACACTAACAATAACCCTAACCCTAACCCTAACCCTAATTTTAACCCTAACCCTAACCCTAATTCTTACCCCCACCCTCAACCTCAGCCCAAGCCTAAGCCTGCCCTAACACTAAACCTAACCGTAAACTTAAATCTCACCCTCACCCTAACCCTAACTCTAACCCTAACCCTAAACCTCACCTTAACCCACACCCTCAACCTCACTCTCACCGTCACTGTAACTCTAACCCTAAACCTAACAATAACGCTAACCCTTACCCTAAACCTAACTCTAACACTAACCGTAACCCTCACCCTCACCGCAAACTTAACCCTAACCATAACACTAACAATAACCCTAACCCTAACCCAACCCTCACTGTAACGCTAAACCAAACCCTAATCCAAACCCTAAACCTAACCCTAACTCTAACACTAACCCTATCCATAATCCTCACCCTCACCCTCACCCTAACCAAAACCCTATCCTTAACCCTCACCCTAACCCCAACCCTAATCCTAAACCTAACCCTAAACCTAAACATAACCCTAACACTAAACCTCATCCTAACCCTCACCCTAAACCTAACCCTAAACCTCACCCTAACCCTAACCCTAACCCTCACCCTGAAGCTCGGCCTAAGCCTAAGCCTAAGAATAGGCCTAACCCGAACTCTAACCATCACCCTATCCCTCACCCTAACCCTAACCCTAAAACTAACACTAACTCTAACCCTAAACCTCACCCTCAACCTAAGCCTAACTCTAAACCTAACCCTAAACCTTTACCTCACCCTAACCCTAAAACTAACCCTCACCCTCACCGTAACCTTAACCCTAACATTAACCCTAACAATAACTCTAACCCTAAACTTAACCCTCACTCTAAACATATCCCTCAACATAACCCTAATCCTCAATCTAACCCTCACCCTCACCTTAACCCCTAACCCTCAACCTTACCGTAACCTTCACCCTAACCCTAACCCTCACCCTTATCTTAACCCTCACCCTCAGCCTAACCCTCAACTTTACCCTTATATCACGCTCACCCTAACCCTCAACCTATCTCTAAACCTCATGCTAACCTTAAAGCTAACCCTAACCCTAACCCTAACCCTAACCCTAACCCTCACCCTAGCCCTCACCCTAACACTAATCCTAAACCTGACCCTCATCCAAACCCTCACCCTAACCCTAAATGTAACCCTCACCCTCACCCTCACCCTCATCATAGCTCTAACCCTAAACTTAACAATAACACTAATCCTAACTCTAAACCTAACCCTAACCCTAACGCTAATCCTAAACCTAAACCTCACCCTCAGCGTTACCCTCACAGCAAAGGTAACCTTAACCATAACACTAACAATAACCCTAACCCAAAACCTAATCCTAAACCTCACACTCACCCTATCCCTAATCCTAACCCTAACCCTCACCCTAAACCTAACCCTCACCTTCACCTTAAGCCTAATCCCAATTCTAAATTCACCCTAACACTAATCCTCACCCTAACCATATCCCTAACCCTCACACCTACCTTCACCCTCAGCCTAACCCTAAGCCTAAGCCTAACCCTAAACCTAAACCTCACACTCATGCTTACCCTAACCCTAATCCTAACCTAAGCCTATCCCTAAACCTCAACCTAAACCTAACCCTCCCCCTAAACCTAACTCTAAACCTAAACCTCACCCTCAACCTAACCTTAACCCTAAACCTCACCATAAATCTCACCTAATCCTAACCCTCACCCTCACCCTCAACTTAACTCTAACCCTAACCCTAACAATAACACTAATCCTAACCCTAAACCTAAACCTAACCCTAACCATAAACCTCACCCTCATCAGAAACTAAACCCTAACCATAACACTAACAATAACCCTAACCCTAACCCTAACTTTAACCCTAACCCTAAACCTAAACCTAATTCTCAACCCCACCCTCAACCTCAGCCTAACCCTAAACCTAACCCTAACACTAACCCTAATCCTTAACCTAAATCTCACCCTAAACCTAACCCTATCCCTAACCCTAACCCTAAACCTCACCCTAACCCTAACCCTAACCCTCACCCACAACCTCACCCTCAACGAAAATCTAACCTTACCCTAACAAAAGCACTAACCCTAAACCTAATTATCACCTTAACCCTAATCCTCACCCCCACCCTCACCCTCAGCCTACCCCTAAGTCTAAGCCTAACCCTAACCCTAACCCTCACACTCACACTCACCCTAAACCTCACCCTAACACTTACCCTCACCCTAACCCTCACCCTAACCCTAAGCCTAACCCTAAACCTCACTCTCACGCTAACAATCACCCTAACCCTTACCCTCACACGAACACTAACTCTCAGCCTAACCCTCATCCTAACCCTAGCCCTAACCCTACCCCTCACTCTAACCTTAACGCTAACAATAAAGGTAACCCTCATATTAACCTCATATTAACCTCACACTCACACTCAACCTCACCCTCAGTCTAACCCTATCCCTAACCCTAATCCAAACCGTAACCCTCATCCTCACCCTCACCCTAACTCTAAACCTAATCCTCACTAAAACTAATCCTCACCCTAACCCTAACCCACACCCTAACCTTAACCCTAACCCTAACCCTCACCCAAAACCTCACTTTCACCCTCAACCTCAGCCTCACCCTCACCCTTACCATCACCCTCACCCTAACACTCACCCTCACCCTAATCCTAACCATAACTCTAACCCTCACCCTAAACCTAACTCTGACACTCACCCTCACCCTCACCCTAAGCGTAAACCTACACCTAAGCCTAATCCTACACCTAAACCTCACCCTCACCCTCACCCTAAACCTAAACCTTACCCTAACCCTAACCCTAGCCCTCACCCTAACACTAACCCTAATCCTCCCCCTCACCTTAACCCTAACCCTAATGCTAACCCTAACACTCACCGTCACAGTAAACCTAATCCTAACCCTCACCCTAAACCTAACCTTAACCCTAATACTATCCGTAACCCTCACCGTCACCCTAAACCTCACTCTAACCCTTACCCTAACCTTAACCCTCACCCTAACACTACCCTAACACTAACACTAAACCTCACCCTAACCCTCACCCTATTCCTAAATCTAAACCTAACCCTCACCCTAACGCTCACCCTAACCCTCAACCTAAACCTAAACCACACCCTCACCCTAACCCTCACCCTAAAACTTACCCTCACCCTATCCCTAACATTAACCCTAACACTAATCCTCACCCTATCCCTAACCCTGAAACTCACCCTAAACCTCACCATCACCTTAACCCTCACCCTAACCCTAACCGTCACTCTCACCCTAAAACTCACCCTCTCCCTAACCCAAACCCTTACTCTAACCCTACCCTAAACCTCACCCGAATCCTAATCCTCACCCTAAACCTAACTCTAAACCTAACCCTCATACTAACCCAAACCCTCACCTTAAACCTCACCCTAACCCTCATGCTAACACTAAAGCTAACCCTAACTCTCACTCTCACCCTAACCTTCATCCTAACCCTTATCCTCACACTAACCCTAACCCTAACCCTAATCCTCACATTAACCCTAACACTCACACTAACCCTAATGCTACCCCTCACCCTACCCCTCACATTAACCCTAACCCTAACCCTCACCCTAGCCCTATCCATAACCCTCACCTTCCCACTAACCCTCAATGTCACTGTCACCCTAACCCTCACCCTAACCCTAATACTCACCTACACCCTCACCCTCACCGTCACCCTCACCGTCACCCTCACCCTCACGCTAAACATCACCCTAAACCTAACTGTAATCCTCACCCTAACCCTAAATCTCACCTTAAACCTCACCCTCACCCTAATCCTCACCCTCAGACTAACCCTAACCCTAAGGCTTTCCTAACGGAAACCCTCACCTTCATCCTCACCCTCACCCTAACCCTAACCATAATCCTCACTCTCACCCTAACACTCACCCTAACCCTAACTTTCACCCCAAGCCTAACCCTAACCCTTACCCTCACCCCAAGCCTAACCCTAACCGTAACCCTCCCCCTAACACAAACCCTCCCCCTAACCCTCACCCTAACCCTAACACTAACCCTAACCTTCACCCTCACCCTAAACCTCACCCTAACCCTTTCCCTTACATAACCCTAACCCTAACCCTAACCCTAATCCTCACCCTCAACCTAATCCTAACAGTAATCCTCAACCTAACCCTAATTCTCCCCTTAAACCTCACCCTCATCCTAATCCTCACCCTAACCTTAACTCTAAGCCTTTCCTAACTGAAACCCTTACCCTCACCCTAATGCTCAGCCTAACCCTCACCCTCACCCTAACCCTAACCCTAATCCTATCCCACATCCTAGACCTCACCCTCACCCTAACCCTAACCCTAATCATCACCTATCCCTAACACAAACCCTAACCCTCACGCGAAAGCTCATGCTCACCCTAAGCCTAATGCTAACATTAACCTTCAACCTCACCCTAAACCTCGCCCTAACACTAACCCTCACCCTAAACCTCGCCCTAACCCTTACCCTCACCCTAACCCTCACCCTATCACTAAGATAACCCTAACACTCACCCTCAGCCTAACCCTCACCCTATCCCTATCCCTACCCTCACCCTAAACTTCTGCCTCCACTCAACCGAACCCTAAACGTAACACTAATCCTAACCCTAACCCTCATCCCCAACCTCACCCGAACCATAACACTAACCCTAACGCTAAACCTCACTCTCACACTCACCCTAACCTTAACTCTTACCCTAAAAATAACTCTAACCCTAACCCTAACCCTCTCCCTCAACCTAACCCTAACCCTAAAACTCACCCTAACCCTAATCCATACCCTAAACCTCACACTCACCCTAAACCTAACCCTCACCCTTACCCTCACCCTCACTATCACACTAACCCTAACACTAACACTAACCCTCACCCTAACCATCACAGTCACCCTAACCCTCACTCTAACCCTAACCCTCAACCACACACTAATCCTCCCCTTCAACCGAACCCTCACCCTCACCCTAACACTCACCCTCAACCTAAACCTCA
Source organism: Dipodomys merriami (assembly GCF_024711535.1). Lineage (NCBI taxonomy): Eukaryota > Metazoa > Chordata > Mammalia > Rodentia > Heteromyidae > Dipodomys > Dipodomys merriami. Next base: position 796,119 of record NW_027204448.1, on the reverse strand, counting down.
CCCTCACAATCAACATCACGCTAATGCTAGCCCTTACCCTAACTATAACCCTGAACCTAACCCTAACCCTCACTGTTATCCTCACCCTAACCCTAACCCTAATGCTAAACCTAACCATAGACCTCATCCTAACACTTACCATATCCCTAAACCTCACCCTCACCCTCACCCTCACACTAACACTAACCCTCACACTAACACAAATCCTAACCCTCACCCTCACCCTCAACCTCACCCTAAACCTAACCCTAACCCTAACCCTCATCCAAACTCTAATGATAACCCTAACCCTTAACTTCACCCTAAATCTCACCCTAACCCTTAAACTCACCATAACCTTAACCCTAACCCTAACCCTAATCCTCACCCTAAACCTAACCCTCGCACACACCCTAATCCTCACCTTCACCGGAACCCTTATCCTCACCCTAACACTCATCCTAACGCTAACCCTAACCCTAATCCTAAACCTAACCCTCACCCTCAACTTCACCATCACCCTAACCCTAACCCTAAACCTAACACTCACCCTCACCTTAACACTCACCCTGACCAAAAACATCACCATAACCCTAACCCTCACCCTAAACCTAACCCTAACTCTCACCCTAAACTTAACCCTCACCCTAATGCCCTCCCTATCCCTAACACTAACCCAACACCTCACCATCACCCAAACCCTCACACTAACCCTTATCCTAACACTTACCCTAATCCTAAACCTCACCCTAACCCTCACACTAACCTTAATCCTCACCCTATCCCTAACCATAACCCAAACCCTCACCCTAACCCTCACCGTAATCCTTACCCGCACCGTAACCCTAACCATCACCCTCACCCTAAATCTCACCCTAACCCTTACCCTCACCGTAATCCGCAAACTAACCCTAACCCTAAACCGACGGCACACCCTAACCCTCACCCTCACCAAAACCCTAAACCTAAACCTAACCCTCACCCTAACCCTAACCCTCACCATCACCCCAACCCTCACCCTAACCCTTACCCTCACAATAACCCTATCCCTCACCCTAAACCTAACCCTTATGCTCAAAAGAACACTCACCCTCACGCTAACCCTCGCCCTCACTCTAAACATCACCCTAACCCTAACACTCATCCAAACCCTAACCCTAACCCTCACCCTCACCCTAATACTCACCATGACCCTAAACCTTACCCTAACCCCAACCCACACCCTCACCCTAAACCTCACCCTAACCCTAACCCTAACCCTTACCTAACCGAAAACCTCACCCTCAAACTCAACCTCACCTTAATCCTCACACTCACCCTAGCCCTCACCCTAAAACGAACCCTCACCCTGACACTAAACCTAAGCCTCACCCACACCCTAACCCTAACCCTAAACCTAACCCTAACACACATCCTAACCCTAACTCTAAACCTAATGCTAACCCTAAACCTCACACTCACCCTAACCCGAACCCTATCTCTTACAGTCACCCTAACCCTCACACTAACCCTAAACCTTCCCCTCAGCCTAACACTCACCCTATACCTAACCCTAAACCTAAACCTCACCCTCACACTAACCCTCACCCTAACACTTGCCCACACCCTCACCCTCACCCTAACACTAACCCTAAACCTATACTTCACCCTAACGCTCACCCTTACCCTAACCCTCACTCTCACCCTAACCCTCACCCTAACCGTTACCCTCACCCTAACCCTTACCCTAACCCTACACCTAACCCTCACACTAACCTAAGCCTAAGCCTCAGCCTAAAACTTATGCTAACCCTAAATCTAACCCTAAGCTTCACCATACCCCTAAACCTAGCCCTAACCCTAACCCTCACACTAAACCTAAACCTAACCCTCAGCCTAACCCTCATCCTAACTCTAAACCTAACCCTAATCCTAACTTCACCCTCACCCTCACCCTAACTCTAAACCTAAACCTAAACCTAACACTCACCCTCATCCTCACCTTAACCTAAAACTATCCCTACACCTCACACTAACCCTAACCATCACCCTATATCTCACCCTCACCCTAACCCTAAACCTAACACTCACCCTAACCCTAACGCTAACCCTAACCCTCACCCTCACACTAAACCAAAGCATAACCCTTACCCTGACCATAACCTTAACCCTCAGCCTAAACCTAATCCTCACCATAACCCTAACCCTCACCCACACACTAACCCACACCCTCACCCTCACCCTCACCCTCAACAAAACACTTACCCTCACCCTCACCTTAACCTAACACTATTCCTAACCCTCATCATAACCCTAACCCTCACCCTATATGTCACCCTCATCCTAACCCTAACCCTAACCCTCACTCTAACCCTCACCCTAAACTTAACACTAATCCTAACCCTCATCCTCACACTAAACCTCACCTTAACCCTTTCCCTCACCATAAACTTTACCCTAAGCCTAAACCTAATCCTCACCCTAACCCTAACCCTCACCCACACACTAACCCTCACCCTCACCCGAACCCTCACACTCACCTAAACCTCACCCTAACCCTAACATTACCCCTCTACCTAACCATCACCCTAACCATAACACTAACACTAACCCTCAACCTAACCCTAACCCTAACGCTAAAACTCAAACTCACCTAAACCTAAGGTTAACCCTAACATTACCCTTTTACCTAACCATCACCCTAACCATAACACTAACCCTAACCCTCACACTCACCTAAACCTCCCCCTAAACCTTATATTACCCCTCTTTCTAACCATCACCCTAATCCCACACTAACACTAACCCTCACCCTAACCTTAACACTATTCCTAAACCTAGCCCTCACCCTCAAACTAGACCTATCCCTAACTCTAACATTAACCCACACCCTAACCCTAACCCTAAACCTTAACCCTCAACCTAACCCTAAACCTAACCCTAACCGGCACACATACCTAAACCTGACCCTAACCCTAACATTACCACTCTCCCTAACCATAACCCTAACGCTAACCCTAACCCTAACCCTCAACCTAACCCTAATCCTACCCCTCACCCTCACCCTCAAACTAACCATAAACCTAATGCTAACCGTCACCCTAACCCTAACCCTCTACCTAAACATAAACTCAGCTTAACATTCACTCTCACCCGAATCCTCACCCTAACCCTAACACTTACCTAACCGAAAACCTCACCCTCAACCTCACCCTCAGCCTAGCCCTCAGCCAAACCCTAACCCTAACCCTCACCCTGAACCTCCCCTTCAACCTCAGCATTACCCTAACCCTAACCCTAATCCTAACCCTAACCTTCAATCCCACGCTCACCCTAACCCTAAACCTATCCCTAACGCTAAACCTCACCCTCAACCTAACCCTAAAATTAACTCTAACAATAACCTTAACCCTAACCCTAACCCAATCCCTAACCCTAAAAATCACCCTAACCCTCACCCTAACCCTCACCCAAACACTTACCCTCACCCTAACCCTAACCCTAACCCTAACTTCACACTAAACCTAAGCCTCACCCTAACTCTAACCCTAAACAGAACCCTAATCCTAAACCTAACCCTCACACTCACCCTCACCCTAACCCTCACACTCACCCTCATCCTAACCCTCACCCTAAACATCACCCTAACCGTAACCCTCACCCTAACCCTAAACCTTACCCTCAAACTAACCCTCACCCTAAACCTAACGATAAACCTAATCCTCACCCTCAGTCTCACCCTCAACCTAACCCTTATCCTCACACTAACCCTAAACCTAACCCTAACCCTAACCCTCACACTAACCCTAAACCTCACCTTAACCCTAACCCTACACATCACACTACCCCTCACCCTAACCCTAAACCTAACCCTCACCCTCACTTTCACCCTCACCCACAGCCTAACCCTAAAATTAAGACTAACCCTAACACTAACCCTCAAACTAATCCTCCACCTAACCTTGACAAAAACACTCACCCTCACCCTAACTCTAACCCTAACCCTAACTCTCACCCTAACCCTCACCCTGACCCTCACCCTAAACCTAACCCTAACCCTCAGCCTAACACTTACACTCACCCTAAACCTAACCCTCACCCTCACCGTAACCCTTATCATACCCCTAACCCCCACCTCACCCTCACACTTACCATAACCCTCATCCTAACCATAACCCCAAACCTAATGCTAACCCTAAACCGCACTCTCACCCTAACCCTCAACCTAACACTTACCCTCACCCTAACCATCACCCTAATCCTCACACTAAACCTAACCCTCACGCTAACCCTAACCCTACCCCTCAGCCTAACCCTCACCTTAAACCTAACCCTAAACCTAACCCTAACCCTATCACTAAACTTAACCCTAACCCTCACCGTCACCCTAACCGTGATGCTAACCCTAACCTTTACCCTCACCCTAACGCTAACCCTAACCCTTACCCTCACTCTAACTGTAACCCTCACCCACACCCTAACCCTCACCCTAACACTTACCCACACCCTAACCCTCACCCGAAACCTAAACCTAAACCTAACCTTCACCCTAACCCTAACCCTAACCATAACACTTACCCTCAACCTCTCCCAAACCCTCACCCTCAATTTTACCCTCAACCTAACCCAAACCCTAACCCTAAACCTAACACTCACACTAACCCTAACCCTTACCCTCAGCCTAACATTTATACTAACCATAAACCTAATCCTAACACTCAACCTAACCCTAACACTAAACCTAAACCTCACCCTCAACCTCCCCTTGCCCCTCAGCCTTACCCTAACCCTAACCCTAATCCTAACCCTATCCCTCAACCCCACCCTCAACCTATACCTAATCCTAACCCTAATGCTAACCCTCACCCTCACCCTAACCCTAACCCTAACAATAACCCTCATCCTAACACTAACCCTAACCCTAAAACTCACCCTAACCCTAATCCTAACCCTAACCCTCACCCTCACCATCACCTTCATTCTAACACTCACCCTCATCCTGACCCTCACCATCACACTAACCCCCACACTAACCCTAACCCTCACCCTAACCCTAACCTTCACCCTCACTTTCACCCTCACCCTCAACCTAACCATAAACCAAAACCTAATCCTAACCCTAACCCTCACCCTCATCATAACCCTAAAGATAACCCTCACCCTCACCCTCACCCTCACACTCACCCCCACCCTCAACCTAACCCTCACCCTCACCCTTACCCTCACACTAACCTCAATCTCACCCTAAACATCACCCTAACCCTAACCCTCACCCTAACCCTAACGCTAACCATAACCCTCACGCTCAACCTAACCCTCACCCAAAACCTTATCCTCACACTAACCCTAACCCTAACCCTATCCCAACATCTCACCCTAACTCTCACCCTAACCATAAACCCTCAAACACACCCTAACCCTCACACGAACCCTCACCCTCACTTGAACACTCACCCTCATCATAACACTCACCCTCACAATAAACTTCAAACTAACCCTAACTCTCACACTAACACTAACCCTAAACCTCACCCTAACCCTAACTCTCAACTTAACCTTAACCCTCACACTCACCCTAACCCTAATCCTCATCCTATACCTAACCCTCACCCTAAACCTAACCCTCACACTCTCCCTAACCCTAACCCTCATCCTAACCCTAACCCTCACCCTCAACCTCACCCTAACCGTAACCCTATTCCTCATCCTAATCCTAACCCTAAACCTAATGCTAACCCTAACCCTCACACTAAACCTAAACCTCACCCTAACCGTAACCCTAAACCTCAGTCTAACCCGCCCCCTACACCTAACCCTAACCCTAATCCTCACCCTATACCTAACCTTAACCATAAACCTCACCCTAACCCTCACCCTCACCCTAACCCTAATGCTAACCCTATCCCTTACCCTCACCATAACACTCACCTTAACCCTAAACCTCACCCTAACCCTGACCCTCATCCTCATTCTAACACTCACCCTAACACTTACCGACACACTAAGCCTCACGCTAACCCTAAAACTAAACCTAAACTTCACGCTAACCCTCACCCTAAACCTAACCATAACCCTAAACCTAACCCTCACCCTAACCCTCACCCTAACCCTAACCCTCACCCTCTCCCTAAACCGCACCCTAAGCTTTACCCTCAACCTAACCCAAAACCTAACCCTAAACCTAACACTCACACTAACCCTAACCCTTACCCTCAGCCTAACCCTTATACTAAACCTAAACCTAACCCTAACCCTCACCCTAAACCTAACCATAAACCTAACCCTCACCTTCAACCTCCCTTTCCCCCTCAGCCTTACCGTAACCCTAACCCAAATCCTAACCCTAACCCTCAACCCCACTCTCACCCTAACCCTAACGCTAAACCTCAGCATCACACTCAACCTCTCCCTCACCCTAACCATAACAATAACCCTAACCCTAACACTAACCCTAACCCTAAAACTCAACCTAATCCTAATCCTAACCCTAACCCTCACCTAAACCTCATTCTAACACTCACCGTCACCCTGAACCTCAACATCACACTAACCCTCACACTAACCTGAACCCTCATCCTAACCCTAACCCTCAGCCCCACCATAACCCTAACTATAACCCTCACTCTCACCCTCACCCTCACTGGCACCCTCACCCTCACTCTCACCCTAACCCTTACCCTCACACCAACCCTAACTTATCCCTATCCCAACACCTCAACCTAACTCTCACCGTAACCCTAACCCTCAACCACACCCTAGCTCTCACCCTCAACAGAACCCTCATCCTGAACCGAACACTCACCCTCACCCTCACAATAAACATCACCCTAACCCTAACTCTCACCTTAACCCTAACCCTAAACCTCACCCTAACCCTAATCCTCAACCTAACCCTAACCCTCATACTCAACCTAACCATAACACTCATCCTAATCCTAACCCTCACCCTAAAACTAACTCTCAACCTCACCCTAACCCTCACCCTCACCCTCACACTAACCTTAACCCTGAACCTAACTTTATCCCTAACCCTAACCTTCACCCTCACCCTGACCTTCACCTCAGCCTAACCCTAACACTAACTCTATTCCTAATCCTAACTCTCACCCTCACCCTCACCCTAACATTCAACCTAACCCTAAACTTCACCCTAACCCTAAACCTAACCATCACACTAAACCTAACATCATCTTAAAACTCAGCCTCACCCTAATCCTTATCCTAACCCTAACACTTACATAACCGAAACACCCTCACCCTCATCCAAACCCTCACACTCACCCTCGCGCTCACCCTAACCCTAAACCTAACCCTAATGCTGAACCTCACCCTAACCCTCACCCTAACTGAAACTCTAACCTTAACAATAACCCTAAAACTAACCCAAACCCTAAAATTAACCCTAACCCTAATCCTAACCCTAAACCTCACCCTCACCCTCACCCTCATCTCCCTGACTCGCACCATAACACTAACACTCACACTAATCGTAACCCTCACCCTAACCCTAACCCTAAACCTAAACCTCACCATCACCCTCACCCTAACACTAACCCTAACCCTTAACCTCACCCTAATCCTAAACCTCACCCTCAACCTAAACCTCACCCTAATCCTTACCCTCACCCTAAGCTGCAAACTAACCCTAACCCTAAACCTACGGCTCACCCTAACCCTCACCCTGACCATAACCCTAACCCTAACCCTCACCCTAACCTTAACCCTCACCCTCACACTAACCCTCACCCTTACCCTTATCCTAACACTAACCCTAATCCTAACCCTCTCCCTGTCCTTCACACTAACACTAATCCTCACCCTATCCCTAACCCTAACCCTAACCCTCACCCTAGCCCTTACACTTACCCTAATCCTATAACTCACCCTCACCTTTAACCTCACCCTAACCCTAACCCTAACCCTCACTGCAAACGTAACCATAACCACAACACTAAAAATAATCCTAACCCTAACCCTAACACTCAACCTCACCCTATCCCTTATCCTAACCCTAACCCTCACACTAACCCTAACCCTAACCCTCACCATAACCCTAACCCTCATTCTAACCCTAACCCTCACCCTAACCCTAACCCTAACCCTCACCATAACCCTAACACTCATCCTAACCCTCACCCTAATCCTAACCCTAACCCTAAAACTCACCCTAACACTAACCCTAACCCTCACCCTCACCCTAGCCCTCACCTTAACCCTAACCCTAACCCAAACCCTCACCCTAACCCTTACCCTCACCCTAACCCTAAAACTCACCCTCACCCTTAACCTCACCCTAACCCTTACCCTCAACCTAACTTGCAAACTAAACTTAACCCTAAACCTACTGCTCACCCTAACCCTCACCCTCACCATAACCCCAACCCTAAATCTAACACGCAACCTAACCATAAACCTCACCCTCACCGTAACCCTCACCCTAACCCTTACCCTCATATTAACGCAATCCCTAACCCTAATTCTCAACAGAACACTCACCCTCACCCTAACCTTTACCCTCACACTAATCATCACCCAACCCTAACCCTAACCATAACCCTAACCCTAACTCTCACCCTCACCCTCACCCTCACCCTCACCCTAACCCTAACCTTCATCCTAACACTAACCTTCACCCTCACCCTCACCCTAAACCTAACCCTAACGACAACCCACACCCTCACCCTAAACCTAACCCTAACCCTTACCTGAATGAAAAAATCACCCTCACCCGAATCCTCACCCTCACCTTAACCCTAACTCTAAACCTAACGCTAACACTCATCTTAACCCTAACTCTGAACTTAATGCTAACCCTAAACTTCACACTCACCGTAACCTTCACCCTAACCCTTACAGTCACGCTAACCCTAATCCTAAACCTCACAATAAACCTAACACTCACCCTAAACCTAAACCTTCCCCTCAGCCTAACGCTCACCACAAACCTAACCCTAACCCTAATCCTCACCCTATCATTAACCTTAAGGAAAAAACTCACCCTAAACCTAATGCTAACCATAACCCTCACCCTGACCCTAACACTCACGCTAACCCTTACCCTCACCCTAAACCTAAAACTCACCCTCAACACAACCCTCACCCTAAAACTTACCCACACCCTCACCCTCACCCTGAACCTAACCCAAAACTTCACCCTAAAACTTCACCACAACGCTCACCCTAATCCTAACCCTCACCCTCACCCTAAACCTCACCGTAACCTTACCTTCACCGTAACACTTAACCTATCCCTAAACCTAACGCTCAAACTAACCCTAACCCTAACCTTCAGCCTAAACCTTATGATAATCCTAAGTCTATTCCTAACCCTAACCCTAACCTCACAATAACCCTAACCCTAACCCTCAGCCTAACCCTCATCCTAACCCTAACCCTAACACTAATCCTAACCCTCATCTTCACCCTCACCCTAACTCTAAACGTAAACCTAAACCTAACACTGACCCTCACACTCACCCTAACCTAACATTATCCCTAACCCTCACCCTAAGCCTAACCCTCACCCTATAACTCAACCTCAACCTAACCCTAAACCTAACCTTAACCCTCACCCTAACCCTCACCCTAACCTTAACACTAACCCTAATCCTCACCCTCACCCTATCCCTCACCCTCACCCTAAACATCACCGTAACACTAACCCTCACCCTAACCTGAATCCTAACACTAACCTGAACCCTAACACTCACCCTAACACTCACCCTAAACCTAACGATAACCCTTAACCTCACCCTCAACCTAACCCTCAACCTAACCCTTATCCTCACACTAACCCTAACCCTACCCCTCACACTAACCCTAAACCTCACCCTAACCCTAACCCTACCCCTCACTCTACCCCTCACCCTAATCCTAACCCTAACCCTAAACCTCACTTTCACCCTCACCCTCAGCCTAACCCTAACCCTAACACTTACCTAACCCTAACCCTAAACTTAATCCTCCACCTAACCCTGACCATAACCCTCACCCTCACCCTAAAACTAACCCTAACCCTAACCCTAAACCTAAACCTCACCCTAACCCTAATCCTCAACCTAACCCTAACCCTCATCCTGACCCTCACACTAAACCTAACCATAACTCTAACCCTCACCCTAACACTTACCCTGACACTAACCTTAACCCTAAACCTAACCCGAACCTCACCCTAACCCTAACCCTCATCCTAAACCTAAGCCTCACCCTCACTCTAACCCTAACCCTCATCCTAACCTTAAACCTAAACCTAATGCTAATCCTAAACCTCACCCTCACCCTAAACCTCACCCTAACCTTCACCCTCACCCTAACACTAACCCTAACCCTCACACTAAACCTAAACCTCACCCTAACCCTAACCCTAATCCTCACACTAAACCTAACCCTCACACTAAATCTAACCCTAACACTCAGCATAACCCTCACCCTATGCCTAATCCTAACACTAATCCTCACCCTATCCCTAAACTTAACCCTAACCCTCACCCTAAGCCTCAACCTCACCCTAACCCTAATTCTAACACTAACCCTCCTCCTCCTCCTAACCCTCACCCTCACCGTAAACCTCACTCTGACAGTTACCCACACCATAACCCTCACCCTAACCCTAAACCTAAACCTAACCTTCACCATAACCCTCACGCTAACCCTAAATATAACCCTACCTCTAAACCTCACCCGAACCCTCACTGTAACCCTAACCCTCACCCTCTCCCTAACCCTCAACCTAACCTTTACCCTCAACCTAACCCAAACCCTAACCCTAAACCTAACTCTCACACTAACCCTAACCCTTACACTCAGCCTAACCCTTATACTAACCCTAAACCTAACACTAACCCTCACCCTGAACCAAACCCTAACCCTAAACCTCACACTCAACCTCCCCTTCCCCCTCAACCTTACCCTAAACCTAAACCTATTCCTAACCCTAATGCTAACCCTCACCCTCACCCTCACCTAACCCTAACACTAACAATAACCCTAACCCTAACCCTAACCCCCACCCTCACTTTCACCTTCACCCTCAGCCCAATCCTAATCCTAACCCTAACCCTAAACCTCACCCTCACCCTAAACCTAACCCTAAACCTCACCCTCACCCTCACCCGCACCCACAAACTCACCCTAACCCTCACCTTCACCCTCACCCTCACCCTAACCCTCACCCTCAACCTAAACATCATGCTAACTCAAACCCTCACACTAACCCTAATCCTAACCCTCAACCTAACCCTAAACCTCATCCTAACCCTCACCCTACCCCTAACGCTAACCCTAACCCTCACCCTCACACTAACCCACACCCTAAATCTTAACCTCACACTAACCTTAACCCTAACCCTAAACTTCACACTAACCCTAACCCTCACCCTAACCCTATCCCTTCACCTCACCCTGACTCTCATCCTAAACCTAACCCTCAACCACACCCTAATCCTCACCCTCACCCTCACCCTCACCCTCACCCTCACCCGAACACTAACCCTCACCCTAACACTCACAGTCACAATAAACATCACCCTAACCCTAACTCTCACTCTAGCCATAATCCTAAACCTCACCCTAACCCTAACCCTCAAGCTAAACCTACCCCTCACCCTCACCCTCACACTAAACCTAAACCTAATGCGAACCTTCACCCTAACCCTAATCCTCCTCCACACCCTAACCTGAAATCTCACCTGAACCCCACCCACCCCCAAACTCTCATCCTCAACCTAAACCTCACCCTCACCCTAAACATCACCCAAACCCAAACCCTCACCCTAACCCTAACCCTAACCCTACCGCTCACCCTAACCCTACCCCTCACCCTAACCCTTACCCTCACCATAACCCTAACCATAACTATAACCATAACCCTCACACTAACCTTAAACCTCACCCTAACTACAAACCTAACCCTAACCTTCACCCTCACCCTGATCTTCACCTCAGCCTAAACCTAAACCTAACCCTCAACCTAACCCTACCCCTCACCCTCACACTCACACTAGACCTAAAACTAATGATAGCCCTCACCCTAACCCTAATCCTCAACCCACACCCTAAACCGAAAACTCACCTGAACCCACAACCACAACCAAACTCTCATACTCACCCTAAACCTCACCCTCACCCTAAACATCAACCAAACCCTAACCCTTACACTAACCCTAAATCTAAACCTAACCCTCACACTAACCCTAACCCTAAACCTAATCCTAACCCTCACCGTCACCCTCAACCTAACTCTATACCTAAACCTAAACCTAACACTCACCCTAACCCTAACCTAACACTATTCATAACCCTCACCCTCACCCTAAACCTCACCCTATACCTCATCCTCAACCAAACCCTAACCCTAACCCTAACCCTCAACCTAACCCTAACCCTCACACTCACCCTAAACCTCACCCTAACCCTAATATTACTCCGCTCCCTAACCATCACCCTAACCCTAACCATAACCCTAACCCTCAACTTAACCTTAACCCTACCCCTCACCCTCACCGTCAAACTAACCCTAAACATAATGCTAACCCTCACCCTAAACCTAATCATCACCCACACCCTAACCGGAACCATCACCCGAACCCTCACCCTCATCCAAACCCTCATCCCCACCCTAACCCTCACCCTCACCCTAAACATCACCCAAATCCTAACCCTCACCCTAACCCTGATTCTAACCCTAACCCTCACCCTAACACTTACCCTCATCCTAACCCTAACCCTAACCTTCACCCTCACCCTGACCCTCACCCTCAGCCTAACCCTAACCCTAACCCTATTCCTAATCCTAACTCTCAAACTCACACTTACCCTAAACCTAACCCTAACACTCACCCTCATCCTCACCGTAACCCTATCCCTAACCCTCACCCTCACCCTAACTCTAATGCTAACCCTAACCCTCACTTTCACCCTATCCCTCAACCTAACCCTTACCCTTACCCTAATCCTAACCCTCACCCTCAACCTAAAGCTCACCCTAAGCCTTATCCTCAGAATAACCCGCAAACTAACCCTAACCCTAAACCTAGCGCTCACCCTAACCCTCACCGTAACCCTAACCCTAACCCTAACCCTCACCCTTATCCTAACCCTCACCATCACCCTAACCATCACCCTCACCCTAACCCTCACCCTAACCCTAACCCAAACCCTCACCCTAAACCTAACCTAAGCATAACCCCCACCCTCATCCTAATCCTCACCCTAACACTTACCTAACCGAAACCCTCACCCTCACCCTGACTCTAAACCTCACCCAAACCCTCACCCTCAACCTCCCCTTCCCCCTCAGCATTATACTAACCTTAACTCTAATCCAATACCTAACCTTCAATCCCACCCTCACGCTAAACCTAACCCTAACGCTAATCCACACGATCACCCTCACCCTAACACTAACTCTCACCCTAACCCAAACCCTAACCCAAACCCTAACCCAAACCCTAACCCTAACTCTCACCATAACCCTCACCCTAACCCTAACGATAACCTAACCTAACCTCAACCTAACCCTAACCCTAACCCTCACATTACCCCTCACCCTAACCCTAATCCTAACCCTCACACTCACTTTCACCCTCACCCTCAGCCTAACCCTAACCCTAACACTTACCCTAACCGTAACCCTCACCGTAATCCTCCACTTAACCCTGACCATAACCCTCACTCTAACCCTAACACTAACCCTTACCCTAACTCTCACCCTAACCCTAACCCTAAACCTCACCCTAACGCTAACCCTCAAACTAACCCTAACCCTCACCCTGACCCTCACACTAAACCTAACCATAACCCTAACCCTCACCCTAACACTTACCCTGACCCTAACCCTCACACTACACCTAGCCGAACCCGAACCCTAACCCTAACAATAATCCTAAACCTAAGCCTCACCCTCACCCTCACCCTCACCATAACCCTAACCCTCATCCTAAGTTTAAACCTAAACCTAATTCTAACCCTAAACCTCACCCTCACCCTAAACCTCACCCTAAAATTTACCTTCACCCTAACCCTAACACTAAACCTAAACCTCACCCTAACCCTAAACCTAACCAACACACTAAACCTAACCCTCACCCTACCCCTTACCCTAACCCTCACACTAAACCTAACCCTCACCCAAACTCTAATGTTACCCCTCACCCTAACCCTCACCCTCAAACTAACCCTAACCCTAATCCTCACCCTATCCTTAATCTTGACCCAAAATTCACCGTAACCCTCACCCTTACCCTCACCCTAATGCTAACCCTAACCCTCAGCCTCACCCTAAACCTCACCTTAACACTTACCCTCACCCTAACCCTAACCCTCACCCTCACCCTAAACCTCACCCTAATACTTACCCCAAACCTAAACCTCACCCAAACCCTAAACCTAAACCTAACCTTGATGCTAACACTCACCCTCAACCTAAACTTCACCCTAACACTTACCCACACAATTACCCTCACCCTAACCCTAAACCTAAACTTAAACTTGACCCTAACCCTCACCCTAACCCTAAAACTCACCCTCACCCTAACTCTCACCCTAACATTGACCCTCACCCTAACCCTTAGCCTACCCCTAAACCTAACGCTCACGCTAACCCTAACCCTAACCCTCAGCCTTACCCTTATCCTAACCCTAAACGTAGCCTTAAACCTCACCCTAACCTAATCCTAACCTTCAGCCTAACCCTCATCCTAACCCTAACCCTAATCCTAACCCTCACCCTCACCATAACTGTAACCCTAAACCTAACCCTAACACTCACCCTCACAGTTACCCTAACCCTAACACTGACCCTAAGGCTCAACATAACCTTAACCCTCACCCTAATCCTAAACCTAACCTTCACCCTCAAACTCACCCTAACTCTAACCCAAAACCTAACCCTAACCCTCACCCAGACCCTCAACCTAACCCTCACCCTCACTCTAAACCTCACCCTAAACCTAACCCTACCCCTCTCCCTACCACTTACCCTAATCCTAATGCTTACCCTAACCCTCAACCTAACCCTAAACCTACCCCTAACGCTATCCCTCACCCTAAACCTAATGCTCACCCACACCCTAACAATCACCCGAACCCAAACCCTCATACTCACCCTAACCCTCACCCTCACTCTAAACATCACCCAAACCCTAACCCTCACCCTAACCCTAACACAAACCCTAATCCAAACGCTCACACTCACCCTAACCCTCAGCCTAACCCTTTCCCTTACCCTAACCATAAACCTCACACTAACCGTAACCCTCACTCTAACCCTAACCCTAACGCTGACCCTAACCTTCCCCCTCACCCTGACCCTCACCCTAATCCTATTCCTAATCCTAACACTCACCCTCACCCTAAACCTAACCCTAACCCTAACCCTAACCATCACCATCACACTCTCCCTCAACCTAACCCTCACCCTCACCCTAAACATCACCCTAACCCTAATCCTCACCTTCAACCTAACCCTAACCCTCACTCTGAACCTAACCTCAGCTTAATCCTCACCCTCGCCCTAATCCTCACCCTAACCGTAACTTTTACCTAACAGAAACTCTCACCCTCACACTCAGCCTAACCCTCACCCTCACCCAAGCCCTCACCCTAACCCTAACCTTAACCCTCACCCTCACCCTCAACCTCCCCTTCTCTCTCAGGCTTACTCTAACCCTAATAATAACTCTAACCCTAACCCTAACCCTAAAACTCATCCTAACCCTAATCCTAACCCTAACCCTCAACCTCGCCCTCACCCTCATTCTAAACCTCACCCTCATGCTGAACCTCACCATCACACTAACGCTCACACTAACCCTAACCCTCACCCTAGCCTTAACCCTAACCCTCACCCTCATTTCCCCCGTCACACTCAGCCTAACCCTAACTCTAACCCTAATCCTAAACTAACCTCACCCGCACCCTCACACTAACCCTCACCCTCAAACTCCCCTTCCCCCTAACACTAACCCTCAACCTCACCTTAAGCATCACCTCAACCCTAACCCTCACACTGAACCTAACCCTAACGCTCACCCTAACCCTCACCCTCAAACTAACCCTCACCCTAAACAGTATCCTCACACTAAACCTAACCCTAACCCTAACCTTCACACTAATCCTAACCCTCTACCTAACCATATCCCTCCACCTCAACCTAAATCTCACCCTAACACTAACCCTAACACTCACCCTAACCCTAAATCTAAACCTAACCCTCACCCTCACCCTAACTCTCACCATCACGCTAATGCTCACCTGAACCCTAACCCTCACCCTAAACCTAAACCTCAAACTAAACCTAACCCTCACCCTGACCCTCACCTTAAATCTAACCGTAACCCTAAGCCTCACCCTCACCTTACTTTAACCATAACCCTCACCCTAAACCTAACCCGCACCCTAACACTAACCCTCACAATAACCCTAGCCCTCACCCTCACCCTCACCCTCACCCTCAACCTAACCCTAACACTAATCCTAAACCTAAACCTAAATCTAAACTTCACATTAAACCTAAACCTTACACTAACCCTAATCCTCACACTATCCCTAACCTTAACCCTAACCCTCACCCTAACCCTCACCCTAACCCTAACCCTAATGCTAATCTTAACCATCACCCTCACCCTAACCCTCAACCTTACCCTTAACCTCACTATAACCCTTACCCTCACCCTAAGCCTAACCCTCACCCTCACCCTAACCCTCACCCTAACACTTACCCACACCCTCACCCTCACCCTCACCCTCACCCTAACCCTAGCCCTCACCCTAACCCTAACCCTCACCCTAACCCTAACCCTCACTCTTACAGTCACCCTCACCCTCAGCCTAACCCTAATCCTTACCCTATAACCCTCACCCTCACCCTAACTCTAACCCTAACCCTAACCCTCACCCTAACACTAAAACTCACCCTATATCTCACCCTCACCCTAACCCTAAACCAAAACCTAACCCTCAACCTAAACTTCACCCTAACCCTAACACTAACCATAACCCTCATCCTCACAATAAACCTCACACTATACCTTACCCTCACCATATCCCTAACCATAACCCTAATCCTCAACCACACCTAACCTTCACCCTCACCTGAACCTTCACCCTCACCCTCACCCTAACCCTCATCCGCACCCTAAACATCACCCTAAGACTAACACTCACCCTCACGCTAATCCTCACCATAACCCTAACCCTGACCGAAAAGAAACCCTCAACCTAACCCTCACACTAACCCTCACCCTGACCCTAGCCCTCACCCAAACACTAACCCTAACCCGAACCCTAATCCTCACATTCACCCTAACCCTCACGCTAACGGTTACCCTCACCCTCACCCTAACCCTAACCCTAATCATAACCCTCACACTAGCCGTAACCCTCACCCTAAACATAACCCTAAACCTAACCCTAACATTCACCCTCACACTGACCCTCACACTCACCGTAATCCTAAACCTATTCCTAATCCTAACCCTCACAATAACCCTCAACCTAAACCTAACCCTAACACTAACCCTCACCCTCACCCTCACCCTCACCGAACACAAACCCTCATTCTAACCCTAAGCTCAGCTTAACCCTCACCCTCAACCTAATCCTCACCCTAACCCTAACCCAAACATAAATGTAACCCTCACCCTCACACTAACCCTCATCCTCACCTTAGAACTTACCCTAACCCTAACCATAACACTTACCCACACCCTAACCCTCACCCTCATCCTCGCTCTAACCCTAATCCTAACCCTAAACCTAACCCTAATGCTCACACTACCCCTCTCCCTAACCCAAACTGTAACTCTAACCCTCACCCTCATCCTAACCCTCACGCTCAGCCGAATACTCACCCTCAACCGAAACCATACTCTCACAATAAACATCACCCTAACCCTAACCCTCAACCTACCTCTAACCCTAACCCCCAACCTAACCCTAACCCTCACCCTAACCCTTACACACAACATAATCCTATCCCTCCCTCACAAACTTACCATCACCCAAACCCTTACTCGCACCCTAAACCTCACCCTAACCCGCAACCTAACGCTCACCTTAACCCTAACCCTCAACCTTGCCCTAACCCTCACCCTAACCTTTACCCTCACCTCACCCTAACCCTCACCCTAACCTTTACACTGACCCTAACCCTAACCCTAAACCTAACCCTCAAACTAACCCTAAACCTAACCCTCAACCTAACCCTTATCATATCCCTAAACCTAACCCTAACCCTCACCCAAACCCTAAACCTAACCCTCACACTAACCCTAAACCTAACCCTCAGCCTAATGCTCATCCTAACCCTAACCGTAACCCTAACCCTCACCCTAACCGTAACCCTACCCATAAAACTCACCCTATCCCTAACCCTCCCACTCACACTCAGGCTAACTCTAATACTAACCCTAACCCTCACCCTCACCCTAACTCTAACCCTAAACTTAATCCTAAACCTCACCCTCACCCTCACCCTAACCCTAAACCTATCCCTAACCCTCACTCTAAGCCTAACCCAAACCCTATACCTCACCCTCACCCTAACCCTAACCCTAGCCCTCACACTGAAACTCACCCTAACTTTACCCTCACCATAAACCTAACTATAACCCTAGTCCTCACGCTAAACCTAAGCCTCATCCACCCCCTTAAACTCACCCTAACCCTAAACCTAACCCTATTCCTAAACCTAAGCCTCACACTTAAACTCACCCTAACCCTACACCTAACCATTACCCTCACACACACCCTCACCCTAACCCTCACCGTCACCCTAACCCTCACCATAAACCTAACGCTACCCTTCACTCTAACCCTCACACTAACCCTAACCCTAATCCAAACCCTCAACCTAACCCTAACGATAACCCTAACCCTCACCCTCACACTAACCCTTAACCTAACACTAACACTCAACCTAACCCTAATCCTCACCCACACCCTAACCCTCACCCTCACCTTAACCCTCACCCTCACGCTAAACATCACCCAAACCCTAACCATCACCCTAACCCTAGCTCTAACCCTCACCCTAACCCTAACCCAAAACCTAATCCTCAATCTCACCCTATTCCTCCCCATAAGCCTAACCCTTGGCTAAAAGAAACCCTCAACCTTAAACTCACACTAACCCTCATCCTCACCCTCACCCTCACCGAACACAAACCCTCACCCTAACCCTAACCTCAGCTAAACCTTCACCCTCAACCTAATCCTCACCCTAAACCTAACCCAAAAATAATCTTAACCCTCACCCGCACACTAACCCTCACCCTCACCCTAGCCCTCACCCTAATCCTAACCCTAACCCTAACCTTCAACCTCACCCTAAACCTCACTCTAACACTTTCCCTCACCCTAACCCTAACCCTATCCCTAACCATAACTCTCACATTAACCATAACCCTCAGCCTAACCCTAACCTTAACACTAACCTTAAACCTAACCCTCAGCCTCACCCTCACCCGAACCTTCAGCCTAACCCTAACCTTAACCCTATTCCCAATCCTAACCATCACCTTCACCCTTACCCTAACGCTCACCCTCACCCTAACCTTCACCCTCACCCTAAACATCACCCTAACCATAAACCTCACTCTAACCCTAACTCTAACCCTTACAATAACCCTAACCTCATCTTAACCCTAACCCTGATGTAAACGATACCCTCACCCTCACACTAACCCTCACCCTCACCCTAGCCCTCACCCTCACCCTAACCGTAACTCTAACCCTCAATCTCACCCTCACCCTCACCCTCAACCTCAGCCTAAAGCTAACCCTAACACTAACCCTAACCCTAACTCTCACACTAAACATAACCCTAAATCTCAGCCTAAACCTTATCCTAACCCTAAACCTAAAACTAACCTTCACCCTAACCAAACCCTAACCCTAAACCTAACCCTAACCCTAACCCTAAACCTCACCTAAAACCTAACCCTAAACCTAACCCTCACCCTAACCCTAAAACTCACCTTCAACCTCACCCTGACCCTCAGCCTAAACTTAGTGCTAACCCTAATCCTAACCCTCACCCTCAACCTAACTCTAAGCCTATACCAAACTCTCCCCTTCCCCCTCACCCTCACTCTAACCATCACTCTAACCCTAACGCTCACCCTCAACCTCCCCCTCCCCCTCAGCCTAACCCTAGTCCTTAAACTAATCCTAACCCTCAACCTACCCCTGACCCTAACCCTAACCCTAACCCTAACCTTCACCCTAACCCTCACCCTCACCATAGTCCACACCCTAATCCTAACCCTAAACCTATCCTTCACACTAACCCTAACCCTAACCCTCTGCCTAAACCTTATCCTAACCCTAAACCTAAAACTAACGTTCACCCTAACCAAAACCTAACCCTAACCCTAACCTAACCCTAACCCTCAGACTAACCCTAACCCTAAGCCTCAGCCTAAAGCTCATCCTAACCCTAACCCTAACCCTAACTCTAAAACTCAACATAACCCTCAGACTAACCCTAACCCTAACACTAACCCTAAACCTGACCCTCAATTTAAGCCTCCCCATAACTCTAACTCTAATCCTAAACCTCACCCTCACCTGAACCCTAATCCTAACACTAACCCTAAACCTCACCCTGTCACCCTCACCCTCACCCTCACCCTAAACGTCACCCTAAACTTAATCCACACCCTAACCCTAACCCTAACCCTCACCCTAAACCTAAACTCAGCTTAACCCTAACTCTGATGTAAACGACACTCACCGTCAACCTCACCTTAATCCTCACCCTAACCCTAACCCTGACATAAACAAAACCCTCACCCTCACCTTCACACTAACCCTCACCCTCACCAAAGCCCTCACCCCCACCCTAACCCTAACACTAACCATCAACCTCAACCTCACCCTCACACTCAGCATAAACCTAACCCTACCCTAACCCTAATCCTCACCCTCACCCTCACCCGCACCCTAACCCTAACAATAACCCTAACCCTCACACTAACACTAAACCTCACCCTAACCCTCACCCTAACCCTTACCCTCACCTTCACCTAACCCTAACGTTCACACTAACCCAAACCCTCACCCTAAACCTATCCCTACCCCTCACCCTAACCCTCACGCTCACCCTAACTCTAACCCTAACCCAACCCTAACCCTAACCCTCACGCTAAGCCTAAACTTAACCCTCCCCCTCAGCCGAACCTTCACCCTCACCCTCACCCTAAACATCACCCTTACACTAACCCTCACCCTAATCGTAACCCTAACGGTCACCATAACCCTAACACTCACCTTAAACCTCAAACTCACCCTAATCCTCACCCTAACCTAACCTTAACCATTACCTAAACTAAACCCTGAACCTAACCCTCACCCTCACCGTAGCCCACACCCTAACCCTAACGCTGAACATAACCCTCACACTAACCCTAAACCTAACCCGCAGCGTCAACCTTATCCTAACCCTAAACCTATAACTAACCTTCACCCTAACCAAACACTAACTCTAAACCTAAACTTAACCCTAACCCTCACACTAACCCTAAACCTAACCCTCAGCCTAACGCTCATCCTAACCCTATCCCTAACACTAACACTAACCCTCACCCGAAACCTAACCCTCACTCTCAACCAAGCCCTAACCTTAACCCTCACCCTCAACCTCACCCCCACCTTAAGCCTAAACCTAACCCTAGTCCTAAACATAACGCTCACCCTCACCCTAAACCTAATCCTCACCCTAAACCTAAAACTCACCCTCACACTAACACTAACCCTCATCCTTACCCTAACCCTCAGCCTCACCCTCTCCCTAACCCTAACCCAAACCCTAACCCTAACCCTAAACTTCACCCTAACCCTCAACCTAACCCTAACACTAACCCTCACCCTGACCCTCACCATACGCCTAAACCTAACCATAAACCTCACCCTCACGCTAACTGTCATCCTAATCCTTACCCTCACCCTCACCTTCACCCTAATCCTAACCCTAACCCTAACCCTAACCCTCACCCGAACCCTCACTCTCACCTTCACCCTCACCCTAAATATCACCATAACCTTAACCGTCACCCTAACCCTAACCCTAACCCTCACCCTAACCGTAAACCTCACCTTAAACCTCACCCTCACCCCAATCCTCACCCGAAACCTAATCCTAAACCTTTCCTAACCAAAAATATCACCCTCACCCTAGCTCTCACCCTAAACCTAACTCTAATCTTAACCCTCACCCTCAGCCTCACCCTCAGCCTCACCCTAAACCTAAACCTAATCCTAACCATAACCCTCACCCTCACCCTCACTCTCACCCTAGCCCTAACGTGCACCCTAACCCTAACCCTAAACCTAACATACAACTTTACCCTAACCCTAACCCTAATACTAAACCTAACCCTCACCCTCACCCTAACCCTGACCATAAACCTTACCCTTAACCTCACCCTCACCCTAACCCTAACCCTAACCCTTACCTAACCGAAACCCTGAACCTCAACTTCACACTCACCCTCACCCTCAGCCTAACCCTTACCCTAACCCTAATCCTAACCCTAACTCTTACCCTCACGCTAAACCTAACTGTAGCCCTAACCCTCACCATCACCCTCCCACTCACCCTCACCCTAACCATAATCCTCACGCTCAACCTCACCCTCACTCTAACCCTCACTGTCACGCAAAACATCACCATAAACCTAACCATCACCCTAAACCTAACCCTAAGCCTAACCCTCACCCTAACCCTAACCCTAACACTAAGCCTAACCCTAACCCTTAACCTAACCCTAACCCTTACCTAACCCTAACCCTAACCCTTACCTAACCCTAACCTAACCCTATCTCTCACCCTAAACCTTATGCTAACCCTACCCTCACCCTCAACTTAATCCTCACCCTAACCCTTATCCTCACACTAACCTTAACCCTAACCCTCAGCATCACCCTCACCCTAACACTAAACCTAAAACTAACCCTCAACCTTACCCTAACCCTTACCCTTCCTTAACCTAACCTCACTCTAACCCTCAGTCTCACGCTAATCCTTACCCTAACTCTCAGCCTAAACCTAAACCAAACACTAACCCTCAACCTAACCCCAAACCTAACACTCACCCTAACCCTAATCCTTACCTTAAATCTAACCCTAATCCTAACCCTAACCCTAACCCTCATCCTCAACCTACCCTCACCTAACCCAAACCCTAACCCTAAACCTCACCCTAACCCTAACTCGAATCCTAACCCTAAATCTCACCGTCACCAACACCCTCACCCTAACCCTCAACTTCAATCTCAATTTCAACCTAACCCTCAAACTAAACCTAACTCTCACCCTAACCCTAACCCTCTCCCTAACCCTAACCCAACCCATCACCCTAAACCTCACCCTAAACCTAACCCTCACTCTAACCCTAATCCTAACCCTCACCCTCACTCTAACCTTGAAAGTCACCTTAACTTTCAACCTAAACCTAACCCTAATCCACAACCTAACCTTCACCATCACCCTCACCCTCACCTCGAACCCGAACCCGAACCCAAACCCTAACCCTCAGCCTCACCCTAACCCTCACCTTAACCCTAACCCTCAACCTAAACCTCACCCTAACCTAATCCTCACCCCAACCCTAACCTTAATCATTACCTAACTGAAACCCTCACCCTCGCACTCACCCTAACCCTCACCCTCACTGTAGCCCTCACCCTAAACCTAAAACTCACCCTAACCTTAAACCTCACCCTCACCCTAACTCTAACCAAAACCCTCACCATAAAGCTCACCCTAACCCTAATCCTAAGCTTCACCCTAACTCTAACCCTTACACTAACCCTGACCCTAACCCTAAACCTCACCCTAACCTAACCCTCAACCTCACCCTCACCCTAACCCTAACCCTAACCCTAACCCTCACCGTAACCCTAACCCTTACTGTATACCTAACCCTCACCATCAACATAACCCTAATCCTAATCCTCGCCATAACACTAACCCTCACCCTAACACTCAGCCTCACCCTAACCCTCACCCTAACTCTAACCTTCAACCTAAACCTCACCCTCAACCTAATCCTCACCCTAACCCTAACCCTAACCATTACCTAATAGAAACCCTCAACCTCACACTCACACTCACCCTAACACTCAACCTCACCATAGCCCTCACCCTAAACCTAAACTTCACCCTAAACCTAACCATAAGCCTCACCCTCACCCTCATCCTAAACCTAACCATAACCCTAACCCTAATCCTAACCCTAACCCTCACGATAACCCTCACCCTAATTCAAACCCAAAACCTAACCCTCACCCTCAATGTCACCTAACTCTAACCCTAACCCTAATCCTAATTCTAACCCTCACCCTCACCCTCACCCTAAATCTAACCCTAACCCTAATCCAGACCCTCACCCTCACACTAACCCTAATACTCACCCTATCCCGAACACTAACACTAAACCTCAACCTAACCTTCACCCTGAACCTAACCCTAATGCTAACCCAAACCCCAACCCTCACACTAACCCTCACCCTAACACTTACCCTCACCCTAACCCAAACCCTCACCCTCACAGTAACTCTCACTATAACCATTAGACTCAACCTAACCTTAACCCTAACATTAACCCTAAATCTCACCCTAACGGTCTCCCTAACACTCAACCTAACTCAACATAACCCTCACCATAACCCTTGCCCTCACCCTAACCATAACCCTAAACCTAAACCTCACACTAACCTTAACTCTAACCCTCAGCCTAACCCTCATCCTAACCCTAACCCTAACCCTAATCCTAACCCTAAGTCTCACCCTCACCCTCACCATAACCATAACCCTAACCCTCACCCTCATGCTAACCCTCACCCTTACTCTCACCTTATTACTATCCCTAACCATAAAAATAACACTAACCCTAACCCTAACCCTCACCCTCACCCTCAACCTAACCGTAACCCTAACCCTAACCCTTACCCTAAATGTCACTCTCAACCTCTACCTGAACCTGAACCTCACCCTCACCATAACCCTCACACTAACCCTAACCCTCAACCTAACCCTAACCCTAACCCTCACCCTCACCCTCACCCTCAGCCTAAGCCTTACACTAACCATAATCCTAACGATAACCCTTACAATCATCCTAAACCTAATACTAATCGTCAAACTCACACTCACCTTCACACTCACCCTAAACCTCACACTCAATCTCACCCTCACCCTAACTCTCAGCGGCACCCTAAAAATCACCCTAACCCTAACCCTCACCATAACCCTAACCCTTAGACTCACCCTAACCCTAACCCTCACCCTCAACCTCAACCTCACCCTCAGCCTAAACCTACTGCTACCCCTAATCCTAAACCTCACCCTCAACCTAACTCTAACCCTAAACCAAATTCTCCCCTTCCCCCTCACCCTCACACTAACCCTCACTCTAACCCTAACCCTCACCATCAACCTCACCCTCACCCTCAGCCTAACCCTAGTCCTTACCCTAATCCTAACCCTCAACCTACACCTGACCCTAACCCTAACCCTAACCCTAACCCTCACCCTAACCCTAAACCTAACCCTCACCCTAACCCTAAACCTAACACTCACTCTAAACCTTACCCTTACCCTAAACCTAACCCTAATCCTAAACCTAAACCTAACCCTAACATCCACCCTCACCCTCACCCTAACCCTAACCCCAACCCTCACCCTCAACCTAATCCTAACCAGAATCCGAACCCTAACCCTCACCGTCACCATCACACTAACCTTAACCCTCAAACTCAAACTCACCTTCACCCTAACACTCAAACTAACGCAAACCCTCACCCTAACCCTAAACCTCTGCCTATCCCTAACCCTACCACTCACCCTAACCCTAACCCTAAACCTAACCCTCACCCTCACCCTCACCCTCTGCCTAACACCAACCCTAACCATAATCCTAACACTAACCCTCACCCTCATACTCAACCTAACTCAAACCCGAACCCTAACAATAACCCTCACCCTAAACCTAACCCTATCCCTAACCCTCACCCTAACCCTAAACCTCATCCAAACCCTAAATCTAACACTCAACCTCACCCTAATCCTAACCCTAATCCAAACCCTATACCTCACCGTAACCCTAAAGCTAACCCTAACCCTGACCCTCACTCTAAACCTAACCGTAACCCTTACCTCACACGAACCCTCAGCCTAACCCTAACCCTAAACCTCACCCTAAACCTAACCGTTGCCCTCACCCTCACCCTCACCCTAAGTCTAATCCTAACATTAACCCTAAACCAAACCCTCACACTCAACCTCACGTTAACCCTAATACTAATCCTAACCCTAACCCTCACCCCCACCCTAAACCTCACCATAACCATAACCCTAACACTAAACAAAACCCTCACACTAACCCTAAACCCTAACTCTAACCCTCACCCTACCCCTAACAATAACCCTAACACTCATCCTCACCCTAATCCTCACCCGAACACTTACCCTTACCCTAACGCTCACCCTAAACCTAACCCTAAACCACACCCTAAACCTCACCCTAAACCTAAACCTAAACCTCACCCTAGCCCTCACCCTTAGCCTAACCCTATACCTCAGCCTCACACTAAATCTCACCCAAACCCTTAACCTCACCCTCACCCTCACCCTAACCCTAACCCTCACCCTCACACTAAATCTCAACCTAACCCTTAACCTCAGGCTAACCCTAACCCTAACCCTTACCCTAACCCTCACACTAACCCTAACCCTCACCCTCACCCTCACCCTCCACCTAACACTAAGCCTATACCTAACCCCAACCCTAACCCCAACAATAACCCTAACCCCAACCCTCACCCTAACCCATACCCTAACCCTAACCCAAACCCTCACCCTCACCCTAGCCCATACTCTATCCCTAAGCCTAAGCCTAAACCTCACCCTAACCCTCACCCTCACCCTCACCCTAAGTCTAATCCTAACCCTAAACCTAACCCTCACACTAACCCTCACCCTAACCCTAATCGTAATCCTAATCCTAAACCTAACCCTAACCCTCACCTCCACCCTAAACCTCACCATAACCCAAACCCTAACACTAAACCTTACCCTGACCCTCACCCTAACCTTAACTCTAACCCTAAACATCACCTTCACCCTAATCCTAAACTTAACCCTAACCCTAAACCTCACCCTAATCCTTAACTGCACACTAACACTTACCCTCAACCTAACAATAACCCTAACCCCAACACTAACCCTCACACTAACTTAACCTTCACCCTAAACCTAAACCTCACCCTAAACCTAAGCCTCACCCTCACCCTAACGCTAACAATAACCCTAACCCTCATCCTAAACTTAAGCCTCACCCTAACTCTAAGGCTAAACCTCACCCTCACCCTCACCCTCAACCTAAACCTAACCCTAACCCTCAGGCTAATACTAACCCTAACCCTAATGCTAACCATAACCCTCACCCTCACCCTAACCCTCACCCTAACCCTAACCCTAACCTTTAATCCTCACTCTATCCCTAACGCTAACCCTCACCCTCACCCTAGCTCTCACCCTAAACTTAATCCTAAACCTCACCCTCACCCTAACCCTAATGCTAACCCTACACTCACCCTCACACTAACCCTCACCCTAACCCTAATCCTAACCCTAACCCTCACCCTCACCCTCAACCTAAACCTAACCATAACCCTGATCCTCACCCTATGCCTAAGCCTAACCCTCACCCTCACCCTAGCCCTCACACTAACCCTAACCCTAACCCTACAACTCACCCGAACTGTAACCCTAAAACTAACCCTAACCTGCACCCTAAGCCTAACCCTAACACAAACCCTCACCGTAACACTCAGCCTAAACCTAACCCAAACTATCATCGTAACCCTAACTCTCCCCCACACCCTAACCCTTACATTCACCCTAGCCCTCACACTAACCCAACCCTAACCCTACCCCTCACCCTAAACCTAACCTTAAACCTCACCCTAAGCCTAACCATAACCCTCACCCTAACCCTAGCCCTCACACTCACCCTAACCCTAACCCTCACCATCACCCTCACCCTCACCCTAACCCTAACCCTAACACTAAACCTCGCCTTAAACTTAACCCTCACCCTAACCCTAATCCTCACCCTCAGCTGAACCCTAACCCTCACTCTAACCCTCTCCCTAACCCTAATGCTAATTCTAAACCTTACACTCAACCTAACCCTCACCCTAACCCTTACCCTCACCCTAACTCTCACTCTCAACCTAACCCTAACCTTAACCCTAAACCTAACCCTCACCCTCACCCTAACCCTTAGGCTCACCATAACCCTCACCCAAACCCTAACCCAACACTAACCCTCACACTAACCCTAATTCTCACCCTAACCCTAACTGTACCCCTCAAGCTAACCCTTATCCTAAACCTAACCCTCAACCTAACCCT
The DNA here is from genome assembly GCF_024711535.1 of Dipodomys merriami. Classification (NCBI taxonomy): domain Eukaryota; kingdom Metazoa; phylum Chordata; class Mammalia; order Rodentia; family Heteromyidae; genus Dipodomys; species Dipodomys merriami. The sequence goes on along the minus strand of NW_027204448.1, from coordinate 767,741 downwards.
AAACCTAACCATAATCCTTACCTAACACAAACCCTCACCTTCACCATAACCCTCACCATAACACTCACCCTCAACTTAGCCCTCACCCTATCTCTAACCCTAACCCTAAACCTAACTTTCACCCTAAACGTAACCCTAATCCTCACCCTCACCGTAACTCTCACTGTCAGGCTAACCCTCACGCTAACCCTAACTCTCTTCCACACCCTCACCCTCAAAATCACCCTACACATCACCCTAACCCTAACACTCACCCTAATCCTAACCCTAAACCTCACCCTAAAGGTAACCCTCACCCTAACCCTCACCCTCACCTAATCCTCACCTTAACCATAACCCTTACCAAAACGAAACCCTCACCCTCAACTTCACCTTAACCCTCACCCTCATCCTAGCCCTCACAATATCCCTAACCCTAACCCTAAACCTCACCTTGACCTTCACCCTCACCAATACTCTAACCCAAACTCTAGCCCTCAGCCTAACCCTAACCCTAACCCTCACCCTCACCCTCACCCTCAGCCTAACCCTAACTCCAATCCTAACCTTAAACCTCACCCTCACTCTAAGTCTAACCCTACCCCTAACCCTAACTCTCACCCGAACCCTAACCTCCATTGTAACCCTAACCCTGACACTAACCATAATCCTAAACCTAAACCTCACCCTGAACCTAACCCTCACCCTAATCCTTACCCTCACCCTAACACTCACTCTAACCCTAACACTAACCCTCACACTAAACCTAAACCTCACCCTAACCCCAACCCTCACCCTAACCCTAACCCTAACCCTAACTCTCACTCTCACCCTAGCCCTCACCGTAACCCTATCACTAACCCTAACACTCAACCTCACCCTAACCATAACCCTCACCCTAAACCTTAACCTAACCTTAACCCTCACCCTAACACTAACCCTAACCCTAACCCTCACCCTAACCCTAACCCTCACCGTAACACTCACGGTAACCCTAACCCTCACTCTCACCCTAAACCTCACCCTAACCCTTACCCTCACACTAATCCTAACCCTATTTGTAACCCTAATGCTCTTACTAAACCTAACCATCACTCGAAATCTATCACTACCCCTCACTCTAGCCCTCACCCTAACTGTAACACTAACCCTAACGCTAAACCTCACCCTAACCCTAACCTAACCCTTGCCCTCACCCTCGGCCTAATCCTAACCCTAACCCTCACCCTAACCCTCACCCTCACCCAATCCTCACCCTTACAGTAACTCTCACCCTCACTCTAATCCTCACCATCACACTTACTAACCCTAATGCTCACCCTAACCCAAACCGTACCCCTCAAGCTAACCCTCACCCTAAACCTAACCTTCACCCTAACCCTAAACCTATCCGTAATCCTTACCTAACACAAACCCTTACCCTCACCATAACCCTCACCCTAAAACTCAACCTCAACTTAGCCCTCACCCTCACCCTAACACTAATCCTCACCCTAACCCTACACCTCACCCTAAACCATACCCTCACTCTAACCCTCACCCTAACCCTTACTGTAACCCAAAACCTCACCCTAACCCTCACACTCACCCTAACCCTAACCCAAACCCTAACCCTCAAACTAACCCTCACCATAACCCTAACCCTAAGCCTAAACCTCACCCTCACCCTAACCCTCACCCCAACCCTTACTCTCACCCTAACCCTAACCCTCACCCTCACCTCAAACCTCATCCTAACCCTTACCCTAATGCTAACCCTAACCGCAACACTCACACTAACCCTAACCCTCACCCTAACCCTAACCCTCACACTTACCTTATCCTCAGCCTAACCCTAACCCTAACACTAACCCAAAACCTACCCCTCACCCTATCTCTAACCCTAACCCTAAACCTAACTTTCACCCTAAACGTAACCCTAATCCTCACCCTCACCGTAATTCTCACTGTCAGGCTAACCCGCACGCTAACCATAACTCTCTTCCACACTCTCACCCTCAACATCACCCTACACATCACCCTAACCCAAACACTCACCCTAACCCTAACCCTAAACCTGACCCTAAAGGTAACCCTCACCCTCACCTAATCCTCACCTTAACCATAACCCTTACCTAAACAAAACCCTCACCCTCACCTTCACCTTAACCCTAACCCTCACCCTAGCCCTCACAATATCTCTAACCCTAACCCTAAACCTCACCTTCATCCTCACCCTCACCAATACTCTAACCCAAACTCTTGCCCTCACCCTAACCCTAACCTGCACCCTAACCCTAACCCTCACCCTCACCCTCACCCTCAGCCTAATCCTAACTCCAATCCTAACCTTAAACCTCACCCTCACTCTAAACCTAACCCTACCCCTAACCCTAACTCTCACCCGAACCCTAACCTCCACTGTAACCCTAAACCTCACCCTAAACTTAACCCTAACCCTAACCCTTACCCTCACGCCAGCCCTCACCCTAACCCTAATTCTTACCCTAACCCTCACCCTAACCCTCATGCTCACCCTAAACCTCACACTAACCCTAACCCTAATCCTCAATCTAACCCTAACACTAACCCTTACCCTAAACTTCACCCTAACCCTAACCCTCACCCTTACCGTAACCCTCACCCTCAACCTAACCCTAAACGTTACTATCACCCCAATGCTCATACTGACCCTCACCCTAACCCGAACCCTCACCATAACACTAACCCTCACCCTAACCCTAACCCTCACCCTAACCCTCACCGTAACACTCACGGTAACCCTAACCCTCTCTCTCACCCTAACCATCACCCTAACCCTTACCCTCACACTAATCCTAATCCTAACTGTAACCCTAATGCTCTTACTAAACCTAACCATCACTCGAACTCTATCCCTACCCCTCACTCTAGCCCTCACCCTAACTGTAACACTAACCCTAACGCTAAACCTAACCCTCACCCTCACCCTCACCCTAAACCTTGCCCTCACCCTCGGCCTAATCCTAACCCTAACCCTCACCCTAACCCTCAGCCTCAACCAATCCTCACCCTTACAGTAACCCTCACCCTCAGTCTAATCCTCACCATCACACTTACCCTTAATGTCACCCTAACCCTCACCCAACCCTAACCCTCAACCTCACCCTCAAACTCACCCTAACCCTAACACTCACGCTAAACCTTATTGTCACCCTAACTCTCACCCTATCACTAACCCTAACCCTAAACCTCACCCTAACCCTCACCCTCAACCTAACACTAACCCAAACCCTAACCCTCAACCTAACCCTCACTATAACGCAAACGGTAAACCTAAACCTCACCCTCACCCTAACCCTAACCCTTACCCTCAACCTAACACTAACCCTAACCCTAACCCTCACCCTCACTCTAAACCTAACCCTACCCCAACGCTAAAACTCACCCTAACCCTAAACTCCACCCTAACCCTAATCCTGACTCTAACGCTAACCCTAACCCTAACCCTCACCCTAATCCTGAACCTAACCCTTACCCTCACCCTAACCCTAAACCTAACCCTCACACTAACCCTAACCCTCATCCTAAACCAAACTCTAAACCTAACCGTACCCCTCATCCTAACCTTCACCCTCACCCTCACCCTCAGCCTAACCCTAACCCTAATCCTAACCTAAACTGTCACCCTCCCCCTCCCCCTAAACCTAACCCTAATCTTAACCCTCACCCTCACCGTCATCCTCAACCTCACCCTAAACCTAACCCTAACAATAACCCTAACCCTAACCCTAACCTCACCCTAACCCTCACCCTCATCCTCACCCTAAGCTTAACCCTAACACTATTCCTAATCCTAAACGTAACCCTCACCCTAACCCTAAGCCTAACCCTAACCCTAACTCTAACCCTCACCATCCCCCTCACTCTCACCCTAAACGTAAACCAAGCCCTCAACCGAACCCTCACCCTCACCCTCCACCTAACCCACACCCTCACCCTAAACATGACCCTAACCCAAATAATCACCCTAACCCTAAGCCTCACCCTCACCCTTACCCTAAGCCTCACCCTCGCCGACACCCTCAGCATAAACCTAACTCTAATCCTAACACTAAACCTCACCTTCACTCTAAACCTAACCCTACACCTAACCCTATCCCTCACCCTAACCCTCAACCTAACCCTAACCTCCACCCTAACCCTAATCCTGACACTAACCCTAACCTACCCTAACCGTCACCCTAACCCTAACGCTCACCCTAACCCTTAAGCTCACCCTAACACTCACCTTAACCCTATCAATAATCCTCACACTAAACCTAACGCTCACCCTAACCATAACCCTCACCCTAAGCCTAAAGCTAACCCTAACTATCACTCGAACCCTAGCCCTCACCGTAACCCTAAACCTAACCCTAACCCTCAACCTCACCCTAAAACTCACCCTAACGCTAACTCTCACCCTATCACTTACCTTCGCCCTAACCCTCACCCTAACCCTAATCTTAAGCCTCACACTACCCCACACCCTCACCCTCACCCCCACATAACCCTAACTCAAACACAAATCCTAACACTAACCCTCACTCTTACTCTCAATCTAACCCTACCCCTAACCCTAACCTCCACCCTAACCCTAATCCTGACTCTAACCCTAACCCTAGCCCTAACCCTCACCCTAAACCTCAACCTAACACTCACCCTAACTTTAACCCTAATATTAACCCTAAACCTAACCCTCGACCTAAGCCTCCAACTAACACTAAATCTAACCCTAAACTTCACCCTCACCCTAACCCTAATCCTAACCGGCACCCTAAACATCACCCTAACCCTAACCCTCACCCTCACCCTGAACCATAACTCTAACCCTAACCCTAAGAATAACACTAATCCTAACCCTAAACCTAACCCTAACCCTAACCCTAATGCTAACACTCAACCTTACCCTAAGCCTAATCAAAACCCTAACCCTCACCCTAACCCTAACACTCACACTGACCATAACCCTAACCCTCACCCTAACCTTAAACCTTACCCTAACACTAACCCTAACCCTCACCCTCACCCTAAACCTCACCCTAACCCTTACCCTAAACCTAATCCTAACACTAAGAATAACCCTTACCCTCACCCTAACCCTCACTCTAACCCTAACTCTTACACTAACCCTAAACCTAACCCTCAACCTCAGCCTCACCCTTACCCTAAATCTAACACTAAGCCTAACCCTAAACCTCAACCTAACCCTAAACTTAAACCTCACCCTCACCCAAGCCCTCACCCTAACCCTAATCCTAACCCTACCCCTCATCCTAACTTTGACCCAAACACTAACCCTAACCCTCACCCTCACCCTCACCCTAACCCTAATCCGAAACCTAATCCTCAACCTAACCCTAACACTCACCCTCACCTTAACTCTTACCATAACCTCAACTAACCCTAAACATAACCCGAAATAAAATTCTCACCCTAAACCTAACCCTAACTCTCACCCTAACCCTAACCCTAAACCTCCTGCTCACCCTAGGACTCACACTAACCCTAATCCTAACCCTCACCCTCATCCTAACCCTCCCCCTAACCGTTATCCTAACCCTCACCCTAACCCTAACCCTCACCCTCAGCCTAACCCTAACCCTAACCCTAAAACTAACCCTAACACACAAACTCACCCTCAGCCTAACCCTAATCTTAACCCTAACCCTAACCCTAACCTTCCCCCTAACTCTTACCCTAAGCCTAACCCTAACACTAACCCTAACACGAAGTCTCGACCTAACCGTCACCCTAACACTAAGTCTATCCTTGAACCTCAACCTCACCCTTAACCTAACTCTAACCCTAACCCAAACCCTAAAGCTCACCCTAACCCTAACCCTAACCCTCACCCTCAGCCTCACTGTAACCGTAACCCTAAACCTAACACTAACAATAACCCTAAACCTAATCCTGACCCTAACCTTAATCAAAACCCTCACCCTAACCCAACCCTCACCGTAAGACTTACCCTCACCCTAACACTAACCCTAACCCTAACACTAACCCTTACAATAACCCTAACCCTAACCTCACCCAACCCTAACCCTAACCCTAACCCTCAAACTATCCCTAACCCTCAAGCTCAAGGTAACCCTAACCCTAACCCTCACCCTAAACCTAAACTTAACCTGAACCATAAAGCTCACGCTAACCCTAACCCTAACCCTCACTCTAACCCTATCCCTCCCCCTCCCCCTCACCATCAGCATAAACCTAAACCTAACCCTAACCCTAACCCTAACCCTAACCCTAACCCTTACCCTAATCCTAATCCTATCCCTAACCCTAACCCTCACCCTCAGCCTCACCTTAACCCTAATTCTAACCCTAAACCTCACCCTCACCCTAAAACTATGCCTAACCCTATACCTCACCCTAACCCTTACCCTAATCCTAATCCTCACACTAACCCTAACCCTTACCCTCATCCACAGTGTAACCTTATGCCTAAGCCGAACCCTAACCCTAACCCTCAAGCTCACCCTAAACCTTACCCTAATCCTAATCCTAACCCTAACCCTAACCCTAACCTTCACACTCACCTCACCTTAACCCTACCTCTAACACTAAAACTCATGCTCACCCTAACCCTAAACCTAACCCTAAACCTAACCCTCACCCTAACCCTAACCTCACCCTCACCCACAACCTCAGCCTAACCCTAACCCTAACCCTAACCCTCACACTCAACCTAACCCTAACCATAATCCTAATCCTAACCCTAAATCTAACACTCACACTCACCCTAACCCTCATCCTCACCCTAACCCTAACACTAACACTAACACTAACCCTTACCCTAACCCTCACCCTCAGCCTCACCCTAACCCAAATTCTAACCCTAAACCTCACGCTCACCCTCAGCCTAACCCTTACTGTAACCCTAAACCTCACTCTAACCCTAACCCTAAACATCTCCCTCAACCTAACCCTTACCCTAACCCTAATCCTAAACCTAACCCTCATACTAAGCCTCCCTTAACCCTCCAACTCAACCTCCCCCTCAGCCTAATCCTAAGCCTAACCCTAAGCCTAACCCTAAACATAACGCAAACACACACACTCAGCCTCACCCTAACCTTAATCCTATCCCTAACCCTAACCCTAACCATAACCCTCTCCCTAACTCTCACCCTAACCCTAACCCTAACAATAACTCTAAACCTAACCCTCAAACTAACCCTCACCCTAACCCTATACCTAACCCTTAAACTGACCCTCAACCTAACCCTAACCCTCACCCTCACGCTCACCCTCACCATAACTCTAACCCTAACCCTAACAAAAACACTAACCCTAACCCGAACCATCACCCTAACCCTAATCCTCACTCCCACCCTCACCTGCAGTCTAACCCTATGCATAACCGTAAACCTCACCTTAACCCTAACCCTGACCCTTACAGTAACCCTCACCCTCAGCCTAAGCCTCACCTTTACCCTTACCGTGACCCCAACCCTAACCCTCAACCTAACCCTAAACCTCACCCTAACCCTAACTCTACTCCTAAACCTCACCCTCACACTAACTGTAAGTCTAACAACAACCCTAACCGTAAACTTCACCCTAACCCTAACCCTAAACCTCACACTCAACCTCATGCTCATCCTAAACCTAAGTCTAAGCCTAAACCTTATCCTAAACCTCACCCTCACCCTAGACCTCACCCTCACCCTAATCCTAACCATAAACCTCATCTTAACACTCACCCTAACCCTAACCCTATTCATCACCTTAACCCTAATCCTCAACCCCACCCTCACCCTCAGCCTAAACCTAAGCCTAAGCCTAACCCTAACCCTAAGCCTCACACTCATCCTCAACCTAACCCTAATCTTAACCCTAACCCTAAACCTCACCCTAAACCTCAACCTAACACTCACCCTAACTTTAACCCTAACATTAACCCTAAACCTAACCCTCCAACTAACCCTAAATCTAACCCAAAACCTCAACCTCACCCGAACCCTAATCCTAACCCTTACCCTAACCTTAACACTAACACTAACCTTAAACTTTACCCTAATCCTAAACCTAACCCTAATACTAAACCTCACCCTAAGTATCACCCTAACCCTAAGTCTAACCCTAAACCTCAACCTCACCCTAACCCTAACCCTAAACCTAAACCTCACCCTAAACCTAACCCTAAACCTCACCCTCACAATAGCCCTCACCCTAACCCTAATCCTAAAACTAACCCTCATCCTAACACTCACCATAAGCCTAACCCTCACCCTCACCCTCACCCTAACCCTAAACCTAACCCTCAACCTAACCCTACCCCTCACCCTCACCATAACCCTTACCCTAACCCTCACCCTAAACCTAAACTTAACCCGAACCCTAACCCGAACCCTAACCCTAAACCTCACCCTCAACCTCACCCTCAGATTAACCCTAAGCCTAACCCTAAACCTAACCCTAAAACACACACTCACCCTCAACCTAACTCTAATCCTAGCCCTAACCCTAACCTTAACCCTCCCCCTAACTCTCCCTGTAAACCTAACCCTAACCCTAACACTAACTCTAACCCTTAACCTAACCCTCACCCGAAAACTAATTCTAACCCTAAACCTCACCCTCACCCTAAATCTAACTGTAAACCTAACCCAAACCCTAAACCTCACCCTAAACCTAACCCTCACCTGTACCCTCACCCTCACCGTAACTCTAAACATAACCCTAACAATAACACTAACCCTACCTAACCCAAACCATCACCCTAACCCTAATCCTCACCCCCACCCTCACCCTCAGCCTAACCATAAGTCTATGCCTAACCCTCACCCTAACCCTTGCACTCACCCTCACCCTAACCCTAACCCTAACCCTAAACCTAGCCCTAAACCTCATCCTAACCCTCACCCTCATCCTAACCCTAACACTAACCCGAACCCTAAACCTTACCCTAACCCGCCTCGTAACCCTAACTCTAAACACAAACCTCACCCTCACCCTAACCCTAAACCTAACCCTACACCTCAACCCTAAACCTCACCCTAATCCTCATGCTCACCTTCACCCTCAACCTCACCGTAACTCCAACCCTAACCCTAACAATAACACTAACCCTAACCCTAACCCTAACGCTCAGTATAAACATAACCCTCACCCTCAGCCTCACCTTCACCACCAACTTAACCCTAACCATAACACTAACAATAACCCTAAACCTAACCCTAACCCTAACCCTAATCCTCACCCCCACACTCACCTGAGCCTAACCCTAAGCCTAACCCTAATCCAAACACTAAATCACCATAACCATAACCATAACCCTAACTCTAAACCTAAACCTAAGCCTAAACCTAAACCTAAACCTAATCCTCATCCTCACACTCACCCTAGCCCAATTTCTAAACTTAACCCTCACCCTAACTCTAAACCTAAACCTCACTCTCACCCTAACCCTAACACTAACCCTAACCCTAAAGCACACACCCTAATCCTCACCCTCACCATCAACCTCACCGTAACTCTAACCCTAACCCTAACAATAACACTAACCCTAACCTTAACCATAACCCTCACCCTCAGCCTCACCCTCACCGCAAACTTAGCCCTAAGCCTAACTCTAACCCTAATTCTAACCCAAAACATCACCCTCACCCTAACACAAACCCTAACCGTAACACTAACTCTAACCCTAAATCTCACCCTCACCCTAAACTTAACTCTATCCCTAACCCTAAACCTAAAACTCATCCTAACCCTAATCCTCCGGGTCAACCTCACCCTAAACCAAACCCTAACCCTAACCCTCACCCTAACCCTAAGCCTAATCCTAAACCTAACCCTAACCCTCCCACTCACCCTCACGCTAATCCTAATCAGAAACCTAACCCTATCCCTAACCCAAACCCTCACCCTAACACTCACCCTAGCCCTAACCCTTACCCTAATCCTAACCCTAAACCTCATCCTATCCCTCACCATAACCCTAAACCTAACCCTCACCCTAACCCTAACCCTCACCCTCATGCTCGGACTAAGCCTAAGCCTCACCCTCACCCTAACATTAAATCTCATTCTAACCCTCACCCTAACTGTAAACCTAACCATCACCCTAACCCTAAGCCTCACCCTCAACCTCACACTCAGTCTAACCCTAAGCCAAAGCCTAAGCCTTACCCTACACCTCACCCTCACCCTATCCAACACCCTAACCCTAATCCTCACCATCACTCTAAACCTAATCCTCACCCCCACGCTCAGCCTCACCCTAACCCCACGCCTAAGCCTAACCCTAACTGTAACCCTCACACTCACCCTCACCCTAACCCTAATCCTAACTATAATCCTAACACTAACCCTAAACCTTACCCTAAACTTCACCCTAACCCTAACCCTCACCCTTACCCTCAACCTCCTATCCCAAGCCCTAACCCTCACCCTAGCCCTCACCCTAACCCTAAATCTAACCCTAAACCTCACCCTCACCCTAACCCTAATCCTAAACCTAACCCTAAACCTCACCCTAACCCTAACACTCAACCTCACCCTCACCCTCACCCTTACCTTAACGCTAACACTAACACTAAAAATAACACTAATCCTAACCCTAAACCCAACCCTAACCATAACCCAAACCCTAATAATAGCACTCACCCTCACCCTAACACTAATTCTAACCCTAACCCCAACTCTGACCCTAACCCTCATGTCACCATAACCCTAACCCTCATCCTAACCCTCACCCTAACCCTAACCCTAAACCTCACCCTAACACTAACCACAACCCTCAACTTCATACTAGCTCTCACTCTAACCCTAATCCTAACCCTAATCTTCATCCTAACCCTCACCCTAACCCTAACCCTAACCACCACAGTAACCGTAACCCTAATCCTAACCGTCAACCTAACCCTAACTCTCATGCTCACTGTAAGCCTAACCATAAACCTCACCCTAACCCTAAACTTAAGGCGAACCCTAACCCTAACCCTAAACCTCACCCTAATCCTAACCCTCACCCTCAGCCTAACCCTAAGCCTAACCCTATCAGTAACCCTCAGACTCATCCTAACCCCTACCCTAATCCTAATCCTAACCCTTAGCCTAACCCTCACCCTCACCCTAACCCACACCCTAATCCTAAATCTAACACTAACCCTAACCCTAACCCTAACCCTCACCCTCAGCCTCACCCTAACCCTATCTCTAACCCTAAACCTCACACTCACCCTAACCCTAACCCTAAACCTCACCCTAACCCTAACCCTAACCCTAAACCTCACCCTCACAATAGCCCTCACCCTAACCCTAGTCCTAAAACTAACCCTCATCCTAACCCTCACCATAAGCCTAATCCTCACCCTCACCCTCACCCTAACCCTAAACCTAACCCTAACCTAACCCTACCCCTCACCCTCACCATCACCCTTACCCTAAGTCTCACACTAACACTAAATTTAACCCGAACCCAAACCCGAACCCTAACGCTAACCCTCACCCTCAACCTCACCCTCAGCCTAACCCAAAGCCTAACCCTAAAACTAACCCTAACACACACACTCACCCTCACCCTAACTCTAATCCTAAGCCTAACCCTACCTTAACCCTCCTCCGAACTCTCACCCATAACTCACCCTCACCTTTACTCTAGACCTAACCCTATCAATAACACTAACCCTAACATGAACCATCACCATAACCCTAATCCTCACCCCCAATCTCACCCTCAGCCTAACCATAAGCCTAAGCCTAACCCTCACCCTAACCCTTACACTCACCCTAAACCTAAACCTCACTCTCACCCTAACCCTAAACCTAACCCTAAACCTTACCCTAAACCTCACCCTAAACCTCACCCTCACCCTCATCCTTACCCTCACCGTAACTCTAACCCTAACCCTAACAATAACACTAACACTAACCCTAACCCTAACACTTAGTATAACCATAACCCTCACCCTCAGCCTCACCCTCACCACAAACTTAACCCTAACCATAACACTAACAATAGCCCTAAACCTAACCCTAAAATTAACCCTAACCCTAATCCTCACCCCACCCTCACCCTCAGGCTAACCCTAAGCTTAACCCTAATCCTCACAATAACTCTCACCATAACCCTAACCCTAACCCTAACCCTTAACCTAAACCTAAACTTAAGCCTAATCCTAAACCTAACCCTAATTCTCATCCTCACACTCACACTAGTCCAATCCCTAAACTTAACCCTCACCCTAACCCTAAGCCTAACCCTCACCCTAACCCTAACCCTCACACTCACCCTCACCCTAACCCTAATCCTAACCCTAACCCTATCCCTAACCCTAACCCTCACCCAAATACTCACCCTAGCCCTAACCCCAAGCCTAATCCAGAACCCTAACCCTAACCCTCACACTCACCCTCACCCTAACCCTAATCCTAACCCTAACCCTATCCCTAAACCTAACCCTCACCCGAATACTCAACCTAGCCCTAATCCTAACCCTAATCCTAACCCTAAACCTCATCTTAACCCTCACCCTAACTCTAACCCTAACCCTCACCCTAACCCTAACCCTAATTCTCAACCTCATGCTCCGCCTAAGCCTAAGCCTAAGCCTAAGCCTAAGCCTAACCCTAACCCTAACCCTAACCCTCAACCTAACCCTAACACTAACACTAAACCTTATTCTAACAATAAACCTCACCCTCAACCTAACCTGAACTCTAACCCTATCCCTAAACCTCAACCTCATCCTAACCCTTAACCTAACCCTCACCCTCACCCTCACCGTAACCATAGCCCTAACCCTAACAGTAACCCTAACCCTAGCCCTAACCCTCAACCTTACTATAACCCTCACCCTCTCACCCTCACCCTAACACTTACCCTCACCCTAATACTAACTCTAACCCTAACACAAACCATCACCCAAATCCTAATCCTCACACTCACCCTAACCCTAACCCTCAACCTCAACATAACACTCACCCTAAACCTAACCCTCATCCTCACCCTGAACCTCACAATAACCCTAACACTAATCCTCAATGTAGCCCTCACCCTAACCATACCCCTAAACCTAATCCTCATGCTATCCCTAACCCTCACCCTAGCCCTCACCCTAACCCTAACTCTACCGCTAAACCTCACCCTAAACCTAACCCTCATGCTCACCCTCTCCCTCAGTGTAACCCTAAGCCTGACCCTGACCCTAACCCTAACCCTGACACTAACTCTAATGCTTACCCTCCCCCTAACCCTCAACCTAAACTTAACCCTCACGCTCACCGTAACCCTAACCCTTACCCTCACCCTAACCCTAACCTTCACACTCAACTTCACCCTCAGCTTAATCCTAAGCATAAACCTAACCCTAAACCTCACACTCAACCTAACCCTTACCCTAATCCTAATCCTAAACCTAAGCCTAAACCTCACCCTCACCCTAACCCTCACCCTAACCCTAACTCTAACACTAACCCTAACCCTAACCCTCACCCTCAGCCTCACCCTAACCTTAAACCTAACCGTAAACCTCACCCTAAGCCTAACCCTAAATCTCACCCTCATCCTAGCCCTCACACTAACCCTAATCCTTACCGTAATGCTCATCCTAAACTTCCCCTAACACTTACCCTCACCCTCACCCTCAGCCTAAACCTGAGCCTAACCCTAACCCTGACCCTAACCCTCACACTCACCCTAAACTTTACCCTAATCCTAATCCTAACCCTAAAACTAACCCTCAACCTCAACCTAACCCTAACTCTAACAATAACCCTAAACCTAACCTTCACCATCAGCCTCAGCTTAACCTTAACTCTAACCCTAAACTTCACCTTCACCCTAACCCTAATCTTATATCTCACCATAAACCTAACCCTAAACCTCACCCTCAGACTAGCCCTCACTCTAAACCTATTCCTAAACCTAACCCTCATCATAACCCCCACCCTCACACTAACCCTAATCCTCAAATTCACCCTAACCATAAACCTAACCCTAAAGCTCAAATTAACCCAAAACCTCACCCTCACCATAACCCTTACCCTAACCCTCACCCTAACCATAAACCTAACCCTCACCCCCACCCTCACCCTCACCATAACTCTAACCCTAACCCTAACAATAACACTAACCCTAACCCTAACCATCACCATAACCCTAATCCTCACACTCACCCTCATCCTCAGCTTAACCTTAAGGCTAAGCCTAACCCTCACCCTAACCCTCACACTCACCCTCACCCTAACCCTAATCCTAAACTTAGCCCTATCCCTAAACCTCAACCTAAAACTCACCCTCACCCTAACCCTAACCCTAACCCTAAACCTCACACTAACCCTAACCCTAACACTAACCCTAAGTCTAACCCTCAACCTCACCCTCATTCTAACTCTAACCCTAACCCTAAACCTAAACCTAAACCACATCTTAAACCTAATCCTCACACACAGCCTAACCATTACCACAATCCTAATCCTATCACTAAGCCTAACCCTCACCCACACCCTAACCCTCACCCTAACCCTAACTCTAACACTAACCCTAACCCTCACCCTCAGCCTCACCCTAACCCTAACTATAACACTAAACCTCATCCTCACCCAAACCCTAACCCTAAACTTAACGCTAAATCTCACCCTAACACTAACCCTAAAACTCACCCTCACCCTAGCCCTCACCCTAACCCTAATCCTAACCCTAACTCTCATCCAAACCCTCCCCATAAACCTAACCCTAACCCTAACCCTCACACTCACCCTCAACGTAACCCTAATCCTAAACCTAGCACTATCCCTAAACCTCAACCTAAACCTCACCCTCACCCTAAACCTAACACTAACCCTAACCCTAAACCTCACGCTAACTGTCCCCCTAACCCAAACTCTAACCCTAAACCTCACCCTCAACCTAACCCTAACCCTAAACCTAAACCTCACCCTAAACCTCACACTAACCCTAACCTTCACTCTCTCCCAAAACCTCAAAGTAAGTCTAACTCTAAACCTAACAATAACACTAACCCAAACCCTAACCCTAAACTTAACCATAACCCTCACTCTCAGCCTCACCCTCACCGCAAACTTAACCCTAACCATAACACTATCAATAACCTAACCCTAAAACTCAACCTAATCCTCACCCCCAAGCTCACCCTCAGCCTAACCCTAAGCCAGACCCTAAACCTAACTCTCACTGTAACCCTAGCCCTAACCCTAAACCTAACACTAAACCTAACCCAAACCCTAACCCTAATCCTCAGCCTCACCTCACCCTAACCCAAACACTAACCCTAACCCCCACCCTAACCCTAAGCCTAAGCCTAACCCTAACCCTAACCCTCACACTCACCCTCACCATAATCCTAAACCTAACCCTATCCCTAAACCTAACCCTCACCCTAACCCTCACCCTAGCCCTCACCCTAACCCTAACTCTAACCCTAACCCTAAACCTAAACCTCATCCAAACCCTAAACCTAACCCTCACCCTCACCCTCCACGTAACCATAGCCCTAACCCTAACAGTAACCCTAACCCTAGCCCTAACACTCAACCTTACTATAACCCTCACCCTAACCCTCACCCTCACCCTAACACTTACCCTCACCCTAATACTAACTCTAAACCTAACACAAACCATCAACCTAACCCTAATTCTCACACTCACCCTAACCCTAACCCTCACCCTCAACCTAACCCTCAACCTAAACCTAACCCTCATCCTCACCCTGAACCTCACAATAACCCTAACACTAATCCTCAGTTTAGCCCTCACCCGCACCCTACCCCTAATATAATCCTCAAGCTAACTCTAACATTCACCCTAGCCCTCACCCTAACCCTAACTCTACCACTAAACCTCACCCTAACCCTAAACCTCATGCTCACCCTCTCCCTCAGTGTAACCCTAGGCCTAACCCTACCCCTAACCTTAACACTCACACTAACTCTAACTATTACCCTCACCCTAACCCTCAACCTAAACCTAATCCTCACGCTCAACGTAACCCTAACCCTTACCCTCAACCCAACCCTAACCTTCACCCTCAACCTCACCCTCAGCTTAATCCTAAGCATAACCCTAACACTAACCCTAACCCACATACTCAACCTAACCCTTACCCTAATCCTAATCCTAAACCTAAGCCTAAACCTCACCCTCACCCAAACCCTCAACCTAACCTTAACTCTAACACTAACCCTAACCCTAATCCTCACCCTCAGCCTCACTCTAACCCTAAACCTAACCCTAAACCTCATCCTAAGCTAACCCTAAATCTCACCCTCATCCTAGCCCTCACTCTAACCCTAATCCTTACCGTAATGCTCATCCTAACCTTCCCCTAACCCTAACCCTAACCCCTACCCTAATCCTCAAGCCCACCCTCACCCACAGCCTAACCCTAAGCCTGACCCTAACTCTAAACCTCACTGTAACTTTAACCCTAACCCTAACTCTAACCCTAACCCTAACCCTAAACCTAACCATAATACTCAACATCACCCTCACCCTAACCCAAACCCTAAACCTAACCCTCAACCTATCCCTAATCCTAACCCTAAACTTAACCCTCAACCTAACCTTCACCCTATCCCTAACTCTAACAATAACCCTAACCCTAAGCCCCATCCTCAGCCTCACCCTAAGAATAACTCTATCCCTAACCCTAACACTAAACCTCACCCTAAGCCTAAGCCTAATCCACACCCTCACCCTCACCATAACCGTAACCCTAACCCTAACCCTAAAATTAACCCTAACCCTATCCCTAACCCTCACCTTAACCATAACCCTCACCCTAATCCTAACCCTCAACATAACACTTACCCTCACTCTAACACTAACCCTAACCCTATCACTAACCCTCACACTAAACCTAACCCTCACCCTAATACTAAACCTCACCCTAACCATAACCCATACCCACACCCTCACCGAAACGCCCACCCTAACCGTAATTCTAATGCTCACCCTCACCCTAACCCTAACCCTCATCCTCACACTAAACCTCACACTGACCCTAACCCTAATCCTCAATCTAATACTCACCCTAACTCTAACCCTAACCCTTACCCTAACCCTAAACCGAACTTTAACCCTCACCCTTAGCCTAAACCATACCTTTACCCTTAGCATCTTTATCACCCTAAACATCACCCTAACCCTAAATCACATCCTAATCCTCACCCTACCATAAACCAAACCATCCCCCTAACCCTAACCCTCACCGTCAACCTCACGCTCAGCCTATTCCTAAGCATAAGCCTAAGCCTATCCCTTACCCTCACGCTCACCCTCACTGTAACTCTAACCCTAACCCAAACAATGAAACTAATCCTAAGCCTAAACCAAACCCTAACCCTAACCCTACCTTAATCCTAACACTCAACCTCACCCTAACACTAATCCTAACCCTAACCCTCACCCTAATGCTCACCCTCACCCTTATAGTAACCTTAAACCTCAACCTAACCCTCACCCTAACCCTAAACCCTAAACCTAAACCTCACCCTAACACTAACCCTGACCCTCACCCTCTCCCTAGCCATCACCCTAACCCTAATCCTAACCCTAATCCTCATCCTAACCCTCACATTAACCCTAAGACTAACCCACACCCTAACCATAACCCTAAGACTAACCCACACCCTAACCCTAACGCTAACACTAACCCTCACCCTAAACCTAACCTTCACCCTAAACATATCCCTCACGCTGATCATCAACCTCAGCGAAACCCTAACCCTAACAGTCACACTCAACTTAACCCTTACCCTAATCCTAATCCTAACCCTAAGCCTAACCCTCACCCTCACACTAACCCTCACCATATCCCTAACACTAAAACTAGCCCTAAACCTAACCCTCACCCTAAGCCTCAACCTAACCCTAACTCTAACCCAAAACCCCACCCTCACCCTTACGCTATTCCTAACCCTAAAACTAAACCTCACCCTAAACTTAATGGTAAATCTCAACCGAACCCTCACACGAACCCTTACCCTAATCCTAATCCTAACCCTAACCCTCGACCTAAACCTCCCCCTAACCCTAACTCTAACCCTAAACCTCACCCTCACCCTAACTCTACACCTCACGCTAACCCTAAACTTAACCCTCACCCTCACCATAACTCTAACCCTAACCCTAACAATAACACTAATCCTAACCCTAACCCTAACCCTAATCCTAACCCTCATCCTCACCCTAACTGTAATCCTAATCATAATCCTCACCCTAACCCTAACCCTCACCATTACTGTAACCCTAACCCTCATCCTAACCCTCATCCTAAGCATTACCCTAATCCTCACCCTAACACTAACCCTAACTCTCACCCTCACCCTAGCCCTCACCCTAACACTAATCCTAACCCTAATCCTCATCCTAAACCTCACCCTAACCCTCACCCTAACACTAATCCTAACAATAACCCTCACTCTAACACTAATACTAACCCTCACCCTCAACCTCAGCCTAAACCTAAGCCTAACCCAACACTAACACTAACCATCACCCTCAACTAACCCTCACCTTAACCCTAACTCTAACACTAACACTAACCCTAACCCTCACATTCAGCCTCACTCTAAACCTAACTCTAACCCTAAACCTCACCCTCAACCTAACCCTAACCCTAACCTAATCCTAAACCTCACCCTAAACCTAACCCTAAACATCACCTTCACCGTAGCTCTCACCCTAACCCTAATCCTAAACCTAACATTCATCCTAACCATAGCCATGACACTAACCCTAACCCTCACCCTAACCCAAAACCTCACCCTCACCCTCTCCTGTAGCCTAAGATTAAGCCTAACCCTAACATTAACCCTAACCCCCACACTCACCCTAAACCTAACCCTAATCCTCATCCTAACCCACACCCTCACCCTAACCCTCACCCTAACCCTAACCCTAAAACTAACCCTAACCCTAAACCTCACCCTCAGCCTCACCCTAACCCTAACTCTAACCCTAAACCTCAACCTCACCCTCACCCTATCCCTAAACCTAACCCTAAACCTCACCCTAAACCTAACCCTAAACCTCACCCTCACCCTAGCCCTTACCCTAACCCTAATCCTAACGCTAACCCTCATACTAACCCTCCCCCTAAACCTAACCCTAACCCTGAACCTTACCCTAGACCTCACCCTCACCCTCACCCTCATCCTAACCCTAAGGCTAACCCTAAACCTATCCATAACACACACACTCACCCTCACCCTAAGCCTAAACCTATCCCTAACCCTAACCCTAAACCTCACCCTAACTCTTACCCTAACCCTAAACCTAACACTATCCCTAAACCTAATGCTCACCTTCAGCCTCACCCTACCCCTAACTCTAACCCTAAACCTCACCCTCACCCTAAACCTAACTCTAGCCTTACCTAAACCCTAAACCTCACCCTAAAACTAAACCTAACCCTCAACCTCACCGTAACCTTAACCTTAAACCTAACCCTAACAATAACCCTAACCCTAATCCTAAACCTCACCCTAACCACAACCCTCACCCTAAACCAAGATCTCACCCTAACACTTAACCTTACCCTAACACTAACCCTAACCCTAACACTAACCCTCAAACTAACACTAACTGTAACCCTAAGCCCAAACCTCAACTTAAGCCTCACCCTCACCCTAACCCTAACACTAAGCCTAACCCTAACAATAACACTAACCCTAACCCGAACCATCACCATCATCTTAGTCCTCACCCCCAACCTCTCCCTCAGCCTAACCCTAATCCTAAGCCTAACCCTCACCCTAACACTCACACTCACCCTCACCCTAACCCTAATCCTAAACCTAAACCTATCCCTAAACCTCAACTTAACCCTCACCCTCATCCTAACCCTTACACTAACCCTCACCCTAAACCTCACCCTAACCCCAAATCTAACACTAACCCTAATAGTAACACTAACAATAAACCTAAAACTAACCCTCACCCGAAACCTCCCCCTAACACTATATCTAATGCTAAACCTCACCCTCAGCCTAACCCTAACCCTAACTCTTAACCCCACCCAAAACCTAAACCTAACCCTCACCCTCACCGTAAATCTAACACTAACCCTAACAATAACACTAACCCTAACCCTAACACTCACCCTCACCCTTACCCTCAGCCCAACCCTAAGCCTAAGCCTAACCCTGAACCTAACCCCCACACTCACCCTAACCCTTACCCAAATCCTGATCCTAACCCTAAGCCTAACCCTCACCCTCATCCTAATCCTCACCCTAACCCTAACTCTAACAATAACCCTAACATTAACCCTCACCCTCAGCCATATCCTAACCCTAACTCTAACCCTAAACCTCACCTTAACCCTAACCCTAACCCTAAACCTCACCCTAAACCTAACCCTAAACCTCACCCTCACCCTAGCCCTCACCCTAACCCTAATCCTAAACCTAACCCTCAACCTAATCCTCAACCTCACAGTAACCCTAACACTCACCCTCACCCTAACCCTAAACCTAACACTGAAGCTCAACCTAACCCTAACCCTCACCCTCACCATAACCCTTACACTAACCCTCACCCTAAACCTAAACCTAACCCTCACCCCCACCCTCACCCTCACCATAATTCTAACCCTAACTCTAACACTAAACCTAACCCTAACCATCACACTAACCATAATCCTCAGCCCCACCCTCATCCTCAGCCTAAACCTAAGCCACAGCCTAACCCTCACATTCACCCTCACACTAACCTGAATCCTAAAGCTAGCCCTATCCCTAAACTTCAACCTAAACCTCACCCACACCCTAACCCTAACACTAACCCTAACCCTAAACCTCACCCTAACCCTCACCCTAACCCTAACTCTAATCCTAAACTTCACACTCACCCTCACCCTAACACTAAATCTCACGCTAAACCTCACCCTAACCGTAACCCACACCCGCACTCTCAACATCACCATAACTCTAACCCTAACCTTAACAATAACACTAACCCTAACAATAACCCTAACCCTAACCGTACCCCTCACCCTCAGCCTCAATCTCACCACTAACTTAACCCTAAACATAACAATAACAATAACCAAAACCCTAACCCTAACCCTAATACTCACTCCCACCCTCACCCTCAGCCTAACCCTAAACCTCATCCTAAACCTAATCCTCAGCCTCACCCTCACCCTAATCCAAACCCTAAACATAACCCTCACCCTAACCCTAAGCCTAACCCTAACCCTAACCCTAACCCTCACACTCACACTCACCCTCACCGTAACCCTAAACCTAACCCTAAAGCTCACCCTAACCCTAACTCTCACCCTCACCATAACCCTAACCCTCATCCTAACCCTCACCCTAACTCTAACCCTAACCCTAAACCTCACCCAAATTCTAACCCTAACCCTCACTCTCACACGAGTCCTCATCCTAACCCTAATCCTAACCCTAATCCTCATCCTAACCCTAAACCTAACACTAACACTCACACTCACCCTAAACCTTACCCTAATCCTAATCCTAAAACTAAGCCTAACCCTCACCCTCAACCTAACCCTCACTGTAACCCTAACTCTAACACTAAACCTAACCCTAAACCTCACCCTCAGCCTCACCTTAACCCTAACTCTAACCCTAAACCTCAACCTCACCATACCCCTAAACCTAAACCTAAACCTAAAGCTCACCCTAACCCTAATCCTAAACCTCACCCTCACCCTACCCTCATCATAACCCTAATCCTAACCCGCACCCTAACCCAAACCCTCCTCCCTCACCCTCACCTTCAGCCTAACACTAAGCCTAAACCTAACCCAAACCTAACCCTCACACTCACCCTAACCCTAACCCTAATCCTAATCCTAATCCTAACACTAATCCTAAACCTCACCCTCACCCTAACCCTCACCTTAAGCCTAACCCTAATATTAATTCTAACCCTAACCTTAACACTAAACCACATTCTAAACCTAAACCTCACATTAACCCTAAAACTAATACTCAATCTAACCCTCACCCTCACCCTCACTCTAGACCTCACCCTAACCCTAAACCTCATCCTCACCCTAAAACTCACACTAACCCTAATCTTAACCCTAACCCTAACCCTAACCCTAAACCTCAACCTAACCCTCACCCTAACCTTAACACAAACACTAACACTAAACCTTAACCTAATCCTAATCCTAACCATAATCCTAAACCTCACCTTAATCCTATGTCTAACCCTAAACCTCACCCTCACCCTAACTCTAACCCTAACCCTAAACCTCACCCTAACCCTAACCCTAAACATCACCCTCACCCTAGCCCTCACCCTAACCCGAATACTAACCCTAACCCTCACCCTAACCCTCCCCATAACTATAACCCTACCCCTCACCCTAACCCTAAACCTCACCCTCACCCTCACAGTCAGCCTAACCCTAAGCCTAACCCTAAACCTAACCCTAACCCTCACACACACCCGCACCCTCACCCTCACCATAATTCTAACCCTAACCCTAAAACTAACCCTCACCCTCACCCTAACCCTAACACTATCCCTAACACTAACCCTCACCCTAACCCAATATCTAACCCTAAACCTCACCCTCACCCTAACCCTAACCCTAAACCTCACCCCCACCCTCACCCTCACCGTAACTCGAACCCTAACCCTAACAATAACCCTAAACCTAACCCTAACCATCACCCTAACCCTAATCGTCACAGCCACCCTCACCCTCAGCCTAACCCTAAGCCTAAGCCTAACCCTCACCCTAATCCTCATACTCACGGCACCCTAACCCTAATCCTAAACCTAACACTATCCCTAAATCTCAACCTAACCCTTTCCCTTCCCCGAACCCTAACAATAACCCTAACCATAAACCTCACATTAACACTCCCCCTGAACCTAACTCTAACCCTAAAACTCACCCTCACCCTAACAATAAACCTAAACCGAACCCTAATCCTCACACCCACCCTCACCCTCAGCCTAACCCTAAACCTAACCCTAACACTAACCCTAACCCTAAACCAAACCCTAAACCTAACCCTAAACCTAACCGTAATCCTCAGCCTCACCCTAACCCTAACCAATCCCTAACACTAAACCTCACCCTAACTCTAAGCCTAACCGTAACCCTAACACTAACCCTCACCCTAACTCAAATCCTAAACCTAACCCTATCCCTAACCCTAAACCTTACCCTAACCCTCACCCTAGCCTTCACCCTAAACATAATCCTAACCCTAAACCTCATCCTAACCCTCACCCTAAACCTAACCCTCACCCTCATGGTCAGCCTAAGCCTAAGCCTAAGCCTAACCCTAACCCTAATCCTAACACTCACCCTATCCCTAACACTAACACTATCCCAAACTCTAACCCTAAACCTCACCCACACCCTAACCCTAACTCTAACCCTAACCCTAAACCTAAACCTCATCCTAAACCTAACCCTAACCCTCACCGTCACCCTCACTGTAACAGTAACCCCAAACTTAACAATAACCCTAACCCTATTCCTAACCCTCACCCTAACCATAACCCTCACTCTAACACTTACACTCATCCTAACATTTACCCTCAACCTAACATGAACCCTAACAATAACACTAACGCTCACACTAACCCTATCACCCTAACCCTAAACCGCACCCTAAAAATAACCCTAACGCTCAACCTCACCCTAGCCCTCACCATAACGCTAATCCTGGTCCGCATCCTAAACCTTACATTAACCCTTACACTAATCCTCAACTAACCCTCACCCTCACCCTCACCCTAACCCTAACCCTCACCCTTAGTGTAACCCTCACCCTCAGCCTAACCCTCATCTTTACCCTTACCATCAACCCCACCCTAACGCTCACCCTAACCCTAACCCTCACCCTAACCCTAACTCTACCCCTAAACCTCACCCTCACCCTAATCCTAATTCTAACCCTAACCCTAACTCTAAACTTTACCCAAATCTAACCCTCAACTTCACCCTCACCTTAACCATAACCCTAACCCTAACCCTAACAATAACCCTAACCCTAACCCTAACCCTCACCCTAACCATAACCCTCACCCTAACATTAACCCTCACCCTAACACATACCCTCATCCTAACACTAACCCTAACACTAACACTAACCCTCAAACTAACCCTAACCCTCACCCTAAAACTAAACCTCACCCTAACCCTAACCCTAACTCTAAAACTCACCCCCAACTTAGACCTCAACCTAACCCTAATCCTAACACTCACCCTCACCCTAAACACAACCTTAACCCTCACCCTCAACCTAAGCCTAACCCTCACCCTTACCATAACCCTAACCCTCATCCTAACCCTAACCCAAACCCTAACACTAACTCTAAACCTTACCGTAAAACTAAACCTAACCCTCACCTTCACCCTAGCCCTCACCCTAACCCTAATCCTAATCCTCACCCTAACCCAAAACTTAACCGAACCGTAACTCTCACCCTAAACCTAAACCTAACCCTTACCCTCACACTCACCCTCACTCTCAGCCTAACCCTAAGCCTAAGCCTAACCCTAATCCTAACCTTCACACTCACCCTAACCCTTACCCTAATCCTAATCCTAACCCTAAGCCTAACCCTCACCCTCAAACTCAACCCCACCCTAACCCTCACCCTAACCCTAACTCTAACACTAACACTAAACCTAACCCTCAACCTCAGCCTCAACATACCCTAACTCTAACCCTGAACCTCATCTTCACCCTAACCCTAACTCTAACCCTAACCATACCACTAAACCTCACCCTCACCCTAACCCTAACCCTAACCCTAAACCTAAACCTCACCCTAACCCTAACCCTAAACCTCACCGTCTCCCTAGCCCTTACCTTAAACCTAAACCTAGCACTAACCCTCATCCTAACCCTCCCCCTAACTCTAACCCTAACCCTTAACCCTAAACCTCACCCTCAAACTTACTCTCAGCCTAACCCTAAACCTAATCCTAAACCTAATCCTAACCCACACACTCACCCTCATCCTAAACCTAATCCTATCCCTGAGCCTAACATCAACCCAAACACACCCCCTAACTCTCAATCTAAACCTAACCCTAACACTAACCCTAAACCTAACCCTCAACTTAAACCTCACTCTAACCCTAAATCTAACCCTAAACCTCACCCTCACACTAACCCTAACTCTAACCCTAACCCAAAACCTACACCTCACCCTAAACCTAAACCTCACCCTCACCCTCAACCTCAACATAACTCTAACCCTAACCCTAAAAATAACATTAACCCTAACCCTAACCCTAACCTTAAACATAACCTTCACCCTTAGCCTCAAACTCACCGCAAACTTAACCCTAACCATAACACTTACAATTACCCTATCCCTAACCCTAATCCTCATCCTCAACTCCACCCCCACCCTCACCCTCAGCCTAACCCTAACCCTAACCCTAACATTAACCCTAGCCCTCACTGTAACCCTAAACCTAACCCGAACAATAACCCTAACACTAACCCTCATCCTAACCCTCACCCTCACCTTAACCCTAATCCTAACACTAACCCTCACCATAACCCTAACCCTCACACTTACTGTAACCTTAACCCCCAACCTAACCCTCACCCTAACACTAACCCTAACCCTTAACCTCACCCTAACACTAACACTAAACCTCACCCTCAACCTAGCCCTCACCATAACCCTAATCCTAACCCTAATCCTCATCCTAAACCTCACCCTAAACCTAACCCTAAACCTCAACCTAACCCTAAACCTAACCTGAAACCTCACCCTCACCCTAAACCTCACCCTATACCTAGCACTAAACCTCTCCCTAACCCTAATCCTAAACTTCACCCTCACCGTAGCCCTTACCCTAACCCTAACCCTAACTCTAAACCTCATCCTAACCCTCCCCCTATCCCTAAACCTAACACTAAACCTAACCCTAACCCTCACCCGGACCCTAACCCTATCCCTAAACCTCACCCTCACCCTAACCCTAACTCTAAACCTAAACCTAACACTAAACTTCACCCTATCTCTAACCCTAAAACTCAATCTAACCCTCACCCTCACCCTAACCCTAACCCTAAACATCACACTAACCCTAATCCTCACCCCCACACTCACCCTCAGCCTAAGCCTAAGCCTAACCCTAAGCCTAACAATCACACTCACCCTCATCCTAACCCTAATCCTAACCCTAACCCTAACCCTAAACCTCAACCTAACCCTCACCCTAACCTTAACACAAACACTAACCCGAAACCTTACCCTAATCCTAATCCTAACCCTAATCCTAAACCTCACCCTAAGCCTCACCTTAATCCTAAGTCTAACCCTAAACCTTACCCTCACCCTTACCCTAAACCTAATCCTAAACCTCACCCTAACCCTAACCCTAAACATCACCCTCACCCTAGCCCTCACCCTAACCCTAATCCTAACCTTAACCCTGACACTAACCCTCCCCAGAACTCTAACCCTAACCCTCAACCTAACCCTAACCCTCACCCTCAACCTCACAGTCAGCCTAACCCTAAGCCTTACCCTAAGCCTAAATCTAAACTTAACCGTAACCCTCACAGTCAGCCGCACGCTCACCCTCACCGTAATTCTATCCCTAACCGTAACCCTAACCCTAAACTTCACCCGAACCCTAACCCTAACCCTAACCCTCACCCTCACCCTAACCCTAACACTATCCCTAACACTAACCCTCACCCTAACCCTCACCCTAACCCAATATCTAACCCTAAACCTCACCCTCACCCTAAACTTAACCCTAACCCTAAACCCCACCCTAACCCTAAACCTAACCCTCATCCACAAGCTCACCCTCAGCCTCAGCCTAACCCTAAGCCTAAGCGAAACCCTCACCCTAATCCTCATACTCACGGCACCCTAACCCTAACCCTAAACCTAACCCTAAACCTCAGACTCACACTAACCCTAACCCTAATTGTAATCCTAAACATAACCCTAACCCTCACACTCACCCTAACCCTCACCTAAACCGAACCCTAATCCTAACATTAACCCTAAACCTAACACTCACCCTCAGCCTCACCCTAACCCTAACTCTAACCCTAAACCTCAACCTCAACCTAATCCTAACCCTAACCCTAACCCTAAACCTCATCCTAACACTAACCCTAAACCTAACCCTCACCCTTGCCCTTACCTTAAGCCTAATCCTAACCCTAACCCTAATCCTAACCCTCTCACTAACCCTCACCCTAACCCTCACGCTAAACCTAACCCGAACCCTCAACCTCACCCTCAGCCCAACCCTAAACCTAACCCTAAACCTAACCCTAACACACACACTCACCCTCACCCTAACCCTAATCCTATCCCTAACACTAACCCTAACCCAATCCCTCCCCCTAACTCTCACTCTAAACCTAACCCTAATACTAACCCTAAACCTTACCCTCAACATAACCCTCACCCTAACCCTAACTCTAACCCTAAACCTCACCCTCTCACTAACACTGACTCTAAACCTAACCCAAACCCTAAACCTCACCATAAACTTAACCCTCACCCTCACGCTCAACCTCACCATAAGTCTAACCCTAACACTAACAATAACACTAACCTTAACCCTAACCGTAACCCTAACCATAACCCTCACCCTCAGCCTCACCCTCACTGCAAACTTAACCCTAACCATAACATTAACAATAAACCTAACCCTAATCATAATCCTCACACCCACCCCCACCCTCACCCACAGCCTAACCCTAACCCTAAAAATAACGCTAATCTTAACCCTCACCATAAACCTAACCCTAACCCTAACAATAACCCTAACTCTAACCCTAATCCTAACCATCACCCTCACCCTAACCCTAATCCTAAAACTAACCCTCACCCTAACCCTAACCTTAACCCTAACCCTAACCCTAACCCTAACCCTAAACCACAACCTAACCCTAACCCTCAACCTAACCCTAAACTTAACCTGAAATCTAACTCTCATCCTAACCCTAACACTAACCCTCACCCTAACCGTAAACCTCACCCTCTCCCTCACCCTCAGTGTAATGCTTAGCCTAACACTAACCCTAAAATTACCCCTCACACTCACCCTAACGCTTACCCAAATCCTAATCCTAACCCTAATCCTAACCTTAACCCTCAGCCTCAACTTAACCCTAAGTCTAACCCTAAACCTCACACTCACCCTAATTCTAACCCTAACCCTAACCATAAACCTCACCCTAACCCTAACCCTAAACATCACCCTCACCCTAGCCCTCACCCTAAAGCTAATCCTAACCCTAACCCTCATCTTAACCCTCCCCATAATCCTTACACTAACCCTCACCCTAACCCTAACCCTCACACTCACCTTTACCTTACTCTAATCCTAATCCTAACCCTAAACCTAACCCTCACCCTCAAACTAAACCTCACCGTAACCCTAACTCTAACACTACCCCTAACACTAACCCAAAACTTCAGCCTCAACCTTACCCTAACTCTAACCCTCAAACTCACCCTCAGCCTAACCCAAACCCTAACCCTAACCCTCACCCTAACCTTAAGTCTAACCATCACCCTAACCCTAAACCTCACCCTCAACCTCACACTCAGCCTAAACCTAAGCCTAAGCCTAACACTAACCTTACCTTCACCCTCACACTAGCCCTCAACCTAACAATAATCCTAACCCTATCCCTCATCCTAACCCACACCTTATCCCTAACCCTAACCATCACCCTAACCCTAATCCTCATCCCCACCCTCACCCTCAGCATAACCATAACCCTAAGCCTAACCCTAACCCTAACCCTCACATACCCTAATCCTTACTGTAATCCTAAACCTAACCCTAACCCGAAACCTCAACCTAACCCTCACCCTAAACTTAACCCTAACACTAACCCTAACCCTAAGCCTTGATCTAACCCTCCCCCTAACCCTAAATATAATCCTAAAACTCACCCTCACCCTAACCCAAATCCTAACCCTAACCCTCACCCTAACCCTAACCCTCAACCTCACTGTGACCCTAACCCATATCCTAACCCTCACCCTAACCGTAACCCTAAACCTCACCCAAACACTAATCCTAACCCTCACCCTCACCCTAGCCCTCACCCTAACCCTAATCATAACCCTAATCCTCATCCTAACCATCACCCTAACACTAACCCTAACCCTCACCCTAATCCTAAGCCTAACCCTAACCCTCAACCTAACCCTAACCCTCACCCTCACTGTAACCTTAACTCTAACCCTCACCCTAACCCTAAACTTAACCCGAAATCTAACTCTCACCCTAACCCTACCCATAACGCTCACCCTAACCCTAATCATTAAACTCACCCTCACCCTAAGACTAAGCCTAACCCTACACCTAACTCTAACCCTAACCTTAACCCTCACCATAACACTAAACTTAAACCGAACCCTATTTCTCACCCTAACCCTTCCCATAAATCTCACCCTAACCCTAATGCTCACCCTCACCCTCACACTAAGCCTAACTCTAAGCGTAAACCTAACCCTAACCCTAACTCTCACACTCACACTAATACTTACCCTAATACTAAAAAGAACACTAAGCCTTACCCTCAACCTCAACCTAACCCTCACCATAACCGTAATTCTAACACTAACCCTAACCCTCATCCTAACCCTAACTCTAACTCTAAACTTCACCCTCTCCCTAACACTAACCCTAAACCTAACCCTAAACCTCACCCTAACCCAAACCCTAAACCTCACCCTCACCCTAGCCCTCACCCTAACCCTAATCCTAAACCTAACCGTCATCCTAACTCTCACCCTAACACTAACCCAAACCCTAACACTCACCCTAACCCTAAACTTAACAGGAATGCTAACTCTCACCCTAATCCTAACCCTAACACTCACACTAACCCTAACCCTCACCTTCAGCCTAACACTAAGACTAAATGTAACCCTAACTCTAACCCTCACATTCACCATAAACCTAACCCTAATCCTAATCCTAACACTAACCCTAATCCACACCCTCACCCTAACCATCACCTTAAGCCTAACCCTAATATTAATCCAAACCCTAACCCCAACCCTAAACCTCATCTTCACCCTAAACCTCACACTAACCCTAACACTAATCCTCAATCTAACCCTCACCCTCATCCTCACCCTAGCCCTCACCCTAACCCTATCCCTCATCCTCGCCCTAAACCTCACACTAACCCTAACACTAATCGTCAATCTAACCCTCACCCTTACCCTAACCCTAAACCTAACCCTCACCCTGACCCTAACCCTACCCCTAAACCTCACCCTCAACCTAAACATAACTCTAACCCTAACCCTAACACTAAAACCTCACCCTATCCCTAACCCTAACCCTCACACTCAACCTCATGCTCAGCCTAACCCTAAGCCTAACACAAACCCTAACCCTCACACTCAGCCTAACCCTAACCCTAATTCGAACCCTAAACCTCACACTCACCTGCATCCTCACTGTCACTGTAATTCTATCCCTAAACCTAACCCTAACCCTAAACCTCACCCAAACTCTAACCCTAACCCGAACCCTAACCCTCACCCTTACAGTACCTCTAAACCTAACCTTAACCCTAACCCTAAACCTCACCCTAACCGTAACCCTAACCCTAAGCCTAACCCTCCCAATAACCCTATATCTAACCCTAAACCTCACCCTCACCCTAACCTTAACACTAACCCTAACCCTAACCCTCAACCTATCCCTCATCCTAACCCTATATCTAACCCTAAACCTGACCCTCACCCTAACCCTAACCCTAACCCTAACTCTAAACCCCACCCTAACCCTAACCCTAACCCTCACCTGCACTCTCACATTCACCAGAATTCGACCCCTAACCCTAACAATAACACTAACCCTAACCCTAACCATCACCCTAACCCTAATCCTCACCCCCACCCCCACCCTCAGCCTAAGCCTAACCCTCACGCTAACCCTCATACTCACACTCACCGTAACGCTAATCCTAACCCTAACCCTATCCCTACACCTCAACCTACCCCTCACCCTCACCCTAAAACTAACCCTAACCCTAAACCTCATGCTAACCCTCCCCCTAACCCTACCTCTAAACCTAAACCTCACCCTCACCCTAACCCTAAACCTAACTCTAACCCTAAACCTCATCCTAAACCTAACCATTACCCTCAACCTCAACCTCATTGTAACTCTAACCCTAACCCTAAAAATAACACTAAACCTAACCCTAGTCCTAAACCTAACCATAACCCTCAGCCTCACCCTCACAGCAAACTTAACCCTACCCATAACACTAACAATAACGCTAACCCAAACCCTAACCCTAATACTCACCCGCACCCTCACCCTCAGCCTAACCCTAACCCTAAACCTAAACCTAACACTCAAGGTAACTCTAACCCTAACCCTAACACTAACACTAACCCTAACCCTAAACCAAACCCTAAATCTAACCCTAATCCTCAGCCTCAACCTCACCCTAACCCAAATCCTAACACTAACCCTCACCCTAACACTAAGCCTAACCCTAAAACTAATCCTAACCCTCACACTTACCCTCACCCTAACCCAAATCCTAAACCTAAACCTATTCCTAAAACTCACCCTAGCCCTCACCCTAAGCCTAATCCTAATCCTAAACCTCATCCTAAACCTCAACCTAACCCTAACCCTAACCCTCACCCTAACCCTAACTCTAACACTCACCCTCATGCTCACCCTAAGCCTAAGCATAAGCATAAGCCTAACCCTAACCCTCAACCTATCCCTAACCCTAACACGATCACTAACTCTAACCCTAAACCTCACCCTCACCCTAAACCGAACTCTAACCCTGACCCTAAACCTAAACCTCATCCTAACCCTAAACCTAACCCTCACCCTCACTATAACTGTAACCCTAACCCTAACAATAACACTAACCCCAATCCTCACCCTCACCATAACCATAACCCTCACCCTAACCCTCACCCTAAACCTAACCCTAATCCTAAACCTCACCCTAACACTAACACTAAACCCTCAACCTAGCACTCACCCTAACCCTAATCCTAACCCTAATACTCATCCTATCCATCACACTAAACCTAACTCTAAACCTCACCATAACCCTAACCCTAACCAACAACCTAACCCTAACCCTCAACCTAACTGTAACCCTAACACTCACACTCAATGTAACCCTTACTATAATGCTGATCCTAACCCTAATCCTAAACCTCACCCTAAGCCTCACCTTATCCCAAAGTCTAACCCTAAACCTCACCCTCACCCTAAACCTAACCCTAACCCTAACCCTAAACCTCACCCTAACCCTAACCCTAAACATAACCCTCACCCTAGCCCTCACTCTAACCCTAATCCTAACCGTAACCCTCATCCTAACCCTCCCCATAACCCTAACCCTAACCCTGACCCTAAACCTAACCCTCACCCTCACCCTCAGCTTATCCCTAAGCATAAACCTAAGCTTAAGCATAAACCAAACCCTAAACCTCACACTCACCCGCACTCTCACCCTCAACCTAACCCTAACCCTAAACCTAACCCTCAACCTGACCCTAACCTTAACACTAACCCTAACCCTAACCCTCAACCTAACCCTCCCCCTAACCCGATATCTAAACCTAAACCTCACCCTCACCGTAAACCTAACCCTAAACCTAAACCCCACCCTAACCCTAAACCTAACCCTCACCCGCACGCCCACCATAACCAAAAGTCAAACCCTAACGCTAACAATAACACTAACCCTAACGCTAACCATCACCCTAATCCTAATCCTCACCCCCAGCCTCACCCTCACCCTAAGCCTAAGCCTAAGCCTAATGCTCACCCTAAGCCTCATACTCATGCTCACTCTACCCCTAATCATAAACCTAACCCTATCCCTAAACCTCAACCTAACCCTCACCCTCACCCTAACATTAACATTAACCTAACCGTAACCCTCACCCTAAACCTCCCCCTAACCCTATATCTAACCCTAAACCTCACCCTCATCCTAAACCTAACCCTAACCCTAAACCCCACCCTAACCCTAAACCTAACCCTCACCCGCACCCTCACCCTCACCGAAACTCAAACCCTAACCCTAAAAAATAACACTAACCCTAACCATAAACATCACAATAAACCTAATCCTCACCCCCACCCTCACCCTCAGCCTAACCCTAAGCCTAAGCCTAACCCTCACCCTAAGCCTCATACTCATGCTCACCCTAACCCTAATCCTAAACCTAACCCTATCCCTGAACCTCAACCGAACCCTCACCCTCACCCTAACCCTAACACTGACCCAAACCCTCAACCTCAGCCTAACCCTCATCCTAAACCTAACTCTAACCCTAAAACTCATCACCCTAAGCCTAACCCAAATCCTCAGCCCCACCCTGACCCTCACCCTAAACCTAAACCTAAATCTAACACTAACCCTAACACTAAAACTCACCATATCCCTAACCCAAACCCTCACACTCAACTTCATGCTCAGGCTTACCCTAAGCCTAACACTAAACCTAACCCTAACCCTCACACTCACCCTAACCCTTAAGGTATTCCTAATCTGAACACTAAGCCTTACACTCACCCTCACCCTAACCCTCACCATAACCCTAACTCTTACACTAACCCTAACCTTAACACTCAGCCTAACCCTAACCCTAACTCTAACCCTAAACCTCACACTAACCTGCACCATCACTGTCACTGTAATTCTAACCCTAACACTAACCCTAACCCTAAATCTCACCCTAACCCGAACCCTAAACCTAAACCTAATCCTCACCCTAACCCTATATCTAACCCTAAACCCCACCCTCACCGTAAACCTAACACTAACCCTCACCCTAACCCTCCCCATAACCCTATATCTAACCCTAAGCGTCACCCTCACCCTAACCCTAACACTAACCCTAACCCTAAACCCCACCCTAACCCTAACCCTAACCCTCACCTGCACGCTCACCTTCACCGTAACTCGAAACCTAACCCTAACAATAACACTAACCCTAACCCTAACCCTCACCCTAAACCTAATCCTCACCCCCAACCCTCACCCTCAGCCTAACCCTAAGCCTAAGCCTAACCCTCACCCTAACCCTCATACACATGCTCAACCTAACCCTAATCCTAAACCTAACCCTATCCCTAAACCTCAACCTAACCCTCACCCTCACCCTAACCCTAACACTAACCCTAACCCTAACCCTCCCCCTGACCCTCCCCCTAACTCTATATCTAACCCTAAACCTCACCCTCACCCTCAACCTAACCCTAACACTAAACCCCACCCTAACACTAAGGCTAACCCTCACCCGCACCCTCACCGTCACCATAATGCAAACCCTAATCCTAACAATAACACTAAACCTAACCCTAACCATCACCCTAACCCTAATCCTCTCCCCCACGCTCACCCTCAGCCTAACCCTAAGCCTAACCCTCACCTTAAGGCTCATACTCATGCTCAACATAACCCTAATCCTAAACCTAACCCTATCCCTAAACCTCAACCTAACCCTCACCCTCACCCTAACCCTAACACTAACCCTAACCCTAAACCTCACACCAAACCTCTCCCTAATCCTAACTCTAACCATAAAACTCACCATCACCCTAACAATAACCCTAAACCTAATCCTCAGCCCCACGCTCACCCTCATCCTAACCCTAACTCTAACCCTAACCCTAACACTAAACCTCACCATATCCCTAACCCTAATCCTCACACTCAACCTCATGCTCAGCCTTACCCTAAGCCTAACACTAACCCTAAACCTAAGCCTCACACTCACCCTAACCTTACCCTATTCCTAATCCTAACACTAAGCCTTACACTCACCCTCACCCTACTCCCTCACCATAACCCTAACTCTAACACTAACCCTAACCCTAACACTGAGCATAACCCTAACCCTAACTCTAAACCTAAACCTCACACTAACCTGCACCCTCACCGTCATTGTAATTCTAACCCTAACTCTAACCCTAACCTAAACCTCACCCTAACCCTAACCCTAACCCTAACCCTCAACGTAACTCTAACCCTCACCCTCACTGTAACCCTTACACTAAACCTCACTCTAACCCTAAACTTAACCCTAACCCTAACTCTCACCCTAACCCTAACCCTAACACTCATCCTAACCCTAACCCTCACACTCACCCTCACCTTCAGCCTAACACTAAGCCTAACCCTAACCCTAACCCTAACACTCACACTCACCCTGAACCCAACCCTAATCCTATTCCTAACACTAACCCTAAACCTCACCCTCACCCTAACCCTCACGTTAAGACTAACCCTAACATTAATCCTAACGCTAAACCTAAACCTAAACCTCATCCTCACCCTAAACCTCACACTAACCCTAACACTAATCCTCAATCTAACCCTCAACCTCACCCTCACCCTAGCCCTCACCCTAACCCTAACCCTCATCCTCACCCTAAACCTCACACTAACCCTAACACTAATCCTCAATCTAACCCTCACCCTCACCCTCACCCTAACCCTAAACGTCAACCTAAACCTAACCCTCACCCTTGTCATAAACCTGACCCTCAGCGTAACTTTCACCTTTACCCTTACCGTCACCCCCACGCTAACCCTCACCATAACACTACCCCTCACTCTGACCCTAAACCTACCCCTAAACCTCACCCTCACCCTAACCTTAACTCTAACCCTAAACCTAACATTAACCTTACCCTATCCCTAACCCTCAAACTCATGCTCAGCCTAACCCTAAGCCCAAGCTTATCCCTTACCCTAAACTTCACCCTCATCCTAGCCCTCACCATAACCCTAAGCCTAACACTAACCCTCATCCTAACAATCACCCTAACCCTAACAATAACCATTACCCTAACCCTAATCCTCACCCCCACCCTCGCCCTCAGCCTAACCCAAAGCCTTAGCCTAACCCTAACCCTCACACTCACCCTCAACCTAAACCTAATCCTAACCCTAAGCCTAAACTTAACCCTATCCCTAAACCCCAGCCTAACCCTAACCCTAACCTTAACCTTAAAACTAACCCTAACATTAATGCTCGACCTAACCCTCCAACATTAAATCTATCACTAAACCTCACCCTGACCCTAACTCTAATCCTAAACCTAACCCTAAACCTCACCCTAACCCTATCCCTAACCCTCACCCTAACCCTCACCCTCACCCTGACCATAACTCTAACCCTAACCCTACAAATAACACTAATCTTATACCTAAACCTAACCCTAAACCTAACACTCACCCTAACCATAATCTTAACACTAAGCTTCGTCCTAA
Organism: Dipodomys merriami; assembly: GCF_024711535.1. Taxonomy (NCBI): domain Eukaryota; kingdom Metazoa; phylum Chordata; class Mammalia; order Rodentia; family Heteromyidae; genus Dipodomys; species Dipodomys merriami. The sequence goes on along the minus strand of NW_027204448.1, from coordinate 731,534 downwards.
CCCTAACCCAAACCCTACCCCTAACCCTACACCTTACCCTAACACTAACCCTAAACCTCACCCTTACCTTAGCCCTCACCCTAACCCTAATCCTAACCCTAACCCTCATCCTAAACCTCCCCATAACCCTAACCCTCACCCTCACCCTAACCCTAACCCTCACCCTCACCCTCACACTCAGCCTAACCTTAAGCGTAACCCTAAACCTAACCCTAACCCTCACACTCCCCCTAACCCTAACCCTAATCGTAATCCTAACCCTAACCCTAACCCTCAACCTTATCCTAACATTCACCCTCACCCTCACTCTCAGCCTAACCCTAAGCCTAAGCCTAACCCTAACGCTAAATCTGACACTCACCCTAACCCTTAACCTAATCCTAATCCAAAACTTAAGCCTAACCCTAACCCTAAACCTCAACCTGACCTTTACCCTAACTCTAACCCTAAACCTCGCCCTCACGCTAAACATAACTCTAATCTTAACCCTAACACTAAACCTCACTCTTACCCTAACCCTAACCCTCAAGCTCACCATAAACCCAACTGTAACCCTAACCCTAACAATAACACTCACCCTCACCGTAACCCTAATCCTAACACTAACCCTCACCATAACCCTAACCCTCACCCTCACAGTAACACTAATCCCCATCCTAACCCTCACCCTAACCCTAACCCTAAACCTAAACCTTACCTTAACACTAACCCTAACCCTCACCCTCACCCTAGCCCTCACCCTAACCCTAATTCTCACGCTAACCCCAAATTTAAACGCAACCTTACTCTCACCCCAACCCTAACTCTAACCCTCACCCTAACCCTAATCCTCACCCTCACCCTCACCCACAGCCTAACCCTAAGCCTAATTCTAACCCTAACCATAACCCTCACACTCACCCTTACCTTACCCAATCCCTAATCCTAACTCTAAGCCTAACCCTCACCCTCACCCTAACCCTCACCCAAACCCTAACTCTAAAACTAACCTTAACACAAAATCTCAACTTCAGCATCAACCTTACCATAACTCTAACCCTAAACCTCACCCTCATCCTAACCCTAACCCTAAACTTAAACCTCACCCTAAACCTAACACTAAACCTAACACTCACCCTAGCCCTCACCCTAAAACTAATCCTAACCCTAACCCTCATCCTAACCCTCCCCATAACCCTAACCCTAACCCTCACCCTAACCCTAACACTCACCCTCACCCTCACCCTCAGCCTAACCTTAAGCCTAACCCTAAACCTTACCCTAACCCTCACACTCCCCTAACCCTAACCCTAATCGTAATGCTAACCCTAACCCTAACCCTCACCCTCACCCTAAACCTCACCCTAACCCTAACTCTAACCCTAACACTAACCCTAAACCTAATCCTCAAACTCAGCCTCACCCTAACCCTAACTCCAACCCTAAACATCAACTTCACCCTTTCCCTAACCCTAACCCTAATGCTAAACCTCACCCTAAACCTCACCCTCACCCTAGTCCTTACCTTAACCCTAAACCTAACCCTAACCCTCATCCTAACCCTCCCCCTAACCGTAACCCTAACCCTCAACCTAAACGTAACCCTCACCCTCAACCTCACCCTCACCCTAACCCTAAGCCTAACCTTAAACCTAACCCTAAAAAACACACTCACCCTTACCCTAACAATAATCCTATCCCTAACCCTAACCCTAACCCAAACCCTCTCCCTAACACTCACTCTAAACCTAACCCTAACACTAACCCTATTCCTAACCCTCTACCTAAACCTCACCCTAAACCTAACTCTAACCCTAAACCTCACCATCACCCTAACACTAACTCTAACTCTAAACCTCAACCTAACCCTAACCCTAACACTAACCCTAAACCTAAACCTCACCCTAACCCTAAACATAAAAATAAACCTCACCCTAGCCCTCACCCTAACCCTAATCCTAACCCTAACCCTCATCCTAACCCTCCTCATAACTCTAACCCTAAACCTCACCCTAACCCTAACCCTCACACTCACCCTCACTCTCAACCTAACCCTAAGCATAAACCTAAGCCTAACCATACTCTTAACCCTAAAATTCACACTCACCCGCACCCTTACCCTCACCGAAATTCTAACCCTAACCCTAAACCTCACCCTAACCCTAACCCTACACCTAACCCTAACCCTCACCCTCACACTATCCCTAACACAAACCCTAACCCTAACCCTCACCCTAACCCTTCCCCTAACACTATATCTAACCCTAAACCACATCCTCATTCTAAAACTAACCATAATTCTAAACTCCACCCTAAGCTGAAGCCTAAACCTCACCCCCACCCTCACCATCACCGTAACTCAAACCCTAACGCTAACAATAACACTAAACCTAACCCAAACCATCACCCTAACCCTAATACTCACGCCCATCGTCACCCTCAGCATAACCCTAGGCCTAAGCCTAACCCTCACCCTAACCTTCATACTCATGCTCACCCTAACCCTAATCCTAAACCTAACCCTATCGCCAAACCTCAACCTAACCCTCACCCTCACCCTAACCCTAACACTAACCCTAACCTTAAACCTCACCCAAACCCTCCCCCAAAACCTAACTCTAACCCTAAATCTCACCCTCACCCTAACAATAACCCTAACCTTAACCCTAATCCTCACCCTCACCCTCACCCTCATCTTAACCCTCACCCTAGCACTCACCATAACCCTAATTCTAAACCTCAAACCCTAACCCTAACCCTCATGCTCACCCTAAACCTAACACTAACCCTACTCCGTACACTAATCCTCAATCGAACCCTCAAACTAACACTAACTTTAACCCTAAATCAAAACCTAAACCTCACCCTAACCCTAACCCTAAACCTCAACCTCACCCTAGCCCTCACCCTGACCCTAATCCTAACCCTAACCCTCATCCTAAACCTCACCCTAACAATAACCCTAACCCTAACCCTCAACCTAACCCTAACCCTCACCGTCACTGTAACCCTTAACCTAACCCTCACCTTAACCCTAAACTTAAACCGAAACCTAACTCTCACCTTAACCCTAACCCTCACCCTGACCCTCACCCTAACCCTCACCCTAACCCTAATCCTCAACCCCACCCTAAACCTATACCTAAAGCTCACCCTCAACCTAACCCAAACTCTAACCCTAACCCTAAAATTAAACCTCACCCTATCCCTAGCCCTAACACTCACACTCAACCTCAAGTTCAGCCTAACCCTAAGCCTAACAGAAACCCTAATCCTAACCCTCACACTCACAATAACCCTTAGCCTAATCCCAATCCTAACACTAAGCCTTACCCTCACCCTCACCCTAACCCTCACTATAACTCTAATTCTAACACTAACCCTAACCCTAACACTCAGCCCAACCCTAACCCTAACCCTAACCCTAAACCTCACACTAACCTGCACCCTCAACCTCACTGTAATTCTAACCCTAAACTTAACCCTAAACCTAAACCTCACCCTAACTTTATCCCTAAACCTAACCCTAACCCTAACCCTCCCCCTAACGCTATATCTAACCCTAAACCTCATCCTCACCCTAACCCTAACACTAACCCTAACCCTAACCCTTACCCTAACCCTCACTCTAACCCTCATCTTCACCCTAACATGAACCTTAACCCTAACAATAACACTAACCCTAACCCTATCTATCACCCTAACCCTAATCCTCAAGCCCACCCTCTCCCTCAGCCTATCCCTAAGCCTAAGCCTAACCCTCACCCTAACCCTCATACTCACGCTCACCCTAACCCTAATCCTAACCCTAAGCCTATCCCTAAACCTCAACCTAACAGACACCCTCCCCTTAACCCTAAAACTAACCCTAAACCTCACCCTAACCCTCCCCCTAACCCTAACTCTAACACTAAACCTCACCCTCACCGTAACCCTAACACTAACTCTAAACCTAAACCTCACCCTAAACCTAATCCTCACCCTCAACCTCACTGTAACTCTAACCCTAACCCTAACAATAACAATAACCTTAACCCTAATCCTAACACTAACCATAACCCTCACCCTCAGCCTCACCCTCACTGCAAACTTAATCCTAACCATAACACTAACAATAACCCTAACCCCCTCCCTAACTCTAATCCTCACCCGCACACTCACACTCAGCCTAACCCTAACCCTAATTCTAAACCTAACACTAACCATCAAGGTAACCCTAACCCTAACCCTAACCCTAACCCAAAACCAAACCCTAAACCTAACCCTAATCCTCAGCCTCAACCTCACCCTAACCCAAAATCTAACACTAACCCTCACCTTAACCCTAAGCCTAAGCCTAACCCTAACCCTAACATTCAAACTCACCCTAATCCAAATCCTAAACCTAAACCTATCCCTAACCCTCACACTAGCACTCAACCTAACTCTAATTCTAACCCTCACCCTCACCCTAACCCTAACCCTCATCCTCACCCTAAACCTCACGCTAACTGTCACTCTAACCCTAATGCTCAATCGAACCCTCACACTAACCATAACCATAACCATAAACCCATAATCCTAACTCTCACCCTTATCTTAATCCTCACCCTCAGCCTAAACCTCTTGTTTACCCTTACCATCATCCTCATCCTAACAATAAACCTCATCCTAACCCTCACCCTAACCGTAAACCTAACCATCACCCTAACCCTAACCCTCACCCTCAACCTCACGCTCAGCCTAAACCTAAGTCTAAGCCTAAAGCTTACCCTTACACTCACCCTCACCCTAGCCCTCACCCTAACCATCACCCTAACCCTAATCCTCACCCCCACCCTCACCCTCAGGACAAACCTAACCCTAAGCCTAAGCCTAACCCTAACTCTCACATAGCCTTACCCTAACCCTAATCCTAACCCTAAACCTAAACCTCAACCTAACTCTCAACCTAACCTTAACCCTAACGCTAAGCCTAAACCTAACCGTTGACCCAACCCTCCCCCTAACCCTAAATATAATCCTAAAACTCACCCTCACCCTAACCCAAATCCTAACCCTAAACCTCACCCTAATCCTAACCCTCACCCTCACTGTAACCCTAACCCATATCCTAAACCTCAGCCTAAACCTAACCCAAAATCTCACCCAATCACTAATCCTAACACTCACCCACACCCTAGCCCTCACCAGAACCCTAATCATAACCCTAATCCTCATCCTAACCCTCACCCTAACACTTACACTAACGCTCACCCTAATCCTAAGCCTAACCCTAACCCTCAACCTAACTCTAACCCTCACCCTCACTGTAACCCTAACCCTAACCGTCACTCTGACTCTAAAATTAACCTGATCCCTAACTCTCACCCTAACCCTACTCCTAACTCTCACCCTAATCCTAACACTCACCCTCACCCTCACCCTAAGCTTAAACCTAAGCCTAAGCTTAACCCTCACCCTAACCCTCACACACACCCTAACACTTAAACTAATCCTAATCCTAACACTAAGCCTTACCCTCAACCTCACTCTAACCCTCACCGTAACCCTAACTCTAACACTAACCCTAACCCTGACCCTCACCCTCAGCCTCTCCCTAACGCTAACTCTAACCCTAAACCTCACCCTCACCCTAACCCTAACCCTAAACATAAACATAAACCTCACCCTAACCCTAAACCTAAACCTCACCCTCACCCTAGCCCTCACCCTAACCGTAATCCTAACCCAGACGATCATCCTAACCCTCACCCTAACACTAAACCCAACCCTCACCCTCACCCTCACCCTCACCCTAACCCTAACCCTCAACCTAACACTAACCCTCACGCTCAATTTAACCCTTACCCTAACCCTCACCCTAACCCTAAACTTAACCTGAACCCTAACTCTCACCCAAACCCTAACCCTAAAAATCACCCTAACCATAACCCTCACCCGTACCCTCACCTTCAGCCAAACACTAAGCCTAACCCTAAAACTAACCCTAAACCTCACACTCACCCTAAACCTACCCTAATCCTAATCCTAACACTAACCCTAAAACTCACCCTCATCCTCACCCTCAACTTAAGCCTAACCCTAACATTAATCCTAACCCTAACCCCAACCCTAAACCTCATCCTCACCCTAAACCTCAGACTAACCATAACAGTAATCCTCAATCTAACCCTCACCCTCACCCTCACCCTAGCCCTCAACCTAATCCTAACCCTCATCCTCACCCTAAACCTCACACTAACCCTAACACAAATACTCAACCTAACCCACCCCCTCACCCTAACCCTAACCCTCACCCTAAACCTAACCCTCACCCTTACCATAACCCTCACCCTCAGCCTAACTCTCACATATACCCTTACCGTCACCCCCACCCTAACACTCACCCTAACCCTAGCCCTCACCCTGACCCTAACCCTACCGCTAAACCTCACCCTCACCCTAACCCTAACTCTAACCCTAACCCTAACACTAAACCTCACCCTATCCCTAATCCTAACCCTCAGCCTAAACCTCATGCTCAGCCTAAACCTAAGCCTAAGCTTATCCCTTACCCTAAACTTCACCCTCACCCTAGCCCTCACCATAAACCGAATCCTAACCCTAACCCTCACCCTAACCCTAACCATAACCATCACTCTAACCGTAATCCTTACCCCCATCCTCACCCTCAGCATAACCCTAAGCCTAAGCCTAAGCCTAACCATAACCCTCACACTCACACTCACCCTAACCCTAATCCTTACCCTAACCCTAACCCTAACCCTAAACCTAAACCTCAACCTCAACCTAACCTTAACCTTAACCCTAACACTAACCCTAACATTGACCCTCGAACACTTCAACTAACCCTAAATCTAACCCTAACCCTCAACCTCACACTCACCCTCACCCTCACCATAACTCTAACCCTAACCCTAACAATAACACTAATCCTATTCCTAAACCTAACCCTAATCCTTACACTCACACTCACCCCAACCATAATCTTAACCCTAACCCTCATCCTAATCCTAAACCAAACCCTAACCCTAACCCTAAATCTTACCCTAACACTAACCCTAAATCTCCCCCTCACCATAGCCCTCACCCTAACCCTAATCCTAACCCTAAACCTCACCATAACACTAAACTTAACCGAATCCTAACTCTCACCCTAAACCTAAACCTAACCCTCAACTTAATCCTCACCCTCACCCTCACCCTCACTCTCAGCCTAACCCTAAGCCTAAGACTAACCGTATCCCTAACCCTCACACTCACCCTAACCCTTACCCTAATCCTAATCCTAACCCTAAGTCTAACCCTCACCCTCACCCTAACACTCACCCTAACCCTAACTCTAACACTAACCCTAAACCCAAACCTCAACCTCAGCCTCACCCTTACCCTAACTCTAAACCTAAACCTCAACCTCACCCTAACCCAAACTCTAAACCTAACCCTAAGATTAAACCTCACCCTAACCCTAACCCTCACCCTCACCCTCACAGTAACCCTAACCCTAACCCTAACCCTAACAATAACCCTCACCCTCACTGTAACCCTAATCCTAACCTTAACCCTCATCATAACCCTAACTCTCACCCTCAACTTAACTCTAACGCTCATCCTAACCCTCACCCTCACCCTAAACCTCACCTTAAACCTCCCCTAACCCTAACTCTAACCCTAAACCTCACTCTCACCTTAACCCTAACCCTAACTCTAACTGTAAATCTAACCCTAAACCTAACCCTCACCCTCAACCTCACTGTAACTCTAACCCTAACCTTAACAATAACACTAACCCTAACCCTAATCCTAACACTAACCATAACTCTCACCCTCAGCCTCACCCTCACTGCAAACTTAACCCTAACCATAACACTAACAATAACCCTAACCCTAACCCTAATCCTCACCCGCACCCTCACACTCAGCCTAACACTAACCCTAAACCTAAACCTAACCCTAAACCTCAAAGTAACCCTAACCCTAACAGTAACACTAACACTAACCCTAACCCTAAAACAAACCCTAAACCTAACCCTAATCCTCAGCCTCAACCTCACCCTAACCCAAACCTTAACACTAACCCTCACCTAACCCTAAGCCTAACCCTAACCCTAACCCTCACACTCAACCTCACTCTAATCCAAATCCTAAACCTAAACCTATCCCTAACCCTCACCCGAACCCTCACCCTAGCACTCAAACTAACTCTAATTTTAACCCTCACCCTAACCCTAACCCTCATCCTCACCCTAAACTTCACACTAACCGTAACCCTAAACTTAATGCTCAATCGAACCCTTACCCTCACTGTAACCCTAATCCTAACCCTAATCCTCAACAAAACCCTAATTCTCACCCTCACCTGTTACCTTAACCCTCATCCTAACCCTCACCCTAACCCTAACCCTAACCCTAAACCTAACCCTAACGCTAACCCAAAATCTCACCTTCTCCAGAGCCCTCACCTTAAGCCTAATCCTAACCCTAATCCTCATCCTAAGCCTCACCCTATCCCTCACCCTAATCCTAAGCCTAACCCTAACCCTCAACCTAACCCTAACCCTCACCCTCACTGTAACACTAACCCTAACCCTCACCCTAACCCTAAATTTAACCCGAACCCTAACTCTCACAAAAACCTTACCCCAAACTCTCACCCTAACCCTAACCATCAACCTCACCCTCATCCTAAGCCTAAGCCTAAACCTAACCCTAACCCTAAAACTAACCCTCACACTCACGCTAACCCTTACCCTAATCCTAATCCTAACACTAAGCCTTACCCTCATCCTCACCCTAAACCTCACCGAAACACTAACTCTAACACTAACCCTAAACCTAACCCTCACCCACAGCCTCACCCTAACCCTAACACTAACCCTAAACCTCACCCTCACCCTAAACCTCACCCTATACCTAACCCTAAACCTCACTCTAACCCTAATCCTAAACCTCACCCTCACCCTAGCCCTCACCTTAACCCTAATCCTAACCCTAACCCACATCCTAACCCTCACCCTAACACGAAACCTAACCTTCAACCTAACCCTAACCCTCACCCTCACTCTAACCCTTACCCTAACCCTAAACTTAACCCGAAACCAAACTCTCACCCTAACCCTAACTTTAACACTCACCCTAACCCTAACCCTCAACCTCACCCTCACCTTCAGTCTAACAGTAAGCCTAACCCTAACCCTAACCCTAACACTCACACTGACCCTAACCCTAAACCTAATCCTAATCCAACACTAACTCTAAACCTCATCCTCACCTAACCCTCACCTTAAGCCTAACCATAATATTAATCCTAACCCTAACCCTAACCCTAAACCTCATCCTCACCCTAAACCTCGCATGAACCCTAACACTAATCCTCAATCTAACCCTCACCCTCACCCTAATCCTAACACTAACCCTCACCCTAAAACTAACCCTCACCTTTACCATAACCCTCACCCTCAGCCTAACCCTCACTTTTACCCGTACAGTCACCTCCACGCTAAGCCTCACTCTAACCCTAAACCTCACCCTGACCATAACCCTACCCCTAAAGCTCACCATCAACCTAAGACTAACTCTAACCCTAACCCTAACACTGAACCTCACCCTATCCCTAACCCTAAACCTCACCCTCAACATCATGCTCAGCCTAACCCTAAGACTAATCCTAACCCTAACCCTCACACTCACCCTACCACTTACCCTAATCCTAATTCTAACACTAAGCCTTACCCTCACCTTCACCCTAACCCTCACCATAACCCTAACCCTAACATTAACACTAACCCTAACCCTCATACTCACCCTACCCCTAACTCTAACCCTAAATCTCACACCCACCCGCACCCTCAACCTCACCGTAATTCTAACCCTAACCCTAACCCTAACCCTAAACCTCACCCTAACCCTAACCCTAACCGTAACCCTAAACCTCACCCTCACAGTAACTCTAACCCTAACCCTAATCCTAACCCTAAACCTCACCATTACCATAACCCTCGCCCTAACTCTAACGCTAACCCTAACCCTCTCCCTAGTCCTATATCTAACCCTAAACCTCACCCTCACCCTAACCCTAACACTAACCCTAACCCTAACCTTCCCCCTAACCATATATCTAACCCTAAACCTCACCCTCACCCTCACACTAACCCTAACCCTAAACCTAAACCCCACACTAACCATAACACTAACCCTCACCTGCACCCTCAACTTCACCATAATTCGAACACTAATCCTAACAATAACACTAACCCTAACCCTAAACATCACCCTAATCCTAATCCTCACCCCCACCCTCACCCACAGCCTAACCCTAAGCCTAAGCCTAACCCTCAGGCTAACCCTCATACTCACGCTCACCCTAACTCTAACCCTAACCCTAACCCTATCCCTAAACAGCAAGCTAACCCTCACCCTCACCCTAACACTAACACTAACCCTAACCCTAAACCTCAACATAACCCTCCCCCTAACCCTAACTCTAACCCTAAACCTCACACTCACCCTAACCTTAAACCTAACCCTAATCCTAAACCTCACCCTAAACCTTACCCTCACCCTCAACCTCAACCTCACTGTAACTCTAACCCTAACCCTAGCAATAACAATAACCCTAACCCTAATCCTAACCCTAACCATAACCCTCACCCACAGCCTCACCCTCACTGCACACTTAACCCTAACGATAACACTAACAATAATACTAACCTTAACCCTAACCCTAATCCTCACACCCACCCTCATACTCAGCCTATCCCTAACCCTACCCCAAACCCTAACCCTCAAGGTAAACCTAACCCTAACACTAACATTAAACCTAAACCAAACCCTAAACCTAATCTTAAACCTAAACCTAATCCTCAGCCTCAACCTCACCCTAACCCCAACCCTAACACTAACCCTCACCCTAAACCTAAGTCTCACCCTAACCCTAACCCTAACCCACACACTCACCCTGAACCGAAGCCAAATCCTAAACCTAAACCTATCCCTACACCTCACCCTAACCCTCACCTGAGCCCTTACCCTAAACCTAATCCTAACCCTAAACCTCATCCTGAACCTCACAATAACCCAAACCCAAACCATCTCCCTAACCCTAACCCTAACCCTCACCCTCATGCTCGGCCTCAGCCTAAGCCTAAGCCTAAGCCTAACACTAACCCTCACCCTATCCCTAACCCTAACACTATACTTAACTCTAACCCTAAATCTCTCCCTCACCCTAACCCTAACTCTAAACCTAAACCTCATCCTAACCCTAAACCTCACCCTAATCTTCACACTCACCGTAACAGTAACCCTAACCCTAACAATAACAATAACCCTAACCTAACCCTATCCCTCACCCTCACCCTAACATTTACCCTCACCCTAACACAAACCCTAACGCAACACTAATACTAACCATATTCCTAACCCTAACTCTCACCCTAACCCTAACCCTAACCCTAAACGTAACCCTCAACCTCACCCTCACATTCAGCCTAACACTAAGCCTAACCCTAACCCTAACACTAACCCTCATCCTAAACCTAACACTCACCCTTAACATAACCCTCACCCTCAGCCTAACCCTCACCTTTACACTTACCGTCACCCCCACCCTAACCCTCACCCGAACCCTAACCCTCACCCTGACACTAACCCTACCCCTAAACATCACCCTCATCCTAACCCTAACTCTAACCCTAATCCTAACACTGAACCGCACCATATCCCTAACCCTAACCCTCACCCTCAACCTCATGCTCAGCCTAACCCTAAGCCTAAGCTTAATCCTTACCCTTACCCTAACCCTCACCCTCACCCTAGCCCTCACCCTAAATCTAAGCCTAACCATAAACCTCATCCTAAACCTAAGCCTAACCCAAACCCTAACCATCACCCTAACCCTAATCCTCACCCTCAGCCTAACCCTAAGCCTCAGCCTAACCCTAACCTTAACCCTCACACTCACCCTCAACCTAACCCTCATCCTAACCCTAACCCTAACACTAAACCTCAACCTAACCCTCACCCTAACTTTAACACTAACACTAAACCTAACATTAACACTCGACCTTACCCTCCAACTTAACCCTAAATCTAACCCTAAACCTCACCCTCACCCTCACCCTAATCCTAACCCTAACCCTAAACCTCACCCTAACACTAACCCTAACCCTCACACTCACCCTCACCATAACTCTAAACTTAACCCTAACAATAACACTAAACCTAACCCTAAACCTAACCCTAACCCTAACCATAATCCTAAAACTCACCCTCACACTAACCATAATCTTAACCCTAACCCTCAACCTAACCCTAACCCTCACCCTCACTGTAACCCTAAGCCTCATAATAACCGTAACCGAAAACCAAAACCTAATCCAAAACCTTACCCTCAAACTAACCCTAACTCTCACCATCACCCTAGCCCTCAACATCAATCTAATCCTAACCCTGATCCTCACCCTAACCCTATAGTTAATAGAACCTTAACTCTCACTCTAAACCTAACCCTAACCCTCACACTAACCCTAACCCTCACCCTCACCCTCACTCTCAGCCTAAACCTAAGCCTAAGCCTAACCCTAACACTAACCCTCACACTCACCCGAAACCTTACACTAATCCTAACCCTAACACTAAGCCTAACACTCACCCTCACCCTAACCCTCACTGTAACCCTAACTCTAAAACTAACCCTAACTCTAACCCTAAACCTCACCCTCAGCCGAACCGTAACCCTAAACCTAAACCTAAACCTCACCCTAACCCAAAACCTAACACTCACCCTCACCATCACCCTCACTCTCACCATAACTCTAACCCTAACTCAAACACTAATACTAAACCTAGCCCTCAACCTCAGCTTCAAACTTACCCTAACTCTAACCGTAACCCTTACACTAAACCTCACCCTAACCCTAACCCTAACCTTCACCCTCACAGTAAACTTAACCATAACCCAAACAATAACACTAACCCTCACCCTAACCCTAACCCTCACCCTAACATTAATCCTCACCCTAACACTTACCCACACCCTAACACTAACCCTAACCCTAACACTAAATCTCACACTAACCCTAACCCTAACTCTAACCCTCACCCTCACCCTAGCCCTCATCCTAAACCTAATTCTAACCCTCACCCTCACCCTAACTCTAACCCTCATCCTCACCCTAAACCTCACACTAACCTTAACCCTAACCCCAATCCTCAATCTAACCCTCAACCTAACCATAAATATAAACCTAACCCTAACTCTCGCCCTTATCTGAACCCGCAACCTCAGCCTAAACCTCAACTTTACCCTTACCATCATCCTCACCCTAAAGCTCACCCTAACCCAAAACCACATCGTAACCCTCAACCTAACCTTAACCCTAACCATCACCCTAATCCTAGCCCTTACCATCAAACTCAAGTTCAGCGTCACCCTAAGCCTAAGCCTAAACCTTACTCTAACCCTCACCCTCACCCTAACCCTCACCCTAACCCTAATCCTAACCCTATCCCTCATCCTAACCCTCACCCTAACCCTAGCCCTAACCATCACCCTAACCCTAATCCTAAACCCCACCCTCACCCTCAGCATAACCCTAACCCTAAGCCTAACCATAACCCTAACCCTCACATACCCTAACCCTCTTCCTAATCCGAACACTAACCGTAAACCTAACCCTAAACATCAACCTAACCTCACCCTAACCTTAACCCTAACACTAATCCTAAACCTAACCATCGACTTTACCCTCCCCCTAACCCTAAATCTAACCCTAAAACTCACCATCACCCTAACCCTAATCCTAAACCTAACCCTGACCCTACACCCTAAACCTCACCCTCACTGTAACCATAACCCTCATCCTAACCCTCACCCTAACCCTACCCTAACCCTAAATCTCACCAAAACACTAACCCTAACCCGCACCTCACCCTAGCCCTCACCCTAACCCTAATCCTAACCTTAATCCTCTTCTAACCCTAAACCTAACCCTAACCCTCGCCCTAATCCTAAGCTTAACCCTAACCCTCAACCTAACACTAACCCTCACAGTAACCCTAAACTTAACCCGAACCCTAACCCTCACCCTAACTCTACCCCTAACTCTCACCCTAACCCTAACCCTCACACTCACCCTAAACCTTACCCTAAACCTAATCCTAACACTAAGGCTAAACCTTACCCTCACCCTAACCCTCAAGGTAACACTAACTCTAACACTGAACCTAACACTAACCCTCACCCTCAGCCTCACCCTAACCTTAACTCTAAGCTTAAACCTCACCCTCACCCTAACCCTAATCCTAAACCTAACCCTAAACCGCACCCTGACCCTAACCCTAAACCTCACCCTCACTCTAGCCCTCACCCTAACCCTAATCCTAACCCTAACCCTCATCCTAAGCCTCACCCTAAAGCTAACCCTAACCCTCACCCTCACCCCCACGGTAACCCTAACCCTAACGCTCAACCTAACCCTATCCCTCACCCTCAATGTAACCCTTACCCTAACCCTCACCCTAACCGTAAAATTAACCGAACCCTAACTGACAGTCTAACCCTAACCCTAACCTTCACCCTAACCCTAACCCTGAACCTCACCCTCACTCTCAGCCTAACCCTAACCCTAAGCCTAACCCTAACCCTAACTCTCACACTCACCCTAACACTTACCTGAATACTAACCATAAACCCAACCCTCCCCCTCATACTAACCCTCACCGTAACCCTAACTCTAACACTAAGCCTAAACCTAACCCTCACCCTCAGCCTCACCCAAACCCTAACTCTAACCCTAAACCTCACCCTCACCCTAACCCTAAGCCTAAACCTAACCCTAAACCTCAGCCTAACCCAAACCATAAACCTCACCCTCACCCTAGCCCTCACCCTAACCCTAATCCTTAAACTAACCCTCATCCTAACCCTCACCCTAACACTAACCCTAACACTCACCCTCATCTCACCCTAACCCTAAACCTAACCCTAACCCTCAACCTAACCCTAACCCTCACCCTCACGGTTACAGTGTAACCGTGTAACCCTCACTGTAACCGTTACCCTAACCCTCACCCTAACCCTAAACTTAAACCGAACCCTAACTCTCACCCTGAACCTAACTCAACCTCACCCTCACTCTCAGCCTAACCCTAAGCCTAAGCCTAAGCCTAACCCTAACCCTCACACTCACTCGAACCCTTACACTAATCCTAATTCCAATCCTAATCCTAACCCTCACCCTCACCCTCACCCTCACCCTAAACCTCACCCTAACCTTAACTCTAACACTAACCCTAAACCTAACTCTCAAACTCAGTCTCAACCTTACCCTAACTCTAAACCTAAACCTCACTCTCACGCTAACCCTAACTCTAATCCTAACCCCAACAATAAACCTCACCCTAAACCTAACCTGAACCCTCACCCTAACCATAATCCTCACCCTAACATTTAGCCTTACCATAACACTTAACCTCACCCTAACACTAACCCTAACCATAACACTAACTCACAATAACCCTAAAACTCACCCTAATCCTAAACCTCACCCTAACCCTAACTCTAACCCTCACCCTCACTGTAGCCCTCACCCTAACCCTAATTCTAACCCTCACCCTCTCCCTAACCCTTACCCTAATCCTCACCCTAAACCTCACACTAACCCTAAACCTAACCCTAATCCTCAATCTAAACCTTACAATAACCCTAACCCTAATGCTAAAGCTAACCCTAACCCTCACCCTTATCTTATTCCTCACCCTCAGCCTAAACCTCACATTTACCCTTACCATCATCCTCACCCTAACCCTAAACCTCATCCGAACACTCAACCTAACCTTAAACCTAACCATCACCATAACCCTAACCCTCACCCTCAACCTTCTGCTCAGCCTAACCCGAAGCCTAATCCTATACCTTACTCTAAACCTCACCCTCACCCTAGCCCTGACACTAAACCAAATCCTAACCCTACCCCTCATCCTAACCCTCACCCTAATCCTAAACCTAACCATCACCCTAACCTTAATACTCACCCCCAACCTCACCCTCTGCATAACCCTAACCCTAAGCCTAACCCTAACCCGAACCCTAACCCTCACATACCCTCACCCTAACCCTAATCCGAACCCTAACCCTAACCCTAAACCTCAACCTAACCTTCACCATAACCTTAACCCTAACACTGACCGTAACCCTAAACCTTGACCTAACCCTTCCCCTAACCCTAAATCTAACTCTAAAAGTCACCCTTACACTAACCCAAATCATAACCCTAACCCTCACCCTTTCCCTAACCCTACCCCCTCACTTTAACACTCACCCTCACCCTAGCCCTCACCCTAATCCTCATCCTAACCCTAACGCTCAACCTAACCCTAACCCTCACCATAACCCTAAACCTCACCCTAACCCTAAACTTAACAAGAACCCTAACACTCACCCTAATCCTACCCCTAACTCTCACCCTAACCCTATCCCTCACCCTCACCCTTACCCGCACCCTCAGCCTAATCATAAGGCTAACCGTAACCCTAAAACTAACCCTCACACTTACCCTAACCTGTACCCTAATCCTAATCCTAACACTAAGCCTAAACCTCACCCTCACCCGAACCCTCATTGTAACCCTAACTCTAACACTAACCCTAACCCTAACCCTCACCATCAGCCTCACGCTAACCTTAACTCTAACCCTAAACCTGAACCTCACCCTAAACCTAACCCTAAACCTAAACCTAAACCTCACATAAACCTAACCCTAAACCTCACCCTCACCTTAGCCCTCACCCTAAACCTAATCCTAAACCTAACACTCATCCTAACCCTAACACTAACCCTCACCCTCACCCTCACCTTCACCCTAACCCTAACACTAACCCTAACCCTCAACCTAACCCTAACTCTAACTCTCACCCTAACCCTAACCCTAACCCTCACCCTCACAGTAACCCTCAACCTCACCCTCAAATTCAGCCTAACACTAAGCCTAACCCTAACCCTACCACTAACCCTCACACTCACCCTAACCCTAACCCTAACCCTAATCCTAACACTAACACTAAAGCTCAACCTCACTCTAACCCTCACCTTAAGCCTAACCCGAACATTAATCCTAACCCTAACCCTAACCCTAAAACTCATCCTCACCCTAAAGCTCACACTAACCCAAACACTAGTCCTGAATCTAAACCTCACCCTCACCCTCACCCTAGCCCTCACCCTAAACCTAACCCTCATCCTCACCTTAAACCTCACACTAACCCTAACACTAATCCTCAATCTAACCCTCACCCTAACCCTAACCCTAACGCTCATCCTAAACCTAACCCTCACCCTTACCATAACCCTCACCCTCAGCCTAACCCTCACCTTTACCCATACCGTCACTCCCACCCTAACCCTCACCCGAAAGCTAACCCTCACGCTGACCCTAACCCTACCCCTAAACCTCACTCTCGTCCTAACCCTAACTCTAACCCTAACCCTAACACTAAATCTCACCCTATCCTCAACCATAAACCTCACCCTCAACCTCATGCTCAGGCTAACCCTAAGCCTAAGCCTAACACTTACCCTAACCCTCACCTTCACCCTAGCCCTCACCCTAACCCTAAGCCTAACCCTAACCCTCATCCTAACCCTCTCCTTAACCCGAAACCTAAACATCAACCTTACCCTAATGCTCACCCACTCCCTCACCCTCAGCTAAACCCTCAGCCTAAGCCTAACCCTAACCCTAAAACTCACACTCACCTCACCCTAAGCCTAATCCTAACCCTAACCCTAAGCCTAAACTTCAACCTAACCCTCACCCTAACCTTAACCCTAACACTAACTCTAACATTAACGCTCGACCTAACCCTCCAACCAAGCCTAAATCTAACCCTAAATTTCAACCTCACCCTAACACTAATCCTAACCCTAACCCTAAACCTCACCCTAAAACTAACCCTAAACCTAACCATAACTCTAACCCTAATCCTAACACTCACCCTCTCCCTAAACATAATATTAAGCCTAACCCTCAAACTAACCCTAACCCTCAACCTCACCGTAACAATAACCCTCAACCTAACCTTAACCGAAACCCTAACCCTAACTCTAAACCTTACCCAAACACTAACCCTAACCAATCCTAACCCTCACCATCACCCTAGCCCTCACCCTCACCCTAATCCTAACCCTAACCCTCACCCTAACCCTAACCCTCAACCTCACCGTCACTCTCAGCCGAACCCTAAGCCTAAGCCTAACCCTAAACCTAACCCTCAAACTCACCCAAACCCTTACACTAATCCTAATCCTAACCCTAAGATTAACCCTCACCCTCACACTCATCCTCACCCTAACCCTCACCCTAACCCTAACTCTAAACCTAACCCTAAACCTTACCCTCCAACTCTGCCTCAACCTCACTCTAACCCTAACCCTAAGCCTCACCCTCACAGTAACTGTTACCATAACCCTAATACTAACAATAACCCTAACAATAACCCTAACCCTAACACTAACCCTCACCCTAAACATAACCCTAACTCTAACATTAACCTTCACCCTAACACTTACACTCACCCTAACACTAACCCTTACCCTAACAGTAAATTTCACACTAACCTTAAACCTCACCCTAAACCTAAACCTCACCCTAACCCTAACCCTAACTCTAACCCTCACCCTCTCCCTAGCCCTCACACTAACCCAAATTCTAACCCTCACTCTCACCATAACCCTAACCCTCATCCTCACCCTATACCTCACACTAACTCTAACCCTAATCCTCAATCTAACCCTCATCCTAACCCTAACCCTAACCATAAATCTTAACCCTCAACCTCAGCCTTAACCTCACCTTTACCCTTACCATCATCCTCACCCTAAACCTCACCCTAACCTTAAACCTCATCCTAACCCTCACTCTAACCTTAAACCTAACCATCACCCTAACCCTAACCCTCACTCTCAACCTCATGCTCAGCCTAACCATAAGCCTAAGCCTAACCCTTACTCTAACCCTCAACCTCAACCTAACCCTCAGCCTAACCCTAATCCTAACCCTAACCCTCATCCTAACCCTCACCCTAACACTAAATGTAACCCTCACCCTCATCCTCACACTAACCCTAAGCCTAACCCTAACCCTCAACCTAACCCTAACCCTTACCCTCACTGTAACCTTTACCCTAACCCTCACCCTAACCCTAAACTTAACCCGAAACCTAACTCTCACACTTATCCTGACACGAACCCTCATCATAACCCTAACCCTCACCCTAAACTTCACCCTCAGCCTAATCCTAAGCCTAACCCTATCCCTAACCATAACCCTCACCCTATCCTTCACCCTAACACTAATCCTAATCCTAACCCTAAACCTAAACCTCACCCTCACCCTAACCCTCAACTTAAGCCTAACACTAACATTAATCCTATACCTAACCCTAACCATAAACCTCATCCTAAACCCTAAACCTCACCCTAACCCTCACCCTAAACTTAACCCTAACACTAACCCTAACATTAACGTTGGACCTAACCCTACAACTAACCCTAAATCTAACCCTAAACCTCCCCATCATTCTAACCCTAATCCTAAACTTAACCCTAAACCTCACCCTAACCCTAACCCTCACCCTCACCTTCACCATAACTCTAACCCTAACAGTAACCATAACACTAAACCTAACACTAAACCTAACCCTAAACCTAACCCTAATCCTAAAACTCACCCTCACCCTAACCATAATCGTAACCCTAACTCTCAACCTAACCCTAACCCTCACCCTCACAGGAACCCTAACCCTCATCCGAACCCTAACTCAAACCCTAACCCTAACCCTAAACCTTACCCTAACACAAACCCTAACGTCTCCCTCACCCTAGCCCTCACCCTAACCCTAATCCTAACCCTAACCCTAACCCTAACCCTAAATATAATCGAACCCTAAGTCTCACCCTAACCCTAACCCTAAGTTTCACCCTAACCCTAACACTCAACCTCACCTTCACTCTCAGCCTAAACCTAAGCCTAAGCCTTACCCTAACCCTAGCCATCTACTCATCCTAACCCTTACCCTAATCCTAATCGTAACCTAAGCCTAAGCCAAACCCTCACCTTTACCCTCACCCTAATCCTAACCCTCACCCTAACCCTAACTCTAACACTAACCCTAACGCTAACCCTCATCCTCAGCCTCACCCTTACCCTAACTCTAAACCTAAACCTAACCCTATCCCTAACCCTATCGCTAAAACTAAACCTCACCCTAACCCTAAGGCTAAACCTCACCCTCAACCTAGCACTCACCCTAGCCCTAATCCTAACCCTAACCCTCATCCTAAATTTCCCCATAACCATAACCCTATAACTCACCCTCAACCTAAACTTAACCCTAACCCTAACACTAACACTAACCCTAACCCTTAAGCTAACCCTCACCCTTACAATAACTCTAACTCTAAACCTCACCTTCACCCTAATCTTAATTCTAACCCTAAACCAAAACCTAAACCTAATCCTAACAATAACCCTCACCCTAATCCTAACCCTCACCCTAACCACAACCCTCACCGTAACCCATACTCTAAACCAAACACTAACCCTCAGAGTAACCCTAACCTAACCTCACCCTAACCCTAACTCTAACCATAACCCAAACACTAAAAACCTCAACCTAACCCTAACCCTAACCCTCACCCTCACCCTCACCGTAACCGTAACCCTAACAATAACCCTAACCCTAACCCTAATCCTAACCCTCACCCTAATCCTAACACTAAACCTAACTCTAACCTTCACCCAAACCCTAACCCTCACCCTAACGTAACCCTAACCCTCATCCTAACCCTCACCATAAACCTATCCCTAACCCTAAAACTCACCCTAAAACTAACCCTAACCCTCACCCTAAACCTAGCCCTCAACCTAACCCTAATCCTAACCCTAATCCTCATCCTAACCCTCACCCTAACCCTAAACCTAAACCTCACCCTAACCCTAACCCTAATCCTCAACCTAACCCTAACACTCACATTCAACATAAACCTAACCCTAACCCTCATGCTAACTGTAAACTTAACCTGACCCCTAACTCTCACCCTAACCCTCACCCTCACGCTCACGCTCAATGTAACCCTAAGCCTAACGCTAACCTTAACCTTAACCCTCACACTCACCCTAACACTTACCCAAATATTAATCCTAACCCTAACCGTAACCCTCACCCTCAGCCTCACCTTAACCCTACCTCTAACCCTAAACCTCACCCTCACCCTAACCCTACCCCAGCCCTAACCCTAAACCTCACACTAAACTAACCCTAAAAATCACCCTCACCCTAGCCATTACCCTAACCCTAATCCTAACACTAGCCCTCATCCTAACCCTCCCCATAACCCTAACCCTAACCCTCACAATAACCATTAACCTCACAATCACCTTTAGCCCAAACCTAAGCCTAACCCTAAGCCTAACCCTAAACTTAACCGTAACCTTCACACTCATTCCCCACTATCACCCTCACCGTAACTCTAACCCTAACTGTAACCCTAACCCTAAACCTAACCCTTACCCTAACCCTAACCCTAACCCTCATCCTCACCCTAACCCTAACACTAAACCCAACCCTAACCCTCAACCTAACAGTCACCCTAACGCTATATCTAACCCTAAACCTCACCCTCACCCTCACCCTAACCCTAAACCTAACGCTAAACCCCACCCTAATCCTAACCCTAAACCTCACCCGCACCCTCACCCTCACCGTAACTCTAACCCTAACCCTTACAATAAAACTACCCCTAAACCTAACCATCACCCTAACCCTAATCCTCATCCCACCCTCACCCTCTGCCTATTCCTAAGCCTAAGCGTAACCTTTACCCTTATCCTCACACTCATGGTCACCCTAACCCTAATCCTAAACCTAACCCTTTCCCTAAACCTCAACCTAACCCTCAACCTCACCCTAACCCTAACACTAACCCTAAACCTAAACCACACCCTAACCCTCCCCCTAACCCTAAATCTAACCCTAAAGCTCAAACTCACCCTAACCCTAACCCTAACCCTAACACAAAACTCACACTAACGCTAATCCTCACCCTCACTTTCAACCTCACTGAAACTCTAACCCTTACCATAACAATAAGATTAACCCTAAACCTGACCCTAACCCTAAACATAACACTCACCCTCAGCCTCAGCCTCACTGCAAACTTAACCCTAACCATAAAACTCACAATAACCCTAACGGTAACCCTAACATTAATCCTCAACGCCACCCTCACCCTCATCCTTACCCTAACCCTAAACCTAATCCTAACCATCGCCATAACGCTAACCGTAACCCTCACTCTAACACTAACCCTAACCCTAAACCTAAACCTCACCTTAACCCTAACCCTAGAAATCACCGTCACCCTAGCCCTCACCCTAACCCTAATCCTAACCCTAACCCTCATCCTAACCCTCCCCATAACACTTACCCTAAACCTAAACCTCAACCTAACCCTCACCCTAACCCTAACACTAACCCTAACCCTAACCCTCAACCTAACCATCATCCTAACCATACTCTGACCCTAAACCTTACCCTAACCCTAACCCTAACTCTAACCCTTACTCAAGCCCTAAAACTGACCTTAACCCTAAACCCGAACCCGAACCCTTACCCTCACCGTAACCGTAACCCTAAACCTAACCCTAACAATAACCCTAACCCTAATCCTAACCCTCACCCTAAACACAACCATCACCCTAACCCATACCCTAACCCAAACACTAAACCTCACACTAACCCTAACCCTAACCTCACCCTAACCCTAACTTTAACCCTAACACTAACACTAAAAACCTCAACCGAACCCTAAGCATAATCCTCACCAGCAACCTCACCATAATCTTAAATCTAACAATAACCCTAACCCTAACCCTAATCCTAACCCAGACCCTCACCCTAACCCTAAACCTAATCCTAACCCTCACCCAAACCCTAAAACACACCCTTACTGTAACCCTAACTCTTATCCTAACACTAACCCTAACCTCAACCCTAACCGTAACGCATAACATAACCCAAACACTAACCCTCACACTAACCCTAACCCTAACCTCACCCTAACCCTAACTCTAACCCTAACCCTAACACTAAAAACCTCAACCTAACCCTAACCCTAACCCTCACCCTCACCCTCACCCTAACCGTAACCCTAAAAATAACCCTAACACTAACCATAATCAAAACCCTCACCCTCACCCTAACCCTAACCCTAACCCTAACCCTCACCCTAACCCTAACCCTCACACTTACCGTAACCCTTACCCTCATACTAAGCCTCACTCTAACTCTAACCCTAACTCTAAACCTCACCGTAACACTAACACTAACCCTCACCACAACCCTAACCCTAACCCTAACCATCAACGTAACTCTAACCCTCACACTCAACGTAAACCTAACCCTAACCCTCAACCTAACCCTAAAATTACCCTGAACCCTAACTCTCACCCTAACCCTAAGCCTCACCCTCACCCTCACCTCAGTGTAAACCTAAGCCTAACCCTAACCCTAACCCTTTCACTCACACTGACCCTAACCCTTACCCTAATCCTAATCCTAACCCTAACCATAACCCTCACCCTCAGCCTCACCTTAACCCTAACTCTTACCATAAATCTCAACGTGACCCTAACCCTAACCCTAACCCTAACCATAAACATCAACCTAACCTAAACCTAAACCTCACCCTCACCCTAGCAATCACCCTAACCCTAATCCTAACACTAACCCTCATCCTAACCCCCCCATAACCTTAACCCTAACCCTCACCTTAACCCTAAAACTCACCCTGACCATTAGGCTAAACCTAAGCCTAACCGTAAGCCTAACCCTAAACCTCACACTCATCCGCACTGTCACCCTCACCATAAATCTAACCCTAACCCTAACCCTAAACCTAAACCTCACCCTTACCCTAACCCTAACCTGAACCCGAACCCTAACCCTCATCCTTACCCTAATCCTAACACTAAACCTAACCCTAACCCTCACCCTAAACCTCCCCCTAACCCTAACCCAAACCATCACCGTAACCCTAAACCTAACCCCAACACTCACCCTCAGCCGAACCAAAAGTATAAGCCTAATCCTCATCCTAACGCTCACCCTAACCCTCACACAAACCCTAATAGTAATCCTAACCCTGTCCCTAAACTTCAACCTAACCCTCACCCTCAATCTAACCATAACACTAACCCTAACCCTAAACCTCACCCTAACCTTTCCCCTAACCCTAACTATAACCCTAAATATCACCCTCACCCTAACCCTAACCCAAACCCTAACCCTAAACCTCACCCTAACACTAACCTCACCTTCACCCTCAACCTCACCGTAACTCTAACCCTAAACCTAACAATAACACTAACCCTAACCATAACCCTAACTCTAACCATAACCGTCACCCTCAGCCTCACCCTCACTGCAAACTTAACCCGAACCGTAACACTAACAATAACCCTAAACCTAAGCCTAAGCTAACCCTAACTCTAATCCTAACCACCACCCTCAACCTCAGCCGTATAACCCTAAGCATAACCCTAACCCTAAACCTTTCCCTAATCCTCAGCCTCAGCCTCACCCTAACCCAAACCCTACCCCTAATCCTCAACCTAACTCTAAGCCTAATCCTAACCCTAACCCTAACCCTCACACCCACCCTCAACCTAACACTAATCCTAAAACTAACCCTATATCTAACCCTAACCCTCACCCTAACCCTCACCCTAGCGCTCACCCTAACCCTTACCCTAACCCTCACCCTCAACCTAGCCCTCAACCTAAACCTAACCCTCACCCTCACCGTAACCCTTACCCTAAACCTCACCCTAACCCTACACTTAACCTGTACCCTAACTCGCACACTAACCCTAACCCTAACGGTCATCCTAACCCTAACCCTCAACCTTAATGTAACCCTGACCCTCAGCCTAACCCTCACGTTTACCCTTACCTTCACCCCTACCCTAACCCTCAACATAACCCTCACACTCACCATAACCCTCACCCTAAAACTAACTCTACCCCTAAACCTCACCCTCACCCTAACCATAACTCTAAACGTAACCCTAACACTAAAACTCACCCTAACCCTAATCCTACCCATCAAGCTAACCATAACCCTAACCCTCACGCAAAACCTCAGCCTAAACCTAAGGCTAACACTAACCCTAACCCTCACACTCAAGCTAACCCTAACCATAATCCTAATTCTAACCCTAATTCTAACCCTAAACCTCACACTCACCCAAACCCTAATACTGAAACTCAAACTCACCGTAATTGAAACCCTAAACCTAAGTCTAACCTTAAGCCTAACGCTAACCCTAACTCTGCACCTAACTTTCACCCTAACCCTAACACTAACACTAACCCTAACCCTAACCCTCACCCTCAGTCTCACCCTAACCATAACTCTAACACTAAACCTCACCCTGACCCTAAACCTAACCCTAACCCTATCCCTAAATCTCATCCTAGCCCTAACCCTAACCCTCACCCTCACCCTCACCCTCACCATAACCGTAAACCTAATCCTAATGCTAACAATAATCCTAACCCTAACCCTAAACCTGAAACTAAACATAACCCTCACCCTAACCTTAACCCTCACCTTAACACTTACTCTCACCTTAACCCTAACCCTCACCCTAACACTTTCCCTCACCCTAACCCTCACCCTAACCCTAACCCTCACCCTTACTGTAACCTCACCCTCAGCCTAACCCTCACCTTTATCCTAAACGTCAACTCCACCCTAACCCTCACTCTAACGCTAACCCTCACCGTAACCCTAACTCTATCCCTAAACCTCATCCTCACCCTAATCCTCACTCTATCCCTAACCCTAACACTAACCTTCACCATAACCCTAACCCGAACCATCACCCTAAACCTAATCCTCACACCCACCCTCACCCTCAGCCTAACCCTAAGCCTAAGCCTAACACTAACCCTAAACCTCACACTCACACTCACCCTAACCCTAATCCTAACCCTAACCCTAACCCTAACCCTAAACCTCAACCTAACCCTCACCCTAACCTTAACCCTAACACAAACCCTAACCCTCGACCTAACCCTCCAACTGAACCTAAATCTAACCATAAACCTCACAATCACCCTAACCGTCACCCTCACCATAACTCTAACCCTAACCCTAACTATAACAGTAATCCTAACCCTAAACCTAACCCTAACCGTAACGTTAATGCTAACACTCAACCTCACCCTAACCCTAATCCTAACCCTAAACCTCACCCTAACCCTAACCCTCACCCTCACCGTAACTCTAACCCTCATCCTAACCCTCACACTAACCCCAAACCTAATCCTAAACCTTACACTAAAACAAACCCTAATCCTCACATTCACCCTAGCCCTCACCCTAACACTAATCGTAACCCTAATCATCATCCTAACCCTCACACGAACCCTAAAACTAACCCTCATCCTTACCCTAACCCTAACCCTCAACCTAACCCTAACACTTACACTCACCGTAATCCTAAACCTAACAATCACCCTACCCCTAAACTTAACCGAACCCTAACTCTCACCCTAACCCTAACCATCACACTCACCCTCACCCTCACCATAATCGTAATACTAACCCTAACCCTAACCCTCACACTAATCCCTAACCTAACACTAACCCTCTCCCTAAACCCCATCCTAACCCTAACCCTAACCCTCACCCTCATCCTCAGCCTCAACCTAACCCTAAGCCTAAACCAAACCCTAAACCTAACACTCAAACTCACCCTAACCCTTACTCTAATCCTAATCCTAACCCTAAACCCAATCCTCACCATCACCCTAACCGTTACCCTAACCCTAACTCGAAAACTAACCCTAAACCTAAACCTCAACCTCAGCCTCACCCTTACACTAACTCTAACCCTAAACCTCACCCTCACCCTAACCCTAACCCTAACCCTAACCCTAACCCTAAACCTCAACCTCAGCCTAGCCCTCACCCTAACCCTAATTCTAAACTTCATCCTGACACTCACCCTAACACTAACCCTAACCCTCACCCTTACTCTCAATTTAACCCTAACCCTAACCCTAAACCTCACCCTAACCCTAAACCTCACCTTCAACCTCACCCTTAGCCTAACCCTTAACCTAAACCTAAACCTAACCTAACACACTCACTCACCCTCACCTTAACCCTAAGCCTAATCCTATCCCTCACCCTCACCCTCAGTGTAATCCTAAGCCTAACCCTAACCAGAACCTTAACCCTCACACTCACTCTAACCCTTACCCTAATCCTAATCCTAACCAGAACCCTAAGCCTCACCCTCATCCTCAGCTAAACCCTAATTCTAACCCTATAACTAACACTCACACTAACCCTCACCCTAACCCTAACCATAAACCTCAACCTCTTCCTAGCCCTCACTCTAACCCTAATCCTAACCCTAACCCTCATCCTAACCCTCCCCATAACCCTAACCCTAATACTCACCCTAACCCTAACCCTCACCCTCACCCTCATCCTGAGCCTAACCCTAAGCCCAACCCTAAACCTCACCCTAACCCTCACACTCACCCTAACTCTAAACCTATTCCTAATCCTAACCCTAAACCTAACCCTCACCCTAACCCTAACACTCACCCTCAACCTCAGTCTAACCCTAAGCCTATCCCTAACCCTAACACTAAACCTCAAACTCACCCTAACCCTAAACCTAATCCTAATCCTAACCCTAACTCTAACCCTCACCCTCAACCTAACCCTCACCTTAAGCCTAACCCTAACATTAATCCTAAACCTAATTCTCACCCTCAGCCTCATCCTAACCCTAACTCTAACACTAAACCTCACCCTGACACTAAACCTAACCCTATAACTACACCTCATCCTAGCCCTAAACCTAAGGCTCACCCTCACCCTCACCATAACCTTAACGATAACCCTAATGCTTACTATAAACCTAACCCAAACACTAACCCTCACCCTAAACATAACCCTCACCCTAACCCTAACCCTCAACCTAACCATAACTCTCACCTTAAACCTAACCCTCAACCTAACACTTACCTTCACCCTAACACTAACTCTAACCCTAACACTAACCCTCACACTAACCCTAACCATTACACTAACCCTAAACTTCATCCTAACACTAACCCTGAACCTCACCCTCTTCCTAGCCAGCACCCTAACCCTAACCCTCATCCTCACCCTAAACCTCACACTAACCCTAACACTAATCCTCAATCTAACCCTCACCTTCACCCTAAAGCGAACACTAACCCTCACCCTAAACCTAAACCTAACCCTCACCATAAACCTCACCCTCAGCCTAACCCTCAAATTTACCCTTACCGTCACCCCCAAGCTAACCCGCACCCTAACCCTAACTGTACCCGTAAACCTCACCCTCACCCTAACCCTAACTCTAACCCTAACCCCAACACAAACCTCACCCTAACCCTAACCCTAACCTTAAGCCTCACCCTCACACTAACCCTAACCTTTACCCTAAACCTAATCCTAACCCTAACCCTCATCCTAAAACTCCCCCTAACCCTAACCCTCACCCTCAACCTCACCCTCAGCCTAACCGTAAGCCTAACCCTATACCTAAACCTAACACACACACTCACCCTCACTCTAACCCAAATCCTATCCCTAACACTAACCCTAACCCTAACCCTCCCCCTAACTCTAACCGTAACCCTAAACCTAAATATAACCCTTATCCTAACCCTCAACCTAAACCTCACCCTAACCCTAACTCTAACCCTAAAGCTCAACCTCACCCTAACCCTAACTCTAACCTTAACCCAAACCCTAAACCTCACCCTAACACTAATCCTAACCCTAACCCACACCCTCACCCTCAGCCTAATCCTAAGCCTATCCCTAACCCTAACCCTCACACTCACCCTAACCCTAACTGTAATCCTAAACCTCACCCTCACCCTAAACCTCACCCTAACACTAACCCTAACCCTCACCCTCACCGGCACCATAACCGTCACCCTGACCCAAAACCTCACCCTAAGATTTACCTTCACCATAACACTAACCCTAACGCTAACACTAACCTCACACTAACACTAACCCTCACCCTAATCCTAACACTCACCCTCAACCTCAGCCTAACCCTAAGCATATCCCTAAACCTAACCCTAACCCTCACACTCACCCTAACACTAACACTAATCCTACTCCTAACCCTGACCCTAACCCTCACCCTTAACCTAACCCTCTACTTAAGCCTAACCCTAACATTAATCCTAACCCTAACCCTCACCCTCAGCCTCACCCTAACCCTAACTCTAACACTAAACCTCACCCAAACACTAACCCTAAATCTAACCCTAAAACTCACCCAAAACCTAACCCTAATCCTAACACTACCCCTCACCCAAACACGAACCCTAACACTCACCCTCACCCTCATGCTCAGCCTAAGCCTAAGCCGAAGCCGAAGCCTAACCCCAATCCTCACCCTAACCCTAACTGTAACCCTAAACCTCACCCTCACCCTAACCCTCACCCTAACAGTAACCCTAAGCCTCACCCTCACCCGCACCATAACCGTAACCTTAAACCGAACCCTAAAAATAACCCTAACCCTAATCCTAACGCTCACCCTAACCATAACCTTCACCCTGACCCAAACCCTCACCCTAAGATTTACCCTCACCATAACACTAACCCTAACGCTAACACTAACCTCACACTAACACTAACCATAAATCTAACCCTAAACCTCAACCTCACCCTAACCCTAATCCTAACCCTAACCCTAACCCTAAACCTCAACCTAACCATAACCCTCACACTCACCCTAAACCTCACCCGAACCCTAAACCTCAGCCTAACACTAACCCCAACCCTTAACCTCAACCTAGACTTCACCATAACCCTAACCTTAACCATCACCCTAACCCTAATCGTCACCCCCACCCTCACCCTCAGCCTAACTCTAACCCTAACCCTAACCCTCACCCTTATTGTACCCCTCACCCTCACCTTAACCCTAACCTTTACCCTTACCATTACCCCCACGCTAACTCCCACACTAACCATAAACCTAATACTCACCCTCACTGTAACAGTAACCCTAATCCTAAACCTAACAATAACCCTAACCCTAACCATAACCCTCACACTAACCATAACATGCAACGTAACCCTAACCCTCACCCTAACACATACCCTCACCCTAACACTAAACCTAACCGTAGCATTAATCCTCACACTAACCTTAACCCTCACCCTAATGCTAAACCCCAACCTCACCCTCAGCCTAACCCTAAGCCTAAACCTAACCCTAACCCTAACTGTAAACCTAACCCTAAACCTAACCCTAACCCTAAACCCAACCCTAAACCTAACCCTAATCATTTGCCTCACCCTCACACTAAACAAAACCCTAACCCTCACCCTCACCCTAACCCTAACACTGACCCTCAGACTCACACTCAAACTAACCCTAACCCTAATCCTAACCCTCTTCCTATCCCTCAACCTAGTCCTCACCCTAACACTAATCCTAACCCTAAACCTCATCCTAAACCTCACCCTAACCCTAACCCTAACCTGCACCCTAACCCTAACCCTGAACCTCACCCTCATGCTTGGCCTAAGCCTAAGCCTAAGCCTAAGCATAACTTACCCTCACCTTAACACTAAACCTAACACTAACACTAACCCGCACACTAACCCTAAACATCACCCTAACCCTAAACCTCAACCTAACACTAACCCCAACCCTCACCCTCACCCAAACCTTCACCCTAATCCTAATCCTCATCCTCACCCTAAACCTCACACTAACCCTAACACTAATCCTCAATCTAACCCTCAACCTCACCCTAAACTAACACTAACCCTCACCCTAATCCTAACCCTCACCCTTAACGTAACCCTCAGCCTCAGCCTAACCCTCAACTTTACCCTTACTGTCACCCCCACGCTAACACACACCCTAACATTACCCCTCACCATAACCCAAAATGTACCCCTAAACCTCACCCTCATCATAAACCTAAATCTAACCCTAACCCTAACACTAAACCTCACCCTAACCCTAACCCTAACCCTCACCATCACCGTAACCGTAACCCTAACCTTAAACCTAACAATAAACCTAACCCTAACCCTAACCCGCACACTAACCATAACCCGCAACCTAATGCTAACCCTAACCCTAATACTAACCCTCACACTAACCCTAAACCTCACCCTAATCCTAAACCTCATCCTAACCCTAACCAAAACACTAATCCTCACCCTCACCCTAGCCCTCACCCTAACCCTAATTCTAACCATCACCCTGACCCTAACCCTAATCTTCATCCTCACCCTACATCTCACACTAACCATAACCCTAATCCTCAATCTAACCCTCACCCTAACAGTAACCTTAACCTTTACCCTAACCCTAAACTTAACCCTAAACCTCACCCTTATCTTAAACCTGACCCTCGGCCTAAACCTCACCTTTACACTTACCATCATCCTCACCCTAACCCTAAACCTCATCCTAACACTCACCCTAATTGTAAACCTAAACATCACCCTAACGCTAACCCTCACCCTCAAGCTCATGCTCAGCCTAAACCTAAGCCTAAGCCAAAACCTTACGCTAACCCTCACCCTCACCCTAGCCCTCACCCTAAACCTAATACTAATCCTAACCCTCATCTTAACCCTCACCCTAGCCCTAATGCTAACCATCACCCTAAACCTAATCTTCACCCATACCCTCACCCTCAGCCTAACCTTAAGGCTAAGCCTATCCCTAAACTTAACCCTCACACTCACCCTCACGCTCATCTTAATCCTAACCCTAACCATAAACCTAAACCTCAACCTAACCCTCACCGTATCCTTAACCCTAAAACTAACCCTAAGCCTAATCCTAGACCTAACCCTCCAACTAACCCTGAATCTAACCGTAAACCTCACCCTCACACTAACACTAATCCTAACACTAACCCTAAACCTCACCCTAACCCTAACCCTCACCCTCACCCCCACCATAACTCTAACCCTAACCCTAACTATAACACTAATCCTAACCCGAAACCTAACCCTAACCCTAATCCTAACACTCATCCTCAGGCTAACCCTAATCTTAAACCTAACCCTCACCCTAACCCAAACCCTAAACCGAAACCTTAATCTAAAACTAACCCTAACCCTCAACCTCACCCTAGCCCTCACCCTAACCCTATTCCTCATCCTTACACTCACACTAACCCTAAACTTAACCCTCACCCTAGCCCTAACCCTAAGCCTAATCTTCAATGTAACCCTAAACCTCATGCTCAACTTAACCATAACCATAACCCTCACCCTAACCCTAAACATAATCGAACCCTAACTCTCACCCTAACCCTAATCCTAACCCTAAACCTTAATCTAACACTAACCCTAACCCTCATACTCACCCTCACCCTCAGCCTAACCCTAAGCCAAACCCTAACCCTAGACCTAATGCTCACACTCACCCTAAACCTTACCCTAAACCTAATCCTAACCCTAACACTAACCCTCACCCTCAGCCTAACCCTCACCCTAACCCTAAATCTAACACTAACCCTAACCCTAACCCTCAACCTCAGCCTCATCCTACCCCTAACTCTAACCGTAAACGTCAACCTCACCCGAACACTAACCCTACCCCTAAACCTAAACCTCACCCTAAACCTAAACCTAACCCTAAACTTCATCCTCAGCCTAGTCCTCAACCTAACACTAATCCTAACCCGAACCCTCATCCTAACCCACACCCTAACACTAACCATAACCCTCATGCTCACCCTAACCTTAATCCGAACCCTCACCGTAACCCTTACCTTCACCCTCAACCTAACCCTAAACTTAACCCGAACACTAACTCTCACCCTTACCATAATCCTAACCCTCAAGCTAACCCTAACCCTAAACCTCATTCTCACTCTAGCCTCACCCAACCCTAATCCTAACCCTATCCCTTTTCCTAAACCTCCCCCTAACCCTTATCCTAAACCTCACCCTAACACTAACCTTCAGCCTCAAACTCACTCTCAGCCTAACCCTAAGCCTAACCCTAAACCTAACCCTAACAACACACTCAACCTCACCCTAAACCTCACAATAACCCTAACCCTCATCCTAACCCACCACATAACCCTAATCCTAACCCTAACACTAAACCACACCCTCAACCTCAGCATAAGCCTAAGCCTAAGCCTAACCCTAACCCTCACACTCACCCTAAACCTAACCCTAAACCTCACCCTAACACTAACCCTCACCCTCAACCTCAGCCTTACCTTAAGCCTTACCCTAACCCTAACCCTAATCCTCACCCTCACCTTAACCTTAATCCTACTACTAACCCAAATCCTAAACCTCAACCTAAACCTCACCTTAAGCCTAAGCCTAACATTAATACTTACCCTAACCCTCACCCTCAGCATCCCCCAAACACTAACTCTAACACTAAACCTCACCCTGACCCTAAACCTAAACGTAACCCTCACCCTAGCCCTCACCCTAACCCTAATCCTAACACTAAACCTCATCCTAACCCTCCCCCTAACCCTTACCTTAACCTCACCCTAACACTAACCCTTACCCTCAACCTCACCCTCAGCCTAACCCTAAGCCTAATCCTAAACCTAACTCTAGCACACAAATTCACCCTCACCCTAACCCTAATCCGAAGCCTAAACCTCACCCTCACCCTCACCCTCAGTGTAACCCTAAGCCTAAACCTAACCCTAACCCTAACCCTCACACTCACCCTAAACCTAACCGTAAACCTCACCCTAACCCTAACCCTAAACCTCACCCTCACCCTAGTCCTCACCCTAACCCTAATCCTAACCCTAACCCTCATCCTAACCCTGCGCCTAACCCTAACACTAACTCTCACCATAACCCTAACCCTCATCCTCACCCTCACCCTAACTCTAATCCTAACCCTAATCCTAAACCTCACCATAACCCAAACCCTAACCCTCACCCTCGCTTCCCCTCACCATAACTCTAACCCTAACCCTAACAAGAACACTAATCCTAACCCTAATCCTAACCCTAACTGTAATCCTAACACTCACCCTCTTGCTAACCGTAATCCTACCCTAACCCTCACCGCAACCCTAATCCTCACCCTCACCCTAACTCTAACCCTCACCCTCACCCTAACCCTAATCCTAACCCTAACCCTAAACCTCACCCTAACCCTAATCCTCACCCTCACCCTCACCATAACTCTAACCCTAACCCTAACAATAACACTAATCCTAAACCGAAACCTAACCCTAACGCTAACAGTAATCCTAACACTCACCCTCAAGCTAACCCTAATCCTAAACCAAACCCTCACCCTAACCCTAATCATCACCCTCACCATAACCCTAACCCTCAACCTAACCCTCACCCTAACCGTAACCCTAACCCTAAACTTTAATCTAACACTAACGCTAACCCTCAAGCTTGTCCTATCCCTCACCCTAACCCTAATCCTAAACCTAATCCTCATCCTTACCCTCACCCTAACCCTAAACTTAACCCTCACCCTAGCCCTAACCCTAAGCCTAATCCTCAACTTAACCCTAAACCTCATGCTCACCGTAACCCTAACCCTAACACTCACCCTAACCCTAAACATAACCGAACCCTAACTCTCACTCTCACCCTAACACTAACAATCACCCTAACTCTAACCATCACACTCACCCTAAACCTAATCCTAAACCTAAACCTAAACCTCACACTAACCCTAACCCTCATTCTCACCCTCACCCTCCCCATAAATCTGACCCTAACCCTAACAATAACACTTATCCTAAACTGAAATGTAACCCTAACCCTAACCCTAACCCTAATCCTAACACTCATCCTCAGGCTAACCCTAATCTTAAACCTAATCCTCACCCTAAACGTAATCATCACCCTGACCGTAACCCTAACCTTCAAACTTACCATCACCCTCACCTAACCCTAAACCTTAATCTAACACTAACCCTAACCCTCACCCTCACCCTAGGCTTCACCCTAACCCTAATTCTAACCCTAATCCTCATCCTTACCCTCACCCTCACCCTAACCTTAACCCTCACCCTAGCCCTAAACCTAAGCCTAATCCTCAACATAATCCTAAACCTCATGCTCACCTTAACCCTAACCATAACCCTCACCCTAACGCTAAATATAACCGAACCCTAAATTTCACCCTAACCCTAACCCTAACCCTAAACCTTAATCTAACACTAACCCTGACCCTCACCCTCAACCTCAGCCTAACCCTAAGCCAAACCGTAATGCTCACACTCACCCTAATGCTCACACTCACCCTAACCCTTACCCTAAACCTAATCCTAACCCTAAACCTAACCCTCACCCTCAATCCTAACCCTCACCCTAACCCTAAATCTTACACTAACCCTAACCCTAACCCTCAACCTCAGCCTCATCCTACCCCTAACTCTAAACATAAATGTCACCCTCACCCTAATACTAACCCTATCCCTAACCCTAAACCTCACCCTAACCCTAACCCTAACCCTAAACCTCACCCTCACCATAGCCCTCACCCGAACACTAATCCTAACCCTAACCCTCATCCTAACCCTCACCCTAACACTAACCATAACCCTCAAGCTCACCCTAACCCTAATCCGAACCCTCACCCTCAACCTAACCCTAACCTTCACCCTCATCGTAACCCTTACCTTAACCCTCTACTTAACCCTAAACTTAACCCGAACATTAACTCTCACACTTAACATAATCCTAACCCTCAAGCTAACCCTAACCCTAAACCTCATTCTCACCCTAGACACACCCAACCCTAATCCTAACCCTATCCCTTTTCCTAAATCTCCCCCTAACCCTTACCCTAACCCTCACCCTAACACTAACCCACAGCCTCACCCTCACCCTCAGCCTAAACCAAAGCCTAAGCCTAACCCTAACCCTAACCCTAACTTCACCCTCAGCCTAACCCTAAGCCTAACCCTAAACCTAACCCTACACACTCACTCACCCTCATCCTAAACCTCACACTAACACTAACCCTGATCCTAACCCTCCCCATAACCCTAACCATAACCCAAACACTAACCCACACCTTCACCCTCAGCATAATCCTAAGCCTAACCCTAACCCTAACCCTAAACCTCACATTCACCCTAACCCTACCCCTAAACATCACCCTTACCCTAACCCTCAACCTCAACCTCAGCCTAACCCTAAGCATATACCTAAACCTAACCCTAACCCTCACCCTCACCCTAACCCTAAACCTACCCCTAACACTAACACTAACCCTCATCCTAACCCTCCCCCTAAGTTTTGCACAAACCCTCACCCTAACCCTAACCCTCACCCTCAACCTCACCCTCAGCCTAACCCTAAGCCTAACCCTAAACCTAACTATAACACACACACTCACCCTCACCCTAACCCTAATCCTAACCCTAAACCTCACCCTCACC
This sequence comes from Dipodomys merriami, assembly GCF_024711535.1. Classification (NCBI taxonomy): domain Eukaryota; kingdom Metazoa; phylum Chordata; class Mammalia; order Rodentia; family Heteromyidae; genus Dipodomys; species Dipodomys merriami. The sequence goes on along the minus strand of NW_027204448.1, from coordinate 695,051 downwards.
CTCACCCTCACCCTCAGTTTAACCCTAAGCCTAACCCTAACCCTAACCCTAACCTTCACACTCACCCTAACCTTTACCCTAATCCTAAACCTAACCCTAACCCTCACCCTCAGCCTCAGCTTAACCTAACTTTAACCCTAAACCTCACCCTCACCCTAACCCTAACCCAAAACCTAACCTTAAACCTCACCCTAACCCTAACCCTAAACCTCACCCTCACCCTAGCCCTAAACCTCACCCTAACCCTCCCCCTAACCCTAACCCTAACCCTCACCCTAACCCTAACCCTCATCCTTACACTCACCATAACCCTGAACCTTACCCTAACCCTAAACCTAACACTAACTCTCACCCTAACACTCATCGTCAGCTTCACCCCATCCCTAACACTAACCCTAAACCTCATCCTCATCCTAACCCTTACCCTAAACCTAACACTAAACCTAAACCTAACCCTAACCCTCACCCTCACCGTAACCCTAACCCTCATCCTAACCCTCACCCTAACCCTAACTATAACCCTAAAATTTACCCTAACACTAAACCTAGTTCTCACCCTCACCCTAGCTTTCACCCTAACACTAATCGTAACCTTAATCCTCATCCTAACCCTCACCCTAACCCTAAAACTAACCCTCATCCTTCTCCTAACCCAAACCCTCAACCTAACCCTAAACTTAATGCTCACCATAAGCCTAACCCTAATCCTAACACTCATCTTAACCCTCACCCTAACACTAAACCAAACCGTCGCCCTCACTCTCACACTAACACTAATCCTAACCCTAACCCTCACACTCAACCTCACACTTAGCCTTACCCTTAGCCTAAACCTAACCCTAACTCTAACACACACACTCACCCTCTCCTTATCCCTAATCCAAACCCTAACCATCACCCTCACCCTAACTCTAACGGTAAACCTCACCTTCATCCTACCCCTCACTCTAACCCTAACCCCAACCCTAAACCTCACCCTAACTCCAACCCTAAACCTCACCCTCACCGTAACCAAAACCCAAACCTAACCCTAACAATAACCCTAATTCTAATCCTAACACTCACCCTAACCACAACTCTCACCCCAACCCAAAACCTCACCCTAAAACTTACCCTCACCCTAAAACTAACCTTAACGCTAACACTAACCCTCACACTAACCCTAACCATTCATTACCCTAACCCTAAACCTCAACCTAACCCTCACCCTCACCCTAACTCTAACACTAATCCTATCCCAAACCTCCCCCTAACCTTCCCCCAAACCCTATATCTAACCCTAAACCTCACCCTCACACTAACCCTAACCCTAAACCTCATCCTAACCCTAACCCTAACCCTCACCCACACCCTCAATCTCACAATAACTCTAACCGTAACCCTAACAATAACACTAACTCTAATCCAAACCATCACCCTAACCCTAATCCTCACCCCCTCCCTCACCCTCAGCCTAACCCTAAGCCTAATCCTAGCCCTCACCCTAACCATCACACTCACCCTCACACTAAATCTAATACTAAACTATACCTATCCCTAAACCTCAACCTAACCCGCCCCCTCCCCCTAAACCTAACACTAACAATAACCCTGAACCTCACCCTAACCCTCAATCTAACACTAACTCTAACCCTAAACCTCACCCTCACCCTAACCCTAACCCTAAACCTCACGCTAAACCTCACCCTAACCTTAACCCTCACTCTCACCCTCAATCTCACCGTAACTGTAAACCTAACCCTAAAAATAACACTAATACTAACCCTAACCCTAACCCTAACCATGACCTTCAGCCTTAATGTCAGGGCAAACTTAAACCTAACATAAAACTAACAATAACCCTAATCTTAACCCTAACCCTAATCCTCAACCCCATCTTCATGCTCAGCCTAACCCTAAGCCTAACCCTAACCCTAAACCCAACCCTAAACCTAACCCTAATCCTCAGCCTCACCCTCACTTTAACGAAAACCCTAACCCTAACCCTCACCCTAACCCTGAGCCTAACCCTAAACCTGACCCTCAGAATCACCCTCAACCTAACCCTAATCCTAAACCTAAACCTATCCCTAAAGCTAACCCTCACCCTAACCCTCAACCTAGTCCTCACCCTAACACTAATCCTAACCCTAAACCTCTTCCTAAACCTCACCATAACCCTAACCCTCACCCTCACCCTCATGCTTAGCCTAAGCCTAAGCCTAAGCGTAACTCTAACACAAACCCTCACCCTAACACTAAACCTAACACTAACCCTAACTCTAACCGTAAACCTCACTCTCACCCTAACCCTAACTCTAACACTTACCCTAAACCTAAACCTCATACTAACCCTAAACCTAACTCTCACCCTCACCCTCACCGTAACCATAACCCTAACCCTAACCCTCAACCTAACAATAACCCTCACCCTAAACCTAACCCTCACCCTAACACTTACCCTCACCCTCACCCTAACCCTAACCCTAACACTAACCCTCACAGTAACCCTAATCATCACCCTAACCCTAAACCTCACCCTAAACCTAAACCTAAACCTCACCCTCACCCTAGCCCCACCCTAACCCTAACACTCATCTTCACCCTAAACCTCACACTAACCCTAAATCTAATCCTCAATCTAACCCTCACACACATCCTTCCCCTAACCCTAACCCTCACCCTAACCCTCACCCTCACCCCAATGTAACCTTCAGCCTCAGACTAACCCTCACGTTTACCCATACCATCACCCCCACGGTAACCCTTACCCTAACCCTAACCATCACCCGAACCCTAATGCCACCCCAAAACCGCACCCTCACCCTAACCCTAACCCTAATCCTCATCCTCACCCTAAACCTTACACTAATCCTAACCCTAAACCTAAATTTAACCCTCATCATAAACCCAATCTTAACCCTTACCCTAACCCTTAACCTAACCCTCACCCTAAGACTTACCCTAACCCTAACTCTTACACTAACCTTAAACGTAACCCTAACACACACCCTTATGTTAAACCTCACCCTCAGCCTAAAAATCACCTTTACCCTTACCATCATCCTCACCCTAAAACTCCCCCAACCCTAAACGTCATCCTAACCCTCACCCTAACTGTAAACCTAACCATCACCCTAACCCTAAACCTCCATCTCAAACTCATGCTCAGCCTAAACCTAAGCCTAAGCCTAAACCTTACCCTAACCCTCACCCTCACCCTAGCCCTCACACTAACCCTAATCCTAAACCTAACCCTCATCCTAACCCTCACCCTACCACTAATCCTAATCTTCACACTCACCCTCACCCTAACCCTAATTCTAACCCTAACCCTCAACCTAATCCTAACCATCAACCTCACCGTAAACCTTACCCTAACCCTCAAACTAACCCTAAACTTAACCCGAACCCTAACTCTCACCCTAAACCTAACCCTAACGCTCAGCCTAACCCTAACTATAAACTTCATCCTCACCCGAACCCTAACCCTAAACATAAACCCCACCCTAACCCTAAAACTAACCCTCACCCGCATCCTCAACCTCACAGTAAATCTAACTCTAACCCTAACAATAATACTAACCCTAACATTAACCCTAAGCCTAACCCTAACCACAAACATAACGCTCACACTCAGCCTCACCCTCACTGCAAACTTAACCCTAACCATAACACTAACAATAACCCTAACCCTAAGCCTAACCCTAACCATAACACTAATCCTCATCCACACCCTCACCCTCAGCTTAACACTAAGCCTAGCCCTAACCTTAACCCTAACCCTAACCCTAAACCTAATCCTAAACCTAACCCTAAACCTAATCCTCAGCCTCACCCTCACCCTAACCCAAAAGCTAACCCTAACCCTCACCCTAATTCTAAGCCTAACCCAAACCCTAACCCTAATTTTCACACTCATTCTCACCCTAACCCTACCCCTCAACCTAACCCTCAGCCTAGCCTTTACCGTTGCCCTAATCCTAACCCTAATCCTCATCCTAACCCACAACCTACCCCTAACCCTAAACCTAACCCAAACCCTAACCTGAACCCTAACCCTCACCCTCATGCTCGGCCTAAGCCTAAGCCTAAACCTAACACTAACCCTCACCCTGACCCTAACACTAACACTAAACCTAAATCTAACCCTAAACCTCATCATCACCCTAACCCTAAATCTAACCCTAACCCTAACACTAAACCTCACGCTAACCCTAACCCTAACCCTCACCATCACCATAACTGTAACCCTAATCCTAAACCTAACAATAACCCTAACCCTAACCTTAACCCTCACCCTAACCATAAACCTCACCCTACCCATGACCCTCACCCTAACACTTACCCTCACCCTAACAATAACCCTAACACTAACACTAACCCTCACAATAACCCTAATCCTCACCCTAATCCTAAACCTCACCCTAAACAGAACACTTACCCTAGCCTTCACCCTAACCCTAATACTAACCGTAACCCTCATCCTAAGCCTCACCCTAACCCTAACCCTAACCATCACCCTAAACCTAATCCTCAACCCCACCCTCACCCTCAGCCTAACCCTAAGCCTAAGCCTGACCCTAACCCAAACCCTCACACTTACCCTCAACCTCACCCTAATCATAACCTTAAACCTAATTATAACACTAAAGCTCAACCTAACACTCAACCTAACCTTAATGCTAAAAATAACCCTAACCCTAACCCTCGACCTAACTCTGCTAAAACTAACCCTAATCCTAACCCTGGACCTAACCCTCCAACTAACCCTAAATCTAACCCTAAACCTTACACTCACCCTAATCCTAACCCTAATCCTAAACCTCACCCTAACCCGGACCCTAACACTCACCCTCACCCTCACCATAACTCTAATCCTAACCCTAACAATAACACTAATCCTCACCCTAAACCTAACCTTAACCCTAAACCTAACCCTAATCCTAACACACCCCCTCACCCTAACTCTAATCCTAAACCTAACCCTAACCCTAACCCTAACCCTCACCCTCACTGTAACCCTAACACTCAAGCTAACCCTCACCCTAAACCTAAAGCTAAACCTAAACTTTAATCTAACCCTAACCCTAACCATCACCATCACCCTAGCCCTCACCCTAACCCTAATGCTAAACCTTATCCTCATCCTTACGCTCACCCTAACCCTAAACGTAACGCTCACCCTAACCCTAACCCTAACCCTAAACCTCAACCTACCCTAACCCTCAACCTAACCCTAACCATCACGCTCACCGTAACCCTAACCCTAACACTGACCCTAACCCTAAACTTAACCGAACCTTAACACTCACCCTAACGCTAACCCTAACTCACCCTAACCCTAAACCTCACCCTTAGCCTAACCCTAAGCCTAAACCTAACCCTAACCCTAATCTTAACCCTCAACCTCAGCTTCACCCTAACCCTAAACATAAGCCTGAACCTCACCCTCACCCTAGCCCTCACCCTAACCCTAATTCTAACCCTAACTCTCATCCTAACCTTCACACAAACACTAACCCTAACCCTCACCATCACCCTCACCCTAACCCTCATCCGAACCCTAACCCTCAACCTAACCCTAACCCTCACCCTCACCGTAACCCTTACACTAACCCTCAACCTAAACCTAAACTTAAACCGAACCCTCTCAACGTAACCCTAAACCTAACCCTTATCCTAACCCTAAACCTAAACCTCACCCACACCCTAGAACTCACCCTAACCCTAATCCTAACCCTAACCCTCTTCTTAAACCTCCCCCTAACCCTTACCCTAACCCTCACAATAACCCTAACCCTCACCCGCAACCTCAACCTCAGCCTAACACTAAGCCTAACCCTAAACCTAACCCTAACAAACACAAGCACCCTCAACCTACCCCTAATCCTAACCCAAAACGTCCCCGTAACTCTCTCCCTAAAGCTAACCCTAACCCTAACTCTAACTCTAACCCTCAACCTAACCCTCACCCTAAACCTAACTCTAAACCTAAACCTCACCCTCACCCTAAACCTAACTCTAACTCTGACCTAAACCCTAAACCTCAACCCAACCCTAACCCTAAGCCTCACCCTCACCCTCACCATCACCGTAAACTTAACCCTAACCCTAACCCTAACAATAACCCTAACCCTAATCCTAACCCTCACCCTAAACATAACCCTAACCCTAAGACTAACCCTAACCATAACACTCATCCTCACCCCACCTCACCCTCAGCCTAACTCTAACCCTAACCCTAACCCTCACCGTAACCCTAATACTAAGCCTAAACCTAACACTAACCTTAACGCTAAACCTAACCCTAAAACTAACCCTAATCCTCAGCCTCGCCCTGACCCTAACCCAATCCATAACCATAACCCTCATCCTAACTCTAAGCATAACCCTAACCCTAAACCTAACCCTCACCATAATCCTAACCCTAACCATAACCCTAATCCTAATACTAATACTAAACGTAACCCTAAACCTAACCCTAATACTCATCCTCACCCTCACCCTAACCCAAACCCTAACCCTAACCCTCATCCTAACTCTAAGCCTAACCCTAACCCTAATCCTAAACAAAACCCTGTCCCTTACTCTAACCCTCACCCTAACACTCAGCCTAACACTCAAGCTAATTCTCAGCCTAAGCCTAAGCCTAAGCCTAAACCTAACCCTAACCTTCAGCCTAACCCTAACTCTAACACTAACCCTAAACCTAAACCTCATCCTAACCCTAACCCTAACCCTCACCCTGACCGTAATCTTAACCCTATCCCTAACCCTAACAATAAACCTAACCCTAACCTAACCCTCACCCTAACCATAACCCTTACCCTAACCCTAACCCTCACCCTAACACTTACCCTCACCCTAACACTAACCCTAACCCTCACACTAACCCTAAAAATCGCCCTAACACTAAACCTCACACTAAAACTAACCTTAACTCTCAAACTCAACATAGCCCTCACCCTAAACCTAACCCTCATCCTCACCCTAAACCTCACACTAAACCTAACACTAATCCTCAATATAACCCTCACCCTCACCCTAAAGCTAACACTAACCCTCACCCTAACCCTAACCCTCACCCTTACAGTAACCCTCACCCTGAGCCTAACCCTCATCTTTACCCTTACCGTCACACCTACGCTAACCCGCACACTAAACCTAACCCTCACCCTAAACCTAACTCTGACCCTAAACCTCACCCTCACCCTAAACTTAACTCTAACCCTAACCTAAACCCTAAACCTCAACCTAACCCTAACCCTAACCCTCACCCTCACCCTCAGGGCAACCTTAACCCTAAACCAAACCCTAACAATAACCATAACCCTAATCCGAACGTTCACCCTAAACATAACCCTAAACCTAAGCCTAACCCTAAACATAAAACTAATCCTCACCCCTACCTCACCCTCAGCCTAACCCTAACCCTAACCCTAACCCTCAGCGTAACCCTAACCCTAACCCTAAACCTAACACTAACCCTAAAGCCAAACCTAACCCTAAAACTAACCCTAATCCTCAGCCTCACCCTGACCCTACCCCAAACCCTAACCATAAGCCTCACCCTAACTCTAAGGCTAAACCTAACCCTAACCCTAACCCTCACCGTAACCCTAACCCTAACCATAACCCTAACACTAACACTAACCCTAAACCTAACCTTAAACCGAACCCTCATACTCAGCCTCACCCTCACCCTAACCCAAACCTTAACCTTAAACCTCATCCTAACTCTAAGCCTAACCCTAACCCTAATCCTAATTCTCACACTCACCCTCCCCCTAACGCTAATCCTAAACCAAGCCCTATCCCTTACACTAACCCTCACACTAACCCTCAGCCTAGCTCTCACCCTTACACTTATCCTAATCCTAAACCTCATCCTAACAGTCACCCTAAACCTATCCCTAACCCTAACCCTCACCCTAACACTCAAGTTCATGCTCAGCCTAAGACTAAGCCTAAGCCTAATCCTAAACCTAACCCTAACCCTCAGCCTAACCCTAAGTTTAACACTAACCCTAAACCTAACCCTCATCCTAAACCTAACCCTAACCCTCACCCTCATCGTAACCTTAACCCTTTCCCTAACCCTAACAATAAACCTAACCCTAACCTAACCCTCACCCTAACCATAACCCTCACCCTAACCCTAACCCTCACTCTAACATTTACCCTCACCCTAACACTAACCCTAAACCTCTCACTAAACCTCACACTAAGCCTAAAAATCACCCTAAACCTAAACCTCACCCTAACACTAACCTTAACCCTCCAACTCTCCATAGCCCTCACCCTAACCCTCACCCTCATCCTCACCCTAAACCTCACACTAAACCTAACACTAATCCTCAATATAACCCTCAACCTCACCCTAAAACTAACACTAAACCTCACCCTAACCCTAAAACTCACCCTAACCCTCATCTTTACCCTTACCGTCACCCCCACACTAACCCTAACCCTCATCCTAAACCTAATTGTACCCCTATACCTCACCCTCACCCTAACCTTAACTCTAACACTAACCCTAACACTAAACTTCACCTTAACCCTAACACTAACCCTCGCCCTCACCTGAACCGTAACCCTAATCCTAAACCTAACAATAACCCTAACCAGAACCCTAACCCTCAACCTAAGCATAACACTCACCCTAACTCTAACCCTCACCCTAACACTAACCCTCATCCTAACACTAACCCTAACCCTAAAACTTACTCTCACACTAAACCTAACCCTCAGCCTAATCGTAAACCTCACATTAACCATAACCCTAATCCTAACCCTCACCCTCACCCTAGACCTCACCCTAATCCTAATTCTAACCCTCACCCTCACACTAACCCTAACCCTCAACTTCACCCTAAACCTCACACTAACCCTAACCCTAATCCTCAATCTAAACCTCACCCTAACCCTAAACCTCACCCTTAACTTAACCCTCACCCTCAGCCTAAACCTCACCTTTACCCTTAACAACATCCTCACCCAAAACCTCACCCTAACCCTAAACCTCATCCTAACCTCACCCTAAACGTAAACCTAACCATCACCCTAAACCTAACCCTCACCCTCACCCTAGGCCTCAACATAACCCTAATTTTAATTCTAACCCTCATCATAACCCTCACACTAACCCTAACCCTAACCATCACCCTAAACCTAATCCTCACCCCCACCCTCACACTCAGCCTAAACCTAAGCCTAAGCCTAACCCTAACCCTAACCCTCACACTCACCTTCACCCTCACCCTTATCCTAACCCTAACCCTAACCACAACCCTAAACCTCAAACTAACCTTCACCCTATCCTTAAGCCTAAAATTAACCTTAACCCTAACCCTCAAACTAACCCTCCAACTAGCACTAAATCTAACCCTAAACCTCAAGCTCACCCTAACTCTAATTGTAACCCTATCGCTAAACGTCACCCTAACCCTAACCCTCACCCTCACCCTCACCCTCACCATAACTCTAACCCTAAACCTAACAATAACACTAATCCTAACCCTAAACCTAACCCTCACCCTAACCCTAACCCTAATCCTAGCACTAAACCTCATGCTAACCCTAATACTAACCCTAACCCTCACCCTAACCCTAATCCTCACCCTCACCGTAACCCGAATACTGAACCTAACCCTCACCCTAACCATAAACCAAACACGAAACCTTAATATAACACTAACCCTAACCCTCAACCTCACCGTAGCTCTCACACTAAGCCTAATCCTAACCCTAATCCCCATCCTTACCCTCACCCTAACCCTAAAATTAACCCTCACCCATACCCTAACGTTAACCCTAATTCTCAACCTAACCCTAAACCTCAAGTTCACCGTAACCCTGACCCTAACCCTCACCCTAACCCTAAACATAACCAAACCCTAACTCTCACCCTAACCCTAACGCTCACACTCACCCTAACCCTTACCCTAAACCTAATCCTAACCCTAAGCCTAACCCTCACCCTCAACCTAACCCTAAATCTAACACTAATTCTAACCCTAACCCTCAACCTCAGCCTCACCCTAACCCTAACTCTAAATCTAAACCTCACCTTCACCCTAACCCTAACCCTAACCCTAAACCTCACCCTAACCCTAACACTAAACCTCACCTTCACCCTAGCCCTCACCCTAACCCTAATCCTAACTCTAATCCTCAACCTAACCCTCATCCTAACACTAAACCTAACCCTCACTGTCATGCTAACCCTAATCTTAATCCTAACCCTCAACCTAACCCTAACCCTCACCCTCACCGAAACCCGTAACCTAACACTCAACCTAACCCTAAGCTTAAACCTAAACCTAACTCTCACACTAACCCAAACCCTAACACACACCCTAACCCTAACCCTAAACCTCACCCTAACCCTAGCCCTCACCCAACCCTAATCCTAACCATAACCCTCTTCCTAAACCTCCCCATAACCCTTACCCTAACCCTAACCCTTAACATCAACCTCACCCACAGCCTAACCCTAAGCCTAAACCTAAACCCAACCTTAACACACACACTCACCCTCAACCTAACCCTAATCCTAAACCTAACACTCATCCTAACCCTCCGCATAACCCTAAACCTCACCCTAACCCTAACCACACCCTCACCCTCAGCCTAATCCTAAGCCTGACCCTAACCCTAACACTCACACTCACACTAACCCTAACCCTAAAACTCACCCTAAACATAACCCTCAACCTCAACCTCAGCCCAACCCTAAGCCTATCCCTAACCCTAACACTAACCTTCACACTCACCCTAACCCTACACCTAATCCTACTCCTAACCTTAACTCTAACCCTCACCCTCAAACTAACCCTCACATTAAGCCTAACCCTAACATTAATCCTAATCCTAACTCTCACCCTCAGACTCATCCTAACCCTAACTCTAACACTAAAACTCACCCTGACGCTAACCCTAACGCTAACCATATAACTAAACCTCATCCTTGCCGTAACCTTAACCCTCAACCTCACACTCACCAGAACCTTAACCCTAACCCTAATGCTAACAATAATCCTAACCCTAACCCTAACCCTCACCCTAACCATAATCCACACCCTAACCCTAACCCTCACCCAAACACTTAACCTCACCCGAAACCTAACCCTCACTCTAAAACTATCCCTAACCCTAACACTAACCCTCACACTAACGCTAAGCATCACCCTAACCTTAAACCTCACCCTAACCCTAACCCTAAACCTCACCCTCTCCCTAGCCCTCACCATAACCCTAACCCTCATCCTCACCCTAAACTTCACACTAACCCTAACACTAATCCTCATTCTAACCCTCAACCTCAGCCTAACCCTCACCCTGACTCTCACACTAACCCTAAACCTCACCCTTTCCATAACCCTCATGCTCAGCCTAACCCTCATCTTTACCCTTTCAGTCACCCCCACCATAACCCTCACTCTAACGCTAACCCTCACCCTAACCCTAACTCTACCCCTAAACCTCTCCCTCACCCTAACCCTAACTCTAACCCTAACCCTAACACTGACCCTCATCATAACCCTAACCCTAACCATCACCCTAAATCTAATCCTCAAACCAACCCTCACCCTCAGCCTAACCCTAAGCCTAAGCATAACCCTAAACCTAAACCTCACACTCACCCTCACCCTAACATTAATCCTAACCCTAAACCTAACCCTAACCCCAAACCTCAACCTTAACCTGACCCTAACCTTAAACCTAAAACTAACCCTAACCCTAACCCTCATCCTAACCCTCAACCTAACCCTAACCCTAACCCTAAACCTCACCTTAACGCTAACCCTAATCCTCACCCTAATCCTAGCCCTCACCCTAACCCTAATTCTAACCCTCACCCTCACCCTAACCCTAAACTTCATCCTAACCGTAAACCTCACACTAACCCTAAACCTCATCCTAACCCTCACCCTAACCATAAACCTAACCATCACCCTAACCCAAACCCTCACCCTCACCCTAGCCCTCACCCTAACCCTAATCTTAATGCTAACTATCAGACTAAACTCAACCTAACCCTAACCATAACCATCACCCTAAACGATTTCTAACCCCCACCCTCACCCTCAGCCTAACCCTAAGCCTAAGTCTAACCCTAACCCTAACCCTCACACTCACCCTCACCCTCACCCTAATCCTAACCCGAATGCTAACCATAACCCTAAACCTCAACCTAACCCTCACCCTATCCTTAACCCTAAAACTAACCTTAACCCTAACCCTCGACCTAACCCTCCAACTATCCCTAAATCTAAACCTAATACTCACCCTCACCCTAACGCTAATCCTAACCCTAACCCTAAACCTCACCATAACCCTAATCCTAACCCTCACCCTCATCCTCACCATAAATCTAATCTTAACCCTAAAAATAACACTAACCCTAACCCTAAACCTAACCCTAAACCTAACACACACCCTCACGCTAACCCTAATCCTAACCCTAACCCTCACCCTAACCCTAATGCTCACCCTCACTGTAACCCTAACCCTCAACCTAACCCTCACCCTAACCTTAACCCTAAACCTAAACCTTAATCTAACACTAACCCTAACCCTCATCACACCCTAGGACTCACCCTAACCCTAATCCTAACCCTAATCCTCATCCTTACCCTCACCCTAACCCTAACCTTAACCCTCACCCAAACCCTAACACTAACCCTAACTCTAAACCTCAAGCTCACAGTAACCATAACCCTAACCCTTAACCTAACCCTAAACATAACCGAACCCGAACTCTCACCCTAACCCTAAACCTAACCCTAACCCTCACCCTCACCCTAACCCTCAACCTCACCCTCACCCTCAGCCTAACACTAAGCCTAACCCTAACCCGAACACTCAAACTCACCCTAACCCTTACCCTAAACCTAATCCTTACGCTAAGCCTAACCCTCACTCTCAACCTAACCCTAAATCTAACACTAACCCTAACCCTAACGCTAAACCTCACCCGAACTCTAACCCTAAACCTCACTCTCACACCCAACTTCACCCTAACCCTAATCTGAACCCTAACCCTCAACCTAACCCTAACCCTCACCCTCACCATAGCCCTTACCCTAAACCTCAACCTAACCCTAAACTTAAACCGAACCCTAACTCTCACCCTTACCCTAACACTAACCCTCACCCTAACCCTAACCCTAAACCTCAACCTCACCCTAGCCCTCATCCTCAACTTCACCGTCAGCCTAACTCTAAGCCTAACCCTAAACCTAACCCTAACACACACACTCACCCTAACCCTAACCCTAATCCTAACCCTAACCCTCATACTAACCCTCCCCATAACCCTAACCCTCACCCTAACTCTAAACATAACCAAACCCGAACTCTCACCCTAACACTAACCCTCACCCTAAACCTAACCCTCAACCTCACCCTCACCCTCACCCTAACACTAAGCCTAACCCCAACCCTAACACTCAAACTCACCCTAACCCTTACCCTAAACCTAATCCTTACGCTAAGCGTAACCCTCACTCTCAACCTAACCCTAAATCTAACACTAACCCTAACCCTAACCCTAAACCCCACCCTAACCCTAAACCTATACCTCACCCTCACCCTAGCCCTCACCCTAACCCTAATCCTAACCTTAACACTCAACCTAACCCTCACCCTAACACTAAACCTAACCCTCACCCCCAACCTCACCCTAACCCTAATCCGAACCCTAAACCTCAACTTAACCCTAACCTTCACCGTCAGCATAGCCCTGACCCTACCCTCAACCTGACCCTAAACATAAACCTCACCCTCACCCTAGCCCTCATCCGCAACTTCACCCTCAGCCTAACCCTAAGCCTAACCCTAAACCTAACCCTAACACACACACTCACCCTCACCCTAACCCTAATCCTAACCCTAACCCTCATCCTAACCCTCCCCATAACCCTAACCCTCACCCTAACCATAAACCACACCCTCACCCTCAGCCTAATACTAAGCCTAAAACAAACCCTAACCCACACACTCATCCTAACCTTAACCCTAAATCTCATCCTACCCTAACCCTCACCCTCAACCTCAGCCTAACACTAAGCCTAACCCTAACACACTCACCCTAACAAAAACTATAATACTACTCCTAACCCTAACTCTAACCCTCACCCTCAACCTAACCTTCACCTTAAGCCTAACCCTACCATTAATCCTAACCCTAACCCTCACCCTCAGCCTCACCCTAACCCTAACTCTAAAACTAAACCTCACCCTGACCATAACCCGAACCCTAACCCTATCCCTAAACCTCATCCTAGCCCTAACCCTAACCCTCACCCTCACCCTCACCATAAATGTAACCCTAACCCTAATGCTAACAATAATCCTAACCCTCACCTAACCCTCACCCTAAACATAACCCTCACCCTAACCTTAACCCTCACCCTAACACTTACCCTCACCCTGACACTAACCCTCACCCTAACACTTACCCTCACCCTAACACTAACCCTAACCCTAACAGTAACCATAACCATCACCCTAACCCTAAACCTAACCCTAAACAGAACCCTCTCCCTAGCCCTCACCCTAACCCTAACCCTAATCCTCACCCTAAACTTCACACCAACCCTAACACTAAACCTCTATCTAACCCTCACCCTCACCCTAACCCTCAACATAACCCTCACCCTAACCCTAAACCTCACCCTCACCCAAACCCTCACCCTCATCCTATCCCTTATCTTTACCCTTACCGTCACCCCCACCCTAACCCTCACTCTAACGCTAACCCTCACTCTATCGCTACCCCTCACCCTAACCCTAACTCTACCCCTAAACCTCACCCTAAACCTAAACCTAATTCTAAACCTAACCCTAACACTATCCCTCACTGTTACCCTAACCCTAACCATCACCCTAACCCTAATCCTCACCCCCACACTCACCCTCAACTGAACCCTAATCCTAAGCCTAAACCTAACCCAAGCACTAAACCTCAACTTAACCCTGACCCTAACCTTAAACCTAAAACTAACCCTAACCCTAACCCTCGACCTAACCCTCCAACTAAACCTAAATTTAACCCAAATCCTCACCCTCACCCTAACCCTAATCCTAAACCTAACACTAAACCTCACCCTAACCCTAACCCTAACCGTCAACCTAACCCTCACCCTAACCATAAATCTAAAGCTAACCCTAAAACTAACCCTCACCCTAACCCTAACCCTAACCCTAAACCTTACCCTAACACTAACCCTAATCCTCACCCTCATCCTAGCCCTAACCCTAACCCTAATCGTAACCCTAATCCTCATGGTAACCCTCACACTAACACTGAACCTAACCTTCATCCTTACCCTAAGGCTAAACCTCAACCGAACCCTAACATTCCCCCTCCCCCTCATCCTCAGCCTAACCCTAAGCATAAAACTAACCCTCACAATCATGCTAACCCTTACTCTAATCCTAATTCTAACCCTAAACCTAATCCTCACCCTCACGTTAACCCTCACCCTAAACCTAACTCTAACACTAACCCTAAACCTAAATCTCTACCTTAGCCTCAGCCTTACCCTAAATCTAACCCTAAACCTCACCCTCACACTAATCCTAACCCTAACGCTAACCTTAACCCTAACCCTAAACCTCACCCTCACCCTAGTCCTGATCTTAAACCTAATCCTGACCTCATCCTAACCCTCACCCTAACACTAACCCTATCCCTCACACTCATTCTCACCCTAACCCTCATCCTAACCCTCTCCCTAACCCTTATCCTAAAGCTCAACCTAACCCTAACCCTCACCCTCAACCTCACGCTTAGCATAACCCTTAGCATAAACCTAAACCTAACCCTAACACACTCACTCACCCTCACCCTAACCCTAATCCTAACCCTAAACCTAACCTTAACCCTCACACTCACCATAACCCTAACCCTAATTATAATTCTAACCCTAATCCTAACCCTCACCCTCACCCTAAGCCTTACCCTAAACCTAACCCAAAACCTAACCCTAACCCTAACCCTAACCCTCACCCTCAGCCGCACCCTAACACTAACTCTAACCCTAAACCTCACCCTCACAATAACCCTAACCCTAACCTTAACGCCCCACCTCACATTCACCCTAGCCTTTACCCTAACCCTAATCCGAAACCTAACCCTCATCCTAACCCTCTGCCTAACGCTAACCCTCACCCTCAACCTCACCCTCAGCCTAACCCTAAGTCTAACCCAAAACCTAAACCTAACACACACACTCACCCTCACTCCAACCCTAATCCTATCCCCAACCCAAACCCTAACCCTCCCGCTAACTCTCACCCTAACCGTAATCCTAACACTAACCCTTACCATAACCCTCAACCTAAATCTCACCCTAACCCCAACTAACCCTAAACCTCACCATTACACTAACCCTATCTCTAACCCTAACCCAAACCCTAAACCTCACCCTAACACTAATCCTAACCCTAACCGACACCTTTACCCTCAGCCTAATCTAAGCCTAACCCTAAACCTAAACCTCACACTCACCCTAACCCTAACCCTAAACCTCACCCTAACACAACCCTCACCCTCAGCCTCAGCCTACCCCTAAGCCTATCCCTAACCCTAACCCTAACTCTCACACTCACCATAACACTAACACTAATCCTGCTCCTAAACCTAACCCTAATCCTCACCCTCAACCTAACCCTCACCTTAAGCCTAAACCTAACATTAATCCTAACCCTAAACCTCACCCTCATCCTCACCCTAACCCTAACTCTAACACTAAACCTCACCCTGACCCTAACCCTAACCCTATCTCTAAACCTCAACCTAGCCCTAAACCTAACCCTCACCCTCACCGTCACCATAAACTTAATCCTAACCCTAATGCTAACAATAACCCTAAACCTCACCCTAAACATAACCCTCACCCTAACCCTCACCCTAACACTTACACTCACCCTAACACTAACCCTAACCCTAACACTAAACCTCACACTAACCCTAACCATCACCCTAACCCTAAACCTCACCCTAACACTAACCCTAAACCTCACCCTCTCCCTAGACCTCGCCCTAACCCTAACCCTCACAATCACCCTAAACTTCACACTAACCCTAACACTCATCCTCAATCTAACCCTCACTCTCACCCTAACTCTATCCCTAACCCTCACCTAACCCTATCCCTAAACCCTCACCTATCCCTAACCCTAAACCTAACACTCACCCTTACCGTAACCCTCATGCTCAGCCTAACCCTCACATTTACCCTTACCGTCACCCCCACCCTAAGACTCACTCTAACCCTAACCCTCACACTAAGCCTACCTCTACCCGAAAACCTCACCTTCACCCTAACCCTAACTCTAACCCTAACCCTAACACTAACCCTCACCCTAAACCTAACCCTAACCATCACCCTAACCCTAATACTCACCCCACCCTCACCCTCAGCCTAACCCTAAGCCTAAGCCTAACCCTAACCCTAAACATCACACTCAGCCTCACCCTAACACTAATCCTAACCCTAAACTTAACCCTAACCCTAAACCTCAACCTAACCCTGACCTTAACTTTAAACCTAACACTAACCCTAACCCTAACCCTCGAACTAACCCTCCAACTAAACCTAAATCTAACCTATACCTCACCCTCACCCTAAACCAAATCCTAACCTTAACCTTAAACCTCAACCTAACCCTAACCCTAACCCTCACCCTCACCATAAATCTAAACCTAACCCTAACAATAACACTAATCCTAACCCTAAACCTAACCCTATCCCTAAACCTGACCCTAATGTTAACACTCAACCTCACCCTAACCCTAATCCTAAACCTAACCCTCACCCTAACCCTAACTCTAACCCTAACCCTAACACTAACCATCACCCTAACCCTAATCTTCACCCCCACCCTCACCCTCAGCCTAACCCGAAGCCTAAGCACTTACCATAACCCTAACCCTCGACCTAAGCCTCCAACTAAACCTAAATCTAACCATAAACCTCACCCTCACCCTAACCCTAATCCTAACCATAACCCTAAACCTCACCCTAACCCTAACATTCACCCTCACCCTCACCCTCACCATAACTCTAACCCCAACCCTTACAATAACAGTAATCCTAACCCTAAACCCAAACCTAACCATAACCCTAACCGTAATGCTAACACTCAACCTCACACTAACCCTAAAAGTAACCCTAATCTTCACCCTCACCCTAACCCTCATCCTCACTGTAACCCTAACGCTCATCCTAACCCTCACCCTAATTCTAACCCTAACCCTAAACCTTACCCTAACACTAACCCTAATCCTCACCTTTAACCTAGCCCGAACCCTAACCCTAATCGTAAACCTAATCCTCATTCTAACCTTCACCCTAAATCTAAGCCTAAACCTAACCCTAACCCGAACCCCAACCCTCCCTGGAACCCTAACACTAACCCTAACACTAACACTAAACCTAAACTAACCCTAAACCTCAGACTCAACCTTACCCTAACCCAAACCCTAACCCTAAACCTCATCCTAACTCTAAGCCTAACCAAAACCCTAGTCCTAACTCTCACATTCACCCTCACCCTAACCCTAATCCTAAACCTATCCCTATCCCTAACCCTAACCCTCACCCTAACCCTTAGCCTGGCCCTCACCCTTACACTTATCCTAACCCTAACCCTCACCCTAAACTTAATACTCACCGTAATCCTAAACCTCACCCTAACACTTACCCTCATCCTAACACTAACCCTAACCCTAACCTTAACTCTCACACTACCCCTAAACATCACCCTAACCCTAAACCTCACCCTAACATTAACCCTAACCCTCACCCTCACCCTAGTCTTCAGCGTAACCCAAACCCTCATCCTCAACTTAAATCTCACACTAACCCTAATACTAATCATCAATCAAACCCTCAACCTCACCCTAAAGCTAACACTAACCCTTACCCTAACCCTAACACTCACCCATACCGTAAACCTCAGAATCAGCCTAACCCTGAACTTTTCCTTTATCTTCACCCCCACGCAAACCGGCAACCTAACCCTAACCCGCAACCTAACCCTAAATGTACCCCTAAACCTCACGCTCTCCCTAACCCTAACCCTAATTCTAACCCTAACCCTAACACTAAACCTCACTCTAACCCTAATCCTAACCCTCACCCTCACTCTAACCATAACCCTCACCCTAACCCTAACCCTCACCCTAACACTTACCCTCACCCTAACCCTAACCCTAACACTAACACTAACCCTCACACTAACCCTAACCCTGACCCTAATCCTAAACCTCACCTAAACCCTAACCCTAGCCCTCATCCTCACCTTAAACCTCACACTAACCCTAACCCTAATCCTCAATCTAACCCTCACTCTAACCCTAACTCTAACCCTAACCCTAACCCTAAACTTAACCCTAAAACTCACCCTTATCTTAAACCTCAAACTCAGCCTAAACCTCATCTTTACCCTTACCATCATCATCAACCTAACACTCACCCTAACGATAAACCTCATCCTAACCCTCACCCTAACCGTAAACCTAACCGTCAACCTAACCCTAACCCTAACCCTCAACCTCACTCTCAGCCTATACCTAAGCCTTAGCCTAACCCTTACCTTAACCCTCACACTCACCCTAGCCCTCAACCTAATCCTAAACCTAATCCTACCCCTCACCCTAATCCTCATCCTAGCCCTAATACTAACCATCACCCTAAACCTAATCTTCACCCCCAACCTTACCCTCAGCCTAACCCTAAGCCTAAGCCTAAGCCTAACCCTAACCCTCAACCTCACCCTCACTCTCACCTTAATCCTAACATAACCCTAACCATAACCATAAACCTCAACCTAACCCTCACTCTAACCTTAACCCTAAAACTAACCCTAACCCTAACCCTCGACCTAACCCTCCAACTAACCCTAAATCTAACCCTAAACCAAACCCTCACCCTAACCCTAATCTTAACCCTAACCCTAAACCTCACCCTAACCCTAACACTAACCCTCACCCTCACCCTCACTCTCACCCTCACCATAACTCTAACCCTAACCCTAACAATAACACTAATCCTAACCCTAAACCTAACCTTAACCCTAACCCTAACTGTAATCTTAACACTCACCCTCATGCTAACCCTAATCCTAACCCTCACCCTAACCCTAATCCTCACCTTCACTGTAACACTAACCCTCAATGTAACCCTCAACCTAACCCTAACCCTAACCCTAAACCTTAACCTAACACTAAACCTAACCCTCACCCACAACCTAGCCCTCACCCTAACCCTAATGCTAAAACTAATCCTCATCCTTACCCTCACCCTAACCCTAACCTTAACCCTGACCCTAACCCTAACCCTAACCCTAACCCTAACTCTCAACCAAACCCTAAACCTCATGCTCACCGTAACTCTAACCCTCACCCTAACCCTAAACATAACCGAACCCTAACTTGCATCCTAACCCTAACCCTAACCCTCCACCTAACCCTAACCCTCACCCATACCCTCACCCTCAGCCTGACCTAGAGTAACCGTAACCCTCACACTCACCCTAAACCTTACCCTAATCCTAACCCTAACCCTAACTCTAGCCCTCAACCTCAGCCTCACCCTAACACTAACCCTAACCCTAACCCTCAACCTAACCCTCACCCTAACCCTAACTCTAACCCTAAACCTCACCCTCACCCTAAACCTCACCCTAACCCTAAGTCTAACCCTCACCCTCACTGTAACCTTAACCTTAAACCGAAACATAAAAATAACCCTAACCCTAATCCTAACCCTCACCCTAACCATAACCCTCTTCCTAACCCAAACCCTCAACCTAACAAACGCTCACCCTAACACTTACCCTCACCCTAACACTAACATTAACCCTAACACTAACCCTCACCCTAACACTAACCCTAAATCTAACCCTAAATCTCTCCCTCACCCTAACCCTAACCATAACCCTAACAGTAAACCCCACCCTAACCCTAAACCTATCACAAACCCTAACTCTAAACTTAAAACTCACTATCACCCTAGCTCTTATTCTAACCCTAACCATAAACCTAAACCTCATCCTAACACTAACCCTAACCATCACCCTCACCGTCACCGTAACCGTAACCCTAAACCTAACCCTAATAATAAACATAACCCTAAACCTAACCCTCAGCCGAAACATAAACTTCACCCTAATGATAACCCTCACCCTAACACTTACCCAAATCCTAACATTAACCCTATCCCTAACATTAAACCTCACACTAACCCTAATCATCACCCTAACCCCAAACCTCACGCTAACCCTACCGCTAACACTAACCCTCACCCTGGCCTTCACCCTAACCGTAACCCTCATCCCCACCCTAACCCTCACCCTCACCCTCACCCTCAGACTAACCCTAACGCTAATCCTAATCCTAACCCTAACCCTCAACCTCACCCTAACCCTCACCCTTAACCTAACCTTAACCTAACACTAACCCTAACCCTAACCCTCACCCTCACCCTAACCCTAACCCTAAACCTAAGACTAACCCTAACCCTAATCCTCACCCTCATCCTCACCCTAAACCTAAATCTAACCCTAAACCTCACCCTCACCGTAACACTATCCCTAACCCTAACCATAAACCTCACTCTAACCCTAACAGTAAACCTCACCCTCAACCTAGCCCTTGCCCTAACCCTAATCCTAACCCTAACCCTCATCCTAACCCTCCCCCAACACTTACCCTAACCCTCACCCTAACCCTAACCCTCACCCTCAAGGTCACCCTCAGCCTAACCCTTAGCCTAACACTAGACCTAACGCTAACACACACACTCACACTTACCCTAACCCAAATCCTATCCTGAACCCTCACCCTAACCCTTACTCTAACCCTAAACCTCCCCTCATCCTAAACCTAACTCTAACCCTAACCCAAAACCTAAACCTCAACCTAACCCTAACCCTAACCCTCAGCCTCAAACTCACCCTAACCGTAACCCTAACCCTAAACCTAACAATAACTCTAACCCTAAACCTAAATTTCACCCTACACATAACGCTCACCCGAAACCATACCCTCACCCAAAAACTTACCCTCACCCTAACACTAAGCCTAACACTAACACTAACCCTCACACTAACCCTAACCCTAACCCTAAACCTAAACTTCACCCGCACCCTCACCCTCACCATAACTCTAACCCTAACCCTAAAATTAACACATCCTAAAACGAACCATCACCCTAACCCTAATCCTCACACCCACCCTCACCCTCAGCCTAACCCTAAGCCTAAGCCTAACCCTCACCCTAACCCTCATGCTCACCCTCACCCTAACCCTAATCCTAAACCTAACCCTATCCCTAAACCTCAACCTAACCTTCACCCTCACCCTAACCTTAATACTAACCATAAACCGAAACCTAACCCTAACCCTCCCCCTATTCCTAACTCTAACTCTAAACATCACCCTAACCCTAACCCTAACCCTAACCCTAAACCTCACAGTAAACCTCAACCTAACCCTAAACCTCACCCTTACCCTCAACCTCACTGTAACTCTAACCCTAACAATAACAATAACACTAACCATATCACTAACCCTAATCTTAACCCTAACCATAACCCTCACCCTCAGCCATAACCTCACGCAAACTTAACCCTAACCCTAACCCTAAACCTAACCGGAATCCTCAACCACACCCTTAACCTCAGCCTAACCCTAACTCTAACCCTTACCTAACCTTAACCCTCACTGTAAAGCTAACCCTAACCCTAAAACTAAACCTAACCCTAACCCTAACCCTCACCCTAACCCTAAGCCTAACCCCAACCCTAACCCTTACTCTCACACTCACAATAACCCTAATCCTAAACCTAACCCTTTCCCTAAACATAACCCTCACCGTAACCCTCAACCTAGTCCTTAACCTAACCCTAATTCTAACACTAAACCTCATCCTAACACTCACCCTAAGGCTAAACCTAAACCTCACCCTAACCCTAACACTAACCCTCACTCTCATGCTCGGCCTAAGCCTAAGTCTAAGCCTAACCCTAACCCTCACTCTCACCCTAACCCTAACACTAACCCTAACTCTAACCATAAACCTCACTCTCAACCTGACCAAAACTCTAACCCTAACCCTAAACTTAAACCTCATCCTAACCCTAAACCTAACCCTCAACCTAACCATAACCCTCACCCTAACTTTAACCCTCACCCTAACATTTACCCTCACCCTAACACTAACCCTAACACTAACCCTCACACTAACCCTAACCATTACCCTAACCCTAAACCTCACCCTAAATCTAAACCTAACCCTCACCCTCACCCTAGCCCTAACACTCATTCTCACGCTAAACCTCACACTAACCATTAAACTAATCCTCAATCTAACCCTCACCCACACCCTTCCCCTAACCTTAAACTCACCCTAACCCTAACCCTCAACCCACCATAACCCTCACCTTCAGCCTAACCCTCATGTTAACCCTTATCATCACCCCCACCCTAAAAGTTTCCCTAACCCTAACCCTCATCCTAACCCTCACACTAACCCTAATTCTACCCCTAAACCTCACCCTCACACTAATCCTAACTCTAACCCTAACCCTAACACTAAACCTCACCCTAACCCTAACCCTAAACCTCCCACTCACCCTCACCATAACAGTAACCCTAACCCTAACCCTAACAATAAACCTAACACTAACCCAAACCCTCATCCTAACCATAACCCTCATCCTAACCCTAACCATCACCCTAACCCTCATCCTCACTCTAAACCTCACACTAACTCTAACCCTAATCCTCAATCTAACACTCACCCTAACCCTAACCCTAACCCTTACCCTAAAGCTAAACCTAAAGCTAAGTCTCACCCTTATCTTAACCCTCAACCTAAGCCTAAACCTCACCATTACCCTTACAATCATCCTCACCCTAAACCTCCCCCTAAACCTAATCCTCATCCTAACCCAAACCATAAACCTCACACTCAGCCTAACCCTAAGACTAAGCCTAACCCTTACTCTAACCCTCACCCTCACCCTAGCCCTCACCCTGACCCTAATCCTAACCCTAACCCTCATCCTAAACCTCACCCTAACCCTAACCCTAACCCCACCCTCACACTCACCCTAACCCTAATCCTAACCGTAACCCTCAAACTAACCCTAAACCTCACCCTCACCATAACCCTTACCCTAACCCTCACCATAAACCTAAACTTAACCCGAACCCTAACGCTCACACTAAATCTAAACCTAAACCTCACCCTAACCCTAACCCTTACCCTCACCCTGACCCTAACCTCAGCCTAACCCTAATCCTAAACTTAACCCTCATCCTAACCCTAAACCTAACCCTAAACCTAACCCTCACCCTAACACTAACCCTCACCCTCAACCTCACCCTCAGCCTAACACTAAGCCCTCCCTAAACCTAACCCTAACACACAAACTCACCCTCACCCTAACCCTAACCCTAACCCTAACCTTAACCCTAACCCGCCCCCTAACTCTCCCCATAACCCTAACAATAACCCAAACCCTAACGCAACCCTTAACCTAACCATAACCGTCACCCTAACACATAACCTCTCCCGAACATTTACCCTCACCCTCACACTAACCCTGACCCTAACACTAACCCTCACACTAACCCTAACCATCACCCTAACCCTAAACCTCACCCTAAAGCTAAACCTAACCTTCACCCTTAACCTAGCCCTCACTCTAACCGTAACCCTCAATCTATCCCTAAACCTCACATTAACCCTAACACCAAGCCTCAATCTAACCCGCACCCACACCCTTTCCCTAACCCTAACCCTCACCCTAACCCTAACAATCACCGCACCGTAACCCTCACCTTCAGCCTAACCCTCACGTATACCCTTACCATCACTCCCACCCTAATACTTACCCTTATCCTAACACTCATCTTAACCTTCAACCTAACTCTAACTCCACCCTAAACCTCACCCTCACCCTAACCCTAACCCTCCCCGTAACTTTAACCCTAACCTTAACCCTAACAATAATCCTAAACCTAACCCTAACCCCTCAACCTAACCATAAACCTCACCGTAACCCTAACCCTTACCCTAACCCTCATCCTCACTCTAAACCTCACACTAACCCTAACCCTAATCCTCAATCTAACCCTCACCCTAACCCTAACCCTAGCACTTACTCTAACCCTAAATCTAATGCTAACTCTCACCCTTATCTTAACCCTCACCCTCAGCCTAAACCTCACCATTACTCTTACCATCATCCTCACCCTAAACCTTCCCCTAACCCTGAACCTCATTCTAACTCTAACACTAACCGTAAACCTAACTATCACCCTAAACCTAACCCTAACCCTCAACCTCACACTCAGCCTAACACTAAGAATAAGCCTTACACTTACCCTAACCCTCAACCTCACCCTAGCCCTCACCTTAACCCTAATAGTAACCCCAACCTTCATCTTAACCCTCACCCTAATCCTAACCCTAACCCTCACCCTAACCCTAAACCTCACCCTCACTGTAACTCTTAACCTAACGCTCACCCTAACCCTAAACTTAACCCGAACCCTAAGGCTCACCCTAAACAAAACCCTAACCCTCAAACCAAACCTAAACCTAAACCTTACCTTCACCCTAGCCCTCACCCTAACCCTAATCCTAACCTTAACCCTCATCCTAACCCTCCCCCTAACCCTAACCCTAAACCTCACCCTAACCGTAACCCTCACACTCAACCTCACCCTCATCCTAACCCTAAGCCTAACCCTAAACCTAACCCTAACACACACACTCACCCTCATCCTAACCGTAATCCTAACCTTAACCCTAACCCTAACCTTCCCCTGAACACTCACCCTAACCCTAACATTAACACTAAACCTAACCCAAACCCTCAACCTAACCCTCACCCAAACTCTAACCCTAAACCTCACCCTCACACTAAACCTCACCCTAACCTTAACCCTAACCCTCATCCTCACCCTCACTGTAACCCTAATCTTAAACCGAAGCCTAACAATAACTCTAAACCTAATCCTAACCCTCACCTTAACCATACCCTACCCCAAACCCTCACCATAATCCTTACCCTCACCCTAAAACTAACCATAACACTAACACTAACCCTCACCCTAACACTAACCCTAAATGTAACACTAAACCTCACCCTCAACCTAACACTAACCATATCCCTAACAGTAAACCCCACCCTAACCCTAATCCTAACCCTCACCTGCACCCTCACCCTCACCTTAACTCTAAAACTAAACCTAACAATAACACTAATCCTAACCAGAACCATCACCATAACTCTAACCATCACCCTCATGCTCGGCCTAAGCCTAAGCCTAAACCTAACCCTAACCCTCACCCTAACCTTAACCCTATCACAAACCCTAACTCTAACCCTAAACCTCACTGTCACCCTAACCCTAATTATATCCCTAACCCTAAACCTAAAACTCATCCTAACCCTAAACGTAACCCCCACCCTTACCGAAAACGGAACACTAACCCTAACACTAACAATAACCTTAACCATAACCCTAACACTCACCCTAACCATAACCCTCACCCTAACACTTAGCCTAACCCTAACAATAACCCTAACCCTAACACTAAAACGCACACTAACCCTAACCATCACCCTAACCCTAAATGTCACGCTAACCCTATACCTAAACCTCACCCAACCCTAGCCCTCACCCTAAACCTAACCCTCATCCTCACCCTAACCCTCAACCTAACCCTCACCCTAACCCTAACCCTAAACCTAGCACTAAACCTAACCCTAACCCTCACCCTCAGCCTCACCCTAAACCTATCTCTAACCCTAAACTTCACCCTCACCCTAATCCTAACCCTATCCATAAACCTCACCCTAACTTTAACCCTAAACCTCACCCTCACCCTAGCGCTTGCCCTAACACTAATCCTAACCCTAACCCTCATCCTAACCCTCCCACTAACCCTAATCCTAACCCTAACCATCACCCTCACCCTCAGCCTGAATCTAAGCCTAAGCCTAGACCTAACACTAACAAACACACTCACCCTGACCCTAATGCCAACCCTAATCCTATCCCTAACCCTAAAACTTACCTTTACTCTCCCTTTAACTCTCACCTTAACCCTAACCCTAACCGTCACCCTAACCCTAACTCTAACCCTAAAACTCATCCTCACCCTAACCCTAACTCTACCCCTAAGCCAAACCCTAAAACTCAACCTAACCCTAACTTTAACCCTCACCTTCACCCTCACCATAACTGAAACCCTAAACCTAAACCTAACAATAACCCTAACCCTAACCCTAAGCCTCACCCGAACCATAACCGGCACCATAACCCATAACCTCACCTAACACTTACCCTCACCCTAACACTAACACTAACACTAACACTAACCCTCACACTGACCCTAACCCAAACCCTAACCCTAAACCTAAACCAAACCCTCACCCTCAACCTAAACCTAACACTACCCCTAACCCTAATCCTCACCTTAAACTTCCCCCTAACCCTATATCTAAATCTCACCCTCACACTCACCCTAACAGTAACCCTAACCCTAACACTAACCCTAAACCTAACCCTAAACCTAACCTTAATCCTCAGCCTCAACCTCACCCTAACCCAAACCCTAAGCCTAACCCTCATCCTAAATCTAAGCCTAACCCTAACCCTAATCGTAATCCTCACCCTCACCCTCACCCTAACCCTAATCCTAAACCTAACCCTATCTCTAAACCTAACCCTCACCCTAACCCTCAGCCTAACCCTCACCCTTAATCTTATCCTAACCCTAAACCTCAACCTAACCCTAAACCTAACCCTAACCCTCACTGGAACCCTCACCCTCACCCTCAACCTCATGCTCGGCCTAAGGCTAAGCCTAACCCTAACCCTAACCCTCACCCTAACCCTAACTCTAACCCTAACCCTAAACCTAAACCTCATCCTAACCGTAACCCTAAACCTCACGCTCACCCTCACAGTAACCATAACCCTACCCCTAAACCTAACAATAAACCTAACCCTAACCCTATCCATCACCCTAACCATAACCCTCACCCTAACCTTAACTCTCACCCTAACACCCTCACCCTAAAACTAACCCTAAAACCTCACACTCACCCTAGCTTTCACCCTAACCCTGACACTCATCCTCACCCTAAACCTCACACTAACCTTAACACGAATCCTCAATCTAACCCTCACACTCACCCTAACGCTAACAATAACCCTCACCGTAACCCTAACCTTCACCCTTACCGGAAACATCACCCTCAGCCTAACCCTGACCTTTAACCTTACCGTCACCCCCATGCTAACCTGCACCCTAACCCTCACCCTCATCCTAACCCTAACTGTCCCCTGAACCTCACCCTCACCATAACCCTAAGTCTAACCCTAACCCTAACACTAAACCTCACCCTAACCCTCACCTTAACCCTAAAACTCATCCTAACCCTCATCCTAACTGTAAACCTAACCATCAACCTAACCCTAACCCTCACCCTCAACCTCACGCTCAGCCTAATCCTCAGCCTAAGCCTAACCCTTACCTTAACCCCCACCATCACCCTAGACCTCACCCTAAATCTAATCCTAATCCTAACCCTCTCCCTAACCCTAACCCTCAACCTAATCCTCACCCCCACCCTCACCCTCAGCCTAAACCTAAGCCTAAGCCTAACCCTAACCCTAAACCTCAAACTCACCCTGACCCTCACCCTAATCCTAACCCTAACCCTAAACCTAACCCTAATGCTAATACTCACCCTCAAGCTAACCATAATCCTAAACCTAACCCTCACCCTAACTGTAATCCTCACCCTCACTGTAACCCTAACCCTCAACCTAATCCTCACCCTAACCCTAAACCTAACCCTAAACCTCAATCTAACACTAAAACTAACACTCAGCCTCAGCCTAGCCCTCACACTAACCCTAATACTAACCCTAATCTCATCCTTACCCTCACCCTAACCCTAACCTTAACCCTCACCCTAACCCTAACTCTAACCCTAACTCTCAACCTAACCCTAACCCTCACGATCACCGGAAACCTAACCCTAACTCTCACCCTAACCCTAACCCTCACACTTACACTAAACCTAACCCTCACCCCCACCCTCACTCTCAGTCTATCCATAAGCCTAACCCTAACCCTAACCATATCGCTCACATTCACCCTAAACCTTACCCTAAACCTAATCCTAACCCTAAATCTAACCCTCACACTCAACCTACCCCTCACCCTAACCCTAAATCTAACACTAACACTAAACCTAACCCTCAAACTCAGCCTCACACTAACCCTAACTTTAAGCCTAAACCTCACCCTCACCCTAACCTTAACACTAACCCTAAACCTCACCCTAATCCTAACGCTAAACCTCACCCTCACCCTAGCCCTCACCCTAACCCTAATCCTAACATTAACCCTCATCCTAACCCTCAACCTAACATTAAACCTAACCTTTACCCTAACCCTAATACGAACCCTAACCCTCAACCTAACCCTATCCCTCACCCTCACCTTCACCCTTACCCTAACCCTCAACCTAACCCTAAACTTAACCCGAACCATAATTCTCACCCTTACCATAACCCTAAACCTCACTCCAAACCTAACCCTAAACCTCACCCTCACCCTAGCCTTCACCCAACCCTAATCCTAACCCTAACCCTCTTCCTAAACCTCCCCCTAACTCTTACCCTAAACCTCATCCTAACCCTAACACTAACCCTCAAACTCACGCTAAGCCTAACCCTAAGCCTAACCCTAAACCTAACCCTAACACACACACTCACTCTCACCCTAACCCTAATCCTAACCCTAACCCTCATCCTAACCCTCCCCATAGCCCTAACCCTCATCCTAATCCTAACCCACACCCTCACCCTCAGCCTAATCCTAAGCCTAACCCTAACCCTTACCCTGACACTCAACCTAAACCTAACCCTATACCTCACCCTAACCCTAACCCTAACCCTCAACCTCAGCCTAAACCTAAGCCTATCCTAACCCTAACCCTAACCCTTACACTCACCCTAACGCTAACCCTAATCCTACTCCTAACCCTAACCCTAACCCTCACCCTCAACCTAACCCTCACCTTAAGCCTAACCCTAACATTAATCCTAAACCTAACCCTGACCCTCAGCCTCAGCCTAACCCTAACTTTAACACTAAACCTCACCATAACACTAACCCTAAATCTAACCCTAACCCTCACACTCAACCTAACCCTAACCCTAATCGTAACCGTAAACCCCACCTTAACCCTAACTCTAACCCTCACCTGCACCCTCACCCTCACCATAACTCTAACCATAACCCTAACAATAGCACTAATCCTAACCAGAACCATCACCCTAACTCTAACCCTCACCCTCATGCTCGGCCTAAGCCTAAGCCAAAGCCTAATCCTAACCCTCACCCTCTCCCTCACCGTAACCCTAACCCTAACCCTAACAATAACCTTAACCATAACCCTAACCCTCACCATAAACATAAACCTCACCCTAACCCTAACCATCACCCTAACACTTACCCTAACCCTAACAATAATCCTAACCCTAAACCTCACCCTCAGCCTCACCCTAACCCTAACGCTAAACCTAAACTTCACCGTCACCCTAACCCTAACCCTAAACCTAATATTAAACCTCACCCTAACCCTAAACCTAAACCATACCCTCACCCGAGACCTTACCCTAACCCTAATCCTAACCCTAACCCTCTTACTAACCCTCCCCCTAACCCTAACCCTCTCCCTAACCCTGAACCTCACCCTCACCCTCAGTCTAAACCTAAGCCTAACCCTACACCTAAACCTAACACACACACTCACCCTCAACCTAATCCTAATCCTATCGCTAACCCTAACCTTAACCCTCCCCCTAACTGTCACCCTAACCCAAACCCTAACCCTCACCCTAAGCCTAACTATAACCCTAAACCTCACCCTCACCCAAACCTTAACTATAACCCTAACCCCAACCTAAACCTAACTCTAACCCTAACCCTCACCCTCACCGTAACCTTAAACTTAAACCTAACCCTAACCATAATCCTAACCCTATTTCTAACCCTCACACTTACCATAACACTCACCCTAACCCATATCCTAAACCTAACATTACCCTCATCCTAACACTAACCCTAACCCTAAAACTAACCCTCACACTAACCCTAACCCTAACCCTAACTCTGAACCTCAACCTAACCCTCACCCTCAACCTAACCCTAGCACTAACCCTAATCCTAACACTTACCCTAACCCTCCCCATAACTGTATAGCTAAACCTCACCCTCACCCTAAGCATAAGCCTCACCTTTACCCTTAGCATAATCCTCACCCTAATCTCACCCTAGCCCTAAACCTCATTCTAACTCTCACCCTAACCGGAAAACTAACAATCACCTTAACCCTCACACTCACCCTCAACCTAACCCTAATACTAAAGGTAACCATATCCCTCAACCTCAACCTAACCCTCAACTTCACACTAACCCAAACACTTACCTTAAAACTAAACCTCACACTAACCCTCCCCCTAACCCTAACTCTAACCCTAAACCTCACCATCACCCTAACACTAACCCTAACCCTAAACCTCACAATAACCCTAACCCTAAACCTCACCCTCAACCTCACCGCAGCTCTAACCCTAACCATAACAATAACACTATCCCTAACCCTAACCCTAAGAATAACGCTCACCCTCAGACTCACCCTCACTGCAAACTTAAACCTAAAATTAACCCTAAAGATAACCCTAACCCTAAGCCTAACCCTAAACCTAACCCGAAACCTAACTTTAACCCTCACCGTAACCCAAACCCTAACACAAACCCTAAACATAAACCTAACCCTAATCCTCATCCTCATCCTCACCCTAACCCAAACCCTAACCCTAATCCTCACCCTAATTCTAAGCCTAACCCTAACCCTAACACTAACTCTCACACTCACCCTCATTCTAACCCTAATCCTAAACCTAAACCTATCCCTATCCCTAGCCCTAAACCTAACCGTCACCCTAGCCCTCACCCTTACCCTAATCCTAACCCTAAACATCATCCTAACCCTCGCCCTAACACTAACACTAACACTCAACCTAACCCGAAACCTTACCCTAACACTAACCCCAACTCTAACCCTAAATCTCACCCTCATCCTAAACCTAACTCTAAACCTATACCTAAACCAAAACGTCATTCTAAACCTAACCCTAACCCTCACCCTCAGTGTAACTGTAACCTAACCCTAACCCTAACGCTAACAATAACCCTACCCTAACACTAACCCTAACCCTCACCCTGACCCTAAACTTAACCGAACCCTAACTCTCACCCTAACCCTAACCTAACCCTCACTCTTACCCTAACCCAAACACTCACACTCACCCTCAGCCTAAACTTAAGCCTAACCCTAACCCCAACCCTAACCCTCGCACTCACCCTAACCCTTACCCTAATCCTAATCCAAACCCTAAGCCTAACCTTCATCCTCAACCTAACCCTCACCCTAACCCAAATTCTAACACTTACCCTAACCATAACCCTCAACCTCAGTCTCAACCTAACCCTAAATCTAACCCTAAATCTCAACCTCACCATAACCCTAACCCTAACACTAAACCTAAACCTCACCCTAATCCTAATCCTAAACCTCACCCTCAGCCTAGCCCTCACCCTAACCCTAACCCTAATCCCAACCCTAACCCTCATCCTATCCCTCACCCTAACAGTAACTCTAACCCTCACCCTCACCCTAACCCTAATCCTAACCCTAAACCTCAACCTAACAATAACTCTCACCCTCACCGTAACCCTTAGCCTAACCCTCACCCTAACCCTAAACTTAACCCGAACCCTAACTCTCACCCTAACCCTAACCCTAACCCTCACCCTTACACTAAACATCACCCTTAGCCTAACCCTCACATTTACCCTTACCATCACCCCCACCCTAACACTCACCCTAACCCTAACACTCAAACTAACCCTCAACCTAACCCTAACTCTAACCCTAAACCTCACCCTCACCCTAACCCTAAATCTAACACTAAACCTAACCCTAACTTTAACACTTAACCACAAACTCAACCTCAGCTAAAACCTAAGGCTAACCCTAACCCTCACACTCACCCTAACCTTAACCCTAATCCTAATCCTAACCCTAACCCTAACCCTAACCCTCACCCTCTCCCTCAGCCTCAACCTAACCCTAATTCTAACCCTAAATCTCAACCTCACCCTTACCCAAAGGCTAACCCTAACCCTAACCCTAACCCTCCCCCTAACTTTCAACCTAACCCTAACCCTAACACTAACCCTAACCCTCAAACTCAACCTAACCCTCACCCTAAACCTAACTCTAACCCTAAATTTCACACTCACCGTAACCCTCACTCTAACCCTAACCCAAAGTCTAAACCTCACCCTAACACTAACCCTAAACCTCAACCTCAAACTAGCCCTCACCCAAACCCTAATCCTAACCCTAATCCTCATCCTAACCCTCACCCTAACACTAACCCTAAACTTCACACTCACCCTAACCCTAATCCTAACACTAAGCCTCAACCTAACCCTAACCCTCACCCTCACCATAACCCTTACCAAACTCTCGACCTAACCCTAAACTTAACCTGAACCCTAAATCTCACCCCAACCGTAACCCTAAACCTCACCCTAACCCTAACCCTCACCCTTACTGTAACCCTCACCCTCACCTTTAACCTTACCGACACCCTCACAATAAACCTAACCCTAACCCTAAACCTCAACCTAACCCTAACCCTCAACCTCAATTTCAAAATCACCATAATTTTACCCCTAACTCTAACAATAACACTTACCCTAAACCTAACCCTAACCATAACCATAACCATAACACTGACCCTCACCCTCACCCTCAGCCTAAACCTAAGCCTAACCCTAACCCTAACCCTCACCATAATCCTACGCTAACCCTAAACCTATCCCTAACCCTAACCCTAAATCTAACCCTAAACCTAACCCTAATCCTCAGCCTCACCCTCTCCCTAACCCAAACCCTAACCCTAACACTCAGCCTTACCCTAAGCCTAACCTTAACCCTAACCCTCACAGTCACCCTCAACCTAACCCTAATCCTAAACCTAACCCTATCCCTAACCCTAACCCTCACCCTAACATTCACCCTAACATTTACCCTCAACCTAACCCTAACCCTCACCCTAACCATAACCCTCACCCTAACCCTAACCCTCACCCTACCACTTACCGTCACCCTAACACTAACCCTAACCCTAACACTAACCCTAACCCTCACCCTCACCCTAGCCCTCACACTAACCCTAACACTAATGCTCAATCTAATCCTCATCCTATCCCTAACCCTAACCCTTACACTAACCCTAAACCTAACCCTAACCCTCACCCTTGTCTTAACCCTCACCCTCACCATAAACCTCAAATTAACCGTTACCATCATCCTCACCCTAACCTCACCCTAACCCTAAACCTCATCCCAACCCTCACCCTAACCGTAAACCTAACCATCACACTAACCCTAACCCTCACCCTCAACCTCACCCTCAGCCTAACCCTAAGCCTAAGCTAAGCCTTACCCTAACCAGAGCCCTCACCTGAGCCCTCACCCTTACCCTAATCCTAACCATCACCCTAACCCTAATACTCACCCGCACACTCACCCTCAGCCTAACCCTAAGCCTAAGCTGAAACCTAACCCTAACCCTCACACTCATCCTCACCCTCACCCTAACCCTAACACTAAACATAACCCTAACTCTAAACCTCAACCTAACCCTCACCCTAACCTAAACCCTAACCCTAACCCTAACCCTAACCCTCGACCTAACACTCCCCCTAACCCTAAATCTAACCGTAAACCTCACCCTCACCTTAACCCTAATCCTAAGCTTAACCCTAAACCTCACCCTAACCCTCACCCTAACCCACACCCTCACCCTCACCCTCAACCTCACCCTCACTGTTACTCTAAACATAACCCTAAAAATAACAGTAATCGTAAACCTAAACCTAACCCTAAACCTAACCCTAACCTTAATCCTAACACTCACCATCAACCTAACCCTAATACTAACCCTAAACCTCACCCTAACCCTAACACTCACATCACCGTAACCCTAACTCTCATCCTAACCCTCACCCTAACCCTAACCCTAAACCTAAACCACATCCTAACACTAACCCGAACCCTCACCCTCACCCTAGCCCTCACCCTAACCCTAATCCTAACCCTAATCCTCACCTAAGCCTCACACTAAGCCTAACCTTATCCCTCAACTTAACCCTAATTTTAACCCTAATCCTCACCCTAACCCTGAACTTAACCCGAACCCTAAGTCTCAACCTAACACTAAACCTGACCCTCAACCTAACCCTAACTCTCACCCTCACCCTCACCCTCAGTCTAAACCTAGTCTAACCCTAATCCTAAACCTAACCCTCACACTCTCCCTAACCCTTACCCTAATTCTTATCCTAACCCTAAGCCTAACCCTCACCCTCACCCAAAACTTAACCCTAAACCTCAACCTAACCCTAACCCTAAACCTCACCCTCAGCCTAACCCTAAGCCGAACCATAAACCTAACCCTAACACACATACGAACCCTCACCCTAACCCTAATCCTAAATCTAACCCCAACCCTAAACCTAACCCTCCCCCTAACTCTAACTGTAAACCTAACCCTCCCACTAAACCTAACCCTCAACCTAAACATGACCCTAACCCTAACCCTAACCCTAAACCTCCCGCTCACCCTAATCCTAACTCTAACCCTAACCCAAACCCTAAACCTCACCCTGACCCTAACCCTAATCCTAAACCTCACCCTAACCCTAAACCTAACCCTCACCCTCAGCCTAAACCTAACCCTCACCATAACCCTAACCCTAACCCTAACCCTAACCCTAACACTAACCCTAAACCTAAACCTAACCCTAATCTTAACCCTAAACGTAACCCTAATCCTCAGCCTCGCCCTCACCCTAACCCACACCCTACCCCTAACCCTCATCCTAACTCTAAGCCTAATTCTAACCCTAACCATATCTCTTACACTCACCCTCTCCCTAACCCTATTCCTAAACCTAACCCTATCCCTATCCCTAGCCCTCACCCTAACCCTCCCCCTTACCCTAATCCTAATCCTAAACCTCATCCTAAATCTCACCCCAACCCTAACTCTAACACTCACCATAACCTGAAGCCTAACCCTCACAATCATGCTCGGCCTAAGCCTAAGCCTAAGCCTAACCCTAACATTAAACCTCACCCTAAACCTAATCCTAACACTAACCCTAACTCTAACCCTAAATCTCACCCTCATCCAAAACCTAACTCTAAACCTAAGGCTAAACCTAAACCTCATCCTAACCCTAAACCTAACCCTCACTCGCACTATACCTGTAACCCTAACCCTAACCCTTACCCTAACCCTAACAATACGCTAACCATAACTCTCACCCTAACCCTAAACTTAACCGAACCCTAACTCTCACCCTAACCATAACCCTAACTTTCACCATTACCCTAACCCTCACCCTCACCCTCACCCTCAGCCTAAACCTAAGCCTAACCCTAACCCTCACAGTCACCCTAACACTTACCATAACCCTAATCCTAACCCTAAGCATAACCCTCACCCTTAACCTAACCCTAATTCTCACTGTAACCCTAAACCTAACCCTAACCCTAACCCAAAACCTAACCCTAATCCTCAGCCACACCGTCACCCTAACCCAAACCCTAACTCTAACCCTCACCCTAACCCTAAGAATAACCCTAACCCTAACCCTAACGCTCACACTCACCCTCACCCTAAACCTACACCTAAAACTAACCCTAAACCTAACCCTAACCCTCACCCTAAGCCTCACCCTAGCCCTCACCCCAACCCTAATCCTAAACCTACACCTCATCCTAAACCTAACCCTAACCCTCACCCTAAAATTAAACTTAACCGATCCCTAACTCTCACCCTAACCCTAACCCTAACCCTCACCCTCACCTTCACCTTCAGCCTAAACCTAAGGCTATCTCTAACCCTCACACTCCCCCTTTCCCTAAACCTAATCCTAATCCTAATCCTAACCCTAACCCTAACACACAACCTCACGCTAACCCTCACCCTAACCCTAACTCTAACACTAACACTAAGCCAAACCCTCACCCTAACACTCACCCTAACCCTATCTATAACCCTAAACCTCAAACTCACATTGACCCTAACCCTAACCCTTGCCCTCACCCTAACCCTAACACTAAAACTCACCTTCACCCTAGCCCTCACCCTAACCCTAATCCTAAACCTAACCTTCATCCTAACCCTCACACTAACCCTAACACTAACCCTCACCCGAACCCTAACATTCCCCCTCAACCTAACCCGCAGCCTAACCCTAAGCCTAACCCTAAACATAACCCTAACCCACACACTCACCCTCACCCTAACCCTAATCCTAACCATAACCCTAACACTTAACCTCACCCTAACCCTAAACCTAAAACTAACCCTAAACCTAACCCTCATCCTAACCCTCACCTGAACCCTAACTCTAACCCTACACCTCACACTCACCCTAACCCTAACTCTAACCCTAACCTTAACCCTAAACCTCCCCTAAATCTAACCCTCAAACTCACCCTCACCGTACCCCTAACCCTAAACCTCACAATAACCCTAAAACTAACCCTAAACCTCACTCTAACCATAACCCCAACCTAACACTAATCCTCACTCTAACACTTACCCTCACACTAACACTAACCGTAACTCTAACACTAACCCTCACAGTAACCCTAACTCTCACCCTAACCCTAAACCTCACCCTAACCCTAACCCTAACCCTCAGCCTCACCCTAGTCCCCACCCCAAACTTAATTCTAACCGTAACCCAAGCCATAACCGTAACACTCATCCTCACCCTAAACCTCACACTAACCCTAACCCTAATCCTCAATCTATCCCTCACGCTCACCCTAACACTCACCCTAACCCTAACCCTCATCCAAACACTCACCCTAACCCTAACCCTATCCATCTCCCTAACCCTAAACCTCACCCTCACCCTCAGCCTAAACCTAAGCCTAAGCCTAACCCTAACACTCACCCTCACCCTAGCCCTCACCCTAAACCTAATCCTAACCCTAACCATCATTATAACCCTCAACCTAACCCTAATCCTAACCATCACCCAAAACCTATTCCTAACCCTTAAGATCACCCTCAGCCTAACCCTAAGCCTAAGCCTATCCCTAGCAATAACCCTCACCCTCAGCCTCACCCTCACTGCAAACAACCCAAAACATAACACTAAAAATAACCCTAATTTAAACCCTAACCCTAACCCTAATCCTCACCCCACCCTCACCCTCAGGCAAACCATAACCCTATCCCTAACTCTCTCAATGAAACCTAACCCTAACCCTAAACCTAAACCTAAACCTCACCCTAACCTTAAACCTAATCCTAATGCTCATCCTCACCCTCACCGTAACCCAAAACCTAAACTTAACCCTCACCCTAAACCTAAGCCTAATCCTAACCCTAACTCTAACCCTCACCCTCACCCTAAACCTAAACCTAATCCTAACCCTAACCCTATCCCTAACCCTAACCCTCACCCTAACACTCACCCTAGCCCTAAGCCTAACCTTAATGCTAACCCTAAACCTCACCCTAACCCTCACCCTAACCCTAACCCTAACCCTCACCCTAACCCTAACCTTAACCCTCAACGTCATTCTCAGCCTAAGCCTAAGCCGAAGCCTAATCCTAACCCTAAACCTCACTGTAACCCTAATTGTAACACTAAGGCTAACTCTAAACCTAAACCTCACTCTCACCCTAACCCTAACTCTAACCTTAACATTAAACCTAAACCTCATCCTAACCCAAAACATAACCCTCACTCTCACCCTCACCATAACTGTAACTATAACCCTAACCCTAAAAATCACCCCAACCCTAACCCTCACCCGAACCATAACCCTCACCCTAACCCAAACCCTCACCCTAACAAATATCGTCAACCTAACACTAACAGTAACCCTAACACTAACCCTCACACTAAACCTAATCCAAACCGGACACCTCAACCTAACCCTCACACTCACACTAACCCTAACACTAACCCTAAACTTAACCCTCACTCTAACCATCCCCCTAAAACTATATCTAACCCTAAACCTCACCCTCAACTTAACACTAAACCTAACCCTAACACTAAACCCCACCATAACCCTAACCGAAACCTTCACCAATACTCTCACCCTCACCATAACTCTAACCATAACCTTAACAATAACACTAACCCTAACCCTAAACCTAACCCTAACCCTAAGCCCAACCCTAATCCTAACACTCACCCTCACCCTAACCCTAATCCTAACCCTAAACCTCACCCTAACACTAACCCTCACCCTCACCCAAACCCTAGCACTCACCCTAACCCTAGCCCTAAGCCTAATCCTCATCCTAACCCTCACCCTAACCCTAAACTTAACCCGCACCCACACCCTCCCCCTCCTCCTCACCATAACTCTAACCCTAACCCTAACAATAACACTAACCCCAACCTGAATCATCACCCTAACCTTAATTCTCACCCCCACCCTCACCCTCAGCCTAACCCTAAGCCTAAGCCTAACCCTCACACTAACCCTCATACTCACCCTCACACTAACCCTAATCCTAAACCTAACCCTATCCCTAAACCTCAACCTAACCCTCAACCTCTCCCTAACCATAACACTAAACCTAACACTGACCCTCACCCTAACCCTCCCCCTCAACCTAACTCTAACCCTAAACCTCACCCTCACCCTAACCCTAACCCGTACCCTAAAACTCACTCTAAAACTCACCCTAACCAAAACCCTCACCCTCACCCTCAACTTCACCGTAACTCTAACCCTAACCCTAACATTAACACTAACCCTAACACGAACACTAAACCTGACCCTAACCATAACCCTCACCCTCAGCCTCACCCTCACCGCAAACTTAACCCTAATCATAACACTAACAATAAACCAAACCCTAACCCTAACCCAAAACCTAATCTGCACCCCCACCCTCACCCTCACCCTCAGCCTAACCCTAGGCCTAAGCCTAACGCTAACCCTAACCCTCACCATAATCCTAAACTTAACCCTAAACCTAACCCTAACCCTAACCCTAAACCTAACCCTAATCCTCAGCCTCACCCACACCCTTACACAAATCCTAACCCTAACCCTCACCCTAACCCTAAGCCTACACCTAACCCTAACCCTAACCCTAACACTTACCTTCACCCTAACACTAACCCTCACAGTAACCCTAACTCTCACCCTAACCCTAAACCTCACCCTAAACCTCACCCTCATCCTCATTCTAAACCTCACACTAACCCTAACCCTAATCCTCAATCTATCCCTCACCCTCACAGTAACTCTCACCCTAACCCTAACCCTGATCCAAACACTCACCCTAACCCGAACCCTATCCATCACCCTAACCCTAAACCTCACCCTCACACTCACCCTCAGCCAAAACCTAAGCCTAAGCCTAATCCTAACCCTAATACTCACCCTCACCCTAGCCCTCACCCTAAACCTAATCCTAACCCTAACCCTCATCATAACCCTCACCCTAACCCTAATCCTAACCATCACCCAAAACCTATTCCTAACCCCCCAAGATCACCCTCAGCATAACCCTAAGTCTAAGCCTAACCCTAGCCCTAACCCTCACCCTCAGCCTCACCCTTAATGCAAACTTAACCCAAAACATATCACTAAAAATAACCCTAATTTAAACCCTAACCTAACCCTAATCCTCACCCCCACCCTCACCCTCAGCCTAACCCTAAGCGTAACCCTAGGCCTAACCCTAACCTTCACTGTAACCCTAACCCTAATCCTAACCCTAAACCTAACCCTAAACCTAACCCTAGTACTCAGCCTCAACCTCACCCTAAACCCCAACCCTAGCCCTCACCCTAACCCTAAAACTCACCCTCATGCTCACAGTAACCGTAACCCTAAACCTAACCCTAACAATAGCCCTAACCCTAATATTAACCCTCATCCTAACCATAATCCTCACCCTAACCCAAACCCTCACCCTAACAATTACCCTCACCCTAACACTAACCCT
This sequence comes from Dipodomys merriami, assembly GCF_024711535.1. Classification (NCBI taxonomy): domain Eukaryota; kingdom Metazoa; phylum Chordata; class Mammalia; order Rodentia; family Heteromyidae; genus Dipodomys; species Dipodomys merriami. The sequence goes on along the minus strand of NW_027204448.1, from coordinate 653,863 downwards.
AACCCTAACACTAATACTCACACTAACCCTAACCCTATCCCTAAACCTAAACCTCAACCTAACCCTCAACCTCACCCTAACCCTAACACTAACCCTATCCCTAACCCTCACCTTAACCCTATCCCTAACCCTATATCTAACTCTAAACCTCACACTCACCATAACCCTAACCCTAACCCTAAACCCCATCCTAACCCTAACCCTAACCCTCACCCGCAACCTCTCCCTCACTGTAACTCTAACCCTAACCCTAACAATAACACTAACCCTAAACTGAACCATCACCCTAACCCTAATCCTCACCCCCACCCTCACTCTCAGCCTAACCCTAACCCTAACCCTCACCGTAACACTTACCCTCACCCTAACACTAACCCTAACCCTAACACTAAACCTCACACTAACCCAAACGCTAACACTCTCCCTCACCCTAGCCCTCACTCTAAAGCTAATCCTCAATCTAACCCTCACCCACACCCTTCCCCTAACTCTAACCCTGATGCTAACCCTAATTCTACCGCTAAACCTCACCCTCACCCTAACCCTAACTGTAACCCTAAACCTAACACTAAACCTCACCCTCACCCTAAACCTAACCCTCACCCTAAACCTAACCCTCACCCTCACCTTCACCCTCAGTCTAAACCTAAGGCTAACACTGACCCTAACCCTAACCCTCACACTCACCCTAACCCTAACCCTAATCCTAATCCTAACCCTAAACCTAACCCTCACCCTCACCCTAACCCTAATCCTAACCCTAACCCTAACCCTCAACCTCAGCTTCACACTAACCCTAATTCTAACACTAAACCTCACCCACATCCTAAAATAACACTAACCCTAACCCTAACCCTCCCCCTAACTCTCAACCTAACCCTAACACTAACACTAACCCTAACCCTAAACCTCAACCTAACCCTCACCCTAACCCTAAATCTATCCCTAAAACTCACCCTCTCCCTAACCCTCACTGTAACCCAAACATAAACCCTAATCCTCACCCTGACCCTAAACTAACCCTCACCCTCACCCTCACAGTAACCGTAACCCTAAACCTAACACTAACCCTATACCTAACCCTCACCCTAACCCTCTCTCTAACCCTATATTTACCCTTAAACCTCACCCTCACCCTAACCGTTACCCTAACCCTAAACCACACCCTATCCCTAGACCTAACCCTCATCCGCACTCTCACCATCACTGTAACTCTAACCCTAACCCTAACAATAACACTAACCCTAACCCGAAAAATCACCCTAACCCTAATGCTCACCACCACTCTCACCCTCAGCCTAAACCTAAACCTAACCCTAACACTATCCCTAATCCTCAACCACACCCTCACCCTCAGCCTAACCCTAAGTCTAAGCCTAACCCTCACCCTCACCCTAACTCTACCCCGAAACCTCACACTCACCATCAGCCTAAACCTAAGGCTAAGCCTAAGCCTAATCCTAACACTCTCACTCACCCTAACCATAACTCTAATCCTAACCCTAACCCTAACCCACACCCTCACCTTAACCCTCACCCTAACCCTAACACTAAACCTAAACCTAACCCTCACCCTCAGCCTTACCCGAATCCTACTTCTAAAACTAAACCTCACCCACATCTTAACGCTAACGCTAACCCTAACCCTAACCCTAAACCTCCCCCTAACTCTCAACCTAACGCTAACACTAACACTAACCCTAACCCTAAAACTCAACCTAACCCTCAACCTCACCCTAACCCTAACACTAACCCTATCCCTAACCCTCACATTAACCCTCTACCTAACCCTATATCTAACCCGAAACCTCACAATCACCCTAACCCTAACCCTAAACCCCACCTTAACCCTAACCCTAACCCTCACCCTCACCCTCAAACTCACTGTAACTATAACCTTAACCCTAACAATAACACTAACCCTAACCCGAACCATCACCCTAAACCTAATGCTCACCCCCACCCTCACACTCACCCTCACCCTAAACCTAACCATAACACTAACCCTAATTCTCACCCCCACACTCACCCTCACCCTAACCCTAAGCCTAAGGCTAACCCACACCCTCACCCTCACCCTAACCCAAGTCCTAAACCTAACCCTATCCCTAAACCTCAAACTAACCCTCACCCTCACCCTCACCCTAACACTAACCCTAACCCTAAACCTCACCTAAACTCTGCCCATAACCCTAACCCTAACCCTAACCCTAACCCTCAACCTAACCCTAGCCCTAACCCTAAACCTAACCCTAAGCCTAACCATAAACTTAACAGTAATGCTCAGCCTCACCCTCACCCTGACCAAAACCCTTAACCTAACCCTCACACTCACCTTCAGCCTAACCCTAAGCCTAACCCTAACCCTATCCCTAACTCTCATCGTAACCCTCACTCTAAACCTAAGCCTAACCCTCAATCTAACCCTAACCCTAACCCTAAAGCTAACACTAATTCTCAGCCTCACCCTCACACTAAACCAAACCCTAACCGTAAACCTCACCATAACCCTAAGCCTAATGGTAACCCTAACACTAACCCTCACCCTCACCCTCACACTAACCCTAATCCTAACCTAACCCTATCACTAAACATAACCCTCACCCTAACCCTCAGTCTAGCCCTCACCCTAACCCTAATCCTAACCCTAAACCTCATAGTAACACTCACCCTAACCCTAACACTAACCATCACCCTAACCCTAACCCTAACCCTCACCCTCATGCTCGGCCAAAGCCTATGCCTAAGCCTAACCCTAAACCTTACCCTCACCCTAACCCTAACATTAACCCTAATTCTACCTGTAAACCTCACTCTCACCCTAACCCTAACTCTCACCCTAACCCTAAAGCTAAACCTCATCCTAACCCTAACCTAACCCTCAGCATCACCCTCACTGTAACCATAACCCTACCCCTAAACATAACAATAACCCTAAACCTAACCCTAACCTCAACCTATCCATAACCCTCACCCTAACCGTAACCCTCGACCTAACACTTGCCCTCATCCTAACACAAAACCTAACCCTAACACTAACCCTCACACTAAATCTAACCATCACCCTAACCCTAAACCTCACCCTAACCCTAACACTAACCCTCACCCTCACCCTAGCCCTCACCCTAAACCTAACCCTCATCCTCACCCTAAACCTCACACTAACCGTAACACTAATCCTCAATCTAACCCTCACCCACATCCTTCCCATAACCCTAACCCTCACCATATCCCTAACCCTCACCCGACCGAAACCATTACACTCAGCCTAACACTCAAGTTTACTCTTACTGTCAACCCCACCCTAACCCTTACCATAACCCTAATGCTCACCTAACCCTCACCGTAACCCTAACTCTACCCCTAATCCTCACCCTCACCCTAACCCTAACTCGAAATCTAACCCTAACATTAAACCTCAACCTAACCCTAACCCTAACCCTCACACTAACCCTCACTATAAACGTAACCCTAACCCTAACCCTCACAATAACCCTAACCCTAACCCTCACCCTAACCATAACCCTCAACCTAACACTTACTCTCACCCTAACCCTAAACCTAACACTAACACTAACCCTTACACTAACCCTAACCCTCACCTTAATCCTAAATCTCACCCTAACCCTAACTCTAACACTAACCCTCACCCTCACCCTAGCCCTCAAACTAAGCCTAATTCTAACCCTCACCCTCAACCTAACCCTATCCCAATTCCTCACCCTAAACCTCACATTAACCCTAACCCTAATCCTTCATTTAACCCTCACCCTAACCCTAACCCTAAACCTATCTGTAACCCTCAACCTTATTTTAAACCTCACCCTCAGCCTAAACCTCCCCTTTACCCTTACCATTATCCTCACCTTAACCCTAAACCTCATCCTAACAGTTACCCTAACTGTAAACGTAACCATCAACCTAAACCTAACCCTCACCCTCACCCAAGCCCTCACCCTAAACCATCCTAATCCTAACCCTCATCCTAACCCTCACCCTAACTCTAACCCTAACCCTAAGCCATAACCTCAACCTAATCCTCACTCTAACCTTAACCCTAACACTAACCCTAACCATAAACCACAAGCTAACACTCCCCCTAACCCAAATCTAACCCTAAACCTCACCCTCACCCTAACTCTAATCCTACCCCTAACCCTAAACCTCACCCTAAACCTAACCCTAACCCTCACCCTCACCCTCACCCTCACCCTCACATTAACGCTAACCCAAACCCTAACAATAACACTAATCCTAACCCTAAACCTAACTGTAACCCTAACCCTAACCCTAATCCTAACACTCACCCTCACCCTCAGCCTAACCCTAAGTCTAAGGCTAACCCTAACCCTCACACTTACCCTCACCCTAACCCTAATCCTAACCCTAACCATAACCCTAAATCTTAACTCAACCCAAGCCTCACCCTAACCCTAAACCTCACCCTCAACCACACCCTCACCGTAACTGTAACTCTAAAGCTAACCCTAACAAAAACCCTAAACCTAATCTTAACCCTCAACCTAACCATAAACCTCAGGTAAACCAAACCCTCACGCTAACACTTACCCTCACCCTAACACTAACCCTAACCCTAACACTAATCCTCACACTAACTCTAACCCTAACCCTAAACCTCAACCTAAACCTCACCCTCACCCTAACGCTAATCCGAACCCTAACCCTAAACCTCACCATAACCCTAACCCTAACCCTCCCCCTCCCCCTCCCCCTCCCCCTCACCATAACTCTAACCATAACCCTAACAATAACAGTAATCCTAAACCTAAAAATAACCCTAAACTTAACCCTAACACTAATCCTAACACTCACCGTCTTGCTAACCCTAATCCTAACCCTAACCCTCAACCTAACCCTAATCCTCACCCTCACCATAACCCGAACCCTCAAACTAACCCTCCCCATATCCCTAAACCTAACCATAAACCTTAATCAAACACTAACCCTAAACTTCAGCCTCAAAATTGCCATCACCCTAAACCTAATCCCAACCCTAATGCTCATCCTTACCCTCACCCTAACCCAAAACCTAACCCTAAATCTCAACCTAACCCTAAACCTCAAGCTCACCGTAACCCTAACCCTAACCCTCACCATAACCCTAAACATAACTGAAACCTAACTCTCACCCTAACCCTAACGCTAACCCTCACCTAATCCTAAACCTAAACCTCACCCTAACACTAACCCTCACCCTCAACCACAGCCTAACCATAAGCCTATCCATAACCCTAACCCTAACCCTCACACTTACCCTAAACCTAACCCTAATCCTACTACTAACCCTAACTCTAACCCTCACCCTCAACCTAACCCTCACCTTAAGCATAAACCTAACATTAATCCTAAATCTAACCGTCAAACTCAGCCTCACCCCAACCCTAACTCTAAACCTAACCCTAACCATAAACCTCACCCTAACACTAAACTTAACCCTAACCCACACCCTCACCCTCAGGCTAATCCTAAGCCTAACCCTAACCCTAACCCTCACACACACCCTAACCCTAACCCTAAACCTCATCCTAACCCTAGACCTCACCCTCAACCTCAGCCTAACCCTAAGCCTATCCCTAATCCTAACCCTAACCCTCACACTCACCCTAACACTAACCCTAATCCTACTCCTAACCCTAACCCTAAACCTCACCCTCAACCTAACCCTCACCTTAAGCCTAACCCTAACCCTAACTCTAACACTAAACCTCACCCTAACCTTCACCCTAACCCTAACCCTAAACCTCATCCTAGCCCTAACCCTAATCTTCACCCTCACCCTCAGCATAACCTTAACCCTAACCCTAATGCTAACAATAACCCTAAACCTAACCCTAACCCTCACCCTAAACATAACCCTCACCCTAACCCTAACCCTGACTCTAACACTAACCCACACACTAACATTAACCGTAACCCTAACAATAACCCTCACACTAACCCTAAGCCTCACCCTAATCCTAAACCTCACCCTAACCCTAAACCTAATCCTAACCCTCACCCACACCCTAACCCTAACTCTAACCCTAATTCTAACACTTACCCTCACCCTAAACCTGACCCTCACCCTCACCCTAACCCTCCTCCTCATCCTAAACCTCACAGTAATCCTAACCCTAATCCTCAATCTAACCCTCACATTAAAGCTAAACCTAACCCTAACACTCACCCTTATCTTAACCCTCACCCTCAACCTAAACCTCACCTTTACCCTTACCATCATCCTCACCCTAACCCTAAGCCTAACCCTAAAACTAATCCTAACCCTCATCCTAACCGTAAACCTAACCATCACCCTAAACCTAACCCTCACCCTCAACCTCACGATCAGCATAATCCTAAGCCTAAGCCTAAGCCTAACCTTTACCCTAACCCTCACCCTCACCCTAGCCCTCACCCTAACCCTAATTCTAATCCGAACCCTCATCCTAAACCTCACCCTAAACCTAACCCTAACCATCACCCTAAACCTAATCCTCATCCCCACCCTAACCCTCAGTCTAAACCTAAGCCTAAGCCTCACCCTAACAATAACCCTCACAGACACCCTCACCCTCACCCTAATCCTAACCCTAACCCTAACAATAACCCTAAACCTCAACCTAACCCTCACCCTATCCTTAAACCTAAAACTAACCCTAACGCTAACCCTCGACCTAACCCTCCACCTAACCCTAAATCTAACCCTAAACCTCACACTCACCCTAATCCTAATCCTATCCCCAACCCTAAACCTCACCCTAACCCTCACCCTAACCATCACCCTCACCCTCAACCTCACCCTCACCGTAACTCTAACCCTAACCCTAACAATAACACTAAACCTAACCCAAAATCTAACCCTAACCCTAAACCTAATCCTAACACTCAGCCTCATGCTAACCCTAATCTTAACCCTAACCCTCACCCTAACCCTAATCCTCACCCTCACGGTAACCCTGACCATCAAACTAACCATCACTCTACCCCTAACCCTAACCCTAAACTATAGTCTAACTCTAAACCTAACCCTCACCCTCACCCTAGCCTTCACTCTAAACCTAATACTAACCCTAATCCTCATCCTTACCCTCACCCTAACCCTAAGCCTCACCCTCACAGTAAGCCTAACCCTCATCCTAACCCTCACCCTAACCACAACCCTAACCCTAAACCTTACCCAAAAACAAACCCTAATCCTCACGCTCACCCTAGCCCTCACCCTAACCCTAATTGTAACCCAAATCTTCACCCTAACCCTCAAACAAACACTAATATTAACCCTCATCCTTACCCTAAACCTAAACCTCAACCTATCCCTAACACTGACACTCACCCTAACCCTAACCCTAACCCTCACCCTACCCCTAAACTTAACCGAACCCTAACTCTCACCCTAACCCTAACCATCACACTCACCCTCACCCTCAACATAACCGTAATACTAACCCTGACCCTATCACTCACACTAATCCCCAACCTAACACTAACCCTATCCCTAAACCCCACCCTAACCCTACCCCTAACCCTCACCCTCACCCTCAGCCTCAGCCTAACCCTAGCCCTAAACCTAACCCTAACCCTAACACTTAAACTCACCCTAACACTTACTCTAATCCTAATCCTAAACCTAACCCTAATCCTCACCCTCACCCTTACCTTCACCCTAACCCTAGCCCTCACCCTAACCCTAATCCTAAACCTCATCCTAACACTCACCCTAACACTAAGCCTAACCCTCATCCTCACTCTCACCCTAACCCTAATCCTAAACCTTACCCTAACCCTAACCCTCACCTTCAACCTCATCCTTAGCCTAACCCTTAACGTAAACCTAAACCTAACCTAACACACTCACTCACACTCACCTTAACCCTAATCCTAATCCTAACCCTCACCCTCACCCTTACTGTAACCCTAAGCCTAACCCTAACCAGAACCTTAACCCTCACACTCACCCTAACCCTTACCATAATCCTAATCCTAACCCTAAACCTAAGCCTCACACTCAGCCTCAGCTTAACCCTAAATCTAACCCTATACCTCACACTCAAACTAACCCTAACCCTAAACCTAACCCTAAACCTCACCCTAACCCTAAACATAAACCTCAACCTCTTCCTAGCCCTCACTCTAACACTAATCCTAACCCTAACCCTAAAACTCAACCTAACACTAATCTTAACCCTAAACCTATTCCTAATCCTAACTCTAACCCTAACCCTCATCCTAACCCTAACCCTCACCCTCAACCTCAGCCTAACCCTAAGCCTATCCCTAACCCTAAACCTAACCCTCACACTCACCCAAACCCTAAACCTAATCCAACTCCTAACCCTAACTCTACCCTCACCCTCAACCTAACCCTCACCTTAAGCCTAACCGTAACATTAATTCTAAACCTAACTCTCACCCTCTGCCTCATCCTAACCCTAACTCTAACACTAAACCTCACCCTGACCCTAAACCCTAACCTTATAACTAAACCTCATCCTAGTCCTAAACCTAAGCCTCACCCTCACCCTCATCATAACCGTAACCCTAACCCTAATGCTAAAAATAATCCTAACCCTCACCCTAACCATAACACTCAACTTAACACTAATCCTCACCCTAACACTTACCTTCACCCTAACACTAACTCTAACCCTAACACTAACCCTGACACTAACCCTCACCATCACCCTAACCCTAAACGTCACCCTAACACTAACCCTAAACCTCACCCTCTTCCTAGCCCTCACCGTAACCCTAACCCTCATCCTCACCCTAAACCTCACACTAACCCTAACACTAATCCTCAATCTTACCCTCACCCTCACCCTAAAGCTAACACTAACCCTCACCCTAACCCTAACCCTAACCCTTACCATAACCATCGCCCTCAGCCTAACCCTCAAATTTACCCTTACCGTCACCCCGAAGCTAACCTGCACCCTAACACTAACTGTACTCCTAAACCTCACCCTCACCTTAACCCTAACTCTAACCCTAACCCTAACACTAAACCTCACCCTAACTCTAACCCTAACCTTAAACCCCAACCTCACACACACCCTAGCCCTTACTCTAACTCTAATCCTAACCCTAACCCTCATCCTAAACCACCGGCTAAAACTAACTGTCAACATCAACCTCACCCTCAGCCTAACCCTAAACCTAAACCTAACACACACACTCACCCTCACTCTAACCCAAATCCTATCCCTAACACTAACCCTAACCCTAACCCTCCCCCTAACTCTCACTCTAACCATAAACCTAAAACTAACACTTACCCTAACTCTCAACCTAAACCTCACCCTAACCCTAATTCTAAACCTAAACCTCAACCTCACCCTAACCCTAACACTAACCCTAACCCAAACCCTAAACCTCAACCTAACACTAATCTTAACCCTAAACCACACCCACACTCTCAGGCTAATCCTAAGAATAACCCTAACCCTAAACTTCACCCTAACCCTAAACCTCACTATCAACCTCAGCCTAACCCTAAGCCTATCCCTAATCCTAACCCTAACCCTCACACTCACCCTAACACTAACCCTAATCCTTCTCCTAACCCTAACCCTAACCCTCACCCTCAACCTAACCCTCACCTTAAGGCTAACCCTAACTCTAAATCTAACACTAAACCTCACCCTAACCCTCACCCTAACCCTAACCCTAAACCTCATCCTAGCCCTAAAACCTAACCCTCACACTCACCCTCACCATAACCTTAAACCTAACCCTAATGCTAACAATAACCATAACCCTAACCCTAACCATCACTCTAACCGTAACCCTAAACCTAACCCTAACCCTCACCCTAACACTTACCCTCACCCTAACACTAACCCTAACCCTAACAGTAAACCTCACACTAACCCTAAACATCACCCTAACCATAAACCTCACCCTAACACTAACCCTAAACCTCAACCTCTCCCTAGACCTCGCCCTAACCCTAATCCTCATCCTCACCCTAAAATTCACACTAACCCTAACCCTAAACCTCAACCTAACCCTGAAACTAACCTTAACCCTAACACTTGCCCTAATCCTAACCCTAGACCTAACCCTCCAACTAAATTTAAATCTATCCATAAACCTCACCCTCACCCTAACACTAACCCTAACCCTAACTCTAACCCTAATCCTCACCCTCACCATCACTCTCAACTTAACTCTAACCCTAACCCTAACAATAACAGTAATCCTAACCCTAACCCTAACCCTAACCCTAACCCTAACCCTAATGCTAACACTCAACCTCACCCTAACCCTAATGCTAACCCTAAACCTCACCCTAACCCTAACCCTCACCCTCACCATAAGCCTAACCCTCATCCTAACTCTCACCCTAACCGTGACCCTAACCCTAAGTGTTACCCTATCACTAACCCTAATCCTCTCCTTCACCCCAGCCCTCACCCTAACCCTAATCGTAAACCTAATCCTCATCCTAACCCTCACCTAAATCTAAGCCTAAACCTAACTCTAACCCCAACCCTCACTGTAACCCTAACCCTAACCCTAACACTAACACTAACCCTAAACTTAACCCTAAATCTAACCCGAATCCTCACCCTCACACTCACCCTAACCCAAACCTAACACTCATCCTAACTCTAAGCCTAAACCTAACCCTAATCCTCAGCCTCAGCCTGACCCTAACAAAAAACCTAACCCTCATCCTAACTCTAAGCCTAACCCTAACCCTAATCTTAACACTCACACTCACCCTCACCCTAACTCTAAACCTAAGCCTCACCCTATCCCTAACCCTAACCCTCACTCTAACCCTCAGCCTAGCCCTCACCCTTACACTTATCCTAACCCTAAACCTCATCGTAACATTCACCCTAACGCTAAACCTAACCCTAACCCTCACCCAAACACGAACCTTAACACTCACACTCATGCTTGGCCTAAGCCTAAGCCTAAGCCTAACCTTAATCCCAATCCTCACCCTAACCCTAACTGTAACCCTAAACCTCACCCTCACCCTAAACCTCACCCTAACACTAACCCTAACCCTCACCCGCACCCGCACCATAACCGTAAACTTAAACCGAACCCTAACAATAACCCTAACCCTTATCCTAACGTTCACCCTAACCATAACCGGCACCCTGACCCAAACCCTCACCCTAAGACTTACGCTCACTGTAACACTAACCCTAACGCTAACACTAACCTCACACTAACACTAACCCTAAATCTAACCCTAAACCTCAACCACACCCTAACCCTAACCCGAACCATAACCCTAAAACTCACCCTAACCCTAACCCTCACAATCACCCTAAACATCACCCGAACCATAAATCTCAGCCTAACACTAACCCCAACCCTCACCCTAAACCTAGACTTCACCCTAACCCTAACCCTCATCCTCACCCTAAACCTCACACTAACCCTAACACTAATCCTCAATCTAATCCTCAACCTCACCGAAAAGCTAACACTAACCCTCACCCTAACCCTAACCCTCACCCTTACCGTAACCCTCACCCTCAGCCTAACCCTCGCCTTTACACTTACCGTCACCCCCACGCTAATGCGCATCCTAAATCTAACCCTTACCCTAACCCTAACTGTACCCCTAAACTTCAACCTCAACATAACCCTAACTCTAACACTAACACTAATACTAAATCTGAACCAAACCCTAACCCTAAACCTCACCCTCACCATAACCGTAACCCTAAGCCTAAAGGTAACAATAACCCTAACCCTAACCCTAACCCTCACACGAACCATAACCCTCACACTAACCCTAAACCTCACCCTAATCCTTAACCTCACCCTAACTCTAACCCTAACCCTAATCCTCACCCTGACCCTAGCCCTCACCCTAATTCTAACCATCACCCTCACCCTAACCCTAACCTTCATCCTCATTCTAAACCTCACACTAACCCTAATCCTAATCCTATATCTAACCCTCACCCTAACACTAACCCTAACCCTTACCTTGACCCCAAACTTTAACTTAACCTTCAACCTCAACCTAAACATCACCTTTACCCTTATCATCAAAACCCTAACCCTCACCCTAACCCTAAACCTCATCCTAACACTCACCCTAACTGTAAACCTAACCATCACCCTAACCCTAACACTCACCCTCAAACTCATGCTGAGCCTCACCCTAAGCCTAAGCCTAACTCTTACCCTAACCCTCACCCTAACCCTAGACCTCACCCAAACCCTAATCCTAACCCTAACCCTCATTCTAACCAATGACCTAATCCTAATCCTAACCATCACCCAAACACTAATCCTCACACCCACCCTCACCCTCAGCCTAACCCTAACCCTAACCCTAACCCTAACTCTAACTCACACTCACCCACACCCTCACCCTAATCCTAACCCTAACCCTAACAATAACCCTAAACCTCAACCTAACCCTCTCCTTAACCTTAACCCTAAAACTAACCCTAACCCTAACCCTCGACCTAACCCTCCAAATAACACTAAATCTAACCCTAAATCTCAGCCTCACCCTAACCCTACTCCTAACCCTAACCCTAAACCTCACCCTATCCTTATCCCTAACCCTCACCCTCACCCTCACCCTCATCCCAACTCTAACCCTAACCCTAACAATAACACTAATCCTAACCCTAAACCTAACACAAACCCCAACCCTAATCCTAACACTCACCTTCATGCTAACCCTAATCCTAACCCTAACCCTCACTCTAACCCTAATCCTCACCCTCACCGTAACCCTAACCCTCAACCTAACCCTCACCCTAACCCTAAAATTATACCTTAATCTAACACTAACCCTAACCCTCACCCTCACCCTAGCCCTAACCCTAACCCTAATCCTAACCCTAATCCTCATTCTTACCCTCACCCTAACCCTAAACTTAACCCTCACCCTAGCCCTAACCCGAAGCCTAATCCTCAAAGTAACCCTAAAACTCAAGCTCACAGTAACTCTAACCATAACCCTCACCCTATCTCTAAACATAATCGAACCCTAACTCTCACCCTAACCCTAACCCTCACCCTCAACCTCACCCTAATCCTAACTCTCACCCTAAACCTCACCCTAACCCTAACCCTCACCCTCACCCTCACCCTCACCATAACTCTAACCCTAACCCTAACAATAACACTACTCCTAACCCGAAACCTAACCCTAACCATAACCATAATCATAATCCTAACACTTACCCTCACACTAACCCTAATCCTAAAACAAACCCTCACCCTAACCCTAATCATCACCCTCACCGTAACCCTAACCCTCAACCTAACTCTCACCCTAACCCTAAACCTAACCCTAAACCTTAATCTAACACTAACCCTAACCCTCAACCTCAACCTAGGCCTCACCCTAACCCTAATCCTAACCCTAAACCTCATCCTTACCCTCACCCTAACCCTAACCCTAAACCTCACCCTAGCTCTAACCCTAACCCTAATCCTCAACGTAACCCTAAACCTCACGCTCACCTTAACCCTAAACATAAGCCTCACCCGAACAAACATAACCGAACCCTAACTCTCACCCTAACCCTAATCCTAACCATAAAACTTAATCTAACACTAAACCTAACCATAACCATCACCCTCAGCCTAACCCTAAGCCAAAACCTAACCCTAGCCCTACCTCGAACACTCACCCTAACCCTTACCCTAAACCTAACACTAACACTAAGCCTAACCCTCACCCTCAACCTAACCCTCACCCTAGCCCTAAATCTAACACTAACCCTAACCCTAACCCCCAACCTCAGCCTCATCCTACCCCTAACTCTAACCCTAAACTTAACCATCACCCTAACACTAACCCTACCCCTAACCCTAATCCTCATCCTAACCCTAACCCTAACCCTAAACCTCACCCTCACCCTAGCCTTCATCCTCACCCTAACACTAAACATAACCCTCACCCTAAACCTAATCCGAACCCTCACCCTCAACCTAACCCTAACCCGAACCCTCACGATAAGCCTTACCCTAACGCTCAACCTAACCCTAAACTTAACCCAAACACTAATTCTCACACTTACCATAATCCTAATGATCAAGGTAAACCTAACCCTAAACCTCATCCTCACTCTAGCCTCACCCAACCCTAATCCTAACCCTATCGCTTTTCCTAACTCTCCCCCTAACCCTTACTCTAACCCTCATCCTAACACTAACCCTAAGCCTCAACCTCACCCTCAGACTAACCCTAAGCCTAACACTAAAACTAATCCTAACACACAAACTCACCCTCACCCTAAACCTCACCCTAACCCAACCCTCATCTTAACCCTCCCCATAACCCTAACCCTAACCCTAACACTAACCCACACCCTCACCCTAGATCTAATTGTAAGCCTAACCCTAAATCTAACAATCACACTCACCGTAAACCTAACCCTAAACTGCAACCTAACACTAACCCTCACCCTCAACCTCAGCCTAACCGTAAGCCTATCCCTAACCCTAAGCCTAACCCTCCTCCTCCACCTCACCCTAACCCTAATCCTAGTCCTCACCCTAACCCTAAACCTCACCCTCAACCTAACCCTCACCTTAAGCCTAAGCTTAACATTAATCCTAACCCTAAACCTCACCCTCAGCCTCACCCTAACACTAACTCTAACACTAAACCTCACCCTCACCCTAAACTTAAACCTCACCCTAGACCTCACCCTAACCTTAATCCTAACACTAACCCTCATCCTAACCCTCCCCCTATCCCTTACCCTAACGCTCACGCAAACCCTAATCCTCAACCTCACCCTCAGCCTAACATGAAGCCTAATCCTAAACCTAACACTAACATACACACTCAACCTCACCTTAACACTAATCCTAACCCTAACCCTCACCCTCACCCTCAGTGTACCCCTAAGCCTAACCCTAACCCTAACCCTAAACCTCACACTCACCCTAACCCTCACCCTAATCCTAATCCTAAACCTAAACCTAACCCTCACCCTCAGCTCACCTTAACCCTAACTCTAACCCTAAATCTCAGCCTCACCCTCACCCTAACCCTAAACCTAACCCTAAACCTCACCCAAACCTTAACCCTAAACTGCACCCTCACCCTAGCCCTCACCCTAACCCTAATCCTAATCCTAACCCTCATCCTAACCCTCCCCCAAACCTTAACCCTAACCCTCACCCTAAATTTAGCCCTCACACTTACCCTCACTCTAACCCTGACCCTTACACTAACCTAAAACCTTACACTAACTGGAAACCTAACACTCACCCTCAGCTTCAACCTAACCCTAACTCTATCCATAAACCTCACCCTCACCCTAACCCTAACCCTAACCCTAATCCTAACCCTAACCCTCACCCTAACCCTAACCCTCACCCTCACTGTAAACCTAACCCTCATCCTAACCCTCAGCCTAATCCTGTCCCAGCCCTAAACCTTAACCTAACACTAACCCTAGTTCTCACCCTCACACTATCCCTCACCCAAACACTAATCATAACCCTAATCCTCATCCTAACCCTCATCCTAACCCTCACCCTAATCCTATCCCAGTCCTAAACCTTAACCTAACACTAACCCTAGTTCTCACCCTCACCCTATCCCTCACCCTAACACTAATCATAACCCTAATTCTCATCCTAAACCTCATCCTAACCCTAAAACTAACCCTCATCCTTAACCTAACCCAAACCCTCAACCTAACCCTATCCCTAATGTTCACCATAACCCTAACCCTAACCCTCACCCTAACCCTGAATTTAACTGAACCCTAACTCTTACCCTAATCCAAACCCTCAACCTAACCCTATCCCTAATGCTCACCATAACCCTAACCCTAATCCTAACACTCACCCTAACCCTCACCCTAACACTAAACCAAACCGTCGCCCTCACTCTCACACTAACGCTAATCCAAACCCTAAACTTCACCCTCAACCTCACCCGTAGCTTAACTCTTAGCCTAAACCTAAACCTAACCCTAACACACACACTCACCCTCACCCTAACCCAAATCCTAACCCTAACCCTCACCATCACCCTAACTCTAACCCCAAACCTCACCTTCATCCTAATCCTCATTCTAACCCTAACTCAAACCCTAAACCTCACCCTAACCCTAACCCTATACCTCACCCTCACCTTAACCAAAACCCTAAACCTAACCCTAACAATAACCCTAAACCTAATCCTAACACTCACCCTAACCATAACCCTCACCCTAACCCAAACCCTCACCCTAACACTTGCCCTCACCCTAACACTAACCCTAACCCTAACACTAACCCTCACACTAACCCTAACCATAAACCTAACCCTAAACCTCAACCTAACCCTCACCCTCACCGTAACTCTAACACTAACCCTATCCCTAAACCTAACCCTAACCTTACCCTTAACCCTATATCTAACCCTAAACCTCACCCTCACACTAACCCTAAACCTCACCCTCACACTAACCCTAAACCTAACCCTAAACCCCACCCTAACCCTAAGCCTAACCCTCACCCGCACCCTCACCCTCAGCCTAAACCTAAGCCTAAGCCTAGCCTTCACCCTAACCGTCACACTCACCCTCACCCTAAATCTAATACTAAATCTAACACTATCCTTAAACCTCAACCTAACCCTCACCATCCCATAACCCTAACACTAACAATAACCATAAACCTCACCCTAACCCTAACCCTAAACGTAACCCTAAACCTCAACTTAACCCAAACCCTAAACCTCACACTCATGCTAGCCCTCACCATAACACTAATCCTAAAACTGAACCTCATCCTAACCCTCACCCTCACACTAACCCTAAACCTCATCCTCACTCGAAACCTCACACTAACCCTAACCCTAATCCTCAATCTAAACCTCACCCTAACCCTAACCCTAACCCTTACCCTAACCTGAAACCAAACCCTAACCCTCACCCTTATCTTAACCCTCACCCTCAGCCTAAACCTCACCTTTACCCTTACCATCATCCTCACCCTAACCCCCACCCTAAAACTAAACCTCATCCTAACCATCACCCTAACCCTAAACCTAAACATCACCCTAACCCTAACCCTCACCCTCAACCTCACGCTCAGCCTAACCCTAAGCCTAAGTTTAACTCTTACCCTAACCCTCACCCACACCCTAGACCTCACCCTAACCCTAATCCTAATCCTAACCCTCATCCTAACCCTCACCCTAGCCCCAACCCTAACCATCACTCTAAACCTAATATTCACCCCCACCCTCACCCTCAGCCTAACCCTAAGCCTAAGCCTAAGACTAAACCTAACCCTCACCCTCACACTCACACTCACCCTACTCCTAAAACTAACCCTAACCATAACCCTAAACCTCAACCTAACCCTCACCCTAACCTTAACCCTAAAACTAACCCTAACCCTAACCCTCGACCTAAACCTCCAACTAACCCTAAATCTAACCTAAACCTCAACCTCACCCTAACCCTAATCCTAACCCTAACCCTAAACCTCACCCTAAACCTAACCCTAACCCTCACACTCACCATAACTCTAACCCTAACCCTAAAAATAACACTAACCCTAACCAAAACCATCACCCTAAACCTAATCTTCACCCCCACTGTCACCCTCAGCCTAACCCTAAGCCTAAGCCTAGCCCTCACCCTAACGGTCACACTCACCCTCACCCTAACCCTAATACTAAACCTAACCCTATCCCTAAACCTCAACCTAATCCTCACCATCCCCTAACCCTAACACTAACAATAACCCTAACCCTCCCCCTAACCCTCCCCCAACACTAACTCTAACGTTAAACCTCACCCTCACCCTAACCCTAACCCTAAACCTCATGCTAAACCTCACCCTAACCCTAACCTTCACCCTCACCCTCAATCTCATCATAACTCTAAACCTAACCCTAAAAATAACACTAACCCTAACCCTAACCCTAACATTAACCATAATCCTCACCTTCAGCCTCACCCTCAGTGCAAACTTAACCCTAACCATAACACTAACAATAACCCTAATCCTAACCCTAACCCTAATCCTCAACCCCACCCTCACCCTCAGCCTAACCCTAAGCCTAACTCTAACCCTAACTGTAACCATAACCCTAACCCTAACACTAACACTAAAGCCAACCCTAAATCTATCCCTAATCCTCAGCATCACCCTCACCCTAACAAAAACCATAACCTTACCCTCACCCTAACCCTAAGCCTAACCCTAACACTGACCTTCAGACTTACCCTCAACGTAACTATAACCCTAAACCTAACCTTATCCCTAAACCTAATCCTCACCCTAACCCTCACCCTAGTCCTCACCCTAACACTAATCCTAACCCTAAACCTCATCCTAAACCTCACCCTAACCCTAACCCTAACCCTAACCCACACCCTAACCCTAACCCTAACCCTCACCCTCATGCTTGGACTAAGACTAAGCCTAAGCCTAAGTGTAACTCTAACCCAAACCCTCACCCTAACCCTAACCCTAACACTAATCCTAACTCTAACCGTAAAACTCACTCTCACCCTAACACTAACTCTAACCCATTCCCTAAACCTAAACCTCATACTAACTCTAACCCTAACTCTCACCATCACCCTCACCCTCATCCTCACCGTAACCGTAACCCTAACCCTAACAATAACCCTAACCCTAACCCTAACACTCAACCTAACCATAACCCTCACCCTGACCCTAACCCTCACCCTAACACTTACCCTCACCCTAACACTAACCCTAAATCTAACACTAACCCTCACACTAACCCTAATCATGACCCTAATCCCAAACCTCACCATAAACCTAAACCTAACCCTCACCCTCACCCTAGCCCTCACCCTAACCCTAACCCTCAACCTAATCCTAAACCTCACACTAACCCTAACACTAATCCTCAATCTAATCCTCACCCACACCCTTCCCCTAACCCTAACCCTCAACCTAATCCTAAAGCTCACCCCACTATAACCCTCAACCTCAGCCTAAACCTCACATTTACCCTTACCATCACCCCCACGCTAACCCTTACCCTAACCCTAAACCTCACCCTATCACCCTAACCCTAATGACACCACAAAAACTCAACCTCACCCTAACCCTAAACCTGACCGTAACCATAACCCTCAACCTCACCTTAAACCTTACACTAACCCTAACCCTAAACCTCAATTGAAACCTCATCATAACCCTAATCCTAACCCTTACCCTAACCCTAAACCTAACCCTAACACTCACCCTTATCTTAACCCTAACCCCTAGCCGAAACCTCACCTTTACCCTTACCATCATCCTCACCCTAAACCTCCTCCTAACACTAAACCTCATCCTAACCCTCACCCTAAAAGTAAACCTAACCGTCACCCTAACCCTAACCATCACCCTCACCCTAGCACTCACCCTAATCCTAATCCTAACCCTAACCCTCATCCTAACCTAAACCTAAACCTCACCCTCAACCTCACCCTAACACTAATCCTAACCCCACCCTAACCCTAAACCTAAACCTAACCCTCACACTTACCCTAAACCTAAACCTAACCATCACTCTCAACCTCACCCTCAGCCTAACCCTAAGCCTAACCCTAAACCAAACCCTAACACACACACTCACCCTCACCCTAACCCTAATCCTAACCCTAACACTAACCCTAAACCCCCTCCTAACTCTCACCCTAACCCTAAACCTAACACTAACCCTAAACCTAACCCTCAAGCTAACCCTCACCCTAAACCTAACTCTAACCCTAAACCTCACCCTGACTCTAAACCTCACCCTAACCCTAACACTAACCCTCACCCTCACCCGTACCATAACCATAACCTTAAACCCAACCCTAACAATAACCCTAACCCTAATCCTAACCCTCACACTAACCATAACCCTCACCCTGACCCAAACCCTCACCCTAAGACTTACCCTCACTGTAACATTAACCCTAATGCTAACACTAACCCTCACACTAACACTAACCCTAAATCTAACCCTAAACCTCAACCTCACCCTAACCCTAACACTAACACGAAACCTCACCCTAAACCTAACCCTCACCCTCACTGTAACCGTAACACTATCCCAAACCCTAACAATAAACATAAACCTAACCCTAACACTCACCCTAACCATTACCCTCACCCTAACCCTAATGCTCATCCAAACACTTACCCTCAACCTAACACTAACCCTAACCCTAACACTAACAAACACACTAACACTAAACATCGCCCTAAACCTCAGCCTAACACTAACCCCAACCCTCACCCCAACCCTAGACTTCACCCTAATCCTAACCCTCATCCTCACACTAAACCTCACACTAAACCTAACACTAATCCTCAATCTAACCCTCAACCTTACCCTAAAGCTAACACTAACCCTCACCCTAACCCTAAACCTCACCCTTACCTTAACCCTCACCCTCAGCCTAACCCTCAACTTTACCCTCACTGTCACAACCACGCTACCCCACACCTAACCCTAACCCTCACCCTAACACTGACTGTACCCCTAAACCTCACCCTCACCATAACCCTAACTCTAACCCTAACACTAACACTAAACCTCACCCTAACCCTAACCCTAACCCTCACCATCACCGTAACCATAACCCTAACTCTAAAACTAACAATAACCCTAACCCTAACCCTCACACAAACTGTAACCCGCACCCTAACCCTAACCCTCACCATAACACATACCCTCACCCTAACACTAACGCTAATCCTAACACTAACCCTCACACTAACCCTAAACCTCACCCTAATCCTTAACCTCACCCTAACCCTAACCCTAACCTTAACCCTTACCCTAACCCTAAACTTAACCCTAACCCTCACCCTTATCTTAACCCTCACCCTCAGCCTAAACCTCATCTTTACCCTTAACATCATCCTCAACATATCCCTCACCCTAACCCTAACCCTCATCCTAACACTCACCCTATCCATAAACCTAAACATCACCCTAACCCTAACCCTCATCCTCAAACTCATGCTCATCCTAACCCAAAGCCTAAGCCAAAAACTTACCCTAACCCTCACCCTCACCCTAGCCCTCATCCTAACCCTAATCCTAATCCTAACACTCATCTTAACCCTCACCCTAGCCCTAATGCTAACCATCACCCTAAACCTAATCTTCACCCCCACCCTCACCCTCAGCCTAACCTTAAGCCTAAGGCGAAACCTAACCTTAACCCTAACACTCAACCTCACCCTCATCCTAATCCTAACACTAACACTAACCATAACCCTAAACCTCAATCTAACCCTCACCCTAACCTTACCCCTAAAAATAAACCTAACCCTAACCCTCGACCTAACCCTCCAACTAACCTTAAATCTAACCCTAAACCTAACCCTCACACTAACGCTAATCCTAACCTTAACCCTAAACTTCATCCTAACCCTAACCCTCACCCTCACCCTCACCCTCACCATAACTCTAACCCTAACCCTAACTATAACACTAATCCTAACCCTAAACCTAACCCTAACCCTCACCCTAACTGTAATCCTAACACTAAACCTCATGCTAACCCTAACCCTCACCCTAACCCTAATCCTCACCATCACTGTAACCCTAACCCTCAACCTAACCCTCACCCTAACCCTAAACCTAACCCTAAACCTTAATCTAACACTAATCCTAACCCTCAAGCTAACCCTAGCCCTCACCCTAACACTAATCCTAACCCTAAACCTCATCCTTACCCTCACCCTAACCCTAACCTTAACCCTCACCCTAGCCCTAACCGTAAGCCTAATCCTCAACGTAACCCTAAACCTCATGCTCACCTTAACCCTAACCCTAACCCTCACCCTAACCCTAAACATAACCGAACCCTAACTCTCACCCTAACCCAAACCCTAACACTCACCCTAAGCCTAACCCTCACCCTCACCCTAACCCTAATCCTAACCTTAATGCTAAACCTCATCCTAAACCTCACCCTCACCCTCACACTCACCCTCACCATAACTCGAACCCTAACCCTAACAATAAAACTAATCCTAAACCGAAACCTAACCCTAACCCTAACACTAACACTAATCCTAACACTCATCCTCAGGGTAAACCTAATCCAAAACCTAACCCTCACCCTAACCCTAATCATCACCCTGACCGTAACCCTATCCCTCAAACTTACACTCACCCTAACCCTAACCCTAACTCTAAAAGTTAATCTAACACTAACCCTAAAACTCACACTCACCCTAGCCCTAGCCCTCACCCTAACCCTAATCTTAACCCTAATCCTCATCCTAACCCTCACCCTAACCCTAACCTTAACCTTCTCCCTAGCCCTAACCCTAAGCCTCACCCTCAACATAACCCTAAACCTCATGCTCAACTTAACCCTCACCCTAACCCTAACCCTAACCCTAAACCTTAATCTAACACTAACCCTAACCTTCATCCTCACCCTCACCCTCAGCCTAACCCTAAGCCAAACCCTAACCCTATCCCTAATGCTCACACTCACCCTAACCCTTACCCTAAAACTAATCCTAACCCTAAGCCTAACCCTCACCCTCAACCTAATTCTCACCCTAACCCTAAATCTAACACTAAGCCTAACCCTAACCCTCAATCTCAGTCTCATCCTACCCCTAACTATAAATATAAACATCACCCTCACCCTAACACTAACCCTACCCCTAAACCCAAACCTCACCCTAACCCTAACCCTAACCCTAAACCTCATCCTCACCCTAGCCCTCACCCTAACACTAATCCTAACCCTAACCCTCATCCTAACCCTCACCCTAACACTAACCATAACCCTCATGCTCACCCTAACCCTAATCCGAGCCCTCACCCTCAACCTAACACTAACCCTCACCCTTACCTTAACCCATACCTTAACCCTCAACCTAACCCTAAACTTAACCCGAACACTAACTCTCACCCTTACCATAATCCTAACCCTCAAGCTAACCCTAACCCTAAACCTCATTCTCACCCTAGTCTCACCCAAACCTAATCCTAACCCTGTCCCTTTTCCTAACCCTCCACCTAACCCTTATACTAACTCTCACCCTAACACTAACCCTCAGCCTCACCCTCACTCTCAGCTTAACCCTAAGCCTCAGTCTAACCCTAACTCTAACCCTAAACCTCACCCTCACCCTAACCCTAACCCAAACCCTAACCCTAAATCTCACCCTAACCCTAAACCTAAACCTCACCCTCAACCTAGCCCTAAACCTCACCCTCACCCTAGCCCACTCCCTTATCCTCATCCTAACCCTAAACCTCACCCTAACCCTCCTCCTAACCTTAGCCCTAACCCTCACCCTAACCCTAACCCTCATCCTCACACTCACCATAAACCTGAACCTTACCCTAACCCTAAACCTAACACTAACTGTCACCCTAACACTCACCCTCAGCTTCACCCTAACCCTAACACTAACCCTAAACCTCACCCTCATCCTAACCCTTACCCTAAAACTAAACTTAACCCTCACTCTAACCCTAACCCTCACCCTCACCGAAACCCTAACCCTCATTCTAACCCTCACTCTAACCCTAACTATAACCCTAAAACTTACCCTAACACTAACCCTAGTTCTCACCCTCACTTTAGCCCTCACCCTAACACTAATGGTAACCCTAATCCTCATCCTAACCCTCACCCTAACTCTAAAACGAACCCTCATCCTTATCCTAACTAAATACATCAACCTAACCCTAAACATAACGCTCACCATAACCCTAACACTAATCCTTACACTGATCCTAACCCTCACCCTAACACTAAACCAAACCCTCGCCCTCACGCTCACACTAACCCTAATCCTACCCCTAACCCTCACACTCAACCTCACACTTTGCCTAACCCTTAGCCTAAACCTAAACCTAACCCTAACACACACACTCACCCTGACCCTAAAGAAAATCCTAATCCTAACCCTCACCCTCACCCTAACTAACCGTAAACCTCACCTTCATCCTAACCCTCACTCTAACCCTAACCCAAACCCTAAACCTCACTCTAACTCTAACCTTAAATCTCACCCTCACTGTAACCAAAACCCTAAACCTAACCCTAACAATAACCCTAACCCTAATCCTAACGCTCACCTTAACCATAATATTCACCCTAACCCAAACCCTCAGCCTAACACTTACCCTCATCCTAAAACTAACCCTAACTCTAACAATAACCCTCACACTAACCCTAACCATAACGCTAAACCTAAACCTCAACCTAACCCTCACCCTCACCGTAACTCTAACACTAACCCTATCCCTAACCCTAACCCTAACCCTCCCCCTAACCCTATATCTAACCCTAAACCTCACCCTCACACTAACCCTAAACCTAACCCTAAATCACACCCTAACCCTAACCCTAACCCTCACCCGCACACTCACACTCACCGTAACTATAACCCTAACCCTAACACTAACACTAACCCTAACCCAAACCATCACCCTAACCCTAATCCTCATCCCCTCCCTCACCCTCAGCCTAACCATCAGCCTAAGCCTAGCCCTCACCCTAACCTTCACACTCACCCTCACCTTCACCCTAATACTAAACCTTACCCTATCCCTCAACCTCAACCTAACCCTCAACCTCCCTGTAACCCTAACACTAACAATAACGCTAAACCTCCTCCAACCCTCAACCTAACACTAACTCTAACCCTAAACCTCACCCTCACCCTAACCCTAACCCTAAACCTCACGCTAAACCTCACCCTAACCCTAACCCTCACCCTCACCCTCAATCTCACCGTAACTCTAAACCTAAACCTAAAAATAACACTAAGCCTAACCCTAAACCTAACCCTAACCCTCACCCTCATGATTGCCCTAAGCCTAAGCCTAAGCATAACTCTAACACAAACCCTCACCCTAACACTAACCCTAACACTACCCCTAACTCTAACCGTAAACCTCACTCTCACCCTAACCCTAACTCTAACCCTTACCCTAAACCTAAACCTCATACTAAACCTAACCCTAACCCTCACCCTCACCCTGACCGTAACCGTAACCCTAACCCTAACCCTAACAATAACCAAACACTAACCCTAACCCTCAACCTAACCATAACCCTCACCCTAACAATAAGCCTCACCCTAACACTTACCCTCACCCTAACACTAACCCTAACCCTAACACTAACCCTTACAATAACCCTAATCATCACCCTAACCCTAAACCTCACCCTAAACCTAAACCTAAACCTCACCCTCACACTAAACCTCACCCTAACCCTAACCCTTACCATCAACCTCACCCTCAGCCTAACCCTAAGCCTAACCCTAAACTTAACCCTAAATTGAACCCTCACCCATACCCTAACCCTAACCCTAACTCTCAACCTAACCCTAAACCTCAAGCTCATTGTAACCCTGACCCTAACCCTCACCCTAACCCTAAACATAACCGAACCCTAACTCTCACGCTAACCCTAACCCTAACCCTCACACTCACCCTCACCCTCAGCCTAACCCTAAGCCTAACCCTAACCCTAACCTTAACACACACACTCAACCTAACCCTTACCCTAAACCTAATCCTAACTCTAAGCCTAACCCTCAACCTCAACCTAACCCTAAATCTAACACTAATTCTAACTCTAACACACACACACTCACTCTCACCCTAACCCTAATCCTAACCCTAACACTCCTCCTAACCCTCCAAATAACCCTAACCCTCACCTTAACCCTAACCCACACCCTCACCCTAAACCTAATCCTAAGCATAACCCTAATCCTAACCCTCACACTCACCCTAAACCTAACCCTAAAACTCACCCTAAAACTAACCCTCAACCTCAACCTCAACTTAACCCTAAGCCTATCCCTAACCCTAACCCTAACCCTTACACTCACCCTAACACTAAACTAATCCTACTCCTTACCCTAACTCTAACCATCAGCCTCATCCTAACACTCACCATAAGCCTAACCCTAACATTAATCCTAACGCTAACTCTCACCCTCAGCCACACCCTAACCCTAACTCTAACACTAAAACTCACCCTGACCCTAACCCTAACCCTAATCCTATAACTAAACTCATTCTTGCCCTAACATTAACCCTCACCCTCAACCTTACCACAACCTTAACCCTAACCCTAACACTAACAATAACCCTAACCTAACCCTAACCCTTACCCTAACCCTAACCTTCAACATAACGCTTACCCTCACCCTAACACTAACCCTAACCCTAACACTAAACCTCACACTAACCCTAAACATTACCCTAACCATAAACCTCACCCTAACATTAACCCTAAAACTCACCCTCTCCCTAGACATCGCCCTAACCCTAATCCTCATCCTCACCCTAAACTTCACACTAACCCTAAAACTAATCCTCAATCTAACCCTCACACTCACCCTATCCCTAACCGTAACCCTCAACCTAACCTTAAACCTCACCCTTCCTGTAACCCTCAACCTCAGCCTAACCATCAACTTTACTCTTACCGTCACCTCCACCCTAACCCTCACTCTAACCCTAACCCTCCCCCTACCCCTAACTCTAGCCCTAAACCTCAACCTCACCCTAACCCTAACACTAACCCTGAGCCTAAAGCTAACCCTCACCCGAACCCTAAGTGTAACCATCACCCTAACCCTAATCCTCACGGCCACTCTCACCCTCAGCTTAACCCTAAGCCTAAGCCTAAGCCTAAACCTAAACCTCACACTCAGGCTCACCCTAACCTAATCCTAACCCCAACCCTAACCCTAACCGTAAGCCTCAACCTAAATCTCAACCTAACCTGAACCCTAACACTTACCCTAACACTAACCCTCGACCTAACCCTCCAAATAAACCTAAATCTAAACATAAACCTCACTCTCACCCTAACCCTAATCCTAACCCTAACCCTAAACCTCACCCTAATCCTAACACTCACCCTCACCCTCACCCTCAACATAACTCTAACCCTAACCATAACAATAACAGTAATCCTAACGCTAAACCTAACATTAACCCTAACCTAACCCTAATGCTAACACTCAACCTCACCCTAACCCTAACCCTAAACCTAAACTTAACCCTAACCCTAACTCTCACTGTAACCCTAACCCTCATCCTAACCCTCACCCTAACCCTAACCCTAACCCTAAACCTTACCCTAACACTAACCCTAATCCTCAGCTTCACCCTAGCCCTCACCCTAGTTGTAAACCTAATCCTTATCCTAACCCTCACCCTAACTCTAAGCCTAACCCTAATCCTAACCCCAAAAGTAAATGTAACCCTAACACTAACCCTAACACTAACCCTAACCCTAAACCTAACCTTAAATTTAACACTAAACCTAATCCTAATCCTCAGCCTCCACCTCACCCTAATCCAAACCCTAAACCCAACCCTCATCCTAACTCTAAGGTTAACCCTAACCCTAATCGTAACCCTCACACTCACCCTCAACCTAACCCTAATCCTAAACCTAACCCTATAAATAACCCTAAACCTCACCCTAACCTTCAAACTAGCCCTCACCCTTACACTTATCCTAACCCTTACCCTCACCCTAACCATAACCCTCACCCTAACCCTAACCCTCACCCTAACACTTACCCTCACCCTAACACTAAGCCTACCCCTAACACTAAACCTAAACATCTCCCTAAACCTAACACTCACCCTAACACTAACCCTAACCCTCACCTTCACCCTAGCCTTCATCCTAACCCTAACCCTCACCCTCACCCTCACCCTCAACCTCAGGCTAAACCTAAGCCTAACCCTAAACCTTACCCTAACCCTCACACTCACCCTAACCCTAATCCTAATCCTAATCCTCACCCTCACCCTAATGCTCACCCTAAACCAAACAATAACCCTAACGCTAACCCTCACCCTCAGCCTCACCCTAACCCTAACTCTAACAGTAAACCTCACCCTCACCCTAACCCTAAACCTAAGCCTAACCTTAAACTTCACCCTCACACTCACCCTAGCCCTTACCATAACCCTAACACTCACCCTAACACTTCCCCTAAACCTTACCCTCCCCCTCAACCTCACCCTCAGCCTAAAGCTCACACTAACCCTAAACCTAAACCTAACACACACACTCACCCTCACTCTAATCATAATCCTATCCCTAAACCTAACCCTAACCCTAACCCTCCCCCTAAGACTCACCCCAACCCTAACCCTAAAACTAACCCTTACCCTAACCCTCAACCTAAACCTCACCCTAACCCTAACTCTAACCCCAAACCTCACCCTCACCCTAACCCTAACACTAATCAAAAACCTAAACTTCACCCTAAAACTAACCCTAAACCTAACCCACACCTTCACGCTCAGCCTAATCCTAAGCCTAACCCTAAACCTACCCCTCAGACTCCCCCAATCCCTAACACTAAACCTCACCCTAACCCTAACCCTCACCCTCACCCTCAACCTCACCCTAACCCTAAGCCTATCATTAACCCTAACCCTCACACTCACCCTTACACTAACCCTAATCCTACTCCTAACCCTAACCCTAACCCTCAACCTCACCCTAACCCTAACACTCACCCTCACCCTCACCCTCACCATAACTCTAACCCTAACCCTAACAATAACAGTAATCCTAACCCTAAACCTAACCCTAACCCTAACCCTAATGCTAACACTCAACCTCACCCTAACCCCAATCCTAACCCTAATGCTAACCCTAATCCTAACCATCACCCTCACTGTAACACTAACCCTCATCCTAACCTTCACCCTCACCCTAACCCTAACCCTAACCGTAAACCTTACCCTAACACTAACCCTAAACCTCACCTTCACGCTAGCCCTCACTGTAACCCTAATTTTAACCTAATAATCATCCTAACCCTCACCCAATCTCTAAGCCTAACCCTAACCCTAACCCTAAGCCCAACCCCCACTGTAACACTAACACTAACCAAAACACTAACACTAACCCTAAACCTAATCCTCAGCCTCACCCTCACCCTAACCTACAACCTAAACCTAACCCTCCTCTTAACTCTAAGCCTAAATCTAACCCTAATCCTAACCCTCACACTCACCCTCACCCTAAACCTAATCCTAAACTTAAGCCTATCCTTAACCCTAACACTCACCCTAACACTTAGCCTAGCCCTCACCCTTACACTTATCGTAACCCTAAACCTCACCCTAACCATAAACCTCAACCTAACACTAACCGTCATCCTAACGCTTACCCTCAAGCTAACACTAACCCTAACCCTAACACTAACACTCACACTAACCCTAAACATCACCCTAACCCTAAACCTCACCCTAACACTAAACCTATCCCTCACCCTCACCCTAGCCTTCACCCTAACCCTAATTCTCATCCTGACCATAAACCTCACACTAACGCTAACACTAATCCTCAATCTAAACCTCAACCTCACCCTAACACTAACCTTAACCCAAACCCAAACCCTCAACTTAACCCTCACCTTAACTAACCCTAAACCTCACCCTCACACTAAACCTGAACCTAACCCTAACCCTAAACCTCATCCTCACCCTCACTGTAACCGTAACCTTAAACCGAACCCTAACAATAACTCTAAACCTAATCCTAACCCTCACCTTAACCATAACCCTCACCCAAACCCAAATCCTCACCATTACCCTTACCCTCACCCTAAAACTAACCCTAACCCTAACACTAACTCTCACCCTAACACTAATCCTAAATCTAACCCTCACACTAACCCTAACGCTCATCCTAATCCTAACCCTCACTCTCACCCTCATCATAACTCTAACCCTAACCCTAACAATAACACTAATCCTAAACCTAAACTTAACCCTAACCCTAACCCTAACTGTAATGCTAACACTCACGCTCATGCTAACCCTAATCCTAACCCAAACCCTCACCCTACCCCTAATCCTCACCCTCACTGTAACCCTAACCCTCAACGTAACCCTCACCCTAACCCTAACCCTAACCCTAAACCTTAATATAACACTAACCCTAACCCTCACCCTCAACCTTGCCCTCACCTTAACCCTAATCCTTACCCTAATCCTTATGCTTACCCTCACCCTATCCCTAACCTTAACCCGGACCCTAACCCTAACCCTAAACCTAACCCTCAACCTAACCCTAACCCTCACGCTCACCATAACCCTAAACCTCACCCTCACCCTCAGCCTAACCCTAAGCCTAACTGTAACCCTCACACTCACCCTAAACCTTACCCTAATCCTAATCCTAACCCTAACCCTAACTCTCACCCTTAGCTTCACCTTAACCCTAACTCTAACCCTAAACCTCACAATCTCCCTAACCCTAACCCTAACCATAACCTTAAACCTCACCCTCACATTCACCCTAGCCCTTACCCTAAGCCTAATCCTAACCCTAAACCCCATACTAACCCTCCTCATAACCCTAAGGCTCAGCTTCAACTTCAACCTCTGCCTAATCCTAAGCCTAACCCTAAACCTAAACCTAACACACACACTCCCCATCACTCTAGCCCTAATCCTATTCCTAAACCTAACCCTAATCCTAACCGTCCCCCTAACTCTTACCGTAACACTAACCCTAAAACTAACCCTTATCATAACCCTCAACCTAAACCTCACCCTAACACTAACTCTAACCCTAAACCTCACCCTCACCCTAACCCAAACTCTAACCCTAACCTAACACTAAACCTCACCATCACCCTAACCCTCCCCCTAACTGTAACCCTAACCTTAACCCTAACAATAATCCGAACCCTAACCCTAACCCTCAACCTAACCATAAACCTCACCGTAACCCTAACCCTAACCCTAACCCTCATCCTCACTTTAACCTCACACTAAACCTAACCCTAATCCTCAATCTAACCCTCACCGTAACCCTAACCCTAGCCCTTACTATAAACCTAAATCTAACTCTTACGCTCACCCTTACCTTAAACCTCACCCTCAGCCTAAAACTCACCATTACACTTAACATCATCCTCACCCTAAACCTCCCCCTAAACCTAAACCTCATTCTAACTCTAACACTAAACGTAAACCTAACCATCACCCTAACCCTAAACCTCACCCTCAACCTCACACTCAGCCTAACACTAAGACTAAGCCTTACACTTACTCTAACCCTCACCCTCACCCTAGCCCTCACCCTAACCCTAATCGTAACCCTAACCCTCATCCTAACCCTCACCCTAACCCTAACCCTAACCCTCACCCACACCCTCACACTAACCCTAATCCTAACACTAACACTCAAAATAACCCTAAACCTCACCCTCACTGTAACCCTTACCCTAACAATCACCCTGACCCTATACTTAACCCGAACCTTAACGCTCACCCTAAACAAAACCCTAACCCTAACCCTAAAACTTACCCTCACCCTAACCCTCACACTAACCCTAATCCTAACCTTAACCGTCATCCTAACCATACCCCTAACCCTAACCTTAACCCTCACCCTAACCCTAACCCTCACCCTCAACCTCACCCTCAGCCTAACCCTAAGCCTAAACCTAAACCTAACACTAATACACACACTCACCCTCATCCTAAACGTAATCCTAAACTTAACCCTAACCCTAACACTCCCCCTAACACTCACCCTAACCCTAACCCTAACACTAACCCTAACCCAAACCCTCAACCTAACCCTCACCTGAACTAAACCTAAACCTCACCCTCACACTAAACCTCACCCTAACCCTAAGCCTAAACCTCAACCTCACCCTCACTGTAACCGTAACCTTAAACCGAACCCTAACAATAACTCTAAACCTAATCCTAACCCTCAACTTAACCATAACCTTCACCCAAAACCAAATCCTCACCATAACCCTTACCCTCACCCTAAAACTAACCCTAACCCTAACACTAACCCTCACCCTAACACTAACGCTAAATCTAAACCTGAACCTCACCCTCAATCTAACACTAACCCTAACCCTAACCGTAAACCCCACAGTAACCCTAACCCTAACCCTCACCTGCACCCTCACCCTCACCGTAACTCTAAATCTAACCCTAACAGTAACACTAATCCTAACCAGAACCATCACCCCAACCCTAACCCTCACCCTCATGCTCGGTCAAAGCCTAAGCCTAAGCCTAAGCCTAACCCTAACCCTCACCCTAACCCTAAATCTATCACAAACCCTAACTCTAACCATAACACTCACTGTCACCCTAACCATAATTCTAACCCTAACCCTAAACTGAAACCTCATCGTAACCCTAGCCGTAACCCTCACCCTCACCCTCACCTTAACCATAACCCTAACCCTATCCCTAAAAATAACCTTAACCATAACCCTAACCCCCACCCTAACCATAACCCTCAACCTAACCCTAACCCTCACCCTAACACTTAGCCTAACCCTAACAATAACCCTAACACTAACACTAACCCTCAGACTAACCCAAACCATCACCCTAACCCTAAACCTCACGCTAACCCTTTCCCTAATCCTCACCCAACCCTAGCCCTCACCCTAAAACTAACCCTCATCCTCACCCTATCCCTCACCCTCACCCTCAACCTCAGCCTAACTCTAACCCTAACCCTAACCCTCACCCTAACACTAACCCTCACCCTAACCCTAACCCTAAACCTAACACTAAACCTAACCCTAACCCTCACCCTCAGCCTCACCCTAACCCTAACTCTAACCCTAAGCCTCACCCTCACCCTAATCCTAACCCTAACCATAAACCTCACCCTAACTCTAAGTCTAAACCTCACCCTCACCCTAGCCCTTGCCCTAACAGTAATCCTAACCCTATCCCTCATCCTAACCCCCCCCTAACCCTAACCCTAACCCTAACCCTAACCCTAACCCTAACCATCACCCTCACCCTCAGCCTAAATCTAAGCCTAACCCTAGACCTAACACTAACAAAAAAACTCACCCTCACCCTAATTAATCCTATCCCTAACCCTAACACTAACCCTTACTCTTACCCCAACTCTCACCCTAAACCTAACCCTAACCGTCACCCTAAACCTAACTCTAACCATAAACCTCACCCTCACCCTAACCCTAACTCTACACCTAAGCCAAACCCTAAACCTCAACCTAACCCTAACCCTCACCTTCACCCTCACTGTAAATGTAACCGTAACCCTAAACCTAAACCTAACAATAACCCAAACCCTAACCCTAACCCTCACCCTAACCATAACCGTCACCATAACCCATAACCTCACCCTAACACTTACCCTCACCCTAACACTAACCCTAACATTAACACTAACCCTCACACTGACCCTAAACCAAACCCTAACCCTCAACCTCAACCGAACCCTCACACTCAACCTAAACCTAACACTACCCCTAACACTAATCCTCACCTTAACCCTCCCCCTAACCCTATATCAAAACCTCAACTTCACCCTCACCCTAACCCTAACCCTAACCCTAACACTAACACTAACCCTAAACCAAACCCTAAACCTAACCCTAAGCCTCAGCCTCAACCTCACCCTAACCCAAACCCTAACTCTCATCCTAACTCTAAGCCTAAGCCTAACCCTAATCCTAATCCTCACACTCACCCTCACCCTAACCCTAATCCTAAACCTAACCCTATCCCTAATCCTAACCCTCACCCTAACACTCAGCCTAGCCTTCACCCTTAAACTTATCCTAACCCTAAACCTCAACCTAACTCTCAACCTGACCCTAAACCTAACCCTAACCCTCGCCGGAACCCTCACCCTCACCCTCACCCTCATGCTCGGCCTAAGGCTAAGCCTAACTACCCTAACCCTAACCCTAACCCTAACCCTAACACTCACCCTAACCCTAACTCTAACCCTAACCCTAACCCTAATCCTCAAGCTCAACCTCACAGTAGCCGTAACCCTACCCCTAAACTTAACAATAAACCTAACCCTAACCCTAACCCTCACCCTAACACTTACCCTCACCCTAACACTAACCCTAACACTAACCCTCACACTAACCCTAACCATCACCCTAACCCTAAACCTCACACTCACCCTACCCTTCACCCTAACCCTAACCATCATCCTCACCATAAACCTCACACTTACCCTAACACTAATCCTCAATCTAACCCTCACCCTCACCCTAACGCTAACACTAACCCTCACCCTAACCCTAACCTTCACGCTTACCAGTACCCTCACCCTCAGCCTAACCCTCAACTTTACCCTTACTGTCAACCCCAGGCTAGTGAGCACCCTAAACCTAACCCTAACTGTACCCCTGAATCTCACCCTCATCATAACCCTAAGTCTAACCCTAACCCTAACACTAAACCTCACCCTAACAATCACCTTAACCCTAAACCTCATCTTAACCCTCACCCTACCTGTAAACGTAACCATCACCCTAACCCTAAACCACACTTTCAACCTCACGCTCAGCCTAAACCTAAGCCGAAGCCTAAACCTTACACTAACCCTCACCCTCACCCTAGCCCTCACCCTAAAACTAATCATAATCCTAACCCTCATCCTAACCCTCACCCTAACCCTAACCCAAACCCCCACACTCACCCTCAGCCTAAACCTAACCTAATCCTAACCCTATCCCTAAACCTCACACTCACCCTCACCCTCACCCTAATCCTAACCCTAACCCTAACCGTAACACAAAACCTCAACCTAACCCTCACCCTAACCTTAAACCTGAAACTAAACCTAACCCTCACCCTAGACCTAACCCTCCAACTAACACTAAATCTAACCCTAAACCTCACCCTCACCATAACCCTAATCCTAACCCTAACCCTAAGCCTAAACCTCACCCTCAACTTCACCCTCACAATAACTCTAAACCTAACCCTAACAATAACACAAATCCTAACCCTAAACCTAACCCTAACCCTAACCTAAACCTAATGCTAACACTCACCCTCAAGCTAACCCTAATCCTAACCCTTACCCTCAAACTAACCGTAATCCTCACCCTAACCCTAACCCCAAACCTTAATCTAACACTAGCCCTAACCCTCAACCTCACCCTAGACCTCACCCTCCCCACAATCCTAACCCAAAACCTCATTCTTAACCTCACCCTAAACCTAACTTTAACTCTCACCCTAACCCTAACTCTAACCCTAACTCTCAACCTAACCCTAACCCTCACACTCACCCTAAACCTAACCCTGACCCCCACCCTCACGCTCAGTCTAACCCTAAACCTAACCCTAACCCTAACCATATCGCTCACTCACCCTAACCCTTACCCTAAACCTAAACCTAACCCTAAGCCTAACCCTCACACTCAACCTAACCCTCCACCTAACCCTAAATCTAAAACTAACACTAATCCTAACCCCCAAACTGAGCCTCACCCTAAACCTAAATCTAATCCTAAACCTTAAACTTACCCTAACCCTAACACTAAACTTAAACCTAAACAGCACCTTAACCCTAACCCTAAACCTCACCCTAGTCCTCACTCAAACCCTAATCCTAACCATAACCCTCATCATAACCCTCACCCTAACTCTAAACATAACCATCACCGTCACCCTCACCTAACCCCTAACCCGACCCCTAAACCTCAACCTAACCCTAACCCTCACACTCACCGTAACCCTCAAACTAAGCCTAAACTTAACCCGAACCCTAATTCTCACCCTTACCCTTACCCTAACCCTCACTCCAAACCTAACCCTAAAACTCACCCTCACCCTAGACCTCACCCAACCCTAATCCTTACACTAACCCTCTTCCTAAGCCTCCCCCAAAACCTTACCCTAACCCTCACCCTAACCCTAACCCTAACACTCAAACTCACGCTCAGCCTAACCCTAAGCCTATCCCTAACCCTAACCCTAACACACACACTCACCCTCACCCTAACCCTAATCCTAACACTAACCCTCATCCTAACCCTCCCCATAACCTTTACCCTCATCCTAACCCTAACCCACACCCTCACCCTCAGCCTAAACCTAAGCCTAACCCTAACCCTAACCCTCACACTCACCCTAACCCTGACCCTATACCTCACGCTAACCCTAACTCTAACTCTCAACCTCAGCCTAACCCTAAGCCTATACCTAACCCTAACCCTAACCCTCACACTCACCCTAATCCTAACCCTAATCCTACTCCAAACCCGAACCCTAACCCTCACCCTCAATCTAACCCTCACCATAAGCCTAACCCTAACATTAATCCTAACCCTAACCCTCACCCTCAGCCTAAACCTAACCCTAACTCTAAAGCTAAACCTTACCCTAACACTAACCCTAAATCTAACCCTAAACCTCACCCTCAAAATAACCATAACCCTAACCCTAAGCGTAAACCCCACACTAACCCTAAACCTAACCCTCACCTGCACCCTCACCCTACCTATAACTCTGACCCTAACACTAACAATAACACTAATCCTAATCAGAACCATCACCCGAATCCTAACCCTCACACTCATGCTGGGCATAAGCCTAAGCCTAAGCCTAAGGCTAACCCCAACCCTAACCCTAACCCTAACCCTATCACAAACCCTAACTCTAACCCTAAAACTCACTGTCACCCAAACCCTAATTCTATCCCTAACCCTAAACCTAAACCTCATCCTAACACTAACCGTAACCCGCACCCTCAACCACACCGTAACCATAACCCTAAGCCTAACCCTAACAACAAGCTTAACCATAACCCTAACGCTCACCTTAACCATAACCGTCACCATAACCCATAAACTCACCCTAACACTTACCCTCACCCTCACACTAACCCTAACACTAACACTAATCCTCACACTGACCCTAACCCTAACCCTAATCCTCAACGTCAACCTAACCCTCACCCTCAACCTAAACCTAACACTACCCCTCACCCTAACCCTCCCCCTAACCCTATATCCTAACCTCACCCTAACCCTAACCCTAACCCTAAACCTAACACTAACAGTACCCCTAAACCTAACCCTAAACCTAACCCTAATCCTCAGCCTCAACCTCTTCCTAACCCAAACCCTAACCCTAAACCTCATCCTAACTCTAAGCCTAACCCTAACCCTAAACCTAACCCTCACATTCACCCTAACCCTAATTCTAAACCTAAACCTATCCCTAACCCTAACCCTCACCCTAACTCTCAGCCTAGCCCTCACCCTTAAACTTATCCTAACCCTAAACCTCAACCTAACTCTCAACCTAACCCTAACCCTCACCCAAACCCTCACCCGATCCCGAACCCTCATGTTCGGCCTAAGCCTAAGCCTAAGCCTAAGCCTAAGCCTAACCCTAACCCTCACCCTAACCTTAATCCTCACCTTCACTGTAACGCTAACCCTCAACCTAATCCTCACCCTAAACCTAACCCTAACCCTAAACCTTAATCTAACACTAACCCTAACCCTCAACATCACTGAAGCCCTCACCCTAAACCTAATCCTAACCCTAATCCTCATCCTTAACCTCAACCTAACCCTAACCCTAACCTTAACCCTCACCCTAACACTAAATCTAACCCTAACTCTCAACTTAACCCTAACCCTCACGCTCACTGTAACCCTAACCCTAACCCTCAACCTAGCCCTAACCCTCACACTCACCCTAAACCTAACCCTCACCCCCACCCTCACCCTCAATCTAACCCTAAGTCTAAACCTAACACTAACCATATCGCTCACACTCACCATAACCCTTACCCTAAACCTAATCCTAACCCTAAGCCTAACCCTCACACTGAACCTAACCCTCACCCTAACCCTAAATCTAACACTAACACTAACCCTAACCCTCAAACTCAGCCTCACCCTAACCCTAACTGTAACCCTAAACCTTACACTCACCCTAACCCTAACTCTAAACCTAATCCTAAACCTCACCCTAACCCTAAACCTAAACCTCACCCTCACCCTAGACCTCACCCTCACCCTAATCCTAAATGTAACCCTCATCCTAACCCTGACCCTAACACTAAACCGAACCCTCACCGTCACCCTCACTCAACCCCTAATCCGAACCCTAACCCTGAACCAAACCCTAACCCTCACCTTCACCATAACACTTACCCTAGCGCTCAACCTAACCCTAAACTTAACCTGAACCCTAAATCTCACCCATCACCTAACCCTAACCCTCAAACTCACCCTCAGCCTAACCCTAAGCCTAACCTTAAACCTAACCCTAACACACACACTCACACTCACCCTAACCCTAATCCTAACCCGAACCCTCATCCTCAACCTCCCCATAACCCTAACCCTCAACCTAAGCCTAACCCTCACCCTGACCCTCACACTCACCCTAACACTAACCCTAATCCTAATCCTAACCCTAACCCTAACCCTAACCCTCAACCTAAACCTCAATTTAAGCCTAACCCTAACATTAATACTAAACCTATCCCTCACCCTCAGCCTCACCCTAACCCTAACCCTAACCCTACCCATAAACCCCAGTCTAACCCTAACCCTAAACCTCACCTGCACCCTCACCTTCACCGGAACTCTAACCCTAACACTCACAATAACACTAATCCTAACCAGAACCATCACCCTAACCCTAACCCTCACCCTCATGCTCGGCCTAAGCCAAAGCCTAAGTCTAAGCCTAACCCTATCCCTCACCCTAACCCTAACCCTATCACAAACCCTAACTCTAACCCTAAACCTCACTGTCACCCTAACCCTAATTGTATCCCTAACCCTAAACCTAAACCTCATCCTAACCCTAAATGTAACCCTCACCCTCACCCTAACCATAACCCTAACCCTAACCCTAACAATAACCTTAACCATAACCCTAATCCTCACCCTAAACATAACCCTCAACTTATCCCTAACCCTCACCCTAACACTTACCCTAACCCTAAAAATAACCCTAACCCTAACACTAACACAAACCATCACCCTAACCCTAAACCTCACCCGATCCCTAACCTTAAACCAACCCTAGCCCTCACCCTAACCCTAACACTCATCCTCACCCTAACCCTCACCCTCACGCTCACCCTCAGCCTAACCCTAATTCTAAACCTAACCATAACCCTCACCCTAACCCTCACCCTAATCCTAACCCTAAACCTAACACTAACCCTAACCCTAATCCTCACCCTCAGCTTCAACCTAACCCTAACTCTAACCCTAAACCTCACCCTCACCCTAAACATAAACCTCACCCTAACTCTAACCCTAAATCTCACCCTCACCCTAGCCCTTGCCCTAAAACTAATCCTAACCCTAAACCTAATCCTAACCCTCCCCCTATCCCTAACCCTAACCCTAAACCTAACCATCACCATCACCCTCAGCCTAAACCTAAGCGTAACCCTAGACCTAACCCTATCAAACACACTGACCCTCACCCTAACCCTAACATTAATCCTATCCCTAACACTAACACTAACCCTTACCCTCCCCCTAACTCTCAAAGTAACCCTAAACCTAAGCATCACCCTAACCCTAACTCTAACCCTAAACCTCACCCTCAAACTAACCCTAACCCTAACCCTAACTCAAACCCTAAACCTAAATCTAACCTTCATCCTCACCCTCACCGTAACAGTATCCCTAAACCTAAACCTAACAATAACCCTAACCGTAACCCTAACCCTCACCCTAACCATAACCGTCACCATAACCCATAACCTCACCCTAACACTTACCCTCACCCTAACACTAACCCTAACACTAACACTAACCCTCACACTGACCCTAACCCTAACCCTAACCCTAAACGTCAACCTAACCATCACCCTCAACCTAAACCTAACAATACCCCTAACCCTAACCCTCCCCCTAACCCTATATCCTAACCTCACCCTAACCCTAACCCTAACCCTAAACCTAACACTAACAGTACCCCTAAACCTAACACTAAACCTAACCCTAATCCTCAGCCTCAACCTCATCCTAACCCAAACCCTAACCCTAAACCTCATCCTAACTCTAAGCCTAACCCTAACCCTAATCCTAACCCTCACACTCACCCTAACCCTAATCCTAAACCTAACCCTATCCCTAACCCTAACCCACACCCTAACCCTCAGCCTAGCCCTCATCCTTAAACTTATCCTAACCCTAAACCTCAACCTAACTCTCAACCTAACCTTAACCCGAACCCGAACTCAAACCCGAACCCTCACCCTCATGCTCGGCCTAAGCCTAAGCCTAAGCCTAAGCCTAACCCTAACCCTAACCCTCACCCTAACCCTAATCCTCACCTTCACTGTAACCCTAACCCTCAACCTAATCTTCACCCTAACCCTAACCCTAACCCTAAACCTTAATCTAACATTAACCCTAACCCTAACCCTCACCCTAACCCTCCCCCTAACCATATATCTAAACGTCACCCTAACCCTAACCCTAACCCTAACCCTAACACTAACAGTACCCCTAAAACTAACCCTAAACCTATCCCTAATCCTCAGCCTCAACCTCTACCTAACCCAAACCCTAACCCTAAACCTCATCCTAACTCTAAGCCTAACCCTAACCCTAATCCTAACCCTCACACTCACCCTAACCCTAATTCTAAACCTGAACCTATCCCTAACCCTAACCCTCACCCTAACCCTCAGCCTAGCACTCACCCTTAAACTTATCCTAACCCTAAACCTCAACCTAACCCTAACCCGAACCCGAACCCGAACCCTCATGCTCGGCCTAAGCCTAAGCCTAAGCCTAAGCCTAAGCCTAACCCTAACCCTCACCCTAACCCTAATCGTCACCTTCACTGTAACCCTAGCCCTCAACCTAATCCTCACCATAACCCTAACACTAACCCTAAACCTTAATCTAACACTAACCCTAACCCTCAACCTCACTCAAGCCCTCACCCTACCCCTAATCCTCATCCTTACCCTCACCCTAACCCTAACCTTAACCCTCACCCTAACCCTAACTCTAACCCTAACTCTCAACCTAACCCTAACCCTCACGCTCACTGTAACCCTAACTCTAACCCTCAACCTAACCCTAACCCTCACACTCACCCTAAACCTAACCCTCACCCCCACCCTCACCCTCAATCTAACCCTAAGTCTAAACCTAACCCTAACCATATTGCTCACACTCACCCTAACCCTTATCCTAAACCTAATCCTAACCCTAAGCCTAACCCTCACACTCAACCTAAACTTCACCCTAACCCTAAATCTAACACTAACCCTAACCCTAACCCTCAAACTGAGCCTCACCCTAACCCTAACTGTAACCCTAAACCTTACACTCACCCTAACCCTAAACCTAATCCTAAACCTCACCCAAACCCTACCCCTAAACCTCACCCTCACCCTAGCGTTCACCCTCACCCTAATCCTAAACGTAACCCTCAACCTAACCCTGACCCTAACACTAAACCGAACCCTCACCGTCACCCTCACTCAACCCCTAATCCGAACCCTAACCCTCAACCCAACCCTAACCCTCACCTTCACCATAACCCTTACCCTAACGCTCAACCTAACACTAAACTTAACCCGAACCTTAAATCTCACCCATCACCTAACCCTAACCCTCAAACTCACCCTCAGCCTAACCCTAAGCCTAACCCTAAACCTAACCCTAACACACACACTCACCCTCACCCTAACCCTAATCCTAACCCGAACCCTCATCCTCAACCTCCCCATAACCCTAACCCTCAACCTAAGCCTAACCCTCACCCTGATCCTTAGCCTAATCCTAACCCTAACCCTAACCCTCACCCTCACCCTAACCCTAACCCTAATCCTAATCCTAACCCTAATCCTATCCCTAACCCTCAACCTAACCCTCACCTTAAGCCTAACCCTAACATTAATCCTAACCCTATCCCTCACCCTCAGCCTCACCCTAACCCTAACCCTAACCCTAACCGTAAACCCCAGCCTAACCCTAACCCTAACCCTCACCTGCACCCTCACCCTCACCGGAACTCTAACCTAACACTCACAATAACACTAATCCTAACCAGAACCATCACCCTAACCCTAACCCTCACCCTGATGCTCGGCCTAAGCCTAAGCCTAAGCCTAAGCCTAACCCTAACCCTCACCCTAAACCTATCCCTATCACAAACCCTAACTCTAACCTTAAACCTCACTGTCACCCTAACCTTAATTCTATCCCTAACCCTAAACCTAAACCTCATCCTAACCCTAAATGTAACCCTCACCCTCAACCTAACCATAACCCTAAACCTAACCCTAACAATAACCTTAACCATAACCCTAATACTCACCCAAAACATAACCCTCACCCTAACCCTAACCCTCACCGTAACACTTACCCTAACCCTCAAAATAACCCTAACCCTAACACTAACCCTCACATTAACACTAACCATCACCCTAACCCTAAACCTCACGCTAACCCGATCCCTAGCCCTCAACCTAACCGTAATTCTAACCCTCACCCTCAACCTAAACCTAACGCTCATCCTCACTCTAAACCTCACACTAACCTTAACCCTAATCCTCAATCTTACAATCACCCTGACCCTAACCTGACCCCTTACTCTAACCCTAAACCTAAACCTAACCCTCACCCTTATCTTAACCCTCAACCTCACCCTAACCCTCACCTTTACCCTTACCATCATCCTCACCCAAACCCTCACCCTAACCCTAAACCTTATTCTAATCCTCAACCTCACCATAGCCCTCACCCTAACCCTAATACTAAACCTAACCCTCATCCTAAATTTAAACCTCACCCTAACCCTAACCATCACCCTAACCCTAATCCTCACCTCTACCCTCACCTTAAGCCTAACCTTAAACCTAAGTCAAACCCTAACCCTAACCCTCACACTCACTGTAAACCTAACCCTCACCCTAAAGCTAACCCTAACCCTAAACCTTAAGCTAACACTAACCCTAACCCTCACCCTCACCTAGCACTCACCATAATGCTAATCCTAACCCTAATCATCATCTTTACCCTCACCCTAACCCTAAATTCAACCCTCACCCTAACCCTAATACTAACCCTAACCCTCAACCTAACCCTAACCCTCAAACTCATCCTCACCCTCATCCTAACCCTAATCCTAACGCTAAGCCTAACCCTCACGAACAACCTAACACTCACTCTAACCCTAACTCTAACATTAATCCTAACACTAAACCTCACCCTAACCCTAACCCTCAACCTCAGCCTCACTCTAACCCTAACTCTAACCCTAAACCTCAACCTCACCCTAACCCTAACCCTAAACCTAACAGTAAACCTCACCCTAACCCTAACGCTAAACATCACCTGCCACTAGCCCTCACCCTAACCATAATCCTAACCCTAACCCTCATCCTAACCCTCACCCTAACACTAACCCTAACACTAAACCTCACCCTAACCCTAATCCTAACCCTAACTCTCAAACTGACACTAACACTCACCCTCACCGAAACCCTTACCCTAACCCTAACCCTAACCCTAAACTTTACCCGAACCCTAACTCTCACACTAACCCTAACCCTAATCCTCACCCTAACCCTAATCCCCACCCTTGCCATAACCCTCACACTCAGCGTAACCATCGTTTACCCTTACCTTCACCCCCACCATATCCCTCACCCTAACCCTCAACCTAAAACTCACCCTAACTCTAACTCTACCCCTAAACCTCACCCTCCATCTAACCCTAACTCTAACACTAACCCTAAGACTAAACCTCACCCTAACCCTAACCCTAACCCTCAAACTGACCCTGACCCTGACCCTCACCCTCACCCTCAGCCTAAACCTCAGGCTAACCCTAACCTTAACCTAACCCTAACCTCACACTCACCCTAACCCAAGCCTGAATTCTAATCCTAACCCTAATCCTAACCCTCACCCTCACCCTCAGCCTCAGCCTAACCCTAATTCTAACCCTAAACCTCACCCTCACCTAACCCTAAGGCTAACCCTAACCATAAACCTAACCCTAACTGTAATCCTAACCCTCCCCCTAACTCTCACCCTAACCCTAAACCTAACACTAACCTTAACCCTAAACCTCAACCTAACATTCACCCTAACCCTAGCTCTAACCCTAATCCTCACACTTACCCTAACCCTCACTCTAACCCTAAACCAAACCCTAAACCTCACCCTAACCCTAACCCTAACCCTCACACTCACCTTAACCGAAACATTAAACCTAACCCTAACAATAACCCTAATCCTTATCCTAAACCTCACCTTGACCATAACCCTCACAATAACCCAAACCCTCAACCTAACACCAACCCTCACCCTAAAACTAACTTTAACCCTAACATTAACCCTCACACTAACCCTAATCCTAACCCTAACCCTAAACCTCACGCAAACCCTAACAATAACCCTATCCCTGATCCTCACCCTTTCCCTCCCCTAACACTATATCTAACCCTAAACTAACCATAATCCTAACCCAACCCTAAACCCCACCCTAACCCTATCCCTAACCCTCACCCCCACCTTCACCCTCACAGTAATTCTAATCCTAACCCTAACAATAACACTACCCCTAACCCT
This sequence comes from Dipodomys merriami, assembly GCF_024711535.1. Taxonomy (NCBI): domain Eukaryota; kingdom Metazoa; phylum Chordata; class Mammalia; order Rodentia; family Heteromyidae; genus Dipodomys; species Dipodomys merriami. The sequence goes on along the minus strand of NW_027204448.1, from coordinate 609,541 downwards.
AACCATCACCCTAACCTTAATCCTCACTCCCACCCTCACCCTTAGCCTAACTGTAAGCCTAAGCCTAATCCTCACCCTAAATCTCAGACTCAGCCTCACCCTAACCCTAACCCTCACCCTTACCTTAAGCCTCACCCTCATCTTAACAGTCACCCTCAGCGTAAACCTCACCTTTACCCTTACCATCATCATCACCCTAACCTCCCCCGAACCCTAAACCTCATCCTAAACCTCACCCTAACAGTAAACCTAACCATCACGCTAAACCTAACCCTCACCCTCAAACTCACCCTCAGCCTAACCCGAAGCCTAAGCCTAAGCCTTACCCTAACCATCACCCTCACCCGAGCCCTCACCCTTACCCTAATCCTAACCATCACCATAACCCTAATCCTCACCTCCACCCTCACCCTCAGCCTAACCCTAAGCCTAAGCCTAGCCCTAACCCTAATCCTCACCCCCACCCTCACCCTTAGCCTAACCATAAGCCGAAGCCTAATCCTCACCCTAAACCTCACACTCAGTCTCACCCTAACCCTAATCCTAAACCTAACCATATCCCTAAACCTCAACCTAACCCTCACCCTCACACTTACCCTAACACTAACCCTAACCCTAAACCTCACCCTATCCCTCCCCCTAACCCTAACCATAAGCATAACCATAACCATAACCCTCACCTTCAGCCTCATGCTCACCGCAAACTTAACCCTAAGCATAACACTAATAATAAACCTAACCCTAACCCTAACCCAAACCCTAACTCTAATCCTCAACCCCAGCCTGACCCTCATCCTAAGCCTAAGCCTAATAATAACTCTAATCCTAAACCTAACGCTAAAACTAAACCTAATACTCAGCCTCACCCTCACACTAACCCAAACCCTAACCCTAACCCTCACCCTAACTCTAAGGTTAACTCTAACCCTAAATCTCACACTCACACTCACCCTAACCCTAATCCTAAACCTAACACTTTCCCTAACCCTAGCCCATACCCTAACCCTAATCCTATCCCTCACCCTTACCCTAATCCGAACCCTAAACTTCAATCTAACCTTCACACTAACCTGAACCATAACCCAAACCCTAACCCTCACCCTCATGCTCGGCCTAAGCCCAAGCCTAAGCTTAAGCCTATACCTAAACCTAACCCTCACCCTAACCCTAACACTAACACTAACCCTAACTCTAACCCTAAATCTCACCCTCACCCTAACCTTAACTCTAACCCTAACAGTAAAACTAAACCTCATCCTAACCCTAAACCTAACCCTAACCCTAAAACTAACACTAACCATAACCATAACCCTAACCCTAACTATAACCCTAACCCTAACCCTCACACTCACCCAAACCATAAATCTCACCCTAACCCTAACCCTCACCCTAACATAAACCCTAACGCTAACACTAATGCTCACAATAACCCTAAGCATCACCCTAACCGTAAACCTCACCCTAACACTAACCCTAACCCTCATCCTCACCCTAAACCTCACACTAACCCTAACACTAATCCTCAATTTAACCCTCACCCTCACCCTAACCCTAACACTAACCCTCACCCTAACCTTAACCCTCACCCTTACTGTAACCCTCACCCTCAGCCTAACCCTCAAATTTACCCTTACCTTCAACCCCACCCTAACCCTCACCCTAACCCTTACTCTACCCCTAAACCTCACCCTCACCTTAACACTAACTCTAACCCTAACCCTAACACTAAACTTCACCCTAACCCTAACCCTAACTCTCACCCTCACACTCACCGTAAACGTAACCCTAACCCTAACCCTAACAATAACCCTAACCCTAACACTCACCCTAACCATAACCCTCACCCTAAATCTAACCTTCACCCTAACACTTACCCTCACCCTAACACTAACCGTAACCCGAATACTAACCCACAACCTAGCCCTCACCCTAACGCTAATTCTAACCCTCACCCTCAACCTCACCATAATTCTAACCCTAACCCTAACAATAACACTTCCCCTAACCTTAATCCTAACCCTAACCATAACCATAACCCTCACCCTCAGCCTCAACCTCAGCCTAACCATAAGCATAAGCCTAACCCTAACTCTAACCCTAACCCTAACCATAATCCTAACCCTAACCCTAAATCTAACCATAACCATAACCCTAAACCTAACCCTAATACTCAGCCTCACCCTCATCCTAACCCAAACCCTTACCCTAACCCTCACCCTAATCCTAAGCCTAACCTTAACCTAACCCTCACACTCACCCTCACCCTAACCCTAATCCTAAACCTAACATTTTCCCTAACCCTAACCCTCACCCTAACAATCAACCTAACATTCACCCTCACCCTCACCCTAACCCTCACCCTAACCATAACCCTCACCCTAACCCTAACCCTCACCCTACCACTTACCGGAAACCTAACACTAACCCTAACGCTAACACTAACCGTCACACTAAACCTAACCCTCACCCTAGCCCTCACCCTAACCCTAATTCTAACCCTCACCCTCACCCTAAACCTGACCCTCATCCTCACCCTAAACCTCACACTAACCCTAACATTAATCCTCATTCTAACCCTCATCCTATCCCTAACCCTAACACTTACACTAACCCTAAACCTAACCCTAATCCTCACCCTTATCTTAACCCTCAACCTCAGCGTAAACCTCACCTTTATGCTTACCATCATCCTCACCCTAACCTCACCTTAACCCTAAACCTCATCCTAACCCTCACCCTTACCGTAAACTTAACCATCACCCTAACCGTAATGCTCACCCTCAAACTCACACTTAGCCTAACCCTAAGCCTAAGCCTAAGCCTTACCCTAACCCTCACCCTCACCCGAGCCCTCACCCTTACCCTAATCCTAACCATCACCCTAACCCTAACCCTAAGCCCATCCTCACCCTCAGCCTAACCCTAAGCCTAAGCCTAAGCCTAAACCTAACCCTCACACTCACCCTCACCTTCACCCTAATCCTAACACTAACCATAACCCTAACCCTAAACCTCAAACTAACCCTCACCCTAACCTTAACACTAACATTAACCCTAACCCTAACCCTCGAACTAACACTCCCCCTAACCCTAAATCTAAACCTAAACCTCACCCTCACACTAACCCTAATCCTAACCCTAAACCTAAACCTCACCCGAACACTCTCCCTAACCCTCACCCTCATTCTCACCCTCACCCTCACTGTTACTTTGACCTTAACCCTAACAATAACACTAATCCTAACCCTAAACCTAACTCTAACCCTAACCTTAATCCTAACACTCACCCTCACCCTAAGCCTAATACTAACCCTAAACCTCACCCTAACCCTAACCCTCACATCACCGTAACCCTAAATCTCATCCTAACCCTCACACTAACCCTAACCCTAACCGTAAACCTCACCCTCACCCTAACCCTAAACCTCACCCGCCCCTAGTCTTCACCCTAACCCTAATCCTAACCCTAACCCTCATCCTAACCCTCACCCTAACACTAACCCTAACCCAAACCCTCAAGCTAACCCTAATCCTAACCCTAACTCTGAAACTGACACTAACCCTCACCCTCACCGTAACCCTTACACTAACCCTAACCCTAACCCTAAAATTGACCCGAACCCTAACTCTCACACTAACCCTAACCCTCACCCTCACCCTAAACCTAACCCTCACCCTTGCAATGACCTTGACACTCAGCCTAACCCTCACGTTTTCCCTTACCTTCATCAACATTCCTAACCCTCACCCTAACCCTAACACTCAACCTAACCCTCACCCTAACCCTAACTCTACCCCAAAACGTCACCCTCACCCTAACCCTAACTCTAACACTAACCCTAACACTAAACCTCACCCAAACCCTAACCCTAACCCTCAAACTAATCCTAACCCTCACCCTCACCCTCACCCTCAGCCTAAACCTGAGGCTAACCCTAACCCTAACCCTAACCCTCAAACTCACCCTAAACCTAACCCTAATCCTAATCCTAACCCTAATCCTAACCCTCACCCTCACCCTCAGCCTCACCCTAACCCTAACTCTAACCCTAAACCTCACCCTCACCTAACCCTGAGGCTAACCCTAACCATAAACCTAACCCTAACTGTAATCCTAACACCTCCCCCTAACTCTCAACCTAACCCTAACACTAACGCTAACCCTAACCCTAAACCTCAACCTAAATTTCACCCTAACCCTAACTCTAACCCTAAACCTGACATTCACGCTAACCCTGACTCTAACAATAACCCAAACCCTAAACCTCGCCCTAAACCTAACCCTAACTCTCACCTTCACCCTCACTGTAACCGAAACAATAAACATAACCCTAACAATAACCCTAATCCTTATCCTAAACCTCACCCTAACCATAACCCTGACAATAATCCAGACCCTCACCCTGACACCAACCCTCACCCTAAAACTAACCCTAACCTTAACACTAAGCTTCACACTAACCCTAATCTTAACCCTAACCCTAAACCTCAACCTGACCCTCACCCTCACCATTACCCTAACAATAATCCTATCCCTGACCCTCCCCCTAACCCTATATCTAACCCTAAACCTCAGCCTCACTCTAACCATAGCCCTAAACCTAACCCTAATCCTCAGCCTCACCCTCACACTAACCCAAACCCTAACCCTAACCCTCACCCTAATTCTAAGCCTAACCCTAACCATAAACCTCACACTCACCCTCACCCTAACCCTAATCCTAAACCTAACCCTAGCCCTAACCCTAGCCCTCACGCTAACCCTAAACCTAGCCCTCACCCTTACCCTAATCCTAACCCTAAACCTCAATCTAACCTTCACCCTAACCCGAACCCTAACCTGAACCCTAACCCTCACCCTCACCCACACCCTCACCCTCACAGCAAACTTAACCCTAAACATATCACTAACAATTACCCAAACACTAACCCTAACCCTAACCCTAATCCTCACACGCACCCTCACACTCAGCCTAACCCTAAGCCTAACCCTAACACTAACCCTCACTTTAACCCTAACCCTAACCCTAACCTAAAAACCTAACCCTAACCCTAACACTAAACCTAACCCTAATCCTCACCCCCACCCTCACCCTAACCCAAACCCTAACCCTAACCCTCCCGCTAACAATAACTCTAATTCTAAACCTCACCCTCACCCTAACCCTTACCATAAACCTATCCCTAAACCGCACCCTAACCCTAACCCTCACCCTCAAACTCATCCTCACCGTATCTCTAACCGTAACCCTAAGAATAACACTAACCCTAACCCTAACCATAACCCTCACCTTCAGCCTCATGCTCACCTCATGCTCACTTAACCCTAAGCATAACACTAACAATAAGCCTAAACCTAGGCCTAACCCTAAACCTAACTCTAATCCTCAAACCCACCCTCACCCTCATCCTAAACCTAAGCCTTAGCCTAACTTTAACCCTAACTCTCACCATACCCCTAACCCTAACCCTAACCCTAACACCAACCCTAACAATAAAACTAACCCTAAAAATAAGCCTAATCCTCAGCCTCACCCTCACACTAACCCAAACCCTAACCCTAACCCTCACCCTAATTCTAAGCCTAACCCTAACCCGAAACCTCACACTCACCCTCACCCTAAACCTAATCCTAAACCTAACCCTATCCCTAACCCTAGCCCTCACCCTAACCCTAAACCTAGCCCTCACCCTTACCCTAATCCTAACCCTAAACCTCAATCTAACCTTCATCATAACCCGAACCCTAACCCGAAACCAACCCCTCACCCTCATGCTCGGCATAAGCCTAAGCCTAAGCCTAAGCCTAACCCTAACCCTCACACTAACTGTAACACTGACACTAACCCTAACTATAACCCTAAATCTCACCCTCAACCAAACCTTAACTCTAACACAAACCCTAAAACTAAACTTCATTCTAACCCTAACACTAAACATAACCATAACCATAACCCTAACTCTAACCATAACCATAACAATAACCCTAACCCTCACACTCACCCTAACCATAACCCTCACCCTAACCCTAACCCTCAACCTATCCCTTAAACTCATGCTAACCCAACCCTCACACTAAGCCTAAACCTCAACCTAACCCTAACTCTCTCCCTCATCATCACCCTAAACTTCACCCTCACCCTAACCCTCACCCTCATCTTCATCCTCACCCTAACCTAAAACCTAACCCTAACCCTCACCCTAACCCTAATCCTCACACTAACCCTAACCCTTACCCTTATCCACACACTAACCCTCACCCTAACCCTAACCCTAAATCTAAGTCTCACCCTCACCCTAACCTTCACCTTCACCCTAACCCTCACCCAAACCTAAACCCTCACACTCACCCTAAACCTCACCCTCACCCTAAAGCTAACACTAAACCTAAACCTCACCCTAACACTCACACTAAACCTAACCCTCACTCTCACCATAACCCTAACACTAAACCTTACCCTAACCCTTACCCTAACACTTACCCTCACCATAACCCTAACCCTAATCCTCACAATAACCCTAACACTAACCCACACACTAAAACTCACCCTAAACCTCACCCTCACACTAAACGTAACCCTCACCCACACCCTCACCTTCAGCCTAACCCTAACCCTAACCCTAATCCTAACCCTGAACCTCACCCTCACCCTGAACTTAACCCTAATCCTCAACCTCACCCTCACCCTAAACCTAACCGTAAACCTATCACTAACCCTCACCCTAAACCTAACCCTGAACCTAACCCTCAATCTAACACATACCCTCACCCTCACCCAAACCCTCAACCTAACCCATTCCCTAAACCTCACCCTCACCCTAAACCTCACACTAAACCTTACACTCACCCTCACCCTAACCCTAACGCTAATCCTAACCCTAAACCTCACCATCACCCTAAACCTAACCCTAAATTTATCCCTAACCCTAACCCTAAACCTAACCCTAACATTAAACCTAACACTCACTCACACCATCAATCTAACCATAACCCTAACCGTATCCCTAAAACTAACCCTCACCCTAACACGCACCCTAAAACATACCCTCACCCTAATCCTAATGCTAACCCTAACCCTAACACTAACACTAACCCTAACCCTAAGCCTAACCCTATCCCTAAACCTAATCCTCAGCCTCACCCTCACACTAACCCAAATCCTAACCCTAACCCTCACCCTAACTCTAAGCCTAACCCTAACCCTAAATCTCACACTCACACTCACCCTAACCCTAATACTAAACCTAACGCTATCCCTAACCCTAGCCCTCACCCTAACCTTAACCCTAGCCCTCACCCTTACCCTAATCCTAACCCCAAACCTCAATCTAAACTTTGCCCTAACCTGAACCCTAACCCGAACCCTAACCCTCACCCTCATGCTCGGCCTAAGCCTAAGCCTAAGCCTAAGCCTAACCCTCACCCTAACCCTAACAGTAACACTAACCCTAACTCTAACCCTAAATCTCACTCTCACCCTAACTTTAACTCTAAACCTAACCCGAAAACAACAATTCATCCTAACCCTAACGCTAACCCTAACCATAAACATAACCCTAACCTAACCCTAAACCTAACATTAACCCTAACCCTAACCCTCACACTCACCCTAACTATAAACCTCACCCTAACCTAACCCTCAGCCTTACACTTACCCTCATCCTAACATAAACCCTAATGCTAAAACTAATGCTCACACTAACCCTAAGCATCACCCTAACCGTAAACCTCACCCTAAAACTAACCCTAACCCTCATCCTCACCCTAAACCTCACACTAACCTTAACACTAATCCTCAAACTAAACCTCACCCTCACCCTAATCCTAACACTAACCCTCACCCTAACCCTAACCCTCACCATTACTGTAACCCTCACCCTCAGCCTAGCCCTCAACTTTACCCTTACCTTCAACCCCACCCTAACCCACACCCTAACCCTAACCCTCACCCTAACCCTCACCCTAATCTTAACTCTACACCTAAACCTCACCCTCACCTTAACCCTAACTCTAACCTTAACCCTAACACTAAACTTCACCCTAACCCTAACCCTAACTCTCACCCTCACATTCACTGTAACTGTAACCCTAAACCTAACCCTAACAATAACCCTAACCCAAACCCTCACCCTAACCATAACCCTCAGCCTAATCCTAACCCTCAACCTAACACTTACCCTCACCCTAACCCTAATCCTCACACTAACCCTAACCCTAACCCTCACACGAACCCTCACCCAAACACTAACGCTAACCCTCTCACCCTCACCTTAACCCTTACCCTATCCCTTAACATCATGCTCACCCAAAACTCACACTAAGCCTAAACCTCAACCTAACCCTAACCCTAACCCTCACCATAACCCTCAACTTCACCCTCACCCTAAACCTCACCCTCACCCTCACCCTGACCCTAACCCTAAACCAAAACCTAACCTTACCCCTCACACAACCTTAAACTTAACCCTCACCCTCACCATAACTCTAACCCTCATCCTAACCCTAATCCGTACACTAACCCTAAACCTAACCCTAACCATTATCCTCACACTAACCCTCACCCTAAACCTAACCCTAACTCTAAGTCCCACCCTCCCCCTAACCTTCATCTTCACCCTAACCCTCAGCCAAACCCTAACCCTCACACTCACCCTAACCCTCACCCTCACCCTAAAGCTAACACTAAACCTAACCCTCAACCTAACACTCACACTAAACCTAACCCACACTCTCACCCCAACCCTCACACTAAACCTTACCTTAACCCTAACCCTAACCCTTACCCTCACCCTACCCCTAACACTAACCCTAATCCTCACACTAACCCTAACACTAACCCACACAATAAAACTCACCCTAATCCTCACCCTCAACCAAACCCTAACCCTCACCCACACCCTCACCTTCAGCCTAAGCCTAACCCTAACCTTAACCCTAATCCTAACCCTGAACCTCACCCTCACCCTGAACCTAACCCTAACCCTAAACCTCACCCTCACCCTCACCCTAACCCTAACCGTAAACCTAACACTAACCCTCACCCTAAACCGAACCCTAAACCTAACCCTCAATCTAACACATACACTCACTCTCACCTTAACCCTCACCTTAACACTCACCCTAAACCTCACCTCACCCTAAACTTCACCCTAAACCTTACCCTCACCCTAACCCTAACCCTAACCCTAACCCTCACCGTCACCCTAACCCTAACCGTATCCCTAACCCTAACCCTAACCTAAAAAGTAACCTTCACTCTCACTGTCACTCTAACCATAACCCTAACCGTATCCCTAACCTTCACCCTAAAGCTAACCCTCACCCTAACCCTCACCCTAAAGCATACCCTCACCTAATCCTAACCCTAACCCTCAACCTAACCCTAATCCTCTCCCTAAACCTCATCCTCACCCTAAAACTCATCCTAACCGTTACACTCACCCTAAATCTAACCCTAAACGTACCCCTCACCCGATCCCTCACCCTAACCCTAATCCGCAACCTAACGCTAACCCTAACACTAACCCTCACCCTCACCATAGCCCTCATCTTAACCCTAATCCTAACCCTAAACTCACCCTAACCCTAACCCTCACCCTCAAACTAACCCTCACCCTCATCTTAACCCTCACTCTCACCCTAACCCTCATCCTAAACATAACCCTAACCCTAACCCGAAACCTCACCCTAACCCCCATCATAACCCTAAACCTAACCCTAACCCTGACCCTAACCATTACCCTCAACTTCACCCTACCCCTCACACTAACCCTAACCCTACCCCTAACCCTAATCCTAACCCTCATCCTCACATTAACCCTAAAACAAACCCTAAACCTTACCCTCACACTAAACCTTACCCTAACATTAACCCTAACATTAAGTCTCACCCTCACCCTAACCCTCACCCTAACCCTTACCCTCATGCTCACCCAACCCTCACACTAACCCTAAACCTGAACCTAACCTTTAACCTAACCCTCAACCTCACTCTAACCCTAACCCTAATCCTAACCCTAAACCTCATCTTCACCCTCTCCCTTACCCTAAACCTAACCCACACCATAAACCTCACCCTCACCCGAACCCTCACACTTACCCTCACCCTAACACTCACCCTAACCCTAACCCTAACCCTAATGCTAACCCTAAAGCTCAACCATACCCTAACTCTCACCCTAACCCTTACCCTCACCCTAAACCTAACCGTAAACCTAAACCTAACCCTAACACTCACCCTCACCCTCATCGTAACCCTAACCCTAACCCTATCCCTAACCCTCACCCTAATTTTAATCCTCACCCTAACCCTCACCCTAACACATACCCTCACCCTAACCCTAACCCTAAACCTCACCCTAACCATCACCTCTCAACCTAAACCTCATCCTACAACTTACCCTCACACTAAACATAACCATAACCTTAACCCTAATCCTCAAACTAACACTAACCCTAACCCTAACCCGAACCCGAACCCTAACTCTCACCCGCAACATAACCCGAACCCTTACCTTCACCCTAATGTTCACCTTAACCCTAAACCTCACCTCACCCTAACCCTCCCCGTCACCCTAACCCTCACCCAAACCCTAACGTCACACTCACCCTAACCCTCACCAACCTCCTAACCCTCACCCTTTCCCTAAATATCACCCTTACACTAACCCTCACTTAACCCTAACCCTAACGCTGACCCTAAGCCTCAACCACACCATCACCCTCACCCTATGCCTAACCCCAAACCTAATCCTAATCCTAAACCTAACCCTCTCACTCACCCTCACGCTAACCCTAATGCTAACCCTAACCCTAACCCTCACCCTAACCCTCACCCTCAACATAACCCTAACCCTAAACCTCACCCTCAACATAACCCTAACCCTAACCGTCACCCTAATGCTAACCCTAACCCTCACCCTGACCCTAAAGCTAACCCTAACCCTCGCCCTCACCCTAAACCTCACCATCACCCTAACCCTCACCCAAACCCTAACCCTCACAATCACCCTAACCCTCACCCTCACCTTAACCCCCACCCTTTCCCTAAATATCACCCTAACACTAACCCTCACCCTAACCCTAATCCTGACCTGAAGTCTCACCCTAACCATCACCCTAACCCTAACTCTAACCGTAAACCTAACCCTAATCCTAAACTTAACTCTCTCCTTCACCCTCATGCTTACCCTAATGCTATCCCTAACCCTAACCCTTACCCTAACCCTAAACCTAACCATAACCCTAACAATAACCCTAATACTAACATTAAACATATCCCTAACCCTCACCCTCACCCTAACACTCACCCTCACCCTCAACCTAAACCTAACACTAAACCTAACCCTCACCCTAACACACTAAACCTAACACACACTCTCACCCTAACGCTCACACTAAACCTTACCTTAACCCTAACCCTAACTCTTACCCTCACCCTAACCCTAACCCTAACCCTAATCCTCACACTAATCCTAACCCTAACCATAACCCTAATACTAACCCTCACCCCAACCCTCACCCTCACCCAAACCCTCACTATCACCCTAACCCTAACCCACACACTAACCCTCACACTCACCCTAACTGTCACCCTCACCATAAGTATCACTCTAAACCTAACCCTCACCCTAACCCTCACCCTAAGCCTCACCCTCACCATGACCCTCACCCTAAGCCTAACCGTAAACCTAACCATAATTCTAAATCTAAACCTCTCCCTCACCCTCATGCTAACCCTGATGCTAACCTTAACCCTAAACCTCACCATAACCCTTACTCTCACCCTAACCCAAACCCTAATACTCACACTAACACTAACCCTCACCCCAAACCTAACCCTAACCCTCACCCTCACTCTAACCCTAACCCTCAGTCTTACCCTCACCCTCAGCCTAACCCTGACCCTAACACTAATCCCAGCAGTGAACCTCACCGTCACCCTTCACCTAACCCTAAAACTAACCCTCACCATCATCGTCACCCCAACCATAACCCTAAGCCTATCCCTAACCCTCATCCTAACCCTAACCCTAACCCTCACTCTAACACATAACCTCACCCTAATCCTAACGCTATCCCTCACCCTAATCCTCACGCTCTCCCTAAACCTCAGCCTCACCCTAAACCTCACCCGAAACTTTACCCTCACCATAACCCTAACCCTAAACCTATCCCTCACCCGAGCCCTCAACATAACCCTAATCCTCACCCTCACCCTAGCCCTCATCATATCCCTAAACCTATCCCTAACCCTATCCCTAACCCTCACCCTAACCTTCACCCTCACCCTAACCCTAAACCTCATCCTAACCATAAACCTAACCCTAAACCCATCCCTCATCCTAACCCCCACCATAAACCTAAACCTAACCCTAACCCTGACCCTAACACTAACAATAACCTAACCCTCAGCCTCACACTAACCCTTACAGTCACAGTCACCCTACCCCTCACACTAAACCTAACCAACACCCTAACCCTAACCCTAATCCTCACACTAACCCTAAACCTAACACTAACCCTCACATGAACCCTCACCCTAACCCTAACCCTAAACCAAACTCTCACCCTCACCTTATCCCTCACCCTATTCCTTAACCTCACACTCACCCAACCCTCATACTAAGCCTAAACCTCAACCTAACACTAAACCTAACCCTCACCCTCACCCTCAACTTCACCCTCACCCTAACCCTCACTCTCACACTCAACCTCAACCTAACCCAAAACCGAACCCTGACCCTAACACTAACAATAACCTAACCCTCAGCCTCACACTAACCCTTACCCTCACAGTCACCCTACCACTCACACTAAACCTAACCATCACCCTAACCCTAACCCTAATCCTCACACTAACCCTAAACCTAACACTAACCCTCACATGAACCCTCACCCTAACCCTAACCCTAAACCAAACTCTCACCCTCACCTTAACCCTCACCCTATCCCTTAACCTCACACTCACCCAACCCTCATACTAAGCCTAAACCTCAACCTAACACTAAACCTAACCCTCACCCTCACCCTCAACTTCACCCTCACCCTAACCCTCACTCTCACCCTCAACCTCAACCTAACCCAAAACCGAACCCTAACCCTCACCCTAACCTTAACCCTCACACAACCTTAAACCTAACCCTCACCCTCACCCTCACCCTAACCCTAACAATAACCCTATCCCTAACCCAAATCCTCACCCTCACCCTCACCCTAAACTTGACCCTAACCCTAACCCTAACAATAACTCTAAACCTAACCCTAACCCTCACCTTAAACCTAAAACTAACCCCACCCCTCAGCCTAATCCTCATCCTAAACCTAAACCTAAACCTAAACCTCACCCTATCCCTAAACATCACCCTAACCCTAAACCTTAATCTAACACTAACCCTAAAACTCACCCTCAACCTAGCCCTCAACCTATCCCTAGTCCTCATCCTTACCCTCACCCTAACTCTAACCTTAACCCTTACCCTAACCCTAATCCTAAGCGTAACCCTCACCCTAACCCTAACATTCAAGCTCACCATAAACCTAACCCCAACCCTAACCCTAACCCTAAACTTAACCAAACCAAAACTCTCAATGTAAACTTAACTCTAACCCGCACTCTCAACCTTATCCTCAGCCTAACCCTAAGCCTAACCCTAACCCTAAACCTCACACTCACCCTAACCCTTTTGCTAACCCTAATCCTAACCTTAAGCTTAACCCTCACCATCAACCTAACCCTCAGCCTAACCCTTACTCTAACACTAACCCTAACACTAACCCTCAATCTCAGCCTCACCCTAACACTAACTCTAACCGTAAACCTCACCCTCACCCTAACCCTAAACCTAACCCTAAACCTCACCCTAATGCTACCTCTAAAGCTCAACCTCAAACTAGCCCTCACCCTAACCCTAATCCTAACACTAACCCTCAACCTAACCCTAACCCTCACCCTCACCATAACCCTTACCCTAATCCTCAACCTAACCCTAAACTTAAACCCAACCCTAACTATCAACCCACCCTAACACCAGCCCACACCCTAACCCTAACCCTCACCCTTACCGTAACCCTCACCCTAACCCTAACCCTAAGCTTACCGACACCCTCACCCTAACACTAACCCTAACCCTAACCCTAAACCTCACCCTAACGCTAACCCTAAACCTCAACCTCAAACTCGCACTCACCCTAACCCTAACCCTCATCCTAACCCTCACCCTAACACTAACCCTAAACTTCACCCTCATCCTAACCCTAATACAACATTAACCCTCAACCTAACCCTAACCCTCACCCTCACCTTAACCCTTACCCTAACCCTCAACGTAACACTAAACTTAACCCTAATCCTAACCCTCGCCCTAATCCTAAAACTCACCCTTACCGTAACCCTCACCCTCAGGCTAACCCTCAACTTTAACCTTACCGACACCTTCACCCTAACCTTACCGACACCCTCACCCTAACACTAACCCTAACCCTAACCCTAAACCTCACCCTAACGCTAACCCTAAACCTCAACCTCAAACTCGCCCTCACCCTAACCCTAACCCTCATCCTAACCCTCACCCTAACACTAACCCTAAACTTCACCCTCATCCTAACCCTAATACAACATTAACCCTCAACCTAACCCTAACCCTCACCGTCACCTTAAACCTTACCCTAACCCTCAACGTAACACTAAACTTAACCCTAATCCTAACCCTCGCCCTAACCCTAAAACTCACCCTTACCGTAACCCTCACCCTCAGGCTAACCCTCAACTTTAACCTTACCGACACCCTCACACTAACCCTAACCCTAACCCTAATCCTAAACCTCACCCTAAACCTAACCCTCACCCTCACTCTCAACTTCACCATAAATCTAACCCTAACCCTAACAATAACACTTACCCTAACCCTAACCATAACGCTCACCCTCAGCCTCAACCACACCCTAAATGTAAGCATAAGCCTAACCCTAATATTAATCCTCACCAAAATCCTAACCCTAACCCTAACCCTAACCCTAACCCTCACTCTAACCATAAACCTCAACCTAACCCTAACCCTCACCCAACCACTTACGGTCAACCTAACCCTAACTCTAACGCTAACACTAACCGTCACACTAAACCTAACCCTCATCCTAGCACTCACCCTAACCCTAATTCTAACCCTCACCATCACCCTAAACCTGACCCTCATCCTCACCCTAAACCTGTCAATAACCCTAACACTAATCATCAATCTAACCCTCATCCTATCCTTAACCCTAACCCTTACACTAACCCTAAACCTAACCCTAACACTCACCCTTATCTTAACCCTCACCCTCAGCGTAAACCTCACCTTTACGCTTACCATCATCCTCACCCTAACCTCACCCTAACCCTAAACCTCATCCTAACACTCACCCTAACCGTAAACCTAACCATCACCCTAAGCCTAAACCTCACCCTCAACCTCACCCTCAGCCTAAACCTAAGCCTAAGCCTAAGCCTTACCCTAACCCTTACCCTGACCCGAGCCCTCACCCTTACCCTAATCCTAACCATCACCCTATACCTAATCCTCACCCCCACATTCACACTCAGCCTAACCCTAAGCCAAAGCCTAAACCTTACCCTAAACCTCACACTCACCCTCACCCTCACCCTAATCCTAACACTAACCATAACCCTAACTCTAAACCTCAAACTAACCCTCGCCTTAACCTTAACCCTAACACTAACCCTAACCCTCGACCTAACACTCCCCCTACCCCTAAATCTAACCCTAAACCTCACACTCACCCTAACCCTAATCCTAACCCTAACCCTAAACCTCACCCTAACCCTCACGCTAAACATCACCCTCACCCTCACCCTCACTCTCTCTGTTACTCTAAAAATAACCTTAACAATAACACTAATCCTAACCCTAAACCTAACCCTAACCTTAATCCTACCACTCATCCTCAACCTAACCCTAATAATAACCCTAAACCTTACCCTAATACTAACCCTCACATCACCGTAACCCTAACTGTCATCCTAACCCTCAACCTCACCCTAACC
The DNA here is from genome assembly GCF_024711535.1 of Dipodomys merriami. Taxonomy (NCBI): domain Eukaryota; kingdom Metazoa; phylum Chordata; class Mammalia; order Rodentia; family Heteromyidae; genus Dipodomys; species Dipodomys merriami. The sequence continues at coordinate 593,495 of NW_027204448.1, read as the reverse complement.
CTAAACCTAATCCTCATCCTAACACTAACCTTCACCCTCATCCTCAACCTAGCCCTCGCCCTAACCCTAATCCTAACCCTAATCCTCATCCTAACCCTCACCCTAAGCCTAACCCTAACCCTCACCCTAACCCTAATGTTAACCCTAACACTCACCCAAACCCTCAACATAACCCGAACCCTAAGTCTCAAAATAACCCTGAACCTAACCTTCACCCTAACCCTAACCCTCACCCTCACCCTCACCCTCAGTCTAAACCTAGCCTAACCCTAATCCTAAAGCTAACCCTCACACTCACCCTGACCCTTACCCTAAGACTAATCCTAACCCTAAGCCTAACCCTCACCCTCACCCTAACTCTCAACCTAACCCAAAATCTAACACTAACCCTAACCCTAAACCTCACCCTCAGCCTCACCCTAAGCCTAATTCTAACCATAAACCTCACCCTCACCCTAACCCTAATACAAACCCTAAACCTCAACCTAACCCTAATCCTCACCTTAAAACTCACCCTCAACCTAAACCTAAGCCGAACCCTAAACCTAACCTTAACACACACACTCACCCACACCCTAAACCTAATCCTAAACCTAACCCTAACCCTAACCCTAACCCTCCCCCTAACTCTCAACATAACCCTAACGTGAACACTAACCCTAACCCTCAACCTAACCATCACCCTAACCCTAACGCTAACCCTAAACCTCCTGCTCACCCTGAACCTAACTCTAACCCTAACCCAAACCCTAAAACTCAACCTAACCTTAAACCTAACCCTAACCCTAAACCTAAACCTAAACCTCATCCTAAACCTAACCCTAACTCTCAACCTCACCCTCACCATAACCATAACCCTAACCCTAACTCTAACAATAACCCTCACCGTAAACCTAACCCTCACCTTAACACTTACCCTCACACTAACACTAACTCTAACTCTAACACCAACCCTAAACATTATTCTAACCCTCACCCTCACTCTAACCCTCACAACCACCCTAGCCCTCACCCTAACACTAACACTCATCCTCACCCTAACCCTCACACTCACCCTCACCCTCAGCCTAACCCTAAACCTAATCCTAATCCTAAACCTATCCCTCACCCTCACCCTTACCCTAAACCTAACCCTAAAACTAACACTAACCCTAACTCTAAACTTCACCCTCAGCCTCACCCTAACCCTAAGGCTAATCCTAAACCTCACCGTCACCCTAACCCTAACCCTAACCCTAACCATAAACTTCACCCTAACCTTAACCCTAAACTCACCCTCACCCTAGACCTTACCCTAACCCTAATCCTAACCCTAACCCTCATACTAACCCTCCCCCTAACCCTAACCATAACCCTCACCCTAACCCTCAACCTCACCCTCAACCTCAGCCTAAACCTAAGCCTAACCATAGACCTAATCCTAACACACATACTCACCCTCAACCTAATCCTAATCCTATCCCTAACCCTAACTGTAACCCTCCCCCTAACTATCACCCTAACCCTAACCCTAACACACGCCCTAAGTCTAACTATAACCCTAAACCTCACCCTCACCCAAACCCTAACTCTAACCCTAACCCCAACCTAAACCTCAACCTAATCCTAACCCTAACCCTCACCCTCACAGTAACCGTAACCCTAAACCTAACCCTAACAATAACCCTAACCCTAATCCTAACCTTCACCCTTACCATAACACACACCCTAACCCATATCCTAAACCTAACACTTACCCTCATCCTAACACTAACCCTAACCCTAACACTAACCCTCACACTAACCCTAACCTTAATCCTAACCCTAAACCTCAACCTAACCCTCACCCTCAACCTAACCCTAACACTAACCCTAGTCCTAACACTCACCCTAACCCTCCCCCTATCTGTATATCTAAACCTCACCCTCAAACTAAGCGTGAGCCTCACCTTTACCCTTACCATCATCCTCACCCTAACCTCATCCTTACCCTAAACCTCATTCTAGCACTCACCCTAACCGTAAACCTAACCCTCACACTAACTCTCACACTCACCCTCAACCTAACCCTAATACTAAAGGTAACCCTATCCCTCAATCTCAACCTAACCTTCACCCTCACACTAACAAAACACTAACCTTAACACTAAACCTCCCCCTAACCCTCCCCCTAACCCTAACTCTATCCCTAAACCTCACCCTCACCCTAACCCTAACCCTTATCCTAAACCTCACCATAACCCTAACCCTCAAACTCACCCTCAACCTAACCGTAACTCTAACCCTAACGGTAACAATAACACTAACCCTAACCCTAACCCTAAGGATAACGGTCACACTCAGCCTCACCCTCACTGCAAACTTAAACCTAAACATAACCCTAACAATAAACCTAACCCTAAGCCTTACCCTAATCCTAACCCTAAACCTAACCCTAACCCTCACCATAACCCTAACACTAGCACTAACCCTAACACTAAACCTAACCCTAAACCTAACCCTAATCGAGAGCCTCACCCTCACCCTAACCCAAACCCTAACCCTAACCCTCACCCTAACTCTAAGCCTAACACTAACGCTAAAACTATCTCTCACACTCGCCCTAACCCTAAATCTAATCCTAAACCTAACCCTATCCCTATCCCTAGCCCAAACCCAAAACCTCACCCTAGCCCTCACCCATACCCTAATCCTAACCCTAAACCTCATCCTAACCCTCGCCCTAACACTAACACTAACACTCACCCTAATCCGAAGCCTAACCCTAACACTAACCCAAACTCTAACCCTAAATCTCACCCTCATCCTAAACCTAAATCTAAACCTACCCTAAACCTAACCGTCATCCTAACCCTAACCCTAACCCTCACCCTCACTGTAACTGTAACCCTAACCCTAACCCTAACCCTAACAATAACCCTAAACCTAACCCTAAACCTCACCCTCACCCTAACTCTAAACTTAAACCAAACCCTAATTCTCACCATAACCCTAACCTAACCCTCACCCTTATCATAACCCTCAACCTCACCCTCAGCCTCAGCCTAAACCTAAGCCTAACCCTAACCCCAACCCTAACCCTCACACTCACCCTAACCCTTACCCTAATCCTTATACTAAACCTAAGCCTAACTCTCACCCACAACCTAACCCTCACCCTAACCCTAACTCTAACACTAACCCTAATCATAGCCTCAACCTCAGTCTCAACCTAACCCTAAATCTAACCCTAAACCTCAACCTCACCCTAACACTAACCCTCACCCTAAATCTAAACCTCACCCAAACCCTAATCCTAAACCTCACCCTCAGCCTAACCCTCACCCTAACCCTAATCCCAACCCTAACCCACATCCTAACCCTCACCCTAACACTAACCCTAACCCTCACCCTCACCCTAACCCTAATCCTAACCCTAACCCTCAACCTAACCCTAACTCTCACCCTCACCATAACCCTTACCCTAACCCTCACCCTAACCCAAAACTTAACCTGAACCCTAACTCTCACCCTAACCCTAAACCTAACACTCACCCTAACCCTCACCCTTACAGTAACCATCACCCTTAGCCTAACCCTCACGTTTACCCTTAACATCACCCCCACCCTAACACTCACCCTAAGCCTAACTCGCAACCTAACCCTCAACCTAACCCTAACTCTACCCATAAACCTCACCCTCACCCTAACCTTAACTCTAACACTAACCCTAACACTAACCTGAACTCTTACCCTCACCCTCACACTCAGCCTAAACCTAAGGCTAACCCTAACCCTCACACTCACCCTAACCCTAACCCTAATCCTAATCCTAACCCTAAACCTAACCCTCACCCTCTCGCTCAACCTCAACCTAACACTAATTCTAACCCTAAACCTCAACCTCACCCTAACCCAAAGGCTAACCCTAACCCTAACCGTAACCCTAACCCTCCCCCTAACTTTCACCCTAACTCTCACCCTAACACTAACACTAACCCTCAAACTCAACCTAACCCTCACTCTAACCCTAACCCAAAGCCTAAACCTCACCCTAACGCTAACCCTAAACCTCAACCTCAAACTAGCCCTCACCCTAACCCTAAACCTAACCCTAACCCTCATCCTAACCCTCACCCTAACACTAACCCTAACCTTCACCCTCACCCTAACCCTAATCCTAACACTAACCCTCAACCTAACCCTATCCCTCACCCTCACCGTAACCCTTACCTAACCCTCAACCTAACCCTAACCTTAAATCTAACCCAAAACTTCACCCTCACCCTAAATCTAAACCTCACTCTAACCTTAACACTAAACCTCACCCTCACCCTAGCCCTCACCCTAAACCTAATCCTAACCCTAACTCTCATCCTAACCCTCACCCTAACACTAACCCTAACCTTCAACATCACCCTAAATCTAACCCTAACCCTAACCCTAACCCTAAACCTAAAACTAACCCTAACCCTAAACCTCATCCTAACCCTCACCTGAACCCTAACTCTAACCCTAAAGCTCACACTCACCCTAACCCTAACTCTAACCCTAATCCTAACACTAAACCTCCCCTAAATCTAACCCTCATCCTCACCCTCACCGTACACCTAACCCTAAACCTAACAATAACCCTAAAACTAACCCTAAACCTCATCCTAATCATAACCCTCAACCTAACACTAACCCTCACGCTAACACTTACACTCACCCTAACACTAACCCTAACTCTAACACTAACCCTCACAGTAACCCTAACTCTCACCCTAACCCTAAAACTCACCCTAACCCTAACCCTAACATTCAGCCTCACCCTAGCCCCCACCCTAAACTTAATTCTAACCCTAACTCTCATCCTAACCCTAACCCTCATCCTCACCCTAAACCTCAAACTAACCCTAACCCAAATCCTCAATCTATCCCTCATGCTGACCCTAACACTCACCCTAACCTTAACCCTCATCCAAACACTCACCCTAACCAAAACCCTTTCCATAACCCTAACCCTAACCCTAACCCTCACCCTCAAACCTCAGCCTAAACCTAAGCCTAAGCCGAACCCTAACCCTAACCCTAAACCTAACCCTCAACCTAACCCTAACCCAAACCCTAACCCTAACACTAACACTAAACCTAAACCTAACCCTAAACTTAACCCTAAATCTAAACCTAATCCGCAGTCTCACCCTCACCCAAATCCAAACCCTAACCCTAACCCTCACCCTAACTCTAAGCCTAAACCTAACCCTAACCCTAACTCTCACACTCACACTCACCCTAACCCTATTCGTAAACCTAACCCTATCCCTATCCCTAGCCCTCACCCTAACCCTCACCCTAGCCCTCATGATTACTCTAATCCTAACCCTAAACCTCATCCCAAACCTCACCCTAACCCTAACTCTAACCCTCACCCTAACCCGAAGCCTAATCCTCACCCTTATGCTCGGCCTAAGCCTAAGCCTAACATTAACCCTCACCCTAAACCTAACACTAACACTAACCCTAACTCTAACCCTAAATCTCACCCTCATCCTAAACCTCACTCTAAACCTAACCCTAAACCTAAACCTCATCCTAAACCTAACCCTAACCCTCACCCTCACTGTAACTGTAAACCTAACCCTAACCCTAACCCTAACAATACCCTAACCCTAACCTCACTCTAACACTAAACCTAACCGAAACCTAACTCTCACCCTAACCCTAACCATAACGTTCACCCTTACCCTAACCCTCACCCTCGCCCTCACCCTCAGCCTAAACCTAAGCCTAAACCTAACCCTAACCCTCACAGTCACCCTAATACTTACCCTTATCCTATTCCTAAACGTAAGCATAACCCTCACCCTTAACCTAACCCTAATCCTCACTGTAACCCTAAACCTAACCCTAACCCTAACCCTAAACCTAACCCTAATCCTCAGCCACACCCTCACCCTAACCCAAACCCTAACCCTAACCCTCACCCTAACCCTAAGCCTAACCCGAACCCTAAACCTAACGCTCACACTCACCCTCACCCTAAACCTAATCCTAAACCTGAACCTATCCCTAACCCTAACCCTCACCCTAAGCCTCACAATAGCCCTCACCCCAACCCTAATCCTAAACCTAAACCTCATCCTAACCCTAACCCTAAACCTCACCCTAACCCTAAACTTAACAGAACCCTAACTCTCACCCTAACCCTAAACCTAACCCTCACACTTACCCTAACCCTCAACCCCACCCTCACCCTCAGCCTAAATCTAAGCCTAACCCTAAACCTAACCCTAACCCTCACACTCACCCTAAACCTTACAGTAATCCTAATCCTAAACCTAAGCCTAACCCTCAACCTCTACCTAACCCTCACCCTAACCCTAACTCTAACACTAACACAAACCCTAACCCTCAACCTCAGTCTCAACCTAACCCTAAATCTAACCCTAAAACTCATCCTCATCCTACCCCTAATCCTAACCCTAACCCTAAACCTCACCCTAACCCTAACCCTAAATCTCACTCTCACCCTAGCCCTCGCCCTAAAACTAATACTAATCCTAACCCTCAATCTAACCCTCACCCCAACATTAACCACAAACCTCACCCTTACACTTATCCTAATCCTAACCCTAACCCTCAACCTAACCCTAACTCTCACCCTCACTCTAACCCTTACCCTAACCCTCACCCTAACCCTAAACTTAACCTGAACCCTAAATCTCATCCTAACGCTAACCCTAACCCTAACCCTCACCCTTAGACTAACCCTCACGTTTATCCTAACCGTCACCCCCACCCTAAACCTCTCCCTAACCCTAACACTCATCCTAATACTCAACCTAACCCTAACTCTACCCTAAACCTCACCCTCACCCTAACCCTAACTGAAACACTAACCCTAACACTAAAAAACACCATAACCCTAACCGTCAAACTAACCCTAACACTCACCCTCACCCTCACCCTCAGCCTAAACCTGAGGCTATCTCTAACCTTCACACTCCCCCTCTCCCTAACCCTAATCCTAATCCTAACCCTAACCCTAACACACACCCTCACCCTAACGCTCACCCTAACCCTCACCCTAACCCTAACTCTAACACTAACACTTAGCCATACCCTCACCCTAACACTCACCCTAACCCTATCTCTAACCCTAAAACTCAAACTCATACTGACCCTAACCCTAACTCTAAACCTCACCCTAACCCTAACCCTAAAACTCACCTTTACCCTAGCCCTCACCCTAACCCTAATCCTAAACCTAACCTTCATCCTAACCCTCGCACTAACCCTAACCCCAACCCTCACCTGAACCCTAACCCTAAACCTAAAACTAACCCTAACCCTAACCCTCATCATAACCCTCACCTGAACCCTAACTCTAACCCTAAACCTCACACTCACCCTAACCCAAACGCTAACACTAATCCTAACCCTAAACCTCCCCTAATTCTAACCCTCACAGTACCCCTAACCCTAAACCTAATAATAACCCTAAAACTAACCCTAAACCTCACCCTAAACTGAACCCTCAACGTAACACTAACCCTCAGGCTAACACTTACCTTCACACTTACACTAAACCTAACTCTAAAAATAACCCTCAGAGTAACCCTAACTCTCACCCTAACATTAACCCTAACCCTCAGCCTCACCCTAGCCCCCACCCTAAACTTAATTCTAACCCTAACCCTCACACTAACCCTAACCCTCATGCTCACCCTAAACCTCACACTAACCCTAACCCTAATCCTCAATCTATCCCTCACCCTCACCCTAACACTCACTGAAAACCTAACCCTACTCCTACTCCTAACCCTAACACTCACTCTCAGATAAACCCTCACCCTAACCCTAACCCTAACACTCACCCTAACCCTAATCCTGAGCCTCAGCCTCATGCTAACCCTAAATATAACCCAAAACCTCACCTTCTCCCTAACCCTAAACCTAACCCTAAACTTCAACCTAACTCTAACCCTAAACCTCACCCTCACCCTAACCCAAACCCTAACACTAACCCTAAACCTCAACCTAAACCTCACCCTAACGAAAACCCTCAGCCACACCCTCACCACAAACTTAACCCTAACCATAACATTAACAATAACCCAAAACCTAACCGTAACACTAATCCTCAACCCCACCCTCACCCTTAACCTAACCCTAAGCCTAACCCTAAACCTAACCCTCACAATGAAAGCCTAACCCTAAACCTAAACCTAAACCTCACCCTAACCCTAACCCTAAAACTTATCCTAATACTCATCCTCAACCTCACCCTAACCCAAACCCTAAACTTAACCCTCACCCTAAACCTAAGCCTAATCCTAACCCTAACACTAACCCTCACCCTCACCCTCACCCTAATCCTAATCCTTACCCTAACCCTATCCCTAAGCCTAACCCTCACCATAACCCTCACCCTAGCCCTAAGCCTAACCCTAATGCTAACCTTAAACCTTATCCTAACCCTCACCCTAACCCTAACACTAACCCTCAACAAAACCCTAACCTTAACCCTCAACTTCATGCTAGGCCTAAGCCTAAGACTAATCCTAACCCTAAACCTCACTGTAACCCTAACTGTAACACTAAGGCTAACTCTAACCCTAAACCTCACTCTCACCCTAACCCTAACTCTAACCCTAACCCTAAACCTAAACTTCATCCTAACCCTAACCATAACCCTCACTCTCACCCTCACATTAACTGTAACTCTAACCCTCACCCTAACAATAACCCTAATCCTAACCCCAACCCTCACCCTAACCATAACCTTCACCCTAACCCAAACCCTCACCCAAAAAATACGCTCACCCTAACACTAACCCTAACACTAACACTAACCCTCACACCAACGCTAACCCTAACCCTAAACCTCAAAATAACCCTCACTCTCACACTAACATAACACTAAACCTAAACTTAACCTTCACCATCAACCTATATGTAACCCTAAACCTCACCTCACCTTAACCCTAAACCTAACCCTAGCCCTAAACCACACCATAAAACTAACCCAAACCCTCACCTGCACCCTCACCCTCACCATAACTCTAACAATAACAGTAATCCTAATCCTAAACCTAACCCTAACCCTAAGCCCAACCCTAATCCTAACACTCACCCTCACCCTAACCATAATCCTAACCCTAAACCTCACCCTAACACTAACCCTAACCCTCACCCAAACCCTAGCACTCACCCTAACCCTAATCCTAACCCTAATCCTCATCCTAACCCACACCCTAACCTTAAACCTAACCTTCACCCGCACCCTCATCCTCACCCTAACCCTAACCCTAACCCTAACAATAACACTAACCCAAACCCGAACCATCACCCTAACCATAATCCTCACACCCACCCTCACCCTCAGCCTAACCCTAAGCCTAAGACTAACCCTCACCCTAACCCTCATACTCACCCTCACCCTAACCCTAATCCTAAACCTAACCGTATCCCTAAACCTCAACCTAACCCTCCCCTCCCCCTAACCCTAACACTAACCCTCACCCTAACCCTCCCCCTCACCCTAAATCTAACCCTAAATTTCACCCTCACCCTAACACTAACACTAACACTAACCATAAAACCTCACCCTAAGCCTCCCCCTCACCAAAAACCTCACCCTCACCCTCAACCTTACCATAACTCTAACCCTAACCCTAACAATAACACTAACCCTAACCCTAACCCTGACCCTAAACCTAACCATAACCCTCACCCTCTGCCTCACCCTCACCACAAACTTAACCCTAACCATAACACTAACAATAAACCTAACCCTAACCCTAAACCTAAACCTAATCCGCAACCCCACCCTCACCCTCACCCACAGCCTAACCCTAAGCCTAAGCCTAACCCTAATCCTCAGCCTCACCCCCAACCTAACCCAAACCCTAACCCTAAGCCTCACCCTAAGCCTAAGCCTAAACCTAACCCTAACCCTCACCCTAACACTTACCGTCACCCTAACACTAAACCTAACTCTCACACTAACCCTCACAGTAAACCTAACTCTCACCCTAAACCTAAACCTCACCCTAAACCTAACCCTTTCCCTCAGCCTCACCCTAGCCCCCACCCTAACTTTAATTCTAACCCTAACCCTTACGCTAACCCTAACCCTCATCTTCACCCTAAACCTCACACTAATCCTAGCACTAATCCTCAATCTATCCCTCACCCTCACCATAACCCTCACTCTAACCCTTACCCTAACAATCACCCTAATCCTAAGCCTCACCCTTAGTGGAACTCTCACCCTCAGCGTAACCCTCACCATTACTCTGACTGTCATGCTCACCCTAACACTCACCCTAACCCGAACCCTCATCCTAACCCGAACCCTAACCCAAACCCTAACCATAACCCAAAACCTATTCCTCACCCCAACCTCACCCTCATCCTAACCTTAAGCCTAAGCCAAACCCTAGCCATAACCCTCACCCTCAGCCTCACTCTCACTGCAAACTTAACCCAAAACATAACACTAACAATAACCCTAATTTTAACCATAAACCTAACCCTAATCCTCACCCCCACCCTCACCCTCAGCCTAACCCTAAGCCTAACCCTAGGACTAACCCTAACCCTCACTGTATCCCTAAACCTAACCCTAACCCTAACCCTAAACCTAACCCTAAACCTAACCCTAACCCTAAACCCAACGATCACACTCACCCTCACCCTAAACATAATCCTAAACCTAACTTTATCCCAAACCCTAACCCTCACCCTAAGCCACACCCTAGCCCTCACCCTAACCCTAATCCTAAAACTAAACCTCATCCTAACCCTAAACCTAACCTTCACCCTAAACCTAACCCTCACCCTCATGCTCTGCCTAAGCCTAAGCTTAACCCTAAGCTTAACCCTAACCCTAACCCTCACCCTAACCCTAGCTCTAACCCTAATCCTAAACATAAACCTTATTCTAACCCCAAACCTAACCCACACCCTTACAATCACCGTAAACATAACCCTAAACCTTACACTAACAATAACCCTAACCCTAACCCTAACACTCACCCTAACCATAACCGTAACACTCACGCTAAACCTAACCATTATTGTAACACTACCCCTAAACCTAACACTAACCCTCACCCTACCTCTAACTCTCATCCTCACCCTAAACCTCACACTAACCCTGACACTAATCTTCAATCTAACCCTCAACCTCACCCTAACCCTAACACTAAACCTCACCCTAACCCTAACCCTAACACTAACACTAACTCTAACCCTAAACCTCACTCTCACCCTGACACTAACTCTAACCCTAACCATAAACCAAAACCTCATCCTTACCCTAACCCTAAGCCTCACTCTCACCCTCACCTTAACAGTAACCCTAACACTAACCCTAACAATAACTCTAACCCTAACCCTAACCCTCACCCTATCCATAACCCTCACCCTAACCCAAAGCCTCACCTTAACACTTACCCTCACCCTAACACTAACCCTAACCTTAAAACTAACGCTCCCCCAACCCTATATCTAACCCTAAACCTCACCATCACCCTAACCCTAACCCTAACCCTAACCCTAAACTCCACCGTAACCCTAACCCTAACCCTCACCCACAACCTCACCCTCACCATTACTCTAACCCTAACCCTAAAATTAAACTAACCCTAAAAATAACCATCAACCTAACCCTAATCCTCACCCCCACCCTCACACTCAGCCTAAGCCTAAGCCTAAGGCTAACCCTAACCCTAACCCTAACACTCACCCTCACCCTAACCCTAATCCTAACCCTAATCCTAACCCTAACCCTAAACCTCAAACTAACAGTCACGCTAACCTTAACCCTAACACTAACCCTAACCCTAACCATCGAACTAACCCTCCCCCTAACCCTAAACCTAACCCTAAACCTCACCCTCACCCTAACCTAAACCTAAACCTAACCCTATCCAAAACCTTAAGCTAACCTTCACCCTCACCCTAACCCTAACGCTAATCCTAACCCTAAACCTCACCCCAACCCTCCCTCTAACCCTAACTCTAACCCTAAACCTCACCCTCACCCTCACCCTAATCCTCAAACTAACCATAAACCTCACCCTAACCCTAACCCTAAACCTCACCCTCACCCTCACCCTAACCCTAAACCTAAAGCTTAAACCTCACCCTAAACCTCACCCTAACCCTAACCCTCACCCTCACCCTCAAATTCACAGTAACTCTAACCCTAACCCTAACAATAACACTAACTCTAACCCTAACCCTAACCCTAACCTAACATAACCCTCACCCTCAGCCTCAACCTCACCGTAACTCTAACCCTAACCATAACACTAACAATAACCCTATCCCTAATCCTCACCCCACCCTCACCCTCAGCCTAACCCTAAACCTAAACCTAACCTTAAACCTAACCCTAATCCTCAGCCTCACCCTCACCCTAACCAAACCCTAACGCTGACCCTCACCCTAACCCTAACCCTCACACTCACTCTCACCCTAACACTAATCCTAAACCTAACCCTACCCCTAACCCTAACCCTCACACTAAGCTTCACCCTAGCCCTCAACATAACCCTAATCCTAACTCTAAACCTCATCCTAACACTCACCCTAACCCTAACCCTAACCCTCACCCTCATGATAGGCCTAAGCATAAGCCTAAGCCTAAGCCTAACCCTAACACTAACCCTAACACTAACATTAATTCTAACCCTAAACCTCACTCTCACCCTAACCCTAACTATAACCCAAACCTTAAACATAAACCTCATCCTAATCGTAACCCTTACACTCACCCTAACACTTACCCTAATCCTAATCCTAACCCTAAGCCTAACCCTCACCCTCACCCTAAACCTCACCCTAACCCTAACTCTAACACTAACCCTATCAATAACCCTAATCCTCAGCCTCACCCTAACAATAACTATAACCCTAAACCTCACACTAACCCTAACCCTAAACCTAAACCTCAACCTAAACCTCACCCTAACCCTAACCCTAACCCTCACCCTCAACCTGAAAGTAACTTTAACCCTAAACCTAACTCTAACCCTAACCCTAACCATAACCCTCAACCTCAGCCTCATCCTCACTGCAAACATAACCCTAAACATAACACTAACAATAACCCTAACCCTAACCCTAACCCTAATCCTCACCCCCACTCTCAACCTCAGCCTAACCCTAAGCCAAAACCTAACCCTAACATTAACCCTAACCCTCAGCATAATACTAACTTTAACCCTAATGCTAAACCTAACCCTAACCCTAACCCTAAACCTAACCCTAATCCTCAGCCTCACCCTCAGCCTCACCCTAACCCAAACCCTAACCCGAACCCTCACCCTAACCCTAAGCCTAATCCTAACCCTAACCTAAACCTCACAGTCACCCTCACCCTAACCCTAATCCTAAATGTAACCCTATCCCTACCCCTAACCCTCAACCTAAGCCTCACCCTAGCCCTCACCCTAACCCTAACCCTAACCCTAAATCTCATCCTAAACTTCACCCTAACCCAAACCCTAACCCTCACCCTAACCATAACCATAACCCGCAAGCTCATGTTCTGCCTAAGCCTAAGCCTAAGCCTAAGCCTAGCCCTAACCCTAACCCTCACACTAACCCTAACCCTAACACTAACCCTAACCCTAAACCTAATCCTCAATCTAACCCTCACCCTAACAATAACCCTAACGCTAAATCTAAACATAAACCTCACCCTCAGTCTAAACGTCACCTTTACCCTTACCATCATCCTCACCCTAACACTAAACCTCATCCTAACCCTAACCCTAACCGTAAACCTAACCATCACCCTAACCCTAACCCTCACCCTCAACCTCATGCTCAGCCTAACCCGAAGCCTAAGCCTAAACCTTACTCTAAACCTAACCCTAATCCTCAGCCTCACCCTCACCCTAACCAAACCCTAACCCTGACCCTCACCCTAACCCTAAGTCTAACACTAAACCTCACCCTGACCCTAACCCTAAACTTAGCCCTATGCCTCAACCTCAACCGAACCCTAAACCTAACCCTGACCCTCACCCTATCCCTCACACTAACCCTAAACCTCATTCTAACCATAACCCTCACCCTGAACCTAACCCTCAGCCTAACACTTACCCTCAGGCTAACACTAACCCTAACCCTAACACTAACCATCACACTAACCCTAACCATCACCCTAACCCTAAACCTCACTCTAACATTAACCCTAACCCTCACCCTCACCCTAGCCCTCACCCTAACCCTAACCCTCATCCTCACTCTAAACCTAACACTAATCCTCAATCTAACCCTCACCCTCACCCTCACCCTAAACCTAACACTCACCCTAACCCTAACCCTCACCCTTAACGTAACCCTCACCCTCAACTTAATCCTCAACTTTACCCTTACCGTCACCCCCACCTTAACCCTGACCCTAACCCTAACCATCACCGTAACACAAACTCCACCCTTAAACCTCAACCTCACCCTAACCCTAACTCTAACCCTAACCCTAACACTAAACCTCAACCTAACCCTAAACCTAACCCTGACCCTCAACCTCACGCTCAGCCTAACCCTAACCCTAAGCCTACCTAACCCTAACCATAACCCTAACCCTCACACTCATCGTAATCCTTACCCGAATCCTAATCCTAACCCAAACCCAACCCTAACCCTCACCCTAACATTAAGCCTAACCCTAACCCTAACCCTAATCCTCAAACTCACCCTCACTCTTACCCTTATCCTAAACCTACCCCTACCCCTAACCCTAACCCTCATCCTAACCCTCAGCCTAGCCCTCACCCTAATCCTAATTCTAATCCTAAACCTCATCCTAACACTCACCTTAACAATAACCCTAACCCTCACCCAAACCCGAACCCTAACCCTCACCCTCATGCTTGGCCTAAGCCTAAGCCTCAGCCTAAGCCTAAACCCAACCCTAACCCTCATCCAAAACTAAGCCGAACACTAACTCTAACCCTAAATCTCACCCACACCCTAACCCTAATCCTAACCCTAAACCTAAACCTCATCCTAACCCTTACTTTAAACCTCAACCTCACCCTACACCTCACCCTAACCCTAATCCTAATCCTCATCCTAACACTCACCCTAACACTAACCCTAACCCTCAACCTCACCCTCACCCTAATATTAACCCTAACCCTCAACCTAACCCTAACCCTCACCTTCAAGGTAATCCTTACATTAACCCTCACCCTAAACCTAAACTTAATCTGAAACCTATCTCTCACCCAAACCCTAAATCTAAACCTAACCCTAACAATAATCCTAAATCTAAATCTCACCCACACCCTTCTCCTAACCCTAACCCTCACCGTAACCCTAACCCTCACCCCACGGTCAACCTCACCCTCACCTTAACTCTCACGTTAACCCTTACCATCACCCCAAACCTAACAATTACTCTAACGATAACTCTACCCCTAAACCTCACCTCACCCTAACCCTAACTCTAACCCTAACCCTAACCCTGAAGCTAACACTAAACTTAACATTAACACGAACCCTAACCCTAACCCTCAACCTAACCATAACCCTCACCCTAACCCCAACCCTCACACTAACACTTACCCTCAAATTAACCCTATCCTTAACCCTAACACGAACCCTAAACCTAAACCACGAACTAACCCTCCCCCTAACCCAAATCTAACGCTAAACCTCACCCTCACCCTAACCCTCATCCTACTTCTAACCCTATACCTCCCCCTAATTGTAATCTTAACCATCACCCTCAACCTCACCCTCACCCTCACCTTAACTCTAACCCTAACCCTACCAATAACACTATTTCTAACCCTAAACCTAACCCTAACCCTAACCATAACTCTAATCCTCACACTCACCCTCACCCTAACCCTAACACTAACCCTAACCCTCACCCAAACCCTAAGCCTCACCTTCACCATAACCTTAACCCTCATCCTAACCCTCACCCTAACCCTAAACCGAACCCTAAACCTCACCCTAACACTAACCCTCATCCTCACCCTCACCCTAGCCCTCACCCTAACCCTAATCCTAACCCTAATTTTCCTCCTAAGCCTCAGCCTAATCCTAAACCGAACCCTCACCCTAACCCTAACCCTAAACATCAACCTAACCCTAACCCTGAAGCTCACCGTAACCCTAACCATAACACTCAACCTAACCCTAACCCTCATTCTAACACTTACCCTCACCCTAACACTAACCCTCACCCTAACAATAACCCTCACATTAACCTTAACCCTCACCCTCACCCTAGCCCTCACCCTAAACCTAATGCTCAATCTAACCCTCAACCACACCCATCCCCTAACCCTATCCCTCACCCTAACCCTAACCCTCACCCTTACCGTAACCCTCGACCTCAGCCTAACCCTCAGGTTTACCCTTACCGTCACCCCCAACCTAACCCTCAACCTAACACTAACCCTCAACCTAACCCTCACCCTAACCTTAACTCTACCCTAAACCTTACTCTCACCATAGCCCTAACTCTAACCCTAACCCTAACACTAAACCTCACCCTAACCCCAACCCTAACCCTC
The DNA here is from genome assembly GCF_024711535.1 of Dipodomys merriami. Classification (NCBI taxonomy): domain Eukaryota; kingdom Metazoa; phylum Chordata; class Mammalia; order Rodentia; family Heteromyidae; genus Dipodomys; species Dipodomys merriami. The sequence goes on along the minus strand of NW_027204448.1, from coordinate 576,996 downwards.
ACCCTAAAGCTAACCCTCATTCTCAACCTCACCCTCAGCCTAAACTTGAGGCTAACACTAATCCTAACCCTAACACTCACAATCACTCTAACACTAACCCTAATCCTAATCCTAAACCTAACCATAAACCTCACCCTCAGGCTAACCCTCAACCTAAACCTAACCCTAACAGTAACCCTAAACGTAACCCTCAACCTCAGCCTCAACTTAACCCTAAATCTAACACTAAACCTCACCCACATCCTAACCCTAACTCTAAACCTAACCCTAACCCTAACCCTCCCCAAACTCTCAACCTAACCCTAGCACTAATACTAATCCTAACCGTAAACCTCAACCTAACACTCACCCTAACGCTAACTCTAACCCTAAACTTCAGCCTAAACCTAACTCTAACCCTAAACGAAACCTTAAACCTCAACCTGACCCTAACCCAAACCCTAAACATCACCCTAACCCTAACCCTCACCCTCACACTCATAGTAACTGTAACCCTAACCCAAACCCAAACCCTAACCCTCACACTAACCATAACCCTCACCCTAACGCTAAACCTCACCTTAACACTTACCCTCAACCTAACACTTACCCTCACCCTAAAACTAACCTTAACCCTAACACGAACACTAATCCAACCCACGAAATAACCCTCTCCCTAACCCAAATCTAACCCTAAAAGTCACCCTCACCCTAACCCTAATCCTACCCCTAACCCTAAACATCACGCTAACCCTAACCCTAACCCTCACCCTCACCCTCACCTTAACTCTAACCCAAACCCTAACAATAACACTAATTCTAAACCTAACCTAAACCTAACCCTAACCCTAATCCTAACTCTCACCCAAACCCTAACCCTCACCCGCAGCATAACCTTAACCGGCATCCAAACCCTCACCCTAACCATAAACCTAAGCCTAAACCTCACTCTAACACTAACCCTAACCCTAACCCTCACCCTAGCCCTCACCCTAACCCTAATCCAAACCCTAATTCTCCTCATAACCCTCAGCCTATACGTAAACCTAACCCTCACCCTAACCCTAACCCTAAACATCAACCTAACCCTAACACTCACGCTCACCGTAACCCTAATCATAACCCTCACCCTAAACCTAACCCTCACACTAACACTTACACTCACCCTAACACTAACACTAACACTAACACTAACCCTCACACTAACCCTAACCATCACCCTAACCCTAAAACTCAGCCTAACTTTAACCCTAAACCTCACCCTCACCCTAGCCCTCACCCTAATCCTAATCCTCAATCAAACCCTCACCCACAACCTTCGCCTAATCCTAACACTCACCCTAACCCTAACCCTCACCCTTACTGTAACCCTCACCATCATCCTAACCCTCAGGTTAACCCTTACCATCACCCCCAACATAACCCTCACACTAACTCTAGCTCTGAACCTAACCCTCACCCTAACCCTAACTCTATCCCTAAACCTTACCCTCAACCTAACCCTAACTCTAACCCAAACCCTAAAACTAAACCTCAACCTAACCCTAACACTTACCCTCACTCTAAACCTAACCCGCACCCTCACCCTAGACCTCACCCTAACCCTAACCCTAAACACACGACTCACCCTAAACATAACCCTCACTGTAACCCTAACACTCACACTAACCCTAACCCTAACCCTCACCCTCACCCTCACCCTCACCCTCACCCTAACCCTAAACCTCACCATCACCCTAAACCAAACCCTAATCCTAACCCTCATACTAACCCTAAGCCTAACCCTAACACTAACCCTAACCCTCACACTCACCCTCAACCTAAACCTAACCCTAATCCTAAACCTAACCCTCACCCTTACCCTCACCTTCACCCTCAATGTAACTCTAACCTTAACCCTAACAATAACACTAATCCTAACCCTAAACCTAACCTTAACCCTAATCCCATCCCTAACTCTCACCCTCAGCCTCCCCCTCACTGCAAATATCAACATAATCATAACAATAACAATAATCCTAAACCTAACCCTAATCCTAAACCTCACCCTCACCCTAACACTAATCCTAACCCTAAACCTCACCCTAACCCTAACCCTAACCCTCACCGTAAACCTAACCCTCATCCTAACAGTCACCCTAACCCTCACACAAACGCTAAACCTCACCCTAACACTAACCTTAACACTCACCCTCACCCTAGCTCTCACCCTAACCATAATCCTAACCCTAATCCTCATCCTAACTCTTATTCTAACCCTAACCCTAACCCTCACCCTAACCCTAATCCAAACCCTAACCCTCACCCTCAACATAACCCTAACCCTAACCCTCACCCTAACCCTAAACTTAACCAGAACCCTAACTCTCACCCAAATGCTAACCCTAACCCGAACCCTAACCCTAAACCTCACCCTCATCCTCACCCTCACCAAAACACTAATCCTAAACCTAAACCTTTCCCTAACCTTAACCCTCAACCTAACCCTCACTCTAACCCTACCCCTAACCCTAACCCAAACACTAACCATCACACTAACCCTCACCTTAACACTAACTCTAACCCTAAACTTCAGGCTCACCCTAACCCTCACTCTCACCTTCATGCTCAGCCTTTCCCTAAGCCTAACACTAACCCTAACCCTAACCCTCAAACTCATCCTCACCCTAACCCTAATCCTAATCCTAACCCTAAACCTAACCTTCACCCTAACCCTAACCCTCACCCTAACCGTAACCCTAACACTAACCCTAAACCTAAACCTCACGCTATCCCTCACCCTAACACTAACTCTAACCCTAAAACTCACCCTCACCCTCACCCTAACCCTAACCTTAAACATAACCCTCACTCTAGCCCTCACCCTAAGCCTAACCGTAACCTGAACCCTAACCATCACCCTAAACCTACCCCTAACCCTAAACCTAAACCTCACCCTAACCCTAACACTTACCCTCACACTCACCCTAGCCCTCACCTTAACCCTCATTTTATCCCTAACCCTCATACTAACCCTCACCCTCACCCTAACCTAAACCTCACCATAACCCTAAACCTAATTCTATCCCTCAACCTAACCCTAAACATGACCCTCACCGTAACTCTAACCCTAAAACTCACCCTAACCCTAAACCTAACCCGAAAACTAAACCTCACCGTAACCCTCACCCTAACCCTCACCATAACCCTAGACATCATCCAAACCATAATCCAAACCCTAACCCTCATCCTAACCCTAAGCCTCATCCTAACCCTCACCCTAACTCTAAACCTAACCCTCACCTAACCCTAAACCTCACACTCAACCTCACCCTTAGCCTAACCCTAAACCTAACCCTAAACCTAACCGTAAACCTAACCCTAACCCACACATTCACCCTCACCCTCACCCTAATCCTAACCCTAACCCTAATCCTAACCCTCACCCTCAACCTAGCCTTCACCCTAACCCTAATCCAAGCCCTAACCCAAACTCTAACCTTAACCCTAACCCTAAACCTCACCCTAAACCTCCCCTCCCCCTCCCCCTCACTGTAACTCTAATACTAACCCTAACAATAACACTAAAACTTATCCTAACCCTATCCCTATCCCTCACCGTAACCCTAACCCTTACCCAAACTCTCACCCTAACCCTAACCCTCAACCTAAACCTCACCCTAACCCTAACTCTAACCCTAAAGCTCAACCTCACCCTAACCCTACTTCTAACCCTAACCCTAACACTAAAACTCACCCTAACCAAAACGCTAACCCTCACTCTAACCCTACCGCTCACCCTCACCATAACCCTCACCCTAACACTCACCCTAACTCTAAAATTAACCCTAACCATAAACCTCACCCTCATGCTAAACCTAACCCTCAGGCTCACCCTAGACCTCACCCTAGCCCTAATTACAAACCTAAACCTAAACCTCACCTTAACCCTCACCCCAACCCTAAAACCCTAACAATCACCCTAACCCTAACACTCAACCTCACGTTAACCCTAACCCTAACCCTAAACCTCACCCTCCCCTAACCCTAACCCTAACCCTCACCCCCATCCTAACCCTCACCCTAACCCTAACTGTAACCCTAACACTAACCCTAAACCTTACCCTCAAACTCAGCCTCACGCTAACCCTAACTCTAACCCTAAACCTCAACCTCACCCTGTCCCTAAAGCTAAAACTCACCCTAAACCTCACCGTCACCCTAGTCCTTACCTTAACCCTAATCCTAATCCTAACCCTCATCCTAAACCGCCCCTTAACCAGAACCTTAAACCTCAACCTAACCTTAACCCTCACCCTCAATCTCACCCTCACCCTACCCTAAGCCTAACCCTAAAAAACACACTCACCCTTACCTTAACAATAATCCTATCCCTAACCCTAACCCTAACCCAAACCCTCTCCTTAACACTCACTCTAAACCTAACCCAAACACTAACACTAACCCTCACCCTCAACCTAACCCTTACCCTAAACCTAACTCTAACCCTAAACCTCACCCTCACCCTAACACTAACTCTAACTCTAAACCTCAACCTAACCCTAACCCTAACCCTAAACCTAAACCTAAACCTAAACCTAAACCTCACCCTAACCCTAACCATAAACATAACCCTCACCCTAGCCCTCACATTAACACTATTCCTAACCCTAACCCTCATCCTAACCCTCCCCATAACCCTATCCCTAACCCTCACCCTAACCCTAAACCTCACACTCACCCTCATTCTCTGGCTAACCCTAAGCATAAACCTAAGCCTAACCATAAACTTAACCCTAAACCTCAGACTCACCCGCACCCTCACCCTCACCGAAATTCTAACCCTAATCCTAACCCTAACCCTAAACCTCACCCTAACCCTAACCCTCACCATCACCCGAACTCTAACACTAACACTAACCCTAACCCTCACCCTAACCCTCCCCCTAACCCTATATATAAGCCTCAACCTCACCCTCATTCTAAAACTAACCCTATTCCTAAACCCCACCTTAACCCTAAGCCTAACCCTCACACCCACCCTCACCATCACAGTAACTCAAACCCTAAATCTAACAATAACACTAAACCTAACCCTAACCATCACCCTAACCCTAATCCTCACCACCACTCTCACCCTCAGACTAACCCTAAGCCTAAGCCTAACCCTCACCCTAACCCTCATACTCACCCTCACCCTAACCCTAATCGTAAACCTAACCCTATCCCTAAACCTCAAACTAACCCTCACCCTCACCCTAACCCTAACACTAACCCTAAGCTTAAACCTCACCCAAACCCTCCCAAACAACCTAACTATAACCCTAAAACTCACCCTCACCCTCACAGTAACCTTAACCCTAATCCTCACCCCCACCCTCACCCTCATCTTAACCCTCACCCTAGCACTCACCATAAGCCTAAATCTAAACCTCAACCTCACCCTAACCCTAACCTCAACCTCACCCTAACCCTAACCCTAACCCGAACCCTAATGCTCAATCGAACCTTCACTCTAACACTAACCTTAACCCTAAACCTAAACCTAAATCTCACCCTAACCGTAATCCTAAACCTCACCATCACCCTAGCCCTCACCCTAACCCTAATCCAAACCCTAACCATAAGCCTAACACTTACCCTAACACTAACATTAACCCTAACCCTCAACCTAACCCTAAACCTCACCCTCACTGTAACCCTTACCCTAACCATCACCCTAACCCTAAACTTAACCCGAAACCCCAACTCTCACCCTAACCTTAACCCTAACACTCACCATAACACTAACCCTCACCCTAACCCTCACCACCCAAACACTAAGCCTAAACCTAACCCTAACTCTAACCCTCACACTCACCCTAACCCTAAACATAATCCTAATCCGAACACTAACCCTGAACCTCACCCTCACCCTAACCTTCACCTTAAGCCTAACCCTAATATTAATCATAACCCTAAACCTAACCCTAAAACTCATCCTCAACCTAAACCTCACACTAACCCTAAAACTAATCCTCAATCTAACCATCACCCTAACCCTGACACTAACAATAACCCTAACCATAACCCTAAACCTCACCCTAACCAGAACCCTCACCATAACATTAACCGTCACCCTAACACTTAACCTCATCCTAACACTAACCCTAAACCTAACACTAACCCTCACACTAACCCTAGCCCTCACCCTAATCCTAAACCTCAACTTAACCCTTACCCGAGCTCTAAACCTCACCAACACCCTAGCCCTCACCATAACCCTTATTCTAACCCTCATCCGCACCCTAAGCCTAAACCTCACCCTCACCCTAAACCTAACGCTAACCCTAAACCTAACCCTAACCCTCACCCTTATCTTAACCCTCACCCTCAGCCTAAACCTCACCTTTACCCTTACCATCATCCTCACCCTAACCCTAAACCTAATCTTAACCTTCATCCTAAACATAAAGCTAACCATCACCCTAACCCTAACCCTCACCCTCAACCTCATGCTCAGCCTAAAGCTAAGCCAAACCCTAACCCTTACTCTAACCCTCACCCTCACCCTAGCCCTCACCCTAACCCTAATCCTAACCATATCCCTCATCCTAACCCTCACCCTAACCCTAACCCTAACTATCACTCTAAACCTAATCCTCACCCCCACCCTCAGCCTCACCCTAACCCCACGCCTCAGCCTAACCCTAACCCTAACCCCCACATACCCTCACCTAACCCTAATCCTAACCCTAACCCTCCCCCTAACCCTAAATTTAATCCTAAAACTCACCCTCACCCTAACCCAAATCCTAACCCTAACCCTCACCCTAACACTAACCCTCACCCTCCCTGTGATCCTAACACATATCCTAACCCTCACCCTAACCTTAACCCTAAACCTCACCCAAACACTAATCCTAACCCTCACACTCAGCCTAGCCCTCACCCAAACCCTAATCTTAACCCTAATCCTCATCCTAAACCTCACCCTAAACCTAACCCTAACCCTCACCCTAATCCTAAGCCTAACCCTAAACCTCAACCTAACAATAACCCTCACCCTCATTGTAACCCTAACCCAAAACCTCACCCTAACCCTAAACTTAACCCGAAACCTAACTCTCACCCTAACCCTACCCCTAACTCTCACCCTAACCATAATCCTCACCCTTACCCTAAGCCTAAACCTAACCCTAAACCTAACCCTAACACTAAGCCTCCCACTCACCCTAACACCCTAATCCTAATCCTAACACTAAGCCTAACCCTCACCCACACACTAAACCTCAATGTAACCCTAACTCTAACACTAACCATAACCCTAACCCTCACCCTCAGCCTCACCCTAACCCTAACTCTAACTCTAAAGCTCACCCTCACCCTAACCCTAACCCTAAACCTAACCCTAAACCTCATCCTAAGCCTAACCCTAAAGCTTACCCTCACTCTAGACCTCATCCTAACCCTAATCCTAACCCTAAACCTCATCATAAGCCTCACCCTAACACTAACCCTAACCCTCACCCTCAACCTCACCCTAACGCTAACCCTAGCCCTAACCCTCAACCTAACCCGATTCCTCACCCTCACAGTCACCCTTACCTTCACCCTCACAATAACCCTAAACTTAACCGAACCCTAACTCTCACCTTAACCCTAACTCTAACCCTCACCCTAACCCTAAACCTCAACCTCACCTTCACTCTCAGCCTAACCCGAAGCCTATGCCGAAGCCTAACCCTAACCTTCGCACTCACCCTAACCCTTACCCTAATCCTAATCTTCACCCTAAGCCTAACGCTCAACCTCACCCTCACCCTCACCCAAACCCTCAACCTAACCCTAACTCTAACACTAACCCTACACCTAACCCTACACCTAACCCTCAACCTCAGCCTCAATCTTACCCTAACTCTAACCCTAATCCTCACCCTCAACCTAACCCTAACTCTAACCCTAAACCTAACAGTGAACCTCACCCTAATCCTAACCCTAACCCTCACCCTCACTTTAACCGTAACCCTAACCCTAACCCTTACAATAACCCTACCCCTACCCTCACCCTAACCATAACCGTCACCATAACATTAACCCTCACCTTAACACTTACCCTCACTTTAACCCGAACCCTAACCCTAACGCTCATCCTCACCCTAACCTTCACACTAACCCTAACCCTAACCCTAATTCTCAATCTAACCCTCACCCTAACCCTAACCCTAACCCTCAACCTAACCCTAACCCTCACTCTCACCATAACCCTTAACCTAAGGCTCACCATAATCCTAGACTTAACCCGAACCCTAACTGTAACCCTAACCCTACCCCTAACTCTCACCCTAACCCTAACCCTCATCCTCAACCTTAACCTAAGCCTAACCCTAACCCTAAACTTAACCCTAACCATAACCCTCACACTTACCCTAACACACTAATCCTAATCCTAACCTTAAGCCTAACCCTCAACCTCACCCTAACCCTCACTGTAACCCTAACTCTAACACTCACCCTAACCCAAACCGTCAACCTCAGCCTCACCCTAAGCCTAATTCTAACCCTAAACCTCACCCTCACCCTAACCCTAACCCTAAACCTAACCCTAAACCTCACCCTAACCCTAGCCCTAACCTTCAACCTAACCCTATCCCAAACCCTCACAGTAACCCTTAACCTAACCCTCACCCTAAACCTAAACTTAACACGAACCCTAACTCTCACCCTAACCCTAACCCTCACCATAACACTAACCTTCACCCTAACACTCACCCTCAGCCTAACCCTAAGCCTAACCCTATCCTTAACCCTAACTCTCATCCTATCCCTCACCCTAACGCTAACCCTCATCCTAAAACTAAACCTCACCCATTCCCTCATCCTCACCCTCACCGTAACGCTAACTCTAACCCTAACTATAACACTATACCTAACCCTAAACCTCAACCTAAACCTTACCCTCACCCTAACCCTAACCCTAACCCTCAGCATAACCCTCCCACTAACCGAAACTCTAATCCTATACCTCACACTCACCCTAACCCTAATCCTAACACTAACCCTAAACCTCCCCTTAAACCTAACCCTAACCCTCACCCTTACCCTCACCCTCACCCTAACCCTTACCCGAATCCTAATCCTAACACTAAGCCTAACACTAACCCTCACCATAACCCTCACTGTAACCCTAACTCTAACACTAACCCTAACCCTAAACCTCACCCTCAGCCTCACCCTAACCCTAACTCTAACCCTAAACCTCACACTCACCATAACCCTACCCCAAAACCTAACCCTAAACCTCACCCTAACCCAAACCCTAAACCTCACCCTCACCCTAGCCCTCACCCTAACCCTAATCCTAAAACTAAACCTCATCCTAAACCAAACCCTAACACTAACCCTAACCCTCACCCTCACTCTCACCCTCCCCCTAACCCTAACCCTAATCATCAACCTAACCCTAACCATCACCCTCACTGTAACCGTTACCCTAACACTCACCCTAACCCTAAACTTAACCTGAAACCTAACTCTCACCCTAACCCTAACCCTAATCTTCACCCTAACCTTAACCCTCAACCTAACCCTCACCCTCAGCCTAACCCTAAGCCTAACACTATCCCTAACCCTAACTCTCATCCTATCACTCACCCTAACCCTAACCCTCATCCTATCCGTAACCCTCACCATTACCCTCACTCTCACCCTCACCGTAACTCTAACTCTAACCCTAACAATAACACCTAACCTAACCCTAAACCTAAACCTCAACCTAAACCTCACCCTCACCCTAACCCTAAAACTAACCATAACCCTAACCCTCACCATAACCCTCCCCCTAAACTTAACTCTAAACCTATACCTCACACTCACCCTAATGCTAATCCTAACCCTAACCCTAAACCTCACCCTAAACTTAACCCTACCCCTCACCCTCACCCTCAGCCTCAACCTCACTGCAAATGTAACCACAACCATAACACTAACAATAATCCTAAACCTAACCCTAATCCTAACCCTCACCCTTACCCTAACCCTCATCCTATCACTAACCCTCACCCTAAACTTAACCCTCAAACTCACCATAATCCTAACCCTAACCCTAATCCTCACCCTCAACCTCACGCTCAGCCTAAACCTAAGCCTAAGCCAAACCCTTACTCTAACTCTCACTCTCACCCTAGCCCTCACCCTAACCCTAATCCTAACCCTATCCCTCATCCTAAACCTAACCCTAACCCTAACCATCACCCTAACCCTAATCCTCACCCCCACCCTCACCCTCAGCCTAACCATAACCCTAAGCCTAACCCTAACCCTAACCTTCACTTACCCTCACCCTTACTCTAACCCTAACCCTAAACCTCAACCTAACCCTCACCATAACCTTATCCATAATGCTAACCCTAACCCTCGACCTAACCTTCCCCCTAACAATAAATCTAACCCTAAAACTCACCCTCAGCCTAAACATCACCTTTACCCTAACCCTCACCCTCACTGTAACCCTAATCCTCATCATAACCCTCACCCTAACCCTAAACCTAAACCTCACCCAAACACTAACCCTAACCCTCACCCTCACCCTAGCCCTCACCGTAAACTTAATCCTAACCCTAATCCTCAACCTAACCCTCACCCTAAGCCTAACACTAATCCTCACCCTAATCCTAAGCCTAACCATAACCCTCAACCTAACCCTAACCCTCATGCTCACAGTACCTCTAACCCTAACCCTCATCCTAAACTTAAACTTAAACCGAACCCTAGCTCTCACCCTAAACATACCCCTAACTCTCACCCTAAACCTAACCCTTACCCTCACCCTCACCCTCAGCCTAACCCTAAGCCTAAACCTAACCCTAACCCTAACCCTCACACTCACACTAACCCTTATCCTAATCCTATTGCTAACACTAAACCTAATCCTCACACTCACCCTAACCCTTACTGTAACCCTAACTCTAACACTAACCGTAACCCTAACACTCACCCTCATCCTAACCCTAACCCTAAACCTAATGCTAAACCTCACCCTAAACCTAACCCTAAACCTCACCCTCACCCTAGCCCTCAAACTAACCCTAATCCTAACCCTAACCCTCATCCTAACCCTTACCCTATCACTAACCCTAACCTTCACCCTCACCCTAACCCTAACCCTAGCCCTAACCCTCAACCTAACAATAACCCTCACCCTCACTGTAACTGTTAACCTAACCCTCACCCTAACCCTCAACTTCAGCCTAAACCTAACATTAATCCTAACCCTAACCTTAACCCTAAACCTCATCTTAAACACTAAACCTCACACTAACCCTCACACTAATCCTCAACCTAACCCTCACCCTAACCTTAACCCTAACACTAACCCTAATATTAACGCACGACCTAACACTAAAACTAACCCTAAATCTAACCCTAAACCTCCCCGTCACCCTAACCCTAATCCTAACCCTCACCCTAAACCTCACGATAAACCTAACCCTCACCCTCACCCTCACTCTCACCCTCTCCATATCTCTAACCCTAACCCTAACAATAACACTAATCCTAACCATAAACCTAACCCTAACCCTAACACTAATCCTAATCCTAATTCTAACACTATCCCTAAGCCTCACCCCCACCCTAACCCTCCCCTTAAGCCTAACCCTAACATTAATCCTAAACCTAACCCTAACCCTAAAACTCATCCTCACCCTAAACCTCACACTAACCTTCAAGGTAACTCTAACTCTAACACTGACCTTAACACTAACCCTCACCATCAGCCTCACCCTAACCTTAACTCTAACCATAAACCTCACCCTCACCCTATCCCTAACGCTAAACCTAACCGTAAACCACACCCTAACCCTAACCCTAAACCTCACCCTCACCCTAACCCTAACCCTAATCCTAACCCTAACCCTCATCCTAAGCCTCACCCTGAACCTAACCCTAAGACTCACCCTCACGCTAACCCTAACCCTAACGCTCAACCTAACACTATCCCTCAACATCACTGTAACCCTTACCCTAACCTTCACCGTAACCCTAAAATTAACCAAACCCTAAGTCTCACCTTAACCCTATCCCTCAACCTCACCCTTACTCTCAGCCTAACCCTAAGCCTAAGCCTAACACTAACCCTAACCCTCACACTCACCCTAACCCTTACCCTAATCCTAATCCTAACCCTAGCCTAACCCCCACCCTCACCCTCACCCTCAATCAAACCCTCAACCTAACCCTAACTCTAACACTAACCCTGCACCTAACCCTCAACCTCAGCCTCACCCTTACCCTAAATCTAACCCTAAACCTCACCCTCACCCTAACCCTAACTCTAACAATAACATTAACACTGAACCTCACCCTAACCCTTAACCTAACACTCACCCTCATCATAACCGTAACCCTAACCCTAAGCCTAACAATAACCCTAACCCTAACCCTCACCATTAACATAACCCTCACCCTAACATTAACCCTCACCCTAATACATACCCTCACTCTAACCCTAACCCTAACACTAACCCTCACACTAACCCTAAACTTCAAACTAATCCTAAACCTCACCCTAACCCTAACCCTAACTCTAACAATCACACTCACCCTAGCCCTCACCCTAACCCTAATTCTAACCCTCACCCTCACCCTAATCCTCATCCTCAACCTAAACCTCACACTAACCCTAACCGTAACCCTAATCCTCAATCTAACCCTCACCCTAACCCTAACCCTAACCCTAAACCTAACCCTAACCCTCACCCTGATCTTAACCCTCACCCTCAGCCTAAACCTCAACTTAACCCTTACCAACATCCTCAACCTAACCCTCACCCTAACCCTAAACTTCATCCTAACCCTCACCCTAACCATAATCAAAACCATCACCCTAACGCTCACCCTCAACCTCTCACTCAGCCTAACCCTAAGCCTAAGCCAAGCTCTAACCCTAACTCTCAAACTCACCCTAACCCTTACCTGAATCCTAACCCTAACCCCAACCCTCCCCCTCACAGTAACCCTCACCGTAACCCTAAATCTAACACTAAGCCTAACCCTAACCCTCACCCTCAGCCTCACCCTTACCCTAACTCTAACCCTAAACCTAACCCTCACCCTAACCCTAAGCCTAAACCTAACCCTAAACCTCAGCCTAACCCAAACCATAAACCTCACCCTCACCCTAGCCCTCACCCTAACCCTAATCCTAAAACTCACCCTCATCCTAACCCTCACCCTAACACTCACACTCACACTCACCGTAAGCCTAAACCTAAACCTAATCCTCAACCTAACCCTAACCCTCACCCTCACTGTAACCATTACCTTAACCCCCAACCTAACCCTAAACTTAACCCAAACACTAACTCTCACCCTAAACCTAACTATAACCCTCACCCTAACCCTAACCCTCAACCTCACCCTCACTCTCAGCCTAACCCTAAGCCTAAGCCTAACCTTAACCCTAACCCTAACACTCACCCGAACATTTACACTAATCCTAATCCCAATCCTAAACTTAACCCTCACCCTCACCCTCACCTTCACCCTAAACCTCACCCTAACCCTAACTCTAACAATAACCCGAAACCTAACTCTCAACCTCAGCCTCAACCTTACCCTAACTCTAACCCTAAACCTCACTCTCACGCTAACCCTAACTCTAACCCTAACCCTAACACTACACCTCACTCTAAACCTAACCCGAACCCTCACCCTAACCATAATCCTCACCCTAACATTAACACTTACCCTAACACTTAACCTCACCCTAACACTAACCCTAACCCTAACACTAACACTCACAATAACCCTAACCCTCACCCTAATCCTGAACCTCACCCTAACCCTAACTCTAACCCTCACCATCACCCTAGCCCTCACCCTAACCCTAAATCTAACCCTCACCCTCACCCTAACCCTAACCCTCATCCTCAACATAAACCTCACACTAACCCTAACACTAACACTAATCCTAATCAAAAGCTTACCATAACCCTAACCCTAACCCGAAAACTAACCCTAACCCTCACCCTTATCTTATCCCTCACCCTCAGCCTGAACCTCACCTTTACCCTTACCATCATCCTCACCCTATCCCTAAACCTCATCCTAACCCTCAACCTAACCTTAAACCTAACCATCACCATAACCCTAACCCTCACCCTCAACCTCATACTCAGCCTAACCCTAAGCCTAAGCCTAAACCTAACCAATAACCCTCACACTCACCTGAACCCTTACACTAATCCTAATCCCAATCCTAAACCTAACCCTCACCCTCACCTTCACCCTTAACCTCACCCTAACACTTACTCTAACACTAACCCTCAACCTAACTCTCAACCTCAGCCTCAACCTTACCCTAAATCTAACCCTAAACCTCACTCTCATGCTAACCCTAACTCTAACCCTAACCCTAACATTAAACCTCACCCTAAACCTAACCCAAAGCCTCACCCTAACCATAATCATCACCCTAACATTAACCCTTACCCTAACACTTAACCTCACCCTAACACTAACCCTAACCCTAACACTAACCCTCACAATAACCCTAACCATCACCCTAATCCTAAACCTCACCCTAACCCTAACTCTAACCCTCACCATCACCCTAGCCCTCACCCTAACCCTAATTCTAACCTTCACCCTCACCCTAACCCTAACCCTCATCCTCACCATAAACCTCACACTAACCCTAACCCTAACCCTAATCCTCAATCTGAAGCTCACCATAACCCTAACCCTAAACCTAAACCTAACCCTAACCCTCATCCTTATCCCTCACCCTCAGCCTAAACCTCACCATTACCCTTACCATCATCCTCACCCTATCCCTAAACCTCATCCTAACACTCAACCAAACCTTAAACCTAACCATCACCATAACCCTAAACCTCACCCTCAACCTCATGCTCAGCCTAACCCTTAGTCTAAGCCTAACACTTACTCTAAACCTCACCCTCACCCTAGAATCCACACTAACCCTAATCCTAACCCTATCCCTCATCCTAACCCTGACCCTAACACGAACCCTAACCATCACCCTAACCCTAATCCTCAACCCCACCCTCAACCTCAGCATAACCCTAACCTTAAGCCTAACCCTAACCCTAACCCTCACATACCCTCATCCTAATCCTAACCCTAACCCTAACCCTAACCCTAAACCTCAACATAACCCTCACCCTAACCTTAACCCAAAGACTGACCCTAACCCTAACCCTCTACCTAACCCTCCCCCTAACCCTAAATCTAACCCTAAAACTCACCCTCACCCTAACCGAAATCCTAACACTAAACCTCACCCTAACCCTAATACTCACCTTCATTGTAACACTCACCCTCATCCTAACCCTCACCCTAACCCAAATCCTAAACCTCACCCAAACACTAACCCTAAACCTCACCCTCAACCTAGCCCTCAGCCTAACCCTAATCTTAACCCTAATCCTAACCCTAATCCTCATCCTAATCCTCACCCTACCACTACCACTAACCCTCACCCTAACCCTAAGCCGAACCCTAACCCTCACCCTAACGCTAACCCTAACCCTCACCCTAACCCTAACCCTCACGCTCACCATAACCCTAACCCTCACCCTAAACTTAAACCGAACCCTAACTCTCACCCTAAACCTACCCCTAACTATCACCCTAATCCTATCCCTCACCCTCACCCTCACCCTCAGCCTAACCATAAGACTAACCCTAACCCTAACCCTCACACTCACCATAACCTGTATCCTAATCCTAATCCTAAAACTAAGCCTAAACCTCACCATCACCCTAACCCTCACTGTAACCCCAACTCTAACACTAACCCTAACCCTAACCCTCACCCTCAGACTCACCCTAATCTTAACTCTAACCTAAACCTGACCCTCACCCTAACCCTAACCCTAACCCTCACCCTAACTGTACCCCTAAACCTCACCCTCACCATAACCTTAAGTCTAACCCTAACCCTAACACTAAACCATACCCTAACCCTCACTCTAACCCTAAACCTCATCCTAACCCTCACCCTAACTGTAAACCTAACCATCACCCTAACCCTAACCCTCAACCTCAACTTCACGCTCAGCCTAATCCTAAGCCTAAGCCTAACCCTTACCCTAACCCTCACCCTCACCCTAGCCCTCACCCAATCCTAATCCTAATCCTAAACCTCATGCTAACCCTCACCCTAACCCTAGCCCTAACTATCTCCCTGAACCTAATCCTCACCCCCACCATCACCCTCAGCCTAACCCTAAGCCTAAGCCTAAGCCTAACCCTACCCCTCACACTCACATTCACCCTCACACTAATCCTAACCCTAACCCTAACAGTAACCCTAAACCTCAACGTGACACTCACCCTAACCTTAACCCTAAAACTAACCCTAACCCTCACCCTACACCAAAACCTCCAGCTGACCCTAAATCTAACCCTAAACCTCACCCTCACCCTAACCCTAATCCTAACCCAAACCCTAAACCTCACCCTAACCCTAACCCTCACCCTCACCCTCAGCCATACCCTCACCATAACTCTAACCATAACCCTAAAAATAACAGTAATCCTAACCCTAAACCTAACCCTAACCCTAAACCTAATCCTAACACTCACCCTCACCCTAACCATAATCTTAACCTTAACCCTCAACCTAACCCTAACCTTCACCATCACTATAACCCTAAACCTTACCCTCACCCTCACCCTAACCCTCAACCTCACCCTCACCTTCAGCCTAACATTAAGCCTAACCCTATCCCTAACCTTAACCCTCACACTCACCCGAAACCTAACCCTAATCCTAATCCTAACACTAACCCTAAACCTCACCCAAACCCTAACCCTTACCTTAAGCCTAACCCTAACATTAATCCTAACCCTCACCCTTAACTTAACCCTCAACCTCAGCCTAAACCTCATCTTTACCCTTACTATCATCCTCACCCTAACCCTCAACCTAACCCTAAAGCTCATCCTAACCCTCAACCTAACCATCACCCTAACCCTAACCGTCACCCTCAACCTTATGCTCAACCTAACCCTAAGCCTAAGCCTAACCCTTACTCTAACCCTCACCCTCACCCTAGCCCCCACCCAACACTAATCCTTACCCTATCCCTCAAGCTGAGCCTCACCCTAACCCTAACCCTCAACCTAACCCTAATCCTCACCCCCACCCTCACTTTCAGCATAACCCTAATCCTAAGCCTAACCCCAACCCTAACAGTCACATACCCTAACACTAACCCAAATCCTAACCCTAACCCTAACCCAAAGCCTAAACATCAACCTAAACCTCACCCTAACCTTAACCCTAACACTAATCCTAACCTTAACCCTCGACCTAACCCTCCCCCTAACCTTAAAACTAACCCTACAACTCACCATCACCCTAATCCTAATCCTACCCCTAACCCTCACCCTAACCCTAAACCACACCCTCACTGTAACACTAACCCTCATCCTAATCCTCACACTAACCCAAACCCTAACCCTAATTCTCACCCAAACACTAACCCTAACCCTGACCCTCACCCTAGACCTCACCCTAATCCTAATCCTAACCCTAATCTTCATCCTAACCATCACCCTAACCGTAACATTCACCCTAATCGTAAGCCTAACCCTAACCCTCAACCTAACCCTAACCCTCATGCTCACCGTAACCCTAACCCTAACACTCACCGTAACCCTAAACTTAACCTGAACCCTAACTCTCACCCTAACTCTACCCCTAACTCTCACCCTAACCCTAACCTTCACGCTCAACATAACCCTAACCCTCACCCTAACTCTAAACTTAACCTGAACCCTAACACTCACCCTAATCCTACCCCTAACTCTCACCCTAACCCTATCCCTCACCCTCACCCTCACTCTCAGCCTAATCATAAGGCTAACCCTAACCCTAACCCTAACCTCACACTCACCCTAACCTCTACCCTAAAGCCTAAGCCTAAGCCTAACCCTACCCCTCACACTCACATTCACCCTCACACTAATCCTAACCCTAACCCTAACAGTAACCCTAAACCTCACTAAGCCTAAACATCACACTCACCCTCACCCTCACTGTAACCCTAACTCTAACACTAACCCTAACCCTAACCCTCACCCTCAGCCTCACACTAACCTTAACTCTAACCCAAAACTTGACCCTCACCCTAACCCTAACCCTAAACTTAACCCTAAACCTCACCCTAAACCTAACCCTAAACCTCACCCTCACCTTAGCCCTCACCCTAACCCTAATCCTAACCCTAACCCTCATCCTAAACCTCACCCTAACACTAACCCTCACCCTCACCCTCACCTTCACCCTAACCCTAACCCTAACCCTAACCCTAACTCTCACCCTAACCCTAAAAGTAACCCTCACCCTCACCGTAACCCTCAACTTCACCCTCACATTCAGCCTAAAACTAAGCCTAACCCTAACCCTAACACTAACCCTCACACTCACCCTAACACTAACCCTAATCTTAATCCTAACACTAACCATAACCCTCACACTAACCCTAAACCTCACCCTAATCCTAAACCTCACCCAAACCCTAAACCTAACCCTGACCCTCACCCTCACCCTAATCCTGACCCTCATAATCACCCTAAACCTCACACTAACCCTAACACTAAACCTCAATCTAACCCTCAACCTCACCCTAACCCTAACCCTAACTCTCATCCTAAACCTAACCCTCACCCTTACCTAACTCTCACCTTTACCCTTACCGTCACCCCCACCGTAGCCCTCACCCGAACCCTAATCCTCACGCTGACCCTAAACCTACTCCTAAACCTCACTCTCGTCCTAACTCTAACTCTAACACTAACCCTAAAACTAAATCTCACCCTATCCTTAACCCTAAAATTCACCCTCAACCTCATGCTCAGCCTAACCCTAAGCCTAAGCCTAACACTTACCCTAACCCTCACCATCACCCTAGCCCTCACCCTAACCTTAAGCCTACACCTAACCCTAATCCTAGCCCTCATCTTAACCCGAACCCTAACATCACGCTAACCCTAATCCTCACCCACTCCCTCACCCTCAGCCTAACCCACAACCTAAGCCTAACCCTAACTCTAACCCTCACACTCACCTCACCCTAACCCTAATCCTAACCCTAACCCTAACCCTAAACCTCAACCTAAACCTCACCCTAACCTTAACCCTAACAATAACCCTAACATTAACGCTCGAACTAACCCTCCAACTAAGTCTAAATCTAACCCTAAACTTCACCCTCACCCTAACCCCAATCCTAACCCTAACCCTAAACCTCACCCTAACCCTAACCCTAACCCTCACCCTGACCCTCACCGTAACTCTAAACCTAAAACTAACAATAACACTAACCCTAACCCTAACCCTAACTCTAACTATAACCCTCACCCAAAGCCTCACCCTCACTGCAAACTTAACCCTAACCATAGCACTAACAATAACCCTAAAATTAAGCCTAACCTAACCCTAAATCTAATCCTAACCACCACCCTCACCCTCAGCTTAACCCTAAGCGTAACCCTAACCCTAAACCTAACCCTAATCCTCAGCCTCAACCTCACCCTAACCCAACTCTACCCCTAATCCTCAGCCTAACTCTAAGCCTAACCCTAACCCTAACTCTAACCCTCACACTCACCCTCAACTTAACACTAATCCGAAACCTAACTCTATCCCTAACCCTAACCCTCACCCTAGCGCTCACCCTAACTCTAACCCTAACCCTCACCCTCAACCTAGCCCTCAACCTAAACCTAACACTCACCCTCACTGTAACCCTTACCCTAACCCTCACCCTAACCCTACACTTAAAGTGTACCCTAACTCGCACACTAAACCTAACCCTAAATGTCACCCTAACCCTAATCCTCAACCTTACCATAACCGTCACCCTCAGCCTAACCCTCACGTTTACCCTTAACTTCACCCCTAACCTAACCCTCACCATAATCCTCACACTCACCATAACCCTCACCCTAAAACTAACTCTAGCCCTAAACCTCACCATCACCATAACCATCACTCTAACCATAACCCTAACACTAAAACTCACCCTAACCCTAACCCTACCCCTCAAACTAACCATAACCCTCACCCTCAGGCAAACCCTCAGCCTAAACCTAAGGCTAACACTAACCCTAACCATAACCTTCACACTCACCCTAATCCTAGCCCTAATCCTAATCCTAACCCTAACCCTAACCCTCACCCTCACATTCAGCCTCACCCTAAACCTAATTCTCACCCTAAACCTCACACTCACCCTAACCCTAATACTGAAACTCACCCTCACCGTAACCGAAACCCTAAACCTAACTCTAACCTTAAGTCTAACCCTAACCCTAACTGTACTGCTAACTCTCGCCCTAACCCTAACCCTAACCCTAACCCTAACCCTAAACCTCACCCTAACCCTTACCCTAAAACTGACCCTCACCCTCACTGAAACCAAAAGCCTAAACCTAACCCTAACAATAATCCTAACACTAATCCTAACCCTCACCCTAACCATAACCCTCAGCCTAACCCAAACCCTCACCCTAAAAAATACCCTCACCCTAACACTAACCCTAACCCTAACACTAACCCTCACACTAAACCTAACCATAAACATAACCCTAAACCTCAACCTAACCCTCACCCTCACCTTAACTCTAACACTAACCCTATCCCTAACCCTCATCCTAACCCTAACCATAACCCTAATTCTAACCCTAAACCTCACCCTCACACTAACCAAAACCCTAATCCGAAACCCCACCCTAACCCTAAGCCTAACCCTCACCCACACCCTCACCCTCACCGTAACTCTATGCTTAACCCTAACAATAACACTAACCCTAACCCAAACCATCACCGTAACCCTAATCCTCACCCCCACCCTCACCTTCAGCCTAACCCTAAGCCTATGCCTAACCCTCACCCTAACTGTCACACTCACCCTCACCCTACCCCTAATACTAAATCTACCCTATCCCTAAACTTCAACCTAACCCTCAACCTCCCCGTAACCCTAACAATAACCCTAACCCTAAACCTCAACCTAACCATCCCCCTAACGCTAACTCTAACCCTAAACCTCACCCTCACCCTAACCCTAACCCTAAACCTCACCCTAAACCTCACTCTAACCCTAACATTCACCCTAACCCTCAATCTCACCGTAAATCTAACCCTAACCCTAAAAATAACACTAACCCTAACCCTAACCTTAACCATAAGCCTCAAATTCAGCCTCACCCTCAGTGCAAACTTAACCCTAACCATAACACTAACAATAACCCTAATCCTAACCCTTACCCTAATTCTCAACCCCACCCTCACACTCAGCCTAATCCTAAGACTAACCCTAACCCTAACCCTAACTCTAAGACTAAGCCTAAACCTAACAAAAACCTAACCCTAAACCTAACCCCAATCCTCAGCCTCACTCTCACCCTAACCAAAACCCTAACCCTAACTCTCACCCTAAACCTAAGCCTAACCATAACCCTGACTCTCACACTGACCCTCAACCCAACCCTAATTCTAAACCTAAACCTATCCCTAAACCTAACCCTCACACTAACCCTCACCCTAGTCCTTACCCTAAAACTAATCCTAAACCTAAAGCTCATCCTAACCCTCATCTTAACCCTAACCCTAAACCTCACCCTCATGCTTGGCCTAAGCCTAAGCCTAAGCCTAACTCTAACCCAAACCCTCACCTTAACGTTAACCCTAACCATAACACTAAACATAACACTAACCCTAACTCTATCCCTAAACCTCACTCTCACACTAACCCTAACTCTAACCCTTACTCTAAACCTAAACCTCATACTAATCCTAAACCTAACCCTCACCCTCACCCTCACCGTAATGGTAACCCTAACCCTAACCCTAACAATAACCATAACCCTAACTCTACCCCTCAAACTAAACATAACCCTCAACCTAACCCTAACCCTCAACTTAACACTTACCCTCACCCTAACTCTAACACTAACCCTCACCCTCACACTAACCCTAATCCTAACCCTAACCCTCAACCTAACCCTAACCCTCACCCTCACCATAACCATTACTCTAACCCTCACCCTAACCCTAAACTTGACCCGAACCCTAACTCTCACCCTAACCCTAACCCTAACCCTCACCATAACCCTAACCCTCTACCTTAGCGTAACCATCACGCTCAGCCTAACCCTCACATTTACCCTTACCATCACCCCTACCCTAACCCTCACCCTAACCCTCACACTCACCCTAACCCTCACCCTAAAACTAACTCTACCTCTAAATCTCACCCTCACCCTAACCATAACTCTAACCCTAAGCCTAACACTAAACCTCACCCTAAACCTAACCCTAACCCTCAAACTAACCCTAAACCTCACCCTCAGCCAAACCCTCAAGCTAAACTTACGGCTAACCCTAACCCCAACCATAACCCTCACACTCAACCTAAACCTAACCCTAAACCTCATCCTAACCCTAACCCTAAACCTCACCCTCACCCTCAGCCTCACCCTATCCCTAAGTCTAACCCTAAACGTCACCCTCACCCCAACCCTAATCCTAACCCTCACACTCACTGAAAATGAAACCCTAAACCTAACCCTAACCTTAACCTTAACCCTAATCCTACAACTAACTTTCACCCTAACCCTAACCCTAACAGTAACCCTAACCCTAAACCTCACCCTAACCCTCACCCTAACCCTAAATCCAACCGTAAACCTCACCCTCATCCTAACCCTCACTCTAACCCTAACCCAAACCCTAAACCTCAACCTCACCCTCACCGTAACCAAAACCCTAAACCTAACCCTAACAATAACCCTAAACCTAATCCTATCCCTCACCCAAATCATAACCCTCACCCTAACCAAAACTCTCAGCCTAAAACTTACCCTCACCCTAACACTAACCCTAAACCTAACACTAACCCTCACACTAACCCTAACCATAACCCTAAACCTCAACCTAACCCTCACCCTCACCCTAACCCGAACACTAACCCTATGCCTAACCCTAACCATAACCCTCCCCCTAACCTAAATCTAAACCTAAACCTCACCCTCACACTAACCCTAACCCTAACCCTAAACCCCACCTTAACCCTAAGCCTAACCGTCACCCGCACCCTCACCCTCACCATAACTCTAACCCTAACCATAACAATAACACTAACCCTAACCTGAACCATCACGCAAACCCTAATCCTCACCCCCACCCTCACCCTCAGCCTAAACCTAAGCCTAAGCTTAAACCTTACCCTAACCCTCACACTCACCCTCACCCTAAACCTAATACTAAACTTAACCCTATCCCTAAACCTCAACCTATACCTCACCCTGCCCTTAACATTAACACTAACCCTAAGCATAAACCTCACCCTGACCCTCCCCATAACACTAACTCTAACCCTAAAACTCACCCTCACCCTAACCCTAACCCTAAACCTCACTCTAAACTTCACCCTAAATCTAACCCTCACCCTCACCCTCAATCTCACCGTAACTCTAAACCTAACCCTAAAAATAACACTAACCCTAACCCTAACCCTAACCATAACCCTCACCCTCAGCCTCACCCTCACTGCAAACTTAACCATAACCATAACACTAACAATAATCGTAATCCTAAACCTAACATTAAACCTCAACCCCAACCTCACCCTCAGCCTAACCCTAAGCCTAACACTAACCCTATCGCTAACCCTAATTGTAACCCAAACCCTAACCCTAAACATAACCCAAAACCTAACCCTAAACCTTACCCTAATCCTCAGCCTCACCCTCACCCTAACCAAACCCCTAACCCTAACCCTCACCCTAAACCTAAGCCTAATCCTAAACCTGACCCTCGCACTCACCCTAAGCCTAACCTTAACCCTCTTAAACCTAACCCTATCCCTAAACCTAACCCTCACCCTAACCCTGACCCTAACACTAATCCTAACCCTAAACCTCATCCTAAGCCTCACCCTAACCCTAACCCTAAACCTCACCTTAACCATAAGCCTAACCCTCACCCTCATGCTTGGCATAAGCCTAAGCCTAAGCGTAACTCTAACCCAAACTTTCACTATAACCCTAATTCTAACATTAACCCTAACTCTAACCATAAACCTCACTCTCACCCTAACTCTAACTCTAAACCTAACCTTAAACCTAAACCTCATCCTAACCCTAACCCTAACCCTCACCCTCACCCTCACTATAACTGTAACCCTAACCCTAACAATAACCCTAACCCTAACCCTAACCCTCAACCTAACCATAACACTCACCCTAAACATAACACTCACCCTAACACTTACTCTCACCCTAACACTAACCCTAACCCTAAGACTCACCCTCATACTAACTCTAATCATCACCCTAACCTGAAACCTCACCCTAAAGCTAAACCTAACCCTCATCTCACCCTAGCCATCACCCTAATACTAACCCACATCCTCACCCTAAACCTCACACTAACCATAACACTAATTCTCAATCTAACCTTAACCCACACCCTTCCCCTAACCCTAACCCTCACCCTAACCCTAACCCTCATCCCACTGTAACCCTCACCCTCAGCCTAACCCTCACGTTTACCCTTACCATCACCCCCATGATAACCCTTACCCTATCCTTAACCTTCACCCTAAACCTCACCCTAACCTATTTCCAACAGAAAACCTCACCCTCACCCTAAACCTAAAAATAATCCTAACCTAACCCTAACCCTCATCCTCACCCTAAACCTTACACTAACCCTAACCCTAAACCTCAATTTAACCCTCACCCTAAGCCTAATCCTAACCCTCACCCTAACCGTAAACCTAACCCTAACACTCACCATTATCTTAACCCTCACCCTCAGCCTAAACCTCACCTTTACCCTTACCATCATCCTCACCCTAAACCTCAACCTAACCCTCACCCTTACCATAAACCTAACCATCACCCTAACCCTAACCCTCAACCTCTACCTCACGCTCAGCCTAACCCAAACCCTAACCCTCACCCTAGCCCTCACCCTAACCCTTATCCTAACAATAAGCCTCAACCTAACCCTCACCCTAACCCTAATCCTAACCCTCAACCTCACCCTCACCCTAACCCTAATCCTAACCCTCACCCTCAAACTCACCTTCAGACTAATCCTAAGCCTAACCCTAAACCTAACCCTAACACACACACTCACCTGCATGCTAACCCTAATCCTAACCCTCACCCTCACCCTAACCCTAAACCTCGGCCTAACTCTCACCCTAACCCTAACCCTAACCCTCAACCTAACACTTACCCTAACCCTAACTCTAACCCTAAACCTCACCCTCACCCTAAACCTCACCCTAACCCTAACCCTAAACCTCACCCTCACCTGAACCATAGCAGTACACTTAAACCAACACCTAACAATAACCCTAAACCTAATGCTAAACCTCACCCTAACCATAACCCTCACCCTAACCCAAACCCTCACCCTAAGTCGTACCCTAACGCTAACGCTAACACTAACCCTTACACTTACACTAACCCTAAATCTAACCCTAAACCTCAACCTCACCCGAACCATAATCCTAACCCTAACCGTAAACCTCACCCTAACCCTAAACCTAACCCTCACCCGCATCCTCACCCTCACCGTAAATCTAACTCTAACCCTAACAATAATAATAACCCTAACACTAACCGTAACCCTAACCCTATCCATAAACATAACCCTCACCCTCAGCCTCACCCTCACCACAAACTTAACCCTAACCATAACAGTAACAATAACCCTAACCATAAGCCTAAACCTAACCCTAACCCTAATCATCACACCCACCCTCACCCTCAGCCTAACGCTAAGTCTAACCCTAACCCTAATCCTATTCCTAACCCTCAACATAACCCTAACACTAACCATAACCCTAACACTAACCCTATCCCTAATCCTAACCCTAAACCTAATCCTCAGCCTCACCCTCACCCTAACCCAAAACCTAACCCTAACCCTCACCCTAACTATAAGCCTAACCTAACCTTAACACTAACCCTCACACTCAACCTCACCCTAACCCTAATCCTAAACCTAACACTATCCCTAACCCTAACCCTCAACCTAACCCTCAGCCTAGCCCTCAGCCTTACCCAAATCCTAACCATAAACCTCATCCTAACTCTCAACCTACCCCTAACCCTAACCCTAACCCTCACCCCAACCCGAACCCTAACCCTCACCCTCAACCTCACCATCAGCCTAACCCTAAGCCTAACCCTAAACCTAACCCTAACACACACACTCATCACCACCATAACCCTAATCCTATCTCTCACCCTAACCCTAACCCAAAACCTCCCCCTAACTCTCACGCTAACCCTACCCGTAACACTAACACTAACCCTAAACCTCAACCTAACACTCACCCTAACCCTAACTCTAACCCTAAACCGCACCCTCACCCTAAACCTCACCCTAATTCTATCCCTAACCCTCACCCTCACCCGCACCCTCAGCCTCACCCTCACCACAAACTTAACCCTAAACATAACACTAACAATAACCCTAACCCTAAGCCTAATCCTAACCCTAACTCTAATCCTCACACCCACCCTCACCCTCAGCCTAACCCTAAACCTCACCCTCACAATAAACCTAACTCTAACCCTAAACAAAACCTCATACCTCAACCTAAACCTAAACCTAACCCTCACCATAACACTAAACCTCACACTAAGCCTAAACTTAAGCCTAACCCTAAACCTAACACTAACACACACACTCACCCTCACCCTAACCCTAATCCTAACAATAACCCTCACACTCATCCTAACCCTAACCCTAACCCCAAACCTTACCCTCAACCTCAGCCTAACCCTAAGCCTATCCCTAACCCTAACCCTAACCTTCACACTCACCCTAACCGTAACCCTAATCCTACTCCTCACCCTAACTCTAACCCTCACCCTCAACTTAACCCTCACCTTACGCCTATCCCTAACATTAATCCTAACCCTAACCCTCACCCTCAGCCTCACCCTAAATGTAACTCTAACACTAAACCTCAACCTGACCCTAACCCTAACCATAACCCTATCCTTAAAACTCATCCTAGCCCTAAATGTAATCCTCATACTCACCATAACCGAAACCCTAACCCTAATGATAACAATAATCCTAACCCTAACCCTAACCCTCACCCTAACCATAAAACTCACCCTAACCCTAACCCTCACCCTAACACTTACCCTCACCCTAACACTAACCCTAACCCTAACACTAACCCTCACACTAACCCTAACCATCATCCTAACCCTAAACCTCACCCTAACACTAACCCTAAACCTGACCCTCTCCCTAGTCCTCACCCTATCCCTAACCCTCATCCTCACCCTAAACTTCACACTTACCCTAACACTAATCCTTAATCTAACCCTCACAAACACCTGAACCCTCACCCTAATCCTAACCCTCACCCTTACTGTAACCCTCACCCTCAGCCTAACCCTCACCTTTATCCTTACCGTCAACGCCACCCTAACCCTCACTCTAATGCTAACCCTCACCCTAAACCTAACTCTACCCCTAAAACTCATCCTCACCCTAATCCTAACTCTAACCCTAATCCTAACACTATCCTTCACCATAACACTAACCCCAACCATCACCCTAAACCTAATCCTCACCCCCACCCTCACCCTCAGCCTAACCCTAAGCATAAGCCTAACCCTAACACTAAAACTCACAGTCACCCTCACCCTAACCTTAACCCTAACACAAACCCTAACCCTCACCCTCTACCTAACCCTCCAACTGAACCTAAATCTAAACATAAATCTCACCCTCACCCTAAACCTCAGCCTCACCATAACTCTAACCCTAACCCTAACAAGAACACTAATCCTAACCCTAAACCTAACCCTAACCCTAATGCTAACACTCAACCTCACCCTAATCCTAATCCTAACCCTAATCCTCACCCTAATCCTAACCCTAACCCTAACCCTAACCCTAAACTTTACCCTAACCCTCACCCTTACACTTACCATCATCCTCACCCTAACTCTCACCCTAACCCTAAACCTCATCCCAACCCTCACCCTAACCGTAAAACTAACCATCACCCTAACCCTAAACCTCACCCTCAACCTCATGCTCAGCCTAACCGTAAGCCTAAGCCTAAACCTTACCCTAACCCTCACCCTAACCGTAGACCTCGCCCTAACCATAATAGTAATACTAACCCTCATCTTAAAACTCATTCTAGCCCTAATCCTAAACATCACCCTAAACCTAATCTTCACCTCCACCCTCACTCTTAAGCCTAAACTTAAGCCTAAGACTAACCCTAACCCTAACCCTCACACTCACCTTCACCCTCACCCTAATCCTAACCCTAACCTTAACCATAACCCTAAACCTCAACCTAACCTTCTCCCTAACCTGAACCCTAAAACTAACACTAAACCTAACCCTCGACCTAACCCTCCAACTAACCCTAAATCTAACCCTAAACCTCACCCTCACCCTAACCCTAATCCTAAACCTAATCCTAAACCTCACCCTAACGCTATCCATAAGCCTCACCCTCACCCTCACCCTCACCACAACTCTAACCCTAACCCTAACAATAACACTAATCCTAACCCTATATCTAACCCAAACCCTAACCCTAATCCTAACACTCACTCTCATGCTAACCCTAATCCTAACCCTAACCCTCACCCTATCCCTAATCCTCACCCTCACCGAAACCCTAACCCTCAACCTAACCCTCACCCTAACTGCAACTCTAACCCTAAACCTTAATCTAACTCTAACCCTAACCCTCACCCTCACCCTAGCCCTCACAATAACCCTAATCCTAACCCTAATCCTCATCCTTTCCCTCACCCTAACCCTAAACTTAACCCTCACCCTAGCCCTAACTTTAAGCCTAATCCTCAACATAACCCTAAACCTCATGCTCAACGTAACCTTAACCCTAACCCTCACCCTATCCCTAAACATAATCAAACACTAACTCTCAACCTAACCCTTATCCTAACCCTCACCCTAAACCTAACCCTCACCCTGAACCTCACCCTAATCCTAACCCTCAACCTAAACCTCACCCTAACCGTAAACCTCAACCTCACTCTCACCCTCACTATAACTCTAACACTAACCCTAACAATAACACTAATCCTAACCCGAAACCTAACCCTAACCCTAATGCTAACACTCACCCTCACGCTAACCCTAATCC
Organism: Dipodomys merriami; assembly: GCF_024711535.1. Taxonomy (NCBI): domain Eukaryota; kingdom Metazoa; phylum Chordata; class Mammalia; order Rodentia; family Heteromyidae; genus Dipodomys; species Dipodomys merriami. The sequence goes on along the minus strand of NW_027204448.1, from coordinate 547,840 downwards.
TAAACCAAACCCTAACCCTAACCCTAATCCTCACCCTCACCGTAACCCTAACCCTCAACCGAACCCTCACCCTATCCCCAAACCTAACTATCACCCTAAACCTAATCTTCACCCCTACCCTCACCCTCAGCTTAACCCTAAGCCTAAGCCTAACCCTAATCTTAACCCTCACACTCACCCTCAACCTCATTCTGATCCTAACCCTAACCCTAACCATAAACCTAAACCTCAACCTAACCCTCACCCTAACCTTAACCCTAAAACTAACCCTAACCTTAAACCTCGACCTAACCCTTCAACTAACCCTAAATCTAACCCTAAACCTCACCCTCACACTAACCCTAATCCTAACCCTAACCGTAAACTTCACCCTAACCCTCACCCTCACCCTCACCATTACTCTAACCCTAACCCTAACAATAATACTAATCCTAATCATAAACCTAACCCGAACCCTAACCCTAACTGTAATCCTAAAACTCACCCTCATGCTAACCCTAATCCTAACCCTAACACTCACCCTAACCCTAATCCTCACCCTCACTGTAAACCTAACCTCAACTTAACCCTCACCCTAACCCTAACCCTAAACCTTAATCTAACAGTAACCCTAACCCTCACCCTCACCCTAGCCCTCACCCTAACCCTAATCCTAACCCTAATCCTCATACTTACCCTCACCCTAACCCTAAACTTAACCCTCACCCTAGCCCTAACCCTAAGCCTAATCCTCAATGTAACCCTAAACCTCATGCTCACCATAACCCTAACCCTAACCCTCACCCAAACCATAAACATAGCCTTACCCTAACTCTCACCCTAAACCTCTAACCCTAAACCTTAAGCTAACACTAACCCTAACACTCACCCTCACCCTAGCCCTCACCCTAACCCTAATCCTAACCCTAATCCTCATCCTTACCCTCACCCTAACCTAACCTTAACATTAATCCTAACCCTAACCCTCACCGTCAGCCATACCCTAATACTAACTCTAACACTAAACCTCACCCTAAACCTAAACCTCACTCTCACCATAGCCCTCACCCTAACCTTAATCCTAACACTAAAACTCATCCTAACCCTCCCCCTAACCCTTACCGTAACCCTCACCCTAACCCTAACCCTTACCCTCAACCTCATCCTCAGCCTAACCCTAAGCCTAACCCTAAACCTAACTCTAACACACACACTCACCTAACCATAACCCTAATCCTAACCCTAACCCTCACCCTCACCCTCACCCTCTGTGTAACCCTAAGCCTAACCCTAAGCCTAACCCTAACCTCACACTCACCCTAACCCTTACCCTAATCCTAATCCTAAACCTAATCCTAACCCTCACCCTCAGCCTCAGCTTAACCCTAACTCTAACCCTAAACCTCACCCTCACCCTAATCCTAACACTAATCCTAACCCTACACCTCACCCTAACCCTACCCCTAAACTTCACCCTCACCCTAGCCATCACCCTAACCCTAATCCTTACCCTAACCCTCATCCTAACCTTGCCACTAACCCTAACCCTAACCCTCACCCTAACAATAACCCTCATCCTCACCCTCACCCTAACTCTAATCCTAACCCTAACCCTAAACCTCACTCTAACCCTAACCCTAAACCTCACCCCCACTCTCCCCTCACCATAACTCAAACCCTAAACCTAGCGATAATACTAATCCTAATCCTAATCCTAACCTTAACTGTAATCCTAACACTCACTCTCCTGCTAACCCTAATCCTAACCCTAACCTTCACTCTAAACCTAATCCTCACCCGCACCGTAACCTTAACCCTCAACCTCACCCTCACCCTAACCCTAACCCTAACCCTAATCCTTAATCTAACACTAACCCTCACCCTCAGGCTAGCCCTCACCCTAACCCTAATCCTAAACCTAATCCTCATCCTTGCCCTCACCCTAACCGTAACCTTAACCCTCACCATAGCCCTAACCCTAAATCTAATCCTCAATGTAACCCTAAACCTCATGCTCACCATAACCCTAACCCTAACCCTCACCCTAACCTTAAACATAACCGAACCCTAACTCTTACCCTAACCCTAACCCTAACACTCACCCTAACCCTAACTCTCACCCTCACCCTAACCCCAATCCAAACCCTAATACTAACCCTAACCCTAATCCTAACACTCACCCTAAAGCTAACCCTAATCCTAAACCAAACCCTCAACCTAACCCTAATCATTACCCTGACCATAACCATAACCCTCAAACTAACCCTCACCCTAGCTCTAACCCTAACCCTAAACATTAATCTAACACTAACCCTAAACCAGAACCTCACCCTAGCCATCACCCTAACCCTAATCCTAACCCTAATCCTCATCCTTACCCTCACCCTAACGTAACTTTAACCCACACCCTAGCCCTAAACCTAACCCTAATACTCAATGTAACCCTAAACCTCATGCTCACTGTAACCCTAACACTAAACCTAACCCTAATCCTAACACTCACCCTTACACTAACCTTAATCCTAAACCTAACCCTCACCCTAACCCTAATCATCACCCTGACCGTAACCCTAACCCTCAAACTAATCCACACCCTAAACCTAACCCTAAACCAAAACCTTATTCTAAAACTAACCCTAACCCTCACCCTCACCCTAGCCCTCACCCTAACCGTAATCCTAACCCTAATCCTCATCCTTACCCTCACCCTAACCTTAACCCTCACCCTAGCCCTAACCCTAAGCCTAATCCTCAACATAACCCTAAACCTCATGGTCACTATAACCCTAACTCTAACCCTCACCCTAACCCGACACATAACCGAACACTAACTCTCACCCTAAGCCTAACCCTAACACTCACCCTAACCCTAACCCTCAACCTCACCCTAACCCTAATCCTAACCCTATCCCTAAACCTCACACTAACCCTAACCCTTACCCTCACCCTCACCCTCACCCTCACCATAACTCTAACCCTAACCCTAACAATAACACTAATCCTAACCCTAAACCTAACCCTAACCCTAACCCTAACACTAATCCTACCACTCATCCTCAGGCTAAACCTAATCCTAAACCTAACTCTCACCATAAACCTAATCATCACCCTTAACGGAACCCTAACCCTCAAACTTACCCTCACCCTAACCCTAACCCTAAACCTTAATCTAACACTAACCCTAACCCTCACCCTCACCCTAGCCCTCACCCTAACCCTAATCCTAACCCTAATCCTCATCTTTACCCTCACCATCACCCTAAAATTAACCCTCAACCTAGCCCTAACGCTAAGGGTAATCCTCCAAGTAGACATAAACCTCATGCTCACCTTAACCATAACCCTAATCCTCACCCTAACCATAAACATAACCGAACCCTAACTCTCATCCTAACCCTAACCCTAACCCTAAACCTTAATCTAACACTAAGCCTAACCCTCACCCTCACCCTCAGCCTAACCCTAAGCCAAACCCTAACCCTAGCCCTAATGCTCACACTCACCCTAACCCTTACCCTAAACCTAATCCTAACCCTAAGCCTAACCCTCACCTTCAACCTAACCCTCACCCTAACCCTAAATCTAAAACTAACCCTAACCCTAACGCTCAACCTCAGCCTCATCCTACCCCTAACTCTAACCTTAAACGTCACCCTCACCCTAACACTAACCCTACCTATAAACGTAAACCTCACCCTAACCCTAACCCTAAACCTCACCCTCACCATATCCCTCACCCTAACACTAATCCTAACCCTAATCCTCATCCTAACCCTCACCCTAACACTAACCATAACCCTCAAGCTCACCCTAACCCTAATCCGAACCCTCACCCTCAGTCTAACCCTAACCCTCACCCTCACTGTAACCCTTACCTTAACCCTCAACCTAGCCCTAAACTTAACCCGAACACTAACTCTCACCCTTACCATAATCCTAACCCTCAAGCTAACTCTAACCCTAAAACTCATTCTCACCCTAGCCACACCCAAGCCTAATCCTAACCCTATCCCTTTTCCTAATCCTCCCCCTAACCCTTACCCTAACCCTCAGTCTAACACTAACTCTCAGCCTTACCCTCACTCTCAGCCGTACCCTAAGCCTAAGCCTAAGCCTAACCCTAACCCTAACCTCACCCTCAGCCTAACCCTAAGCCTAACCCTAAACCTAACCCTAACACACACACTCACCCTCACCCTAAACCTCACCCTAACCCTAACACTCATCCTAAACCTCCTCATAACCCTAACCCTAACACTAACACTAACCCACACCCTCACCCCCAGCATAATCCTAAGCCTAACCCTAACCCTAACCCTCACACTCACCCTAAACCTAACCCTAAACCTCACCCTAACCCTAACCCTCACCCTCAACCTCAGCCTAACCCTAAGCCTATCCCTAACCCTAATCCTACTACTAACCCTAATCCTAAACCTCACCCTCAACCTAAACCTCAAATTAAGGCTAAGCCTAACATTAATCCTAACCCTAACCCTCGCCTTCAGCCTCACCCTAACACTAACTATACCACTAAACCTCACCCTGAACATAACCTAAATCTCATCCTCACCCTAGCCCTCAACCTAACACTAACCCTAACCCTAACCCTCACCTTAAGCCTGACCCTAACATTAATTCTAACACGAACTCTCACCCTCAGCCTCACCCTCACCCTAACTCTAACGCTAAACCTCACACTGAACCTAACCCTAACCCTAACCCTATCCCTAAACCTCATCCTACCCCTATCCCTAACCCTCACCCTCACACTCACCATAACCTTAACCCTAACCCTAACACAAACAATAACCCTAACCCTAACCCTAACCCTCACCCTAACCCTAACCATCACCATAACGCTTATCTTCACCCTAATACTAACCCTAAACCTAACACTAAACCACACACTAACCCTAAAAATTACCCTAACCATAAACTTCACCCTAACACTAAACCTAAACCTCAACCTCTGGCTATACCTCGCCCAAACCCTAATCCTCATCCTCACCCTAAACTTCACATTAACCCTAACCCTAACACTAACACTAATCCTCAATCTAACCCTCACCCTCACCCTATCCCTAACCTTAACCCTCACCCTAACCATAAACGTCACCCTTCCCATAACCCTCAAACTCAGCCTAACCCTCACCTTTACCCTTACTCTCACCCCACCATAACCCTCACTCTAACCCTAACCCTCCCCCTACCCCTAACTCTACCCTAAACCTCAACCTCAACCTAACCCTAACTCTAACCCTGAGCCTAAAACTAACCCTCACCCTAACCCTAACTGTAACCATCACCCTAACCCTAATCCTCACCCCCACCGTTACCCTCAGCCTAACCCTAAGCCTAAGCCTAAACCTAACCCTAAACCTCACACTCACCCTCACCCTAACCTAATCCTAACTCTAAACCTAACCCTAAACCTCAACCGAACCCTCAACCTAAACTTAACCCTAACATTTACCCTAACCCTAACCCTCGACGTAACCCTCCAAGTAAACCTAAATCTAACCCTAAACCTCAAGCTCAACCTAACGCTAATCCTAATGCTAATCCTAACCCTAACCCTAAACCTCACACTAATCCTAACACTCACCCTCACCCTCACCCTCACCATAACTCTAACCCTAACCCTAACAATAGCAGTAATCCTAACCCTAAACTTAACCCTAACCCTAACCTAAACCTAATGCTAACACTCAACCTCACCTTAACCCTAACCCTAACCCTAAGCCTAACCCTAACCCTAACTCTCACCGTAACCCTAACCCTCATCCTAACCCTCACCCTAAACCTAACCCTAAATCTAAACCTTACCCTAACACTAACCCTAATCCTCAACTTCAACATAGCCCTCACCCAAAACCCTAGTTGTAAACCTAATCCTTATCCTAACCATCACCCTAACTCTAAGCCTAACCCTAATCCTAACCCCAACCCTCACTGTAACCCTAACACTAACCCTAACCCTAACCCTAACACTAAACCTAACTTTAAATTTAACACTAAACCTAATCCTAATCCTCAGCCTCACCCTCACCCTGATACAAACCGTAACCCTAACCCTCATCCTAACTCTAAGATTAAACCTAACCCTAATCCTAACCCTCACACTCACCCTCACCCTAACCCTAATCCTAAACCTAAACCTATAAATAACCCTAAACCTCAACCTAACCCTCAGCCTAGCCCTCACCCTTACACTTATCCTAACCCTTACTCTCACCCTAACAATAAACCTCACCCTAACCCTAACCCTCAACCTAACACTTAACCTCACACTATCACTAAGCCTACCCCTAACACTAACTCTCACACTAACCCTAAACATCACCCTAACCCTAACACTCAACCTAACACTAACCCTAACCCTCATCCTCACCCTAGCCTTCACCCTAACCCTAATCCTCACCCTCACCCTCAACCTCAGCCTAACCCTAAGCCTAACTCTAAACCTAACCCTAACCCTCACACTCACCCTAACCCTAACCCTAATCCTAATCCTAACCCTCACCCTCACCCTAACCCTCACCCTAAACCAAACCCTAAACCTAACAATAACCTAAACGCTAACCTTCACCCTCAGCCTCACCCTAACCCTAACACTAACCCTAAACCTCACCCTCACCCTAACCCTAACCCTAAGCCTAACCTTAAACTTCACCCTCACACTCACCCTAGCCCTTACCCTAAATCTAAACCTCACCCTAACACTCCCCCTAACCCTAACCCTCACCCTCAACCTCACCCTCAGCCTAACCCTCAGCCTAACCCTAAACTTAAACCTAACACACACACTCACGCTCACTCTAACCATAATCCTGTCCCTAAACCTAAGTCTAACCCTAAACCTGCCCCTAACTCTGACCCCAACCCCAACCCTAAAACTAACCCTTACCCTAACCCTCAACCTAAACCTCACCCTAACCCTAACTCTAACCCTAAACCTCACTTTCACCCTAGCCCTCACCCTAAACCTAATTGTAACCTAATTCTCATCCTAACACTCACCCTAACTCTAAGCCTAACGCTAACCCTAACCCTAAGCCCAACCCTCACTGTAACACTAACACTAACCCTAAAACTAACACTAACCCTAAACCTAACACTAAACCTAACCCTAATCCTCAGCCTCACCCTCACCGTAACGCAAACCCTAAACCTAACCCTCCTCCTAACTCTAAGTCTAATTCTAACCCTAATCCTAACCCTCACACTCACCCTCAACCTAAACCTAATCCTAAACTTAAGACTATCCCTAACCCTAACACTCACCCTAACCCTCAGCCTAGCCCTCACCCTTACAGTTATCCTAACCCTAACTCTCACACTAACCATAAACCTCACCCTAACACTAACCCTTACCCTAACGCTTACCCTCAACCTAACACTAAGCCTAACCATAACACTAACACTCACACTAACCCTAAACATCACCCTAAACCTAAACCTCACCCTAACACTAAACCTAACCCTCACCCTCACCATAGCCTTCACACTAAACCTAATTCTCATCCTCAGCATAAACCTCACACTAACCCTAACACTAATCCTCAATCTAACCGTCAACCTCACACTAACACTAACACTAACAATCACCCTAACCCTTACCCTCACCCTTACCGTAACCCTCACCCTCAGCCTAAACCTCAATTTTACCCTTACCGTCACCCACACGACAACCCTCACTCTAAACCTAACTCTCACCCTAACCCTAACTCTACCCCGAAACCTCACCCTCAGCCTAACCCTAATTCTAACCCTAACCCTAACACTAACCCTCAACCTAACCCTAACCCTAATCATCACCCTAACCCTAATCCTCACCTCCACCCTCACGCTCAGCCTAACCCTAGGCCTAAGCCTAACCCTAACCCTAAACCTCACACTCACCCTCACCCTAACCCAATTCCTAACCCTAAACCTAACCGAAAACCTAAACCTCAACCTAATCCTCACCCTAACCTTAACCCTAACACTTACCCTAACCCTAAATCTCGACCTAACCCTCCAAATAACCTAAATAAAACCATAAACCTTACCCTCACCCTAAGCCTAAACCTAACCCTAACCTAAACCACAACCTAACCCTCACTCTAACCTTAACCCTAACACTTACCCTATACCTAGCTCTCGACCTAACCCTCCAAATAACCTAAATCTAACCATAAACCTCACACTCACACTAACCCTAAACCTAATCCTAACCCTAAACCTCACCCTAACCCTAACACTCACCCTCACCCTCACCCTCACCATAACTCTAACCCTAACCCTAACAATAATAGTAATCCTAACCCTAAACCTTACCCTAACCCTAACCATAAAGCTAACACTCAACCTCACCCTAACCCTAATCCTAACCCTAACTCTCACCCTAACCCTAAACATCACCCTCACCATAACCCTAACACTCATCCTAACCCTCACCCTAACCCTAACCCTAACCCTAAACCTTACCCTAACACTAACCCTAATCCTCACCTTCACACTAGCCCTCACCTTAACCTTAATCGTAAACCTCATCCTCATTCTAACACTGTCCCTAACTCTAAGCCTAAGCTTAACCCTAACCCTAACCCCAACCCCAACTGCAATGCTAACACTAACCCTAACACTAACACTAAACCTTAACCTAAACCTAATCCTCAGCCTCAGCCTCACCCTAACCCAAAACCTAACCCTAACCCTCATCCTAACTCTAAGACTAATGCTAACCCGAATCCTAACCCTCACACTCACCCTCACCCTAAACCTAATCCTAAACCTCACCCTATCCCTAACCCTAACCCTCACCCTAACCCTTAGCCTAGCCCTCACCATTACACTTATCCTTACCCTAACCCTCACCCTAACCATAACCCTCACCTTAACCCTAAACCACACCCTAACACTTACCCTCAACCTAACACTAACCCTAATCCTAACACTAACCCTAACACTAACCCTAAACATCACCCTAACCCTAAACCTCACTCTAACACTAACCCTAACCCTCAACCTCACCTTAGCCTTCAGTCTAACCCTACCCCTCATCCTCACCATAAACCCTCCACTAACCATAACACTAATCCTCAATCTAACACTCAACCTCACCCTAACCCTAACACTAACCCTCACCCTAACCCTAACCCTCACCCTTACCGTAACCCTCACCCTCAGCCTAACCGTCACCTTTACCCTTACTGTCACCCCCACGCTAACCCGCAACCTAACCCTAACCATCACCCTAACTAAAACTGTACCCCTAAACCTCACCCTCAACCAAATCCTTACTCTTACCCTAATCCTAACACTAAACCTCACTGTAACCCTAAACCTAACGCTCACCCTCACCGTAACCGTAACTCTAACCCTAAACCTAACAGTAACCCTAAACCTAACCCAAACCCTCAACCTAAACATAACACTCACCCTAAACCTAACCCTCACACTAACACTTACCCTCAACCTAACACTAACCCTAACCCTAACACTAACCCTCACACTAACCCTAAACTTCACACTAATCCTAAACGTCACCCTAAACCTCACCCTAACCCTAATCCTCACCCTCATCCTAACCCTCACCCTATCCCTAATCCTAACCCTCATCCTCACCATATACCTCAGACTAACCCTAACCCTAATCCTCAATCTAACCCTCACCCTAATCTTAACCCTAACCTTTACCCTAAACCTAAACCTAACCCTAAAACTCACCCTTATCTTAACCCTCACCCTCAGCTTAAATATCACCATTACCCTTAACATCATCCTCACCCTAACCCTCACCCTAACCCTAAACCTCATCCTAACCCTCACCCTAACCGAAAACCTAACCATCACCCTAACACTAAACCTCACCCTCACCCTAGCCCTCACCCTAACCCTAATCCTAATCCTAAACCTCATCCTAAACTCAAACTAACCCTAACCCTAACCATCATCTTAAACGTAATCCTCACCCCCACCCTCACCCTCAGCCTTACCCTAAAACAAAGCCTAACCCTAACCCTAACCTTCAAACTCACCCTCACCCCAATCCTAACCCTAATCCTAACCATAACCCTAAACCTCACCCTAACCCTCACCCTATCCTTAACCCTAAAACTAACCCTAACACTATCCCTCGACCTAACATCCAACTAACCTAAATCTAACCCTAATCCTCACCCTAACCCTAACCCTAATCCTAAACCTCACCCTAAACCTCACCCTAATCCTAAACCTAACCCTCACCCTCACCATAACTCTAACCATAACCCTAACAGTAACACTAACCCTAACCCGAAACCTAACCCTAACCCTAACCCTAATCCTAACACACACCCTCATGCTAACCCTAATCCTAACCCTAACCCTCACCCTAACCATAATCCTCACACTCACTGTAACCCTAACCCTCAACCTAACCCTCACCCTAACACTAACCCTAACCCTAAACCTTAATCTAACACTAACCCTAACCCTCAGCCTCACCCTAGCCCTCAGCCTAACCCTAATCCTAACCCTAATCATCATCCTTATTCTCACCCTAACCCTAAACTTAAACCTCACCCAAACCCTAACACTAACTCTAAATCTCAACCTAACCCTAAACCTCAAGCTCAGCATAACACAAAGCCTAACATTAATCCTAACTCTCACACCCACCCTAACCCTTACCCTAAAACTAATCCTTACCCTAAGCCTAAACCTCACCCTCAACTTAACCCTAAACATAACACTAAACCTAACTCTAACCCTAAACCTCACCCTAACCCTAACTCTATACCTCACCCTCACAATAGCCCTAACCCTAACCCTAATCCTAACCCTAAAGCTCACACTAACACTAAACCTAACCCACACCGTCACCCTAACACTAAACCTAACCCTCACCCTCACCCTCACCCTAACCCTAATCTGAACCCAAACCCTCAACCTAACCCTAAACTTAAACCGAACCCTAACTCTCACCCTTAACCTAACCCTCACCCTCACCCTAACCCTTACCCTAAACCTCACCCTCACCCTAGCCCTCATCCTCAACCTCTCACTCAGCCTAACCCTAAGCCTAACCCTAAACATAACCCTAACACACACACTCACCCTCACCCTCACCCTAATCCTAACGTGAACCTTCATCTTAACCCTCCCCATAACCCTAACCCTCACCCTAACCTTAAACCACACCCTCAACCTCAGCCTAATCCTAAGCGTAACCCTAACCCTAAACTTCACACTCATCCTAACCCTAACCCTCAACCTCACCCTAACCCTAACCCTCACCATCAAGCTCAGCCTAACACTAAGCCTATCCCTAACCCTAACAATGACTTGCACACTCACCCTAACACTAACCCTAATCCTATTCCAAACCCTAACCCTAACGCTCACCCTCAAACTAACCCTCACCTTAAGCCTAACCCTAACATTAATCCTAACCCTAACACTCACCTTCAGCCTCACCCTAACCCTAACTCTAACACTAAACCTCACCCTGACCCTAACCCTAACCCTAACCCTCTCCCTAAACCTAATCCTAGCCCTAAACCTAACCCTCACCCTCACCCTCACCATAACCTTAACCCTAACCTTAACACTAACAATAAGCCTAACCCTAACCCATACCCTCACCCTAAACATAACCCTCACCCTAACCCTCACCCTAACCCTAAACCTCACCCTAACCCTAACCCTCACTCTTACCGTAACCCTCACACTCAGCCTAACCCTCACATTTACCCTTACCGTCACCCCCACCCTAACCCTCACTCTAACCCTAACCCTCACCCTAACCCTAACTCTACGCCTAAACCTCACCCTCACACTAACCCTAACTCTAAACCGAACCCTAAGACTATCCCTCCCCCTAACCCTAACCGAAACCATCACCCTAACACTTATCCTCACCCCCACCCTTACCCTCATCCTAAGCCTAAGCCTAAACCTAACCCTAACCCTAAACCTCACACTCACCCTCACCCTAACCCTAATCCTAAACCTAAACCTAACCCTAAACCTCAACCTAACCTTAACCCTAACACTTACCCTAACCCTAACCCTCGACTTAACCTTCCAACTAAACCTAAATGTAAACATAAACCTCACCCTCTCCCTAACGCTAATCCTAACCCTAACAATAAACCTCACCCTCACCCTAGCCCTCACCTTAAGCCTAATCCTAAACCTAACCCTCATCCTAACCCTCACCCTAATCCTAAACCTCACCCTAACTTTAAGCCTAACCCTAATCCTCATCCTCACACTAGCCCTCACCCTAACCCTAATTCTAACCCTCATCCTCACCCTAACCTTAACCCTCATCCTCACCCGAAACCTCACACTAACCCTAACCCTAATCCTCAATCTAACCCTCATGCTCACCCTAACCCTATCCCTAACACTTGCCCTAACCCTAACCCTAACCCTAAACCTCACCCTTATCTTAACCCTCAGACTCAGCCTAAACCTAAACTTTACCCTTACCAACATCCTCACCCTAACCCTCACCCTAACCCTAAACCTCATCCTAATCCTCACCCTAACTGTAAACCTAACCATCACCATAATGCTAACACTCACCCTCAACCTCATGCTCAGCCTAACCCTAAAACTAAGCCTAATCCTTACCCTAACCCTGACCCTCACCCTAGCCCTCACCCTAACGCTAATCCTAAACCTAACCCTCATCCTAAACCTCACCCTAGCCCCAACCCTAAACATCACCGTAAAACTAATCTTCAACCCCACTGTCACCCTCAGCCTAACCCTAAGCCTAAGATTAAGTATAACCCGCACACTCACCTTCACCCTCACCCTCACCCTACTCTTAACCCTAACCCTAACCATAACCCTAAACCTCAACCTAACCCTCACCCTAACCTTAACCCTAAAACTAACCCTAACCCTAACCCTCAACCTAACCCTCCAACTAACCCTAAATCTAACCTAAATTTCACACTCACCCTAAGCCTAATCCTAATCCTAACCTAAACCTCACCCTAACAATAAGCCTAAACCTCACCCTCACCCTCACCCTCATCATAACTCTAACCCTAACCCTAACAATAACACTAATCCTAACCCTAAACCTAACCCTAACCCTATCCCTAACTATAATGCTAACACTCACGCTCATGCTAACCCTAATCCTAACGCTAACCCTCACCCTACCCCTAATCCTCACCCTCAACGTAACCCTAACCCTCAACCTAACCCTCACCCTCACCCTAACCCTAACCCTAAACCTTAATCTAACACTAACCCTAACCCTCACCCTCAACCTTACCCTCACCTTAACCCTAATCCTTACCCTAATCCTTATGCTTAACCTCACCCTATCCCTAACCTTAACCCTCACCCTAACCCTAACCCTAAACCTAACCCTCAACCTAATCCTAACCCTCACGCTCACCGTAACACTAACCCTCACCCTCACCCTCACCCTCAGCCCAAACCTAAGCCTAACTGTAACCCTCACACTCACCCTAAACCTTACCCTAATACTAATCCTAACCCTAACCCTAACCCTCACCCTCAACTTCACCCTAACCCTAACTCTAACCCTAAACCTCACAATCTCCCTAACCCTAACCCTGACCATAACCTTAAACCTCACCCTCACATTCACCCTAGCCCTTACCCTAACCCTAATCCTAACCCTAACCCTCATCCTAACCCTCCCCATAAACCTAAGGCTCAGCTTCAACCTCAACCTCTGCCTAATCTTAATCCTAACCCTAAACCTAAACCTAACACACACACTCCCCCTCACTCTAGCCCTAATCCTATCACTAAACCTAACCCTAATCCTAACCGTCCCCCTAACTCTTACCATAAAACTAACCCTAAATCTAACCCTTATCATAACCCTCAACCTAAACCTCACCCTAACACTAACTCTAACCCTAAACCTCACCCTCACCCTAACCCTAACTCTAACTCTAACCCAAACCATAAACCTCACCCTAACAGTAACCCTAACCCTAACCCTCGACCTAAGCCTCCAACTAAACCTAAATCTAATCATAAACCTCACCCTCACCATAACCTTAATCCTAAACCTGACCCTAAACCTCACCCTAACCCTAACCCTAACTGTCAAACTAACCCTCACCCTCACCCTAACCCTAACCCACACCCTCACCCTCAGGCTAAATCCTAAGCCTAAACCAAACCCTAACCCTCTCACTCACCCTAACCCTAACCCTAAAACTCACCCTAACCCTAAACCTAACCCTCAACCTTAGCCTAACCCTAAGCCTATCCCTAACCCTAACCCTAACCCTCACACTCACCCTAAACCTGACCCTAATCCTACTCCTCACCCTAACCCTAACCCTCACCCTCAACCTAACCCTCACGATAAGCCTAACCCTAACATTAATCCTAATGCTAAACCTCACCCTCAGCCTCACCCTAACCCTAACTCTAACACTAAACCTCACCCTGACCCTAACCCTAACCAGAAACCTATCCCTAAACCTCTTCCTAGCCCTAAACCTAACCTTCACCCGCACCCTCAACATAATCTTAACCCTAACCCTAATGCTATCAATAATCCTAAACCTAACCCTAACCCTCACCCTAAGCATAACCCTCACCCTAACCCTAACCCTCACCCTAACACTTACCCTCACCCTAAGACTTACCCTCACCCTTACACTAACCCTAACCCTAAAACTAACCCTAACCATCAACCTAACCCTAAACCTCACTCTAACCTTAACCCTAAACCTCACCCTCTCCCTAGCCTTCACCCTCATACTCACCCTAAACTTCACACTAACCCTAACCGTAATCCTCAATCTAACCCTCACCCTCACCCTAACCCTCACTCTAACGCTCACCCTAACCCTCACGCTCACCCTAACTGTAACACTCACCCTCAGCCTAAAAGTGACCTTTACCCTTACCGTCACCCACCCTAACCCACACTCTAACGCTAACCCTCACCCTAAACCTAACGCTACCCCTAAACCTCACCCTGACCCTAACCCTAACTCTAACCCTAACCCTAATACTATCCCTCACCATAACCCTAACACTAACCATCACCCTAACCCTAATCCTCACCCCAGCCCTCACCCTCAGCCTAACCCTAAGCCTAAGAATAACCCTAACCCTAAACCTCACACTCACCCTCACCCTAACACTAATCCTAAACCTAACCCTAACCCTAACCCTAAACCTCAACCTCACCCTGACCCTAACTTTAAACCTAACACTAACCGTAACCCTAACCCTCGACCTAACCCTCCAACTAAACCTAAATCTAACCTAAACCTCACCCTCACCCTCACACTAATCCTAACCCTAACCCTAAACCTCACCCTAACCCTAACCCTAACCTCACCCCAACCTTCACCCTCACCATAATTCTAACCCTAACCCTAACAATAACAATAATCCTAACCCTAAACCTAATCCTATCCCTAACCGTAACCCTAATGCTAACACTCAACCTCACCCTAACCCTAATTCTAACCCTAACCCTCACCCTAACCCTAACTCTAAACCTAACCCTAACACTAACCATCACCCTAACCCTAATCCTCACCCCACCCTCACCCTCAGCCTAACCCTAAGCCTAAGACTAAGCCTAACACTAAACCTCACCCTCACCCTTACCCTAATTCTAAAACTAATCCTAACCCTAACCCTAAACCTCAACCTTACCCTCAACCTAAACTTAACCCTAACACTTTCCATAACCCTAACCCTCCACCTAAGCCTCCAAATAAACCTAAATCTAACCATAAACCTCACCCTCACCCTAATCCTAACCATAACCCTAAACCTCACCCTAACCCTAACACTCACCCTCACCCTCACCCTCACCATAACTCTAACCCTAACCCTAAAAATAACAGTAATCCTAACCCTAAACCTAACCCTAACCATAACCATAACCCTAATGCTAACACTCAACCTCACCTTAACCCTAAACCTAACCCTAATCCTCACCCTCACCCTAACCCTCATCCTCACTGTAACCCTAACGCTCATCCTAACCCTCACCCTAACTCTAACACTAACCCTAAATCTTACCCTAACACTAACCCTAATCCTCACCTTCACCCTAGCCCTGACCCTAAACCTAATCGTAAGTCTAATCTTCATTCTAACCTTCACCCTATCTCTAAGCCTAAACCTAACCCTAACCCTAACCCCAACCCTCACTGGATCCCTAACACTAACCCTAACACTAACACTAACGCTAAACCTAACCTAAACCTAACCCTAAACCTAACCCTAATCCTCAGCCTCACCCTCACCCTAACCCAAAACCTAACCCTAAACCTCATCCTAACTCTAAGCCTAATCCTAACCCTAGTCCTAACCCTCACCCTAACCCTAATCCTAAACCTATCCCTATTCCTAACCCTAACCATCAGCCTAACCCTTAGCCTAGCCCTTACCCTTAAACTTATCCTAACCCTAACCCTCACCCTAATCATAAAACTCACCCTAACCCTAAACCTCACCGTAACACTTACCCTCACCCTAACACTAACCCTAATCCTAACACTACCTCTCACACTAACCCTAAACATCACCCTAAACCTAAACCTCACCCTAACACTAACCCTAACCCTCACACTCACACTAGACTTCAGGGTAACCCCAACCCTCATCCTCTCCATAAATCTCACACTAACCCTAACACTAATCCTCATTCGAACTCCCAACTAGCACTGACCATCAACCTAACCCTAACACTCACCGTTACCGTAACCCTCAGCCTCAGCCTAACCCTCACCTTTACCTTTAACGTCACCCCCACGTTAACCCGCACCCAAACCCTAACCCTCACCCTAACACTAAATGTACCCCTATACCTCACCCTCTCCCTAACGCTAACACTTACCCTAACCCTAACACTAAACCTCACCCTCAACCTAACCCTAATCCTAACCCTAACCCTAAACCTCACCCTAACCGTAAACCTAACAATCACCCTCACCCTCACCCTCACCATAACTTTAACCCTAACCCTAACAATAACACTAATCTTAACCCTCAACCTAACCCTAACCATAACTGTAATCCTAACACTCACCCTCATGTTAACCCTAATCCTAACCGAAACCCTCACCCTAACCCTAATCCTCACCCTCACTGTAACCCTAACCCTCACCCTAACCCTCACCCTAACCCTAACCCTAACCCTAAACCTTAACCTAACACTAACCCTAACCCTCACCCTCAACCTAGCCCTCACCCTAACACTAATGCTAAACCTAATCCTCATCCTTACCCTCACCGTAACCCTAACCTTAACCCTCACCCTAACCCTAACCTTAACCCTCACCCTAACCCTAACCCTAACCCTAACCCTAACCCTCACGCTCCCCTTAACTCTAGCCCTCACCCTAACCCTAAACATAAACGAACCCTAACTCTCACCCAAACCCTAACCCTAACCCTCCCCCTAACCCTAAGCCTCACCCTCATCCTCACCCTCAGCCTGACCCTAAGCGTAACCGTAACCCTCACACTCACCCTAACCCTTACCCTAAACCTAATCCTAACCCTAACTCTAACCCTCACCCTCAGCCTCACTGTAACCCTTACTCTAACCTAAACCTCACCCTCACCCTATCCCTAACCCTAACCATAACCTTAAACCTCACCCTCACACTCACCCTACACCTTACCCTAAACCTATTCCTAATGCTAACCCTCATCCTAACCCTCCCCCTAACCCTAAACCTCACCCTCAACCTCACCCTCAGCCTAACACTAAGCCTATCCCTAAACCTAAACCTAACACACACACTCCCCCTCACTCTAACCTTAATCTTATACCTAACCCTAACCCTAATCCTAACATTTCCCCTAACTCTCACCCTAACCCTAACCCTAAAACTAACCCATAACATAACCCTCAACCTAAACCTCACCCTAAACCTAACTCTAATCCTAAAACTCACCCTCACCCTAACCCTAACTCTAAACCTAATCCAAACCGAAAAGGTCACCCTCACACTAAGCCTAATCCTAAGATTAACCCTAACCCTAACCCTCACACTCAACCTCAGCTTAACCCTAAGCCTGTCCCGAACCCTAACCCTAACCCTAACCCTAACCCTCACCCTAACACTAACCCTAATCCTACTCCTAATCCTAACCCTAACCATCACTCTCAAACTAACCCTCAACTTAAGCCTAACCCTAACATTAATCCTAACCCTAACCCTCACCCCCAGCCTCACCCTAACCCTAACACTAACACTAAACCTCACCCTAACCCTAACACTAACCCTAACCCTATCCTTAAACCTCATCCTAGACCTAAACCTAACCATCATCCTCACCCTCACCATAACCTTAACCTTAACCCTAACACTAACAATAACCCTAACATTAACCCTAACCCTTACTCTCACCCTAACACTACCCCTAAACCTAACACTAAACCTCACATTAAACCTAACCATCACCCTAATCATAAACCTCACCCTAAATCTAACCCTAAACCTCAAGCTCTCGCTAGACCTCGCCCTAACCCTAACCCTCATCCTCAACTTAAACTTCACACTAACCGTAACACTAATCCTCAATCTAACCCTCACTCTCATCCTAACCCTAACCATAACCCTCACACTTACTGTAACTCTTACCCTAAGCCTAACCCTGACCTTTACCCTTACCGTCACCAACACAGTAACCCTCACTCTAACCCTAATCCTCACCCTAACCCTAAATCTACCCCTAAACCTCACCCTCACTCTAACCCTAACTCTAATCCTAACCCTAACACTAACCCTCACCCTAACCCTAACCCTAACCATCACCCTAACCCTAATCCTCACCCCTACCGTCACCCTCAGCCTAACCCTAAGCCTAAGCCTAACCCTAACCCTAAACCTCACATTCACCCTCACCCTAACCCTAATCCTAAACCTAACCCTAACCCTAGCCCAAAACCTCAACCTAACCCTCAACCTAACCTTAACCCTAACACTTACCCTAACCCTAACCCTCCACCCAACCCTCCAACTAAACCTAAATCTAACCATAAACCTCACCTCACACTAACCCTAATCCTATCCCTGACCCTAAACCTCAACCTAACCGTAACACTCACCCTCACCCTCATCATAACTCTAACCCTGAACCTAACAATAACAGTAATCCTAACCCTCAACCTAACCCTAACCATAACCCTAACACTAATGCAAATACTCAACCTCACCCTAACCCTAATCCTAACCCTAACCCTCACCCTAAACCTAATCCTCACCCTCACTGTAACCCTATCCCTCAACCTAACCCTCACCCTAACCCTAACCCTCACCCTAAACCTCATCCAAACACTAACCCTAAACGTCACCCTCACCCTAGCCCTCACCCTAACCCTAATTCTAACCCTAATCCTCATCCTAACCCTCACCCTAACCCTAACCCTAACCCTCACCGTAACCCTAACCCTCACCTTAACCTTAATCCTCACCCTCACCCTCATCCTAAACCTAAGCCTAACCCACACCCTAACCCTAACCCTCACACTCACCCTATACCTAACCCTAATCCTCATCCTAACACTCACCCTCACACTAACCCTAATCCTACTCCTAACCCTAATCCTAAACCTCACCCTCAAACTAACCCTCATCTTAAGCCAAAGCCTAATATTAATCCTAACCCTAACCCTCAGCCTCAGCCTCATCCTATCCTTAACTCTAACACTAAACCTCACCCGGACCCTAATCCTAAACCTCGCCCACCCTAGCCCTCACCCTAACCAGAATCCTAACCCTAACCCTCACCCTAAACCTAACCATAACCCTCACCCTCAACCTAACACTAACCCTCACCCTCAACCTCACCCTCAGCCTAACCCTAAGCCTAATCCTAAACCTAATTCTAACACACACATTCACCCTCACCCTAACCCTAAGAAAACCCTAACCCTTACCCTCACCGTCACCCTCAGTGTAACCCTAAGCCTAAACCTAACCCTATCCCTAACACTCACACTCACCCGAACCCTTACCCTAATCCTAATCCTAACCCTAACCCTAACCCTCAAACTCAGCCTCACCTTAACCCTAACTATAACCCTAAAACTCATCCTCACCCTAACCCTAAAACCTCACTCTAACCCTAACCCTAAGCTGCCCCCTTACCCTAGCCCTCACCCTAACCCTAATCCTAACCCTAACACTCATCCTAACCCTCCACCTAACCCTAACCCTAACCCTCACCCTTTCCCTAACCCTCACCCTCACCCTCAGCCTAACACTAAGCCTAACCCTAACCCTCACCTTCACACTCACCCTAACCCTACCCCTAATACTAACCCTAACCCTAACCTTAACCCTCACCCTCATGCTAACCCAAATCCTAACCCTAACCTTAATCCTAACCCTCCCTCTAACTCTCACCCTAACCCTAACCCTAACACTAACCCTAAACCTAAACCTCAACCTAACCCTCACCCTAACCCTACCTCTAACCCTAAACCTCACCCTCACCCTAAACCTCACCCTAAACCTAAGCCTAACCCTCACCCTCACCGTAACCTTAACCTTAAACCGAAACCTAAAAATAACCCTAACCCTAATCCTAACCCTCACCCTAACCATAACCCTCATCCCAACCAAAACCCTCATCCTAAGACTTACCCTCACCCTAACATTAACCCTAACACTAACACTAACACTCACCCTAACACTAACCCTAAATCTAACCCTAATCATCTCCCTCACCCTCACCTTAACTCTAGCACTAACCCTAAAAATAACACTAACCCTTAACCGAACCATCACCCTAAACCTAATCCTAACACCCACCCTCACGCTCAGCCTAACCCTAAGCCTAAATCTAACCCTCACCCTAACACTCATACTCACCCTCACTCTAACTCTAATCCTAAACGTAACCCTATCCCTAAACCTCTACCTAACCCTCACCCTCACCCTAACCCTAACACTAACTCTAACCCGAAACCTCACTCTAACCCTTCCGCTAATCCTAACTCTAAACCTAAACCTCACCCTCATCCTAACCTTAACTCTAACACTAAACCTCACCCGGACCCTAATCCTAAACCTCGCCCACAAACTAGCCCTCACCCTAACCAGAACCCACACCCTAACCCAAACCCTCACCCTAACTCTTAACCTAACCCTAACACTAACCCTAACCCTAACCCTAAACCTCACCTAACACAAACCCTAAATCTCACCCTAAACCTCTCCCTCAACCTAACCCTAATCCTAACCCTAACTGTAAACCCCACCCTAACCCTAACCCTATCACAAACCCTAACTCTAACCCTAAACATCACTATTAACCTAACCCTAATTCTAAACATAACCCTAAACCTAAACATCATCCTAAACCTAACCCTAAACTTCAACCTCACCCTCACTAAAACCTAAACCCTAAACCTAACCCTAACAATTACCCAAACTCTAACCCTCACCCTAACACTTACCCTTACCCTAACACTAAACCTAACCCTAACAGTAAACCTCACACTAACCCTAACCATTACGCTAACCCCAAACCTCACGATAACCCTATCCCTAACCCTCACCCTCACCCTAGCCCTCACCCTAACCCTAACCCTCATCCTCACCCTAACACTCACTCTCACCCTCACACTCACCCTCAGCCTAACCCTAACCCTAATCCTAATCCTAAGCATAACCCTCACCCTAACCTTAACCCTCACCATAACCGTAACCCTTAAGGTAACACTAACCCTAAACCTAACCCTCACACTAACCCTAACCCTAAACCTAACACTAACCCTAACAATAACCCTCAAGCTCAGCCTCACCCTAACCCTAAATCTAACCCTAAACTTCACTCTCACCCTAACCCTAACCATAAACCTGACTCTAACCCTAAACCTAAAACTCACCCTCAACCTAGCCCTTGCCCTAACCTTAATGCTAACCCTAACCCTCACCCTAACACTTCCCCTATCCCTCATCCTAAACCTAACCCTCACCCTCAACTTCACCCTCTGCCTAACCCTAGACCTAACCCTAACACACACACTCACCTTCGCACTAACCCTAATCCTATCCCTAAACCTAACCATAACCATAACCCTCCCCCTAACTCTCAAACTAACACTTACCCTATCCCTCACCCTAACCCTAACTCTAAACCTAAACCTTACCCTCAGCCTAACCCTAACTCTAACCCTAACCCAAACCCTAAACCTCAACCTAACCCTAAGCCTAACCCTCAACCTCACCCTCACCATAACCGTAACACTAAACCTAAACCTAACAATAACCCTATTCCTAACCCTAACCCTCACCCTAAACATAACTCGCACCCTAACCCATACCCGCACCCTAACACTTACTCTCACCTTAACACTAACCCTAACACTAACACTAACCCTCCCACTAACCCTCACCCTAACACTATACCTCAACATAACCCTCACCCTCAACCTAACCCTAACACTACCCCAAAACCTAACACTCACTCTAACCCTCCACCTAACCCTATATCTAAACCTCACACTCACCCTAACCCTAACCCTCATCCTAACCCTAACACTCACCCTAACCCTAACCCTCACCCTAAAAATTACCCTAAACCTAACACTAACCCTAACCCTAACACTAACACTCACACTAACCCTAACCATCACCCTAAACCCAAACCTCAAGCTAACCATATCCCTAACCCTCACCCTCACCTTAGCCCTCACCCTAACCCTAACCCTCATCCTCACCCTAACCCTCACCCTGACTCTCACCCTCAGCCTAACCCTAACCCTAATCCTAGGCCTAACCCTAACCCTCACCCTAATCCTAGTCCTAACCCTAACCCTCACCCTAATCGTAACCCTCCCTCTAACACTAACCCTAACCCTAAACCTAACCGTAATCCTCAGCCTCAGCCTCACCATAACCCTAACCCTCACCTTAACTCTAAGCCTAAACCTAAGCCTAACCCTAACCCTCACACTCACCCTCACCCTAACCCTAATCATAAAACTAACCCTATCCATAACCCTAGCCCTCTCCCTAACCCTCATCCTAGCCCTCACCCTTACCCTAATCCTAACCCTAAAACTCATCCTAACCCTCACCCTAACCCTAATTCTAATACTAACCCTAATCCTAACCCTCAACCTCAGCCTAACCCTAACCCTAAATCTAACCCTAAACCTCACCCTCACTCTAAACCTAACCCTAACCCTAACCCTAAACATCACGCTAATCCTAACCCTAAACCTCACCCTCACCCTAGCCCTCACCTTAACCCTAATCCTAACCCTAAACTTCTTCCTAGCCCTCACCCTAACACTAACCCTAAACCTCACCCTCACCCTAACCATAATCCTAACCCTAAGCCTCAACCTAAACCTAACCGTCACCCTCACCGTAACCCTTACTCTAACCCTCACCCTAACCCTAAACTTAACCCGAACCCTAACTCTAATGGTAAGCCTAACATTAACCCACATCCTAACCCTAACCTTCAACCTTACCTTAACCCTCACCCTCAGTCAAACCCTCACTTTTACCCTTACCGTCAGCCCTACCCTAACCCTCACCCTAACCCAAACACTCACCCTAACCCTCACCCTAAAACTAACTCTATGCCTAAACCTCACCCTCACCCTAACCATAACTCTAACCCTAACCCTAACACTAAACCTCACCCTAACAATAACCCTAACCCTAACCTTCACCCTCAACCAAACCCTCAGCCTAAACCTAATGCTAACCTTAACCCTAAACTTAACCCTCACACTCACCCTAACCCTCACCCTAATCCTAATCCTAACCCTAACTCTAACCCTCACCCTCACCCTCAGTCTCACCCTAACCCTTATTCTAACCCTAAACCTTATCTTCACCCTAACCCTAATCCTAACCCTCATCCTCACCGTAACCGAAACCCTAAACCTAACCCTAACCCTAACCCTAACTCTAACCTCCCCCTAACTCTCAACCTAACCCTAACACTAACCCTGACCCTAAACCTCACGGTAACCCTAACTCTAACACTAACCCTCATCCTAACCCTCACCCTAACCCTAACTCCACCCTAAACCTCACCCTCACCCTAACCCTAACTCTAACCCTAACCCTAACACTAAACCTCACCCTAACCCTCATCCTCACTCTAAACCTCACACTAACCCTATCCCTAATCCTCAATCATACTCTCACCCTAACCCTAACTCTAGCCCTTAATCTAACCCTAAACCTAACCCTAACGCTCACCCTTATCTTAACCCTCACCCTCAGCCTAAACCTCACCATTACCCTTACCATCATCCTCACCCTAAAAATCCCCCAACCCTAAACCTCATACTAACTCTAACACTAACTGTAAACCTAACCATCACCCTAACCCTAACACTCACCCTGAACCTCACACTCAGCCTAACACTAGGACTAAGCCTTACACTTACCCTAACCCTCACCCTAACCCTAGCCCTCACCCTAACCCTAATCTTAACCCTAACCCTAATCCTAACCCTCGCCCTAACCCTAACACTAACCCTCACCCACAACCTCACACTAAGCCTAATCCTAACGCTAACCCTCAACCTAACCCTAAAACTCACCCTCACTGTAACCCTTACCCTAATGCTCACCCTAACCCTAAACTTAACCCGAACCCTAACGCTCACCCTAAACAAAACCCTAACCCTCACCCTAACCTTAACCCTAAACCTTAACCTCACCCTAGCCCTCACCCTAACCCTAATCCTAACCTTAACCCTCATCCTAACCCTCCCCCTAACCATAATCCTAACCCTAACCCTCACCCTCAACCTCACCCTCAGCCTAACCCTAAGCCTAACCCTAAACCAAACCCTAACACACACACTCACCCTCATCCTAAACCTAATCTTAAACTTAACCCTAACCCTAAACCTCTCCCTAACTCTCACCCTAACCCTAACACTAACACTAACCCTAACCCAAACCCTCAACCTAACCCTCACACTGACTCTAACCCTAAACCTCACCCTCACACTAAACCTCAACCTAAGCCTAACCCTAACCCTCATCCTCACCCTCACTGTAACCGTAAACTTAAACCGAACCCTAACAATTACTCTAAACCGATTCCTAAACCTCAGCTTAACCATAACCCTCACCCTAACCCAAACCCTCACCATCACCCTTAGCCTCACCCTAAAACTAAATCTAAGGCTAACAGTAACCCTCACCCTACAACTAACCCTAAATCTAACCCTAAACCTCACCCTCAACCTAACACTAACCCTAACCCAAACCGTAAACCCCACCCTATCCCTAACCCTAACCCTCACCTGCACCCTCAACCTCACTGTAACTCTAAACCTAACCCTAACAATAACACTAATCCTAACCAGAACCATCACCCTAACCCTAAACCTCACCCTCATGCTCGACCTAAGCCTAAGCCTAAGCCTAACCCTAAACCTAAACCTCACCCTAACCCTAACACTATCACAAACCATAACTCTAATCCTAAAACTCACTGTCACCCAAACCCTAATTCTAACCCTAACCCTAAACCTTAACCTCAACCTAAACATAACCGTAACCCTCACCCTCACCCTCACCATAACCCTAAGCCTAACCCTAACCTTAACAATAAACTTAACCATAAACCTAACCCTCACCTTAACCATAACCCTCACCCTAAACCTAAATCTCACCCTAACACTTTACCTAACCCTAACAATAACCCTCACCCTAACAATAATCCTCACCCTAACCCAAACCCTAACCCTAAACCTCACCCTCATGCTTGGCCTAAGGCTAAGCCTCACCCTAACCCTAACCCTCAACCTAACCCTAACTCTAACCCTAACCCTAAACCTAAACCTCATCCTAACCCTAACCCTAATACTCACGCTCACCCTCACAGTAACCGTAACCCTACCCCTAAACCTAACAATAAACCTAACCCTAACCCTAACCCTCAACCTAACCATAACCCTCACCCTAACCTTAACTCTCACCCTAACACCCTCACCCTAACCCTAACACTAGGAACCATCACACTCACCCTAGCTTTCACCCTAATCCTAACCCTCATCCTCACCCTAAACGTCACACTAATCCTAACACTAATCCTCAATATAACGCTCAACCTCACCCTAATGCTAACACTAACCCTAACCCTAACCCTAACCTTCACCCTTAGTGGAACCTTCACCCTCAGTCTAACCCTCACCTTTACCCTTACCATCACCCCCAGGCTAACCTGCACCCTAACCCTAACCCTCATCCTAACCCTAACTGTACCCCTGAACCTCACCCTCACCATAAGCCTAAGTCTAACCCTAACCCAAACACTAAACCTCACCTTAACCCTCACCCTAATCCTAAACCTCATCCTAACCCTCACCCTAACTGTAAACCTAACCATCACCCTAACCCTAACCCTCACCCTCAAACTCATGCTCAGCCTAATCCTAAGCCTAAGCCTAACCCTTACCTAATCCTCACCCTCACCCTAGCCCTCACCCTAACATTAATCCTAATCCTAACCATCATCCTAAACCTCACCCTAACCCTAACCCTAACAATCACCCTAAACTTAATCCTCACGCCCAACCTCACTCTCAGCCTAACCCTAAGCCTAAGCCTAACCCTAGTCCTATCCATCACACTCAACCTCACCCTCACCCTAATCGTAACCCTAACCCTAACCAAAAGCCTAAACCTCAACCTAACCCTCAACCTAACCTTAACCCTAAAAGTAACCCTAACCTCACCCTAGGCCTAACCCTCCAACTAACCCTAAATCTAACCCTCAACCGCACCCTCAGCCTAACCCTACTCCTAAACCTAACTATAAACCTCGCCCTAACCCTAACCCTAAACCTCACCCTCACCCTCACCCTCACAATAACTCTAACCCTAACCCTAACAATAACACTAATCCTAACCCTAAACCTAACCCTAACCCTAATGCTAACACTCACACTCAAACTAACCCTATTCCTAACCCTAACCCTCATCCTAACCCTAATCCTCACCCTCACTATAACCCTAACCCTCAACCTAATCCTCACCCTAACCCTAACCCGAAACCTAAACCTTAATCTAATACTAACCCTAACCCTCACTCTCACCCTAGCCCTCACCCTAACCATAATCCTAACCCTAATCCTCATACTTACCCTCACCCTAGCCCTAAACTTAACCCTCACCCAAACCTTAACACTAACCCTAACTCTCAACCTAACCTTAACCCTCACGCTCACATTAACCCTAACCCTAACCCTCACCCTAACCCTAACCCTCACACTTACCCTTTACCTAACCCTCACCCCCACCCTCATCCTCAGTCTAACCCTAACCCTAAACCTAACCCTAACCATATTGCTCACACTCACCCTAAGCCTTACCCTAAACAAAATCTTAACCCGAAGCCTAACCCTCACAAGCAACCTTACCCTCAACCTAACCCTAAATCTAACACTAACACTAAACCTAACCCTGAAACTCAGGCTCACCCTAACCCTAAATCTAACCCTAAACCTCTCCCTCACCCTTACCCTAACACTAACCCTAACCCTAAACTTCAACCTAACCCTAACCCTAAACCTCACCCTCACCCTAGCCCTCACCCTAACCCTAATCCTAACCCTAACCCTCATCCTAACCCTCAGCCTAACACTAAACCTAACCCTCACAGTCACCCTCACCCTAAACCTAATCTGAAACCTAACCCTCAACCTAAACCTAACCCTCACCCTCACCGTAACCCTTACCCTAACCCTCAACCTAACCCTAAACATAAGCCGAACCCTAACTCTCAACCTTACCCTAACCCTAACCCTCACCCCAAACCTAACCCTAAAGCTCACCCTCAACCTAGCACTCACCCAACCCTAAACCTAAGCATAACCCTCTTCCTAACCCTCCCCCTAACTCTTACCCTAACGCTCACCCTAACCCTAACCCTAACCCTCAAACTCACGCTCAGCCTAAACCTAAGTCTAACCCTAAACCTAACACTAACACATACACTCGCTCGCACCCTAACCCTAATCCTAACCCTAACCCTCATCCTAACTCTCAACATAACCCTAACCCTCATCCTAACCCTAACCCACACCCTCATGCTCAGCCTAACCCTAAGCCTAACCCTAAACCTAACACTCACACTCACCCTAACCCTAACCCTATACCTCATGCTAAACCCAACCCTAACCCTCAACCTCAGCCTAACCCTAAGCCTATCCCTAACCGTAACCAAAACCCTAACACTCACACTCACCATAACCCTAACCCTAATCCTAATCCTAAAGCTAACCCTAACCGTCACCCTCAACCTAACCCTCACGTTAAGCCTAACCCTAACATTAATCCTAATGCTAAACCTCACCCTCAGCCTCACCCTAACCCTAACTCTAACACTAAACCTCACCCTAACACTAACCCTAAATCTAACCCAAAACCTCACCTTCAACCTAACCCTAACCCTAACCCTAACCGTAAACCCCACCCTCACCCTCACCCTCACCGTAACCGTAATGCTAACCCTAACAATAAACTTAACCATAACCCTAACCCTCACCCTAACTGTAAACCTCACCCTAACCCTAACCCTCACCCTAACACTTAGCCTAAACCTAACAATAACCCTAACCCTAACACTAACCCTCACACTAACCCTAACCATTACCCTAACCCTAAACCTCACGCTAACCCTATCCTTAACCCTCACACAAACCTAGCCCTCTCCCTAAACCTAACCCTCATCCTCACCCTAACCCTCACCCTCACCCTAACCTTCAGCCTAACCCTAATCCTAAATCTAACCATAACCCTCACCCTAACCCTCACCCTAACTGTAACACTAAACCTAACACTAACTCTAACCCTAAAACTCACCCTCAGCCTCACACTAACCCTAACTCTAGCCCTAAACCTCACCCTCACCCTAACGTAACCCTAACAATAAATCTCACCTTAACTCTAACACTAAACCTCACCCTCACCCTAGGCCTTGCCCTAACCCTAATCCTAAACCTAACCCTCATCCTACCCCTCCCCCTAACCCTAACCTTAACCTAACCATCATCCTCCCCCTCAGCCTAAATCTAAGCCTAACCCTAGACTTAACACTAACAAACACATTGACCCTCACCCTAACCCTAAACCTAATCCTATCCCTAACCCTAAGACTAACCCTTACCCTCCCCCTAACTCTCACCCTAACCCTAACCCTAACCATCACCCTAAACCTAACTCTAACCCTAAACCTCACTCTCACCCTTACCCTAACTCTCACCCTATCCCAAACCCTAAAGCTCAAGCTAACCATAACCCTAACCCTCACACTCACCCTCACCGTAACCGTAACCCTAAACTTAAACCTAACAATAACCCTAACCCTAACCTTAACCGTCACCCTAAACATAACCATCACCCTAACCCATACCTCACACTAACACTTACCCTCACCCTAACACTAACCCTAACACTAACACTAACCCTCACACTGACCCTAACCCTAACCCTAACCCTAAACCTCAACCTAAGCCTCACACTCAACCTAAACCTAACACTAACCCTAAGCCTAACCCTCCCCCTAACCCTCATGCTAAACCTATATCTAAACCTCTCCCTCACCCTAACCCCAACCCTAACACTAACCCTAAACCTAACCCTAAACCTAACACTAATCTTCAGCCTAAACATCACCCTAACCCAAACCCTAACCCTAACCCTCATCCTAACTCTAAGCCTAACCCTAACCCTAATCCTAACCCTCACACTCACCCTCACCCTAACCCTAATCCTAAACCTAACCCTATCCCTAACCCAAACCCTCACACTAACCCTCACCCTAGCCCTCACCCTTAAACTTATCCTAACCCTAAACCTCAACATATCTCCAAACCTACCCCTAAACCTAACCCTAACCCTCACCTGAACACGAACATGAACCCTCACCCTCATGCTCGGCCTAAGCCTAAGCCTAAGCCTAACCCTAACCCTCACCCTCAAACTAACCCTAACTCTAACCCTAAACCTAAACCTAAACTTCATCCTAACCCTAACCCTAATCCTCACCCTCACCCTCACAGTAACCGTAACCCTACCCCTAAACCTAACAATAAACCTAACCCTAACCCTAACCCTCACCCTAACCATAACCCTCACCCTAACCTTAACCCTCACCCTAACACTTACCCTCACCCTAACCCTAACCCTAACACTCACACTCACCCTAGCCTTCACCCTAACCCTAACCCTCATCATCACCCTAAACCTCACACTAACCCTAACACTAATCCACAATCTAACCCTCACCCTCAATCTAATGCTAACACTAACCCTCACACTAACCCTAACCCTCACCCATACCGAAACCCACACCCTCATCCTAACCCTCACCTTAACCATTACCGTCAACCCCAGACTAACCTGCACCCTAAACCTAACCCTCATCCTAACCCTAACTGTACCCCTGAATCTCACCCTCACCATAACCCTAAGTCTAACCCTAACCCAAACACTAAATCTCACCCTAACCCACACCTTAACCCTAAAACTCATCCTAAACATCACCCTAACTGTAAACCTAACCATCATACTAACCCTAACCTTCACTCTCAACCTCAAGCTCAGCCTAATCATAATCCTAAACCTAACCCTTACCCTAACCCTCACCCTCAACCTATCCCTCACCCTAACCCTAATCCTAATCCTAACCCTCACCCTAACCCTAACCTTACCCATTACCCTAAACCTAATCCTCACCCCCACCCTCACCCTCAGCCTAACTCTAAGCCTAAGCCTAACCCTAACCCTAACCCTCACACTCACCCTCACCCTAACCCTAATCCTAACCCTAACCCTAACCGTAAGCCTAAACCTCAACCTAACCCTCACCCTAACCTTAATACTAAAATTAAACCTTACCCTCACCCTCGACCTAATCCTCCAACTAACCCTAAATCTAACCCTAAACTTCACCCTCACCCTTACCCTAATCCTAATCCCTAACCCTAAATCTCAACCTAACACTAACCCTAACCCTCACCCTCACCCTCACCCTCATAATAACTCTAAACCGAACCCTAACAATAACACTAATCATAACTCTAAACCTAACCCTAACCCTAACACTAACACTAATGCTAATACTCACCCTCAAGCTAACCTTAATCCTAACCCTAACCCTAACCCTAACCCTAATCCTCACCCTCACTGTAACCCTTATCCTCAACCTAATCCTCAATCTAACCCAAACCCTAATCCTATACCTTAATCTTACACGAACCCTAACCCTCAAACTCACCCTAGCCCTCACCCTAACCCTAATCCTAACCCTAATCCTCATCCTTACCCTCACCCTAACGCTAACCTGAACCCTCACCCTAACCCTAACACTAACCCTAAATCTCAACCTAACCCTAACCCTCACGCTCACAGTAACCCTAACCCTAACACTCACCCTAACCCTAACCCTCACACTCACCCTTAACCTCACCCTCACCCCAGCCCTCACCCTCAGTCTAACCCTAAGACTAACCCTAACACTAACCATATCGCTCACACTCACCCTAACCCTTACCCTAAACCTAATCCTAACCCTAAGCTTAAACCTCACACTCAACTTAAACCTCACCCTAACCCTAAATCTAACACTAACACTAACCCTCACCCTCAAACTCAGCCTCACCCTAACCCTAAAACTAACCCTAAACCTTACACTCACCCTAAACCTAACACTAACCCTAACCCTAAACCTCACCATAACTCTAACACTAAACCTCACCTTCACCCTAGCCCTCACCCTAACCCTAATCCTAACCCTAACCCTCATCCTAACCCTCACTATAACACTAAACTTAACCCACACCGTCACGCTCACCCAACCCCTAACCCGAACCGCAACCCTCACCCTCAGCCTCACGCTAACTCTAACTCTAACACTAAACCTCACCCTCACACTAACCCTAAATCTAACCCTAAACCTCACCCATAACCTAAACCTAACCCTAACTCTGACGGTAAACCAAACCCTAACCCTAACCCTAACCCTCACCTGCACCCTCACCCTCACTGTAACTCTAACCCTAACCCTAAAAATAACAATAATCCTAACCAGAACCATCACCCTAACCCTAACCCTCAACCTCATGCTCAGCCTAAGCCTAAGCCTAACCCAAATCCTCACCCTAACCCTAACCCTATCACAAACCCTAACTCTAACCCTAAACCTAACTGTCACCCGAACCCTAATTCTATCCTTAACCCTAACCCTAAACCTCATTCTAACACTAACCGTAACCCTCATCCTCACCCTCACCATAACCCTAACCCTAACCCTAACAATAACCTTAACCATAACCCTAACCCTCACCCTAACTATAACACTCACCTTAACTCTAAAACTCACCCTAACACGTACCCCAACCCTAACAATAATCCTAACCCTAAACCTAACCCTAATCATCAGCCTAACCCTAAACCTCACGATAACCCTAGCCCTAAACCTCACCCAACCCTAGCCCTCACCTAACCCTAACCCTCATCCTCACTCTAACCCTCACCCTCACCCTCACCCTCAGCCTAAACCTAACCCTATACCCAACCCTAACACTCACCCTAACCCTCACCCTAACCCTAACCCTTAACCTAACACTAACCCTAACCCTAACCCTCACCCTCACCTTAACCCTTACCCTAACCATAAACCTCACCCTAACTCTAACCCTAAACCTCAACCTCACCCTAGCCCTTAACCTAACCCTAATCCTAACCTTAACCGTCATCCTAACCCTCCCCTTAACCCTAACACTAACCCTAACCCTAACTCTAACCATCACTCTCACCTTCAGCCTAAACCTAAGCCTAACCCCAGAACTAACCCTAACAAACACACGGACCCTCACCCTAACCCTAACCCTAATCCTATCCCTAACCCTAACACTAAGCCTTACCCTCCCCTTAACTCTCACCCTACCTAACCCTAACCGTCACCCTAAACTTAACTCTTAACCTAAACCTCACCCTCACCCTAACCCTAACTCTAACCCTAACCCAAATCCTAAACCTCATCCTAACCCTAACCCTAATCTTCACACTCACACTCACCGTAACCGTAACCCTAAACCTAAACCTAACAATAACCCTAACCCTAACCCTAACCCTCACCCTACCCATAACCGTCACCCTAACCCATAACCTCACCCGAACACTTACCCTCACCCTAACACTAACACTAACACTAACACTAACCCTCACACTGACCCTAACCCTAACCCTAACCCTAAACCTCAACCTAACCCTCACACTCAACCTAAACCTAACACTACCCCTAACCCTCACCCTAACCCACCCCCTAACCCTACATCTAAACCTCACTCTCACCCTAAACCTAACACTAACACTAACAGTAAACCTAAACCTAACCCTAAACCTAACCGTATTCCTCAGCCTCAACCTCACCCTAAACCAAACCCTAATCTTAACACTCATCCTAACTCTAAACCTAACCCTAACCCTAATCCTAAACCTCACCCTCACCCTCAACCTAACCCTAATCCTAAACCTAACCCTATCACTAACCCTAACCCTCACCCTAAACCTCAGCCTAACCCTCACCCTTAAACTTATCCTAACCCTAAACCTCAACCTAATTCTCAACCTAACCCTAAACCAAACCCTAAACCCCACCTGAACCCGAACCCGAATCTTCAACCTCATGTTGGCCAAAGCCTAAGCCTAAGCCTAAGCCTAAGCGTAAGCCGAAACCCTCACCCTAACCCTGATTCTAACCCTAACCCTAAACCTAAACCTCATCCTAACCCTAACCCTAATCCTCACCCTCACAGTAACCGTAACCCTACCCCTAAACCTAACAATAAACCTAACCCTAACCCTAACCCTCACCCTAACCATAACCCTCACCCTAACCTTAACCCTCACCCTAACACCCTCACCTTAACCCTAACCCTAACCCTCACACTCACCCTAGCCTTCACCCTAACCCTAACCCTCATCCTCACCCTAAACATCACACTAACCCTAACACTAATCCTCAATCTAATCCTCACCCTCAACCTAATGTTAACACTAAACCTCACCCTAACCCTAACCTTCACCCTTACCGGAACCCTCACCCTCAACCTAACCCTCACCTTTACCCTTACCGTCACCCCCAGGCTAACCTGCACCCTAACCCTAACCCTCATCCTAGCCCTAACTGTACCCCTGAACCTCACCCTCACCATAACCCTAAGTCTAACCCTAAACCTAACACTAAACCTCACCCTAATCCTCACCCTAACCCTAAACCTCATCCTAACCCTCACCCTAACTGTAAACCTAACAATCAACCTAACCCTAACACTGACCGTCAATCTCATGCTCAGCCTAATCCTGAGCCTAAGCCTAACCCTTAACCTGACCCTAACCCTCACCCTAGCCCTCACCCTAACCCTAATTCTAACCCTCACCCTCACCCTAACCCTAACCCTCATTCTCACTCTAAACCTCACACTAGCCCTAACCCTAATCCTCAATCTAACAATCACCCTGACCCTAATCCTACCCCTTACGGTAAACCTAAGCCTAAACCTAACACTCACCCTTATCTTAACCCTCACCCTCACCCTAAACCTCACCTTTACCCTTACCATCATCCTCATCCTAACCCTCACCCTAACCCTAAACCTAAACCTAACCCTAAACGTAACCCTAATCCTAACACTCACTCTCACCCTAACCCTAATCCTAACCCTAACCCTCACCCTAACACTAACCCTCACACTCCCTGTAACCCTAACCTCAACCTAACCCTCACCCTAAAGCTATCCCTAATCATAAACCTTAATCTAACACTAACCCTAACCCTCACCCTCACACTGGCCCTCAAACTCACCCTCACCCTCAGCCTAAACCTAATCCTAACGCTAAGCCTAACCCTCACCCACAACCTAACCCTTGCTCTAACACTAACACTAATCCTAACACTAAACCTCACCCTAACCCTAACCCTCAACCTCAGCCTCACCCTAACCCTAACTCTAACCCTAAACTCAACTTCACCCTAAACTTAACCCTAACCCTAACAGTAAACCTCACCCTAACCCTAACCGTAAACCTCACCTGAAACTAGCCCACACCCTAACCCTAATCCTAACCCTAACCCTCATCCTAACCCTCACCCTAACACTAACCCTAACACTAACCTTCACCCTATCCCTAATCCTAACCCTAACTCTCAAACTGACACTAACACTCACCCTCACCGAAACTCTTAGACTAACCCTAACCCTAACCCTAAACTTAACCCGAACCCTAACTCTCACACTAACCCTAACCCTAACTCTCACCCAAACCCTAATCCTCACCCTTGCCATAACCCTCACACTCAGCCTAACTGTCACTTTTAACCTTACCTTCACCCCCACCTTAACCCTCACCCTAACCCTAACTCTAAACCTAACCCTCACCCTAACCCTAACTCTACCCCTAAACCTCACCCTCACTCTAACCCTAACTTTAACACTAACCCTAACACTAAACCTCACCCTAACCCTAACCCTAACCCTTAAACTAACCCTAACACTCACCCTCACCCTCACCCTCAGCCTAAACCTAAGGCTACCCCTAACCCTACCCCTAACCCTCACACTAACCCTAACCCAAACCCTAATCCTAATGCTAACAATAATCCTAACCCTCACCCTCACCCTCAGCCTCAACCTAACCCTAATTCTAACTCTAAACCTCACCCTCACCCTAACACTAAGGCTAACCCTAACCATAAACCTCACCCTAACCGTAATCCTAACCCAACCCTAAACCCCACCCTAACCCTAACCCTAACCCTCACACTCACCGTAACTCTAACCCTAACCCTAACGATAACACTAACCCTATCCCTAACCATCACCCTAACCCTAATCCTCACCCCCACCCTCACCCCCACCCTCACCCTTAGCCTAACTCTAAGCCTAAGCCTAATCCTCAGCCTAAACCTCACACTCAGCCTCCCCCTAAACCTAACCCTCACCCTTACCTTAACCCTCACCCTCATCTTAACCCTTACCCTCAGCGTAAACCTCACCTTTACCCTTACCATCATCCTCACCCTAACCTCACCCGAACCCTAAACCTCATCCTAACCTTCACCCTAACAATAAACCTAACCATCATGCTAACCCTAACCCTCACCCTCAAACTCACCCTCAGCCTAACTGGAAGCCTAAGCCTAAGCCTTACCCTAACCCTTACCCTCACCCGAGCCCTCACCCTTACCCTAATCCTAACGATCACACTAACCTAAACCTCACCTCCATTCTCACCCTCAGCCTAACCCTAAGCCTAAGCGTAGCCCTAACCCTAATCCTCACCCCCCACCCTCACTCTTAGCCTAACCATAAGCCTAAGCCTTATCCTCACCCTAAACCTCACACCCAGTCTCACCCTAACCCTAATCCTAAACCTAACCCTATCCCTAAACCTCAACCTAACCCTCACCCTCACACTTACCTTAACACTACCCATAATCCTAAACTTCACCCTATCCCTCCCCCTAACCCTAACCATACCCATAACCCTCAACTTCAGCCTCTTGCTCACCGCAAAGTTAAGCCTAATCATAACACTAACAATAAACCTAACACTA
The DNA here is from genome assembly GCF_024711535.1 of Dipodomys merriami. Lineage (NCBI taxonomy): Eukaryota > Metazoa > Chordata > Mammalia > Rodentia > Heteromyidae > Dipodomys > Dipodomys merriami. The sequence goes on along the minus strand of NW_027204448.1, from coordinate 511,279 downwards.
AGCCTAACCCAAACCCTAACTCTAAGCCTCAACCTCACCCTCACCCTCATCCTAAGCCTAAGCCTAACCATAACTCTAACCCTAAATCTAACCCTAAAACTAACCCTAATCCTCAGCCTCACCCTCACACTAACCCAAACCCTAACCCTAACCCTCACCCTAATTCTAAGCCTAACCCTAAACCTAAACTTCACACTCACCCTCACCCTAACCCTAAACCTAACCCTATCCCTAACCCTAGACCATACCCTAACCCTCACCCTAGCCCTCACCCTTACCGTAATCCTAACCCTAATCCTCAATCTAAATTTCACACTAACCTGAACCCTAACCCGAACCCTAACCTTCACCCTCATGCTCGGCCTAAGCCCAAGCCTAAGCATAATCCTAAGCCTAAACCTAACCCTCATGCTAACACTAACACTAACACTAAACCTAACTCTAACCCTAAATCTCACCCTCAACCTAACCTTAACTCTAATCCTAAGACTAAAACTAAACCTCATCCTAACCCTAACCCTAACCCTAACACTAACACTAACCATAACCCTAACCCTAACCCTAACAATAACCCTAACCCTAACCCTCACACTCACCCTAACAATAACTCTCACCCTAAACCTAACCCTCACCAAAACACTTACCCTCAACCTAACATAAACCCTAAAGCTAACACTAACACTCACACTAACCCCAAGCATCACCCTAACCATAAACCTCATCCTAACACTAACCCTAACCCTCAAGCTCACCCTAAACCTCACACTAACCCTAACACTATTCCTCAATCTAACCCTCACCCTCATCCTAAACCTAACACTAACCCTCACCCTAACCGTAACCCTCACCATTACTGTAATCCTCACCCTCAGCCAAACCCTCAAATTTACCCTTACTTTCAACCCCACCCTAACCTTGACCCTAACCATCACACTAAACCTAACTCTACCCTGAAACCTCACCCTCACCTTAACCCTAACCCTAACCCTAACCCTAACCCTAACCCTAACCCTAACAATAACCCTAACCCTAACCCTAACCCTCACCCAACCATAAACCTCACCCTAAACCTAACCCTCACCCTAACACTTCCCCTCACCCTAACACTGACCCTAACCCGAACACTAACCCTCAAACTAACGCTAAACCTCAACCTAATCCTAAATCTTACCATTACCCTAACCCTAACCCTAACACTGACCCTCACCCTAGCCCTCACCATAACCCGAATTTTAACCCTCACCTTCACCCTAACCCTAACCCACATCCTCACCCTAAACCTCACACTAACCCTAACCCTAATCCTCAATCTAACACTCACCCTGAACCTAACCCTAACCCTTACCCTAACCCTAAACCTAACCCTAACCCTCACCCTAACACTCAAACTCAGCCTAAACCTCAACTTTAACCTTACCATCATCCTCACCCTAACCCTCACGCTAACCCTAACCCTCACCCTCACCATAAACCTAACCCTCAACCTAACCCTCACCCTAACCCTAATTCTAAACCTAAACCTTAATTTAACACTAACACTAAACCTCAACCTCAACTTAGCCCTCACCCTATCCCTAATCTTCATTCTTAACCTCACCCTAACCATAAACTTAACCCTTACCCTAACCATAAACTTAACCCTAAGCGTCAACCTTACCCTAAAACTCAAGCTCACCATAAACCTAACCCTAACCCTCACCCTAACCCTAAATTTACCCGAACCCTAACTCTCACTGTAAACCTAACCCTAACCCTCACTCTCAACCTCACCCTCAGCCTAACCCTAAGCCTAACCCTAACCCTAACCCATACACTCACCCTAACCCTTATGCTAATCCTAATCCTAACCTTTTGCCTCATCCTCACCCTCAACCTAACCCTCACCCTAACCCTAACTGTAACACTAACCCTAACCCTAAACCTCAATTTCAGCCTCACCCTAACCATAACTCTAACTGTAAACCTCACCTTCACCCTAACCCGAACCCTAACACTAACCCTAAACCTCACCCTAACGCTAACCCTAAACCTCAACCTCAAACTAGCCCTCACCCTAACCCTAATCCTATCCCTAACCCTCATCGTAACCCTCACCCTAACACTAACCTTAACCTTCCCCTCACACTAACCTTAATCCTAACACTAACCCTCAACCTAACCCTAACCCTCACTGTCACCATATCCCTTACCCTAACGCTTAACTTAACCCTAAATTGAACCCGAACCCTAACTCTCACCCCAACCCTAAACCTAACCCTCACCCTAAGCCTAACCCTCACCCTTACCGTAAGCCTCACACTCAGCCTAACCCTCACCTTTAACCTTACCGACACCCTCACCCTAACACTAACCCTAACACTAAACCTAAACCTAAACCTCACCCTAACCCTAACCCTCACCCTCACCCTGAACCTCACCATAACTCTAACCCTAAACCTAACAATAACACTTACCCTAACCGTAATCATAACCCTAAACATAACCATAACCTTCACCTCAGCCTCAACCTCAGCCTAACTGTAAGCCTAAGCCTAATCCAAACCCTAACCCTCACCGTAATCCTAACCCTAACCCTCAACCTAACCGTAAACTTAACCCTATCCCTCCCCATAACCCTAACTCTAACCCTAACCCTAGCCCTCACCCTTACCCTAATCCTAACCCTAAACCGCAAGTTAACTTTCACTGTAACCCTCACCCTCACCCTCACCCTCACCCTCACCATAACTCTAACCCTAACCCTAACAATAACTCTAACAATACACTAACCATAACCATAACACTCAACCTCAGCCTCACCCTCACACCAAACTTAACCCTAACCATAACACTAACAATAACCCTAACACTAACCCTAACCCTAACACTAATCCTCACACCCACCTTCACCCTCAGCCTAACCCTAAGCCTAATCCTAACTCTAACCTAACCCTCACCATAACCCTAATTCTAACCCTAAACCTAACACTAACCCTAACCCTAAACCTAACCCTAATCCTCAGCCTCACCCTCACACTAACCCAAACCCTAACCCTAACCCTCACCCTAACTCTAAGCCTAACCCTAACCCTAAACCTCACACTCACCCTCACCCTAACCCTAATCCAAAACATAACCCTATCCCTAACCCTAGCCCTCACCCTAACCCTAATCCTAACCCTAAACCTCAATCTAACCTTCACCCTAACCCGAACCCTAACCTGAACCCGAAACCTCACCCTCACCCTCACCCTCACGGTAACTCTAACCCTAACCCTAACAATACCTCTAACCCTAACCCTAACCCTAACCATAACCAAAACCCTCGCCCTCAGACTCACCCTCACAGCAAACTTAACCCGAACCATAACACTAACAATAACCCTAACACTAACTCTAACCCTCACCCTATTCCTCACACCCACCCTCACCCTCAGCCTAACCCTAAGCCTAACCCTAACCCTAACACTAACCCTATCCCTAACAATAACTCTAATTCTAAACCTCACCCTCACCCTAACCCTTACTCTAAACCTATCCCGAAACCGCACCCTAACCCTAACCCTCAACCTCATCCTCACCGTATCTCTAACCCTAACCCTAAGAATAACAATAACCCTAACCCTAACCTTAACCATAAGCATAACCCTCACCTTCAGCGTCATGCTCACCGCAAACTTAACCCTAAGCATAACACTAACAATAAGCCTAAACCTAAGCCTAAACCTAACCCTAACTCTAATCCTCAAACCCACCCTCACCCTCATCCTAACCCTAAGCCTAATCCTAACTCTAACCATAACTCTCACCATAACCCTAACCCTAACCCTAACACTAACACTAACCCTAACAATAAACCTAACACTAAAAATAAGCCTAATCCTCAGCCTCACCCTCACACTAACCCAAAACCTAACCCTAACCCTCACCCTAATTCTAAGCCTAACCCTAACCCTAAACCTCACACTCACCCTCACCCTAACCCTAATCCTAAACCTAAACCTATCCCTAACCCTAGCCCTCACCCTAACCCTAACCCTAAAACTCAATCTAACCTTCACCCTAACCCGAACCCTAACCAGAACCCTACCCCTCACCCTCATGCTCAGCCTAAGACTAAGCCTAAGCCTAAGCTTAACCGTAACCCTCACCCTAACCCTAACACTAATACTAACCCTAACTGTAACCCTAAATATCACCCTCACCCTAACCTTATCTCTAACCGAAACCCTAAAACTAAACTTCATTCTAACTGTAACCCTAACCCTAACCCTAATCATAACCCTAACACTAACCCTAACCCTAACAATAACCCTAAAACTCACACTCACGCTAACAATAACCTTCACCCTTACACTAACCATCACCCTATCCCTTAACCTCATGCTCACCCAACCCTCACACTAAGCCTAAAATGCAACTTAACCCTAACTTTAACCCTGACCATCACACTCAACTTCACCCTCACCCTAACCCTCAACCTCACCCTCACCCTCACCCTAACCCAAAACCTAACCCTAACCCTCACCCTAACCCTAACCCTCACACAACCTTAAACTTAACCCTCACCCTCACCATAACTCTAACCCTCACCCTAACCCTAATCCTCACACTAACCCTAAACCTAACACTAACCCTTATCCTCACACTAACCCGCACCCTAACCCTAACCTTAACTCTAAGTCTCACCCTCACCATAACCTTCACCTTCACCCTAACCCTCACCCAAACCCTAACCCTCACACTCACCCTAACGCTCACCCTCACCCTAAAGCTAACACTAAACCTAAACCTCACCCTAACACTCACAATAAACCTAACCCTCACTCTAACCATAAACCTAACACTAAACCTTACCCTAACCCTTACCCTAACCGTTACCCTCACCAAAATCCTAACCCTAATCCTCACACTAACCCTAACACTAACCCACACACTAAAACTCACCCTAACCCTCACCCTCACCCTAACCATAACCCTCACCCACATCCTCACCTTCAGCCGAACCCTAACTCTAACCCTAATCCTAACCCTGAACCTCACCCTCACTCTGAACCTAACCCTAACCCTAAACCTCACCCTCACCCTCACCCTAACCCTATCCGTAAACCTATCACTAACCTCACCCTAATCCTAACCTTCAACCTAAACCTCAATCTAACACATACCCTCACCCTCACCCAAACCCTCACCTTAACCCTCACCCTAAACCTCACCCGCACCCTAAACCTCACCCTAAACCTTATCCTAACCCTAACCCTAACCTTAACCCTAAACCTCACCGTCACCCTAACCCTAACCCTAAACGTATCCTTAATCTTAGCCCTAACGCTAACCCTAAACTTAAAACGAACACACACTCTCATCGTCACTCTAAACATAACCCTAACCATATCCCTAACCCTCACCGTAAATCATACCCTCATCCTAATCCTAACCCTAATACTAACCCTAAACCTAACAATAACCCTAACCCTAAACCTAACCCTAAACCTAACCCTAATCCTCAGCCTCACCCTCACACGAACCCAATCCCTAACCAAAACCCTCACCCTAACTCTAAGCCTAACCCTAACACTAAACCTCACACTCACCCTCACCCTAACCCTAAACCTAAACCTAACGCTATACCTAAACCTAGCCCTCACCCTAACCTTAACCCTAGCCCTCACCCTTACCCTAATCCTAAATCTAAACCTCAATCTAACCTTCACCCTAACACGAACCTTAACCCGAACCCTAAAACTCATCCTCATGCTCGGCCTAAGCCTAAGCCTAATCCTAAGCTTAACCCTAACCCTCAACCTAACCCTAACCCTAACACTAACCCTAAATCTAACCCTAAATGTCACCCTCACCCTAACCTTAACTCTAACCCTAACCCTAAAACTAAACTTCATCCTAACCCTAACCCTAACACTAACCCTAAGCATAACCCTAACCCTAACCCTCACCTTAACACTTACCCTAACCCTAAAATAAACCCTAATGCTAACACTAATGCTCAACCTAACCCTAACCCTCACCCTTACTGTAAACCTCACCCTCAGCCTAACCCTCAAATTTACCCTTACCTTCAACCCCACCCTAACCCGCAACCTAACACTAACCCTCGCCCTAACCCTCACCCTAATCCTAACTCTAACCCTAAACCTCACCCTCACCTTAACCCTAACTCTAACCTTAACCCTAACACTAAACTTCACCCTAACCCTAACCCTAACTCTCACCCTCACACTCACCGTAACTGTAACCGTAAACCAAACCCTAAAAATAACCCTAACCCAAACCCTCACCCTAACCATAACCCTCACCCTAATCCTAACCCTCACCCTAACACTTACCCTCACCCTAACCCTAATCCTCACACTAACCCTAAACCTAACCCTAACCCTAACCCTCACACGAACCCTCAACCTAACCCTAACCCTAACCTTAATTCTCACCCTCACATTAATCCTCACCCTATCCCTTAACCTCATGCTCACCCAACCCTCACACTAAGCGTAAACCTCAACCTAACCCTAAGCCTAACCCTCACCATCACCCTCAACTTCACCCTCACCCTAACCCTCACCCTCACCCTCACCCTCACCCTAACCCAAAACCTAACCCTACCCTGACCCTTACCTGAACCCTCACACAACCTTAATCTTAACCCTCACCCTCACCATAACGCTAACGCTCACCCTAACCCTAATCCTCACACAAACCCTAAACCTAACACTAACCCTTATCCTCACACTAACCCTCACCCTAACCCTAACCTTAACTCTAAGTCTCACCCTCACCATAACCTTCACCTTCACCCTAACCCTCACCCAAACCCTAACCCTCACACTCACCCTAACCCTCACTCTCACCCTAAAGCTAACACTAAACCTAACCCTCACCCTAACACTCACACTAAACCTAACCCTCACTCTAACCATAACCCTAACACTAAACCTTACCCTAAACCTAAACCTAACACTTACCCTCACCATAACCCTAACCCTAATCCTCACAGTAACCCTAACACTAACCCACACACTAAAACTCACCCTAATCCTCATCCTCACCCAAACCCTAACCCTCACCCACACCCTCACCTTCAGCCTAACCCTAAACCTAACCCTAATCCTAACCCTGAACCTCACCCTCACCCTGAACCTAACCCTAACCCTAACCCTCACCCTCACCCTCAACCTAACCCTAACCATAAACCTATCACTAACCCACACCCTAACCCTAACCCTCAACCTAACCCTCAATCTAACACATACCCTCACCCTCACCTTAACCCTCACCCTAACCCTTACCCTAAACCTCACCCTCACCCTAAACCTCACCCTAACCGTATACCTAACCCTAACCCTAACCCTAACGTAAAAACTAAACCTCACTCTCACTGTCACTCTAACCATAACCCTAACCGTATCCCTAAAACTAAACCTCACCATAACCCTAACCCTAACCCTAACCCTCACCGTCACCCTAACCCTAACCCTAACCGTATACCTAACCCTAACCCTAACCCTAACGTAAAAACTAAACCTCACTCTCACTGTCACTCTAACCATAACCCTAACCGTATCCCTAACCCTCACCCTAACCCTCACCCTAAAACATAGCCTCACCCTAAACCTAACCCTAACCCTCAACCTAACTCTATTCCTCTTCCTAATACTCATCCTCACCCTAAAACTTATCCTAACATTTACCCTCACCCTAAACCTAACCCTAAACGTACCGCTCACCAGATCCCTCACACCCAAGATCACCCTCAGCCTAACCCTAAGCCTAAGCCTAGCCCTAGCCATAACCCTCACCCTCAACCTCACCCTCACTGCAAACTTAAAGCAAACCATAACACTAACAATAACCCTAATTTAAACCCTAACACTAACCCTAACCCTCACACCCACCCTCACCCTCAGCTTAACCCTAAGCATAAACCTAGGCCTAACCCTAACCCTCACTGTAACCCTAGCCCTAAACCTAACCCTAAACCTAACCCTAGTCCTCAGCCTCGCCTTCACCCTAACCCAAACCCCAACCCTAACCTTCACCTTAACCCTAAGCCTAAACCTAAGCCTAAACCTAACGTTCACACTCAACCTCACCCTAACCCTAATCTGAAACCTAAACCTATCCCTCACCCTAACCCTCACCCTAACCCTCAACCTAGCCCTCACCCTAACCCTAAGTCTAAACCTAAACCTCATCCTAACTCTAACCTAACCCTCACCCTAACCCTAACCCTAACCCTCACACTCATGCTAAGCCTAAGCCTAAGCTTAAGGCTAAGCCTAAGCCTAACCCTAACTCTCACACTAATCCTAACACTAACCCTCACCCTAACCCTAAACCTAACACTAACCCTAACTCTAACCCTAAACCTCACCCTCACCCTAACCCTAACTCTAAACCTAATCCTAAACCTAAATCTCATCCTAACCCCAACCCTAACCCACACCCTTACCCTCACGGTAAACATAACACTATAACCCTAACACTAAAAATAACCCTAACCCTAACCCTAACCATCACCCTAACCATAACCATAACCATAACCCTCACCCTAAACCTAACCCTCAACCTAACACTAACCCTAACCATAACCCTAAAACTCACACTAACCCTAACCATCACCCTAACCCTAAACCTCACCCTAACACTAACCCTAACCCTCACCCTCACCCTAGCCCTCACCCTAACCCTAACTCTCATCCTCACCCTAAACCTCACACTAACCTTAACACTAATCCTCAATCTAACCCTCACCTTCAACTTAACCCTAACCCTAACCCTCATCCTAAACTTAACCCTCACCCTTACCATAACTCTCACACTCAGCATAACCCTCATTTTTAGCCTTACCGTCAAACCAACCCTAACCCTCATGCTAACCATAACCCTCACCCTAACACCCCTCCCTAACCCTAACTCTACCCCTAAACCTCACCCTCACCCTAAGCCTAACTCTAACCCTAACCCTAACACTAAACCTCACCCTAACCCTAAAGCTCACACTCAACCTCATCATAACCGTAATCTTAGCCCTAAACATAACCCTCACCCTAACCCTAACCCTCAACCTAATACTATCCCTAACCCTCACACTCACTGAAACCCTAACCCTAATCCTTATCCTAACCCTAACCCTAACCCTCAACCTCAGCTAAACCCTCAACCTAACCCTAACCATAACCCTCACCCTAACCCAAACCCTCACCCTAACAATTACCCTCAACCTAACACTAACCCTAAACCTAACACTAACCCTCACACTAACCCTAATCCCAACCCTAAACCTCAACCTAACTCTCACCCTCACACTAATCCTAACACTAACACTAAACTTAACCCTCACCCTAACCCTCCCACTAAAACTGTATCTAACCCTAAACTTCACACTCACCTTAACCCTAAACCTAACCCTAACCCTAAACGCCACCATAAACCTAACCCAATTCCTCACCGTACCCTCACAATCACCATAATTCTAACCCTAACCCTAACAATAACACTAATCCTAACACTAAACCCAACCCTAACCCTAAGCCCAACCCTAATCCTAACACTCACCCTCACCATAACCCTAATCCTAACCCTAAACTTCACCCTAACACTAACCCTACCCCTCACCCAAACCCTAGCACTCACCCTAACTCTAATCCTAACCCTAATCCTCATCCTAACCCTCACCCTCACCCTAACCCTAACCCTCACCCGCACCCACACCCTCACCGTAACTCTAACCCTAAACCTAACAATAACACTAACCCTAACCTGAACCATCACCCTAACCCTAATCCTCACCCCCAAACTCACCCCCAGCCTAACCCTAAGCCTAAGCCTAACACTCACACTGACCCTCATACTCACCCTCACCCTAACCCTAAAGCTAAACCTAACCCTATCCCTAAACCTCAACCTAATCCTCCCCCTCCCCCTAACCCTAACACTAAACCTAAACCTAACTCTCACCCTAACCCTCCCCCTCACCCTAACTCTAACCCTAAACTTCACCCTGACCCTAAACAAATCCCTCACTCTCACTCTCAACCTCACCGTAACTCTAACCCTAACCCTAACAATAACACTAACCCTAACCCTAACCCTAACTGTGACCCTAACCATTACCATAACCCTCACCCTCACCGCAAACTTAACCCGAACTATAACACTAACAATAAACCTAAACCTAACCGTAACCCTAAACCTAATCTGCACCCCCACCCTCACCCTCACCCTCAGCCTAACCCTTAGCCTAAGCCTAACCCTCACCATAATCCTAACCTTAACCCTAAACCTAACCCTAATCTTCAGCCTCACCCACACCCTAACCCAAAACCTAACCCTAACCCTCACACTAAACCTAAGACTTAACCTAACCTTAACCCTCACCCTAACACTTACCCTCACCCTAACACTAACCCTAACTCTCACACTAACCCTCACAGTAACACTGTCACCCTAACCCTAAACCTCACCCTAACCCTAACCCTAACCCTCAGCGTCACCCTAGCCCCCACACTAATCTTAATTCTAACCCTAACCCTCACCCTAACACTAACCATCATCCTTACCCTAAACCTCACACTAACCCTAACCCTAATCCTCAATCTATCCCTCACCCTCACCCTAATCCTTACGCTAACAATCACCCTAAGCCTAACCCTCACCCTTAGGGGAACATTCACCCTCAGCCTAACCCTCATGTTTACTCTGACCATCACGCTCACCCTAACAGTCACCCTAACCCTAACCCTCATGCTAACACTCACCCTAACCCTAACCCTATCCATCACCCTAACCCTAACCCTCACACTCACCCTCACCCTCAGCCTAAACCTAAGTATAAGCCTAACCCTAACCCTAACACTCAACCTCACCCTAGCCCTCACCCTAAACCTCATCCTAACCATCCTAACCCTATCCCTCATCCTAACCCTCACCCTAACCCGCACCCTATCCATCACCCAAAACTTATTCCTCACCCCCAACCTCACCCTCAGCCTAACCCTTAGCCTAAGCCTAAACTTAACCATAACCCTCACCTTCAGCCTCACCCTCACCGCAAACTTAACCAAAACCATAACTGACAATAACACGAATTTTAAACCGAAACCTAACCCTTATCCTAACCCCCACCTTCACCCTCAGCCTAACCCTAAGCCTAACGCTAGGCGTAACCCTAATTCTCATTGTAACCCTAAACCTAACATTAACCCTAACCCTAAACCTAACCCTAATCCTCAGCCGCACCCTCACCCTAACCCAAACCCTTAGCCTAACCCTAACCCTAACGCTCACACTCACCCTCACCCTAAACCTAATCCTAAAACTAACCCTAACCCTCACCCTAACCCTCATCCTAACCCAACCCCTAACACTAACACTAACACAAACCCTCACCCTAACGATCACCCTAACCCTAATTCTAACCCTAACTCTCACCCTCGCCTTAACCGTAACCCTAACCATAACCCTAAACCTCAACCTAACACTAACCCTAAACCTCACCCTCACCCTAAACCTCACCCTAACCCTAACCCTAAACCTCACTCTCACCCTAGCCCTCACCCTAACCCTAACCCTAACTCTCACCCTAACCATAACCCTCACCATAACCCTAACTTTCACACTAAACCTAACCCTAACCCTCACCCTCACCCTCATCCTAACCCTAAATTAAACCTCACCCTCACCCTAAACCAAACGCTAACCCTAACACTGACTCTAACCCTAAGCCTGACCCTAACTCTAACCGTCACACTCACCCTCAATCTAAACGTAATCCTAAACCTATCCGTATCCCTAAGCCTAACCCTCACATTAACCATCACCCTAGTGCTCACCCTAACCCTAATCCTAACACTTCACCTCATCCTAACTCTCACCCTAACCCTAACCCTAACCCTTACCCTAACCCTAACCCTAACCCTCACCCTCATTCTCGGCCTAACCCTAACAATAACCCTCACACTAACCTTCACCCTAACCCTAACAGTGACACTAACGCAAACTCTAACCCTAAACTTCACCCTCACCCTAACCCTAATTCTAACCCTAACTCTTAATATAAACCCTAACTCTTAATATAAACTCTTAATATAAACTCTTAATATAACTCTTAATATAAACCTTAATATAAACTCTTAATATAAAACTCTTAATATAAACTCTTAATATAAACTCTTAATATAAACTCTTAATATAAACTCTTAATATAAACTCTTAATATAAACTCTTAATATAAACTCTTAATATAAACTCTTAATATAAACTCTTAATATAAACCGAACCCTAACCCTCACCCTCATAGTAACCATAACCCTAACCCTAACAATAACACTAAACCTAAACCTAACCCTCATAACCGTCACCATAAACCTAACCCTCAACCTAACACTTAACCTCACCCTAACACTAACCCCAACCCTAACACTAATCCTCACACTAACCCTAACCATCACCCTGACCCTAAACCTCACCCTAACCCTAAACCTCACCCTCACCCTAGCCCTCACCCTAACCCTAACCCTCACCCTAAACCTAGACCTAATCCTAACCCTCTACCTTACCCTAACCCTCACGTTCATCATAACCCTAACCCTAACCCTAAGAATAACCATAACCCTAAACCTAAACTTAAACTTCACCCTCACCGTAACTCTAACCCTAACCCAAACACTCACCCTTACCCTAACCCTGACCCTAATCCTAACGCTAAACCTCACCATAAACCTAACACTAAACCTAATCCTCACCCTAGGACATACCCGAACCCTAATCTAACCCTAACCCTCACCCTAACCCTCACTCTAACCCTAAACCAAAACCTCACCCTAAATCTAACCCTCACCCTCACCCTTAGCCCCTGCCTAAACCTAAGCTTAACACTAACCCTAACCCCAACTGTCACACTCACATTCACCGTAACCCTAATCCTAACCCTAACACCAACCCTAACCCTAACACTAAACCTATACCTAACCCTCACCCTAACCCTCACTCTAAAGCTAACACTAACCCTATTGCTCATCCTAGCACATAACCTAACGCTAATCCTATCCCTAACCCTCACCATAAGTCTCAACCTTACCCTCACTCTAAACCTAAATCTAAAGCTAACCCTAAACCTCACCCTAACGCTATTGCTAACCCTAACCCTAACAAGAACACTAACCTCACACTCACCCTCACCTTAACCCTAATCCTAATCCTAAACCTTACCCTAACCCTCACCCTCACCCTAACTCTCAGCCTAACCCTACGCCTAACACTATCCCTAACACTAATCCTCACCCTAACCCTCACCCTAACCCTAGCTCTAATCCTATCCCTCACCCTCGCCTTAACCGTAACCCTAACCATAACCCTAAACCTCACCCTAACCCTAACCCTAAACCTCACCCTCACCCTAAACCTCACCCTAACCCTAACCCTAACACTAACACTAACACTAATCCTCACCCAAACCCTAACCCTAACCCTCAATCTCGGCCTAAGCCTAAACCTAATTCTAAGCTTAATCCTAACCCTAACCCTCAAACTAACCTCACAATAACCCTCACCCTAACACTAACAGTAACACTAACGCTAACTCTAACCCTAAACTTCACTCTCACCCTAAACCTAATTCTAACCCTAACCCTTAATATAAACCTCACCCTAAATGAACCCTAACCCTCACCCTCACAGTAACCGTAACCCTAACCCTAACTCTAACAATAACACTAAACCTAACCCTAACCCTCATTGTAACCCTAAGCGTCACCATAAACCTAACCCTCACCCTAACACTTCCCCTCACATTAACACTAACCCTAACCCTAACACTAATTCTCACACTAACCCTAACCATCACCCTAACCCTAAACCTCACCCTAAACCTAGACCTAATCCTAACCCTCAACCTTACCCTAACCCTCACCCTTATCATAACATTAACCCTAAACCCTACCCTATGCCTAAACCTAATCCTAACCCTAAACCTCACCCTAACTGTAACCCTAACCCTCACCCTCATGATAGTCCACACCCTAACCATAAACCTAAACCTAACCCTCATCCTAACGCTCACCCTAACCCTAAACCTAAACCTCACCCTAAACCTAAACCTCACCCTCACCCTCAGCTTAACACTAAGCCTAATCATAACCCTAACCATAACCCTCACACTCAACCTCACCCAAAACCTAATCCTAAACCTAACCCTATCCCTAACCCTAACCCTCACCCTAACCCTCACCCTAACCCTAACCCTAACACTAAACCTAACACTAACCCTCAGAGTAAATCTCAACTTAACACTAATTCTAACCCTAAACCTCACTCTATCCCTCACCCTAACCCTAACTCTAACCCTAAACCTCACCCTCAACCTCATCCTAACCCTAACCCTCAACATCACCCTCATCCTAACCCTCACCCTAACACTAACCCTAACACTAATCCTAACCCTAATCCTAATCCTAACTCTCACCCTAACCCTAACCCTAACTCTCATCCAAACGCTAACCCTAACCCAAACCCTAACCCTAACCCTCAACCTCACCCTCACCCTCAGCTTAACGCTAAGCCTAACCTTAACCTAACCCTAACCCAAACACTCACCCTAACACTAATCTTTATCCTAATCTTAACCCTAACCCAAACCCTCACCTTAAACCCTCACCCTCATCCTCACCCTCACACTAACCCAAACCCTAACTCTAACCCTAATCCTAAACCTCACCCTGACCCTCACCCTAACCCTAAAACTAGCCCTAAACCTCACCCTCACCCTCACCCTAAATCTAAACCTAACCCTAAACCTCACCCTAACCCTAACCCTCACCTTCGCAGTAACTCTAACCCTAACCCTAACAATAACACTAACCCTCACCCTAACCCTGACACTCACCCTCACCGTAATCCTAACCCTAACCCTAATCCTCACCCTCACCCTAAACCTCACCCTAACCCTAACCCTAAACCTCACTCTCACCCTAGCCCTCAACCTAAAGCTAACCCTAACACTAACCCTCACCCTAAACATAACCCTCATCATAACCCTAAATTTCACACTAACCCTAACCCTAACCCTCACCCTCACCCTCACCCTAACCCTAACCCTAACCCTCACCCTCACCCTAAACCAAACGCTAACCCTAACACTGTCTCTTGTCTCTAACCCTAAGCCTAACCCTAACCCTAACCCTCACACTTACCCTCATTCTAAACCTAATCCTAAACTTAACCCTATCCCTAACCCTGACCCTCACATTAACCATAACCCTAGCGATCACCCTCACCCTAATTCTAACCCTACACCTCATCCTAACACTCACCCTAACGTTAACCCTAACCCTTACCCTAACCCTAACCCTAACCCTCACCCTCACTCTCGGCCTAAGCCTAAGCCTAACCCTAAGCTTAAGCCTAACCCTAACCCTCACACTAACCCTCACCCTAACTCTAACACTAACACTAACGCTAACTCTAGCCCTAAACCTCACCCTCACCATCCCTAACTCTAACCCTAACCCTTAATATAAACATCACCCTAAACCGAACACTAACCCTCACTCTCACAGTAACCGTAACCCTAACCATAACCCTAACAATAACACTAAACCTAAACCTAACCCTCATTGTATCCATATCCGTCACCATAACCCTAACCCTCACCCTAACACTTACCCTCACCCTAACACTGAGCCTAACCCTAACACTAATCTTCATACCAACCCTTACCATCACCCTAACCCTAAACCTCACCCTAACCCTAAACCTCACACTCACTCTAGCCCTCACCCTAACCCTCACCCTAAACCTAGATCTAATCCTAACCCTCAAACTTACCCTAACCCTCACCCTCATCATAACCTTAACCCTAACACCCACCCTATGCCTAAAAATAATCGTAACCCTAAACTTCATCCTAACCCTAACCCTAAACCTCACCCTCATGCTAGCCCTCACCGTAATCCTAATCCTAAACCTAACCCTCATCCTAACACTCACCCTAACCCTAAATCTAAAGCTCACCCTAAACCTAAACCTCAACCTCACCCTCAGCCTAACCCTAAGTCTAATCATAACCCTAACCATAACCCTCACACTCAACCTCACCCAAGGAATCCTAAACCTAAGCCTATCCCTAAACCTAACCCTCACCCTAACCCTCACCCTAACCCTAACCCTAACACTAAACCTAACACTAACCCTCACAGTAAATCTCAACTTAACACTAACTCTAACCCTAAAACTCACCCTCACCCTAACCCTAACCATCACCCTCACCCTCACCCTCAGCCTATCCCTAAGCCTAAACCTACCCCTAACCCTAACCCTCATACTCACCCTCACACTAATCCTTCTACTAATCCTAACCCTAACCTTCACCCTAACACTAACCCTCACCCTAACCCTAACCCTATCACTAACCCTAACCCTAAACCTCACCCTATCCCTCACCCTAACCCTAACTCTAATCCTAAACCTCATCCTCACTCTCACCCTAACCCTAACCCTAAACATCACCCTCATCCTAACTCTCACCCTAAACCTAACCCTAACACTAATCCTAACCCTAATCCTCATCCTAACTCTCACCCTAACCCTAACACTAACTCTCACCCAAACGCTAACCCTAAATCTAATCCTCACCCTCACCCTCACCCTCAGCTTAATGCTAAGCCTAGCCCTAACCCTAACCCAAACACTCACCCTAATGCTAACCCTAATCCTAAACCTAGCCCTAACACTAAACCTCACCCTAACCCTCACCCTCATCCTAACCCTCAACCTAACCCTAAACTTAACACTAACCCTAACCCTCAACCTCACCCTAAACCACACCCTAACCCTAAATCTAACCCTAAACCTCACCCTCACCCTCACCCTAAACCTAACACTAACCCTAATCCTCACCCTAGGACATACCCTAACCCTAATCTAACCCTAACCCTCACACTAACCCTCATTCTAACCCTAAACCAAACCCTCACCCTAAATCTAACCCTCACCCTCACTCTCAGCCTCAGCTTAACCCTAAACCTATGCCTAACCCTAACCCTAACTGTCACACTCACAGTCACCGTAACCCTACTCCTAACCCTAACACCAACCCTAACCCTAACACTAAACCTAAACCTAAACCTCAAACTAACCCTCACTCTAACCCTAACCTGAACTCTATTGCTCATCCTAGCACATACCCTAACGCTAATCCTATCCCTAACCCTCACCATAACCCTCACCCTTACCCTCACTCTAAACCTAACCCTAAAGTTAACCCTTAACCTCACCCTAAAACTAATGCTAACACGAACCCTAACACTACCACTAACCCTCACACTAACCCTCACCTTATCCCTACTCCTAATCCTAACCCTTACCCTAACCCTCATGCTCACCCTAACTCTCATTCTAACCCTACACCCAACACTAACACTAACACTAATCCTCACCCTAACCCTAACTCTAACCCTAACCCTCACCCTCGCCTTAACCGTAACCCTAACCATAACCCTAAAACTCAACCTAACCATAACCCTAAACCTCACCCTCACCCTAAACCTCACCCTAACCCTAACCCTAAACCTCACTATCACCCTAGCCCTCACCCTACCCCTAAACGAAACCCTCAATCTCAGCCTAAGCCTAAACCGAACCCTAAGCTTAAGCCTAACCCTAACCCTCACACTAACCCTCATCCTAACCCTAACACTAACACTAACGCTAACTCTAACCCTAAACCTTACCCTCACCCTAACCGTTACCCTTAATATAAACCTCACCCTAAACCGAACCCTAACCCTCACCCTCACAGTAACCGCAACCCTAACCCTAAACCTAACAATAACACTAAAACTAAACCTAACCCTCATTGTAACCATAACTGTCACCATAAACCTAACCCTCACCCTAACACTTACCCTCACCTTAACACTAATCCTAACCCTAACACTAATCCTCACTCTAACCCTAACCATCATCCTAACCCTAAACCTCACCGTAACCCTAAACCTCCCCCTCACCCTAGCCCTCAACATAACCCTAACCCTCACCCAAAACCTAGACCTAATCCTAACCATCAAAGTCACCCTAAACCTCACCCTCATCAAAACCTTAACCATAACCCCCACCTTATGCCTACCCTTAATCCTAACCCTTAACCTCACCCTAACCCTAACCCTAACCCTCAACCTCATGCTAGCCATCACCCTAATCCTAATCCTAAACCTAATCCTCATCCTAACCCTCGCCCTAACCATAAACCTAACCCTCATCCAAACCCTAAACCTCACCCTCACCCTCAGCCTAACCATAAGCCTAAAGCTAACCCTAACCCTAACCCTAACCCTCATACTCACCCTCACACTAACCCTAATCCTAATCATAACCCTAAACTTAACCCGCACCCTAACACTAATCCTCACCCTAACCCTAACCCTAACACTAACCGTAACCCTAAACCTCACCCTATCCCTTACCCTAACCCTAACTCTAACCCTAAAACTCACCCTCAACCTCACCCTAACCCTAATCCTAAACATCACCATCATCCTAACCCTCACCCTAACCCTAACCCTAACACTAATCCTAACCCTAATCCTCATCCTAACTCTCACCTTAAACCTAACCCTAACTCTCACCCAAACGCTAACCCTAATCCAAAGCCAAACCCTAATCCTCACCCTCACCCTCACCCTCAGCTTAAGGCTAAGCCAAACCCTAACCCTAAGTCTAACCCAAACACTAACCCTAACACTAACCCTAACCCTAAACCTCACACTAAACCTCACCCTCACCCTAAATCTAACCCTAAACCTCACCCTCACCCTCACCCTAAAACTAACTCTAACCGTAAACCTCACCCTAACCCTAACCCTCACACTCACCCTCACCTTCACCGTAACTCTAACCCTAACCCTAACAATAACACTAACCCTCACCCTAAACCTACCACTAACCCTCACCGTAATCATAAAACTAAACCAAAACCTCACCCTAACCCTTACCCTAACCCTAACCTAAACCTCACCCTAACCCTAAACCTAACCCTCACCCTCACTGTAAAATTAAACCTAACCATAACACTAACAATAACAATAACCATAACCCTAAACTTACACTCAACCTCACACTAACCCTAACCCTCACCCTAAACCTATCCCTCACCCTCACTGTAACCCTCACCGTAACACTCACCCTAACCCTAAACCTAACCCTATCCCTGAACCTCACCCTAACTCTAACCCTAACCCTCACCCTCACCCTAACCCTAGTCTTAAACCTAAAGCTCACCCTAAACCTCACCCTAACCCTAATCCTAACCCTCACCCTAACCCTAAAACCCTAACAATAACCCTAACCCTAAGCCTCACCTTCAGCCTCAAGCTCGGCCTAAGCATAAGCCTAAGCCTAAGGCTAAGCCTAACCCTGACACTCACCCTCACACTCACCGTAACTGTAACACTAAAGCTAGCCCTAAACCTCACACTAACCCGCACCATAAGGCTACCCTAACAAAAAACTTCACCCTCAACTTTAACCTAACCCTCACCCTCACCCTCAGCTTAACACTAAGCCTAAGCCTAAGCCTAACCCTAACCCTCACCCTCACACTAGCCCTCAACATAACCCTAATCATAACACTAACCCTAACCCTAACACTCACACTAACCCTAACCCTAAACCTAACAATAACCCTAAACCTCACCCTCACCCTAAAACTAACCCTAAATCTAAACCTCATCCTAACCCTAATCTTAACCCTCAACATCACACTCACCCTCACCCTTACCTTAACCTTAACCTTAACCCTAACCCTAAGAATAACCATAACCCGAAACCTAAACTTAAAACTCACCCTCACCGTAACTCTAAAACTAACCCAAACCCTCACCCTAACCATAACCCTGACCCTAACCCTGACCCTAACCCTAATGCTTAACCTCACCCTAAACCTAAAACTAATCCTAATCCTCACCCTAGGACATACCCTAACCCTAATCCAACCCTAACCCTCACCCTAACCCTCACTCTAACACTAAACCAAACCCTCACCCTCAGCCTCAGCCTAATCCTAATGCTAACCCTAACCCTAACCATAACACTAACCCTCACTCTCACACTCACCCTCACCTTATCCCTAATCCTAAAACTAAGCCTTACCCTAACCCTCACCCTCACCCTAACCCTCATCCTAACCCTACCCCTAACACTAACACTAACACTAACCCTCACCCTAACCCTCACGCTAAACCTAACTCTAATCCTAACCCTCACCCTCGCCTTACCCGTAACCCTAACCATAACCCTAAACCTCACCCTAACCGTAACCCTAAACCTCACCCTCAACCTAAACCTCACCCTAACCCTAACCCTAAACCTCACTCTCAACCTAGCCCTCACCCTAACCCTAACCCTAACCCTCACCATAACCCTAACTTTCACACTAAACCTAACCCTAAACCTCACCCTCACCCTCACCCTAACCCTAACCCTAACCCTCACCCTCACCCTAAACCAAACCCTAACCCTAACACTCACTTTAACCCTAAGCCTAAGCCTAACCCTCACCCTAACCCTCACACTCACCCTCAATCTAAAACTAATCCTAAACCTAACCCTATGCCTAACCTTAACCCTCACATTAACCATCACCCTAGCGCTCACCCTAACCCTAATCCTAACACTACACCACATCCTAACACTCACCCTAACCCTAACCCTAACCCTCAACCTAACCCTAACCCTAACCCTCACCCTCACTCTTGGCCTAAGCCTAAGCCTAACCCTAAGATTAAGCCTAACCCTAAACCTCACTCTAACCCTCACCCTAACTCTAACACTAACACTAACGCTAACTCAAACCCTAAACCACACCCTCACCCTAACCCTAACTCTAAACCTAACCCTTAATATAAACCTCACCCTAAACCAAACCCTAACCCTCACCCTAACAGTAACCGAAACCCTAACCCTAACCCTAACAATAACCCTAAATCTAGCCCTAACCCTCATTGTAACCATAAATGTCACCATAACCCTAAACCTCACCATAACAATTACCCTCAACCTAACACTAACCCCAACCCTAACACTAATCTTCACACTAACCCTAACCATCACTCTAACCCTAAACCTCACCCTAAACCTAAACCTCACCCTCACCCTAGTCCTCACCCTAACCCTAACCGTCACCCTAAACCTAGACCTCATCCTAACTCTCAACCTTACCCTAACCCTCACCTTCATCATAACCTTAACCCTAATGCTCACCCTATGCCTAAACTTAATCCTAACCCTAAACCTCTCCCTAACCCTAACCCTAACCCTCACCCTCACCCTCAGGCTATCCCAAAGCCTAAACCTAACCCTAACCCTAACCCTCATACTCACCCTCACACTTACCCTAATCCTAAACTTAACCCTAAACCTAACCCTCACCCTAACACTAACCCTCACCCTAACCCTAACTCTAACACTTACCCTAACCCTAAACCTCACCCTATACCTTACCCTAACCCTAACTCTAACCCTAAAACTCACCCTCACCCTCACCCTAACCCTAATCCTAAACATCACCCTCATCCTAACTCTCACCCTAAACCTAACCCTAACACTAATCCTAACCCTAATCCTCAACCTACCTCTCACCCTAACCCTAACACTAACTCTCACCCAAATGCTAACCGTAACCCAAACACTAACCCTAATCCTAACCCTCACCCTCACCCTCAGCTTAACGCTAAGCCTAACCCTAACCCTAAGCCTAACCCAAAAACTCACCCTAACACTAACCATAATCCTAATCCTAACCCAAACTCTAACCCTCACCCTAACCCTCACCCTCATCCTAACCCTCACCCTAATCCTAACCCTAACACTAAGCATAACCCTAAACCTCTCCCCAACCCTCAACCTAACCCTAAATCTAACCCTAAACCTCACCCTCACACTCACCCTAAACCTAACCCGAACCCTAAACCTCAGCCTAACCCTAACCCTCACCCTCAATGTAACCCTCACCCTAACACTCACCCTAACCCTAAACCTAACCCTATCCCTAAACTGCACCCTAACTCTATCCCTAACCCTCACCCTCACCCTAGCACTCACCCTAGCCCTAATCTTAAACCTAAACATCACCCTAAGCCTCACCCTAAATCTAACCCTAACACTCACCCTAACATTAAACTCTAACAATCAGCCTAACCCTAACCCTCACCTTCACCCTCAAGCTCAGCCTAAGCATAAGCCTAGGCCTAAGGTTAACCCTAACCCTCACCCTCACCCTCAGCTTAACACTAAGCCTAAGCCTAAACATAACCCTAACCCTCACCCTCACACTAGCCCTCACCATAACCCTAACCATAACACTAAACCTAACCCTAACACTCACACTATCCCTAACCCTAAACCTAACAATAACCCTAATCCTCACACTCACCTAACACTAACCCTAACTCTAAACCTCATCCTAACCCTAACCCTAACCCTCAACATCACCCTCACCCTCACCCTTACCTTAACCTTAACCTTAACCCTAACCCTAAGAATAACCATGACCCGAAACCTAAACTTAAAATTCACCCTCACCGTAACTCTAACCCTAACTCAAACCCTCACCCTAACCTTAACCCTGACCCTAACTCTAACGCTAAACCTCACCCTAAACCTAACACTATCCCTAAATCTAACCCTTACCCTCACCTTCGACTTAACCGGAACCCTAACCATAACCCTAAAACTCATCCTAACCCTAACCCAAAACCTCACCCTCACCCTAAAACTCACCCTAATCCTAACCCTAAACCTCACTCTCACCCTAGCCCTCACCCTAGCCCTCACCCTCACCCTAACCCTAACCCTAACCCTCACCCTAACCATAACCCTCACCATAAACCTAACTCTCACACTAACCCTAAACCTCACCCTCACCCGCACCCTCACCCTAACCCTAACCCTAACCCTCACCCTCACCCTAAACCAAATCTTAACCCTAACACTCACTCTAACCCTAACCCTAACCCTAACCCTCACACTCACCCTCAATCAAAACCTAATCTTAAACCTAACCCTATCCCTAACACTAACCCTCACATTAACCATCACCCTAGCGCTCACCCTAACCCTAATCCTAACCCTACACCTCATCCTAACACTCACCCTAACCTTAACCCTAACCCTCACACTAACCCTCACCCTAACACTAATATTAACACTAACGTTAACTCTAACCCTAAACCTCACCCTCACCCTAACACTAACTCTAACCCTAACCCTTAATATAAACCTCACCCTAAACCTAACCCTAACCCTCACATTAACCGTAACCCTAACCCTAACAATAACCCTAAACCTAACCCTAACCCTCATTGTAACCATAACCGTCACCATAACCCTAACCTCACCCTAACACTTACCCTCACCCTAACACTAACCCTCACCCTAACCCTAAACCTAACACTAACCCTAACCCTAAACCTCTCCCTATCCCTTACCCTAACCCTAAAACTCACCCTCACCCTCACGCTAACCCTAATCCGAAACATCACCTCATCCTAACCCTCACCCTAAACCTAACCCTAACACTAATCATAACCCTAATCCTCATCCTAAATCTCACCCTAACCCTAACTCTCACTCAAACGCTAACCCTAACCCAAACCCTAACCCTAAATCTCACCCTCACCCTCACCCTCAGCTTAACACTAAGCCTAAGCCTAACCCTAAGCCTAACCAAAACACTCACCCTAACACTAACCCTAATCCTAATCCTAACCCAAACTCTAACCCTCACCCTAACCCTCACCCTCATCCTAACCCTCACCCTAACCCTAACCCTAACACTAAACCTAACCCTAAACCTCACACTAAACCTCACCCTCACCCTAAATCTAACCCTAAACCTCACCCTCACCCTCACCCTAAACCTAAACCTAACCCTAAACCTCACCCTCACCCTAAAACTAACCCTAACTCTAAACCTCATCCTAACCCTAACCCTAACCCTCAACATCACCCTCACCCTCACCCTTAACTTAACCTTAACCTTAACCCTAACCCTAAGAATAACCATGACCCGAAACCTAAACTTAAAACTCACCCTCACCGTAACTCTAAACCTAACCCAAACCCTCACCCTAACCCTAACCCTGACCCTAACCCTAATGCTTAACCTCACCCTAAACCTAAAACTAATCCTAATCCTCACCCTAGGACATACCCTAACCCTAATCCAACCCTAACCCTCACCCTAACCCTCACTCTAAACCCAAACCAAACCCTCACCCTAAATCTAACCCTCACCCTCAGCCTCAGCCTAAACCTAAGCCTAACACTAACCCTAACCTTAACTGTCACACTCACAGTCACCATAACCCTAATCCTAAACCTAACACCAACCCTAACACTAACACTAACCCTAAATCTTACACTCACCCTAACCCTCACTCTAACCCTAACTCTAACAGTTTTGCTGGTCCTAGCACATACCCTAACGCTAATCCTATCCCTAACCCTCACCATAACCTTCACCCTAACCCTCACTCTAAACCTAACTTTAAAGCTAAACCTCACCCTCACCCTAACCCTAATGCTAACCCTAACCCTAACCCTAACACTAACCCTCACACTCACCCTCACCTTAACCCTAATCCTAAACCTAAGCCTTACCCTAACCCTCACCCGCACCCTAACCCTCATCCTAACCCTACCCCTAACACTAACACTAACACTAACCCTCACCCTAACCCTCACGCTAACCCTAACTCTAATCCTAACCCTCACCCTCGCCTTACCCGTAACCCTAACCATAACCCTAAACCTCACCCTAACCCTAACCCTAAACCTCACCCTCAACCTAAACCTCACCCTAACCCTAACCCTAAACCTCACTCTCAACCTAGCCCTCCCCCTAACCCTAACCCTAACCCTCACCATAACCCTAACTTTCACACTAAACCTAACCCTAACCCTCACCCTCACCCTCACCCTAACCCTAACCCTAACCCTCACCCTCTCCCTAAACCAAACCCTAACTCTAACACTCACTGTAACCCTAAGCCTAAGCCTAACCCTCACCCTAACCCTCACACTCACCCTCAATCTAAACCTAATCCTAAACCTAACCCTATGCCTAACCCTAACCCTCACATTAACCATCACCCTAGCGCTCACCCTAACCCTAATCCTAACACTACACCACATCCTAACACTCACCCTAACCCTAATCCTAACCCTCAACCTAACCCTAACCCTAACCCTCACCCTCACTCTTGGCCTAAGCCTAAGCCTAACCCTAAGATTAAGCCTAACCCTAAACCTCACTCTAACCCTCACCCTAACTCTAACACTAACACTAACGCTAACTCTAACCCTAAACCACACCCTCACCCTAACCCTAACTCTAAACCTAACCCTTAATATAAACCTCACCCTAAACCAAACCCTAACCCTCACCCTAACAGTAACCGAAACCCTAACCCTAACCCTAACAATAACCCTAAATCTAGCCCTAACCCTCATTGTAACCATAAATGTCACCATAACCCTAAACCTCACCATAACAATTACCCTCACCCTAACACTAACCCCAACCCTAACACTAATCTTCACACTAACCCTAACCATCACTCTAACCCTAAACCTCACCCTAACCCTAAACCTCACCCTCACCCTAGTCCTCACCCTAACCCTAACCGTCACCCTAAACCTAGACCTCATCCTAACTCTCACCCTTACCCTAACCCTCACCTTCATCATAACCTTAACCCTAAAGCTCACCCTATGCCTAAACTTAATCCTAACCCTAAACCTCTCCCTAACCCTAACCATAACCCTCACCCTCATGCTAGCCCTCACCCCAATCCTAATCCTAAATCTAACACTAATAATAACCCTCACCCTAAACCTAACCCTCACCCGCACCCTCAGCCTAACCCTAAGCCTAATCATAACCCTAACCATAACCCTCACACTCAACCTCAACCAAAACCTAATCCTAAACCTAAACCTATCCCTAACCCTAACGCTCACCCTAACCCTAACCCTAACACTAACCCTAACACTAACCCTCACACTAAACCTCAACTTAACACTACCTCTAACCCTAAACCTCACCCTCACCCTCACACTCACCCTCAGCCTATCCCTAAGCCTAAACCTAACCCTAAACCTAACCCTAACCCTCATACTCACCCTCACACTTACCCTAATCCTAATCCTAACCCTAAACCTAACCCTCACCCTAACACTCACCCTCACCCTAACCCTAACCCTAACACTAACCCTAACCCTAAACCTCACCCTATCCCTAAACCTAACCCTAACTCTAACCCTAAAACTCACCCTCACCCTCACCCTAACCCTAAACCTAAACATCACCCTCATCCTAAACCTCAACCTAAACCTAACCCTAACACTAATCCTAACCCTAATCCTCATCCTAACTCTCACCCTAACCCTAACACTAACTCTCACCCAAACGCTAACCCTCACCCAAACACTAACCCTAATCCTCACCCTCACCCTCACCCTCAGCTTAACACTAAGCCTAACCCTAACCCTAAGCCTAACACAAACACTCACCCTAACTCTAACTCTAATCCTAATCCTAACCCTAACGCTAACCCTCACCCTAACCCTCACCCTCATCCTAAACCTCACCCTAACCCTAACCCTAACACTAACCATAACCCTAAACCTCTCCCTAACCCTCAACCTAACCCTAAATCTAACCCTAAACCTCACCCTCACACTCACCCTAACCCTAACCCTAACCCTAAACTTCACCCTAACCCTAACCCTCACACTCACCCTCACCTTCACCGTAACTCTAACCCTAACACTAACAATAACTGTAACCCTCACCCTAAACCTAACACTCACCCTCACCATAATCGTAAACCTGACCCAAACCCTCACCCTTACCCTTAACCTAACCCTAACCTAAACCTCACCCTAACCCTAAACCTAACCCTCACCCTCAGCCTCACCCTCACTGTAAACTTAAACCTAACCATAACACTAACAATAACCCTACCCTAATCTTACCCTCACCCTCAACCTAACCCTAACCCTCACCTTAACCCTAACCCTCACCCTCAATGTAACCCTCACTCTTACAGACACCCTAACCCTAAACCTAAACCTATCCCTAAACCGCACCCTAACTCTAACCCTAACCCTCACCCTCACCCTAGCACTCACACTAGCCCTAATCTTAAACCTAATCCTCATCCTAAGCCTCACCCTAACCCTAACCCTACCCCTCAACCTAACCCTAAAACTCTAACAATCACCCTAACCCTAAACCTCACCTTCACCCTCAAGCTCAGCCTAAGCATAAGCCTAGGCCTAAGGTTAACCCTAACCCTCACCCTCACCCTCAGCTTAACACTAAGCCTAAGCCTAACCATAACCCTAACCCTCACCCTCAAACTAGCCCTCACCATAACCCTAAACATAACACTAAACCTAACCCTAGCACTCACACTATCCCTAACCCTAACCCTAACCCTAACCCTAAACTTCACCCTCACCTAACACTAACCCTAACTCTAAACCTCATCCTAACCCTAACCCTAACCCTCAACATCACCCTCACCCTCAACCTTACCTTAACCTTAACCTTAACCCTAACCCTAAGAATAACCATGACCCGAAACCTAAACTTAAAATTCACCCTCACCGTAACTCTAACCCTAACTCAAACCCTCACCTTAACCCTAACCCTGACCCTAACCCTAACGCTAAACCTCACCCTAAACCTAACACTAACCCTAAATCTAACCCTTACCGTCACCTTCGCCTTAACCGGAACCCTAACCATAACCCTAAAACTCATCCTAACCCTAACCCAAAACCTCACCCTCATCCTAAAACTCACCCTAACCCTAACCCTAAACCTCACTCTCAACCTAGCCCTCAACCTCACCCAAACCCTAACCCTAACCCTCACCCTAACCATAACCCTCACCATAAACCTAACTTTCACACTAACCCTAACCCTAACCCTCACCCGCACCCTCACCCTAACCCTAACCCTAATGCTCACCCTCACCCTAAACCAAATCTTAACCCTAACACTCACTCTAACCCTAACCCTAACCCTAACCCTCACACTCACCCTCAATCAAAACCTAATCTTAAACCTAACCCTATCCCTAACAATAATCCTCACATTAACCATCACCCTATCGCTCACCCTAACACTAATCCTAACCCTACACCTCATCCTAACACTCACCCTAACCCTAACCCTAACCCTCACACTAACCCTCACCCTAACCCTAACATTAATACTAACGCTAACTCTAACCCTAAACCTCACCCTCACCCTAACACTAACTCTAACCCTAACCCTTAATATAAACCTCACCCTAAACCTAACCCTAACCCTCACATTAACCGTAACCCTAACCCTAACAATAACCCTAAACCTAACCCTAACCCTCATTGTAACCATAACCATCACCATAACACTAACCCTCACCCTAACACTTACCCTCACCCTAACACTAACCCTCAACCTAACCCTAAACCTAACACTAACCCTAACCCTAAACCTCTCCCTATCCCTTACCCTAACCCTAAAACTCACCCTCACCATCAAGCTAACCCTAATTCGAAACATCACCTCATCCTAACCCTCACCCTCACCCTAACCCTAACACTAATCCTAACCCTAATCCTCATCTTAAATCTCACCCTAACCTTAACTCTCACTCAAACGCTAACCCTAACCCAAACCCTAACCCTAAACCTCACCCTCACCCTCACCCTCAGCTTAACGCTAAGCGTAACCCTAACCCTAAGCCTAACCCAAACACTCACCCTAACACTAACCGTAATCCTAATCCTAACCCAAACTCTAACCCTCACCCTAACCCTCACCCTCATCCTAACCCTCACCCTAACCCTAACCCTAACACTAACCCTAACCCTAAACCTCACACTAAACCTCACCCTCACCGTAAATCTAACCATAAACCTCACCCTCACCCTCACCCTACACCTAAACCTAACCCTAAACCTCACCCTAACCCTAACCCTCACACTCACCCTCACCTTGGCCGTAACTCTCACCCTAACCCTAACAATAACACTAACCATCACCTTAACCCTAACACTCACCCTCACCGTAATCCTAACCCTAACCCAAACCCTCACCCTAACCTTTACCCTAACCCTAAGCTAAACCTCACCCTAACCCTAAACCTAACCCTCACCCTCAGCTTCACCCTCACTGTAAACTTAAACCTAACCATAACAATAACAATAACACTAACCCTAACCCTAATCTAACACTCACCATCACCCTCACCCTAACCCTAACCCTCACCCTAACCCTAACCCTCACCCTCACCGTAATCCTCACCCTAACATTCACCCTAACCCTAAACCTAACCCTAACCCTAAACCTCACCCTAACTCTTACCCTAACCCTCACCCTCACCCTAGCACTGACCCTAGCCCTAATCTTAAACCTAAACCTCACCTTAAACCTCACCCTAACCCTAACCCTAACCATCACGCTAACCCTAAAACCCTAACAATCACCCTAACCCTTACCCTAACTTTCACCCTCAAGCTCGGCTAAGCATAAGCCTAAGCCTAAGGCTACGCTTAACCATCACAGTCACCCTCACCCTCACTGTAACCGTAACACTAACCCTAACCCTAACCCTCACTCTAAACCACACCCTAACGCTAACCCTAACACTAAACCTCACCCTCACACTAAACCTAACCCTCACCCTCACCCTTAGCCTAACCCTAAGCCTAAGCCTAACCCTAACCCTCACCCCCACCCTCAGTTTAAAACTAAGCCTAAACCTAAGCCTAACCCTAACCCTCACCCTCACACTAGCCCTCGCCATAACCCAAACCATAACATTAAACCTAACCCTAACACTCACACTAACCCTAACCCTAAACCTAACAATAACCCTAAACCTCACCCTCACCTGAACACTAACCCTAACTCTAAACCTCATCCTAACCCTAACCCTAACCCTCAACATCACCCTCACGCTCACCCTTACCTTAACCTTAAACTTAAACCTAACCCTAAGAATAACAATAAACCTAAACCTAAACTTAAAACTCACGCTCACCGTAACTCTAAACCTAATCCAAACCCTCACCCTAACCCTAACCCTCACCCTAACCCTAGTGCTAAACCTTACCCTAAACGTAACCCTAACCCTAGTCCTCACCCTAGGACATACCCTAACCCTAATCATAACCCTAACCCTCACCCTAACCCTCACTCTAACCCTGAACCAAACCCTCACGCTAAATCTAACCCTCATCCTCACCCTCAGCCTCAGCCTAACCCTAAGCCTAACACCAACCCTAACCCTAACTGTCACACTCACAGTCATTGAAACCCTAATCCTAACCCTAACACCAACTCTAAACCTATCACTAACCCTAAACCTAACCCTCACCCTAACTCTCACTCTAACCCTAACCCTAACATTGTCGCTCATCCTAGCACATGCCCTAACACTAATCCTATCCCTAACCCTCACCATAACCCTCACCCTAACCCTCACTCTAAACCTAACCCTAAAGCTAACCCTCACCCTCACCCTACACCTAATCCTAACCCTAACACTAACCCTCACATGCACCCTAACCTTAACACTAATCCTAATCCTAACACTTACCTTAACCCTCACCCTCACCCGAATCCTCATCCTAACCCTGCCCCTAACACTAACACTAACCCTAACCCTCACCCTAACCCTCACCCTAACCCTAAATCTAACTCTAAACCTCACACACTCCTTAACCCTAACCCTAACCCTAAAACTCACCCTAACCCTAACCCTAACCATCACCCTCACCCTAAATATCACCCTAACCCTAACCCTAAACCTCACTCTCACTCTAGCCCTCACCCTAAGCCTAACCCTAACCCTAACCCTCACCCTAACCATACCCTCACCATAACCCTAACTTTCACACTAACCCTAACCCTAACCCTCACCCTCACCCTCACCCTAACCCTAACCCTAAACCTCACCTTCACCCTAAACCAAAGCCTAACCCTAACACTCACTCTAACCCTAAGCCTAACCCTAACCCTAACCCTAACCCTCACACTTACCCTCAATCTAAACCTAATCCTAACCCTAACCCTCATATTAACCACCACCCTAGCAATCACCGTCAGCCTAACCCTCACCCTAACCCTCACTCTAAACCTAACCCTAAAGTTAACCCTCACCCTCACCCTACCCCTAAAACTAACCATAACACTAAACCTCACACTCACCCTCACCTTAACCCTAATCCTAATCTTAATCCTTACCCTCACACTCACCGTCACCCTAACACTAATCCTAACCTTAATGCTAACCCTAACCCTAAAACTCAACTTAACCCTCACAATGTCACCCTAACCCTAACACTAACTCTAACGCTAACTCTAATCCTAAACCTCACCCTCACACTAACCCTAACCCTAAACAAAAACCTCACCCTAAACCTAACCCTAACCATCACTCTCACTGTAAATGTAACCCTAACCCTAACCCTAACAATAATCCTCAAACTAACCCTAACCCTCATTCTAACCATAACCCTAACCCTAACCCTAACTCTCACCCTAACACTAACCCTCACCCTAACACTAACCCTAACCCTAACACTAATCCTCACACTAACCCTAATGGTCACTCAAACCCTAAACCTCAACCTAACCCTAACCCTCACCCTCACCCTAACCCTAACCCTCATTCTAACCCTCACCCTGACTGTAACCTTAAGCATCAACCTAACCCTAACCCTCACCCACACCACAGCCTCAGCCTAACGCTAACCCTAAGCCTAACCCTAACCCTAACCCTCACCCTCACCCTAGACCTCACCCTAACCCTAATCCTAACCCTAACCCTAATACTAACCCTAACCCTAACTCTAACCCTAACAATCACCCTAAACGTAACCCGCATCCCCACATTCACCCTCAGCCTAACCCTAAGCCTAAGCCTAACCCTAAACCTAACCCTCACCCTCACCCTCACCGTAACTCTAACCCTAACCCTAACAATAACACTTACCCTAACCCTAATCCTAACCCTAACGCTCACACTCATCATAAACCTAACCCTTACTGAAGCCCTCACCCTAACCCTAACCCTAACCCTAACCCTAACCCTAACCCTAAACCTCACCCTAACCATAACCCTAAATCTCACCCTCAGCCTCACGTTCACTGTAAACTTAACCTTAACCTTAACACTAACATTATCCCTCACTCTAAAGCTAACCCTAACCCTCACCCTAACCCTAACCCTCACCCTCACAGTAAACCTATCCCTAACCCTCACCCTAACCCTAAACCTAACCCTAATCCTAAACCTCGCGGTATAAGGCTAACTCTAAACCTCACCCTCACCCTTGCCTCATTCTAACCCTAATCCTAACCCTAAACCTCATCCTAACCCTCAACCTAACCCTAACCCTAACACTCACCCTAAACCTAACCCTTGTCTTCACCCTCACCATCAGCCTAAACCTATGCCTAAGCCTAAGCCTAACCCTTACCCTCACACTCACGCTCACCCTAAACCTTATCCTAACACTAAACCTAACCCTAACCCTAAAACTCACCATAACCCTCTACCTAACCCTAACTATAAACCTCACCCTAAACCTAACCCGAACTCTAACCATAACTCTAAACGTAAATCTCACACTAACTCTAAACCTAAACCTCACCCTCACCCTCACCTTAATCATAAGCCTAACCCTAACCCTAAAAATAACCCTAACCCTAACACTAATCCTAAACCTAAGCATAACTCTCACCCTAACCCTAACCCTCACCCTAACACTTACCCTCACCCTAAAACTAACCCTAACCCTAACACTAAACCTCACACTAACATTAACCATCACCTTAACCCTAAAACTCAACCTAACAGAATCCGTAACCCTCACCCTCACCCTAGCCCTCACCCTAACCCTAACACTAATACTCAATCTAACCCTCACCCTCACCCTAACCCTAAATCTAATCCTCACCCTAACCCTCACCCTAACCCTAGCCCTCACCTTTACCCTTACTGTCACCCTCAGCCTAACCCTACCCCTAACCCTAACCCTCATCCTAACCCTCAGCCTAACAATCATGCTAACCCTAACCCTCAACCTCACCCTCAGTCTAAGCCTAAACCTAAGCCCAAGCCTAAACCTAACCCTAACCCAAACCCTCACCCTAGCACTCACCCTAACCCTAATCCTAACCCTAACCCTCATCCTAACCCTAACCCTAACCCTAACCCTAACCCTAACCCTAACCCTAACCCTAACCCTAACCCTAACCCTAAGCCTAAACCTAACCCTAACCTTCACCCTAACCCTAGCCCTCACCCTAACCGTAATCCTCACCCTATCCCCAATCGTAACCCTAAACCTAACCCTAACCCTAAACATCACCCTAAACCTAATCCTCATCCCTAACCTCACTCTCAGCCTAACCCTAAGCCTAAGCCTAACCCTAACCCTAACCCTCACACACACCCTCACCATAACCCTAATCCTCAAACTAACCCTAACCCTAAAAATAAACCTCAACCTAACCCTCACCCTAACCCTAACCCTCACCCTAACACCCTCACCCTAACACTAAACATATCCCTAACACTAATCCTCACAATAAACCTAATCGTCACCCTAACCATAAACCTCAATCTAACCCTAACCCTCACCCTCACCCTAGCCCTCACCCTAACCCTAACCCTCACGCTCACACTAAATCTCAGACTAACCCTAAAACTAATCCTCAAACTTAACCTCACCCTCACCCTAACCCGAACCCTAACCCTCAACCTAAAACTAACCTTCACCCTTACCTTAATCCTCACTCTCAGCCTAACCTTCACCTTTACCCTTACAGTCAACCTCACCCTAACACTCACCCTAACCCTAACCCTCATCCTGACCCTCACTCTGACTGTAACCCTAAGCATCACCCTAACCCTAACCCTCACCCTCACACACAGCCTCAGCCTAACCCTAACCCTAAGCCTAAACCTAACCGGAAACCTCACCCTCAACCTAGCCCTCACCCTAACCCCAATCCTAACCCTAAACCTAACCCTAACCCTAACCATCACCCTAAACCTAATCCTCATCCCTACCCTCACTCTTAGGCTAACCCTAAGCCTAAGCCTAAGCCTAACCCTAACCCTCACACTCACCCTCACCATAACCTTAATCCTCAAACTAACCCTAAACCTAACAATAAACTTCAACCTAACCCTCACCCTAACCCTAAACCTAACACTAACCGTAACCCTAACCCTTACCCTAAACCTTCCCCTAAACCTTACTCTAACCCTAAAACTCACCTTCAACATAAACCTAACCCTAACCCTAAAACTCACTCTCACCCTCACCCTCACTGTAACTCTAACCCTAACCCTAACACTAACACTAACTGTAAACTTAACCCTAAACCTAACGCTCACCCTCACCGTAATCCTAACCCTAACCCAAGCCCTCACCCTAGACATAACCCTAACCTTAACCCTAAAACTTACCCTAACCTTAACCCTAAACCTCACCCTCAGCCTCAGCCTCACTGTAAACTTAGCCTTAACCATAACACTAGCAATAACCCTAACCCTAATCCTAGCCCTCACCATCACACTAACCCTAACCCTAACCCTCAACCTAACCCTAACCCTCACCCTCAGATTAGCCCAAACCCTAACCCTCACCCTAACCCTAACCCTAACCCTAATCATAAACCTCGCCATAATGCTAACTCTACAAATCACCCTCACCCTTGCCCTCAATGTAACCCTAATCCTAACCCTAAACCTCATCCTAACCCTCCCCCTAACCCTAACCCTAAACCTCACCTTAACCCTAACCCTCCCCCTCCCACTCCCCCTCAGCCTAACCCTAAGCCTATGCCTAACCCTAACCCTCACACTCACCCTAACCCTAATCCTAATACTAACCCTAACCCTAACCCTCACCGTAACCCTCCCCCTAACCCTAACTCTAAACCTAAAACTCACCCTCAACCTAAAACTAACTCTAACCATAACCTTATACCTAAACCTCAGCCTAACCCTAACCCTGATCCTCACCCTCAACCTCAACGTAACAATAAGCCAAACCCTAACCCTAAAAGTAAAACTAACCCTAACACTAATCCTAACAGTAACCATCTCTCACCCTAACGCTAACCCTCACCCTAACACTTACCCTCAACCTAAAACTAACCCTAATCCTAACACTAATCCTCACACTAACCCTAACCATCACCTTAACCCTAAACCTCAACCTAACCCTATCCCTAACCCTCACCCTCACCCCAGCCCTCACCCTAAAGCTACCCCTCATCCTCACCCTAAACCTCACACTAACCCTAAGACTAATACTCAATCTAACCCTCACCCTCATCCTAACCCTAACTCTTATCCTCACCCTAACACTCACCCTAACCCTAACCCTCACATTTACCCTTACTGTCACCCTCACCCTAACCCTCACCCTAATCTTAACCCTCATCTGAACCCTTAGCCTAAACGTAACCCTAACCATCATGCTAACCCTAACCTTCAACCTCACCCTCAGATTCAACTTAAACCTAAGCCTAAGCCTAACCCTAAACCTCACCCTCACCCTAGCCCTCACCCTAACCCTAATCCTAAACCTAATCCTCATCCTAACACTAACCTTAAACCTAACCCTAACCCTCACCCTAACCCTAATCCTAACCCTAACCCTCAAACTAACCCTAACCCTCACCATCACTGTAACCTGAACACTAAACCTCACCCAAACCCTAAACTTAACCCAAACCCTAACTCTCACCCTAACGCTAACCCTAACCCGAACCCTAACACTAACCCTCACCCTTACCCTCACCCTCAGCTTAACCCTTAGCCTAACCCTAACCCTACACCTAACCCAAACACTCACCCTAACAATAAACCTAATCCTAATCCTAACCCTAACCCTAACCCTCACCCTCATCCTAACCATAAAACTAACCCTAACCCTAAGCCTCACAGTAACTCTCACCGTAACCCTAACTCTAACACTGAATCTCACACTCACCCTCACCCTAACCCTAACACTAACCCTAAACCTCATCTTAACCCTAACCCTCATCCTCACCCTCACACTCACCGTAACTCTAACCCTAACCCTAAAAATAACACTAACCCTAAACCTAACCCTAACACTCACCCTCACCATAACCCTAAACCTAACCATAAACCTCACACTAACCATCAACCAACCGCTCACCGTAAACCTAAATCTCAACCTAACCCTAACCCTAAACCTGACCCTAACCCTAACACTAACCCTCACCCTAACCCTAACCCTAAACCTCACCCTCATCCTCACCCTCAGCCTAACCATAATCTAACCATCACGCTAACCCTAACCCTCAACCTCACCCTCAGCCTCAGCCCTAACCTAAGCCTAAGCCTAGGCCTAACCCTAACCCTCACCCTCACCCTAGCCATCACCCTCACCCTAATCCTAACCCTAACCCTCATCCTAACCCTAACCCTAACCCAAACAATAACCCTAACCCTAACCCTAACCCTCATTCTAACCATAAGCCTCACCCTAACCCTAACACTCACCCTAACACTTACCCTCACCATAACACTAACGCTAACCCTAACACTAACCCTCACACTAACCCTAACCATCACCCTAACGCTAACACTCACCCTAACCCTAGCCCTAACCCTAGCCCTAACCCTAACCCTAACCCTAACCCTAACCCTATCCCTAATCCTCACCCTCAACCTAGCCCTCACCCTAACCCTAATCCTAACCCTAAACCTAACCCTAACCCTAACCATCACCCTAAACCTAATCCTCATCCCCACTCTCACCGTCAGCCTAACATTAAGCCTAAGCCTAAGCCTAACCCTCACCCTCACCCTCACCAAAACCCTAATCCTAAACCTAACCCCAACCCTAAACCACAACCTAACCCTCACCCTAACCCTAAGCCTAACACTAATCCTAACCCTAACCCTCACCCTAACCCTCCCCCTGAACCTAACTCTAACCCTAAACCTCACCCTCACCCTAAACCTAAACCTCACCCTCACCCTCACCCTCACCGTAACTCTAACCCTAACCCTAACAATAACACTAACCCTAACCCTAAACCTAACGCTCACCCTCACCATAACCCTAACCTAAACCCAAGCCCTCACCCTAACCCTAACCCTAAACCTAACCCTAAACCACACCCTTACCCTAAACCTATACCTCACCCTCAGCCTCAACCTCACTGTGAACTTAACCTTAACCTTAACACCAACAATAACCCTAACCCTAATCCTAACCCTTACCCTCACACTAACCCTAACCCTAATCCTCACAGTAACCATAACCCTGACCCTCACCCTAACCCTAAACCTAACCCTAATCCTAAACCTCGCAATTATGCTAACTCTAAACCTCACCCTCACTCTTGCCCTCATCCTAACCCTAATCCTAACTCTAAAGCTCATCCTAACCCTCACCCAAACCCTAACCCTAACCCTCACCCTCTGCCTAACCCTGTGCCTAAGCCTAACCATAACCCTAACCCTCACACTGACCCTCACCCTAACCCTAATCCTAACACTAACCCTAACCCTAACACTAACCCTCACCCTAACCCTCCTCTAAATCTAAATCTAAACCTAAACCTCACCCTCAACCTAACCCTAACTCTAACCATAACCCTAAAACTAAACCTCACGCTAAACCTAACCCTAACCCTCCCCTCTCCCTAAACCTAAAAATAACACTAACCCAAATACTAATCCTAACCCTAACTATAACTCTCACCCAAAACCTAACCCTCACCCTAACACTTACCCTCACACTAAAACTTACCCTAATCCTAACGCTAACCCTCACACTAACCCTAACCATCACCTTAACCCTAAACCTCAACCTAACCCTATCCCTAACTCTCACCCTCACCCTAGCCCTCATCCTAACCCTACCCCTCATCCTCACCCTAAACCTCACACTAACCCTAATACTAATACTCAGTCTAACCCTCACCCTCACCTTAACCCTAACCCTAATCCT
The DNA here is from genome assembly GCF_024711535.1 of Dipodomys merriami. Classification (NCBI taxonomy): domain Eukaryota; kingdom Metazoa; phylum Chordata; class Mammalia; order Rodentia; family Heteromyidae; genus Dipodomys; species Dipodomys merriami. The sequence continues at coordinate 473,215 of NW_027204448.1, read as the reverse complement.
CACCCTAACCCTAACCCTCACATTTACCCTTACTGTATCCCTCAACCTAACCCTCACCCTAACCCAAAACCTCAACCTAACCCTCAGCCTAACCGTAACCCTAACGATCATGCTAACCCTAACCCTCAACCTCACCCTCAGCCTCATGCTAAACCGAAGCCTAAGCCTAACCCTAACACTCACCCTCACCCTAGCCTTCACCCTAACCCTAATCCTAACCCTAACCCTCATCCTATCCCTAAACCCAACCATAACAATAACCCTAACCCTAAACCTAACTCTCATTCTAACCATAACCCTAACCGTAACCCTAACCCTCACCCTAAAACTTAACCAAACCCTAACACTAACCCTAACACTTACTGTCACCCTAACACTAACCCTAACCGTAACACTAACCCTCACACTAACCCTAACACTCACCCTAACCCTAACACTCACCCTAACCCTAAACCTAAACCTCACCCTCACCCTAGCCCTCACCCAACCTTAACTATCATCCTCACCCTAAACCTCACACTAACCCTAAAACTAATCCTCAATCTAAACGACACCCTCACCCTAACCCTAACTCTAACCCTCACTCTAACCCTAACCCTCACATTTACCGTAATCCTCATTCTCAGCCTAACCCTCAACTTTACACTTACTGTCACCCTCACGCTAACCCTCACACTAACCCTAATCCTAACCCTCATCCTAACCCAAACCCTAACACTAACACTAACCCTCACACTAACCCTAACACTCACCCTAACCATAACACTCACCCTAACCCTAAACCTAACCCTCACCCTCACCTAGCCCTCACCCAACCTTAACTATCATCCTCACCCTCAACCTCACACTAACCCTAAAACTAATCCTCAATCTAAACCACACCCTCACCCTAACCCTAACTCTAACACTCAATCTAACCCTAACCCTCACATGTACCGTAATCCTCATTCTCAGCCTAACCCTCAACTTTAAACTTACTATCACCCTCACGCTAACCCTCACACTAACCCTAACCCTAACCCTCATCCTAACCCTCACCCTGACCATAACCCTAAGCATCACCCTAACTCTAACCCTCACCCACACCATCACCATAACACTAACCCTCACAGTAACACTAACTCTAACCGTAAACATCACCCTCAGCCTAACCCTAACCCTCATCCTCCCCCTCCCCCTCAGCCTAACCCTAAGCCTAACCGTAATCCTCACACTCACCCTCACCCTAACCCTAATCCTAATAATAAACATAACCATAACCCTAACCTTAACACTCACCCTAACCCTAACCCTAACACTAACCCTAACCCTAACCCCCACCCTAACACTAACTCTAACACTAAACCTCACCCTCACCCTAATCCTAACCCTAAAGCTCACCCTAACCCTAACCCTAAACCTCACCCTCACACTAGCCCCCACCCTAACACTAATCCTAACCCTAACCCTCCTCCTAACCCTCAACCTAACCCTAATCCTAACCCTCACCTAACCCTAAACCTCACCCTCAACCTCACCCTCAGCCTAACACTAAGCCTAACCCTAAACCTAACCCTAACCCACACGCTCACCCTAAACCTTACCCTAATCCTAACTCTAACCCTAACACTCATACTAACCCTCACCCTAACCCTAACCTAACACTAACCCTAAACCAAACCCTAACTGTAACCCTCAGCCTAAGCCTAAATCTAACCATAAACCTCACCCTCACCCTAACCCTAACTCTAACCCTAATCTTAACCCTGAACCTCACCCTAAACCTAACCCTAACCTGCACCCTAACTATAAATCTCACCCTAACCCTAACCCTCACCCTAACACTTACCCTCACCCTAACACTAACCCTAACCCTAACACTAACCCTCACACTAACCCTAAACCTCACCCTAAGCCTAAACCTCACCCTAACCCTAACACTAACCCTAACCCTCACCCTCACCCTAGCTCTCACCCTAACCCTAATTCTAACCCTTACCTTCACATAACCCTAACACTCATCCTCAACCTAAACCTCACACTAACCCTAATCCTAACCCGAAATCTAACCCTCAGCCTCACCCTAATCCCTAACCCACATTCTTGCCCTAACCCTCACGCTACCTGTAACACTCACCCTTATCTTAAACCTCACCCTCAGCCTAACCCTCAACTTTAACCTTACCATCACCCTCACCCTAACCCTCACCCTATCCCTAATCCTCATCCTAAATTTCAAGCTAACCGTAACCCTAACCATCACCCTAAACCTAACCCTCACCCTCACCCTCACCCTAGCCCTCACCCTAATCCTAATCCTAACCCTAACCATCATCCTAAACCTCACTCTAACCCTAACCCTAACCATCACCCTAACACTAACCCTCACCCTGAACCTCACCATCAGCCTAAACCTATTCCTAAACCTAATCCTAAACCTAAACCTGAATCTCAAACTAACCCTCACCCTAACCCTAACCCTAAGACTAACCCTAACCCTAACCCTAACCCTCCCCCTATCCCTAACACTAACCCTAACCCTAACCCTAACACCAACACTCACACGTATTCTAACCCTAAAATTCACCTTAACCCTAACCCTAACTCTCACACTCACCCTGACACTAACCCTCACCCTAATCCTAACCCTAAGCCTAAGCCAAACCGTAACCCTAACCCTCACATTCACAGTCACTCTAACCCAAATCTTAACCCTAACTCTATCCCTAAACCTCAACCTTACCCTCACCCTCACCCTAAGGCTAACACTAACCCTAAACCTAACCCTCACCCTAACCCTAAACCTCACCCTAACCCTAATCGTAACCCTAATCCTCATCCCCACTCTCACCCTCAGCCTAACCCTAAGACTAATCCTAACCCTAAAGCTCACCCTAACCCTATCTCTAACCCTAACCCTAAACCTCACCCTAACCCTAACCCTAACCCTCACCCGCACCCTCACCCTCACTTTAACTCTAACCCTAACCCTAACAATAACACTAACCCTAACCCTAACAATCACCCTAACCCTAATCCTCACACTCACCCTCACCCTAAGGTTACCCAGAGCCTAAGCCTAACCCTTACCCTAACCCTCACCTAATCCAAACCCTAACCCTAAACCTAAGCCTAGCCCTAACCCTAACCCTCACACTCACTCTCAACCTAAACCTAATCCTAAACCTAACCCTATCCCTAACCCTAACCCACACACTAACCCTCAACCTAAGCCTAACTATAACCCTAAACCTCACCCTCACCCTAAACATAAACCTAAACCTAACAATAACAATAACCCTAACACTAACACTAACCCTCACCCGAACACTTAACCTCACCCTAACCCTAACCCTAAACCTCGCTCTCATCCTAGCCCTCACCCTAAACCTAATTCTAACCCTTTCCCTCACCCTAACCCTAACCCTCATCCTCAGTCTAACCCTCACCCTCACCCTAACACCTAACCCTCACCCTTACCCTAACCCTCACCCTAACCCTAACCCTCAACCTTAACCTAACCCTCACACTTAGCCTAACCCTCAACTTTACCCTTACCATCATCCTCACCCTAACCCTCACCGTATCCCTAAACCTCAGGCTAACCTTCAACCTAACCGTCACCATAAACATCACCCAAACCCTAACCCTCACCCTCAACCTCACCCTCATCCTAACCCTCACCCTAATCATAACCCTAACCATCACCGAAACCTTATCCTCACTCCCAACATCACCCTCAGCCTAACCCCGAGCCTAAGCCTAAGCCTAACCCTAACCATCACACTCACCCTCACCCTAACCCTAATCCTAAACCTAACACTAACCCTAACCCTAAACCTCATCCTAACACTCACCCTAACCCTAATCCTCCCCCTAACCCTAAAACTCACCCTAACCCTAACCCTAACCCTCACCCTCACCCTCACCATAACTCTAAATCTAACCTTAACAATAACACTAATCATAACCCTAAACCTAACCCTAACCCTAATCCTAACCCTAACCCTAACCCTAACCCTCAGCCTCACCATCACTGCAAAGGTAACCTTAACCATAACACTAACAATAACCATAAACCTAATCCTAACACTCAACCTCACCCTAACCCTAATCCTAACCCTAAACCTCACCCTAACCATAACCCTCACCCTCACCTTAACCCTAACCCAAGTCCTAACCCTCACCCTAACCCGAATCCTCACCCTTACCATAACCCTAACCCTCACACCTACCTTCAACCTCAGCCTAACCCTACGCCTAAGCCTAATCCTAACCCTAACCGTCACACTTACCCTCACCCTAACCCTAATCCTAACCCTAAGCTTTCCCTAAACCTCAACTTAACCCTCACCCTCACCATAAGACTAACACTAACCCTAACACTAACCCTAACCCTAACCCTCGCCCTAACCCTCCCAATAACCCTAACTCTAACCCTAAACCTCTGCCTCATCCTAAGCATAACCCTAACCCTAAAACCCTAACTCTAACCCTCACCCTCACCCTCACCATCTTGCTCGGCCTAAGCCTAAGCCTAAGCCTAAGACTAATCCTGACCCTCACACTCACCCTCACCCTAACCCTAACCGTAATACTAACCCTAACTCTAACTCTCACACTAACCCTCACCCTAATGCTAACTCTAATCCTAAACCTCACCCTCACCCTAAACCTAACCCTCCCCCTCCCCCTCCCCCTCCGACTAACATTAAGCCTAACCCTAACACCAACCCTAACCCTAACACTAACCCAAAACCTCACCATAACCCTAACCCTAACCCTCACCTTCACCCTAGAAAATACCCAAACCCTAAGCCTAAGCCTAACCCTCACCCTAACCTTCATTCTAACCCTAACCTCAACACTCACCCTAACTGTAAACCTCACACTCACACTCACCCTCACCTTAACCCTAAGCCTAATCCTAACCCTAACACTAAGCCTCACCCCCACACTAAACCTCACACTAAACCTAACCCTAACAGTAACCCTAACCCTAACCCTCAACTTCACCCTAGCCCTCACCCAAACCCTAACCCTCATCCTCACCCTAAACCTCACACTAAACCTAACACTAACACTCAATCTAACCCTCACCCTCACCCTAACCCTAATCCGAACCCTCACCCTTAACATAACCCTCACCCTCAGCCTACCCCTCACCTTTACTCTTACTGACACACTCATTCTAACCCTCACCCTAATCCTAACCCACATCCTAACCCTCACCCTAACCGTAATCCTAACCATCACCCTAACCCTAATGCTCACCCTCACCTTCAGCCTCAGCCTAACCCTAAGCCTAAACCTAACCCTAAACTTCACACTCATCCTAGCCCTCAAGCCTAAACCTAATCCTAACCCTAAGCTTCATGCTAAATCTCAACCTAACCATAACCAGAACCATCACTCTAAACCTAATCCTCATCCCCAACCTCACCCTCAGCCTAACCTAAGCCTAAGCCTAACCCTAACCCTAATCCTTACACTAACCCTCACCCTAATCCTAATCCTAACCCTAACCCTAAACCTAAACCTAAAACTCAACCTAACACTCACCCTAACCCTAACCCTAACCCTAACCCTAACCCTAACCCTCACCCTCACCTTAGTCCTCACCCTAAACCTCGACCCCAACTTAACCCTCACGCTCACCGTAACCCAAACCCTAAATCTCACCCTAACCCTACCCCTAACCCTAACCCTAAACCTCACCCTAACCCTAACACTAACACTCCCCCTCACCCTAGCCCTCACCTTAATCCAAATTGTAACCCTAACCCTCATCCTAACCTTCATCCTAATCCTAACGCTAACCCTCACCCTAACCCTAAAACTAATTCTAACCCTCAACCAAACCTTAACCCTGACCCTCACCATAACCCTAAACCTAACCCTCACCCTAACCCGAAACCTAACCCGAAACCTAAACCTCACCATAAACCCAACCCTAACCCTCACCCTCACCCTTGCCCTCACCCTAACACTAATCCTAACCCTAACCCTCATGATAACCCTCAACCTAACCCTAACCCTCACCCTATACCTAGCCCTAATCTTAACTCTCAACCTAACTCTAAACCTAAACCTCACCCTAACCCTAACCCTAACTCTCACCAGCATGCTAGCCCTCACGCTAAACCTAATCCTAAACCTAACCCTCATCCTAACCCTCACCCTAACCCTAACCCTAACCCTCATTCTAACCTTAAACCTCACCTTCTCCCTCAGCCTAACCCTAAGTCTAACCCTAACCATAACCCTCACACTCACCCTCACACAAACCCTAATCCTAAACCTAACCCTATACCTAACACTAACCCTCACCCTAACCCACATCCTAACCCTAACCCTAACACTAACACTAACCATCACCCTAAACCTAAATCTCACCCTAACCCTAACCCTAATCCTCAACTTCAACCTAGCCCTCACCCTAACCGTAACGCTCATCCTCACCATAAACCTCACACTAACCCTAACACTAATCCTCAATCTAACACTCAACCTCAAGCTCACCCTAACGCTAACCCTCACCTTAACATTAACTCTAACCCTAAACCTCACCCTCACCCTCACCCTAACACTCACCCTCACCCTCACCCTCAGCCTATCCCTAAGCCTAAGCCTAACCCTAACCCTAACCCTCACACTCACCCTCACCCTAAACTTAACCCTCACCCTAACCCTAACCCTAACACTAACCCTAACGCTAAACCTCACCCTATCCCTCACCCTAACCGTAACTGTAACGCTGAACCTCCCCCTCCTCCTCCCCCTAGCCCTAACCCTAAACATCACCCTCACCTTAGCCCTCACACTAAACCTAATCTTAACCTTAACCCTCATCCTAACCCTCATCTTAACCTTAAACCTAATCGCCACACTAACCCTAGAATTCACCCTTAACCTCACCCTTAGCCTAACCCTAAAACTAATCCTAAGCCACACACTCTCTCTCAACCTAACCCTAACTCTAACCCTTACCCTAACCCTAACCCTCACCATCAAACTCACCCTTAGCCTAACCCTAAGCCTAACCCTATACATAACCCTAACCCACACACTCACCCTCAACCTAACCCTAATCCTAACCCTAAACCTAACGTGAACCCTAACCCTCACCCTAACCCTAACCCTCACCCTAACCCTAAACCTAACCCGAACCCTAAACCTCAGCGTAACCCTAACCCTAACCCTCACCCTCAACCTAGCTCTCAACCTAGCCCTAATCCAAACCCTCAAATTAACCCTAAACCTCACCCTCACCATAACCCTAACCCTATTCCTCAACCTATCCCTAAACCTAACCCTAACGCTAAACCTCGCCCTAACCCTAACCCTAACCCTCAGCCTCACATTAGCCCTCACTCTAACCCTAATCCTAACCTTAACCCACATCCTAACCCTCAATCTAAACCTAACCCTAACCCTCACCCTAACCCTAACCCTCAAACTTAACCTCACCCTTAGCGTAACCCTAAGCCTAAACCTAAACCTAACCCTAACCCATACACTCACCCTCAACCTAACCCTAAACCTAACCCTCACCCTAACCCTAACTTTCACCCTCAACCTCACCCTTAGCCTAACCCTAAGCCTAACCCTATACATAACCCTAACCCACACACTCACCATCACCCTAACCCTAATACTAACCCTAACTCTAACACTAACCCTCACATTCACTGTAAGGGTAAGCAGAACCCAAACCCTAACAATAACCCAAACCCTAACTCTAACACTCACCCTAATCAAAATACTCACCCTAACCCTAAAACTCTCCCTAACACTTACCCTCACTCTTACACTAACCCTAACCCTAACATTAACCCTCATATTAATCTTAACCCTCAACCAAACCCTAAACCTCACCCTAACCCTAAACCTCACCCTCACTGTAGCCCTCACCCTAATCCTAATTCTAACAGTAACCCTTAAACTAACCCAAACACTAACCCTAACCCTTACCCTTATCTTAACCCTCACCCAAAGCCTAAACCTCACCTTTACGCTTACCATCACCTTCACTGTAACACTCAGCCTAACCCTAACCCTCATCCTAAACCTCACCCTAAACTCAACACTACCCATCACACTAACCCTAACCCTCACCCTCAACCTCACCCTCAGACTAACAGTAAGCCTAAGCCTAAACCTAAACCTAACCCTCAACATCAGCCTAGCCCTCACCCTAACCCGAATCCTAACCCTAACCCTCATCCTAACCCTCAACCTAACCCTAACCCTAACCATCACCAACCCTATTCCTCACACCCAACCTCACCCTCAGCCTAACCCTAAGCCTAAGCCTAACCCTAAACCTAAACCTCACACTGACCGTCACCCTAACCCTAATCCTAACCATAACCCTAACCATAAACCTTAACCTCAACCTAACCCTCACCCTATCCCTAACCCTGACACTAACCCTAACCCTAACCCTCCCCCTAACCCTAAATCTAACCCTAAACCTCACACTCACCCTAACCCTAATCCTAACCCTAACCCTCACCTCACCCTAACTGTAAGCCTAACCTCAAGTTTACCCTCACCCACACCCTCATGGTAACTCTAACGCTAACTGTAACAATAACACTAAACCTAACCCGAACACTAATCCTATCCCTAACCTCACCCTCATTCTCACCCTCACTGCAAACGTAAACATAACCATAACACTAACAATAATTGTAACCCTAACCATCACCCTAATCCTCAACCTCACCCTAACCCTCATCCTACCCCTAACCCTCACCCTAACCCTAACCCTCACCCTCACCATAACCCTAACCCTCATCCTCACCCTCACCCTCACCCTAACCCTTGCCCTCACCCTAACCCTAATCCTAACCCTAATCCTCATCCTAACACTAACCTAACCCTAAACATAACCCTCACCCTAACTCTAATCTTAACACTAATCCTTAACCTAACCCTAACCCTCACCCTAACCCTCAGCCAAAACCTAAGCCTAACCCTAACCCTAAACCTCACCCTCACACTTGCCCTCACCATAACCCTAACTGTAACACTAAACCTAACCCTAACACTCACAGTAAACCTAACTGTAAACCTAACTCTAACCCTAAACCTCACCCTCACCCTAATCCTAACCCTAACCCTAAACCTAAACTTAACCCTCACCCTCACCCTCATCCTAATGCTAACCCTAACCCTCAGACTCACCCCTAACCCTAACCCTAACCCTCATCCTAACCCTAAACCTAACCCTCAGCCTAATCTTCATCCTAACCCTAATCCTAACTCTAACCCTGACCCTATCATTAACCCTAACCCTAAGACTCAACCATACCCTAACCCTCAACCTCATCCTCAACCTCACCCTCACCCTCACCCTAACCCTCTCCCTCACCCTCAACCTAACCATAATCATAAACCTAACCCTCACACTAAACCTAACTCTGACACTCACCCTCACCCTATGCCTAACCCTACACCTAAGCCTAATCCTAAACCTAACTCTCACTCTCACCCTCACTCTAAACCTAAACCTTACCCTAACCCTAAACCTAACCCTCACCATAACCATAACCCTAAACCTCACCATAAACGTAACCCTAAGCCTAACCCTAACCCTCACCCTAAATCTACCATTAACCCTAATGCTATCCCTAACTCTCACCCTCGACTTAAACCTCACTCTAACCCTTACCCTAACCCTAACCCTCAACCTAACCCTAATTCTAACACTAACACTAAATCCCACACTAACCCTCACCCTAACACTAAACCTAAACCTAACCCTCACCCTAATGCTCACCCTAACCCATAACCTAACCCTAACCCTCACCCTCACCCTAACGCTCACCCTAAAACATACCCTCATCCTAAACCTAACCCTAAACCTAACACTAACCCTCACCCATAACTAACCTAACCTGGATCCTAACCCTCACAGTAACCCTCACCCTAAATCTCATGCTATCCCTAAACCTCATCTTCACCCTAAACCTCATCCTAAACCTTACGCTCACCATAACCCTAACGCTAACCCTAACACTAATCCTCACTGAAACCCTAACCCTCACCCTCACCCTAAACCTCACCTTCACCTAAAACCTCACCCTAACCCTAACCGTCAACCACAACCTAAAACTCACTCTCACCCGAAGCCTACCCCTCACCCTAACCCTACCGTAACCCTCAACCTAACCCTAACTCTCACCCTAAACCTAACTCTAACCCTCACCCTAACCATAACCCTAATCCTAAACCTCACCCTAACCCTAACCCTAACACTGATGCTAACCCTAACCCTAACTCTCACCCTAACCCTCACCCTTACCCTTATCCTCACACTAACCCTAACCCTAACCCTAATTCTCACATTAATCCTAACCCTCACCCTCACCCTAAGCCTAACCCTCACCCTATCCCTAATCCTAACCCTCATGCTATCCCTAACCCTAACCCTAAACCTCACCCTAACCCTAACCCTAACCCTAATGCTATACCTAACCCTCACCCTCACCCTAACCCTCACTCTAACACTTACCAACACCCTAACCCTCACCCTAACGCTAACCCTAATGCTATCCCTAACCCTCACCCTAACCCTAACCCTCACTCTAACCCTTACCAACACCCTAACCCTCACCCTAACGCTAACCCTAACCCTAACACTAACCCTCACCCTAACCCTCACCCTAAACCTAAGCCTAACCCTAAGCCTAACCTTCACCTTAAACCTCACCCTAAACCTTACCCTCACCCGAACCCTAACGCTAACCCTCAGCCTAACCCTCATCCTAACCCTAACCCTAACCCTCACCCTAACCATCACGCTAACCCTAACCCTAACACTCACATTAATCCTAACCCTCACTCTCAGCCTCAACCTCACCCTCAGCCTAACCCTAACCCTAAACCTAATCCAAACGCTAACCCTCACCCTCACAATCACCCTAATTCTAAACTTATCCCTAACCAAAACCCTCAACCTAATCCTAACCCTATCCCTAACCCTCACCATAAACCTTACCCTAATCCTAAAACTAACCCTCACACTCACCCTAAACCTTAACCTCACCCTAACACTCACCCTAACCCTCATCCTAACCCTAACACTTACAATAACCCTCACCCTAACCTTATCCCTAAACCTAACCCAAAACCTAACCCTCACCCCCACACAAAACCTCACCCTCACTCTCACCCTAACCCCCACCCTCACCCTCAACCTAACCCTAACCATTACCATAAACCTCACCCTAAACCTAACGCTGACACTCACCCTCAGCCTCACCCTAAGCCTTACCCTAACCCTAACCCTAACCCTCACACTCACCCTCACCCTAACTCTAATCCCACCCTAACCCTATCCCTAAACCTCAACCTAACCCTCACCCTAAGACAAACACTAACCCTAAACCTAACCCTCACCCTAACCGTCCCCGTAACCCTAACTCTAACCCTAAACCTCACCAGCACTCTAAACCTAACCCTAACCCTAAACCTCACCCTAAAACTCACTCTAACCCTCACCCTCACCCTCACCATAACTCTAAACCTAACCCTAACAATAACACTAACCCTAACCCTAACCCCAACCTTGACACTAACCATAACCCATACCCTCATCCTCACCCTCACCCTCACGGTAACCCTAAACCTAAGCCTAACCCTAACCCTAAAACTGATCCTAACTCTCACCCTAAACCTAACCCTAACCCTCACCCTAACCCTAACCCTAACCCTCATCCTCATGCTTGGCCTAAGCCTAAGCCTAAACCTAATCTGAACTCTAACCCTAAACCTAACCCTAACAATGACCCTAACCTTAAACCTAACCCTCACCCTAACCATAACCCTCAACATAATCCTAACCCTAAATCTAACACTCACCCTCACCCACACCCTAACACTCACCCTAACCCTAACACTCACCCTTGGCGTAACCCTCAACCTAACCCTAACCCTCACCTTTATGCTTACCGTCACCCTCACCCTAATCACCCTAACACTAACCCTCATCTTAACCATCACCCTAACCATAATCCTAAACATCACCCTAATATTAACCATCACCCTCACCCTCAGCCTAAACCTAAGCCTAAGCCTAAACCTAAGACTAACCCTCACACTCACCCTCACCCTAACCCTAATCCTAACCCTAACCCTATCCCTAAACCTTAACCTAACCCTCAGCCTCACCCTAAGACAAGCACAAACCCTAAAACTAACCCTCAAGCTAACCCTCCCACTAACCGTCACTCTACCCCTAAACTTCAAACTCAACCTAACCCTAACACTTAACCTAACCCTATACCTCACCCTAACCCTAACCTGCACCCTCACCCTCACCCTCACCCTCACAGTAACTCTAACCCTAACCCTAACAATAACACTAACCCTAAACCTAACCCTAATCATAAAACTCACCCTCAGCCTCACCCTCATTGAAAACTTAACCCTAACCATAACACTAATAATAACCCTAACCCTAACCCTATCTCTAAACCAAACCCAAACACAAATCCTAATCCTCACCCCCTCACTCACACTCAGCCTAAGCCTAACACTAACACTAACTCTAATCCTAAACCTCACCCTCACCCTAACCCTTTGTCTAACCCTAATCCTAAACCTCAACCTAACCCTAAATCTAACCCTCAACCGCACCCGCACCCTCACTGTAAATCTAACCCTAACACTAACAATAACACTAACCTTAACCCTAACCATCACCCTAACCCTAATACTCACCCCCACCCTCACCCTCAGCCTAACCCTAAGCCTAAGCCTAAGCCTAACCCTAACCCTCACACTCACCCTCACCCTAACCCTAATCCTAACCCTATCCCTAAACCTCAACCTAACTCTCACCCTCACCCTAATGCTAACACTAAACCTAACCCTAACCCTCCCCCTAACCCTCCCCCTAACCTTAAATCTAATCTGAAACCTCACCAGCACCCTAACCCTTACCCTAATCCTAACCCTAAACCTCACCCTAACCCTCACCCTCACCCTCAATCTCACCCTCACCGTAACTCTAACCCTAACCCTAACAATAACACTAACCCTAACCCTAACTCTAACATTAACCATAACCCTCACCCTCAGCCTCACCCTCACCGCAAACTTAACCCTAACCAAAAGAGAAACAATAACCCTAACCCTAACCAAAACCCTCAATATAACCCTAACCCTAAACCTAAACCTAAACCTAACCCTAAAATTAACCCCAACCATAATCCTCACCCTCATCCTCACCCCAACCCAAACCCTAAACTTAATCCTCACCCTAACCCTAACCTAATCCTAAACCTAAACCTAACGTCAAACATAAACCTAACCCTAACCCTAACGCTAACCCTAAACCACACCCTCACCCTAACCCTAACCCTAAACCTAAACCTCACCCTAACCCTAACCCTACCCCTCACCTTCACCGTAACCGTATCCCTAACCCTAACACTAAAAATAACCCTAACACTAACCCTCACCATAACACTAACACTCACCCTAACCATAACCCTCAACATAACCCTATCCCTCAAACTAACACTCACCCTCACCCTAACCCAAAACCTAACCCTCACCCTAAACCTCACCCTAACCCTAACCCTCACCTTTAAACTTACCGTCACCCTCACCCTAACCCTCACTCTAACCCTAACCCTCACCTTTACCGTAACCCTCACCCTAACCCTAACCCTCACCTTTAAACTTACCGTCACCCTCAACATAACCCTCACCCTAACCCTAACCCTCATCCTAACCGTCACCCTAACCATAACCCTAACCATCAGCCTAACCCTAACCCTCACCCTCAGCCTCAGGCTCAAGCTAAACCTAATCCTAAGCCTAACCCTAACCCTAACCCTCACCCTCATCTTATCCCTCACCGTAACCCTAATGTTAACCCTAACTCTCATCCTAACCCTCAATGTAACCATAACCCTAACCATGACTCTAAACCTAATCCTCATCCCCACCCTCACCATCAGCCTAACCCTAAGCCTAAGCCTATTCCTAACCCTAACCCTAACCCTAACCCTAACCCTAACCCTCACCCTCACTCTTAACCTAACACTAATCCTAAACCTAACCCTATCCCTAACCCTAACCCTCACACTAACTGGCACCCCAGCTCTTACCCTAAACCTAATCCTAACCCTAACCCTCATCCTAACCCTCAAACTAACCCTAAACCTAACACTTACCCTAACCCTAAACCTCACCCTCAACCTCACCCTCAGCCTAAACCTAAGCCTAACCCTGAACCTAATCCTCACATTAACCCCAACTCTAAAACTAACCCTAAAACTAAACCTAACGCTAAAAATAATTCTAACCATAATCCTCACCCTCACCCTCACCCTAACCCAAACACTAACCCTAACCCTCACCCTAACCCTAACCCTAAATCTTACCCTAATCCAAACCCTAAACCTCACCCTAACTCTAACCCTAAACCTCACCCTCACCCTCACCCTCAAAGTAAACCTAAACCTAACAATAACAATAACCCTAACACTAAACCCTAACCCTCACCCTAACTATAACCCTCAACCTAAAACTAACCCTCACCCTAATACTTACCCTCATCCTAACACTAACCCTAACCCTAACCCTCACCCTCACCCTAGCCCTCACCCTCACCCTCACCCTAAACCAAACCCTAACCCTAACCCTAACCCTCATCATAACCCTCACCCTAACCCTAATTGTCCCAGTCACCGTAACACTAACCCTCACACCCACCCTCTCCCTCAGCCTAACCCTTAGCCTAAGCCTAAAACCTAACCCTAACCCTAACACTCACCCTCACCCTAAGCCTAATGCTAACCCTAACTGTATCCTTAAACCTCAACCTAAACCTCACCCACACCCTAAGGCTAACACTAACCCTAAACCTAACCCTTTCCCTAACCCTCCCACTAACACTCACTCTAACTCTAAGACTCTCCCTCAACATAACCCTAACCCTAAACCTCACCCTAAACATCCCCCTAACCCTCACCCTAACCCTAACCCTAACCCTCACCCTCACGCTGGGCCTAAGCCTATTCCTAAGCCTAAGCCTAACCCGAAGTCTAAACCTCACCCTAACCCGCACCCTAACCCTCACCCTAACACTCACCCTAACTCTAACCCTAAACCTCACCCTCACCCTAAGCCTAACTCTAACCCTAACCCTAAACCTAAAACTCACCCTAACACTAACCCTAACCTTAACCCTCACCCTCACCGTAACCGTAACCCTAACCTTAACCCTAACACTAACCCTAACCCTAAACCTAACCCTCACCCTAACCATAACACTCAACATAACCCTAACCCTCAATCTAAGCCTCACCCTCACCCTAAACCTAATCCTCATCCTCACCCTCATCCTAACCCTCACCCTTATTGTAACCCTCACCCTAACCCTAACCCTCAGGTTTACCGTTGCCATCACCCTCACACTAACCCTAACCCTAACCCTCATCCTAACCCTCACCCTAACGGTGACCCTAACCATCATGCTAACCCTAACCCTCATCCTCACCCTCAGCCTCAGCCTAACCCTAATCCTAAGCCTAACCCTAATGCTAACACTAACCCTCACCTTAGCCCACACCGTAACCCTAATCTTAACCCTAACCCTCATCCTAACACTAACCCTAATCCTAATCCTCACCCTCACTGTAACACTAACCCTCACCCCCACACTCACACTCAGCCTAACCCTAAGCCTAAGCCTAACCCTAAACCTATCCCTAAACCCCAACCTAACCCTCAACCTCACCCTAAGTCTAACACTAACCCTAAACCTAACCCTCACCCTAACCCTCCCACTAAACCTTACACTAACCCTAAACCTCAACCTCAACCTAACTAAACCTAAAACTCACCGTAAACCCCACCCTAACACTCACCCTCACCCTCACTGTAACTCAGCGTCACCCTCACCGCAAACTTAACCCTAACCATAACACTAACAATAACCCTAACCCTAACTCTAATCCTAACCCTAACCCTAACCCTAATCCTCACCCCCACCTTCATCCTCATCCTAACGCTAAGCCTAAACCTAACCCTAACCCTAACTCTAACCCTAAACCTCACCCTCACCATTACCCTAACTCTAACCCTAACCCTAAACCTCACCCTAACCCTAACCCTAACCCTCACCCGCAGCCTCACACTCAACATAACACTAAATCTAACAATAACAATAATCCTAACCCTCACCCTAACCCTCACCCTAACTCTTACCCTCACACGAAACCTAACTCTCAACCTAACCCTCATCCTAACTCTAACCCTAACCCTACCCCTCACCCTAACCTTAACACTAACCATAAACCTAACCCTCATATTAACCCTAACCCTCACCCTCACCCTCACCCTCACCCTCAGCCTAACCTTAACCCTAACCCTAATTTAAACCCTAACCCTCACCCTCAACCTCATCTTAGCTCTAAACCTAACCCAAACCAAAACCCTAACCCTAATCCTAACCCTATCCCTAACCCTCATGCTAACCCTAAACCTAATCCTAAACCTAACCCTCACCGTCATCCTAACCCTAAACCTAACCCTCAGCCTAACCCTCCTCCTAAACCTAACCCTAACCCTAACCCTCACTCTAACATTAAACCTAACCCTAACAGTCACCCAAACCCTAACCCTCACCCTCACCCTCAACCTCACCCTCAACCTCACCCTAACCCTCACCCTCACACTCACCCTAACCCTAAACGTAACCCTAACCCTCACCCTAAACCTACCTCTGACATTCACCCTCACCCTCACCCTAAGTCTAACCCTATACCTAAGCCTAATCCTACACCTAACCCTCACCCTTACCCTCACCCTAAAACTAAAGCTTACCCTAACCATAATCCTAGCCCTCACCCTAACCCTAACTCTAACCCTAACCCTCACCCTCACATTAACCCTATCTCTAATGCTAACCCTAACACTCACCCTCAACATAACCCTAACCCTAAGCCTCACCCTAAACCTAACCTAAACCCTAATACTATATGTAACCCTCACTCTCACCCTAAACCGCACTCTAACCCTTACCCTAACCCTAACCCTCACCCTAACCCTAACCCTAACACTAACACTAAACCTCAATCTAACCCTCACCCTATCCCTAAACCTAAAACTAACCCTCACGCTAACGCTCAACCTAACCCTCAACCTAAACCTAAACCACAACCTCACCCTAACCCTCACCCTAAAACTTACCCTCACCCTAACCCTAAAAATAACCCTCACCCTAATCCTCACAGTAACCCTAAGCCTGAACATCACCCTAACCATCACTGTCACCTTAACCCTCACCCTAACCCGAACCATCACTCTCACCCTAAAACTCAACCTCTCCTGAACCCGAACCCTCACCCTAACCATACCCTAAACCTCACCCTAACCCTAACCTTCACCCTAATCCCAACTATAAACCTCACACTCATACTAACCCAAACCCTCATCTTAAACCTCACCCTAACTCTCACCCTAACCCTAAAGCTAACCCTAACTCTCACTCTCAAACTAAATCTCACCCTAAACATTATCCTCACACTAACCATAAACCTAACCCTAATCCTCACATTAATGCTAACCCTCACCCTAACCCTAACCCTACCCCTCACCCTAGCCCTCACCATAACCCTAACCCTAAACCTCACCCTCACCCTCACCCTAACCGTAACTCTAAACTTAACCCTCACCATCGCTCTCACACTAATCCTAACCCTAAAACCATAACCATAACAATAACACTAACCCTAACCCTAAACCTCACTCTCACCCTCACCCTAACCATAACCATAACCCTAACCCTCACCCTCAACGTCACCCTCAACCTCACCCTGACACAACCTCACCCTCAACCTAAACCTCACACTACCCCTAAACCTCACCTTAACCCTAACCCTACCCTCAGCCTCACCCTCAGCCTAACCCTTACACTAACCCTAATCCTAACCCTAACCCTTACCCTCACCCTAAACCTAACCTTAACCATAACCCTCATCGTCACCCTCACACTCACACTCACACTCAACCTAACCCTAATGCTCTACCTCACCCTCACCCTAACCCTCACCATCACGCTAAAAATCACCCTAACCCTAACCCTAACCCTTACCCTAACACTAAGCCTAACCCTAACCCTCACCTAACACTATCCCTAAGCCTCACCCTCACCCTAATGCTTACCCTAACCCTAAGCCTAAACCTAACCCTTACCCTAACCCTAACCCTAACCCTTAAACTAACCCTAACCCTAACCCTCACCCTAAACCTAATGCTAACCCTAACCCTCAACCTCACCCTAATCCTCACCCTAACCCTTATCCTCACACTAACCCTAACACCAGACTCACCCTCACCCTAACCGTAACCCTAAACCTAACCCTCAACCTAATCCTAAATCTTACCCTAATCATAAACCTAAACCTAATCCTCACCCTAACGGTAACCCTAACCCTAAAACTCATCCTCACGCTCACCCTAACCCTAACCCTAAACCTAATCCTCATCCTCACCCTAACCCTAACCCTAAACCTAATACTCACCCTAACCCTAACCCTTACCCTAACCCTAACCCTATCCCTCACCCTAAACCTAACATTCACCCTAACCCTAACACTTACCCTAAACCTAACCCTAACCGTAACCTTAACCCTAACCCTAACCCTAACCCTAACCCTCACCCTAACTTTTATCCTCATACTAAACCTAACTCTAATCGTAAACCCTAACCCTCACACAAACCCTGACCCTCTCCCTAACCCTAACCCTACCCCTCACCATAACCCTCACCCTAACCCTAACCCTCACACTAAACCATAACCTAAATCTCACCCTCACACTAACCCTCACCTTAACACTAACCCTCACCGTAAACCAAACCCTAACCCACACCCTAAACCTTACCCTCACACCCACCCTCACCCTCACCCTCAACCTCAACCTAAACCTCACACAAACCCTAACACTAACCCTCACCCTAACCCTAACCATAACCCTAAGCCCCACCCTAACCCTCAACCTAACCCTAACGCTAACCCTCACCCTCTCCCTAATTCTTAACCTCAACCTAACCCTATCCCTTACCCTTACCCTAACCCTCACCCTAATCCTAACATTCAGCCTAACCCTTACCCTATCCCTTACCCTAACCCTCATCCTAACCCTAATCCTAACCCTAACCCTCACCCTAAAACTAATCTTAACCCTATCCTTAACCCTCAAAAACACCCTAACCCTCACCCTCACCCTATCCCTAACCCTAAACATAATCCTAACCTTCACCCTCACCCTCACCCTCACTGTAACTCTAACCCCCACCTTATTCTTAATCCTCACCCTCACCCTAACCCTAACCCTCACCCTCACCCTAACCATAACCCTAACACTCAACCCTCACCAAAAACCTCACCCTAACACTAACCCTAATCCTCATCCTCATCCTAGCGTACAACCTAAAACTAACTCTAACCCTAACCCTAACCCTAAACATCATCTTCACCCTCACCCTCACCCTCAACCTCAGCCTAATCCTAACCCTAACCCTAATCCTAAACCTAACCCTCACACTCACACTCACTCTAACCCTAAGCCTAAACCTCACACTCACCCTAAGGCTAACCCTAAACCTCACACTCACCCACACCCTAACCATTAACCTCACCCTAACCCTAACCCTAACACTAACCCTCACCCAACCCTAAAACTACCCCTCAGCCTAACCCTAACCCTCACCCTCAACGCAACACTGATGCTAACACAAATGCTCCTTCGCCACATAAGCCTCAGCCTAACCCTAACCCTGACCCTAACCCTTCCCTTACACTCACCCTCACTCTCACCCTAACCCTAACCCTTACCCTCACCATAACCCTATCCCTCACCCTCAACCTAACCCTCACACTAAACCTTACGCTCACCCTAACCCTCACCCAACACTAACCAGAACCCTAACCCCCAACTTAACCTTCACCCTAAACCTAACTCTAACCCTAACCCTCAGTCTCAACCTAACACTCACCCTAACACTTATCCTCACACTAACCCTAACCCTAACCGTAAATCTCACACTAAGCCTAACCCTCATCCTAACCCTAAGCTTAACCCTCACCCTAACCCTAAGTCTAACCCTAACCCTCACCCTCACCCTAATCCTCACCCTAAACCTAACCCTAACCCTTCCCTAACCGAAAACCTCACCCTCACCCTACCCTCAGCCTAACCCTTACCCTAAACCTAATCCTAACAATAACTTTTATTCTCACCCTAAACCTAACCCTAACCTTAACCCTCACCGTCACCCTCCCACTCACCCTCACCCTAACTCTCACGCTCAACCTCACCCTCACCCTAACCCTGAACATCATCCTAATCATCACCCTAACCCTAACCCTAACGCTAACCCTAACCTTACCCTAACCCTAAAGTTAACCCTAACCCTCACCCTAACCCTAACCCTAAGCCTAACCCTGACCCTAAACCTAACCATAACCCTAACCCTAAGCCTAACACTAACCCTTACCCTAACCCTAACCCTTACCCTAACCCTAACACTAACCCTAACCCTCACCCTAAACCTTATGCTAACCCTAACCCTCACCCTCACCCTAATCCTCACCCTAACCCTTATCCTCACAGTAACCCTAACCCTAGCCCTCAGCATCAACCTCACTCTAAACCTAAACCTAAAACTAACCCTCACCCTAAACCTAAGCCTTACCCTAACCCTAACCCTAACCCTCACACTCACCCTCCCCCTAACCCTAACCCTAAACCTAACCCTCACCCTAACCCTAACCCTTACCCTATCCCTAACCCTACCCCTCAACCTAACCCTCACTCTCGCCCTAATCCTAACCCTAACCCTCACTCTAAACATAACCCTAACCCTAACCCTAAACCTAACTCTCACCTAACCCTAACCCTAACCTTAACCCTAAACGTAAACCTAATCCTAAACCTAACCCTAACCCTAACCCTCACCCTCACCCTCACCCTCAACCTAAACCTAACCCTAACCCTAACTCTCAACCTAACCCTAACCCAATCCTAACCCTAACCCTCACCGTCACCATCACCCTCACCCTAACCCTCAACCTCAAACTCACCTTCACCCTAACCCTCAAACTATCCCTAACCTTCACCCTAACCCTAACCCTCTGCCTAACCCTAACCCTACCCCTCACCCTAACACTCACCCTAAACCTAACCCTCACCCTAACCCCAATCCTAAACCTCACCCTCACCCTAACCCTCACCGTCACCCTAACCCTCACCCTAAACCTAAACCTGACCCACACCCGAACCCTCAACCTTACCCGAATCTCACGCTCATCCGAACCTTCATGCTCTACCTCACCCTAACCCTCACCCTAGCCCTCACCCTCAACCTAACACTCAACCTAAACCTCATGCTCACCCTAATCCTCACCCTAACCCTAACCCTAACCCTTACCTAACCAAAACCCTCAACCTCACCCTCACACTCACCTTAACACTCACCCTCACCATAGCCCTCACCCTAAACCTAAACCTCACCTAAACCTACCCTAACCCTCAGCCTAAACCTTAGCCTCAAGCTAACCCTAACCCTAACCCACACCGTAACCCTAAAACTCACCCTAACCCTCACCCTAACCCTAACCTTAAAGCTCACCCTAACCCTCACCCTCCTTCTCACCCTCACCCTAATTCTCACAATAACCCTGATCCTCACACTAACCCTAACCCCAATCCTAACCCTAAGGCTCACCCTCACTCTCACCCTAAACCTAACCATAATTCTAACCCTAATCCTAACCCTAACCCTCATGCTCACCCTCACCCTAATTCTAACCCAAACCCTAACCCTCATCCTCACTCTCACCTAACTCTAACCCTAACCCTAATCCTAACCCTAACCCTCATGCTCACCCTCACCCTAATTCTAACCCAAACCCTAACCCTCATCCTCACTCTCACCTAACTCTAACCCTAACCCTAATCCTAATTCTAACCCTCACCATCACCCTCATCCTAAATCTAAGCCTAACCCTAACCCTAACACAGATCCTCAACCTCACACTAACCCTAACCCACACGCTCAACCTAACCCTAACCCTAACACTCAACTCTCACCCTAAAACTAACGCTAACCCTAACCCTCATCCTCATCCTACCGCTCAACCTAACCCTAACTCTACCCCTAACCCTAACCCTAAACCTCACCTTCACCCTCACCCTCACCCTCAACCTCAGGCTAATCCTAACCCTAACCCTAATACTAACCCTAAATCTAACCCTAACTCTACCTCTACGCCTAACTCATAACGTCAACCTCAGCCTAACCCTAACTCTAACCCTAATCCTAAACCTAACACTCAGCCTAACCCTAAACCTAACCCTAATCCTCACCCTGTCTAGCCTTAACCCTCACCCTCACCCACACCCTAACCCTTAACCTCACCCTAACCCTAACCCTAACCCTAACCCTCACCCTAACCCTAAAACTACCCCTCAGCCTAACACTATCCCTCACCCTCCACCCAACCCTGATGCTAACACAAATGCTCATTCTCAACCTAAACCTCGGCCTAAACCTTACCCTCACCATAACCCTATCCGTCACCCTCTCCCTAACCGTCACCCTACTCCTTCTCAACTAACCCAAACCCTAAACCTAACCTTCACCCTAAACTTCACCCTAACCCTCACCCTAACCCTACCACTAACCCTCACCCGAACACTCACCCTAATCCTAAACCTAACCTTAATCCTCACCCTCACCCTAACTGTCATCCTAACACTTATGCTCCCCCTAACCCTAACCGTTACCCTAACACTATCCATCACCCTAACCCTAACCCTCACCCGAACCCTCACTTTCACCTTCACCCTCAACCTAAACATCACCCTAACCCTAACCCTAACCCTCACCCCAACTCTAAACCTAACACTCACATTAAACCTCACCCCCACACTAATCCTCACGCTAAACCTAACCCTAGACCTATCCTAAACAAAAACATCACACTAACCCTAGCCCTCAACCTAAATCTAACCCTAAACTTAACCCTCACCTTCACCCTCACCCTCAGCCTCACTTTCAGCCTCACCCTAACACTAAACCTAATCCAAACCCTAACCCTGACCTTCACCCTCACTCTAACCCTAACCCTAACCTGCACCCTAACCCTAAACTTAACACTCAACCTAAGCCTAACCCTAACCCTAATGCAAACCCTAAACCTCACCCTCACCCTAACCCTGACCCTAACCCTAACCCTTACCCTCACCCTCACTCTCACCCTAACCCTAACCCTTACCCTCATCCTAACACTCACCCAACCCTAACCCGAACCTTAACCCGAACTCTAACCCCCACTCTAACCTTCAAACTAACCCTAACGCTAACCCTAACAATCAGTCTCAACCTAACACTCACACTAACCCTTATCCTCACACTAACCCTAAACCTAACCGGAACACTCACACTAAGCCTAACCCTCATCCTAACCTTAACCCTACCTCTAACCCTAACCCTCACCCTAACCCTAACCCCAACCCTCAACCTAACACTAACCCTCACCCTCACCCTAATCCTCACCCTAAACCTCACCCTCACCCTAACCCTCACTCTAACCCTAACCCTAACCCTCAACCTAACACTAACCCTCACCCTCACCCTAATCCTCACCCTAAACCTAACCCTAACACTGACCTAACCTCACCCTCACCCTCAGCCTAACCCTTTCCCTAACCCTAATCCTAACCATAACTCTTACCCTCACCCTAAACCTAACTCTCACCGTCACCCTCCCACTCACCCTCACCCTCACCCTAACCCTCAAGCTCAACCTCAACCTCACCCTAACCCTCACCGTTACCCTAAACATCACCCTAACCCTAAACCTCATGCTAACCCTAACCTTACCCTAAACCTAAACTTAACCCTAAACCTCACCCTAACCCTAACCCTAAGCCTAACACTCAACCTAACCCTAACCATAACCGTAACCCTAACCCTAAGCCTTACCTAACCCTAATCCTTACCCTAACCCTAACCCTAACCCTCACCCTAAACCTTATACTAACCATAACCCTCACACTCACCCTAATCCTCACCCTAACCCTTATCCTCACACTAACCCTAACCCTAACCCTCAGCTTCACCCTCATCCTAACCCTAAACGTCACCAACACCCTAACATTCACACTCACCGGAACCCGAATCCTCTTCCTCACCCTAACCCTAACCCTAACCCTCACCCCAACCCTAACCCTCACCCTAAACCGAACTTTAACTCTCACACTCACCCTAATCCTCACCCTAACCCTTACCTTAACCCTCACCCTAACCCTTAATCTAACCCTAACACTCACTCTCACCCTAATCCTCAACCTAACCCTAACCCTCACCTAACACTAACCATAACCCTCATACTAACCCTCACCTTAGCCCTCACCCTCACCCTAGACCTCACCCTAAACTTAACGCTAAACTTAACCCTCAACTTCATGCTCACCCTCACCCTCAACCTCACCCTCAGCTTCACCCTAACCCTAAACCTAATCCTAACCCTAACCCTGACCCTCACCCTCAGTCTAAACCTAAACCTAACCTGCATCCTAAGCCTAACTGAAACCCTAATGCTAACCCTAACCCTCAACCTCACCTTAACCCTAACCCTAACACTCAATCTGATCCTAACCCTAATGCTAACCCTAACCCTCACCCTCACCCTAACCCTGACCCTACCCATTACCCTAACACTCACCCTCACCCTAACCCTAAATTTAACCATCACCAAAACCCTAACCTTAACCCTAACCCTAACCCTACCCCTCAGCCTACCCCTCACCGTCACCCTAACGCTCACCCTCACCCTAACACTAATGCTAACCCTAACCCTCAACCTCACCCTAACCGTCGCCCTAACCCTTACCCTCACCATAACCCTATCCCTCAACCTCAACCTAACCCTCACCCTAACCCTTTCACGCACCCTAACCCTCACCGAACCCTAACCCTAACCCTAACCCTCACCCTAACCCTAAGCCTAGCCCTAACCCTCAGTCTCACACTAACCCTCACCCTAAACCTTATCCTCACCCTAACCCTAACCCTAAACGTAACCCTCACACTAAGTCTAAATCTCATCCTTACACTAATCCTACCTCTCACCCTAACACTCACCCTAACCCTAACCCGAACCCGAACCCAAAGTCTAACCCTAACCCTAAACCTCCCTGGAACCCTAAACCTCCCGATCACCCTAAGCCTCACCCTTAGCCTAACCCTCACTTACACCCTAACAATTCCCCTTCACTGAACCCTAACTCTCACCCTAAACCTCACACTGACCCTAAACATCACCCTAACCCTTACCCTCACCCTAACCTTCACCCTCACCCACACCCTAACCCTCAGCCTCACCCGAAACCTCTCACACTCTCTAACTTCGACCTTCACCTTAAACATCAGCCTAACCCTCACTCTCACCCTAACACACACTCTAACACTTACCATCACCCTAACACTAACCCGAACCCTAACAGTCATACTAAACCTAACCCTCACCCTAATTCTAACCCTAAATCTACCCAGCATCCTAACCCTCAACCTAACCCTAGCCGTGAGTGCTAGGGTGAGCCTCACTCATACCTTCAACCTGAGCCTAACCCTAAACCTAACGCTAATTCTAAACCTAACCCTCACACTCACACTCACACTCACCCTAACCCTAACCCTCACCCTCACCCTCACCCTAACACTTAAACTCACCCTAAACCTAACCCTAACCCTAACCCTCACCCTAACCCTAAATCTAACCCTCACCTTAACCCTAACCCTTCCCCTAAATCTCAACCTAATCCTAAACCTAACCCTAAACCTAACCCTCATCCTCACCCTCAACCTCACCCTAACCCTAACCCTAACCTTAACTATCACCCTAACCCTAACCCTAATCCTACCACTAACCCTCACCGTCACCATCAACCTCACCCTAACCCTCAACCTCAAACTCAACTTCACCCTAACACTCAAATTAACCCTAACCCTCACCCTAACCCTAATCCTCTCCCTAACCTTAACCCTAACCCTCACCCTAACCCTCACCCCAAAACTAACCCTCACCCTAACCATAATCCTAACCCTCAACCTCACCCTAACTCTCAACATCACCCAAAAGCTCACCTCAAACCTAACCCTAACCCACACCCTAACCTTCACCCTCACCCGAACCCTCAACCTCACCTGAAACCTCACCCTCACCCTAAACCTCAGCCTCACCCTAACACTCACCCTAACCCTAACCCTCAACCTAAACCTCACTCTCACCCTAATCCTCACCCTAACCCTAACCCTAAACCTTACCTAACCGAAACCCTCACCCTCACACTCACACTCACACTCACCCTAACCCTAACCCTCACCCTCACCCTCACCCTCACCCTAACACTTTACCTCACCCTAAACCTAACCCTAACCCTAAACCTCACCCTCACCCTAATCCTCACCCTAACCCTAACCCTAACTCTTACATAACCGAAACCCTCACACTCACACTCACCCTAACCCTCACCCTCAACCTCACCCTAAACCTTACCCTAACCCTCACCCTCACCCTAAACCTTACCCTAACCCTAATCCTAACTCTAACCCTAACCTTCACCGTAACTCTAACCCTTACACTAACCCTAACCCTAACCCTAAACCTCACCCTAACCCTAACCCTAAACCTCACCCTCACCCTAACACTTACCCTAACCCTAACCCTCACCATAACCCTAACCCTTACCCTATACCTAAACCTCAGCCTCAAACTAACCCTAACTCTTACCGTATACCTAACCCTCAGCCTCAACCTAATCCTAACCGTAACCCTCACCATAACCCTAACTCTCACCCTAACAATGAGCCTCACCCTAAACCTCATCCACACCCTAATCCTCACCCTAACCCTAAATATAACCCTTACCTAACCGAAACCCTCAACCTCACCCGCACACTCACCCTAAAACTCACCCGCACCGTAGTCCTCACCGTAAACCTAAACTTCACCCTAACTCTAATCCTAAGCCTCACTCTCACCCTCACCCTAACCCTCACCATAACCCTAACCCTAATCTTAAACCTAAACCTCACGCTCACCCTCACCCTAATTCTATCCCAAACCCTGACCCTCACCCTCAATCTCACCTAACTCTAACCCTAACCCTAATCTTAATTCTAATGCTCACCCTCACCCTCACCCTAAATCTAACCCTAACCCTTACCCAGACCCTCACCCTCACACTAACCCTAATCCTCACCCTATCCCTAACCGTAACCCTAACCCTCACCCAAACCCTCACCCTCAAACTAACAATAATGCTAACCCGAAACCAAACCCTCACAATAACCCTCACCCTAACCCTTACCCTCACCCTAAACCTAACACTCACCCTCAAAATAACTCTCACTGTAATCCTTACCCTCACCCTTACCCTAACCGAAACATTAACCCTAAACCTCACCCTAACCCTCACCCTAACCCTAACCCTCACCCTCACCTCACCCTAAATATAAACGTAACCCTAACCCTCACCCTCAACGTCACTCTCAACCTCACCCTGACCCTCAACCTCACCCTAACCCTAACCCTCACACTACCCCTAACTCTCACCCTAAACCTAACCCTAACCCTCTCCCTCACCCTCACCCTCAGCCTAACACTTACACTAACCCTAAGCTAACCCTAACCCTTACCCTCACCCTAAACCTAACCCTAACGGTAACCCTCACCGTCACCCTCACACTCGTCCTCACCCTCAACCTAACCCTCACGCTCAACCTCACCCTCACCCTAACCCTCACCGTCAACCTAAAAATCATCCTAACCCTAACCCTCACCCTAACCCTAACCCTTAACCTAACCGTATGCCTAACCCTAACCCTAACCCTAACCCTAATGCTAACCCTAAACCTCAACCTCACTCTAACCCTCAATATAACCGTTACCCTCACTATCAACCTCAACCTGAACCTAACCCTAATCCTAACCCTCACCCTAACCCTAACCCTCACCGTAACGCTAAACCTAACCCTAGCCCTCAGCCTTACCCTCACCCTAAACCTAACCCTAACCCTAATCCTCACTGTATCCCTAAGCATAACCATAACACTCACCCTAACCCTCACCCTCCCAGTAACCCTAATGCTAACATTAATCCTCAACCTCACCCTAAATCTCGCCCTAACCCTTACCCTCACTCTAAACCTCATCCTCACCCTAACCCTAACCCTAATACTAACACTAGCCCTCACCCTCACCCTAACCCTAATCCTAAGCCTAATCCTAATGCTAACCCTAAACCTCAACCTCTCCATAACACTCACATTAACCCTAACCCTCACCCTCAACCTCACCCTAACCCTAACCCTAACATTAACCCACTCCCTAACCCTCACCCTAAACTAACCCTAACCCTACCGCTCAGCCTAACCCTCACTCTAAACCTAACCCTAACCTTAATCCTCACCTTATCCCTAACCCTAACTCTAACCCTCACCCTAACCGTCACCCTCACCATACCCCTAAGGCTAACATTAACCCTCAGCCTCACCCTAAACCTCGCCCTAACCCTTACCCTCACTTTAACATTATCCATCACCATCAACCTAACCCTAACCCTAACCCTTACCCTCACCCTAACCCTCACCCTAAACCTAACCCTAACACTAAACCTCACCCTAACCGGCACCCTAAGCCTAAGCCTAAGCCTAACCCTCACTCTCACCCTAACCCTTACACTTACCGAAACCTAAACCTAAACCTCAGCCTAACCCTCATCCTAACCCTAAACCTAACCCTCACCCTAACTGTCACCCTCACCCTCAACCTCACCCTCACCCTAACTCTAAACCTAACCCTAATCAAAAATCTCACCCTAACCCTAGCCCTATCCCTTACCCTCATCCTAAAACTAACCCTAATACTAATCCTAAGCCTCACCCTCAACCTAACCCTTATCCTCACCCTAACCCTAAACTTAACCCTCAGCCTAACCCTCAACCTAACCTAAACCCAAACCCTAAACTTAACCTTCACCCAAACCCACACCCTCACCCTCATACTAACCCTAACCATAACCCTATCACTCACTCTATACCTAACCCTCACCCTAACCCTAACCCTCACAGTCACCCTAACACTCACCCTAACCAACAACCTAACTCTAACCCTCACCCTCACCATAACCCTAACCCTAACCCTCACCCCCACACTCAGGCTAACCCTAACCCTAGCAATTAATCCTAACCCTAACCCTAACCGTCACCCTCACCCTCACCCTTAACCTAAACTTAACCCTAACCCTTACCCTAAACCTAACCCTAACCCTAATCCTAAACCTAAATCTCAACCTCAACCTAACCTTCACCCTAACCCTTACCCTCACCCTCAACCTCACCCTAACCCTAACCTTAACCCTAACACTAACCCTCACCCTCACCCTAACCCTACCCTTCACACTAAGCCTCACCCTAACACTAAACCTAACCCTACCCCTCAGCCTAACCCTCACCCTAACCCTAACTCTAACCATAACCCTCAAGCTAAACCTCACGCTCACCATAACCCTAATGCTAACATTACCCCTCAACCTCACCCTAAACCTCGCCCTAACCCTTACCCTCACCATAACCATATCCTTCATCCCCACACTAACCCTCACCCTAACACTTTCCCTCACCCAACCCTATCCCTAACCCTAACACTAACCCTCACCCTAACCCTCACCCTAAACCTCACCCTAACCCTCACCCTAACCCTAAGCTAACCCTAACGCTCACCCTCACCATAACCCTCACACTAACCCTTATCCTCACCCTAACACTAATCCTAACCCTGAGGATAATCCTGATCCAAAACCTAACCCTAACCCTATCCCTCACCCTAACATTAACCCTAACCCTAGCCCTAACTCTCAACCTAACCCTCAAACTCACCCTCACCCTTATCCTCACCCTCAGAGTAAACCTAAACCTAACCCTAATCCAAAACCTAATCCTCACCCTCACTCTCATCTTAACTCTAACCCTAACCCTAACCATCACCCTCACACTAACCCTCACCTTCATCCTCACCCTCACCTTAACCTTCTCCCTAACCCTTACCCTCACACTAACCCTAAACCAAACCTACCCCTCATCCTTACGCTCACCCTAACCCTAATCCTCACCCTAATATTAACCCTAACCCTACCCCTCACCTTAACCTTCACCCTAAGCCTAAACCTAACACTAACCATCACCCTAACCCTAACCTGAATCCTAAACCTATCCCTCACCATCACCCTAACACTTACACTCACCTTAAGCCTAAACCTAACACTCAGCCTACCCCTCATCCTAACCCTAACCCTAACCCTCATCCTCACCTTAACCCTAACCATAACCCTAACCCTCACCCAAACCCTAAAACTCACCCTCACCCTCAACCTCACCCTCAGCATAACCCTAAACCTAACCCTAATTCAAACGCTAAACCTCAACCTCACCTTCATCCTAACTCTAACCCTAACCCCAACCCTCACCCAAACCCTAACCCTAACACTAACCTTCACCCTAACCATCATCCTAACACTAAACCTAACCCAAACCCTCAACCAATCGCTCACCTCACCCTAAACCTAACCCTAACCCTCACTTTCACCGTGAACAAAACCCTAACCCTAACCATCACACTAACACTAAGCCTCACCCTAACCCTAAACCTAACCCTCAGCCAAACCCTCATCCTAAACCTAACCCTAACAATCAACCTAACCCTAAACTTAAACCTAACCCTAACCCTCACGCTAAACCTAACCCTCACCCTCAGCCTAACCGTACACCTAATCCTAACCCTAACTCTAACCCTCACCCTCTCCCTAACTCTAACCCTACCCCTAACTCTGACCCTCACCCAAACCCTAACCCTATCCCTAGCCCTCACCCTAACCCTAAACCTCACCCTAACCCTAACCCTAACAGGCACCCTCACCCTAACCCTAACCCCCACCCTAAACCTCACCCTAACCCTAACGCTAACCCTAACCCTCACCCTCACCATAAACCTCACCCTAACCCGTACCCTCACCATAACCCAAACTCTAACCTAATCCTCATATTTCGCCTAACCCTAACCCTAACCCTAACACTCACTCTCAACCTAACACTCAACATCACCTTAACGATCACCCTAACCCTAAACTTCACCCACACTGTAACACACACCCTCACCCTCACCCTCACCCTCACCCTAACACTGACCCTAACCCTCACCCTAAATCTCACCTTAACCGTAACGCTAACCCTAAACTTCAGTCTCACCCTAACCCTCACCCTAAGCCCTATCCTCACACTAACCCTAACCCTAACCCTAACGTCAAATTAAACCTAAACCTCACCCTAACCCTAACCCTCCCTCTCACCCTAATTCTTTCCCTAACCCTCACCCTAAACCTAACCGTAATCCTCACCTTCACCTTAAACCTCACTGTCCCCCTAACCCTAACCCTAACTGTAACCCTCACCAACACCCTCACCCTCACCCTCACCCTCACCCTAACCCTCACCCTCAACCTAAACATCACCCTAAACCTAAACCTCACCCTAAACCTAACCCTAATCCTCACCCTAACCCTAATCCTCACCTTAAACCTCACCCTCACCCTAATCCTCACCCTAGCCCACACCATAAACATAACCCTAACCCTAACCCTCACCCTCACCCCCATAATCAGCCTAACCCTAACCTTAACCATAATCCTAACCCTACCCTAATCCTAACCCTCTAACTAAACCTAACCGTAACCCTAATGCTAACCCTAAATGTCACGCTCAACCTAACTCTAACACTAATCCTCACCTTAACCCTAACACTAAACCTAATGCTATCCCTAAACCTCACCCTCACCCTAACCCTCACCATAACCTTTACCATCCCCCTTACCCTCACTCTAACACTAATCCTACCCCTCAGTCTAACCCTCACCCTAACCCTATCTCTAACTCTAATACAAACACTAACCCTCACAATGAACCTCACCCTAACTCTAAATGTAAACCTAACCCTAACCCTAAGCCTATCCCTAAACCTCACCCTAACCCTAACCCTAATCCTATACCTAACCATCACCCTCACCCTCACCATAACCCTAACTCTCTCTCTAACCCTAAACCTAACCCTAGTCCTCACCCTAAAACTTACCCTCAACCTCAACCTAACCTTAACCCTCAACCTGAACCTAACCCTCACCCTAAGTCCTACCCATACCCTAAATCTAAACCTAAGTCCAGCCCTAAATCTCACCCTAACCCTAACCCTATCCCTAACCCTCACCCTAATCCTAACACTCACACTAACCCTAACCCTAACCCTTACCCTCACCCTCACCCTAACACTAACCCTCACCATAACCCTAACCCTAACCCTAACTCTAACCCTAACACACACACTCACCCTAAACCTTACCCTAGCACTTACCCTCACCATAACAATAACCCTAACCCAAACCTTAAATCCTAACACTAACCCTAACACTAACAAGCACCCTCACCGTCACCCTAACACTAATCCTCACCCTCAACCTAAACCTTACCATCACTTTAAACCTATACCTAACCGTCACCCACACCCTCAACCTCACCCTCACCCTCACCCTAACCTGAACCCTCACTCTCACCCTAAGCCTAACCCGAACCCTCACCCAACCCTAACCCTAACTCTAACCCACACCCTCACCCTAACCCTAACCCTAACCCTAACCCTTACCCTAACCCTTACCATAAACCTAACACTAGCACTACCCCTCATTCTCACCCTAACCCTCACCCTAACCCTTATCCTCACACAAACCCTAACCCTAAAACTAACCCTCACACTAACCCTAACCCTAACCTTAACCCTTACCCTAACCCTGACCCTAAACCTCACCCTAACCCGACCTAAAACAAACGATAACCCTAACACTCACCCACAACCTAATCCTAAACCTCACCCTAACCCTCACACTAACCCTAATCCTCACCATATCACTAACCCTAACCCTAACCCTCACCCTAATCCTTAACCTCACTCTAAACTTAATTCTTACCCTCATGCTAAACCTCACCCTAAACTTTACCCTCACCCTAACCCGCCAACTAACCCTAACCCTAAACCTATGGTGCACTGTAATCCTCACCCTAACCATAACCCTAACCCATAACCTCAACCTAAACCTAACCCTCACTCTCAACCTAACCCTCAACCTAACCTTTATCCTCACACTAACCCTAATCCTCAACCTCACCCTAACCCTCACACTAACCCTTATCATCACCCTATCAGTAACCTTAACCCTAACCCTCACCCTAAACCTCACCCTAACCCTTACCCTCACCCTAACCTGCAAACTAACCCTAACCCTAAACCTACGGCTTACCCTAGCCCTCCCCCTAACCATAACCCTAACCTTAACCCTCACCCTAACCCTAACCTTCACCCTCACCCTAACCCTGCCCCTAACCCTTACACTCACACTAAACTTATCCCTAAACCTCACCCTAACTCTAATTCTCAACAGAACACTCACCCTCACCCTAGCCCTCACCTCACACTAGCCCTCAACCTAATCATAACCCTCATGCTCACCGTAACCCTAATGCTAATATTAACCCTCAACCTCACCCTAAAACTTGCCCTAACCCTTACCCTCACCATAACCCTATCCCTCACCCTTACCCTAACTCTCACCCTAACCCTTTCCCTCACCCTAACCCTCACCCAGCCCTAAACCTTTCCCTAACCCTAACCCTCACCCTAACCCTAAGACTAATCCTAACCCTCACCCTCACCATAAACCTCACCCTAAACCTAACCCTCAGCCTAACCCTCATCCTAATCCTAATCCTAACCCTAACCGTCACCCTAACCTTAACCATAACCCTAACCCTAACACTCACCCTAACCTTAACCCTCACCCTACCCTCAGCCTCACCCTCAGCCTAAGCCTAACCCTAATCCAAAACCTAACCCTTAACCTCACTCTCACCGTAAATCTAAACCCAACCATAACCATCACCCTCACCCTAACCCTCCCCCTCATCCTCCCCCTCACCCTTACCCGATGCCTAACCCTTATCCTCACACTAACCCTAACTCTAAACCTAATCCTCACCCTAACCCTCACCCGAACACTAACACTAATCCTCACCTTAACCCTCACCCTAACTCTAAACCTAACAATCACACTAACCCTAACCCTAATCCTAAAGCTAACCCTCACCGTCACCCTAAACCTTACCCTAACCGTACGCCTAAACCTAACCGTCAGCCTAACCCTCATCCTAAACCTAACCCTAACCCTCACCCTCATCCTCAACCTAACCCTCACACTCACCCTAACACTACCCCAAATTTAACCCTACCCTATCCCTACCCCTCATCCTAACCCTAACGCTAACCCTAACCCTCAACCGAACCCTAACCCTACCCCTAATGCTAAAACTCACCCTAACCCTAATCCTCACCCACACCCTAACCCTCACCCTCAACCAAACCCTCACCCTCAACTGAACCGTCATACTCACCCTAACCCTCACCCTCACTCTAAACATCACCCAAACCCTAACCCTCACCCTAACCCTAACACAAACCCTAATCCATACACTCACACTCACCCTAACCCACACCCTAAACCTTATTCTCACCCTAACACTAACCCTCAACCTAACCCTAACCAAAACCCTCACACTAACCGTAACCCTCACTCTAATCCTAACCCTAACCCTGACCCTAACCTTCACCCTTAACCTGACCCTCACCCTCAGCTTAACCCTAACCCTAATCCTATTCCTAATCCTAAACCTCACACTCACCCTAAACCTAACACTAACCCTAACCCTCCCCCTCCCCCTCACCCGAACACTCCCCTCCCCCTCACCTTAAACATCACCCTAACCCTAAGCCTCACTCTAACCCTAATCCTGACCCTGAACTTAACCTCAGCTTAATCCTCATCCTCACCCTAATACTCACCCTAACCCTAACCTTTACTTAACGGAAACCCTCACCCTCACCCTCAGCCTAACCCTCACCCTCACACAAGCCCTCAACCTAACCCTAAGTTTAACCCTAAACCTCACCCTCAACCTCCCCTTCCTCAGCCTTATCCTAACCATAACCCTAATCCTAACCCTAACCGTCAACCCCACCCTCAACCTAACCTAATTCTAACAATAACACTCACCCTCATCCTAACCTTAATCCTAACCGTAACAATAACTCTAACCCTAACCCTAAAACTCACCCTTACCCTAATACTAACACTTACCCTCAACCTTACCCTCACCCTCATTCTAACCCTCAACCTCATGCTGACCCTCACCATCACACTAACCCTCACAAAAACCCAACCCTCACCCTAGCCCTAACCCTAACCCTCACCCTCAGTTTCCCCCTCACCCTCAGCCTAACCCTAACTCTAACCTTAATCCTAAACTAACCTCACCCTCACCCTCATCCTACCCCTCACCCTCAACCTCATCCTCACCCTCACACTAACCCTCAACCTCACCCTAAACATCACCTTAACCCTAACCTTTACACTGAACCTAACCCCAACGCTCACCCTAACACTCACCCTCAAACTAACCCTCACCCTAAACATTATCCTCACAATAACCCTAACCCTAACCCTAACCTTCACACTAACGCTAAACCTCACTCTAACCGTATCACGACACCTCACCCTAACTCTCACCCTAAACCTAACCCTAACCCTAACACTCACCCTAACACTAAATCTAAACCTAACCCTCACCCTCTCCCTGATCCTCACCATCACCCTAACACTCACCCTAAACCTAATCCTCACCCTAAACCTAACCCTCAACCTAAACCTAACCCTCACCCTGACCCTCACCCTAACCCTAATGCTAGCCCTCACCCTAACCCTTACTTTAACACTAACCTGTACCTTAAACCTAACCCTCATCCTAACACTAACCCTCACACTAAACCTAACCCAAGCCCTCACACTCCCCCTCACCCTCAACCTAACCCTAACACTCATCCTAACCCTAACCCTAAACCTAAACCTCACACTAAACCTAAACCTCACCCTATCCCTAATCCTCATAGTAAACATAACAGTCACACTATCCCTAACCCTTATCCCTCAGCCTAACCCTCACCCTAAACCTAACCCTAACCCTAATCCTCATCCTATCCCTAACCTTAACCCTAACCCTAATCCTCACCCTCAGCCTAACCCTAACCCTCACCCTAACCCTCACCCTTACAGTCACCCTCACCCTCAGCCAAACAATATCCCTAATCCTCACACTAACACTAACACTCATCCTATACCTCACCCTCAAACTAACCCTAAACCAAACCCTAACCCTCACCCTAAACCTCGCCGTAACCCTAACACTAACCCTAAGATTCATCCACACAATAAACCTCACCCTATACCTTATCCTCACCATAACCCTAACCCTAACCCTAACTCTAATCCTCAAACACAACCTAACCTTCACCTTCACCCCAACTGTCACCCTCACCCTCATCCTCATCCTCACCCTAACCCTCTCCCTCACCCTAAACATCACACAAACCCTAAACCTGACCCTAACCCTAACCCTCACCCTAACCCTAACCATCACTCTCACGCTAATCCTCACCATAAACCTAACCCTGACCTAAATGAAACCCTCACCCTAACCCTCACACTAACCCTCACCCTCACCCTAGACCTCACCCTAACCCTAACCCGAACCCTAACCCTCAACTTCAACCTAACCCTCACCGTAACCCTTACCCTCACCCTAACCCTAACCCTAATCATAACCCT
Organism: Dipodomys merriami; assembly: GCF_024711535.1. Taxonomy (NCBI): domain Eukaryota; kingdom Metazoa; phylum Chordata; class Mammalia; order Rodentia; family Heteromyidae; genus Dipodomys; species Dipodomys merriami. The sequence goes on along the minus strand of NW_027204448.1, from coordinate 436,384 downwards.
CACACTATCCCTTACCCTCACCCTAACCCTAACCCTAATCCTAACCCTAACTATCACCCTCACACTGACCCTCACCCTCACCCTAATCCTAACCCTATTCCTAATCCTAAATATCACAATCACCCTCAACCTAAACCTAACCCTAACCTGAACCCTCACCCTCATCCTCACCCTCACCGAACAGTCACCCTCACCCTAAACATCATCATAACCCTAACCCTCACCCTAACCCTAACCTCAGCTTAACACTCACCGTCAACTTAATCCTCACCCTAACCCTAATCCTAAGGTAAACGAAACCCTCACCCTCACACTAACCCTCAACCTCAACCTACCCCTAACCCTAACCCTAACCATTACACTTACCCACACCCTAACCCTCACCCTTATCCTCACTCTAACCCTAATCCTAACCCTAATGGTCACCCTACCCCTCTCCCTAACCCTAAATGTAACCCTAACCCTCAACCTCATCCTAACTCTCAAGCTCACCTGAACACTCACCCTCACCCTAAACCATACTCTCACAACAGTCATCACCCTAACCCTAACCCTCAACCTAACCCTAACCCTAACCCTCACCCTAACCCTAACCCGTACCCTAACGCTCAACCTAACCCTTACCCACAAAATAATCCTAACACTCACCCTCAACCTTACCATCACCCTAACCCTTACCCTCACCCTAACCCTCACCCTAACCCTCACCATAACCCTCAAACTAACCCTAACCCTCACCCTCTCCCTAACGCTCACCCTAACCTTTACCCTCACCCTCACCCTAACCCTCAACCTAACCTTTACCCTGACCCTAACCCTAACCCTAACCCTAAACCTAACCCTCACCCTAACCCTAAACCTAACCCTCAACCTAAAACTTATCCTATCCTTAAACCTGACCCTAACACTCACCCTAACCTTAACCCTAACCATCACACTAACCCTAACTCTAACCCTCACCCTCACCCTCAGGCTAACTCTAATACTAAACCTAACCCTAACCCTCACCCTAACTCTAACCCTAAACCTAACCATAACCCTAACCCTCACCTTAACCCTCAACCTCACCCAAATTCTCAACCTAACCTTACCTTAACCCTTACCTAAACTAAACCCTTACCCACACCCTCACCCTAACCCTCACCCTCACCCTAGCCCACAACCTAACCCAAACCCTAAACCTAACCTTCACACTAACCTAACCATAACCCTCAGGATAAAACTTATCCTAACCCTAAACCTAAAACAAAACTTCACCCTAACCAAACACTAACCCTAACACTAACCCTCACCCTCATCCTCACTCTAACACTAATCCTAACCATAATGCTCACCCTACACCTCTCCCTAACCCTAAATGTAACCCTAACCCTCATCCTCATCCTAACCCTCAAGCTCACCTGAACACTCACCCTCACCCTAAACCATACTCTCACAACAGTCTTCACCCTAACCCTAACCCTCACCCTAACCCTAACCTCAGCTGAACCCTCAACCTCAACCTAATCCTCACCCTAACCCTAACCATAAGGTAAACGAAACCCTCACACTAACCCGCACCTTCACCCTAGCCCTAACCCTAACCCTAACCATAACACTTACCCACACCCTAACCCTCAACCTTATCCTCACTCTAACCCTAATCCTAACCCTATTGCTCACACTACCCTCTCCCTAACCCTAAATGTAAACCTAACCCTCACCCTCATCCTAACCCTCAAGCTCACCTGAACACTAACCCTCACCCTAAACCATACTCTCACAACAATAATCCTATTACACACCCTCAACCATACCATCACCCTAACACTTACCCTCACCCTAACCCTCACCCTAACCCTCACCCTCGCCCTAATGCTCACCCTAATGCTCACCCTAAACTTTACCCTCACCCTCACCCTAACCCTCACCCTAACCTTTACCCTGACCCTAACCCTAACCCTAACCCTAAACATAACCCTCAACTTAACCCTTATCCTAAACCTAAACCTAACCCTAACCCTCACCCTAACCCAAACCCTAACCCTCATACTAACCCTAATCTTAACCCTCAGCCTAACGCTCATCCTAACCCTAACACTAACTCTAACCCTCACCCTAACCGTACCCTACAATAAAACTCACGCTAACCCTAACCCTCACCCTCACCCTCAAGGCTAACTCTAATACTAAGCCTAAACCTCACCCTCACCCTAACCCTAACCCTAAACCTAATCTTCACACTAACCCGAACCATAACCCTCAGGATAAACCTTATCCTAACCCTAAACCTAAAACAAAACTTCACCATAACCAAACCCTAAACCTAACCCTAACCCTAACCCTAACCGCACACTAAACCTAACACTAACCCTAACACTAACCCTCAGCCTAACCCTAACCCTAACCCTAACCCTCACCCTAAACCTAATCCTAACCCTAACCCTCAACCTAACTGTAAACCACACCCTCATCCTCACCCTCACCCGCAGCCTAAACCTAGTGCTAACCCTAATCTTAACCCTCACCCTAACTCTAACCCTAAACCAAACCCTCACTCTCCCCCTCAACCTCACCCTAACCCTCACCCTAACCCTAACCCTCACCCTAACCTTTACCCTCACCCTCACCCTAACTCTCACCCTAACCTTTACCCTGACTCTAACCCTAACCCTAAACCTAAACCTAACCCTCGCACTAACCCTAAACCTAACCCTCAACCTAACTTTATCCTAAACCTAAAATTAACCCTAACCCTCACACTTACACTAACCCTAACCCTAACCTTCACACTAACCCAAACCCTAACCCTAAGCCTAACGCTCATCCTAAACCTAACCCTAACTCTAACACTCACCCTAACCCTACACCTAACCCTAACACTCACCCTAACCGTACCCCTAACCGTAACACTCACCCTAAACCTAACCCTCACCCTCACCATCAGGCTAACTTTATTACTAACCCTAATACTAACCCTCACCCTCACCCTTACTCTGACCCTAAACCAAACCTAACCCTCACACTTACCCTCACCCTAACCCTAAACCTATCCCTAACCCTCACCCTAAACCTAACCCTAAGCCTAACCCTCACACCAAACCTCAACCTAACCCTTACCTTCACCATAAACCTAAATCTAACCCTAATACTCACCCTAAACATAACCCTCAACTACAGTCTAACCCTGACCCTGAACCGAACCCTCACTGACTCCTAACACTCTTCCTAACCGTAAACCTAATCCTAAACCTAAGCCTCACCCTCAAAGTCACCCTAACCCTGCACCTAACCCTAACCCTCACCTACAACCTCACCCTAATCTTCACCCTCACCCTAACCCTAACCCTACCCTTCACCATAACACTCATACTAACCCTAACCCTAATACTAACCTTCAACGTAACCCTAACCCTAGCCCTAACCCTCACCCTCACACTAAACCTAAACCTAAGGCTAACACTCAACCTAACACTAATCTTCACCCACAACCTAAATCTCACCCACACTTGAACCCTCAACCTCTCCCTCACACTAAACATCACCCAAACCATAACCCGCAACCTAACTCTTGACCTAACACTAAACCTAACCCTAACCCTAACCCTAACCCTAACCTCAGCGTAACCCTAACCCTGACATAAAGGAAACCCTCACCTTCACCCTAACCCTCACCATCCCCCTAACCATAACCCTAACCATCAATGTCACCCTCACCCTCACCCTCAGCCGAAACCTAACTCTAACCCTAACCCTCACCCTCACCCTAACCGTAACCCTAACCCTAACCCTCACCCCAACCCCAACCCTAACCCTGACCCTAACACTAACCTTCATCCTCACCATCACCCTAATCCTAACCCTCATCCTCACCCTAACCTTCACCCTAACCCTTACCCTGACCCTCACCCTAACCCTAACCCTCACAGTAACCCTAACCCTCATCCTAACCCTCACCTTAACCCTCAACCTCACCCTAATCCTCACCCTAACCTAGCCTTAACCCTTACCTAAGCTAAACCCTCAACCTCACCCTAACCCTCACCCTCAACCTAGCCCACACCCTAACCATAACCCTAAATCTAACCCTCACACTAACCCTAAACATAACACTCAGCCTAAACTTTATCCTAACCCTAAACGTAAAACTAACCTTCAACCTAACCAAACCCTAACCCTAACCCTAACCCTAACACTCACACTAACCTTAAACTTAACCCTGAGCCTAACGCTCATCCTAACCCTAACCGTAACCCTAACCCTAACCCTCACACTAACCTTAAACTTAACCCTGAGTCTAACGCTCATCCTAACCCTAACCCTAACCCTCACCCTAACCTTAAACCTCTCCCTCAAACTCACCCTCACCCTCAGCCTAAACCTAGTGCTCACCCTAACCCTAACCCTCACCCTCAACCTAAATCTAACCCAAAACCAAACTCTCACCCTCCCCTTCACACTCACGCTAACCTTCACTCTAACCCTAACCCTCACCCTCAACATCACCCTCACCCTCAGCCCAACCCAAGTCCTTACTCTAATCCTAAACCTCAACCTATACCTGACGCTAACCCTAACCCTAATCCTAACCATCACCCTAACCCTCACCCTCACCACAGTCCACAACCTAACCCTAACCCTAAACCTAACCCTCACACTAACCCTAACCCTAACCCTCAGCCTAAACCTTATCCCAACCCTAAACCTAAAATTAACCATCACCATAACCAAACCCTAACCCTAACCCTAACCTATCCCTAACGCTCACACTAACCCTAACCCTAACACTCAACCTAACGCTCATCCTAAACCTAACCCTAACCCTAACCCTAAACCTCAACCTAACGCTCATTCTAACCCTAACCTGAACACTAACCCTAAACCTGACCCTCAATTTAACCCTCCCCTAACCCTAATTCTAACCCTAAACCTCACCCTCACTATAACCCTAATCCTAACACTAACCCTAAACCTCACCCTAACTATCACCCTAACCCTCACCCTCAGCCTAAACATCACCCTAACCTTAACCCACACCCTAAATCTAACCCTAACCCTCACGCTAACCCTAACCCTCACCCTAACCCTAACCCTACACCTCACCCTACCCCTCACCCTAACCCTTACCATCACCCTAACCCAAACCCTAACCCTCACCCTCACACTAGCCCTCACCCTTAACTAATGCTAACCATAACCCTAAACCTAAACCTAAACCTCACCCTCACCCTCACCTTCACCCTCACCCTCACCCTAACCCTAACCCTAAACCTCAAACTCACTCTAACCCTAACCCTAACACTAATGCTAACCCTAAGCCTCATCCACACCCTAACCCACACCCTAACTCTTACCCTCACCCTCTCTCTCACCCTTACCCTAAACCTACCCTTTCAGCCTAACCCTCACCTTAACCCTTACCTTCACTATAAACCTAACACTAACCCTAATCCTCATACTAACCCTAAACCTAACCCGAACCCTAAACCTCACTTTAACCCTCACCCTAATCTTAACCCTGACCCTAACCCTCACCCTAATGCTAACACTAAACCTAAACCTCACCCTCACCCTAATCCTCACTGTCACCTTAACACTCAACATCACCATAATCCTCACCCTAACCCTAACCCTCACACTAAACCTCACCCTAACTCTTACCCTCACCATAACCTTAACCCTAACCCACACCTTAACCCTCGCCCTCACCCTAGCCCTCACCCTAGCCCTCCCCCTAAGCCTAACCCTAACCCTCACCCTCAACCTCAGCCTCACCCTAAACCTAAACCTAATCCTAACCCTATTCCTCACCCTCACCCTCACTCTAAACCTAACCGTAAACCTAATGCTAACCCTAATACTCTCCCTAACTTTAACCCTAATCCTAAACCTCACCCTAACCCTAATGCTATACCTAACCCTAACCCTCACCCTAACACTAATGCTAACCCTAATACTCAACCTCACACTAAACCTCACCCTAAACCTTACCCTCATCCTAACCCTCACGTAACCCTAAAACTAAACCTAACCCTCAAACAAACACTCACCCTAAACCTTACACTAACCCTATCCCTCACCCTAAGCCTCAACATGTCCCTTATCCTCACCTAACCCTAACCCTACACCTCACCCTAATGCTAACACTGAACTCAACCCTAACACTAACCCACAACCTTACCCTACACCTAACCCTCATCCAAACGCTCACCCTAACCCTAACACTAACCCTATCCCGCAACCTCATCCTAACCCTCACCCTAACGCTTACCCTCACCCAAACCCTAACCGTCACACTAAACCTAACCCTCACACTAACCCTAGCCATAAACCTCAACCTAACCCTCACCCTAACCCTAAACCTAACCCCCAACCTAACCCTAACATTAAACATTACCCTAACCACAACCCTCACCCTCACCCTCACCCTCACCCTAAACATCACCCTAACCCTAACCCTAACCCTAACACTCACCTTAACCCTAATCCTCACCTTCAACCTCACCCTCAGCCTAATCCTCACCCTAAACCTAACCCTAACCCTTTCCTAACCAAAAACTGCACCCTCACCTAACCCTCGCCCTCACCGTAGCCCTCACCCTAAGCCTAACCCTAACCCTCACCCTCACCCTCAAACATATCCTCAACCTCAGCCTCACTCTAACCGTAAACCTAATCCTAACCCTAATTCTCAACCTCACCCTCACTCTAACCCTAATGGTAAACCTAACGCTAACCCTAACCATAAACCTATCCCTAACCCACAACCTAACTCGAACCATAATCCTCACCCTAATCCTAATCCTAACCCTAACCCTAACCCTCAACCTAAACCTAACCCTAAACATTACCCAAACCCTAACCCTCACCCTCACCCTCACCCTCACCCTCAGCCTAACACTAACCCTAACCCTAATCCTAACCCTAACACTCACCCTCACACTCACCCTAACTGGAACCCTAACCATAAACCTAAACCTCCCCCTAACCATTAACCTATCCCTAATCCACACTCTAACCATAAACATCACCCTAAACCTAACCCTAACCCTCACCCTCACTCTCACCCTCACCCTCAGCCAAACCTAACCCTACCCTAACCCTAACCCTCACCCTCACCCTCACCCTCACCCGCAACCTAACCCTAACAATAACCCCAACCTTCACCCTAACACTGAACCTCAACCTCACCCTAACCCTAATCCTAACCCTAACTCTAATCCTAACCCTCACCCTCACCCTAACCCTCACCTTAACCCTTACCCTCACCTTCACCTAACCCTAACCCTAACCCCCACACTAACCCGAACCCTCACCCTAACCATACCACTAACACTAACTCTTACCCTCACCCTAACCCTAACCCTACCCCACAGCCTATCCCTCATCCTAACCCTAACCCTAATCCTATCCCTCAACCTAACCATAACCCTAACATTAACCTGAACCCTCACCCACAACCTAACCCTCACCCTCACCCTCACACTCACCCTCAGCCTAATCCTAACACTAACCCTAATCCTAAACCTAATCCTCACCCACAGCCTCACCCTAACTCTAACCCGAACCCTAACCATAAACTTCCCCTTCACCCAAACCCTCACCCGAACCCTCACTCTCACCCTACGGCTCACCCTCACCTTAACCCTAACCCTATCCCTCAACCTAACCCTAAACCTCACCCTCACCCTCAAACTCACGCTAACACTAAGCCTCACTGTTACCCTAAACCTCGCCCTAACCCTTAGCCTTACACTAACACTAACACTCACACTAAACATAGGCCTCACCCTCACCCTTACTCTAACCCTACCCTCACCCTAACCCTCAACCTAAATGTAACGCTCAACCTCACCCTACCCCTAAACCTAACCCTCACCCTGACCCTAACCCTCACCCTCACTCTCAAACTCACACTAACCCTAACCCTCACACTAAATCTAACCCTCACCCTCACCCTAAACTTAACGCTACCCCTCACCCTACCCCTCACCCTCAACCTAGCCCTCACCCCTACCCTAATCCTAAACCTGACCCTAACCTTAACCCTAAAACTCACACTAACCCTAACCCTCACCCTAACCCTAACCCTACCCCACAACCAAGCCCTCATCCTAACCCTAACCCTAACCCTATCCCTCACCCTAACCCTAAGCCTAACATTAACACTAACCCTCACCCAAACCTAACCCTCACCCTCACCCTCACCATCACCCTAACTCTAAACCTAACCTTACCCCTCACTCTCACCCTAACCCTAACCCTAACCCTAACCCTCACCTTAACCCTCACCCTAATCCTAACCCTTATCCTAACCCTCACTCTAAATCTAGCAGTAAACATAAACCTCCCCCTCACCCTAACCCTCACCATCACCCTAACCCTCACTCTCAGGGTTCGTGTTTGCACGAACCCTGACCTCAACCTAAACCTCACTCTCACCCTAACCGTAAACCTAACCCTAATCCTCTCCCTAACCCACAACCTCACCCTCACCTTAAGCCTAACCCTAACCCTAATCCTAAACCTAACCCTCACCCTCACCCTCACCCTAACCCTAACCCTAATCTTAAACCGAACCCTCACCTTCACCCTAAACCTACCTCTAAACATCACCCTCACACTCACCCTTACCCTATCCCCAACCCTAAGCCTTAGCCTAACCCTAACCCTCACCCTAACCCTAACCATAACCCTCACCCTCACCCTCACCCTAACCCTAACAATAACCCTATCCCTCACACTAATCCTTATCCTCACACTTACCCTAAACCTAACCCTAAACCTCACACTAACCCTAAACCTCACTTCCAACCCTGACCCTACCCCTCACCCTAAACCTCACCCTAATCCAAACCCTAACCCTAACCCACACCCTAAACCTAACTGTAACCCTCACCCTCATGCTAACCCTCATCCACACCCTAATCCTCACCCTCACCCGAACCATCACCCTAACCCTAACCCTCACCCTAAAGATCACCCTAAACCTAACCCTCACTCTAACCCTAATCATAAATCTCAACCTCACCCTCACCCTTAGCCTAACCCTAGTCCTTAACCTAATCATAATACTCACCCTCACCCTAACCCTCACCCTAACCCTTACCTGATCCTTCACCTAACCCGCACAATAACACGATCCCACACCCTAACCATAAAACTAACCCTAACCCTTACCCTCACCCTAATCCTAACCCTAACAGTAACCCTAACCCTAAAGCTAGTCCTCACACTAACCCTAACCCTCACCCACACCTTAACCCAAACCCTCACCTGAACCCTCACCCTAACCCTAACCCTAACCCTCACCCTAACCCTCACCATAACCCTAAACCTAACCCTAATCCTGACCCTCACCCTAGCTGTCATCCTAACTCTTACCCTCACCCTAACCCTCACCCTAACCCTCAACATAACCCTAAAATTACCCCTCAGCCTAACCCTAACCCTAACCCTCAACCCAACCCTGATGCTAACACAAATGCTCACTCTTAACCTACCCTTTATATTAACCCTTACCCTCACCATAACCCTATCCCTCACCCTCTCCTTAACCCTCACACTACCCCTTCCCCTCCCCCAACCCTTACCCTACCCCAAACCCTAACCCTAACCCTAACCTTCACCCTAACCCTCACCCTAACCCTCACCCTAACCCTCACCCTAACCTTCACCCCAACCCTCACCCTAACCCTAACCCTAACCCTAACCCTCACCCTCACCCTAACTGTCATCATAACCCTTACCCTCACCCTAAACCTAAACCTAATCCTAACCCTAACCCTCACCCTAACCCTAACCCTCACTCCAACCCTCAGTCTCACCTTCACCGTCACCCTACACATCATCCTAACCCTAACTCTCACCCTCACCCTAACCCTAACACTGACCCTATCCCTAACCCTCACCTTAAACCTCACCCTCACCCTAATCCTCACCCTAAACCTAATCCTAAACTTTTCCTAAACAAAAACATCACCCTCACATTAGTCCTCACCCTAAACCTAACCCTAAACTTAATCCTCACCCTCACCCTCACCTTCACCCTCAGCCTCAGCCTCAGCCTCACCCTAACCCTAAACCTAATCCTAACCCTAACCCTGACCCTCACCCTCACTCTAAACATAACCCTAACCTCCACCCTAGCCCTAACCCTATCCATAACCCTAACCCTAACACTCAAACTAATCCTAAACCTAACCCTAATGCTAACCCTAACCCTCACCCTCACCCTAATTCTGACCCTAACCCTTACCTTTACCTTCACCCTCACTCTCAACCTAACCCTAACCCTTACACTCACGATAAACCTATCCCTCACCTTCAACCTAACCCTCACCCTAACCCTTACGCTCACCCTTACCCTCACCCAACCCTAACCCGAACCCTAAAGCCCATCCTAACCTTCACCCTAACCCTAACGCTAACCCTAACCCTCAGTATCAACCTAAATGTAACCCTAACACTTACGTAACCGAGACCCTCACCCTCACCCTCACAATCAACCTAACCCTTACCATAACCCTAATAGTAACCCAAACACTTACCCTTACCCTAAACCTAACCCTAAACCTAACCCACACCGTCACTCTCCCACTCACCCTCACCCTCACCTTAACCCTCACGCTCACCCTCACACTAACCCTCAACCTCACCCTAAACATCACACTAACCCTAACCCTCACACTAACCCTTATCCTAACCCTAACCCTAACCCTAACCCTAACCTTCACACTAACCCTAACCCTCACCCTAACCCTATCCCGACACCTCACCCTGACTCTCATCCTAACCCAAACCCTCAACCCCACCCTAATCCTCACCCTCACCCGAACACTCACCCTCACCCTAACACTCACTCTCAACCGAACCCTAACCCTCACCCGAACCGTCATCCTCACACTAACCCTCACCCTCACTCTAAACATCACCTAAACCCTAACCCTCACCCTAACCCTAACACAAAGCCGAATCCAAACCCTCACACTCATCCTAACGCTTACCCTCACCCTAAACCTTACCATCACCCTAACTCTAACCATAAACCTCACACTAACCTTAACCCTCACTCTAAACCTAACCCTAAACTTGCCCATAACCTTGACCCTCACCCTGACCCTCACCCTCAGTTTAACACTAACCCTAATCCTATTCTTAATCCTAACCCTCACCTTCACCCTAAACCTAACCCTAACCCTAACCCTCACCCTCACCGTCACCCTCACCCTAACCCTCAAGCTCACCCTAAACATCTCCCTAACCCTAACCCTCACCCTAACCCTAACACTAACCCTCACCCTGAACCTAACCTCAGCTTAATCCTCATCCTCACCCTAATCCTCACCCTATCCCTAACCTTTACCTAACCAAAACCCTCACCCTCACCCTCAGCCTAACCCTCACCCTCACCCAAGCCCTAACCTTAACCCTAAACTTAACCCTAACACTCACCCTCAACTTCCCCTTCCCCATCAGCCTTACCCTAACCATAACCCTAAGCCTAACCCTAACCCTCAACCCCACCCTCACCCTCAACCTAAACCTAACCCTAACAATAACCCTCACCCTCATCCTAAACTTAATCCTAACAATAACTCTAACCCTAGCCTTAACCGTAAAACTCACCCTAACCATAATCCTAACCCTAACCCTCAACCTCACCCTCACCGTCATTCTAACCCTCACCTTCACGCTGACACTCACCATCACACTAACCCTCACACTAACCCTAATCCTCATCCTAGCCCTAACCCTAACCCTCACACTCACTTTCCCCCTCACCCTCAGCCTAATCCTAACTCTAATCGTAATCCTAAACTAACTAACCTCACCCTCACCCTCACCCTCAGCCTCACCCTCACCCTCACCCTCACCCTAACCCTAACCCTCAACATCACCCTAAACATCACGTTAACCCTAAACCTCACACTGAACCTAACCCTCACCCTCAAGCTAACCCTCACCCTAAACATTATCCTAACACTAACCCTAACCCAACCCCTAACCTTCACACTAACCCTAACCCTCAGTCTAACCCTATCCCGACACCTCACCCTAACTCTCACCCTAACCCTAACCCTAACCCTAACACTCAGCCTAACCCTAACTCTAAACCTAACCCTCACCATCACCCTAACCCTCACCATCACCCTAACGCTCACCCTAACCCTAACCCTCACCCTAAAGCTAACCCTCAACCTAAACCAAACACTCACCCTGACCCTCATCCTAACCATAACCCTAACCCTCACCCTAACCCTTACTTTAACCCTAACCCTCACCCTAAACCTAACCCTCACCCTAACAATAACACTCACACTAACCCTAAACCTAGCCCTTACCCTCACCCTCACCCTCAACATAACCCTAACACTCATCTTAACCCTAACCCTAAACCTAAACCTCACAGTAAAACTAAACCTCACCCTAACCCTAATCCTCAAACTAAACCTAACAATCACTCTATCCCTAACCCTACCCCTCATCCTAAACCTCACCCTAAACGTAACCCTAACCCTAATCCTCACCCTATCCCTAACCTTAACCCTAACCCTCACCCAAACCCTCACCCTCACCCTAACCCTAATGCTAACCCTAAGCCAAACCCTCACCCTAACCCTCAACCTAACCCTTACCCTCACCCTAACCCTTACCCTGACCCTAACCCTAACCCTCACTCTCGCCCTAACCCTCACCCTAATATTTACCCACACCCTCACCCTAACCCTAACCCTCACCCTTACCCTAACCCTAACCCTAGTCCTAACCCTCACCATAAACCTAACCCTCACTCTTAGAGTCACCCTCAAACTCAGCCAAAACCTAATCCTTACTCTAATCCTAACCCTCACCCTCACCCTAACTCTAACCCTAACCCTCAACCTCACCCTACCATATCCCTATCCCTCACCCTAACACTAACACTCACCCTATACCACACCCTCACCCTAACCCTAAACCAAACCCTAACGCTCACCCTAAACCTCACCCTAACCCTAACACTAAACCTAACCGTCATCCTCACAATAAACCTCACCCTATACCTTACCCTCAGCATTACCCTAACCCAAACCCAAACCCTAATCCTCAACCACACCCTAACCTTCACCCTCACCTTAACCCTCACTCTCACCTTAAACATCACCCACACCCTCACCCTCATGCTAACCCTAACCCTAACCCTCACCCTAAACCTAAACCTCACTCTCACGCAAATCCTCACCATAAACCTAACCCTGACATAAAAGGAACCCTCACCCTAACCCTCACACTAACCCTCACCCTCACCCTAGCCCTCACCCTAACCCTAAACCGAACCCTAACCCTCAGCTTCACCCTAACCCTCACCCTAACCTTTACCCTCACAGTAACCCTAACCCTAATCATAACTCTCACACTAACCGTAACCCTCACCCTAACCATAACCCTAACCCTATTCCTATTCCTAACCTTCACAATCACCCTCAACCTAAACCTAACTCTAACATTAACCCTCACCCTCACCCTCACCCTCACTGAACACTCACCCTCACAATAAACATCACCCTAACCATAACCCACACCCTAACCCTAACCTCAGATTAACCCTCACCCTTAAACTAATCCTCACCCTAACCCTAACCCTAAGGTAAAGAAACCTTCACCCTCATACTAACCCTAACCCTAGCCCTAACCCTAACCTTAACCATAACACTTACCCACACCCTAACCCTCACCCTCATCCTCACTCTAACCCTAATCCTCACCCTAATCCTAACCCTCATGTTCACCCTACCACTCTCCCTAACCTTAAATGTATCCCTAACCCTCACCCTCATCCTAAACATCACGCTCACCAGAACATTCACCCTCACACTAAACGATACTCTCACAATAAATATCAGGTTAACCCTAACCCTCAACCTAACCCTAACCCTAACCCTCAGACTAATGCTCATCCTAACCCTAACCCTAACCCTAACCCTCACCCTAACCCAAACCCTACCCATAAAACTCACCCTAACCCTAACCCTCACCCTCACCCTCAGGCTAACTCTAATACTAACCCTAACCCTCACCCTCAACCTAACTCTAAACCTAAACCTAACCCTAACCCTCACCCTCACATATCCCTAAACCTATCCCTAACCCTCACCCTAACCCTAACCCAAAACCTATACCTCACCCTCACCCTAACCCTCACCCTAACCCTCACACTAAATCTCATCCTAAACCTTACCCTCACCATAAAACTCACTCTAACCCTAATCCTCACCCTAAACCTAACCCTCACCAACAACCTAACCCTCACCCCCAGGGGAACCCTAACTCACACCCTAACCCTCACACTAACCCTAACCCTAACACTATTCCTCAACCTAAACCTAACCCTTAAACTCACCCTAAGCCTACACCTACGCCTAACCCTCACCCACACCCTCACCCTAACCCTCACCCTCACCCTAACCCTCACCCTAACCATAACCCTACACTTCACCCTAAACCTCACACTAACCCTAACCCTAACCCTCACCCTAAACCTAACCCTCACCAACAACCTAACCCTCACCCCCAGGGGAACCCTAACTCACACCCTAACCCTCACCCTAACCCTAACCCTAACACTATTCCTCAACCTAAACCTAACCCTTAATCTCACCCTAAGCCTACACCTACGCCTAAACCTCACCCACACCCTCACCCTAACCCTCACCCTCACCCTAACCCTCACCCTAACCATAACCCTACCCTTCACCCTAAACCTCACACTAACCTTAACCCTAATCCAAAGCCTCAACCTAACCCTAAAGCTACCATTAAACCTCAACCTCACACTAAACCTACACCTAACACTAACACTCAATCTAAACCTAATCCTCACCCACACCCTAAACCTCACCCTCACCTTAACCCTCACCCTCACTCTAAACATCACCCAAACCCTAACACTCACCCTAACCCTAGCCCTAACCCTCACCCTCACCCTAATTCAAAATCTAATCCTAAACCTCACCCTATTCCTCAACATAACCCTAACACTTGGCTAAAAGAAACTCTCAATCTGAAACTCACACTAATCCTCACCCTAATCCTAACCCTAACCCTAACACTCAACCTCACCCTAAACCTCACTCTAACCCTTACCCTCACCCTAACCCTAAGCCTAACACTAACCCTAAACCTAAACCTCAGCCTCACCCTCACCCTCACCCGCACCTTTAGCCTAACCCTAACCCTAACCCTATTCCCAATCCTAACACTCTCCCTCAAACGTACCTTAACCCTCACCCTCACCCTAAATTTCACCCTCACCCTAAACATCACCCTAACAATAAACCTCACCCTAACCCTAACGCGAAACCTTACCCTAACCCTATCCTCAACTTAACCCTAACCCTGACGTAAACGAAACGCTCACCCTCAACCTCACACTAACCCTCACCCTCACCCTAGCACTCACCCTCACCCTAACCCTAACTATAACCCTCAACCTCACCCTCAACCTCACCCTCACCCTAAACCTAACCCTAAGCTTAACCCTAACCCTCACCCCAACCCTAACCCTAACCCTAACCCTCACCCCAAACCTAATCCTCACCCTAACACTAACCCTCACCCTAATCGTAACCATAACTCTAATCCTAACCCTCACCCTCACCATACCCCTCACCCTAAACCTTACCCTCACCCTCACCCTAAGTGTAATCCTAAACCTCACAGTAACCCTAACACTCAACCTAATCCTAAGCCTCACCTTAAACCTCAACCTCACCCTAATCCTCAACCTAACCTTTCCTTAACCCTTACCTAAACTAAACCCTCACTCTCACCCTCACCCTAACCCTCACCCTAACCCTAACCCTTCCCTTCACCCTAACCCTCATTCTAACCCTAACCCTAATCTTAACTGTCAACCTAATCCTAACCCTAGCCCTTAAACCCTCACCCTCACACTAACCCTAAACCTAATGCTAACACTCAACCTAACACTAATGCTAACCCACACCCTAACTCTCAGCCTCACTCGAACCCTTACCCTCACCCGAACCCTCATCCTCGCTCTAACCCTCACCCTCATGCTAAACATCACCCAAACCCTAACCCTCACCCTAACCCTTGCTCTAACCCTCACCCTAACCCTAAACCTCAACCTAACCCTCACCCTCACGTTAATCCTCACCATAACACTAAACCTTGGCTAAAAGAAACCCTCACCCTAACCCTCATACTAACCCTCACCCTCACCCTAGCCCTCACCCTAATCTTAACCCTAACCCTAAACCTCACACTCACACTAAACCTCACTCTAACTCTTCCCCTCACACTAACCCTAATCCTAACCATTAGCCTCACAGTACCCGTAACTCTCACCTTAACCCTAACACTAACCCTAACCCAAACTCTCACCCTCACCCTCACCTTCAGTCTAACCCTAACCGTAACCCTGTTCCCAAACCTAAACTTCACCCTCACCCTTATCCTAACCCTCACCCTCACCCTCACCCTCATCCTAACAATAACCCTAACCCTAATCCTAACCCTAACACTCACCCTCACACTCACACTAACTCGAACCCTAATCATAAACCTAACCCACACCCTAACCATAAAACTAACCCTAACCCACACCCTAACCCTAACCATCACCCTAAACCTAACCCTAACCCACACCCTCACCCTAACCATAACCCTTACCCTAACTCTTTTTCTTAACCCTAACGATAACCCTAACCCTCACCCTCACGCTAAACCCCACCCTAACCCATTCCCTCACCATAACCCTAAGGGTAACCCTAAACCTAATATTCACACTCACCCTAACCCTAAGCATCACCCTATCGCTCACCTTAACCCTAACCCTCACCGTCACCCTAAACCTCACCGTCACCTTAACCCTCACCTTAACCCTAACCTTCACCCACACCCTAACACTCACACTCACCCGAAACCTCACTCTCACCCTCACCCTAACCCTACCCTATCCCTCACCCCAACCCTAACCCTCACCCTAACCCTAACCTTCACCCACACCCTAACACACACACTCACCCGAAACCTCACTCTCACCCTCACCCTAACCCTAACCCTAACCCTAACCCTAACCCTAACCCTATCCCTAACCCTTACCCTAACCCTAACCCTTAATCTAACCCTAACCCTTACTCTCACCCTAATCCTCAACCTAACACTTATCCTTACACTAAGCCTAACTCTAACCCTCACACTAAGCCTATCCATCACCCTAACCATAACCATAACACTCACCCTAAACCTCACACTAACCTGAAACCTCAACCCACATCCTAAACCTCACTCTCATCCTCACCCTCACCCTAACCCTCACCAACAACCTAACCCACACCCTCACCCGAACCCCCACTCTCACCCTCACCCTCACCCTAAACATCACCCTCAACCTAACCCTAACCCTCACCCTAACCCTAACTCTCACCTTAAAACTCACCCTCACCCTAATCCTCACCCTAAACCTAACGCTAACTCTTTCCTAACCGAAAACCTCACCTTCACCCTAACTTTCACCCTAGCCCTCCCCCTAATCCTAGACCTCACCCTAAACCTAATGCTAAACTTAACCCTCACCTTCACGCTCACCCTCACCCTCAGCCTCACCGTAACCCTAAACCTAAACCTAACCCTATCCCGGACCCTTACCCTCACTCTAACCCTAACCCTAACCTGCAACCTAACCCTAACCCTAACCCTAATGCTAACCCTAACCCTCACCCTCACCCTAACCCTGACCCTAACTCTAACCCTACCCCTCAGCCTACCCCTCACCCTCACCCTAACCCTCACCCTCACCCTAACACTAATGCTAACCCTAATCCTCAACCTCACCCTAACCGTTTCCCTAACCCTTACCCTCACCATAACCCTATCCCTCAACCTCAACCTAACCCTCACCCTAACCCTTTCGCTCACCCTAACCCTCACCCAACCGTAAACCTAACCCTAACCCTCATGCTAACCGCCACCCTAAACTTCACCCTAACCCTAAGGGTAACCCTAACCCTCAGTCTCACCCTAACCCTCACCCTAAGCCTTATCCTCACACTAATCCTTACCCTAACCCGAAACCCTCACACTAAGCCTAACCCTCATACTAACCTTAACCCAACCTCTCACCCTAACACTCACTCTAACCCTAACCCTAACCCCAACCCAAACGCTAAACCTAACCCTAATCCTCACCTGAACCCTAACACTCACAGTCAACCTAAGCCTCACCCTTACCCTAACCTTCACCTACACCCTAACAATTCCTCTACCCTGAACACTAACTCTCACCCTAAACCTCACCCTCACCCTAAACATCACCCTAACCCTTACCCTCACCCTAAGCCTCACCGTCACCCACACCCTAACCCTCACCGTCACCCGAAACCTCTCACTCTCCCTAAATTTCACCTTCACCTTAAACATCACCCTAACCCTCACTCTCACCCTAACCCTCACTCTAACACTTAACATCACCCTAACCCTAACCCTAACCCTAACTCTCACACTAAACCTAACCCTCACCCTAAATCTAACACTAAATATACCCGTCCCCCTAACCCTCACCCTAACCATAGCCATGAAAGCTAGGGTGAGTCTCAATCATATCCTCAACCTCACCCTCACCCTAACCATAACCCTCATCCTAGCGCTCAACCTAACCATAACTCTAACCCTAACCCAAACTCTAAACCTCACCTTCACCCTCACCCTCACCCTCACCCTCAGCCTAATCCTAACCTTAACCCTAATACTAACCCTAAACCTAACACTAAACCTACATCTACCCCTACCCCTAACCCTAACCCTCACCCTCACCCTCACCCTTACCCTCACCCTCACCCTAAATCTCACATTAACTCCAACCCTCACCCTCACCCTAAACCTCACCCTTACCCTCACCCTACACCTAAACCTAACCCACAACCTCACCCTCACCCTCACACTCAACCTAACCCTAACCCTCACCCTAACCCTAACCCTAACACTCACCCTCACACTAAACCTAAACCTAAACCTCTCCATAACCCTCACCCTAACCCTAATGCAAAACCAAATCCTCAACCTCTCCCTAAACCTAAAGCTAACCCTAACAGTCACCCTCACCCTAAAGCTCACCCTTACCCTCACCCTGACTCTAACCCTAACCCTCACACTAACCATAACCCTCACCCTAACCCTAAACCTACCCCTCACCCTAAGGCTCACCCTATCCCTAACCCTAACCCTAATACTCACCCTAACCTTAAACTTCATCCTAACCCTCGCCCTCACCCTAATCCTCACCCTAACCCTAACCCTAATCCTTACCTAACCGAAACCCTCATCCTCACACTCATCCTCACCCTAACCCTCATCCTCACCATCGCCCTCACCATAACCCTAACCCTAACCCTCTCCCTAAACATAACATTAACTTTAACCCTCAACATAACCTTCAGCCTAGCCCTCACCAAAACCCATACACTCACCCTCACCCTCACCCTAACCCTCACACTAAACCTAAACCTCACCCTAACCCTAACACTAACACTAAACAAAACCCTCATCCTATCCCTCAAACTAAGGCTAAACCTTACCCTAACCCTCACCCAAAAACTAACATTGACACTCACCCTCACCCTAATCCTTAACCTCACCATAACCCTAACAATTACACTTACCCGAACCCTCACCCTAATCCTACCCCTTATCCTAACCCTCACCCTAACACTAACCCTAACCCTAACCCTCACCCTAACACTAACCCTAAACCTATCCCTATCCCTCAAAGACACCCTAACCCTCACCTTAACCCTAATGCAAACCCGAACCCTAAACCTCAACCTAACCCTAACCCTAACATTAAACCTCACACTAACCCTAACCATCACCCCAACCATAAACTTCATCCTATCCCTGACCCTCATCCTAATCCTAATCCTAACCCTTACCTAACTGAAACGCTCTCCCTCACCCTCTCCCTCTCCCTAACCCGCAACCTCACATTAGAACTCACCATAAACCTTACGCTAAACCTAACAATAACCCTCACCCTCACACTAAACCTAACTCTAAGCCTCACCCTCACCCTCACCGTCACCCTAAACATAACCCTCACCCTCACTCTCCCCCTAACCCTAAACCTAACCCTCACCCTAATCTTAACCCTCAACATAACCCTAACCCTAACCCTCACCCTCACCCTAAACCTAAACCTAAACCTCACCCTAACCCTCAACCGAACCCTAATGCAAACCCTAAACCTCACCCTCACCTTAAGCCGAAAGCTAACCCTAACCCACACCCTCACCCTAAACCTCACACTAATCCTTACCCTCACCCTAACCCTAACCCTAACACTAACCCTCATACTAACCCTAACCCTCATCCTAACACTAACCCTACCCCTCAACCTGTCTCACCCTACAACTAACCCTAACCTAAACCCAACCCTAACTCTCACTGTCACCTTAACCCTCACCCTCAACCTAACATTAACATTACCCCTAACCCTCACCTAAAACTAACCCTAACCCTAACCTTCACACTAACCCTAACCCTCACCCTAAACCCCTAAACCTAACACTCACCCTCACCCTCAAGCTCATCCTCAGCCAAACCCTAACCCTAACACTAATCCTAACCCTAAGCCTCATCCACACCCTCCCCCTCCCCCTAACCCTAACCCTAACCCTCAAACTCACCCTCATCCTCACCCTAACCCTCACTCTCACCCTAACCCTAAACCTAACCCTATACCTATCACTCATCCTAACCCTCACACTAATCCAAATGCTAACCATAAACCTCACCCTCACCCTAACCCTCACAATAACCCTTACCCTCACCATAACCCTAACCTGCACCCTCATTCTAACCCTCACGCTAACACTTACCCACAACCCAACCCTCACCGTAACCCTCACCCTATCCCTAACCCTAGCCCTAAACTTCAAATTAAACCTCACCCTCACCCTAATCCTCACCCTAAACCTAAACCTAAACCTTTCCTAACCAAAAATATCACCCTCATCCTAGCCCTCACCCTAAACCTAACCCTAAACTTAATCCTCACTCTCACCCACACCCTCAGCCTCACCCTAACCCTAAACCTAATCTTATCACTAAATCTGAACCTCACTCTCAGCGTAACCCTAACCCTAACCTGCACCCTAACCCTAACCCTAACCCTAATCCTAACACTCAACCTTACCCTAACCCTAACTCTAATGCTAACACTAACCCTCACCCTCACCCTAACCCTCACCCTAACCTTAACCCTAACCTTAAGACTCAACCTAACCCTAACCCTAACGTCACCCTAATCCTCACCCTAAACCTAATCCTAACGCTTACCTATTCAAAACCCTCACCCGCAACCGCACCCTCTCCCTCACCCTCAGCCTAACCCTTACCCTAACCCTAATCCTAACCCTAACTCTTACCCTTACCCTAAACCTAAACCTAACCCTAACCCTCACCGTCACCATCCCACTCACCCTCAACCTCACCCTAACCCTCACTCTCAAATTCACACTCACCCTAAACCTCACTGTCACCCTAAACATCACCCTAACCCTAAACCTCACACTAACCCTAACCCTTACCCTAACCCTAAACTTAACCCTAAACCTCAATTTAACTCTAACCCTAAGCCTAAACATCACCCTAACCCTAACCCTAAGCCGAACCCTAATCCTTACCTTAACCCTAACCCTTACCCTAAACTTAACCCTAAACCTAACTCTCACACTAAACCTTATGCTAACCCTAACCCTCATCCTCACGATAATCCTCACCCTAACCCTTATCCTCACACTAAACCTAACCATAACCCTCAGCATTAACTTCAACCTATTCCTAAACGTAAAACTATTGCTCACCCTAAACCTAACCCTTACCCTAACCCTAAACCTAAACCTCACACTAACCCTCACACTAACCCTCATCCTAAAATTATCCCTCACACTCGCCCTAACCCTAAACCTAACCCTAACCCTTAAGCTATCTCTAACCCTGCCCCTCAACCTAACCCTCATCCTCACCCTAATCCTAACACTAACCCTCACCTTAAACCTATTCCTAACCCTAACCCTCATCCTAACCCTAAACCTAAACCTCAACCTAACCCTAACCCTTACCCTAAACCTAACTCTAATCCTAAACCTAACCCTAACTCTAACACTCACCCTCACCCTCACCCTCACCCTAACCCTAAACCTAACCCTAACCCTCAACCTAACCCTAACCTGTATGCTATCCCTAAACCTTACCGTCACCATCACCCTCACCCTAACTCTCAACCTCAAACTCACTTTCACCCTAAACCTCAAACTAACCCAAACCCTCACCCTAACTCTAACCTTCTTCCTAACCCTAACTCTAACCCTCACCCTCACCCTAAACCTTACACAGACCCTTACCCACACCCTAACCCTCACCCTATCCCTAATGCTAAATCTAACCTTAACCCTCACCGTAACCCTTACACTCACCTTAACCCTAACCCTAAGCCTAACCCGAATCCTCACACTAAACCTAACCCTAACACTACCGCTCAGCCTCTCACCCAAATCATAACACTAATCCTCACCCTATCCCTAACCCTAATCCTAACACTCACCCTCACCCTAGACCTCACCCTAATACTAACCCTAACGCTAACGATCACCCTCACACTAACACTCACACTAACCCTAACTCTAACACTAACCAAAACTCTCACCCTAAGCCTCACCCTCACCCTTACCCTAACCGTCACTCTTTCCCTCACCTAAACCCTAATCCTTACCCTCACTCTAACCCTCACTCTAAACCTTACCCTCACCCTAACCCTAACCCTAACCCTCACCATAACCCTCACCCTAAACTTAACCCTAACCCTAACCCTAACCCTCCCCATAACCCTCACCTAACACTAACCCTAAACCTAAACCTCAACCTAACCCTACCCCTCACCCTCACCCTAACTTTCAACCTCACCCTAACCCGCACCCTAACCGTCACACAAACGTTAACCCTCATGAGAAACTGAACCCTCACCCTTACCTTCACCCTAACCCTAAACATCACACTAACCCTAACCCTAAACCTAACACTCAGCCTATACCTAACGGTCACCCTAACCCAAAACTTCACCCTAATATTCAAACTAACCCTAACCCTAACCATAACCCTAACCCTCACCCTCACCCTAACCATAACCTTCACCCTCACCCTCACCCTAACCCTAACCCTGACCCTCACCCTGACCCTCACCCTCAACCTAACCCTCACCCTCACCCTCACCCTAAACCTACCCCTAACCCTAAACCTCAACCTAAACCTAACACTAACCATAACCCTAAACCTAACCCTCACCCTCACCTTCACCCTAACCCTAACTCTAAACCTCACCTTCACCCTCACCCTCACCCTCACCCTCAGCCTAATCCTAACCCTAAACCTAAACCTAACCCTACCTCTATCCCTCACCCTAACCCTAACTCTCACCCTAACCCTCAAACTAACCCTTACCCTCACCCTCACCCTAAACCTCACATTAATCCTAACACAAAAACTAACACTAACCCTAACCCTAACCCTCACCCTGACCCTCACCCTGAACCTCACCCTCAACCTAACCCTCACCCACACCCTCACCCTAAACCTACCCCTAACCCTAAACCTCAACCTAAACCTAACACTAACCATAACCCTAAACCTAACCCTCACCCTCACCTTCACCCTAACCCTAACTCTAAACCTCACCTTCACCCTCACCCTCACCCTCACCCTCAGCCTAATCCTAACCCTAAACCTAACCCTAACCCTACCTCTATCCCTCACCCTAACCCTAACTCTCACCCTAACCCTCAAACTAACCCTTACCCTCACCCTCACCCTAAAACTCACATTAATCCTAACACAAAAACTAACACTAACCCTAACCCTAACCCTCACCCTAACCCTAACCCTAACCATCACCCTTACCCTCACCCTAACCCTAACCCTAATGCTTACCCTAACCCTAAACCTAAACCTAAACCTAAACCACACTCCCACCCTCACCCTAAACCTAACCCTAACCCTCACCCTCACCCTCACCCTAACCCTCACCCTCACCCTCACCCTCACCCTAATCCTAACCCTAACCCTAACCCTCACCCTAAACCTAACACTCAACATAATCCTAAACCTAACCCTCACCCTCACCCTCACCCTCACCCTAACCCTAATCCTAACCCTCACCATAACCCTCACCCTAACCCTAATGCAAACCCGAAACCTCACCTCACCCTAAACCAAAAGCTAACCCAAACTGTCACCCTCACCCTAAACCTCACATTAACCCTTACCCTCACCCTAACTCTAACCCTAAACCTCACACTAACCCTAACCCTCAACCTAACCCTAAACTTCCTGTGACCTTAACCCTCACCCTATACCTCACCCTAACCCTATCCCTGTCCCTAACCCTAACCCTAACCCTCACCCTAAACCTAACCCTAAACCTCACCCTAACCCTAACCCTCACACTCACCATCTGCCTACCACTAACCATAACCCTAATCCTAACCCTAAAGCTCACCCTCATACTCACCCTAACTCAAACCGTAACCCTAACCCTAACCCTCACAATAACCCTAACCCTATTCCTAACCCTCATCCTAACCCTAAACCTCATCCTAACCCTAATCCTAACCCTCATCCTAAACCTAACCCTAACCCTAATTCTAACCCTAACCCTCACCCTCACCCTCACCCTAACTCTAAACCTAAACCTAACACTCACCCTCACCCTCACCCTAAACTAAAACTAACGCTAACCCTCACCCTAACCTTAAACCTCATTGTATACCTCACACTCACCCTAAAGCTAACCTAAACTCTAACCCTCACCCTAACCCTCACCCTCTCCCTAAACCTACCCTAACCCTCACCCTAACCCTAACCCTAAACCTCACCCTAACCGTAACCCTCATGCTCACTCTCTGCTTAACACTAACCCTAACCCTAATCTTAACCCTAAAGCTCACCCTCATACTCACGCTAACTCAAATCGTAACCCTAACCCTAACCCTCACAATAACCCTAACCCTATCTCTAACCCTCACCCTAACCCTAAACCTCATCCTAACACTAATCCTAACCATCATCCTAAACCTAACCCTAACCCTAATTCTAACCCTAACGCTCACCCTCACCCTCACCCTAACTCTAAACCTAAACCTAAACCTAACACTCACCCTCACGCTCACCATAACCTAAAAATATCCCTAACCCTCACCCTAAACTTAAAACTCACCCTATACCTCAAATTCACCCTAACGCTAACCCTAACTCTAACCCTCACCCTAACCCTCACCCTAACTTTAACAATAACCCTAACACTCATCCACACACTAAAACTCACCCTAACACTTACCCTCAACATAACCTTAACCCTAAGCCTAAACCTAAACCTAACCCTCACCTTCAAACTCAACCCACCCCTAATTCTAACCCTAACCCTCTACCTAACCCTAACCCTCAACCTAACCCTAACCCTCACACTCACCCTAAACCTCACCCGAACCCTAACATTACCCCTCTCACTAACCCTCACCCTCACCCTCACCCTAACCCTAATCTTTACCCTAACCCTCACGCTAACCCTAACCCTTAACCTAACCCTGCCCCTCAACCTAACCCGCATCCTCACCCTTATCCTAACACTAACCCTCACCCTAAACCTAAACCTAACCCTAACCCTCACCATAACCCTAAACCTAACCCTCACCCTAACGCTATCCCTTACCCTAAACCTCACATTAATCCTAAACCTAACCCTAACCCTAACCCTCACCCTCACCCTCACCCTCACCCTAACCCTAAACCTAAACCTAACCCTCACCCTAACCCTAACCCGTATGCTATCCCTAAACCTTAACGTCACCCTCACCCTCACCCTAACTCTCAACCTCAAACTCACCATCACCCTAACCCTCAAACTAACCCAAACCCTCACCCTAACACTAACCTTCTTCCTAACCCTAACCCTACCCCTCACCCTCACCCTAACCCTTACCCAGACCCTTACCCACACCCTAACCCTCACCCTATCCATAATGCTAACCCTAAACTTCACCCGCACACTAACCCTCAACCTAACCCTTACCCTCACCTTAACCCTAATCCTAACCCTAATCTGAATCCTCACACTAAACCTAACCCTAACCCTACCGCTCAGCCTAACCCTCACCCAAATCCTAACACTAATACTCACCCTATAACTAAACCTAACACTAACACTAACCCTCACCTTCAGCCTAAACCTCACCCTAACACTAACCCTAAACCTAACACTAACCAAAATTCTCACCCTAAACCTCACCATCAACCTAACCCTAACCCTCACCCTTTCCATCACCCAAACCCTAACCTAACCCTCACCCTCAATCTAACCCTCATTCTAAACCTTACCCTCACCATAACCCTAGCCCTAAACCTCACCGTAACCCTCACCCTAAACTTAACCCTAAACCTAACCCTAACCCTCACCCTAACCCTCCTCATAACCCTCACCTAACACTAACCCTAAAGCTAAAAATCACCCTAACCCTAACCCTAACCCTCACCCTCACCCTAACCTTCAACCTCAACCTAACCCTAACCCTAACCCTAACCGTCACCCAAAAGCTAACCCTCATGAGAACCCGAAATCTCACCCTCAACCTAAATATCACACTAAACCTAACCCTTACCCTAACACTAAACCTAACACTCAGCCTATACCTAACGGCCACCCTAACCCAAAACCTCACCCTAATCCTCAAACTAACCCTAACGCTAACCATGACCCTAACCCTAACCCTCACCCTCACCCTAACCGTCACACTAACCCTTACCCACACCCTCACCTTAAACCTCACATTAACCCTAACCCTCAAACTAACACTAACCCTAACCCTAACCCTCACCCTCACCCTAACCCTTACTTTCACCCTCACCCTCACCCCTAACCTAACCCTAACCATCAACCTCACCCTCAACCTTACCCTCACCCTAACCCTCACCCTCACCTTCAGCCTAATCCTAACGCTAAACCTAACCCTAACCCTACCTCTACCCCTCACCCTAACCTTAACCCTCACCATAACTCTCACACTAACCCTTACCCTCACCCTCACCCTAAACCTCACATTAACCCTAACCCTCAAACTGATACTAACCCTAACCCTAAACCTCACTTTTAACCTCACCCTAATCCTAACTCTCACCCTCACCTTCACCCTAAATCTAACCCTAACCCTAAACCTAAACCTAAACCTACACCTCACACTCACCCTCACGCTAAACCTCACCCTCACCCTCACCCTCACCCTAATCCTAACCCTCACCCTCACCTCACCCTAACCCTAACCCTAACCCTCACCATAACCCTCACCCTAACCCTAATGCAAACCCGAAACCTCACCTCACGCTAAACCTAAAGCTAACCCTAACTCTCAACCTCACCCTAAACCTCACAGTAACCCTTACCCTCACCCTAACACTAACCCTAACCCTCACACTAACCCTAATCCTCAACCTAACCCTAAACCTACACGTGACTCTAACCCTCACCCTATCCCTCACCCTAACCCTCACCCTATCCCTCACCCTAACCCTATCCCTCTCCCTAACCCTAACCCTACCCCTCACCCTAACCCTAACCCTAAACCTGACCCAAACCCTAACCCTCAACCTCACCCTCACCCTCTGCCTAACACTAACCGTAACCCTAATCCTAACCCTAAAGCTCACCCTCATACTCACCCAACTCAAAACATAACCCTAACCCTAACCTTCACCATAACCGTAACCCTATCCCTAACCCTTACCCTAACCCTAAACCTCATCCTAACCCTAATCCTAACCCTCAACTTCACCCTAACCCTAACCCTAACCCTATCCCTCACTGTAACCCTAACGCTAACCCTAACTCTCACCCTCACCCTAAACCTCACCCTGACCCTTACCCTCTCCATAACCTTAAACCTAACCCTAAACCTAATACTCACACTAACTCTAACCATCACCCTCATCCTAACCCTCACTGTAACCTTGAATCTCACCCTAACACTAACCGTCACCCACACCCTAACCCTCACCCGAAACGCAACCCTCACCCTCACCCTCACCCTAACCGTAGCGCTAACACTCACCCCAAACCGAACCCTCATCCGAACCCTAACTCTAACCATCACTTTCAATTTAACCCTAACCCGAACCCTAACCCTAAACCTCACCCTAACTCTAAAGCTAAACCTAACCCTAAATCTTACTCTCATCTTAATCCTCACCCTAACCCTTTTCCTCACACTAACGCTAACCCTAACCCGTACACTAACTCAAACCCTCACCCTAAACCTAACCCTAACCCTCACCCTGAACGAAACCTAAACCTTTTCCACACCCTCAACCTAACCCTCACCGTCACCCTAACCCTCACCCTAAACCTAACCCTCAACTATACCCTAACCCTCACCCTCACCCACACACTTACCCTCGCCCTAAACATCAACCTAACACTAACCCTCAGCCTAACCCTAACCCTAACCCTCACCTTAACCCTAACGCTAACCCTAACCCTCACCCTCACCCTAAACCTCACACTAACCCATACCCTCACCATAACCCTAAGGGTAACACTAACCCTAACCCTCACCCTCACCCTAAACCTCACCCTAACCCATATTCTCACCATAACCCTAAGGGTAACCCTTACCCTAATCCTCACACTCACCCTAACCCTAACCTTCACGCTATCGCTCACCCTAACCCTAACCCTCACCCTCACCCTAACCCTCAACGTCACCTTAACCCTCACCCTAACCCTAACCGTCACCCACAACCTAACACTCACACTAATCCGAAACCTCACCCTAAGCCTCACCCTAACCCTAACCCTAACCCTCACCCCAACCCTAACCCTCACCCTAACCCTAACTTTAACCCTCACACTCACCCTTACCCTAACCCTAACCCTTACTCTAACCCTCACCCTAAACCTTAATCTAACCCTAACCCTAACCCTAATACTCTAACCTTAACCTTCATCCTAACCCTCACCCTCACCCTAATCCTCACCCTAACCCTAACCCTAACCCTAAACCTCACCCTAAACATAACATTAACCCTGACCCTCACCGTAAGCCTCACCCTAGCCCTAACCGGAACGTTAAAACTCACCCTAACCCTCACCCTAACCCTTACTCTCACCCTCACCCTCACCCTAAACCTCACAACTAATATTGAACCTCACCCTAACCCTACACTAACACTAAACAAAACCCTCATCCTATCCCTCAAACTAAGCCTAAACCTAACCCTAACCCTCACCCTCACCATCACCCTAAACCTAACACTAACCCTCACCCTCACCCTAATCCTTAACCTCACCCTAACCCTAACCCTTACCCTTACCCTAACCCTCTCCCTAATCCTAACATTCACCCTAACCCTAACCCTACCCCTTACCCTAAACCTCATCCTAAGCCTAATCCTAACCCTAACCCTCACCCTAACACTAACCCTAACCCTATCCCTAACCCTCAAAAACACCCTAACCTTCATCCTAACCCTAATGCAAACCCGAACCCTAAACCTCACTCTAACCCTAACCCTAACCCTAAACCTCACACTAACCCTAATCATCAGCCTAACCCTAAACTTCATCCTATCCCTAACCCTCACCCTCATCCTCACCCTGACCCGAATCCTAACACTTACCTAACTGACACTCTCTCCCTCACCCTCTCCTTCTCCCTAAACCGCAACCTCATATTAGACCTCACCATAAACCTTACAATAAACCTAACAATAACCCTCACACTAACCCTCACCCTCACACTAAACCTCACCCTAAACCTTACCCTCACCATAACCCGCAAACTAACCCTAACCCCAAACCTACCGCTCACCCTAACCCTCACCCTAAACATAACCCTAACCCTAACCCTAACGATTACCCTAACCCTAAACTTGACCCTCACCCTAACACTCACCCTAACTCTAACTAAACTTATCCCTGACCCTAACCCTAATCCTAACTCTCAGCAGAACACTCACCCTCATCATAACCCTCACCCGGACACTAAACATCACCCTAAAGCTAACCCTCACCCTAATGCTAAACCTAACCCGCACCCTCACCCTAAACCTCACCATAATCCTAACCCTCATAAGTAAACCTAACCCTAACCCTCACCCTACCCCTAACCCCTACACTCATCCTAACTCTAACCTTCACCCTCACCATCATCCTAACCCTAAACCTAACCCTAACACTCATCCTAAACCTAACGCTAAACCTAATGCTAACCCTAAACCTCACACTCACCTTAACCCTCACACTAAACCTTACCATCACCCTAAACCTAACTCTAACTCTCACACTAAACCTAACCTTCACCCTAACCCTAAGACTACCCCTCCTCCTAACCCTCACCTTAAACCTAACCCTAAAGCTAATCCTCACCCTATCTTTAACCTTAACCCAAACCCTCACCTTAACCCTCACCCTCACCCTAAACTTAATGCTAACCCTAATCCTAACCCTCACCCTAACCCTCACCCTTACACTAACCCACACTCTAACCTTCACCCTAACCCTAACCGTAAACCTAACCTTCACCCTAACCCTCACCCTAACCCTAACCCTCACACTCACCCTAACCCTCACCCTAAACTTTAGACTTACCCTAACCCTACACCTAACCCTCAGACTAACCCTAAACTTAACCCTCAGCCTAACCCTTATGCTAATCCTAAATATAATCCTAACCCTCACGCTAAACATAAACCTAACACTAACCCACACACTAAGCTTAACCCTCACCCTAACTATAACCCTAACTCGAACCTTCACCCTCACCCTGACCCTCACCTCAGCCTGACCCTAACACTAACCATATTCCTAATCCTAACTCTCAGCCTCACCCTCACCCTCACCCTAACCCTAACCCTAACCATCAGGCTAAACCTAACCTCAGGTTAACCCTCACCCTCACCCTAATCCTCACACTAACCCTAACACTTACATAACTGAAACACTCACCCTCACCCTCACCCAATCCTCACACTCACCCTAGCCCTCACCCTAACCCGAACACTAATCCTAACCCTAACCCTCAACCAACCCTCACCCTAACCCTAAACCTAACCATAATGCTGAACCTCACCCTCACCCTCACCCTAAACCTAACCATAACCCTCACCCTAAACCTACACCTCACCCTTACGCTCACCCTATCGCTAACACTAACCCAACACCACACCCTCACTCTAACCCTAACCCTAACCCTTATCCTCACAATAAACTTAATCCTAACCCTCACACTAACCCTAATGCTCACCCTATCCCTAACCCTAACGCGAAACCTCACCCTAACCCTCACCCTAACCCTTAACCTGACCCTAACCATAACCCTCACCCTTAATGTAAAATTCACCCTAATCCTTACCCTCGCCCTATCCCGCAAAATAACCCTAACGGTAAACCTACAGCTCACCCTAACCCTCACCTTAAGCATAACCCTAACCCTAAACATCACCCTAACCTTAACCCTAACCCTCACCCTAACCCTCACCCTAACACTTATCCTCACACTAACCCTAAAACTCACCCTCACCCTAACTCTCACACTAACACTAATCCTTACCCTATCACTAACCCTAACCCTAACCCTCACCCTAACCCTCACCCTAAACCTTACCCTCACCCTAACACTAAAACTCACCCTCAACCTTAACCTCACCCTAACCCTTACCCTCACTCTAACCCGCAAACTAACCCTAACCCTAAACCTACGGCTCACCCTAAAGCTCACCCTCATCATAACCCTAAACCTAACACTCACCCTAACCCTAAACCTCACCCTCACCCTAACCCTCACCCTAACACTTACCCTCACACTAACCCAATCCCTAACCCTAACCCTAATTCTCAACAGAACACTCACCCTCACCCTAACCGTCACCCTCACACTAAACATCACCCAACCCTAACCCTCACCGTAACCCTAACACTACTCCTCACCCTAACCCTAACCCTCACCATAACCCTAACTCTCACACTAACCCTAACCCTAACCCTTACCCTCACCCTCACCCTAACCCTAACCCTAATCCTCATCCTAACACTAACCTTGACCCTCAGCCTCACCCAAACCCTAACCCTAACCCCAACCCACACCCTCACCCTACACCTCACCCTAACCCTAATCCTAACACTTACTTAAATGAAAACCTCACCCTAACCCTCACCCTCTCCCTAAACCTCACCCTCACCCTTGCCCTCACACTAAAACTAATCCTAACCCTAAACCTAACCCTAACCCTCACCCTCACCTTAACCCTAACCCTAAACATAACCCTAACATTCATCCTAACCCTAACTCTAAACCTAATGCTAACCATAAACCACACAATCACCCTAACCTTCACCCTAAAAATTACCGTCACCCTAACCCTAACCCTAAACCTAACACTAAACCTCACCCTCACCATAACCCTAAGCCTTCCCCTCAGCCTAAACCTCACCGTAAACCTAACTCTAACCCTAATCCTCACCCTATCCTTAAGCTTAAGGCAAAACCTCACCCTAACCTTCACCCTAACCCTAACCCTAACGCTAACCCTAACCCTCAGCCTCACCAGTACACTCACCCTAACCCTTACACTCAACCTAAACCTAAACCTCACCCTCACCATAACCCTCACCCTAACACTTACCCACACCCTCACCCTCATCCTAACCCTAAACCTAACCTTCACCATAACGCTCACACTAACCCTAAACCTCACCCTCAACGTAACACTCAACCTAACCTTTACCCTCACACTAACCCTTACCCTAACCTTAAACCTAACCCTCACACTAACCATAACCCTAACCCTCAGCCTAAACCTTAGGCTAACCCTAAATCTAACACTAACACTCACACTAACCATAAACCTAACCCTAACCCTAACGGTGACGCTAACCCTAACCCTAACACTCAGCCTAACCCTCATCCTAACCCTCACCCTAACCCTCAACCTATACCTCACCCTCACCCTCACCCTAACCGTAACCCTAACCGTAACCCTCACCCTAACCCTAAAACTAACCCTAACCCTCATCCTCACACTAAACCTAACCCTAACCTTTACCCTCACCATAACCTTAACCCTAAGCCTAAACCTAATCCTCACCCTAACCCTAACCCTCACCCACACACTAACCCTCACCCTCACACTCACCCTCAACGTAACACTCATCCTAACCCTAAACCTAATCCTAATCCTAAACCGAACCCTCACCCTCAAACTCACCCTAACCCTAACCCTCAACCTCACCCTCTCCATTACCCTCAGCCTAACCCTAATAATCTAATCCTAACCCTCACCCTAACTCTAACCCTAAACCTAAACCTATAACTCACCGTCACCCTTACCCTAACCCTAACACTATCCCTAACCCTCAACATAACCATAACCCTCACCCTAATCCTAAACCTAACCATCACCTTCAGACTCACCCTAAGTCTAACGCAAACTCTAAACCTAACCCTCACCCTCACCTTCAACCTAACCCTCACACTCACCCTAAACCTCACCCTAAACCTGACCCTACCCCTGTTCCTAACCGTCACCCTAACCCTAAACCTAACCCTCAACCTAACCCTAAACCTACCCCTAACGCTAACCCGCACCTTAAACCTAATCCTCACCTACACCCTAACCCTCACTCTCACTCTAATCATCAACCAAATCCTAACCCTCACCCTAACACTAACACAAACCCTAATCCAAACCCTCACACTCACCCTAACCCTCACCCTGACCTTTACTCTCACCCTAACCCTTACCCTCACCATAACCCTAACCATAACCCTCACACTAACCATAACCCCATCTCTAACCCTAATCCTAACCCTGACCCTAACCTTCACCCTCACCCTTACCCTCAGGCTCTGCTTAACCCTAACCCTAATCCTATTCCTAACCCTAACCCTCTGCCTCACCCTAAACATCACCCTAACCCTAACCCTCACCCTAAACCTAACATTACCCCTCACACTACCCCTCACCCTAACCCTAACCCTAACCCTCAACCTCACTTTCACCATCACCCTCAGCCTAACCCTAACGCTAACACTTATCCTAACCCTAACCCTCACCATAATCCTCCACCTAACCCTGACCATAACCCTCACCCTCACCCTAACACTAACGTAACCCTAACTCTCACTATAACCCTAACTCTAACCCTCAACCTAACCCTAACCCTCACCCTGACCCTCACACTAAACCTAACCATAACCCTAACCCTCAACCTAACACTTACCCTGACCCTAACCCTCACCCTAAACCTAACCCGAACCCTCACCTTTACCCTAACCCTCATCCTAAACATAAGCCTCACCCTCACCCTCACCCTAACCCTAACCCTAACCCTCATCCTAACCTTAAACCTAAACCTAACGCTAACCCTAAACCTCACCCTCACCCTAAACCTCACCCTAACCCTTACCCTCACCCTAACACTAACCCTAACCCTCACACTAAACCTAAACCTCACCTTAAACCTAACCCAAATCCTCACACTAAACCTTAACCCTCACCTTAAACCTAACACTACCCCTCAGCCTAACCCTCACTCTATTCCTAACTCTAACCCTAATCCTCACCTTATCCCTAAACTTAACCCTAACCCTCACCTTAACCCTCACCCTAAACCTAACCCTCACCCTCACCCTAACCCTAATGCTAACACTGACCCTCACCCTCCTCCTAAACCTCACCCTCACCCTAACCCTCATTCTAACACTTACCCACACCCTAACTCACACCTGACCCCTAACCCTAAACCTAACCTTCACCCTAAACCTCACGCTACCCCTAACCATAACCCTAACCCAAACCCTCACCCGAACCCTCACGGTAACCCTAACCCTCATCCTCTCCATAAACCTCACTCTAAACTTTACCCTCAACCTAACCAATACCCTCTCCCTAAACCTAACACTCACACTAACCCTAACCCTTACCCTCAGCCTAGCCCTTATACTTACCCTAAACCTAACAGTAACCCTCACCCTAAGCGTAACCCTAACCCAAAACCTCACACTCAACCTCCACTTCCTCCTCAGCCTTACCCTTTACATAATCCTAACCCTAACCCTGAACCCCACCCTCACCCTAACCCTAACCCTAACAGTAACGCTAACCCTCACCCTCACCCTCACCTAACCCAAACCCTAACCCTAACAATAAACCTAACCCTAACCCTCACCCTAAAACTCACCTTAACCTAATCCTAACCCTAACCCTCACCCTCACCCTCAACCTCATTCTAACACTCACCCTCACCCTGAACCTCACCATCATACTAACCCTCACACTAACTCGAATCCTCACCCTAACCCTAACCCTAATCCTCAACCTCACTTTCATCCTCACCCTCAGCCTAAACCTAACACTAATCCTAACCCTAACCCACACCCTCACCCTAAACCTAACCCTAACCCTCACCCTCACCCGCACACGCACCCGCACCCTCACACTAACCCTCACCCTCACTCTCACCCTCAACCTCACCCTAAACATCACCCTAACACTAACCCTCACATTAACCCTAATCCTAACCCTCACCCTAACCCTAAACCTCACCATAACGCTCACCCTAACCCTAACGCTAACCCTAACCCTCACCCTCACATTAACCCAAACCCTAACTTTTATCCTCACACTAACACTAACCCTAACCCTAACTCTAACCTTCACACTAACCCTAACCCTCACTCTATCCCTATCCCTACACTTCACCCTGACTCTCATACTATCCCTAACCCTCAACCACACCCTAATCCTCACCCTCACCCGAACACTCACCCTCACCAGAACACTCCCACTCGCCCTAACACTCACCCTCACAATGAACATCAACCTAACCCTAAATCTCTCCCTAACCCAAACACTAAACCTCACCCTAAATCTAATCCTCAACCTAAACCTATCCCTCACCCTGACCCTCACCCTAACCCTAACCCTCACCCTTACCCTAACCCTAATACTCACCCTAAACCTAACCCTCACCCTCACACTAAACCTAACCCTCACCCTCACACTAAACCTAACCCTCATCCTAACCCTTACCCTCACCCTTACCCTCTCCCTCACCCTAACCCTCATCCTAACCCTAACCTTAAACCTAATGCTAACCCTAAACCTCACCCTCACCCTAACCCTTACCCTCAACCTAACCCTAACCCTAACTAACACACTAAACCTAACCCTCACTCTAACCCTAACCCTAAACCTCACACTAAACCTAACCCTCAACCTAACCCTAACCCTACCCCTGAGCCTAACCCTCACCCTAAATCTAACCTTAACCCAAATCCTCACCCTATCAGTAACCTTAACCCTAACGCTCAACTTCAACCTTTCCTTCCCCCTCAGCCTTTCTCTAACCATAACCATAATCCTAACACTCAACCTAACCCTCACCCTAAACCTATCCCTCAGCCTCACCCTAACCCTCACCCTAACCATTACCCTCAACCTAACCCAAACCCTATCCCTAAACCTAACACTCATATTAACCGTAACCCTAACCCTCACCCTATCCCTTATACTAACCCTAAACCTAAATCCCGAAACCCTCACCTTAACCTGAACCCTCACACTAACCCTAAACCTAACCCTAACCCTCAGCCTAAACCTCATCTTAACCCTAAACCTAACCCTAACCCTCACGCTAACCCTAATCATCACCCTCACCCTAAACTTTAGCTAAACCCTAACCCTATCCCTAACCCTAACCCTAACCCTAACTCTACCCGAACACTCACCCAAACCCTAACCCTCACCCTCACACTAAACATCAACCTAACACTAACCCTCAACCTAACCCTAACCCTAACCCTCACCCTAACCATAACCCTCACCGTAACCCTAAACCTCACACTAACCCTAAGCCTAACCCTCACCCTCACCCGCACCCTCACCCTAACCCTATCTCTAACCCTCATCCTAACACTAACCCTCACCCTCACCCTCACCCTCACCCTAACCCTAACCCACAACCTCACCCTAATCCTCACCCTAACCCTAACCCTAAAACTTACCTAACCGAAATCCTCACACTCACTCTCACCCTCAACCTAACCCTCAACCTAGCCCTCCCCCTAAAACTAACCCTCACCATAACCCTAACCCTCACCCTCACACTCACCCTCACCCTAACCCTAAACCTAACCCTAACCCTCACCCTAACCCTAACCCTCACACTGAGCCTAACTCTCACCCTAAACCTAACCCTACCTCTCAGATTAACCCTCACTTTTACCCTAACTCTAACCCTCACCCTAACCCTAACCCTATCACTAACCCTCACACTAACCCTAATCTTAATACTGAACCTAACCCTCACCCTCACCCTCACCATAACCCAAACACTCACCCTAATCCTAAACCTAACCCTAGTCCTCATGCTAACACTTACCCTGACCCTCTCCCTAACCCTAACTCTCATCCTCACCCTAACCCTCACCCGAAGCCTTACCGTCACCCAAACTCTAATGCTAACCCTAACCCTAACCCTCACCCTAACCCTAAACCTATCCCTAACCTCACCCTAACCCTAACCCTCATCCTACCTCACACTCAACCTAACCGTCACCGTAACCCTTACAGTCACCCTAAACCAACCCTAAACCTCACTCTAAACCTAACCCTCACCCAAACTCTAATGTTATCCCTCACCCTAACCCTCACCCTCAACCTAACCCTAACCCTAATCCTCACCGTATCCTTAACCTTAACCCAAAACTACACCCTAAGCCTCACCCTCACCCTAATGCTAACCATAACCCTCAGCCTCACCGTAACCCACTCCCTAACACTTTACCCTCACCCTAACCCTCACCCTCACCCTAAAACTCACCCTAACACTCACCCAAACCCTAACCCTCACCTTAACACTAATCCTAATATTATCCTTGACGCTAACCCTCACCCTCACTCTAAACCTCACCATAACATTTACACACACCTTTACCCTCACTCTAAACCTAACCCTAAACCTAAATTTGACCCTAACCCTCACCCTAACCCTAAACCTCACCCTCACCCAAACCCTCACCCTAAACTTTACCCTCACCCTAACTCTTACCCTAACACTAAACCTAACCCTCACACTAACCCGAAACCTAATCCTCAGCCTAATCCTTATCCTAACCCTAAACCTAGCCCTAAACCTCACCCTAACCCTAACCCTAACCCTTAGCCTAACCCTCATCCTAACCATAACCCTACTCCTAACCCTCACCCTCACCCTAACCGGAAACCTAAACCTCACCCTAACCCTAACCCTCACCCTCATCCTCTCGATCACCCTCAGCCTAACCCTAAATCTAACCTAATCCTAACCCTCACCCTCACCCTAACTCTATCCCTAAACCTAAACCTAACACTCACCCTCACCCTTACCCTAACCCTAATACTATCCCTAACCCTCAACCTAACCCTAACCCTCACCCTAATCCTAAACCTAACCCTCACCCTCAAACTCACCCTAAGTCTAACGCAAACCATAACCCTAACCCTCGCCCTGAC
The DNA here is from genome assembly GCF_024711535.1 of Dipodomys merriami. NCBI lineage: Eukaryota > Metazoa > Chordata > Mammalia > Rodentia > Heteromyidae > Dipodomys > Dipodomys merriami. Next base: position 397,813 of record NW_027204448.1, on the reverse strand, counting down.
CCTCAACTTAACCCTCACACTCACCCTAAACCTCACCCTAAACCTGACCCTAGCCCTGTCCCTACCCCTCACCCTAACCCAAACCCTAACCCTCAACCTAACCCTAAACCTACCCCTAACGCTAACCCTCACCTAAACCTAATCCTCACCCACACCCTAACCCTCACCCTCAACCGAACCCTCACCCTCACCTGAACGATCATCCTCACCCTAACCCTCACCCTCATTCTAAACATCACCCAAATCCTAACCCTCACCCTAACTCTAACACAAACCCTAATCCAAACCCTCACACTCACCCTAACCCTCACCCTAATCTTTACTCTCACCCTAATCCTTTCCCTCACCTACCCCTAACCATTACCCTCACACTAACCGTAACCCTCACTCTAACCCTAATCCTAACCCTGACCCCAACCTTCACCCTCACCCTGACCCTCAGCATCAGCTTAACCCTAACCCTAATCCTATTCCTAATCCTAACCCTCACAATCACCCTCAACCTAAACCTAACCCTAACACTAACCCTCACCCTCACCCTCACACTCACCGTACACTCACCCTCACACTAAACATCACCCTAACCCTAACCATCTCCCTAACCCTAACCTCAGCTTAACCCTCACCCTCAACCTAATCCTCATCCTAACCGTAACACTAATGTAAAAGAAACCCTCACCCTCACACTAACCATCACACTAACCCTCACCCTCACCCTAGCCCTATCCTTAACCCTAACCATAACACTTACCCACACCCTAACCCTCACCCTCATCCTCACTCTAACCCTAATCCTAACGCTAATGCTCACCCTGCCCCTCTCCCTAATCCTAATTGTAACCCTAACCCTCACCCTCATCCTAACCTTCATGCTTACCCGAAAACTCACCCTCAGCCTAAACGATACTCTCACAATAAACATCACCCTAACCCTAACCCTCAACCTAACCCTAACCCTAACCCCCACCCTAACCCTAAACCTCACGCTAACCCTAACCCTAACCCTTACCCACAACATAATCCTATCCCTCACCCTCAACCTTACCATCACCCTAACCCTCACCCTCGCCCTAACCCTCACACTAACCTTTACCCTCACCCTCACCCTACACCTCACCCTAACCTTTACACTGACCCTAACCCTACCCTAACCCTTAACTTAACCCTCACACTAACCCTAAACCTAACCCTCAACCTAACCCTGACCCCAACCCTAAACTTAAACCTAACCCTCGCCCTAACCCTAACCCTAACCCTCACACTAACCCTAACCCTCACCCTCACCCTCAGGCTAACTCTAATACTAACCCTAACCCTCACCCTCAACCTAACTCTAACCCTAAACCTAACCCTAACCTTCACGCTCACCCTCAACCTAACCCTAAACCTATCCCTAACCCTCACCCTAACCGTAACCCAAAACCTATACCTCACCCTCACCCTAACCCAACCCTAACCCTCACACTAAACCCCACCCTAACCCTTACCCTCAACATAAACCTAATTCTAACCCTAATATTCACCCTAAACCTAACATTCACCCACAACCTAACCCTAACCCTATTCCTAAACCTAAACCTCACCCCTAAACTCACCCTAACCCTACACCTAACAGTATCCCTCACCCACACCCTCACCCTAACCCTCACCCTCAACCTAAACCTCACCCAAACCCTAACACTACAATTCACCCTCACCCTCAGACTAACCCTAAACCTAATCCAAACCCTCAACCTAACCCTAATGCTACCCATAACCCTCACCCTCACACTAAACCTAAACCTAACGCTAACACTCTACCTAACCCTAAACCTCACCCACCCCCTGACCCTCACCCTCACCTTAACACTCACCCCCACGCTAAACATCACCCAAACCCTAACCCTCACCCTAACCCTAGCCCTAAACCTCATCCTAACCCTAACCCAAAACCTAATTCCCAACCTCACCCTATTCCTCACCATAACCCAAATCCTTGGCTAAAATAAACCCTCAACCTAAAACTCACTAACACTCACCCTCACCCTAGCCTTCACCCTAATACTAACCTTAACCCTAAACCTCACCCTCACCCTAAACCTCACTCTAACCCTTACCCTTACCCTAACCCTAACCGTAACCATAACCATAACCCTCACAGTAAACATTACCCACACCCTAACCCTAAACCTAACATTAACCCTAAACCTAACCCTCAGCCTCAACCTCACCCTCACCCTCACATTCAGCCCAACCCTAACCCTAACCTATTCCCAATCCAAACCCTCACCCTGAACCTTACCCTAACCCTCACCCTCACCCTAAACATCACACTAACTGTAAACCTTAGCTTAACCCTAACCCTAACCCTTACCCTATCCCTAACGTCATCTTAACCCTAACCCTCACGTAAACAAAAACCTCACCCTCACCCTCACCCCAACCCTAACCCTAACCCGATGACTCACCCCAACCCTAACCTTCACCCTAACACTAACCCTCACCCTCAACCTCACCCTAATCTTAACCCTAACTCTAATCCTAACCCTCACCCTCACCGTAACCCTCACCCTAACCCTTACCCTCACTCTCACGCTTAGCGTAACCCTAATCCTCACAGTAAACCTAACCCTAACCCTAACCCTTACGCTCACCTTAACCCTCAACCTCACCCTAATCCTCAACCTAACCTTACCTTAACCCTTACATAAACTAAAACCTCACCCTCACCCTCACCCTCACCCTAGCCCACACCCTATCACTAACCCTAAACCTAACCCTCACAATAATCCTAACCATAAGACTCAGGATAAAACTTATCCTAACCCTAAACCTAAAACAAAACTTCACCCTAACTAAACCCTAACCCTAACCCTAACCCTAATCCTAACCCTCACACTAACCCTAACCCTAACCCTCAGGCTAACGCTCATCCTAACCCTAACCCTAACACTAACCCTCACCCTAACCCTAATCCTAACCCTAACCCTCACCCTAAGCCTAAACCTCACACTCAACCTCACCCTCACCCTCAGCCTAAACCTAGTGCTAACCCTACTATTGACCCTCACACTCATCCTAACTTTAACCCTAAACCAAACCCTCACACTCCCCCTCACCCTCACCCTAACCCTCACCCTAACCCTAACCCTCACCCTCACCCTAACCCTCACCCAAACATTTACCCTGACCCTAAACCTAACTCTAACCCTAAACCTAACCCTCACACTAACACTAAACCTAACCCTCAACCTAACCCTTATCATAATCCTAAACCTAACCCCAGCCCTCACCCTAACCCTAACCCCAACCCTAATTCTTAACCCTCACACTAACCCTAAACCTAAACCTCAGCCTAACGCTCATCCTAACCCTAACCCTAACCCTAACCCTCACCCTAAACGTACCCCTAACCCTAACACTTACCCTAAAGTTAACCCTCACCCTCAGGCTAACTCAAATATTAACCCTAATACTAACCCTCACCCTCACCTTAACTCTAACCCTAAACCTTACCCTAACCCTCACCCTCACTCTCACCCTAACCGTAAACCTATCAATAACCCTCACCCTAACCCTAACCCAAACCCTATACCTCACCCTCACCCTCACCCTCACCCTCACCCTAACCCTAACCCTAAGCCTCACACTAAACCTCACCCTAACCCTTACCCTCACCATTAACCTAACTCTAACCCTAATCCTCACCCTAAACCTAACCCTCACCCATACCCTTACCCTGACCCTCACACTAACACTCACCGACACCCTAACACTCTTCCTTACCCTAACCCTAACCCTACCCTTCACCCTAACAATCCTACTAAACCTAACCCTAATCCTAACCGTCAACCTAAACCTAATCCTAGCCCTAACCCTCACCCTCACACTAACCCTAAATCTAATGCTAATACTCAACCTAACACTAATCCTCAACCACACCCTAACTCTTACCCTTACTCGAACCCTGACCCTCACCCAAAAAGTCATCCTCACCATAACCCTCACCCTCATGCTAAACATCACCCAAACCATAACCCTCAATCTAACCCTTGCCGTAACCCTCACCCTAAACCTAACCCTCAACCTAACCCTCACCCTCACCCTAATCCTCACCACAACACTAAACCCTGGCTAAAAGAACCCCTCACCCTTACCTTCACACAAACCCTCACCCTCACACAAGCCCTCACCCTAAATCTAACCCTAACCCTAAACCTCACCCTCACCCTAAACCTCACTCGAACCCTTCCCCTCACCCTAACCCTAACCGTAACCCTAACCATAGCCCTCACAGGAACCATAACCCTCACCTTAACCCTAAACTAACCTAACCCAAACCCTCACCCTCACCCTCACCCTCAACTTCAGTCTAACCCTAACCCTAACCGTATTCCCAATCTTAACCCTCACCCTCACCCATACCGTAATCCTCACCCTCACCCTAACCCTCACCCTCACCCTAAACATCACCTAACACTAAACCTCACCTTACCTCTAAACCTAACACTCACCCTAAACCTAACCTCAGATTAACCCTATCCTTGACATAAATGAAAACCTCACCCTCACCCTCACAATAACCATCACCCTCACAATAACCATCACCCTCACCCTACCCCTCACCATCACTCTAACCATAACCATAACGCTCAACATCACCCTCACCCTCAGCCTCAGCCTATTCCTAACACTAACCCTAACCCTAACCCTCACCCTCACCCTAACCCTAACCCTAACCCTAACTTTCACCCCAACCCTAACCCTCACCCTAACACTAACCCTAATCCTCACCCTCACCCTAATCCTAACTGTAACTCTAATCCTAAACTGCACCCTCACCCTAACCCTCACACTAACCCTTACCCTCACCCTCACCCTCTCCGTAATCCTAACCCTCACATTAACCCTACCCCGCACCCTAACCCTAACCCTCACCTTATCCCTCAACCTCACCATAATCCTCACCCTAACTAACCTTAACACTTACCTAAACTAACCCTTCACCCTCATCCTCACCCTAACCCTCACCGTCAGCCTAGCCCACACCCTAACTCTAACCCTAAACCTAACCCTCACACTAACCCTAACCCTAAACCTCAGCCTAAACCTTAATCTAAGCCTAAACCTAAAACTAACCTTCACCCTAACCAAACCCTAACCCTAACCCTAACCCTAAACCTCACCCTAAAACTAACCCTAACCCTCACCCTAATCCTAAACCTCACGGTCTACCTCACCCTCACCCTCCCCCTAAACCTAGTGCTAACCCTAATCCTAACCCTTACCCTCAACCTAACTCTAACCCTAAACCAAAATCTCCCCCACTTTCTCACTCTTAATCTAACCCTCACTCTAACCCTAACCCTCACCCTCAACCTCACCCTCACCCTCAGCCTAACCCCTAGTCCTTAACCTAATCCTAACCATTAACGACCCCTGAACGTAACCATAACCCTAACACTAACGCTAACCCTCACCCTCACCATAGTCCACACCCTAAACCTAACCCTAAACCTATCCTTCACACTAACCCGTACCGTAACCCTCAGCCTAAACCTTATGCTAACCCTAAACCTAAAATTAACCTTCACCCTAACCAATCCCTAATCCTAACCCTAACCTAAACCTAACCATCACACTAACCCTAACCCTAACCCTCAGCCTAACGCTCATCCTACCCCTAAACCTAACCCTAACCCTAAACCTCAACCTAACCCTCATCCTAACCCTAACCCTAACACTAACCCTAAATCTTACCCTCACAATCACCCTAACCCTAACCCTTACCCTCAGCCTAACCCTAACCCTAACAGTAACCCTAACCCTAAAACTAGTCCTCACACTAACCCTAATCCTCAACCACACCTTAAACCGAACCCTCACCCTTACCCTCACCCTAACACTAACCCTAAACCTAACCCTAACCCTCCCACTAAACCTATCCCTCACACTAACTGTATCCCTACCCATCAGCCTAAACCTCACCCTAACCCTAAACCTAACCCTAATCCTCACCCTATCCCTAAACCTAACCCTCACCCTCACACTCACCCTAGCCCTCACCCTAACCCTACACCAAACCCTAACCCTCACCCTAACCCTAACCCTCAGCCTAAACCTCACCCTCACCCTAATCCTCACGCTAACCCTAACCCTAAATCTTACCTAACCGAAACACTCAACCTCACCCTCACCCTAACCCTCACCCTAACCCTAACCCTCAGCCTAAACCTCACCCTCACCCTAATCCTCACGCTAACCTAACCCTAAATCTTACCTAACCGAAACACTCAACCTCACCCTCATCCTCTCCCTAACCCTCATTCTCACCAGAGCCCTCACCCTAACCCTCACCCTCAGCCTCAGCCTAACCCTTACACTAACCCTAATCCTAACCCTAACCCTTATCCTCACCCTAAACCTAACCCTAACCGTCACCCTCACACTCACCCTCACCCTCACCCTAACCCTCATGCTCAATCTCACCCGCACCCTAACACTCACCATCACCCTAAAAATCACCCTAACCCTAATGCTAACCCTAACACTCAACCTCACCCTAAACCTCACCCTAATCCTTATCCTCAAACTAACCCTAACCCTAAACCTCGGCCTCACCGTCACTCTAACCCTAACCATAAACATAACCCTCACTCTAAACCTAACCCTTACTCTAAGCCTGAACCTAACCTTAACCCTCACCCTCACCCTAAACATAACCCTAAACATAACACTCACCCTAACCCTGTCCCTTACCCTAACCCTAATCCTTCCCCTCACCCTAAACCTCACACTCACCCAAACCCTAACCCTGACCCTCACCCTAAACCTAACCATAACCTTAACCCTAACGCTAACCCTAAACCTAACTCTCATCCTAACTCTAACACTTACCCTAAACCTAAACCTAACCCTAACCCTAACCGTAACCCTCACACCAAGCCTAACCCTCACCCTAACCCTCTCCCTAACCTTTATCCTCATACTAAACCTAACTCTAACCCTAACCCTAATCCTCACACAAACCCTAACCCTCTCCCTAACCTTAACCCTACTCCTCGCCCTAAACCTCAACCTAACCCTAACCCTCACCCTAACCCTTATCCTAAAGCTCACCCTCACCCTAACCATAACCGTCACCTGAACCCTCACCCTAAACCTAACTTTAAACCACACCCTAACCCTCACCCTCACCCTAACACTAACCCTAACCCAAAACCTCACCCTAACCCTAACACTAAACCTTACCTAACCGAAAACCTCACCCTCACCCAAACCCTAACCCTCAACCTAGCCCCCCCCAACACTAACCCTCACCCTATCCCTAACCCTCACACTCACACTCACCCTCACCCTAATCCTAAACCTAACCCTAACCCTAATGCTAACCCTAACCCTACCTCTCAGACTAACTCTCACCCTAACCCTAACCCTATCACTAACCCTAACCCTAATACTGAACCTAACCCTCACCCTCACCATAAACCTAACACTTACCCTAATCCAAACCCTATCCGTAGTACTCACCCTCAACCTCACCCTAACCCTCACCCTAAGCTATACCCTCACCCTAACTCTAATCCTCACCCTAACCCTCATCCTCACCCTCACCCTAATGCTAACCATAACCCTCAGACTCACCCTAACCCTCACACTAACACTTACCCTCACCCTAACCCTAACCCTCACCCTCACCTAAACCTCACCCTAACACTTTCCCAAACCCTAACCCTCACCCTAACCCTATCCCTAAACACAACCTTGACGCTAATCCTCACCCTCATTTTAAACTTCACCCTAACACTTGCCAACACCCTTACACTCACGCTAACCCTAACCCTAAACCTAAACTTGACCCTAACCCTCACCCTAACCCTAAACCTCACCCTCACCCTAACTCTCACCGTAACATTTACCCTCACCCTTACTCTTACCCTAACTCTAAACCTAACCCTCACACTAACCCTAACCCTAACCTTCAGCCCAACCCTTATCCTAACCCTAAACCTCACCCTAACATTAACCCTAAGCCTCAGCCTAACCCTCATCCTAACCCTAACCCTAATACTAACTCTCACCCTAAACCTAAACCTCACCATCATCCTAACGCTCACGCTAACCCTAACACTCACCCAAAACCTAACCCTCAACCTAAACATAACCCTCACCCTGACCCTCACCCGAACCCTAACCCTAACGCTAACCCGTTCCCTAACCCTTACTTTAACCCTAACACTCACCTTAAACCTAACGCTTACCCTAACACTAACGCTCAAACTAACCCTAACAATAGCCCTCACCCTCACCCTCACCCTCAACCTAAAACTCACCCTAACCCTAATCCTCACACTAAACCTAACAGTTACTCTATCCCTAACCCTACCCCTCAGCCTACCCCTCACCCTAAACCTAACCCTAAGCCTAACCCTAACACTAACTGTAACCATAAGCCTAACACTAACCCTAACCCTAACACTAACCGTAACAATAAGCCTAACCCTAACCATTACCCTAACCTTAACCCTTACCCTAACCCTAACCCTAACCCTAACCCTCACCCTAAACCTTATGCTAAACCTAACGCTCACCCTCACCCTAATCCTCACCCTAACCCTTATCCTCACACTAACTCTAACCCTATCCCTCAGCATCAACCTCACCCTAACCCTAAATCTGAAACTAACCCTCACCATAAACCTAACCCTTACCCTAAACCTAAACCTAACCCTCACACTATCCCTCACACTAACCCTAGCCCTAACCCTAATCCTCACCCTCACCCTCATCTTAACCCTAACCTTAAACCTAACCCTCACCCTAACCCTAACCCTTACCCTATCCCTAAAACTACCCCTCAACCTAACCCTCACGCTCACCCTAATCCTAACCCTAACCCTCACCCTAAACCTAAACCAAACCCTTAACCCTCACCCTAAACCTAAACCTAACCCTCAACCTAACCCTAACCTTTACCCTAAACCTAAACTTAATCCTATCCCTAAACCAAACCCTAACCCTCATCCTCAACCTCACCCTCACCATAACACTCACCGTCACCCTAACCCTCACACTAAACCGAACCTTAACACTCACCTGAACCCTCACCCGAACCCGAACCCTCACAATCACCCTAAGCCTAACGCTAACCCTCATCCTAACACTAACCCTGACCCTCACGCTCACCCTAAACCTAACCCACAACCTCAACCTAATCCTCACCCTAACCCTAACCCTAAACCTTACCTAACCGAAAACCTCACCCTCAGCCAAACCCTTACCCTCCACCTAGCCCTCCCCCAACACTAACCCTCACACTAACCCAAACCCTCACCCTCAAACTCACACTCACCCTAACCCTAAACCTAACCCTAACCCTCACACTAAGCCTAACCCTCACCCTAACCCTAACCATACCTCTCAGACTAGCCCTCACCTTAACCCTAACTATGACCCTCACCCTAACCCTAACCCTATCACAAACCCTCACACTAACCCCAAACCTAATACTGAACCTAACCCTCACCCTCACCCTCACAATAACCCTAACACTCACCCTAATCTTAACCCTAAAATTAGTCCTCAAGCTAACACTTACCCTCCCACTCACCCTAACAGTAACCCTCAACCTCACCCTAACCCTCACACTAAGCTTTACTCTCACCCTAACTCTAATCCTAACCCTAACCCTCACCCTCACCCTAATGCTAACCCTAACCCTCAGACTCACACTAACCCTCACGCTAACACTTACCCTCACCCTAACCCTAACCCTCAACCTCACCCTAAACCTCACCCTAACACTTACCCAAACCCTAACTATCACCCTAAACCTAACCTTGACGCTAACCCTCTTCCTCACCCTAAACCTCACCCTAACACTTACTCACACCCTTACACTCACCCTAACCCTAACCCTAAACCTATATTTTACCCTAACCCTCACCCTAACCCTAAACCTCACCCTCACTCTAACTCTCACCCTAACCTTTACCCTCACCCTAACTCTTACCCTAAAGCTAAGCCTATCCCTCACACTAACCCTAACCCTAACCCCCAGCCTAACCCTTATCCTAACCCTAAACCTAGCCCTAAATATCACCCTAATCCTAACCCTAACCCTCAGCCTAACCCTCATCCTAACCCTAACCCTAATCCTAACCCTCACCCTAACCCTAACAGTAAACCTAAACCTCACCCTAAACCTAACCCTCACCCTCACCCTCTCCTTCACCTTCAGCCTAACCCTAATCCTAACTTAATCATAACCCTCACCCTCACCCTCACCCTAACTCTAACCCTAAACCTAACCCTAACACCCACCCTCACCCTTACCTTAACCCTAACAATATACCTAACCCTCAACCTAACCCTAACCCTCACCCTAATCCTAAACCTAACCCTCACTCTCAAACTCACCCTATCTCTAACCCAAACCCTAACCCTAACCCTCACCCTCACCCTCAACCGAACCCTCACCCTCAACCGAACCCTCATCCTCACCCTGACCATCACCCTCACTCTAAACATCACCCAAAACCTAACCCTCAACCTAACCCTAACCCAAACCCTATTCCAAACCCTCACACTCACCCTAACCCTCACCCTAACCCTTACCGTCACCCTAACCCTTACCCTCACCCTAACCCTAACCATAACCCTCAAAATAACCGTAACCCTCACTATAGCCCTAAACGTAACACTGACCCTGACATTCACCCACACCCTGATCCTCACCCTCAGCTGAACCCTAACCCTAATCCTATTCCTATTCCTAACCCTCAGCCTCACATTAAACCTAACCCTAACCCTAACCCTCACCCTCACTCTAACCTTCACCTTCACCCTAAACATCATCCTAACCCTAACCCTCACCCTAACCCTTACCCGAACCCTCACCCTGAACCTAACCTCAGCTTAATCCTCATCCTCACCCTAATCCTCACCATAACCCTAAACTTTAACTAACCGAAAGCCTCACCCTCACCCTCAGCCTAACCCTCACCCTCACCCAAGCCCTCACCCTAACCCTAAAACCTTAACCCTAACACTCACATTCAAATTCCCCTTCCCCCTCAGCCTTACCCTAACAATAACCCTAATCCTAACACTAACCCTCAACCCCACCTTCACCCTAACCCTAACCCTAACAATAACCCTCACCCTCATCCTAACCCAAACCCTAACCCTAACAATACCTCTAAACCTAATCCTAACCCTAAAACTCAGCCTAACCCTAATCCTAACCCTAAAAATCAACACCCTCACCCTCACACTAACCCTCAACCTCACCCTAAACATCACCTTAACCCTAACCCTCACACTGAACCTAACCCTAACGTTCACTATAACTCTCACCTTAAAACTAACCCTCACCCTAAACATTATCCTCACAATAACCCTAACCGTAACCTTCAAACTATCCCTAACCCTCAACCTAACCGTATCCCGACACCTCACCCTAACTCTCACCCTAAACTTAACCCTAACCCTAACACTCACCCTAACCCTCACCATCACCCTAACGCTCACCCTAACCCTAACCTTCACCCTAAACCTAACCCTCAACCTAAACCTAACCCTCACCCTGACCCTCACCCTAACCCTAACCCTAACGCTAACCCTCACCCTAAAACTTACTTTAACCCTAACTCTAACCTTAAACCTAACGCTCACCCTAACACTAACCCTCAAACTAACACTAACCCTAGCCCTCACCCTCACCCTCACCCTCAACCTAACCCTAACACTCATCCTAAGACTAACCCTAAACCTAAACCTCACACTAAAACTAATCCACACCCTAACCCTAATCCTCACCCTATCCCTAAACTTAATCCTAACCCTCACCCTAAACCTCAACCTCACCCTAACCCTAATGCTAACCCTAACCCTCACCCTCAACCTAACCCTCAACCTAACCCTTACCCTCACCCTAACCCTTATCCTTACCCTAAACCTAACCCTCAACCTCGCCCTAACCCTCACCCTAACACTTACCCACACCCTCACCCTAACCCTAACACTCACCCTAATCCTAACCCTAACCATAGTCCTCACCCTAACACTTACCCTCACCCTCACCCTAACCCTAACCCTCAACCTCACCCTAACCCTCACCCTAAGCCTTACCCTCACCCTAACTCTAATCCTAACCCTAACCCTAACCCTCACCCTCACCCTAATGCTAACCCTAACCATAAGACTCACCCTAACCCTCACCCTAACACTTACCCTCACCCTAACCATAACCCTCACCCTCACCCTAAACCTCACCCTAACAATTACCCAAAACCTAACCCTCACCCTAACCCGAACCCTAAACCTAACCTTGATGCTAACCCTCACCCTCACCCTAAAGCTTACCCTAACACTTACCCACACCCTTACCCTCACCCTCACCCTAACTCTAAACCTCAACCTTCCCCTGACTCTCACCCTTATCTTTACCCTCACCCTAACTCTTACCCTAACCCTAAACCTAACCCTAACCCTACCCCTAAGGCTTACCCTCACCCTAAGCCTAATCTTCACCCACACCCTAACCCTCACAGTCAACCGAACCCTCACCCACACCCAAACCCTCATCCTCACCCTATCCCTCACCCTCACTCAAAACATCACCCAAACACTAACCCTCACCCTATCCCTAACAGAAACCCTAATCCAAACCCTCACACTCACCCTAACCCTCACCCTAACCCTTACCCTCACCCTAACCCTTACGCTGACCCTAACCCTAACCATAACACTCACAATAACCGTAACCCTCACTCTAACCCTAACCCTAAACCTGAACCTAACGTTCACCCTCACCCTGATCCTCACACTAAGCTTAACCCTAACCCTAATCCTAGCCCTCATGCTCAGCCTAACCCTCACCCTCAGCCTAAACATCTCCCTAACCCTAACCCGAACCCTAACCCTAACCCGAACCCTGAACCTAACCTGAACTTAATCCTCACCCTAATCCTGACCATAACCGTAACCTTTACATAACATGAAACCTCACCCTCACCCTCAGCCTAACCCTCACCCTCACTCAAGCCCTCACCCTAACCCTAACCTTAACCCTAACCCTCACCCTCAAACTCCCCTTCCCCCTCAGCCTTACCTTAACCATAACCCTAACACTAACACTAACCCTCAACATCACCCTCACCCTAACCCTAACCCTAACCCTAACAATTATCCTCACCCTCATCCTAACCCTAACACTAACAACTGTAACCCTAACCCGAACCCTAAAACTCACCCTAACTATAAACCTAACCCTCACCCTCACCCTAACACTCACCATCACCCTAACGCTCACCCTAACCCTAACCCTCATCCTAAACCTAAACCTCACCCAAAACCTAACCCTCACCCTGACCATCACCCTAACCCTAATCCTAAATCTAACCCTCACCCTAACCCTTACTTTAACCCTAACCCTCACGCAAAACCTAACGCTCACCCTAACACTAAACCTCACACTAACTCTAACCCTAGCCCTCACCCTCACCCTCACCCTCAACCTAACCCTAACACCCATCCTAACCCTAACCATAAACCTAAACCTTACACTAAACCTAAACCTCACCCTAACCCTAATCCTCACACTAAACCTAACAGTCATTATATCCTTAAACCTACCCCTCAGCCTAACCCTCACCCTAAACCTCACCCTAACCCAAACACTAACATTAACCCTCACAATAAACCTCACCCTATACCGTACCTTCAACATAACCCTAACCCTAACTCTAACACTAATCCTCAACCACACCCTAACCTTCACCCTCACCCTAAACATCACTCAAACCTTAACTCTCACCCTAACCCTAACCCTAACCCTTACCCTAAACCTAACCCTCACCCTCACGCTAATCCTCACCATAAACCTAACTATGACCTAAAAGAAACCCTCACAATAAACCTCACCCTCACCCTAGCCCTCACCCTAACCCTAACCCGAACCCTAAACCTCACCTTCACCCTAACCCTCACCCTAACCCTTACCCTTACTGTAAACCTAAACCTAAACCTAATCATAACCCTCACACTAACCATAACCTTCACACTAACCATAACCCTAACCCTAACCCTAAGCTTCACCCTCACACTGACCCTCACCCAAACCCTAACCCTATTCCTAATCCTAAGCCTCACAATCACCCTCAACCTAAACCTAACCCTAACACTAACCCTCACCCTCAACCTCACGGAACACTCACCCTCACCCTAAATATCACCCTAACCCTAACCCTCACCCTAAACCTAACCTCAGCTTAACCCTCACCCTCAACCTAATCCTCACCCTATCCCTAACCCTAACTTAAACAAAACCTTCACCCACACACTAACACTCACCCTCACCCTAGCCCTAACACTAACCCTAACCATAACACTAACCCACACACTAACTCTCACACTCATCCTCACTCTAACCCTAATCCTAACCCTAATCCTAACCCTAATGCTCACCCTACCCCTGTCCCTAACCCTAACTGTAACCCTAACGCTCACCCTCATCCTAAACCTCATGCTCACCCGAGCACTCACCCTCACCCTAAACCATACTCTCACACTAAACATCAACTTAACCCTAACCCTCAACCTAACCCTAACCCTAACCCCCACTCTAACCCAAACCCTCAACCTAACCCTCACCCTAACCCTTACCCACATCATAATCCTATTCCTCAATTCAATCTTACCATCACCCTAACCCTTACCCTCACCCTAACCCTCACAATAACACTCACCCTAAACCTAAACCTCAGCCTCGCCCTAACCCTCACACTAACCTATATCCTCACCTTCACCCTAACGCTCACCATCACCCGAGCCATCACCCTCACCCTAACCCTAACTACAACCCTCAACCTCACCCTCAACCTCAACCTAAACCTAATCTTAACCCTAACCCTAAACCTCACCCTCACCCTCACCCCAACCCTAACCCTCACTCCAACACTAAACCTCACCCTAACACTAACCCTCACCCTCACCCTCACCCTAATCCTAACCCTAACTCTAATCCTAACCCTCAACCTCACCATAAACCTCACCCTAACCTTTACCCTCACCCTCACCCTAACCGTAACCCTAAAGCTCACAGTAACCCTGACCCTCACCCTAACCCTAACCCTCACCTTAACCCTCATCTTCACCCTAATCCTCAACCTAACCTTACCTTAACCCTTACATAAACTAAACCGTCGCCCTTACCCTCACCCTAACACTCACCCCCACCCTAGCCCACACCCTAACCCTAACGCTAAACCTAACCCTCACACTAACCCTAACCATAACCCTCAGAATAAACCTTATCCTAACCCTAAACCTAAAACAAATCTTCACCCTAACCAAACCCTAAACCTCACCCTAACCCTAACCCTCACACTAACTCTAACCCTAACCCTCAGCCTAATGGTCATCCTAATCCTAACCCTAACCCTCACCCTAAACCTAATCCTAACCCTAACCCTCACACTAACCCTAAACCTCACCCTCAACCTCACCCTCACCCTCACCCTAAACCTAGTGCTAACCCTAATCCTAACCCTCACACTCACCCTAACTCTAACCCTAAACCAAACCCTCACACTCGCCCTCACACTCACCCGACCCTCACCCTGACCCTAAGCCTCACCGTAAACTTTACCCTCACCCTCACCCTAACCCTCACCCTAAACTTTACCCTGACCCTAACCCTAACCCTAAACCTAAACCTAACCCTCACACTAACCCTAAACCTAACCCTCAACCTAACCCTTATCCTAAACCTAAACCTAACCCTAACCCTCACCTTAACCCTAACCCTAAACCTCACACCAACTCAAACCCTAAACCTCAGCCTAACGCTCATCCTAACCCTTACCCTAATCCTAACCCTCACCCTAACCGTACCCCTAACCCTAACACTCACCCTAAACCTAAACCTTACCCTCACGCTCAGGCTAACTCTAATACTAACCCTAATACTAACCCTCACTCTCACCCTAACTCTAACACTAAACCTAACCCTAACCCTCATCCTCACCCTCACCCTAACCCTAAACCTATCCCTAACCCTCACCCTAACCTTAACCCAAACCCTATACCTCACCCTCAACATCACCCTAACCCTAACCCTAACCCTCACACTAAAGCTCACCCTAACCCTTATCCTCACCATAAACCTAACTCTAACATTAATGCTCACCCTAAACCTAACCCTCACCCACAACTTAACCCTGACCCTCACCCGAACCCTCACCGACACCCAAACTCTCTTCCTAACCGTAACCATAATCCTAATCCTAAACCTAAGCCTCACCCTCAAATTCACCCTAACCCTACACCTAACCCTAAACCTCACCCACACCCTCACCCTAATCTTCACCCTCACCCTAACCCTCACCCTCACCTTAACCCTACCCTTCACCCTAACCCTCATACTAAGCCTAACCCTAATCCTAACCGTCAACCTAACCCTAACCCTAGCCCTAACCCTCACCCTAACACTAATCCTAAACCTAACCCTAACACTCAACCTAACACTAATCCTCACCCACACCCTAACTCTCACCCTCACTCGAACCCTTACCCTCACTCGAAACCTCATCCTCACCCTCACACTAAACATCACCCAAACCCTAACCCTAACCCTCACCCTAACCCTTGCCCTAACTCTCACCATAACCTTAACCCTAACCCAATACCTCACCCTCACCCTAATCCTCACCATAACACTAAACCTTGGCTAAAAGAAACCCTCACCCTAACCCTCACACTAACCTTCACCCTCACCCTAGCCCTCACACTAATCCTAACCCTAACCCTAAAACTCACCCTCAGCCTAAAGCTCACTCTAACCCTTCCCCTCACCCTAACCCTTACCCTAAACCTAACCATAACCCAAACCCACAACCTCACCCTACCCCTCACCCTCACCTTATCCTAAACCTTAGCCTAACCCTAAACTTAAAGCAACCTTCACCCTAACCAAACCCTAACCCTAACCCACAGTCTAATGCTCATCCTAACCCTAACCCTAACCCTAACCCTTACCCTAAAACTAACCCTAACCCTAACCCTCACCCTAACCCTAAACCTCACCCTCAAACTCACCCTAACCCTCAGCCTAAACCTAGTGCTAACCCTAATCCTAACACTCACCCTCAACCTAACTCTAACCCTAAACCAAACACTCCCACTCCCCCTCACCCTCACTCTAACCCTCACTCTAACAGTAACCCTCACCCTCAACCTCACCCTCAACTTCAGCCTAACCCTAGTCTATACCCTAATCCTAACCCTCAGCCTACCCCTGACACTAACCTCAGCCCTAACCCTAACACTCACCCTAACCCTCACCCTCACCATAGTTCACACCCTCACACTAAATCTAACCCTCACACTAAACCTAACCCTAACCCTCAGCCTAAACCTTATCCTAACCCTAAACCTAAACTAACCTTTACCCTAACCAAACCCTAACCCTAACCCTAACCTAACCCTAACCCTCACACTAACCCTAACCCTAATCCTCAGCCTAACCCTCATGCTAACCCTAACCCTAACACTAACCTAAACCCTGACCCTCAATTTAACCCTCCAAATAACCCTAACTCTAACCCTAAACCTCACCCTCACCCTAACCCTAATCCTAACACTAACCCTAAACTTCATCCTAACTCTGACCCTAACCCTCACCCTCACCCTAAACATCACCCTAAACTTAACCCATACCCTAACCCTAACCCTAACCCTCACCCTAACCCTAACC
Organism: Dipodomys merriami; assembly: GCF_024711535.1. NCBI lineage: Eukaryota > Metazoa > Chordata > Mammalia > Rodentia > Heteromyidae > Dipodomys > Dipodomys merriami. The sequence continues at coordinate 380,076 of NW_027204448.1, read as the reverse complement.
TCAACTTAATCCTAACCCTGATGTAAACGAAACCCTCACCCTCACCCTCACCCTAATCCTCACCCTCAGCCTAACCCTGACGTAAACGAAAGCATCATCCTCAATCTCACACTAACCCTCACCCTCACCCTAGGTCTCACCCTCACCTTAACACTAACACTAACCATCAACCTCACCCTCACCCTCACCCTCAGCCTAAAGCTAACCCTACCCTAACCCTAACCCTCACCCTCCCCTGCACCCTAACCCTAACAATAACCCTAAACCTCGCCCTAACACTAAACCTCAACCTCACCCTAACCCTAATTCTAACCCTAACTCTAATGCTAACCCTCACCCTCACCCTAACCCTTACCCTCACCTTCACCTAACCCTCACACTAACCCTCACACTAACCCGAACCCTCACCCTAACGGTAACACTAACCCTAACCCTTACCCTCACAATCATCTTAACCCTAACCCTTACCCTCACCCTAAACCTAACCCTAACAGTAACCCTAACCCTAAAACTAGTCCTCACACTAACCCTAACCCTCATCCACACCTTAACCCAAACCCTCACCCGAACCCGAACCCAAACCCTAACGCTAAACCTAACCCTAACACTCCCACTAAACCTAACCCTCACCCTAACTGTAACCCTACCCATCAGCCTAAACCTCACCCGAAGCCTAACCCTAAATCTAAACCTCACCCTATCCCTAAACCTAACCCTAACCCTCACACTCACCCTAGCCCTCACCCTAACCCTACCCCAAACCCTAAACCTCACACTAAACATAACCCTCACCCTATCCCTAACCCTACACCTCAGCCTATGACTCACCCTAACCCTAACCCTAACCCTAACCCTAAACCTCACCCTATTCCTAACCCTAACCCTAACACTCACACTCACCCTAGCCCTCAACCTAACCTCACCCTAACCCTATCCCTAACCCTAAACCTCACCCTCATCCTAACACTCACCCTAACCCTTCTCCTCACACTAATCCTAACTCGACCCTACCCTTTACCCTAAAACTCACACTAAACCTAACACTTACTCTAAACCTAACCCTACCCCACAGCCTAACCCTCATCCTAACCCTAACCCTAACCCTATCCCTCAACCTAACCCTAACCCTAACCCTAACCCTCACCCTCACCCTCACCCTCACACTCACCCTCAGCCTTACCATAACCCTAACCCTAATCCTAAACCTAACCCTCACCCACACCCTCACCCTAACTCTAAACTGAACCCTAACCCTAACCCTCCCCCTCCCCCGAACCCTCCCCCGAACCCTCACTCTCACCCTAACCCTCACCCTCCCTCTAACCCTCACCCTAACCCTCATCCTAACCCTCACCCTCAACCTCACACTCACCCTAACCCTATCCATCACCCTAACCATAACCATAACCCTCACGCTAATCCTAACCCTAACCCTCCCCCTCACCCGAACCTTCACCCTCACCGTCACACTAAACATCACCCGAACAATAACCCTCACCCTAATCCTAACCCTAACGCTCACCCTAACCGATACCCTCACCTTAACCCTCAACCTCATCCGAAACGTCACCCTAATCTTACTCTAAACGTTACCTAAACTAAACCAAATCTCACCCTCACCCTAACCTTAACCCTAAACCTAACCTGAACACTAACCCTAACCCTAACCCTCAGCATAACGCTCATCCTAACCCTAAACATACCCATAATCCTCACCCTAACCCTAAACATAATCCTAACCCTCACCCTAACCCTAACCCTCACCCTCATTCTCACACTCACCCTCACACTAAGCCTAACCCTATCCCTAATCCTAAACCAAAACATCACCCTCACCCTAAACCTAACACTAACCATTACTCTGATCCTCACCCTCAACTTAACCCTAACCCTAACCCTCACCATCACCCTAAACCTCACCCAAACCCAAACCCTCACCTCAACCTAACCCTCACCTTCACCCTAACCCTAAACCTAACCTTAATCCTCTCCCTAACCCTAACAATAACCCTATCCCTCACTCTAATCATTATCCTCACACTTACCCTAAACCTAACCCTAAACCTCACACTAACTCCAAAACTCACCCTATCCCTGACCATACCCCTCACCCTAATCCTAACCCTAACCCTAACCCACACCCTAAATGTAACCCTAACCCTCACGCTCACCATAACCCTCATCCACACCCTAATCCTCACCCTCACCCGAACCATCACTGTCTCCCTAACCCTCACACTCACCCTAAACATCACCCTAAACCTATCCCTAACCCTAACCCTAAATATAACCCTCACCCTCCCCCCTTCCCTAATCCTAACCCTAACACGAACCCTCACGCTAACCCTGACCCTCACACTCAAGATAACCCTAACCCTCACCCTCACCCTAACCCTAACCCTACCCCTCACACTACCCCTCACCCTAACACTTACCCTCACCCTAACACAAACCCTAACCCTCACCCTCACCCTAGCCCTCACGCTAACACTAATCCTAACCCTAACCCTAACCCTAAACCTAACCCTCAACCTAAGCCTCACCTTGACCCTCACCCTAACCCTAAACCTAACCCTAAACCTAACTCTCACCCTCACCCTCACCCTAACCCTAACCCTAACTCTAATTCAAACCCTAACCCTCACCCAGACCCTAAACCTCATCCTAATCCTTAGCCTCACCCTCACCCTAACCGGAACCCACACCTTAACCTTAACCCTCACCTACCCCTAACCCTAACCCTCAACCTCACACTCACCCTAACCCTAACCCTAACCCTCACCCTCACCCTAACCCTAAACCTAATGCTAACCCTAACCCTCATCCTCACCCTAACATTAACCCTACCCCTCATCCTAACCCAAAACCTAACCCTAATGCTAAACCTAACCCTCACCCTCACCATAACCCTCACCCTAACACTTACCCTCACCCTCTCCCTAACCCTTACCTTAAACATACACATGAGCCTAACCCTCACCTTAACCCTTACCCTCACTATAAACCTAACACTAACCCTAATCCTCACACTAACCCTAAACCTAAGCCTAACCCTAACCCTCACTTTAACCCTCACCCTAATCCTAACCCTGACCCTCACCCTCACTGTAACACTACAACTAAACCTAAACCTCACCCTCACCCTAACCCCCACTGTAACCCTAACCCTCAATGTCACCCTAACCCTAACCCTCACCCTAAACCTCACCCTAACCCTTATCGTCACCATAAACTTGAACCTAACCCACAGCCTAAACCTCACCCGAACCCTCACCGTCACCTTCACCCTCACCCTAACTGTAAGCATAAGACTCACCCCAACCCTACCCCTCACTCTAACCCTAAGTCTAACCCACACCCTCAACCTAACCCTAACCCGAACTCTAACCCTATACCTCACCCTTACCCTAAGGCTAAACCTAACCCTAACTCTTACTCTCATCCTAATCCTCACCCTAACCCCTTTCCTCACACTAACCCTAATCCTAACCCTCACACTAACCCTAACCCTCAACCTAACCCTCAGCATCACCCTAACCCTCACACTAACCCTAACCATCACCTACACCCTAACCCTCTCCCTCACCCTCACCCTCACACTGAACATCATCCTAACCCTAACCTTCAGCCTAACCTTAACCCTAAACCGCACCTTAAACCTAACCCTCACCTTCAACCTCACCTTCAGCCTAATCCTCACCCTAAACTTAAACCTAACCCTTTCCTGACCGAAAACCGCACCCTCACCCTAACCCTCACCCTAACCCTCGCCCTCACCCTAGCCCTCACCCTAAGCCAAACCCTAACCCTAACCCTCAAACTCAACCTCATCCTCAACCTCAGCCTCACCCTAACCCTAAACATATTCCTAACCCTAACCCTCACCCTCACCCTCACCCTCATTCTAACCCTAACTGTAAACCTAATGCTAACCCTAAACCTCACCCTCACCTTAACCCTAATCCTAAACCTCACCCTAACCCTAACCCTAACCCTAATGCTATACCAACCCTAAACCTCAGAATAAGACTAATGCTAACCCCAATACTCAACCACAACCTAAACCTCACCCTAACCCTTACCCTCATCCTAACCCTCACTCTAACCCTAAACCTAAACCTAAACCTCACCCAAACACTCACCCTAAACATTACCCTAAACCTCACCCTCACCCTGAACTCACCCTAACCTTTACCCACACCCTCACCCTAAACCTAACCATAACCCTTAAACTAAACCTAACCCACACCCTAACCCTAACCATAATCCTCACCCTAAACCTCATCCTAACCCTAAACCTAACCCTCAAACTAACCCTAACCGAAAATATTACCCTAACCCTAATCCTCACACTCACCCTCAGCCTAACACTAACCAGAACCCTAATCCTAACCCTAACACTCACCCTCACACTCACCTTAACTTGAACCCTAACCGTAAACCTAACCCTCATCCTAACCATAAACCTATCCCTAACGCACACCCTAACCCTAAACATTACCCTAACCCTCACCCTCACCCTAACCCTAACTCTCACCCTAACTCTCACCTTAACCCTAACGCTAACCCTAAACCTCACCCTCACCCTAAATCTCACCCTAACCCAAACCCTCACCATAACCCTAAGAGTAACCCTAACCCTAATCCTCACACTCACCCTAACCCTAACCTTCACCCTATAGCTCACCCTAACCCTAACCCTCACCCTCACCCTAAACCTCACCCTCACCTTAACCCTCACCCTAATCCTAACCCTAACCCTCACCCCAACCCTAACCCTCATGCTAACCCTAACGTTAACCCTCACCCTAAATCTTAATCTAACCCTAACCCTCACTCTCACCCTAATCCTCAACCTAACCCTGATCTTTACACTAACCCTAACACTAACCCTCACACTAAACCTAATCCTCACCCTAAACCTAAACATAACCCTAACCCTAACCATAACACTCACCCTAATCGTAACCCTAAACCTAACCCTCTCCCTAACCCTAACCCTATCCCTCACCCTACCACTCACCCTAAACCTAACGCTCACTCCTACCCTTATCCTAACCCTCAACCTGACCATAACACTCAACTTTGCCCTAACCCTCACCCTAACCCTACCCCTCACCAACACCCTAACTCTCACCCGAACCCGAACCCTCACTCTCACCCTAAACTTCACCAACACCCTTAGCCACACCCTCAAACGAATCCTCACTCTCACCCTCACCCTCACCCTAAACATCACCCTAACCCTAACCCTCAACTTAACCCTAACCCTAACCCTCCCCCTAACCCTAACCCTAAACTTAAACCTCACCCTCACCCTAATCCTCAACCTAAACCTAAACCTAAATCTAAACCTTTCCTAACCGAAAACCTCACCTTCACCCTAACCCTCACCTTAGCCCTGACCCTCACCCTAGCCTTCAACCTAAACCTAACGCTAAACTTAACCCTCACCCTCACGCTCACCCTCACCCTCACCCTCACCCTCAGCCTCACCCTAAACCTAAACCTAATCCTAACCCTAACCCTGACCCTCACCCTCACTCTAAACCTAACCCTAACCTACAACATAAGCCTAACCCTAACAGTAATGCTAACACTAACCCTCAACCTCACCCTAACCCTAACCCTAACACTCAACCTAAACCTAACCCTAAACCTAATGATAACCCTAACCCTCTCCCTCATCCTAACCCTGACCCTAACCCTTTCCGTAACCCTCACCCTCACCCTATCCGTAACTCTAACACTCACCCTAACCCTACCTCTAACCCTAACCCTAATCCGACCCCTCAGCCTAACCCTCATCCTCACCCTAACCCTCACCATCTCCCTAACATTAATGATAAGCCTAAACATCAACCTCACCCTAACTGTCGCCCTAACACTTACCCTCACCATAACCCTATCCCTCAACCTCAACCTAACCCTCACCCTAACCCTTACACTCACCCTATCCCTCACCCAACCCCAACCCTAACCCTAACCCTTACCCAAACCCCCACCCTAACATTCACCCTAACCCTAAGGATAACCCTACACCTCAGTCTCACCCTAACCCTCACCCTAACTCTTATCCTCACACTAACCATAACCGTAAACCTAACCGTAACCCTCACACTAAGCCTAAACCTCATCCTAACCCTAACCCTACCTCTCACCCTAATACTCACCCTAACCCTAACCTTAACCCTAACCCGAACACTAACATTAACCCTAATCCTCCCACGAACCCTAAAACTCATGGTCACCCTAAGCCTCATCCTCACCCTAACCCTCACCTACACCCTATCCCTTCCCATTCCCTGAAGCCTAACTCTCACCCTAAACCTCACCCTCAACTTAAACATCACCCTAACCCTCACCCTCACCCAAACCCAAACCCTCAATCTCACCCACAACCTAACCCTCACCCTCACCCGAACCCTCTCACTCTCCCTAATTTTCACTTTCACCTTAAATATCACCCTAACACTAACACTCACCCTAACCCTAACCATAACCCTCACCCTCAACCTAACCCTAACCCTAACCCTAACACTTACCCTAACCCACAACGTAACACTTAGGCTAAACTTAACCCTCACTCTCACCCTAACTCACACCCTAACACTTACCATCACCCTAACCCTTACTCAAACCCTAACCATCACACTAAACCTAAGCCTCACCCTAACTCTAACCCTAAATCTACCCCTCACCCTAACCCTAGCCGTGAGTGCTAGCCTGAGCCTCACTCATACCCTCAACCTCAGCCTAACCCTAACCCTAACCTAATCCTAAAACTAACCCTCACACTCACACTCACCCTAAACCTAACCCTAACCCTCATCCTCACAATAAGGCTAACTCTAACCAACCCTCAGCCTCAACCTCACCCTAACCCTTAACCTCACCCTAACCCTAACCCTAACCCTAACCCTAACCCTCACACTAAACCTAAAACTACCCCTCAGCCTAACCCTAACACTCACCCTAAACCCAACACTGATGCTAACACAAATGTTCACTCTCAACCTAAGCCTCAGCCTAACCCTTACCCTCATCATAACCCTATCCCTCACCCTCTCCCTAAACCTCACCCTACCCCTTCCGCTCACCCTAACCCAAACCCTAACCCTAACCCTAAACTTCCACCTAACCCTCACCCTAACCCTAACCCTCACCCGAACACTAAACCTAAGCCTAACTCTCACCCTCACCCTGTCATCCTAACCCTTAACCTCACCCTAACCCTAACCCTAACCCTCACCCTAAACCTAACCCTCACCTTAAACTTCACCCTCACCCTAAACCTAACCCTAAACCTTTCCTAACCAAAAATATCACCCTCACCCTAGCCCTCACCGTAAACCTAACACTAAACTTAACCCTCACCCTTAGCCTCACCCTCAGCCTCACCCTAAACCTCACCCTTACTCTCACCCTAACCCTAACCCTTACCCTCACCATAAACCTATCCCTAACCCTCAGCCTAACCCACACGCTAACTCTTACGCTCACCATAACCCTCACCCAACCCTAACCCGAACCCTAACCCTCACCCTAAACACCACCCAAACCTTCACCATAACCCTAACGCTAACCCTAACCCTCAGTCTCAACCTAACCCTCACCCTAAACCTTATCCTCACACTAACCCTAACCCTTACCGTAACGGTCACACTAAGCCTAACCCTCATCCTAACCCTAACCCTACCTCTCACCCAAACCCTCACCCTAACCCTATCCCTAACCGTAACGCTCAACCTAACCCTAACCCTCACCCTCACCCTAATCCTCACCCTCAACCTAACCCTAACCCTTACCAAACCGAAAGCCTCACCCTTAATCTCACCCTCGCCCTCACTCTCAGCTTAACCATTACACTAACCCTAATCCAAACCCTAACTCTTACCCTCAACCTAAACCTAACCCTAACCCTAATCCTCACCGTCACCCTCTCACTCACCTCACCCGCACCCTAATCCTCACGCTCTACCTCACCCTAACCCTAACCCTCAAAGTCACCCTTAACATCACCCTAAACCTAACTCTCACGCTAACCCTAACCCTGACCATAGTCCTAATCCTAACCCTAACCCTCACCCTAACCCTAAACCTAAGGCTAACCCACACCCTAACTCTAACAATAACCCTAACCCTAAATGTCAACCTAACCCTCATCCTAACCCTAACCCTAACACTAACCCTAACCCTGACCCACAATCTAACCCTCCCCTTAACCCTCACCCTCACCCTAAACCTCACCCTCACCATAACCCTAACACTAACCCTAACCCTGACCCTCAATCTAACCCTCCCCTTAACCCTCACCCTCACCCTAAACATCACCCTCACCCTAATCCTAATCCTAACACTAACCCTAAACCTCACCCTAACACTAACCTCAGCTTAACCCTAACCCTGATGTAAACTAAACCCTCACCCTCAGCCTCACCCTAATCCCTACCCTACCCCTAACCCTGACGTACAGGAAACCCTCACCCTCAACTTCACACTAACCCCACCTTAACCCTCACCTTAATCCTGACCCTGATCTTAACCCTCAGCCTAATTCTAACACTAAACCTAAATCTCACCCTCACCTAATCCTCACCATCACCCTAACCCTCACCCTAAACCTCACCCTCACCCTAGCCCTCACCCTCACCCTAAATCCTAACACTAAATATCAACCTCACCCTCACCCTCTGGCTAAACCAAAACCTACCCTAACCCTAAACCTCACCCTCACCCTCACCCTCACCCGCACCATAACCCTAAAAATAATCCTAACCTTAACACTAACACTAAACCTCAACCTCACCCTAACCCTAATCCTAACCCTAACTCTAATCCTAAACCTCACCCTAACCCTCACCCTAACCCTAACCCTCACACTAACCCGAACTCTCACCCTAACCGTAACACTAACCCTAACCCTTACCCTCACAATCACCCTAACCGTAACCCTTACCCTCACTCTAACCCTAACCCTAACAGTAACCCTAACCCTAAACCTAGTCCTCACACTAACCCTAACTCTCACCCACAATTTAATCCGAACCCTCAACCGAACCCTCACCCTAACCCTAATATTAAACCTAACACTAACACTCCCACTAAACCTAACCCTCACCCTAACTGTAACCCTAGCCATCAGCCTAAACCTCACCCTAACCCTAACCCTAACCCTACCCCAAACCCTAACCCTCACACTAAACCCTACCCCAAACCCTAACCCTCACACTAAACCTAACCTTCACCCTATCCCTAACCCTACGCCTCAGCCTAAGACTCAGCCGAACCCTAAAATTAACCCTATACCTAATCCACACCCTATCCCTAACCCTAACCTTAACCCTCACACCAACCCTAGCCCTCACCCTAAATTTACCCTAACCCTATCTCAAGCCCTAAACCTCACCCTCATCCTAACCCTCACCCTAACCCTTCTCCTCACCATAAACCTAACCCTGAACCTAACCTTAACCCTAAAACTCACACTAAACCTAAACCTCACCCTAACCCTAACCCTACCCCACAGCCTAAACCTCATCCTAACCCTAACCCTAACCCTATCCCTCACCCTAACCCTAACCCTAACATTAACCTAACCCTCCCCCTAACCCGAACCCTAACCTCACCCTCACACTCACCCTCAACGTAACCCTAAACCTAACCCTAATCCTAAACCTAACCCTCACCACCACCCTCAACCTTACTCTAACCCGAACACTAAACATAACCCTCCCCCTCCCCTTCCCCCTCACCGGAACCCACACTCTCACCCTAACGCTCACCCTCACCCTAACCCTCGTCCTCACCCTCACCCTCAACCTCACCCTCAACCTCACCATCACCCTAAACCTAACCCTAACAATAACCCTCATGCTATCCCTAACTGTAAACCTAACACTCACATTCACCTTAACCCTAACCCTCACCTTAACCCTAACCCTAACACACACCCTAACCCTCACCCTCACCCTCAAACTCAACCTCACACTCACCCTAACCCTCACCATCACCCTAACCCTAACCCTAACCAAAACCCTCACGCTAACCCTAACTCTAAACCTAAACCTCACACTCACCTTAACCCTAATCCTCACCTTCACATTTACCGTAACCCTAACCCTTACCCTAACCCTCACCGTCAACCTCACCCTCACCCTGACCCTCACGCTAAGCCTAACCCTAACCCTAATCCTAAACCTAATCCCCACCCTCACCCTAAACCTAATCCTAACCGTAACCCTCACCCTCACCCTAACCCTAACCCTCATCCTAAATCTAACGCTCACCCTCACCCTAAACCTAACCCTAACAATCACCCTCATCCTAACCGTAACCCTCACCCTAACCCTAACCCTAACCCTCACCCTAAACCTAACCCTCACCCTCACCCTAACCCTAACCCTACGCCTCACCCTAACCCTCACGCTCACCCTAACTCTAACCCTAACCCTAACCTCAAGCTAACCCTAACCCCAATCCTCCCCCTCACCCTAACCTTAACCCTAACACTCACACTTAACCCTAAACCTAACCCTCAGACTAACGCTCATCCTAACCCTAAACCTAAATCTCATCCTAACCCTAACATTAACACTCACCCTCACCCTCACCGTTACCGTAACACTAACCCTAAAAATAAACCTGACCCTAACCCTCACCCTAACCATAACACTCACCCTAACCCAAACCCTCACCCTAACACTTACCCTCACACTAACCCTAACCCTAACACTAACACGAACCCTCACACTAACCCTAACCATTACTCTAACCCTAAACCTCAACCTCACCCTCACCCTCAGCCTAACCCTAGTACTTACGCTCAACCTATACCTTCCCCTCAACCTAACACTAACCCTAACCCTCACCTTCACCCTCACCCTCACCTCACCATAACCCTATCCCTCACCGTCCACCTAAACCTAACCCTAACACTTGCCCTCACCTTAACACTCACCCTAACCCTAACCCTGAACCTAACCCTCACCCAAATGCTCACCCTAACACTAACACTAACCCTATCCCTCACCCTCAGTCTAACCCTCACCCTAATGCTTACCCTCACCCTAAACCTAATCCTCACACTAACCCTAAACCTAACCCTAACCCTAACCCTCACCTTAACCCTCAACTTAATCCTGACCCTGATCTTAACCCTCAGCCTAACTCTAACATTAAACCTACATCTCACCCTCACCTAACCCTCACCATCACCCTAACCCTCACCCTAAACCTAACCGTCACCCCCACCCTAAACCTCACCCTCATGCTCACCCTCGCTCCAAAGCTAACACTAACTGTAAACTTCACCCTCACCATCATACTAACACTAATCCTAAACCTAACCCTCACACTCACCCTAAACCTAACCCTGACCCTCACCGTCATACTCACCCTTACCCTAACCCCAAACCTAACCATCAGCCTAACCCTAACCCTAAACCTAACCCACACCCTAAACCTAACCCTAACCCTAAACCTCACCCTCACCCTAACCTTCAACCTCACCCTAAACCTCACCCTCATCCTAACCCTCACCTTAACCCTAAACATAAGCCTCTCCCACACCCTAACCCTCACCCTAACCCTAACCCTCACCCTCAAACTCACGCTAACCCTAACCCTCACTCTTACCCTAAACCACACCCTAACCCTTAACCTTACCCTAACCCTAACACTAACCCTAACCTTCACACTAAACCTAAACCTCACCCTCACCCTAACCCTAACCCTACCCCTCACATTAACCTTAAACCTCACCCTAACTCTAACCCTAACCCTCACCCTCACCCAAACCCGAACCCTCACCTCAACCTAACCCTCACTCTCACACCAACCCTAAACCTAACCCTAATCCTCTCCCTAACCCTCACCCTCACACTCACCCTCAACTTAAGTTTAACCCTAACCCTAATCCTAAACCTAACCCTCACACTCATCCTAAAACTAACCCTAACCTTAACCCTAAACGAAACCCTCACCTTCACCATAAACCTAACACTAACCATCACCCTCACACGCACCCTTACCCTAACCCCAACCCTATGCCTTACGCTAACCCTACCCCTCACCCTAACCCTAACCCTAATCGAAGCCTCACCCTCACACTCACCCTCACCCTAACCTTAACAATAAACCTATCCCTCACTCTAACCCTTATCCTCACATTTACCCTAAACCTAACCCAAAACCTCACACTAACCCTAAATCTCACACTAACCCTGACCCAACCCCTCAGCCTAAACCTCACCCTAATCCTAACCCTAAACATAACCCACACACCTTAAACCTAACTCTAACACTCACCTTCACTTTAACCCTCACCTTAATCCTAACCCTGACCCTAAACCTCACTGTAACGCTAACACTAAACCTAAACCTAACCCTCACCCTAACCCTCTCTGTCACCCTAAACATCACCCTAAACCTCACCCTCACACTCACGCTAACTCTAACACTCACTCTCACCCTAACCCTCACTCTAACCCTTAAGCTTAACCTAACCCTAACCCACACTCTAACACTAAACCTAACCCTCAACCTCATCCCAAACCTAACCCTACCCGTCACCCTAATACTTACCCTCACCCTAACCCAAACCCTAACCCTCACCCTCATCTAGCCCTCAACCTTACACTAATCCTAACCCTAAACCTAACCCTCACCCTCACCCTGACCCTCACTCTAACCCTAACCCTAACCCTAACCCTCACCCTCACCTTCACCCTAACCCTAACTCTAATTCAAACCCTAACCCTCACCCACACCCTAAACCTCACCTGAATCCTTACCCTCACCCTCACCCTAATTGGAACCCACACCTTAACCTTAACCCTCACTCTACGCCTGACCCTAAACTTGAACCTAACACTCACCTTAAACCTAACCCTAACCCTCACCCTCAACCTAACCCTAAACCTCATGCTAACCCTAAACTTCACCCTCACCCTAACCCTAACCCTACCCCTCACCCTAACCCAAACCCTAACCCTAATGCTAACCCTAACACTCAACCTCACCCTAATCCTTACCCTCACCCTCTCCCTCACCCTTACCCTAAACCTACCCATCAGCCTAAACCTCACCTTAACCCTTACCCTCACTATAAAATTAAAACTAACCCTAATCATCACACTAACCCTAAACCTAACCCTAAGCCTAACCCTCACTTTAACCCTCAACCTAAGCCTAACCCTGACCCTAACCCTCACTGTCACCCTAACCCTCAACGTCACCCTAACCCTCAACCTAACCCTAACCCTCAACCTAAATCTCACCCTAACCCTTACCCTCACCACAACCTTAACCATAACCCACACCCTAACCCTCACCCGAAACGAAACCCTCACCCTCACCCTCACCCTAACCATAACACTAACACTCACCCCAACCCTAACACTCACCCTAACCCTAACTCTAACCCTTACCCTCAACCTAACCCACACCCGAAATCTAACCCTATACCTCACAATACCCTTAAAGCTAAACATAACCCTAAATCTTAGTCTCATCCTAATCCTCACCCTAACCCCTTTCCTCACACTAACCCTAATCCTAACCCTCACACTAGCCCTAAGCCGCAACCTAACCCTCACTGTAACCCTAACCCTCAACCTAACCCTAACCCTCAACTACACCCTAACCCTCACCCTCACCCTCACCCTAAAAATCACCCTAAATCTAACCCTCAGCCTAACCTTAACCCTAACCCTCACCTTAACCCTAACCCTCACCTTCAACCTCACCCTCAGCCTAATCCTCACCCTAAACCTAACCCTAACCCTTTCCTAACCGAAAACCGCACCCTCATCCTAACCCTCATCCTAACCTTCGCCCTCACCCTAGCCCTCACCTTAAGCCTAACCCTAACCCTAACCCTCAACCTCAACCTCATCCTCAACCTCAGCCTCACCCTAACCCTAAACCTAATCCTAAACCTAACCCTCACCCAAACCCTCACTGTAACCATAACCGTAAACCTAATGCTAACCCTAAACCTCACCCTCACCTTAACCCTAATCCTAAACCTCATCCTAAGCCTAACCCTAAGCCTAATGCCATACCTAACCCTAACCCTCACACTAAGACTAATGCTAACCCTAATACTCAACCACAACCTAAACATCACCCTAACACTTACCCTCATTCTAACCCTCACCTTAACCCTAAACCTGAACCTAATCCTCATCCAATCACTCACCCTAACCCTTACACTAACCCTATCCTTCACCCTCACCCTAACACTAACCCTAACCCTAACCCTACACCTCACACTAACGCTAACCCTTAACTCAACCGTAACCCAAACCCTCACCCTAACCCTAAACCAAACCCTCATCCAAATGCTCACCCTAACCCTAACACTAACCTTATCTCTCACCCTCACCGTAACCCTCACCCTAACGCATACCCTCACCCTAACCCTAACCCTAACCCTAACACTCAACCTAACACTAACCCTAACACTAATGCTAAACCGAACCCTCACCATCACCCGAACCCACACCCTCACCCTAACACTCACCTAATCCTCACCCTAACCCTAACATTACCTAACCAAGACCCTCACCCTCACACTCACCTTCACCCTAAACCTCACCCTCACCCTAGCCCTCACCCTAACCGTAACCCTAACCCTAAACCTCACCCTCATCCTCAACCTCAGCCTAACCCTATCCCTATCCCTAATCCTAACCGTCAACCTCAACCTAAGCCTAACGCTAACACTCAACCCTCACCCTAAGCCTCACCCTAACCCTAACTCTAACCCCAACCCTCACCCTCATCCTAGCGCTCAACATAACCCTAACTCTAATCCTAACCCTAACCCTAAACCTCATCTTCACCCTCACCCTCACCCTCACCCTCAGCCTAATCCTAACCCTAACCCTAATACTAACTCTAAACCTAACCCTAACCCTACCTCTACCCCTAACCTTAGCCCTCAGCCTCACTCATACCCTCAACCTAGCCCTCACCCTAACCCTAATCCTACCCCTAACCCTCATCCTAACCCTCACCCTAACCCTAAGGCTAACCATCACCCTAAGCCTAATACTCACCCCCACCCTCACACTCACCCTAACCCTAAGCCTAACACACACCCTAACCCTAACCCACACCCTCATCTAAACCTCATCCTATCCCTAACCCTAACCCTAATGCTCACAGTCACCCTAACCCTAACCCTCAAACTCACCTCACACTCAGCTTAAACCTAAGCCTAACCATAACCCTAAACCAAACCCTCACAATCACCCTCACCCTAAGCCTAACCCTAACCCTAAACCTAACCCTCACCCTCACCTTCACCCTAACCTTAACCCTAACCCAACCCTCAACCGAAACTTCACCCTCAACCTCACCCTAACCCTCACCCTCAACCTAAACATCACCCTAAACCTAACACTCACCCTAACTCTTAGCCTAACCCTCACCCTAACCCTAAACCTCACCCTCACCCTAACTCTTAAACTCCCCCGAAACCTAACCCTAACACAAAACTTTAAACTTCCCCTCAGCCTAACTCTAAGCCTCACCCTCAACCCAAACCTGATGCTAACTCAAATGTTCACTCTCAACCTAAGCCTCAGCCTAACACTTACCCTCACCATAACCCTATCCCTCCTCTCTCCCTAACACTCACCTTAGCCCCTCCCCTCACCCTAACCCTCACCCTAACCCAAAGCCTAACCCTAATCCTAACCTTCACACTAAGCCTCACACTAACACTCACCCTAACCCTAACCCTAACCCTAACCCTCACCCTCACCCTAACTGTCATCCTAACCCTTACCCTCACCCTAAACCTAACCCTAACCCTAACCCTAACACTCAACCTAAACCAAACCCTAACCCTAATGCTAACCCTAACCCTCACTCTCACCCTAACCTGTACCCTAACCCTTACCCTTACCATCACCCTCACGCTCACCCTAACCCTAACCCTTACCCTCACCATAACCCTATCCCTCACTCTCAACGTAACCCTCACCCTAAACCTTATGCTCAGCCTAACCCTCACCGAACCCTAACCCGAACCCGAACCCACACCCTAACCCCCAAACTAACCTTCACCCTAACCCTAACGTTAACCCTAACCCTCACTCTCAACCTAACCGTCATCCTAACCCTTATCCTCACATTAACCCTAACCCTAACCGTAACCCTCACATTAAGCCTAACCCTCAACCTAACCCTAATCCTCACCCTCACCATAATCCTCACCCTAAACATAACCCTAACCCTTACCTAACCGAAACCGAACCCTCACCGTCACCCTCACCCACAGCCTAACCCTTACCCTAAACCTAATAATACCCTAACTCTTATCCTCACCCTAAATCTAACCCTAACCCTAACCCTCATGGTCACCCTCCCACTCATGCTCACCCTCACCTTAACCCTCACGCTCAAACTCACCCTCACCCTAACCCTCACCGTCACCCTAAACATCTCCCTACCCTTAACCCTCACGCTAATCCTAACCCTTACCCTACCCTAACCCTAAACCTAACCCTAACCCTAACCCTCGCCCTAAAGCTTATGCTAACCCTAACTCTCATCCTCACCCTAATCCTCACCCTAACCCTTATCCTCACACTAACCCTAACCCTAACCCTCAGCATCACCCTAACCCTAGACCTAAACCTAAAACTAACGCTCACCCTGAACCTAACCCTTACCCTTACCCTAAACCTAAACCTCACACTAACCCTCAACTAACCCTCACCCTAAACCTCAACCTCACCCTCACCCTTACCCTAACCCTAACCTTTACCCTATCCCTATCCCTACCCCTCAACCTAACCCTCACCCTCACCCTAACCCTAACACTAACCCTCACCCTAAACCTAACCCTAAACCTCACACTAAACCTAAACCTAACCCTCATTCTAACCCTAAACCTTACCAGAAACCTAACCCTAAGCCTAAACCTAACCATACCCCAAACCCTTACCCTACCCTAACCCTAACCCTAACCCTAAACCTAACCCTCGCCCTAAACCTTATGCTAACCCTAACTTTCATCCTCACCCTAATCCTCACCCTAACCCTTATCCTCACACTAACCCTAACCCTAACCCTCAGCATCACCCTAACCCTAAACCTAAACCTCACACTAACCCTCACCCTAACCCTCACCCTAAACTTAAACCTCACCCTCACCCTCACCCTAAACCTAACCTTTACCCTATCCCTAACCCTACCCCTCAACCTAATCCTCACCCTCACCCTAACCCTAACACTAACCCTCACCCTAAACCTAACCCTAACCCTAACCCTCACCCTAAACCTAAACCTAACCCTCATCCTAAACCGAAACCTTACCTGAAACCTAACCCTAATGCTAAACCTAACCATAACCCTAACCCTCACCCTCAACCTTACCCTCACCCTAACCCTAAACCTAACCCTAACCCTCACCCTAACCCTAACCAGAATCCTAACCCTAACCCTCACCGTCACCATCACCCTCACCCTAACCCTCAATCTCAAACTTACCTTCACCCTAACCCTCAAACTAACCCAAACCCTCACCCTAACCCTAACAATCTCCCTAACCCTAACCCTACCTTTTACCCTAACCTTAACCCTAAATATCACCCTAAACCTAACCCTCACCTTCACCCTCACCCTCTGCCTAACACTAACCGTAACACTAATCCTAACCCAACTCTCACCCTCATACACACCCTAACTCAAACCCTAACCCTAACCCTAACCCTACCCCTAATTCTCACCCTAATCCTAAACCTCATCCTAACCCTAAACCTAACCCTCAATCTCACCCTAACCCTAACCGTATCCCCCACCGTAACCCTAATGCTAACCCTATCCCTCACCCTCACCCTAAACCGCACCCTAAACCTTACCATCACCATAACCTTAACCCTAACCCTAAACCTAATACTCACACTAACTCTAACCATCACCCTCACCCTAACCCTCACCTTCACCTTAAACTTCACCCGAACACTAACCATCACCCACACACTAACCCTCACCCGAAACCGAAACCTCTACCTCACCCTCACCCTAACCGAAACCCTAACACTCACCCAAAACCTAACCCTCAACCTAACCCTAATTCTAACCCTCACCCTCAACCAAACCCTAACACTAATCCTAACCCTAAACCTCACCCTAACCCTAACACTAAACCTAACCTTAACTCTTACTTTCATCCTAATCCTCCCCTTAAAACTTTTCCTCACACTAACCTGAACCCTAACCCTCACACTAACCCGAACACTCACCCTAACCCTAACCCTAACACTAACCCTCACCCTGAACCTAACCCCAATCCTTTTCTAGACACTCACCCTAAAGCTCACCGTCACCCTAACCCTCACCCTAAAACTAACCCTCACCTATACCCAAAAACTCACCCTCACCCTCACTCTCACCCTCACCCTAAACATCACCCTAACCCTAACCCTCAGCCTAAACCTAACCCTAAACCTCACCTTAACCCTAACCCTCACCTTCAACCTCACCCTCCCCCTAACCCTCCCCCTAAATCTCACCCTCACCCTAGCCCTCACCCTAAACCTAACCCTAACCCAAAACCTCACCCTGAAGCTCATCCTCAACATCAGCCTCACCCTAACCCTAAACCTAATCCTAACCCTAATCCTCCCCCTAACCCTCACTCTAACGCTAACCTTAAACCTAATGCTAACCCTAAACCTCACCCTCAACTTTACCCTAATCCTAACCCTCACCCTCACCCTAATCCTAACCCTAATGCTATAACTAACCCTAACCCTCACCCTAAGACTAATTCTAAGCCTAATACTCAACCTCACCCGAAACCTCACCCTAACTCTTACCCTCAGCCTACCTCTCACCCTAACCCTAAACCTAAACCTAAACTTCACCAAACAGTCACCCTAACCCTTACACTAACCCTACCCCTCACCTGCTCCCTAACCCTCACCCTAACCCTTATCCGCACACTAACCCTAAACGTAACCCTAAACCTCACACTAACTCTAATCCTCTCCCTAAACCTAACACTAAACCTCACCCTAACCCTAACCCTAAACTCAACCCTAACCCTAACCCTCACCCTAAACCTAATCCTAATCCTCACCCAAACGCTCACCCTAACCCTAACACTAAACCTATCCCTCACCCTCACCCTAACCCTCACCCTAACGCTTACCCTCACACTAACCCTAAAAATCAAAATAAACCTAACCCTCACCCTAACCCTAACCATAATCCTCAACCTAACCCTCATCCTAACACTAACCCTAACCCTCAACCTATCCCTAACCCTAAACATTACCCTAAATCTAACCCTCACCGTCACCCTCACCCACACCCTCAGCCTAATACTAACACAAACCCTAATACTAACCCTAACACTCACACTCACACTTGCCCTAACTTGAACCCTAACCATAAACCTAACTCTCACCCTATCCATAAACCTATCCCTAACCCACACCCTAACCCTAAACGTCACCCTAACTCTAACCCAAATCCTCACCCTAACTCTAACCCTCACCCTAATCTCAACTTAACCCTAACGCTCACCCTAACCCTCACTCTCACCCTAAATCTCACCCTAACTGATACCCTCACCATAACCCTAAGGGTAAAACTAACCCTAATCCTCACACTCAATCTGACCCTAACCCTCACCCTATCACTCACCCTAACACTAACCCTCACCCTCACATTAACACTCACCGTCACCTTAACCCTCACCCTAAACCTAACCCTAACCCACACCCTAACACTCACACTCACCCTCACCCTCAACCTCACCATCACCCTAGCCCTAACCCTAACCCTAACCCCAACCATAACCCTCACCCTAACCCTAACTTTAACGCTCACACTCACCCTAACCCTAACCCTAACACTTACCTTAAACCTCAACCTAACCCTTAATCAAACCCTAACCCTCACTCTCACCCTAATCCTCAACCTAACACTAACCATAACCCTCACCCTAACCCTCACCCTAACCCTAACCCTAATCCTAACCCTCACCCTAAAACTCACCATAACCCTAAAACTCACCCTAATCTGAAACCTCACCAACACCCTAACCCTCACCCTCACCCGAACCCTCACTCTCACCCTAACCTTCAACAACACCCTAACCCACACCCTCACCCGAACCCTAACTCTCACCCTCACCCTCACCCTAAACATCACCCTAACCCTAACCCTAACCCTCACCCTAACCCTAACCCTCACCTTAAACCTCACTCTCACCCTAATCCTCACCCTAAACCTAACCCTAACCCTTTCCAAACCGAAAACCTCACCTTCACCCTCACCCTCACCCTAGCCCTCACCCTCGCCCTAGACCTCACCCTAAACATAACCATAAACTTAACCCTCACCTTCACGCTCACCCTATTGCTCACCCTCACCCTCAGCCTCACCCTAAACCTACACCTAATCCTAACCCTAACCCTGACCCTCACCCTCACTCTAACCCTAACCCTAACCTGCACCCTAACCCTAACCCTTACCCTAATGCTAACCCTAACCTTCAAACTCACCCTAACCGTAACACTCAACCTAAACCTAACCCTAACAGTAATGCTAACCCTAAACCTCACCCTCACCCTAACAGTGACCCTAACCTTTACCCTAACCCTCACCCTCACCCTAACCCTAACTCTAAACCACACCCTAACACTAACCATAAGCCTAACCCTAACCCTAACCCTCAGTCTACCCCTCACCCTCACCTCACCCTAACACTAATGCTAACCCTAACCCTGAACCTCACCCTAACTGTCGCCCTAAACTTTAACCTCACAAAAACCCTATTCCTCAACCTCAACCTAACCCTCACCCTAACCCTTAATATCATCCTAATCCTCAACCAACCCTAACCCTCATACTAACCCTCACCCTAACCCCCATCCTAACCTTATCCCTAACCCTAAGGCTAACTCTAACCCTCAGTTTCACCCTAACCCTCACCCTAACTCTTATCCTCACATAAACCCTAACCCTAACCCTAACCGTAACCCTCACAAAAAGCCTAACCCTCATCCTAAACCTAACCTACCTCTCACCTTAACCCTAACCCTAACCTGAACCCGAACCCTAACCCTAAACCTAATCCTCCCCTGAACCCTAACCCTCATGGTCACCCTAAGTCTCACCCTTACACTAACCCTCACCTACACCCTAACCTTACCCATTCCCTGAACCCTAACTCTCACCCTAAACCTCACCCTCACCCTAAATATCACCCTAACCCTTATTCTCACACTAACCCTCACCCTCAACCAAATCATAACCCTCACTCTCACCTAAAACCTCTCACACTCCCTTACTTTCACCTTCAGCTTAAACATCACCCAAAACCTCACTCTCACCCTAACCCTCACTCTAACACTTACAATCACCCTAACCCTCACATTAAACCTAAACCTCACCCTAAATCTAACCCTAAACCTACCACTCACCCTAACCCTAGCCGTGAGGGCTAGGCGGAGCCTCACTCATACCCTCAACCTCAGCCTAACCCTAACCCTAATCCTAAACCTAACCCTCACAGTCACACTCACCCTAACCCTAACCCTAACCCTCACCCTCACCCTGAGGCTAACAATAACCCTCACCCTCACCTTCACCCTAAACCTTAACCTCACCCTAACCCTAACCCTAACTCTAACCCTAACCTTCACCCTAACCCTAAAAATACCCCGAAGCCTAACCCTAACCCTCACCCTCAACCCAACCCTGATGCTAACACAAATGCTCACTCTCAACCTAATCCTCAGCTTAACCCTTACCCTCACCATAACCCTAACCCTCACCCTCTCCCTAACCCTCAACCTACACCTTCCCCTCACCCTAACCCTCACCTTAACACAAAACCTAAACCTAACCCTAACCTTCACGCTAACCCTCACTCTAAACCTAACCCTAACCCTCACCCTAACCCTCACCCTAACCCTAAACCTAACCCTAACCCTCACCTTCACCCTAACTGTCATCCTAACCCTTACCCTCAACCTAACCCTAATCCTAACCGTAACCCTCACCCTAATCCTAACCCGCACACGAACACTCACTCTCAACTTCAAACTCACCCTAAACATCACCCTAACCCTAACCCTAACCCTCACCTTAAACCTAACCCTCACCCTAATCTTCACTCTAAACCTAACCCTAAAACATTCCTAACCAAAAATATCACCCTCAACCTAGCCCTCACCGTAAACCTAAACCTAACTTTAACCCTCACACTCACCCTCACCCTCAGCGTCACCCTAAGCCTCACCAGTACCCTAAACCTAATCCTAACCCTGTACCCTGACCCACACCCTCACTGTAACCCTAACCCTAACCTGCACCCTAACCCTAACCCTAACACTCAACCTTACCCTAACCCTAACCCTAATGCTAACCCTAACCCTCACCCTCACCCTAACCCTGACCCTAACCCTTAGCCTTACCCTCACCCTCACTCTCAACCTAACCCTATCCCTTAACCTCACCATAACCCTAACCCTCACCCTCAACCTAAACCTCACCCTAACCATTACCCTCACCCTAACCCTCACCCAAACCTAAACCGAAACCTAAACCACACCCCAACTCCCGCCCTAACCTTAACCCTAACCCTAACCTTAACGCTAACCCTAACCCTCAGTCTTAACCTAACCCTCACCCTAAACCTTATCCTCACACTAACCCTAACCCTAACGCTATCCCTCACATAACCCTCACCCTAAACCTAACCCTAACCCTTACCTAATCAAAACCCTCAACCTCAACCTCACCCTGTCCCTCACCCTCAGCTTAACCCTTACCCTAGCCCTAATCCTAACCCTAACACTCACCCTCACCCTCACCCTAAACCTCACTGTCACTCTAAACATCACACTAACCCTAAACCTCACGCTAACCCTAACCCTTACCCTAACCCTAAACCTAACCCTAAGCCTATCCCTCACGATAACCCTAACCCTAACCATAACACTAAGCTTAATGCTAAACCTTACCCTAAACCTAACCCTTACCCTAAACCTAACCCTAACCCTAACACTCACCCTAAACATAAACCTAAAACTAACCCTCACCCTAAACCTATCCCTAACCCTAAATCTTACCCTCACCCTCACCCTAACCCTAACCATAACCCTCACCCTAACCCTAACCCTTACACTATCCCTAACCCTACCCCTCAGCCTAACCCTCACCCTCAGCCTAATCCTTACCCTAACCCTCACTCTAAACCTAACCCAAACCCTAACCCTCACCGTAACCCCATCACCCTAACCCTAACCCTTACCCTAAATCTAACCCTAACCCTAAAACTATCCCTAACCCTCACCCTCACCCTCAACCTCACGCTAACCCTAACCCTAACCCTAAACCTCACCCTAAACTTAACCCGAATACTAACCCTAACCCTCACCGTCACCATCACCCTCACCCTAACCCTCAACCTCAAACTCACTTGCACCCTAACCCTCAAACTAACCCTAACAGTCACCCGAACCCTAACCCTTACCCTAACCCTAACCCTACCCCTCACCCTAACCCTCAACCTAAACCTAACCCTCACCCTAACACTAATCCTAACCCTCACCCTCATCCTAACCCTCAATGTCACACTAAACCTCACCCTAAACATAATCCTAACCCACACCCTCAACTTCACCCGAACCCGAACCCTCACCCTCACCTGAACCCTCACCCTCACCCTAACCCTCAGCCTCACCCTAACTCTCACCCTACCCGTAACCCTCAACCTAAGCCTCACCCTCAACCTAATCCTCAACCTAACCCTAACCCTAACCCTTACCTAACAAAAAACCCTCACCCTCACGCTCACACTCACCCTAACCCTCACCCTTACCGTAGCCCTCACCCTAAACCTAAACCTCACCCTAACCCTAACCCTAACCCTCACCCTCACCCTAACCCTAACCCTCAAAAACACCCTAACCCTCACACTGATCCTATCCCTAAACCTAACCCTAATACTAACCTTCACCCTCACCCTCACTGTAACTCTAAACCCCACCCTAAACTGAACACTCACCCTCACCCTAATCCTAACCCTCACACTCACACTAACACTAACTCTAACACTCAACCCTCACCCTAACCCTAACGCTAACCCTAACCCTCACCCTCATCCTAGCGCTCAACATAAACCTAATTCTAAACCTAACCCTCACCCTAAAACTAAACTTCACCCTCACCCTCACCCTGACCCTCAGCCTAATCCTAACCCTAACCCTAATACTAACCTTAAACCTAACCCTAACCCTACATCTACCCCTAACCCTAGCCCTCACCCTCACTCATAACCTCAACCTCAGCCTAACCCTAACCCTAACCCTAATCCTAAACCTAACCCTCACACTCACACTCACCCTAACCCTAACACTCAACCTCAGCCTAACCCTAACCCTAACCCTAATCCTAAACCTAACCCTCACACTCACACTCACCCTAACCCTAACACTCAACCTAAACCTTACCCTCACCCTAACACTAAGCCTAAACCTAACATGAACCCTCACAGTATCCCTAAACCTCACCCTAACCCTAACCCTCACATTAACCCTAACCCTCACCCTAACCCTAACCCTATCCCTCATCCTAACCCTCACTCTAACCCTAACCATAACCCAAAACCTCACCATCACAGTAACTTAAACCTAACCCTAATCCTAACAATAACCCTAAACCTGACCCTAACCCTCACCCTGTCCATAACCCTCACCCTAACCCTAAACCTCACCCTAACCATAACCCTCACCCTCATCTAAACCTCACCCTAACCCAAACCCTAACCCTCAAACACACCCTCACCCTAAACCTAACCCTAATGCTCACACTCAACATAACCCTAACCCTCACACTCACACTCACCCTCAGCTTAAACCTAAGCCTAACAGTAACCCTAACCATGACCCTCACACTAATCCTCACCCTAAACCTAATCCAAAACATAAACCTAACTCTCTCACTCACCCTCACCCTAAACCTAACCCTAACCCTAAACCTAAACATCACCCTAAACCTAACCCTCACCCTAACCCTTAGCCTAACCCTCACCCTAACCCTAACCCTGACCCTCACCCTCACCCTCAGGCTCACCTTAAACCTAATCCTAACCCTAACCCTCACTCTCACTCTCAACCTATCCCTACCTCTAACTTTAACCCTCACCCTAACCTAACCTCCAACCTAAACCTAACCCTAAACCTAACGCTAACCCTCACCCAAACCCTAACACTCACACCAACACTTACCCTCACCCTAACCCCAACCCTAATGCTCACCATAATACTAACCCTCAAGCTCAAAGTCACCCTCAGCCTAACCCTAAAACAAAGCCTAAACCTATCCCTAAACCTCGCACTCACCCTTACCCTAAACCTAACCCTAAGTCTCAACCTCACCGTAACCCTAAACCAAACCCCCAACTGAACCCTCACCCTCACCTTCACCTTAACCCTCACCATCACCCTAAACATCAGCCTAACCCTAAACCTCACCCTTACCCTCACCCAAGCCCTAACCCTCATACTAACACTAAACCTCACCCTCAACCTAACCCTTACCCTCACCCTAACACTAAGCCTAAACCTAACATGAACCCTCACAGTAACCCTAAACCTCACCTTAACCCTAACCCTCACACTATCCCTAATCATCACCCTAACCCTAACCCTAACCCTCACCCTAACCCTAAACATCACCCTCAGCCTAACCCTCAGCCTAAAGCCTAACCCTAAACCTAACCCTCAGAGTCACCCTCACCATAACCCTAAATCTAAGCCTCATCCTCACGCTCAACCTCACCCTAAACCTAACGCAAACCCTCAAATCAGCCCTCTCCCTCACCCTAAACATCACCCTAACATTAACCCTCACCCTACTCCGCACCAAAACCCTAACCCTCACCCTAACGCTAATCTGCACCCTCAACCTAACCCTAACCATCACCCTAACCCTAACCCTCACCCTCATCTAACCCTCACCCTAACCCAAACCCTAATCCTCACCCTAACACTCAACCTCACCGTCACCCTAAACCTAACCCTAATGCTCACATTCAACATAACCCTAACACTCACACTCACTCTCTCACCCTCAGCTTAAAACTTAAGCCTAACAATAACCGGAACCCTAAGCCTCACACTCACCCTCACCCTAAACCTAACCCTACCCTAATCCTAACCCTCTCACTCACCCTCACACTCACCCTAACCCTAACCCCAACTCTCAACCTAAACATCACCCTAAACCTAACCCTCACCCTAACCCTTAACCTAACCCTCACCATAACATTAACCCTCACCCTCACCCTCACCGAGAGGCTCAACCTAAACCTAATCCTAACCCTAGCCCTCAACCTCACGCTCAACCTTACCCTACCCCTAACGCTAACCCTCACCCTAAACCTAACCTCCAACCTAACGCTAACCCTAACCCTAACGCTAACCCTCACCCTAAACTTAACCCTCACCCTAACCCTAGCCCTCACGCTCACAGTTACCCTCAGCCTAACCCTAAACCTAAGCCTAACCCTATCCCTAAACCTCACACTCACCGTCACCTTAAAGCTAACCCTAAGTCTCACCCTCACCCTCAACCTCACCCTAACCCTAACCCAAATCCTCAACTGAACCATCACTCTCATCCTCACCCTCACCCTAACCCTAACCCTCACACTCACCATAACCCTCACCCTAAACCAACCCTCATCCCAACCCTCACCCTATCCCTAACCCTAACCCTCAACCTAACACTTACACTCACTCTACAACTAAGCCTAACCCTAATACTAACTCTCACACTAACCCTCACCCTAAATATCACCCTTTCATTTACCCTAACCCTAACCCTCACCCTCACCCTCACACTCAGCCTAACCCTCAGCCTAAAGCCTAACCCTAAACCTAACCCTCAGAGTCACCCTCACCATAACCCTAAATCTAAGCATCACCCTCACGCTCAACCTCACCCTAAACCTAACGCAAACCCTCAAACCAGCCCTCTCCCTCACCCTAAACATCACCCTAATATTAACCCTCACCCTACTCCGCACCAAAACCCTAACCCTCACCCTAACGCTAATCCGCACCCTCAACCTAACCCTAACCATCACCCTAACCCTAACCCTCACCCTCATCTAACCCTCACCCTAACCCAAACCCTAATCCTCACCCTAACACTCAACCTCACCGTCACCCTAAACCTAACCCTAATGCTCACATTCAACATAACCCTAACACTCACACTCACTCTCTCACCCTCAGCTTAAAACTTAAGCCTAACAATAACCGGAACCCTAAGCCTCACACTCACCCTCACCCTAAACCTAACCCTACCCTAATCCTAACCCTCTCACTCACCCTCACACTCACCCTAACCCTAACCCCAACTCTCAACCTAAACATCACCCTAAACCTAACCCTCACCCTAACCCTTAACCTAACCCTCAACATAACATTAACCCTCACCCTCACCCTCACCGAGAGGCTCAACCTAAACCTAATCCTAACCCTAGCCCTCAACCTCACGCTCAACCTTACCCTACCCCTAACGCTAACCCTCACCCTAAACCTAACCTCCAACCTAACGCTAACCCTAACCCTAACGCTAACCCTCACCCTAAACTTAACCCTCACCCTAACCCTAGCCCTCACGCTCACAGTTACCCTCAGCCTAACCCTAAACCTAAGCCTAACCCTATCCCTAAACCTCACACTCACCGTCACCTTAAAGCTAACCCTAAGTCTCACCCTCACCCTCAACCTCACCCTAACCCTAACCCAAATCCTCAACTGAACCATCACTCTCATCCTCACCCTCACCCTAACCCTAACCCTCACACTCACCATAACCCTCACCCTAAACCAACCCTCATCCCAACCCTCACCCTATCCCTAACCCTAACCCTCAACCTAACACTTACACTCACTCTACAACTAAGCCTAACCCTAATACTAACTCTCACACTAACCCTCAACCTAAATATCACCCTTTCATTAACCCTAACCCTAACCCTCACCCTCACCCTCACACTCAGCCTAACCCTCAGCCTAAAGCCTAACCCTAACCCTAACCCTCAGAGTCACCCTCACCCTAACCCTAAATCTAAGCCTCACCCTCATCCTCAACCTCACCCTACACCTAACGCAAACCCTCAAACCAACGCTCACCCTCACCCTAAACATCACCCTAACTTTAACCCTCACCCTAATCCGCACCAAAACCCTAACCATCACCCTAACGATAATCCTCACCCACAACCTAACCCTCACCCTCATCTAACACTCACCTTAACCCTAACCCTCACCCTCATCGAACCCTCACCCTAAACCAAACCCTAACCCTCACCCTAACCCTCAAACACACCCTCACCCTAAACCTAACCCTAATGCTCACACTCAACATAACACTAACCCTCACACTCATCCTCACACTCAGCTTAAAACTAAGCCTAACAATAACCCGAACCATAAGCCTCACACTCACCCTAACCCTCAACCTAACCCTAACACTAATCCTAACCCTCTTACTCACCCTCACACTCACCCTAACCCTAACCCAAACCCTCAACCAAAACATCACCCTAAACCTAACCCTCACCCTAACCCTTAGCCTAACACTCACCATAAGCTTAACACTCACCCTCACCCACAGGCTCACCCTAAACGCAATCCTAATGCTAACCCTCACCCTCACCCTCAACCTAACCCTCACCCTAACCCTAACCCTCACCCTAACCTTAACCCTCATGCTCACAGTCACCCTCAGCCTAAACCTAACCCTAAGCCTAACCCTAACCCTAATCCTCACATTCACCGTCACCCTAAACCTAACTCTAAGTGACACCCTCACCCTCAACCTCACCCTAACCCTAACCCAAACCCACAACTGAACCCTCACCCTCACCCTTACCCTAAACATCACCCTAACCCTAACCCTCACCATTACCCTCACCCTAGCCCTAACCCTCATACTAACCCTAAACCTCACCATAAACCTAACCCTCAACCTAACCCTTACTCTCACCCTAACACTAAGCCTAAACCTAACATGAACCCTCACAGTAACCGTAAACCTCACCCTAACACTAACCCTCACACTAACCCTAACCCTCACCCTAACCCTAACCATACCCCTCACCCTAACCCTCACTCTGACCCTAAACCCAACCCTAACCCTCACCCTCACCATCATCCCAACACTCACCCAACCCTAACCCCCACCCAAACCCTAACCCTCATACTCTCCCGAACCCTCACCCTCACTCTAATACTCACCCTCATCCTCACCCTAAACCTCACCCTAACCCTAACCCTATCAGTCACCCTCACCCTCACCCTCACCCTCAGCCTAACTCTAAACCTAACACTACTCCTAAACCTATACCTCACCCAAACCCTCAACTAAACCCTAAACCTAACCCTCACCTTCACCCTAACCCTAACCCTCACTGACAAGCTAGTATTCACCATAACCCTAATCCTAACCCTAACCCTCACCCTAACCCTAACCTCACCCAAACACTCAACCTTACCCTCACCCTAAGCCTCACCCTCACCCTAACCCTAACCCTAACCCTCACCCTAACCTTTAACCTTACCCTCACACTAACTCTAACTCTCAACTTAACCCTAACCCTAACCATCACCCTCACCCTCACGCTCACCCTCAGCCTAACTTTAAACCTAACCCTACTCCTAACACTAACCTTCACCTTCACCCTCACACTAACCCTAACCCTAAACCTAAAACTAATACTAACCCTCACACTCACTTTCACCCTCACCCTAAGCCTCACTGTCACCCTCACGCTCACCCTCAGCCTAAACCTAACCCTCACCCTAAACCTATCCCTCACCCTAACAATAAACCTCACAATCACCCTCACCCTCACCTCACCCTAACCCTAAACCTAACCCAAACCCTCAAGCTAAACCTACCCTAACCCTAATGTAACTCTAACCCTCACACTCACGCTAAACCTCACGCTAACCCTTACTCTCATCATAAATCTAACCCTAACCCTAACCCTCGCACTGACCCTTTCCCTTACCCTAACCCTAACCATAACCATAACCTTCACCCTAACCCTCATCCTAACTCTCACCCTAACCCTAACCCTCATCCTAAACCTCACCCTAACCCTAACGCTATCCCTAACCCTAACGCTAACACTGATGCTCAATCTAACTGTAACCGTACCCCTCAAACTAACTCTCATCCTAAACTTAACCCTAACCCAAACCCTTACGTTAACACTAACCCTAACACTCAACCTAACCCTAATCCTCACCCACACCCTCAGCCTTATCCTCAGCCTAAACCTAACCCTAACCTTAACCCTAACCCTAATCCTCACCCTCATCCTAACTCTAACCCTAACCTTCACTTTCACCCTCACCCCCACCCTCACCATAACCCTAACCCGAACCCTAAACCGAACCCTCACCCTAACCCTCATCCTAACCTTCTCCCTAACCCTCATCCTAACCCTAACCCTAAGCCTTACCGTAACCCTAAACCTCATGCTAAACCTCACCCTAACCCTAAACCTATCCCTAACCATAACGCTAACCCTAACGCTCACACTAACCATAACCATACCCCTCAACCTAACCGTCATCCTAAACTTAACCTAACCCAAACCCTCACGCTAAACTTAACCCTAAACCTCACCCTAACTCTAATCCTCACCCACACCCTCACCATCACACTCAGCCTAACCCTCAGCCTAAGCCTAAACCTAACCCTAACACTCACACTCACCCTCACACTCACCCTAAACCTAAGCCTCACCATCACCCTCAACCTCACCCTTCCCGAAACCCTAACCCTCACATTAACCCTAACCCTCACCCTAATGCTAAGCCTCAACCTAACTCTTACACTCACCCTAACACTAAGTGTAACCCTAGCACCTACTCTCACAATAACCCTCACCCTAAACATCACACTATCCCTAACCCTAACCCTAACCCTCACCCTAACCCTAACCCTCACACTCACCCCCAACCTCAGCCTAACCCAAAGCCTAAGCCTAAGCCTAACCCTAACCCTCACACTCACCCTCACCCTAACCCTAAGCCTAATCCTCACCCTCACCCTCAACCTCACCCTAAACCGCACCCTAAACATCACCCTAACCCTAAACCTCACCCTAATCCTCACCCTAACCCTAACCCTCACCCTATCCCTAACCCTCACCATAAACCTAAACCTCAATCTAAACATTACCCTCAACCTAACACTAAGCCTAACCCTAACACTAACCCTCACTAACCCTAAACCTCACCCTAACCCTAACCCTCACCCTAACCTATCCCTAACACTCACCCTAACCCTCAACCTAACCCTTAATCTCACCATAACACTAACCCTAACAATAAACCTCAACCTCACCCTAAACCTCACCCTAACCCTAACCCTAACACTAACTCTCAACCTCACCCTCAACCTCACCCTAACGCTAAACCTCACCCCAACACTTACCTTCACCAAAACCCTCACCCTAACGCTAACCCTAACGCTAAACCTCACCTCACCCGCAACCTCCCCTTAACCGTAACCCTAACCCTAACCCTAACAATAACCCTAACCCTAACCCTAAACCTAATCCTTGCCCTAACCCACACCATCACCCTCACCTTCACACTAAACCGAACCCTAATCCTCTCCATAACCCTAAATCTCTCCCTAAACCTAATCCTCACACTCACCCTAACCCTCACCCTAAAACTTACCCTGACCCTAACCCTCAGCCTAACCCTAAACCTAACCCTAACCCTCACCTTAACCTTCACCCTAAACCCAACTGTAACGGTAACCCTCAAACTAACCCTGAACCTCACCATAACCCTAACCCTGCCCCTCATCCTAACCATCATCCTAACCCTCACCCTAACCCTAAATCTAACCCTAAAACTTACCCGGACCCTAACACTCACCCTCACCCTCACGCTAAGCCTCACCCTCACCCCCACGCTAACCATCACCCTATCCCTAACCCTCACACTCACCCTAAGGCTAAGCCTCACACTAACCCTAACCCTCACCCTCACCCTCACCCTCACCCTCAGCCTAACCCGAACCCTAATCCTAACCCTAACCCTCACTTTAACCCTCACAATAACCCTAAACCTAAACCTCACACTCACCCTAACCCTAACTCTCACACTCACCCTCACCCTCAGCCCAAACCTAAGCCTAATATTAAACCTAACCCTAACCCTCACAGTCACCCTCACCCTAAACCTAACCCAAATACTCAACCAAAACCTCACCCTCACCCTAACCATCACCCTCACCCTAAACATCACACTAAACCAAAGCCTCACCTTAAGCCTTAGCCTAACCCTCACCCTAACCCTCACCCTCACCCTCAGGCTCACCCTAACCCCAATCCTAACCCTAACCCTCACACTCAACCTTATCCTCACCCTCACCCTAAACTTAACCCTAACAATAACCCTAACCCTAACCCTGAACCTAACCCTCACCCTAACCCTAAACCTCACGCTAAACCTCGCCCTCACCCTCACCCTCATCTTAACCCTAAGCCTAACCCTAACCCTCACCCTTACACTCACCTTAACACTAATCCTAACCCTAAACCTCACCCTAACAGTAACCCTAACCCTCACCCTTACATTATCCTCACCCTAACCCTAACCCTCACATTAACCTTTACGCTCACCCTAACCCTAACCCTAACCTTCACCCTAACCCTCACCCTATTTCTAACCTTAACCCCTAACGTAACCCTCTCTCTAACCCTAACCCTAACCCTCACCCTCACCCTAACTCTCACATAATCCTCACCCTAACCCTAACCTCTATCTAACCGAGACCCTCACCCTCAACCTCGCCCTCATCTTTACCCTAACACTCACCCTCACACTACCCATCACCCTAACCCTAAACCTAATCCTAAACCTCACACTCACCCTCACCCTCACCCTCAGCCTAAACCTAACTCTAAAGCTAATCCTAAACATAACCCTCAGCATAACCCTAACCCTCACCCTTAAACCTAACCCTCACCTTCACCCTAACCCTAACCGTAACCCTCACACTAAACCTAACCCTCACTCTAAACCTAACCCTAACCCTCACCGTATTCCTGACCCTAAACCTAACCCTAAGCCTCACCCTAACCCTAATCATCACCGTAATCTAGCCATCACCCTAACACTAACCCACACCCTAAACCTGACCCTCACCCCACCCTCAAATTAACACTAAGGCTAACTCTCACCCTAACCTTAACCCTCACCCTAAACCTAACCTTCACCCTATCCCTCAACCTAACCCTAACCCTAAGCATCACCCTCACCCTCACCTTAACCAGAACCCTAATCCTAACCCTCAACCTAATCCTAACCCTAACCCTAACCCTAATCCTCACCCTAACACTTACCCTCACCCTAACACTAACCCAAACCCTAACACTAAGCCTCACACTAACTGTAACAATCACCCTAAGCCTAACATTAACCCTAACCCTCACCCTCACCCTCACCCTAAACCTAACCCTAACCCTAACCCACACCCTCACCCTCACCTTCATCCTCACCCTCACCCTAAATCTATCCCTAACAATAACCCTAACCCTTACCCTAAACCTAAACGTCACCCTAAACCTAACCCTCACTCTAACCCTCATCCTCACCATCACCCTCACCTTAACCCTAAGCCTAACACTAACCCAAATCCTCACCCTCACCTTAACACTAAAGTTAACTCTAACCCTCACACTAACAGTAACCCTAACCCTCACCCTCTCCCTAACCGTCACCCGAACTTTATCCTCACCCTATCCCTAACCCTCAAATTAACCCTAATGCTCACCCTAACCTTAACAGTACACCTCACCCGAACCCGAACCCTAACTCTAATCCTAACCCTAAACCTAACCCTCATCTAAACCTAACCCTAATTTTCAACGTTACCCAAACCCTCACCATCACCCGAACCCGAACCCTAAACCTGACAC
The DNA here is from genome assembly GCF_024711535.1 of Dipodomys merriami. Classification (NCBI taxonomy): domain Eukaryota; kingdom Metazoa; phylum Chordata; class Mammalia; order Rodentia; family Heteromyidae; genus Dipodomys; species Dipodomys merriami. The sequence continues at coordinate 346,067 of NW_027204448.1, read as the reverse complement.
TCACCCACACCCTAACCCTCAAGCTCACCCTAACCCTAACCCTCACCTAATCCTCACACTAACCTTAACCATTATCTAACAAAGTTCCTCACCCTCACCCTCACCCTAACCTTCACCCTAACCCTCACCCTTACCTTAGCCCTCTCCCTAAATGTAACCCTAACTCTAAACCTCACCTGCACCCTCACCATCATGCTCAGCCTTACCCTAACCCTACCACTACCCCTAACCCTAACCCTCAACCTGATCATAACACTCACCATAACCCTTACCCTCACCCTCAAAATATCCCTAACCTTAACCCTCACACTAAACCTAACCCTCACCCTAAACCTAACCCTACCCCTCACCCCAAACCTCAACCTAAACCTAAACCTAACCCTCACCCTCAAACTAGGCCTCACCATAATCCTAACCCTCATCTTAAACTTCACCCTCACACCACCCTCAAACTAACCCTAACCCTGACACTCACCCTAACCCTAACCCTAACCAGCACACTAGCCCTCGCCTTAAACCGATCCCTAACCCTCCCCCTCACCCAAACTCTAACCTTAACCCTAAACCGAACCCTCACCCTAAAACTAACCTTAACCCTAACCCTCACGCTTACCTTAACCCTCATTCTAACCCTTAACCTCATCCTCACCCTAAACCTCACACTAAACCTAAACCTCACCCAAACTCTAACCCTAACCGTCACCCTCACCCTCACCCTCATGCTAACCCTTACCCTAACCCTCTCCCTAACCCTAATACTCACCCTAACCCTAACCCTAACCCTCACCCTCAAGCTCACCTTAACCCTAACCCTAACCCTCACCCTAACCTTCACTCTAACCCTGCTGCTAACTCTAACACTCACCCTAACCCTCACGCTATCACTTACCCACAACATAAACCTAAACCTAACCCTCACCCTCACCCTCACCCTAAATCTCACCCTAAACTTAACCCTAACCCAAACACGAAACCCTAACCCTAACCTGAACCCTAAACCTCACCCGAAACCTTAACCCTAACACTAAACCTAACCCTCAAGCTAAGTGTCACCCTATCCCTAACCCTATCCCAAACCCTAACCCTCACCCTAAACCTTATACTCACCCTTACCCTAACTCTAACCCTAACACTGACGCTTACAATAACTCTAACCCTCACCCTAAACCTAACCTTACCCCTCACCCTAACCCTCATCCTAACCCTAAACCTAACCCCAAACCTAACCCTAACACTAATCCTAACCCTAACCCTCACCCTCATCATAACTCACACTAACCCTAACACTAACTCTCACCCTCACCCTCACCCTCAGCCTAACCCTTACCCTCACACTAACCCTAACCATCACGCTAACCCTCAACCTAATCCTCAACACTAACCCTAACCATAACCCTTACACTAACCCTAACCCTAAACATCACCAAAATCCTCAATAACCCTAAACCTAGTCCTAACCTAACCCTTACCCTCACCCTAACACTAACACTCAACCTAACCATAACCTTCACCCTAACACTAAGCCTAACCCTAACACAAACACTCACACTAAACCTAAACCCTCAGCCTAAACCTAACCCTCAACCTAAACCTAACCCTAACCCAAATCCTCACCCTCAACTTATCTCTCACACTAACCCTTTTCCTATCCCTAACCCTAACCCTCACCCTTTAAGTAACCCTCACCCTTACCAAAAACCTCACCCTTACCCTTACCTTACCCTCACCCTAACCCTCACACTAACTCAAAACCTCAACCTAACCTAATCAAAACACTCACACTAAACCTCACCTTAAACCTAATGCTAAACCTAACACTCACCCTCACCCTAACCCTCACCCTAAACCTGAACCTCACTCTAACCCTAACCCTAACCCACAACCTCACCCTAAACCTCACCCTAACCCTAACCCTCACCCTAATCCTTACCCTCACCCTAACCCTCACCCTAAACCTAACCCTAAGCTAACCCTAAACCTCACCCTAACCCTCACCCTCACCCTAACCCTAAACTTCACCATAACACTAAGCCTAACCCTAACACAAACCCTCACACTAATCCTAAACCTCAGCCTAAACCTAACCCTCAACCTAAACCTAACCTTAACCCAAATCCTCACCCTCATCTTATCCCTCACACTAACCCTTTTCCTATCCCTAACCCTAACCCTAACCCTAACCCTCACCCACACCCTCACCCTTTCCGTAACCCTCACCCTCACCAAAAACCTCAACCTTACCCTTACCTTACCCTCACCCTAACCCTCACACTAACCCAATACCTCAACCTAACCTAATCAAAACACTCACACTAAACCTCACCCTAAACCTAATGCTAAACCTAACACTCACCCTCACCCTAACCCTCACCCTAAACCTGAACCTCACTCTAACCCTAAAAATAACCCACAACCTCACCCTAAACCTCACCCTAACCCTAACCCTCACCCTAGTCCTTACCCTCACCCTAACCTTCACCCTATACCCAACCCTAAGCTAACCATAAACCTCCCCCTAACCCTCACCCTCACCCTAACCCTAATCCAAACCCTAACCCTCAGCCTAAACCTCACCCTAACCCTAACCTTAACCTTCACAGTAACCCTAAACCTCACCTTAACCTTAACCCAACCCCTCACCCTAACCCTAACCCTCATGCTCACCCTAAACCTAACCCTAACCCTATCCCACATCCTGAACCTCACCCTCATCCTCACCATCACCCTAAACCTAATCCTAACAATAACCCTAATCGTAAACCTAACCCTCACCTTAACACTAACCCTCAAGCTAACCCTCATACTCACCCTCACCCTCACCTTAACCCTAAGCCTAAATCTAACCCTCACCCTCACCCTCAACTTAACACTAATGCTAACCCTAACCCTCACACTAACAGTAACCCTAACCCTAACTCTCACTCTAACCGTCACCCTGACATTATCCTCACCCTAACCCTAACCCTCACATTAACCCTAATGCTCACCCTAAGCTTAACAGTACGCCTCACCCAAACCCTCATCCTAACTCTAACCCTAACCCTAAACCTAACCCTCACCTAACCCTAAATCTCAACCTTACCCTAACACTCAACATCACCTGAACCCCCACCCTAAATCTAACACTCACCCACACCCTAACCCTAAAGCTCACCCTCACCCTCACCCTCACCTAATCCTCACCCTAACCCTAACCATTATCTAACAAAGGCCCTCACCCTCACCCTCACCCTAACCTTCACCCTAACCCTCACCCTCACCCCAGCCCTCGCCCTAAACGTAACCCTACCTGTAAACCTCACCCGCACTCTCACCTTCATGCTCAGCCTTACCCTAACCCTACCCCTAATCCTAACCCTAACCATCAACCCCATCATAACCCTCACAATAACCCTTACCCTCACCCTCACCATAAGCCTAACCGTAACGCTCTCACTAAACCTAACCCTCACCCTAAATCTAACCCTACCCCTCACCCCAAACCTCAACCTAAACCTAACCCTAACCCTCACTCTAACGCTAACCCTAACCCTCACCCTAATCCTAACCATCATCCTAAACCTCACCCTTACACCACCCACAAACTAACCCGAACCCTAACCCTCACCCTAAGTCTAACTCTCACCGTAACACTAACCCGCACCCTAGCCCTCACCCTAACCCTAACCCTAAACCTCCCTGTCACCCTAACCCTAAACCTAACCCTAACCCTCACCCTAACCCTCACCGTAACACTAAACTTAACCCTAACCCTCAACTTTACCTTAATCCTCACCCTAACCCTTAACCTCATCCTCACCCTAAACCTCACACTAAACCTAAATCTCACCCTAACTCTAACCCTAACTGTCACCCTCACCCTCACCCTCACGCTAACCCTAACCCTAACCCTCTCCCTCACCCTCACCCAAACCCTACTAATAACTCTAACACTCACCCTAATCCTCACGCTATCACTTAAACACACCATAAACCTAAACCTAACCCTAACCCTCACCCTCACCATAAACCTCTCCCTAACCCTAACAGTAACCCAAACACGAAACCCTTTACCTAACCCTAAACTGAGCCCGAACCCTCATCCGAAACCTTAACCCTAAACCTAAACCAAACCCTCAAGCTAACAGTCACCCTAAACCTAACCCTATCCCTAACCCTAACCCGCACCCTAAACCATATCCTCACCCTAACCATAACCCTAACCCTAATGCTAACCCTCACAATAAATCTAACCTCACCCTAAACCTAAACTTACCCCTCACCCTAACCATCATCCTAACCCTAAACCTAACCCAAAATCTCTCCCTAAACCTAGTCCTAACCCTAACTCTCACCTTCACCCTCACCCTCAGCCTAACCCTAACACTCACACTAACCCTAACCGTCAAGCTAAACCTCAACCTAATCCTCACACTAACCCTAACCCTAACCCTTACACTAACACTAATCCTAAACCTCAACAAAACCCTCAATAACCCTAAACCTAGACCTTACCTTAACACTTACCCTCACTCTAATCCTAACCCTCACCCTCACCCTAACCCTAACCCTCACCCTAAACCTAACCCTCACCCTAAACCTTACTCTCACCATAATACTAAGCCTAACAACAACACTCACACAAAACCTAACCCTCAGCCTAAACCTAACCCTCAACGTAAACCTAACCCTAACCCTAATCCTCACCCTCACCTTATCCCTCACACTAACCCTTTTCCTAATCCTAACTCTAACCTTCACCCTAACACTAACCCTCTCCCTTTCCGTAACCCTCACTCTCACCAAAAACATCACCCTTACCCTTACCTTACACACACCCTAACCCTCACACTAACCCAAAACCTCACCCTAAACTAACCAAAACACACAATAAACCTCACCCTAACCCTAATGCTAACCCTAACACTCACCCTCACCCTAAAAATTAACCTAAACCTTCACCTCAACCTAACACTAACCCTAACCCTCAACCTCACCCTAAACCTGACCCTAAGCCTAACCCACACACTAAACCTTACCCTCACCCTCACCCTAAACCTAAGCTAACCCTTAACCTCACCCTAAACCTCACTCTCACCCTAACCCTAATCTAAAACCTAATCCTCAACCTAACCTAATCCTAACCCTAACCCTAACCTTCACACTAACCCTAACCCTCACCCTAACCTTAACCCTACCCCTCACCCTAAACCTCATCCTAACCCTAACCCTAAACCTAACCCTAACCCTAAACCTCACACTAACCCTAACCCTCACCCTCACCCTCACCCTCAACGTAAACATAAACCTAACCCTAAACCTAAAAATAACCCTAACCCTAACCCTTATCCTAACCCTCACCTTCACCCTCACCCTAACCCTAACACTCACTCTTAACCTAACCCTCAACCTCACCGTAACCCTAAACCTAACCTTAAAACTTACGCTCACCCTAACACTAACCCTAACCCTAAAACTAGCCATTACACTAACCCTAATCCTCAGCCTAACCCTAACCCTCAACCTAACCCTATCCCTAACCCTAACCCTCACACTCACCCTAGGCCTCACCCTAAACCTAATCCTAATCCTAACCCTCACCCTAAACCTAAACCTCACCCTATTCCCAACCCTCAATCTCACCCTCACCCTAACCCTAACCCCAAACCTAACACTCACCCTAACCCTCACCCTTACTGTAAACCTAAACCTAACCCTCACCCTAACCCACAAGCTTACCATAATCCTCACCATAACCCTAACCCTCACACTTAACATTACTCTCACCCTCAACCTAACCCTCACCCTAAACCTAACCCTCAAACTAACCTTACGCTAACCCTCACACTAACCCTCACCCTAACCATAATGCTAAACCTAACACTCACCCTGACCCTAACCCTCACCCTAAACCGAAACCTAACCCTAAACCTAACCCTATCCCTAACACTCAACCTAAACTTTACCCTCAACCTAACACTAACACTAACCCTCACACTAACAATAAACCTCACCCTAACTCTAACCTCACCCTAACCCTAACCCTCACCCTAATCCTAACACTAACCCTCACCCTCAAACTAACATTTAACCTTACCCTCACCCTAACCCTCACACCAACCCTAACCCTAAGCCTAACCGTTCCCCTCTCCCTCACGCTCACCCTCAGCCTAAATTTAAACCTAACCCTACTCTTAACCCTAACCCTCACCTTCACCCTCAAACTAACCCTAACCCTAAACCTAACTCTAAGCATAACCCCCACACTCACCCTCACCCACACCCTAACCCAAAGCCTAACCCTCACCCTAAACCTATCTCTCACCCTAACCATAAATCTCACAATCACCCTCACCCTCACCTCACCCTAACCATAAACCTAAACCTGACCCTCACCCTAAACCTCACCCTAACCCTAATGCTAACTTTAACCCTCACACTCACCCTAAACCTCATGCTAACCCTTACTCTCACCGTAAATCTAACCCTAACCCTAACCCTCACCATGACCCTAACCCTCACATAAATCCTAACCCTAACCCTAATCCCAACCCTCATCCTAACCCTCACACTACTCCTAATCCTCACCCTAGCCCTAACCCTACCCCTCACCCTAAACTTCCTCCTAACACTGACCCTAAACCTAACACTAAGCCTCTCCCTAACCATAAACCTAACACTAATCCTAAACTCCACCCTAAACCTAACCCTCACCCTAACCCTAACCCTAACCCTAAATCTCACCCTAACCCTCACTCTCACCTTAACGCTAACCAAAACCCTAACCCCCAACCTAACCCTAACCCTAACCCTTACCCTAACCCTCACACTAACCCTAATCCTCACCCTAACACTAACCCTACCCCTCACCCTAAACTTCCTCCTAACACTAACCCTAACCCTAACCCTAAACCTCACCCTAACCGTAACCATATCCCTCACCTTCACCCTCACCCTAAACTGAACTGTAACCCTCACTCTAACCCTAACAATAACCCTAACCCTAAACCTAATCTTAAACCTCACCCTCACCCTAACACTAACCCTAACCCAAACCATCACCCTCACCCTAACCCTAACTTTAACACTAACCTTCACACTAACCCTAACCATCACCCTAAACCTAAACCTCACCCTAACACTAACCCTCACCCTAACCCACACCCTAAACATAACTCTACCCCTAAACCTCACCCTCACACTAACACTAACTCTAACCACAACCCTAACACTAAACATCACCCTAATCCTAACCCTCACACTCACACTCACAGTAACCCTAACCCTAACCCTAACAATAACCCTAACCCTAACCGTCAACCTAACACTTACCCTCACCCTAACACTAACCCTAACCAGAACACTAACCCTCACACTAAACCTAAACCTCACCCTCACCCTAACACTCATCCTAACCCTAACCCTAACCCTAACCCTCTCCCTCACCCTAGCTCTCACCCTAACCCTAATTACAACCCTCACCCTCACCCTAACCTTAATCCTCATTCTCACCTTAAAACTCACATTAACCCTAACCCTAATCCTCAATTTAACCCTCACCCTAACCATATCCCGAACCATTAGCCTAACCCTCACCCTAACCCTAACCCTCACCCTTATCTTAACCCTCACACTCAGCCTAACCCTAATCCTCATCCTCACCCTAAACCTCACACTAACCCTAACACTAATCCTCAATCTAACCCTCACCCTAACCATAACCCGAACCCTTACCCTCAACCTCACCCTAACCCTAACACTAACCCTAACTCTAACTCTAAAACTAACCCTAACCCTAAACCTCATCCTATCCCTAAACCTAACCCTCACCCTTACCATCACCCTCTGCCTAACCCTCAGCCTAATGCTAACCCTAACCTAAACCCTCACACTCACCCGCACCCTCACCCTCACCATAACTCTAACCCTAACCCTCTCCCTAACCCTAACCCTAAACCTCAACCTAAACCTCACCCTCACCCTAACGCTAACACTAACCCTAACCCTAAACCTCACACTAAACATCTCCCCTAACCCTAACGCTAACAATATCACTAACCCAAACACTAACCCTAACCCTAACCCTAACCATAACCCTCACCCTCAGCCTCACCCTCACCACAACTTAACCGTAACCATAACACTAACAATCACCCTGTCCCTAACCCTAACCCTAACCCTAACCCTCAACTCACCCTCACCGTAACCCAAATCCTAAACCTAACCCTATCCCTAACACTAAACCTCACCCTAACCCTCAACCTAGCCCTCACCCTAAACCTAATCCTAACCCTAAACCTCATCCTAACACTCACCCTAACCCTAACCCTAATCTGAACCCTAACCTGAACCCTAACACCCTCATGCTTGGCCTAAGCCTTAGCCTAAGCCTAATCCTACCCCTAATCCTAACCCTCACCCTAACCCAAACTCTAACACTACCCCTAATTCTAATCCTAAATCTCACCCTCACCATAACACTAACTCAAACCCTAACCCTAAACTGAACCTCATCCTAACCCTAACCCTAACTCTCAACCTCACACTAACCATAAATCTCACCCTAACCCTAACTCTCACCCTAACACTTAACCTCACCCTAACACTAACGGCAACACTAACACTAATGCTCACACTAACCCAAACATCACCCTAACCCTAAACCTCACCCTAACACTAACCCTAACCCTCAACCTCACCCTAGCCCTCACCCGGACCCTAACCCCCATCCTCACCCTAAACCTCACACTAACGCTAACTCTAATACTCAATCTAACTCTCACCCTCAACGTTACCCTAATCCTAACCCTCACCCTTACCATAACCCTCACCCTCAGCCTAATCCTCACCTTTACCCTTAGCATCACACCCACCCTAAACTCACCCTAACCCTCACCCTTAACTTAACCCTCACCCTAACCCTAACTCAACCCCTGAACCTCACCCTCACCTTAATCCTAATTCCAACCCTAACGCTAACACTAAACCTCACCCTAACGCTAAACCTAACCCTCACCTTCCCCCTAACCCTAACCCTCACACTAATCCAAACACTCACGCTAATCCTAAACCTCAGCTTAACCTTAACTCTAACCCTCACCCTCACACTAGCCCTCACCCTAACCTTAATTCTAACCCTCACCCTCACCATAACCCTAACCCTCATCCTCACCATAAACCACACACTAACCCTAACCCTAATCCTAATCCTCAATCTAACCCTAAACCTAAATCTAACACTAACCCTTACCCTAACCCTAAACCTAACCATAACCCTCAACCTTATCTTAACCCTCACCTTCAGCCTAAACCTCACCTTTACACTTACCATCATCCTCACCCTAACCCTCACCCTAAACCTAAACCTCATCCTAACACTCACCATAACCGTAAACCTAACGATCACACTAACCCTAACCCTCACCCTCAACCTCACAGTCAGCCTAAACCTAAGCCTAAGCTTAAACCTTACCCTAAACCTCACCTTCACCGTTGCCCTCACCCTAACCCTAATCCTAACCCTAACCCTCATCCTAACCCTCACCCTAACCCTAACCCTAACCATAACCCTAACCCTAATCCTCACCCCGACCCTCACGCTCAACCTAACACTAAGCCTAAGCTTAACCCTTACCCTAAGACTCACACTCACCTTCACCCTAAACCTAATCCTAACTCTAAACCTAACCCCAATCCTAAACCTCAACGTAAACTGCACCCTAAACTTAACCCTAACACTAACCCTAATCCTAACCCTAAACCTGGACATAAATCTCCCCCAAACCCTAAATGTAACCCTAAAACTAAACCTCACCCTAACCCAAATCCTAACCCTAACCCTCAACCTAACCCTCCCCCTCCCCCTCACTGTAAATCTAACACTCAACCTAACCCTCACCCAAACCCTAACCCTAACCCTAAACCTCACCCAAACACTAACATTAACCCTCACCCTCACCCTAGCCCTCACCATAACACTAATCCTAACCCTAATCCTCATCCTAACCCTCACCCTAATACTAACCCTAACCCTCACCCTAATCCTAAGCCTAACCCTAACCCTCAACCTAAACCTAACACTCACGCTCAACGTAACCCTAACCCTTAACCTCACCTTAACCCTAAACCTAACCCGAACACTAATTCTCACCCAGACCCCAACCCTACCTCTAACACTCACGCTAACCTTAACCATCATCCTCAGCCTCACCCTAAACCTAACCCTAACACTAACTCTCACACTAACCCTAACATTAGACTCACCCTAACCCTAACACTAAAAACCTCACCCTAACCCTAACACTAACCCTCACCCTCACCCTCTCAGTAACCGTAACCCTAAGCCTAACCCTAACAATAACCCTAACCCTAACCCTAATCCTAAATCTCACCCTCACCCTAAACCTAATCCTAACACTAACCCTCACCCTAACCCTAATCCTCATCCTTACCATAACACTAACCCTCATCCTAACCCTCACCCTAAACCTAAACCTCACCCTAACACTAACCCTAACCTTCACCCTCACCCTAGCCCTCACCCTAACCCTAATCCTAACCCAAATCCTCATCCTAAACCTCACCTTAACCCTAACCCTAAACCTCACCCTAATCCTAAGCCTAACCCTAAACCTCAACCTAACCCTAACCCTCAGCTCACCTTAACCCTAACCCTAACCTTCACCCTAACCCTAAACTTAACCTGAACACTAACTCTCAACCTAATCCTAACCCTAAACCTCACCATAACCCTAAAACTCACCTTCAGTGTAACCCTAAGCCTAGCCCTAAACCTTACGCTAACCATCACACTCACCCTAAACCTTACCCTAATCCTATTCCTAACCCTAACCCTAACCCTCACCCTCAGCCTCAAATTAACCCTAACTCTTACCCTAAACCTCACCCACAACCTAACCCTAAACCTAACCCTAACCGTAAACCTCACCCTAACCCTCACCCTAAACATAACCCTCACCCTAGCCCTCACCCTAACCCTAATCCTAACCCTACCCTCAATCTAACCCTCACCATAACCCTAACACTAACCCTCACCCTAAACCTAACCCTCACCCTCAGCCTAACCCTAAGCCTAACCCTAAACATAAACCTAACCCTCACACTCACCCGCACACTCACCCTAACTCTAAACTTCACCCTAACACTAACCCTCACCCTAACGCTCCCCCTAACTCTATATGTAACCCTAAACCTCACCCTCACCCTAACCCAAACCCTAACCGTAACCCTAAACCCCATCCTAACCCTAACCCAAACCCAAACCCTAACCATCACCTAAAACAAATCCTCACCTGCACCCTCACCCTCAGCCTAAACCTAAGCCTAAGCCTAACCCTAACCCTAACCTGCACACTCACCCTCACCTTAACCCTAACTCTAACCCTAACACAAACTCTAAACCTCACCCTAACCCTAACCCTAACCCTCACCCTCGCCCTCACAGTAACCTGAATCCTGAACCTAATCGTAAAAATAACCCTAACGCTAATCCAAACACTCACCCTAACCATAACCCTCAACCTAAACCATTCCCTCACCCTAACCCTAACCCTAACCCTAACCCTCACCCTAACCTTAACTCTACCCCTAAACCTCACCCTCACTCTACCCCTAACTCTAACCCTAACCCTAACACTGAACCTCACCCTAAACCAAACCCTAACCCTCAGCCTCAACCTCATGCTCAGCCTAAGCCTAAGCCTAAGCCTAACCCTTACCCCAAACCTCACCCTCACCCTAACCCTTACCCTAATCCTAATCCTAACCCTAAGCCTAACCCTAATATTCACATTAACCCTAAACTTCACACTCACCCTCATCCTCAGTGTAAGCCTAAGCCTAACCCTAACCCTAACTATAACACTCACACTCACCCTAACCTTTACAATAATCCTAATCCTAAACCTAAGCCTAACCCTCACCCACACCCTAACCCTAACACTAACACTAACCCTAATCCTCACCCTCAGCCTCACCCTAAAACTAAATCTAACACTAAACCTTACCCTCACCCTAACCCAAAACTTAAACGTAACCCTAAACCTCACCCTAACCCTCACCCTAAACCTCACCCTCACCCTAGCCCTTACCCTAACCCTAATCCTATTCCTAATACTCATCCTAACCCTCCCCCTAACCCTAACCCTAACCCTCACCCTAACCCTAATTCTAACCCTAACCATAACACTAAAATCCTATCCCTCTCCCTCACCCTCACCATAACCCTAACCCTAACAATAACAATAACATTAACCCTAACCCTAATCCTAACCCTTACCCTAACCCTAATCCTAACCCTAACCCTCAACTTAGCCCTAACCATCACCCTTACTGTAACCCTAACCCTCATCCGAACCCTCACCGTAAACCTAACCCTAACTCGAAACCTCACCCTAACACTAACCCTAACCCTCACCCTCACCCTAGACCTCACCCTAACCCCAATCCTAACCCTAATCCTCATCCAAACCCTCACCCTAACCCTAATCCTAAACCTCACCCTAACCCTAAACCTAACCCTAACCGTCAAACTAACCCTAACCCTAAACCTAACCCTAACCCTAACCCTATACCTCACCCTAACCCTAAACTTAACCTGAACCCTAACTCTCACCCTAAAACTAACCCTAACCATCACCCAAACCCTAACCCTCACCCTCACCCTCAATTTCAGTGTAACCCTAAGGAGAGCCCTAATCCTAACCGTAACCCTCACACTCACCCTAACCCTTACCCTAATCCTAATCCTAACCCTAACTCTAACCCTCACCCTCAGCCTCACCTTAACCCAAATTCTAACCCTAAACCTCATCCTCACCCTAACCCTAACCCTAAACCTCACCTAACCCTAACCCTATACCTTACCCTCACAATAGTCCTCAACCTAACCCTAATCCAACACTAACCCTCATCTTAACCCTCCCCATAACCCTAAACCTTACCCTCACCCTAAACGTAATCCTCACCCACACCATCACCCTCAGCCTAACTCTAATCCTATCCCTAACCCTAACACTCACACTACCCCTAACCCTAAACCTAAACCTCACTCTGACCCTAAACCTCACCCTCAACCTCACCCTCAGCCGAACTCTAAGCCTAATCCTTACCCTAACCCTAACCCTCACACTCCCCCTAACCCTAACCCTAATCCTAATCCTAACCCTAAACCTAACCCTCACCCTCAACCTAACCCTCAACTTAAGCCTAACCATAACATTAATCCTAACCCCAACCCTCGACCTAACCCTCCAACTAACCCTAAATATAACCCTAAAACTCACCCTCACCCTAACCCTAATCCTAACCCTAACCCTAAACCTCACCCTAACCCTAAACCTAACCCTCACCCTCACCGTCACCCTCACCATAACTCAAATGCTAACCCTAAAAATAACACTAATCCTAACCCTAAACCTAACCCTAACCCTAACCCTAATGCTGAAACTCACCCTCACCCTAACCCTAATCCTAACCCTAACCCTCACCTTAATGTAACCCTCAAACTCAACATAACCCTAACCATCATCCTAACCCTCACCCTAAACCTAAACCTAACCCTAAATCTTACCCTAACAGTAAACCTAATCATCAACCTAGCCCTCACCCTAATCCTAATCATAACCCTATTCCTCATCCTTAACCTCACCCTAACCCTTACCCTAACCCTCACCCTAACCCTAACCCTTACCCTCAGCCTGACCCTAACCCCACCCTCAGCCTAACCCTAAGCCAAACCCTAACCCTAACCCTAACCCTCACACTAACCCTAACCCTTACCCTAATCCTAATCCTAACCCTAAGCCTAACCCTCACCATCACCCTAAAACTCACCCTAACCCTAACAATAACACTAATCTTAACCCTTAACCTCAACCTCAGCCTCACCCTTACCCTAACTCTAACCCTAAATCTCACCCTCAACCTAAACCTAACCCTAACCCTAAACCTCACACTAACCCTAACCCTAAACCTCACCCTCACCCTAGGCCTTACCCTAACCCTAATCCTAACCCTCATCCTAACCCTCACCCTAACACTCACTCTAACCCTCACCCTAACCCTAATCCTAACCCTAACCCTCACTCTACCCCTAAACCTCACCCTTTACCTTAACCCTAACCTTCATCCTAACCCTCACCCTAACCCTAACCCTAAACCTTACCCTAACACTAACCCTAACGCTCAAATTCAACCTCAGCCTCACCCTTACCCTAACTCTAAAACTAAACCTCACGCTCACCATAACCCTTACCCTAATCCTAATCCTAATCCTAAGCCTAACCCTAACATTCATCCTAACCCTAAACTTCACCCTCAACTTCACCATCAGTCTAATCCTAAGCCTAACCCTAACCCTAACACTAACCCTCACACTCACCCTAACCTTTACCGTAATCCTAATCCTAAGCCTAAGCCTCACCTTCACCCTCACTCTCACCCTAACCCTAACACTAACCCTAACCCTAACCCTCACCCTCAGCCTCACCCAAAATCTAACTCTAACACTATAATTTAACCTCACCCTAACCCAAACCCTAAACATAAACCTAATCCTCACCCTAACCCTAACCCTAAACCTCATCCTCACCCTAGCCCTTACCCTAACCCTAATCCTATCCCTAATCCTCATCCTAACCCTCCCCCTAACCCTAATGCTAACCCTCACCCTAACCCTAATTCTAACCCTAACACTAACACTAAAAACCTCACTCTAAGCCTAACCCTAACCCTCATCCTCACCCTCACTGTAACTGTAATCCTAACCCTAACAATAACATTAACCCTAACCCTAATCCTAACCCTCACATTCACCCTAACCTTAACCGTTACCCTAACCCTAACAATAACATTAACCCTAACCCTCATCCTAACCCTCACCCACACCCTAACTCTAATGCTAACACTAACCCTCACCCTAAAACTAACCCTAACCCTAAACCTCACCCTAACACTAACCCTAACCCTCAACCTTACCCTAGCCCTCACCCTAACCCTAATCCTATCCCTAACCCTCATGCTAACCCTCACACTAACCCTAAGGATAAACATCACCCTAAGCCTAATACTCATATCCACCCTTACCCTCAGCCTAACCCTAAGCCTAAGCCTAAGCCTAACCCTAACCCTCACACTCACCCTCACCCTAACACTTATCCTAACCCTAATCCCAACCCTAACCCTAAACCTCAACCTAACCCTCACCCTATACCTAATGCTAACCCTAACACTAACCCTAAACCTGACCCTCAACCTAACCCTCCCCCTCAACCTAACTCTAACACTAAACCTCACCCTGACCCTATCCCTAATCCTAACCCTAAGCCTAAACCTCACCCTAACCCTAAACCTAACCCTCACCCTCTCCCTCACCCTTACCCAAACCGAAAGTCAAAACCTAACCCTAACATTAACACTAATCCTAATCCTAAAACTAACCCTAACCCTACCCTAACCTTCACCCACAGCCTCACCCTCACTGCAAATATAACAGTAACCATAACACTTACAACAACCCTAACCGTAATCCTAACCATGATCCACTCCCTAACCCTAATCATAACCCTAACCATCACGCTAACATTAACCCTCACCCTCACTGAAACCTTAACCCTCATCTTAACTCTCACCCTAACCCTAAGCCTAACCCTCACCCTAAACCTTAACCTCACCCTAATCCTAACACTAAGCCTAACCTAAACCTCACCCTAACCCTCACCCTCAGCCTAATCCTAACCCAAACCCTAATCCTCAACCTAACCCTCACTCTAACCCTAACCCTAACAATAAACCTCACATTAACCCTAACACTGAACCTAACCCTAACCCAAAACCTCACCCTAACCCTGATGCTAACTCTAACCCTCACCATTACCAGAACCCTAAACCTAACCATAAACCTCCCCTTAAGGCTAACTCTAACCCTAAACCTAACCCTAACCCGCACCCTAACCCTAACCTTCAACTTCACCCTCACCCTCAGCCTAACCCTAAGCCTAACCCTAACACTAACCCTAACCCTCACACTCACCCTCACCTTAACCCTAATCCTAAACTTACCCTATCCGTAAACCTAACCCTCACCCTAACCCTCACCCTAAGCCTAACCCTACCACTAACCCAAACCCTAACCCTCACCCTAACCCTCACCCTTACCCTAACTCTAACCCTAAACCTCAACTTCACCCTAACCCTAAATCTAACCCTAACCCTAACCCTAAATCTCACCCTAACCCTAAGCCTAAACCTCACCCTCACCCTCAACCTCACCATAAACATAAACCTAACCCTAAAAATAACCCTAACCCTAACCCTAAACCTCACCCTAACCATAACCCTCACCCTAACGCTAAACCTCACCCTAACATTTACCCTCACCCTAACACTAACCCTCACACTAAACATAAACCTCACCATAACCCTAAACATCACCCTAACCCTAACCCTAACCCTAACCCTCACCCTAAACCTAATTCTAACACTAACCCTCACCCTAACCCTAACCGTCATCCTCACCCTAACATTCACCCTAACCCTAACCCTCACCCTTACCGAAACACTCGCCCTCAGACTAACCCTCACCTTTAACCTTAACGACACCCTCAAACTAACCCACACACTAACCATAAACTTAACCTCAACCCTAACTCTCACCCTAACCCTAACCCTAACACTCACCTAACACTAACCCTCATCTTTACCCTCAACCTCAGCCTAACCCTAAGCCTAAACCTAATCCTAATCCTAACCCTCACACTCACCCTTTCATTAACCCTAATCCTAAACCTCACCCTCACCCTACCCCTCACCATAACCCTAATCCTAAACCTAACCCTCACCCTAACCCTAACACACACCCTCAGCCTAACCCTCACACTAACTCTAACCCTAACACCAGCCCTAACAATAAGCCTCGGCCTAACCCTCACCCTAAACCTATCTCTAACGCTCAACCTCAAACTCACACTGACCCTAAACCTAACCCTAACACTAAACCTCACCCTAACACTAACCATAAACCTCACCCTCACCCTAACCCTCACCCTAACCCTGATCCTAAACCTAACCCTCATCCTAAACCTCACCCTCACCCTAACCTTAACCCTCACCCTAACCCTAACCCTTACCCTCAACCTAACTCTCAGACTAACCCTAAGCCTAACCCTAAGCCTAACCCTAACACACTCACTCACCGTCAACCTAACCCTAATCCTAACCATAACCCTAACCCTAAATCTCACACTAACCCTAAACATAAAATTAACCCTAACCCTAACCCTCATCCTAACCCTCACCTGAACCCTAACTCTAAACCTAAACCTCAACCTTACGCTAACCCTAACTCTAACGGTAACCGTAAACCTCTCCCTAACCCTAACTCTCACTCAAACCCTCACCGTAACCCTAACCCTCACCCTAACCATAACCCTCACCCTAAACCTAACCCTCACCCTAAACCTTACCCTCCCCCTAAACATAACCCTCACCCTAACCCTAACCCTCACCCTAACCAAAACCCTCATCCTAATCCTAACCCTCTCCCTAACACTTACCCTCACCCTAATACTATCGCTCATTATAACACTAACCATCACACTAACCCTACCTCTCACCCTAACCCTAAACCTCACCCTAACCCTAACCGTCAGCATCACCCTAGCCCTCACTCTAACCCTATTCTAACCCTAACCCTCACCCTAGTCCTAAACCTCATCCTCACCCAAAACTCACACTAGTGCTAACCCTAATCCTCAATCTAACCCTCACCCTTACCCTAACCCTCACCCTAACCCTTACCCTAACGTCACCCTAATCCTAACCCTCACCCTTAGGGGAACACTCACCCTCACCCTAACCCTCACCTTTACTCTTACCATCACGCTCATCCTAACCCTAATCCTAACCCTAACCCTCATCCTAACACTCAACCTAAACCTCTCTGTCCATCACCCTAACCCTAACCCTCAGCCTCACCCTCAGCCTAACCCTAGGACTAAGCCTAACCCTAAACCTAAACCTCACCCTCACCCTAGCCCTCAGCCTAAACCTAATCCTAACCCTAACCCTCATCCAAACCCTCACCCTAACCCTAACCCTAACCATCACCCAAAACCTATTCCTCACCCCCAACATCACCCTCAGCCTAACACTAACCATAACCCTCACCCTCAGTCTCACCCTCACCGCAAACTTAACCCAAACCAAAAACCAAAACACTAACAATTACCCTAACCCTCAACTAAGCCTAACCCTCAAACTAAACCTAACCCTAATCCTAACCCTAACCCTAATCCTAAACCTAACCCTAATCCTCAGCCACACCCTCATCCTAACCCAAATCCTAACCCTAACCCTCACCGTAACCCTAAGTCTAAGCCTAACCCTAACCCTAAAGCTCACACTCTCCCTCACCCTAACCCTGATCCTAAACCTAACCCTATCCCTAACACTAACCCTCACCCTAACACAAACCCTAGCCCTCACCCTAACCCTAATCCTCACCCTAACCCTCACCCTCATGCTCCGCCTAAGCCTAAGCCTAAGCCTAAACCTAAGCCTAACCCTAACCCTCACACTTACCCTAACAATAACACTAACACTAACTCTAACCCTAAAACTAACCATCACACTAGCCCTAACTCTAACCCTAACCCTAAACCTAAACCTAATCCTATCTCCAAGCCTAAACCTCAATCTTACCCTTACCCTAACAGTAACCGTAACCGTAACCCTAACAATAACCTTAACCCTAACCCTAACACTCACCCTAACCATAACCCTAACGCTAACCCTAACTCTCACCCTAACACAAACCCTAACCCTAACACTAACACTCACACTAACCCTAACCATCACCCTAACCCTAAACCTCACCCTAACACTAACCCTAACCCTCATCCTCACGCTAGCCCTGACCCTAACCCTAATTCTAACCCTAACCCTCACCCTAAACCTCATCGTCACCCTAAACCTCACACTACCCCTAACCCTAATCCTCAATCTAACCCTAACCCTAACCCTTACACTAACCCTCAACCTAAACCTAACCCTCACCCTTACTGTAACCCTCAGGCTCATACTAACCCTCACTCTAACCCGAACCCTCATCCTAAAACTCATCCTAAACCTAACCATATCCATCACCATAACACTAACCCTCACCCTGACCATCACCCTCAGCCTAAACCTATGCCTAAGCCTAAACCTAACCCTAACCCTCACTGTCAACCTAGCCCTCACCCTAACCCTAATCCTACCCCTAAACCTCATCCTAACCCTCACCCTAACCCTAAGGCTAACCATCACCCTAAGCCTAATACTCACCCCCACCCTCACACTCACCCTAACCCTAAGCCTAACACTCACCCTAACCCTAACCCACACCCTCATCTAAACCTCATCCTATCCCTAACCCTAACCCTAATGCTCACAGTCACCCTAACCCTAACCCTCAAACTCACCTCACACTCAGCTTAAACCTAAGCCTAACCATAACCCTAAACCAAACCCTCACAATCACCCGCACCCTAAGCCTAACCCTAAACCTAATCCTAACCCTCACCCTCACCTTCACCCTAACCTTAACCCTAACCCCAACCCTCAACCGAAACCTCACCCTCAACCTCACCCTAACCCTCACCCTCAACCTAAACATCACCCTAAACCTAACACTCACCCTAACTCTTAGCCTAACCCTCACCCTAACCCTAAACCTCACCCTCACCCTCACCCTCAGGCTCACCCTAACCCTAATCCTAACCCTAACCCTCACCCTCATCCTCAAACTAAACCTATCCCTAACCCTAACCCTCACCCTAACCGTAACCTCTAACCTAAGCCTAAGCCTCAACATAACCCTAAAACTAACCCTAACCCTAACCCTAATCCTCACTCTCACCCTCAACCTAAGCCTAAGCCTATCCCTAACCCTCACACTCACCCTTACCCTAAAACTAAGCCTAAGCCTCACCCTCACCCTCAACCTCAACCTAAACCTAACCCAAACACTCATCCGAACCTTCACCCTCACACTCACACTAACACTCAACCTCACCCTAAACATCACCCTAACCCTAACCCTCACCATAACCCTAACCCTCACATTAACCCTAACCCTCAATCTAACCCTAACCCTCAACCTAACCCTTACCCTCACCCTAACACTAAGACTAATCCTAACTTGAACCCTCACAGTAACCCTAAACCTCACCCTAACCCTAACCCTCACAGTAAACCTAACCCTCACCCTAACCATAACCCTACACCTCACCCTACCCCTCACTCAAACCCTAACCCCAACCCTAACCCTCACCCTCAACGTCACCCTAACAATCACCCTAACCCTAACCCTCACCCAAACCCTAACTCTCACACTCTCAAGAACACTCATTCTAACTCTAACACTCACCCTCAAAATAAACATAACCCTAACCCTAACCCTCACCATAACCGTAACCCTAACCCTCACACTAACAGTAACCCTAACCTCACCCTCACTCCAACCCTCACACTTAACTTATCCTCACCCTAACCCTAACCCTCACACTAACCCTAACCTTAACTCTAACCCTACACCTCACCCTACCTCTAACCCTTACCCTCACCATAAACCTAACCCTTACCCTCACCCTCACCCTAACCCTCACCGTAGCATTAACCCTCATCCTAACACTAACACTTATCCATACCTTAACCTTCAATGTCACCCTCACCCTAACACTCACCCTCATTCTACACATCACCCTAAACATAACCCTCACCCTAACCCTAACCCTATCACTTACCTTAACCCTAACAATCACCCTAACCCTCACCCTAACCCTAACTTCCAACCTAACACTAACCCTAACCCTAACACTAACCCTCACACTAACCCTAACCATCACCCTAACCCTAAACCTAACCCTAACACTAATCCTAACCCTCACCCTAACCCTAGCCCTCACCCTAACCCTAACCCTCATCCTCACCCTAAACCTAACACTAACCCTAACACTAATCCTCAATCTATTCCTCACCCTCACCATAACACTTTCCCTAACCCTCACCCTAACCCTAACCCTCAACCTTACCGTAACCCTCACCCTTGGCCTAAACCTCACCTTTATCCTTACCGTTACCCCCACCGTAAACCTCACCCTAAACCTAACCCTCACCCTAACCCCCACCCTAAACATAACTCTACACCTAAACCTCATCCTCACACTAACCCTAACTCTAAGCATAACCCTAACACTAAATGTCACCCTAACCCTAACCCTCACACTCACCCTCACAGTAAACGTAACCCTAACCCTACCCTAAAAATAACATCTTATCCTAACCCTTAACCTCATCCTCACCTAAACCTCACACTTAACTGAACCCTCATTGTAACTCTAACCCTAATCGTCACCCTCACCGTCACCCTCACGCTAACCCTAACCCTAACCCTCACCCTAACCCTAAACCTCACCCTAATCCTGACCTTAATCCTCACCTGCACCCTCACCCTAACCCTAAACCTAACCCTCACCCTAACCCGAAGGCTAACTGTAACACTCACCCTAACCCTCACGCTATCACTTACCCACACCACAAACCTAACCCTAAATTTAACACTCACCCTCACCCTAAACCTCACCCTAACCCTAAACCTAATCCTAACGCTCACCCTCACCCTAACCCTCACCCTCACCCTAACCCTCATCATAACCCTAATCCTCACCCTCACCCTCACCCTAACCGTAACCCTCACACTAAACCTAACCCTCACCCTAAACCTAACCCTACAGCTCACCCTAAACCTCAACCTAAACTTAACCCTAACCCTAAACTTCACCCTCACGCTGGCCCTCACCCTAACCCTAATTCTAACCCTAACCATCAACCTAACCCTCATCGTCACCCTAAACCTCACACTACCCCTAACCCTAATCCCATATCTAACCCTAACCCTAACCCTTACACTAACCCTCAACCTAAACCTAACCCTCACCCTTACTGTAACCCTCAGGCTTATACTAACCGTCACCCTAACCCGAACCCTCATCCTAACCCTCACCCTAAACCTAACCATATCTATCACCATAACACTAACCCTTACCCTCACCATCACCCTCAGCCTAAACCTATGCCTAAGCCTAAACCTAACCCTAACCCTCACTTTCAACTTAGCCCTCACCCTAACCCTACTCCTACCCCTAACCCTCATCCTAACCCTCACCCTAACCCTAAGGCTAACCATCACCCTAAGCCTAATACTCACCCCCACCCTCACCCTCACCCAAACCCTAAGCCTAACACTCACCCTAACCCTAACCCTCACCCTCATCTAACCCTCATCCTATCCCTAACCCTAACCCTACTGCTCACAGTCACCCTAACCCTAACCATCAAATTCACCTCACCCTCAGCTTAAACCTAAGCCTAACAATAACCCTAACCCTAACCCTCACAATCACCCTCACCCTAAGCCTAACCCCAACCCTAAACCTAACCCTCACCCTCACCTTCACCCTAACCTTCACCCTAACCCAAACCCTCAACCGAAACCTCACCCTCAACCTCACCCTAACCCTCACCCTCAACCTAAACATCACCCTAAACCTAACGCTCACCCTAACCCTTAGCCTAACCCTCACCCTAACCCTAAACCTCACCCTCAAAATCACCGTAACCTCTAACCTAACCCTAAGCCTCAACATAACCCTAAAACTAACCCTAACCCTAAACCTAACCCTAACCCTAACCCTCACCCTCACCCTCAAGCTAAGCCTAAGCCTATCCCAAACCCTCACACTCACCCTTACCCTAAAACTAACCCTAAGCTTCATCCTCAAAGTCAACCAAAACCTAAACCTAACCCAAACACTCATCCGAACCGTCACCCTCACACTCACACTAAACCTCAACTTCACCCTAAACATCACCCTAACCCTAACCCTCACCATAACCCTAACCCTCACATTAACCCTAACCCTGAATCTAACCCTAACCCTCAACCTAACCCTTACCCTCACCCTAACACTAAGACTAATCCTAACTTGAACCCTCACAGTAACCCTAAACCTCACCCTAACCCTAACCCTCACAGTAAACCTACCCCTCACCCTAACCCTAACCCTACACCTCACCCTACCCCTCACTCTAACCCTAACCACAAACCTAACCCTCACCCTCACCGTCACCCTAACACTCACCCTAACCCTAACCCTCACCCAAACCCTAACTCTCACACTCTCAAGAACACTCATCCTAACTCAAACACTCACACTCAAAATAAACATAACCCTAACCCTAAACTTCACCATAACCGTAACCCTAACCTTCACACTAACAGTAACCCTAACCCTCACCCTCACTCCAACCCTCACACTTACCTTATCCTCCCCCTAACCCTAAACCTCACACTAACCCTAACCTTAACTCTAACCCTACCCCTCACCCTAACTCTAACCCTAACCCTCACCATAAACCTAACCCTTACCCTCACACTCACCCTAACCCTCACCGTAACATTAACCCTTCCCTAACACTAACCCTCATCCATATATTAACCTTCACTGTCACCCTCACCCTAAACATAACCCTCACCCTAACCCTAACCGTATCACTTACCTTAACCCTAACACTCACCCTAACCCTCACCCTAACCCTAACTTCCAACCGAAAATTAACCCTGACCCTAACCCTAATGCTAACCCTCACCCTAACCCTAAACCTCACCTGACCCTTACCCTCACTCAAACCCTAACCCTCACACTATCCCTAACCCTCACCCTAAACCTAAAACTACCCCTCACCCTAACCCTCACTCTAACCCTAACCCCAACCCTAAACCTCACCCTCACCGTCACCCTAACACTCACCTTAACCCTCAACCTTACCCTCACCCTAACCCTAACCCTAACCCTAACCCTCACCCCCACACTAACCCTCACCCTAAACCTTAACCTCATCCTCACCCTAACCATAAACCCTACCCTAACCCTAACCCTAACCCTAAAACTCACCCTAGCCCTCACCCTAACCTTAATTCTAACCCTAATCCTAAACCTCATCCTCACCCTAAACCTCATATTAACCCTAAACCTAATCCTCAATCTAACCCTCACCCTAACCCTAACCCTACCCCTTATCCTAACCCTCACCTTAACCCTAACCCTAACCCTCACCCCAACCCTCACCCTAAACCTCACCATCACCCTAAATCTGACCCTAACCCTAACAATAACCCTAACCCTCACCAGAACCCTAACCCTCACCCTGACCCTAACCCTCACCCTAACCCTAACCCTAATCCTAAGCCTAACCCTCAGCCTAACGTTCACCCTAACCCTAAGGATAACCCTAACTCTAACCCTCACCCTAACACTCACTCTAACCCTAACCCTCACCATAACCCTAAAACTCACCCTAATCTTAACCCTTAACCTCATCCTAACCCTCACCCTCACCCTACACCTCAACCTAAACCTTATCCTAACCTTCACCCTAATCCTAACCATCACCCTTAGGGGAACACTCACCCTCAGCCTAACCCTCACATTTACTCTTATGGTCATGCTCACCCTAACCCTCACTCTAACCCTAACCCTCATCCTAACACTCACCCTAACCCTAACCCTATCCATCACCCAAACATTAACCCTCACCCTTACCCTAACACTCAGCCTAACCCTATGCCTAAGCCTAACCCTAACCCTAACCTTCACCCTCACCCTAGCCCTAACCCTAAACCTAATCCTAACTCTAACCCTCACCCTAACCCTAACCCTAACCACCACCCAAAACCTATTTCTCACCTCCACCCTCAGCTTAACCGTAAGCCTAAGCCTAACCCTAACCTTAACCCTCAACCTCACCCTAGCCCGCACCCTAACCCTAATCCAAACCATAAGCCTCATCCTAACCCTCATCCTAAACCTAACCCTAAACCTCAACCTAACCCTAACCATAACCCTCAACCTAACCCTAACCCTCACCCTCACCGTAACCCTAACCCTAAACCTCACCCTAAACCAAAACCTAACCCAAACCCTAAACCTCACCCTAAACCTAACCCTAAACGTAACCCTCACCCTAGACCTCACCCTAACCCGAATCCTAACCCTATACCACATCCTAACCCTCACCTTAACCCTAACCCTCACCCTCCACCTCAGCCTAAAACTAAGCCTAAGCCTAACCCTAACCCTAACCCTCACACTCACCCTCATCCTACCCTTAATCCTAAATCTAACCCTATCCCTAACCCTAACCCTCACCCTCACCCTAGCCCTAAAGCTAAACCAAATCCTAACCCTAACCCTCATCCTAAACCTCACCCTAACCCTAACGCTAACCATCACCCAAAACCTATTTCTCACACCCACCCTTACCCTCAGCCTAACCCTAAGCCTAAGCCTAACCCTAACCCTAACTCTCACGCTCACCCTAGCCTGCACCCTAACCGTAATCCATACCATAAACCTTACCCTCACCCTAACCCTAACCCTCAACCTCACCGTAAGCCTAAACCTAAGCCAAACCCTAACCCTAACACTAATCCTCACACCCACCTTCACCCTAACCCTAATCCTAATCCCACCCCTAACCCTACCTGTCACCCTAACCCTAACCCTCACCCTAACCATAAAACTAACACTGACCGTAAACCTAACCCTCACCCTACCCTAACTCTAAACCTAAACCTCAACCTCATCCTAAGCCTAAGCCTAATCCTAACCCCAAACCTCAACCTAAACATAACCCTAAACCTCAAGTTCATCCTAACCCTCATCCTAATCCTCACCCTAACCATCACCTTAACTCTAAGCCCCACCCTCAACCTCACCCTCAGCCTAACTTTAAGCCTAACCCTAACACTCATCCCAACCCACACACTCACCCACACCCTAACCCTTATCCTAATCCTAACCTTAACAATAACCCTAAGCCTAACACTAACCCTCATCAGAAACATAACCCTTACCCTATCCCTAACCCTCACCCTAACACGCTCAATCTAACACTAACCCTTACTCTAACACTAACCCTCATACTAACCCTAACCCTAAACCTCACCCTAACCCTAACCCTAAACTTCAACCTAACCAAGCCCTCACCCTAACCCTAATTCTAACCCTAAGCCTCAACCTAACCATAACCCTCATCCTCACCCCAAACCTCACATTAACCCTAAACTTAGTCCTCAATCTAACCCTCACCCTAACCCTAACCCGAACCCTTAACTTAACCCTCAACCAAACCCTAACCCTCACCCTTATCGTAACCCTCACCCGCAGCCTAACCCTCACCTTTACCCTTACAATCACCCTCACACTAACCCTCACCCTTACCCTAACCCTCACCAAAGCCCTCACCCAACCCTAACCCTAACCCTCACCCTCACCCTCACTCTCATCGTAATACTAACCCTATCACTATTCCTAACCCTAAACCTCATCCTCACCCTAACCGTCACCCTAATTCTTTTTTTTTTAATTTAATTTTATTTTATTTGAGAACATACTGTACAGAGGGGCTACAATTACATGGGCAGGATAATGCATACATTTCTTACCAAGCATTGCAGCCTCCTCCTTTGTTTACCCTTCACTTCCCTTCCCCGCCTCCCTCCTCCCCCCACCCAATTATACCCCCCTCCCCCACCCAATTATACCCCCCTCCCTCCCACACCGACATTGTAAAGCTGGTTTTGACATGACATTTTGTACTTCTCATTGTTGCAACAGGTCCACCTGAATCCTTAAACGACTTGTTTGTCCCCATCTCCTCCACATGTTATACTGACATCAAATATAGTGAAAGCGGGGGTTACACTGTGGGGGAGGGACATACAAAGCAACATCACCCTAAACCTCACCTTCACCCTCACCCTCAGCCTCAGCCTAAGCCTAAGCCTAACCCTAACCCTAAACCTAACCCTCACCCTTACCGTCAACCTCAACGTAACTCTAACCCTAACCCTAACAATAACACTAATCCTAACCCTAAACCTAACCTTAACACTAACCGTAACCCTAATCCTAACACTCACCCTCACCCTAACCCTAATCCTAACCCTAACCCTCACACTAACCTTCACCCTCACCCTCATTGTAACCCTAACCTTCATCCAAAACCTCACCCTAACCCTAAACCTAACCTTAACCCAAAACCAAACCCTAACACACACACTCACCCTCACCCTAACTCTAATCCTAACCCTAACCCTATAACCCTGAACGTCGCCCTAACTCTCACACTAACCCTAACCCTAACACTAACACTAACCCCAAACCTCAACCTAACCCTCACCCTAACCCTAACTCTAACCCTCACCCTAACCCTCACCCTCACCTTCACTGTAACTGTAACCGTAACCCTAACCCTAACAATAAACCTAACCCAAACCCTAACCCTCACCCTAACCATAACGCTCACCCTAACCCTAAACCTCACACTAACCCTAACCCTAACCCTAACCCTCACCCTCACCCTAGCCCTCACCCTAATTCTAACCCTCACCCTCAACCTAACCGTAACCCTTACCTGAACCCTAAACCAAACCCTAACCCTCAACCTTATCTTAAACTTCACCATAAGCCTAAACCTCACCTTTACCATTAACATAATCCTCACCCTAACCCTAAACCTCATTCTAACCGTCAACCTAAGCATCACCCTAAACCTAACCCTCAACCTCAAACACACACTCAGACTAAGCCTAAGCCTAATACTAAGCCTTACCCTAACCCTCACCCTAGCCCTCACCATAACCCTAACCCTAACCCTAACCCACAAACTAACCCTCACCTTAACCCTAACCGTAACCATCACTCTAGTCCTAATCCTCACCCCCACCCTCACCCTCAGCCTAACCCTAGGCCTAAGACTAAACCTATCACTAAACTTCACACTCACCCTACCTTAACCCTAATCCTAACCCTAACCCTAACCCTAACCCTAAACCTCAACCTCACCCTCACCCTAACCCTAATCCTAACCCTAACCCTAAACCTCACACTAACCCTAACACTCACCCTCAACTTCAACCTCACCATAACTTAAACCTAACCCTAATCCTAAACCTAACCCTAAGCCTAACCCTAAACCTCAACATAACCCTCACCTTAACCTTAACCCTAACACTTAGCCTAACCCTAACCTTCGACCTTACCCTCCCCCTAATCCTAAATCTAACTATCAACCTCACCCTCACCCTTACCCTAAACCTCACCCTAACCCTAACCCTAACCCTCACCCTCACCCTCACCCTCACGGTAACTCTAACCCTAACCCTAACAATAAAACTAATCCTAACCCTAAACCTAACCCTAACCTTAACCCTAACCCTAATCCAAAAACTCACCCTCACCCTAACCCTCACCCTAACCCTAACCCTCACCCTCACCGTAACCCTAACCCTCACCCTCACCGTGACCGTAACCCTAATCGTAACCCTCACCCTAAGCCTAACCCGAACCTTAAACCTCTTGCTAACACTAACCCTAACCCTCACATTCATTCTAGCCCTCACCCTAACCCTAATCTTAACCCTAATCCTCATCCTACCCCTGACCCTAACCCTAACCCTAACTCGCATCCTAACTCTAAACCTAACCCTAACCCTCAACCTAACCCTAACCCTCATCGTCACACTAAACGTAACCTGAACTCTAACTCACACCCTAACCCTAACTCTAACCCTCACCCTAACCCTAAACCTTTCCCTCAGCCTAAACCTAAGCCTAACCCTAACCCTAACACTAACCCTCACACTGACACTAACCCTTACCCTAATCCTAATCCTAACTCTAAGCCTAACACTCAACCTCACCCTAACCCTCACCCTAACCCTAACTCTAATGCTAACACTCACCCAAACCCTAAACCTCACCCTCACCCTAGCCCTCATCCTAACCCGAATCCTAACACTAACACTCCTGCTAACCCTCACCCTAACACTAATCCTAACCCTAACCCTCACCCTCACCCTAACCCTAACCCTCACCCTTACCCTCACCCTCACCCTCAACCTAAGCCTAAGCCTAACCCTAACCCTCAGATTCACCTTAACCCTAACCCTAATCCTAACCCTAATCCGAACCCTAACCCGAACCCTCACCTGAACCCTCACCTTAACCCTAACCCTAACATTAACCCTAAACCTAACCCACACCCTCAGATTCACCCTAATCCTAACTCTAACAATAAACGTCACCCTGACCCTCACCCTAACCCTAACCTTAAACCTAAACCTCACCCTAACCCTAAAACTCAAACTCACCCTCAGCCTAGCCCTCACCTTAACCCTAATCCTCACCCTAAACCTCATCCTAAACCTCCCCATAATCCTAATCCTAACCCTCACCCTAACCCTAAATTTCTCACCCTCAACCTCACCCTCAGCCTCACCCTCAGCCTAACCCTAACTCTAACCCTAACCCTCACCCTAAACCTAACCCTCATCCTCACCCTCACCCTAACTCTAATCCTAACCCTAACCCTAACCCTTACCTTCACACTCACCCTCACTTTAACCCTAATCCTAAACCTAACCCTATCACTAACCCTCACCCCCACAGTAAAACTCACCCTAACCCTTACCCTAACACTAACCCTAACCCTAATCCTAACCGTCACCCTAACCCTAACTCTAACCCTTAACCTCAACCTCACCGTAACCCTAACCCTAACCAAAATCCTAAAGCTCACCCTAAACCTAAACCTTAGCCTAACACTTACCCTCACCCTAACACTAACACTAACCCTAACACTAACCCTCACACTAATGCTAACCTTCACCCTAAACCTAAACCTCACCCTAAATCTAACTCTAACCCTCAACTTCAACTTAGCCCTCACCCTAACCCTAACCCTCATCCTCACACTAAACCTCACACTAACCCTAACACTAATCCTCAATCTAACCCTGTCCATCACACTAACCATAACCCAAAACCTCACCCTTACCTTAAACTTAACCCTCAGCCTAACCCTCACCTTTATTCTTATTGTCACCCTCATCCGAACCCTCACCCTAACCCTAACCCTCATCCTAACCCTCACCCTAACCATAACCCTAACCGTCACTCTAACCCTAACCCTCACCCTCACCTTCAACCTCAGCCTAACACTAAGCCTAAGCCTAAACCTATCCCTAAACCTCACACTCACCCTAGCCCTCACCCTAACCCTAATCCTAACCCTAACCCTCATCCTAACACTAAACCTAACCATAAACTAAACCAGGACTCTCAACCTAATCCTCACCCCCACCCTCACCCTCAGCCTAACCCTAAGCCTAAGCATAAGCCTAACCCTATCCCTAACCCTCACACTCACCCTCACCCTAACCCTAATCCTAACCCTAATCCTAACCCTAAACCTAAACCTCAACTTAAATCTCACCCTAAACCTAACCCTAACCCTAAACCTCACCCTTACCTTAGTCCTCACCCTAACCCTCTCCCCAAACCTAAGCCTCACCCTCACCCATACCCGAACCTTAACCCTCACCCTAACCCTACCCTTAAAATTAACCCTAAACCTCACCCTAACCCTAACAATAACCCTCACAATCACCCTAGCCCTCACCCTAACCCTAATTGTAACCCTAAACCTCATCCTAACCCTCACCCTAACCCTAACCCTAACCCTCACCCTAACCCTAAACCTAATTCTAACCCTCAAACTAGACCTAACCCTCACCCTCACCATAACACTAACCCTAATACTCAGCCTAACTCTAAACCTAACCCGAACAATAAACCTCGCCCTAACCCTAACCCTAATCCTCACGCTCACCCTAGCCCTCATCCTAAACCTAATCCTAACCGGAACCCTCATGCTGACCCTCACCCTAACCCTAACCCTAACCCTAACCTTAAACCAAGCCCTAATCCTATCCCTCACCCTATCCCTAAACTTAACCCTAACCCTAATCCTCACCCTCACAATAGCCCTCACACTAACCCTTATTCTTAAACCTAACCCTCATCCTAACCCTCACCCTAACCCTAACCTAACCCTAACATTAACCGAACCCTAACCCTCAAACTCACCCTCACCCAAACCTTAATCCTACACCTAACCCTATCCCTAACACTAAACCTGACCCTAAAACTCATGCTAAACCTAACCCAAACACTAACCGTAACACTAACCCTCACACTAACCCTCACCTTAACACAAACTCTAAGCCTAAACCTCACCCTCACCCTAACACTAAACCTCACCCTCAACCTCTCCCTCAGCCCATCACTATGCATAACCCTAACCCTAACACTAACACTCACACTCACCCTCACCCTAACCCTCAGGCTTACCCTAAGACTAAGCTTAAGAATAACCCTAACAATAACCCTCACCCTAACCATAACAATCACCCTAACCCTAACACTCACACTAAGCCTAACACTAACCCTCACCCTCACCCACAGCCTCACCCTAACCCTAACCCTCACCCTGACCCTAACTCTAAGCCTCAACCTCATGCTCTGCCTTAGTTTAATTCTAAGCCTAAGCCTAACCCGAAACCTCACCTAACCCTAAACCGAACACTAATCCTAACTCTAACCCTAAACCTCACCCTCACCCTAACCCTAACCCTAACCCTAACTCTAAACCTCATCCTAACCCTAACACTCACCCTCACCCTAGCCCTCACCCTAACCCTAATCCTAACAATAAATCTCATCCTAACCCTCACCCTAACCCTAACCCTAACCTTCACCCTAACCCTAGCCCTAACCCTAACCCTAACCATCAACCTAATCCTAACCCTCACTCTCACCGTAAACCTAACCCTAACCCTCACCCTAACCGTAAACTTAACTGGAAAACTAACTCTCACCCTAGCCCTAAACCTAACCCTCAGCATAACCCTAACCCTCACCCTCACCATCATCCTCAGCCTAACCCTAAACCTAATCCTAATCCTCACACTCAACCTAACCCTTACCCTAATCCTAATCCTAACCCTAAGCCTAAACCTCACCCTAACCCTAAATCTAACGCTAACCCTAACCCAAACCCTCAAAATCAGCCTTACCCTAACCCTAACTCTAAACCTAAACCTCACTCTCACCCTAATTCTAACCCTAAACCTCACCCTAACCCTAACCCTAACCCTAAACCTCATCTTCACCCTAGCCCTCACCCTCACCCTAATCCTAAGCCTAACCCTCATCCTAACACTCACGCTAACCCTAACCCTCACCCTATGCCTAACCCTCAACCTCAGCCTCAGCCTAAGCCTAAGCCTAAGCCTAACCCTAACAATAACCCTCACACTCACCCTAACCCTTACTCTAATCCTAATCCTAACCCTAACCCTAACCCTCACCCTCACCTTAACCCTAACCCTAACACTAACCCTAAACCTAAACCTCACCCTCAGCCTCAACCTAACCCTAACACTAATCATAATCTCACCCTCAACCTAAACCTAACCCTACACCTCAACCTAATCCTAAACATAAACCTCACCCTCAGCCTAGCCCTCCCCCTAACCCTAATACTAACCCTAACCCTCATCCTAACCCTCCCCCTATACCTACCCTTAACCCTCACCCTCACCCTCACCCTCAGCCTAAGCCTAAGCCTAACCCTAACCCTCACACTCACACTCACCCTAACCCTAACGCTAATCCTAATGCTGACACTAACCCGAAACCTCACCCTCACCCTAACCATCACCATAACCCTAATCCTAATATTAACCCTAAACATAACCCACACCCACAGCCTCACCCTAACGCTTACTCTAACCCTAAATGTCACCCTGACCCTAACTCTAAACCTGATCATAAACCTCACCCTAACCCTAAACCTAAACCTCACCCTTACCCTAGCCCTCACCCTAACCCTAATCCTAACCCTAATCCTCATCCTAACCCTCCCCTTAAACCTAAGCATAACCCTCACCTTAACCCTAACTTTCTCACCCACAATCTCACCCTCAGCCTAACCCTAAGCCTAACCCTAACACACAAACTCACCCTAAGCCTAACCCTAAGTCTAACCCTCAACCTAACCCTAACCCACACACTTACGCTCACCCTAACCCTAATCCTAAACCTAACCCTAACCCTCTCCCTCCCCCTAACACTCACCGTAACCCTAACCCTAACACTAACCCTAACCCTAACCCTCAACCTAACCCTCACTCTAACCCTGACTCTAACCCTAATCCTCACACTCACACTAACCCTAACTCTAACCCTAATCCAAACCCTAAACCTCACCCCAACCCTAACCCTAACTCTCATCCTCACCGTAACCGTAAATATAAACCTTACCCTAACAATAACCCTAACCCTAACCCTAACAATAAACCTAAACCTAACCCTAACCCTCATCCTAACCATATCCTTCACCCTAACGCTAACCCTCACCCTAACACTTACCCTCACCCTAACTCTAACCCTAACCCTCACACTCACCCTAACCTTTACCCTAATCCTAATCCTAACCCTAAGCCTAACCCTCACCCTCACCCTAACACTCACCCTAACCCTAACTCCCACACTAACCCTAAACCTTACCCTCACCTTCAGCCCCACCCTAACCCTAACTCTAAACTTAATCTCACCCTCACCCTAACCCTAAACCTAACAATAACCCTAACACTAACCCTAACCCTCACACTAACCCTCACCCTAATACTAACCCTAACCCTCACACTCACACTCACCCTAACCCTAAAGCTAACCCTAACACTCAACCTAGCCCAAAACTTCACCCTAACCCTAATCCTTAACCTAATCCTCAACCTAACGCTAAACTTAACCTAAACACTCTCACCCTAACCCTAATCATAACCCTCACCCTAACCCTAACCCTCACCCTAGCCCTCACCCTAAGCCTAACACTAACCCTAACCCTCAACCCAACACTCACCCTAACCTTAAATCTAACCCTACACCTCACCCTCACCTTAAACCTAACTCTAACCCTAACCCAAACCCTAACCCTCAACCTCAACCCAACCCTAACTCTAACCCTCATCCTCACCCTCACCGTAACTGTAACCTTAAACCTAACCCTAACAATAACCCTAACCCTAATCCTAACCCTCACCCTAACCATAACCCTCACCCTAACCCAAACCCTCACCCTAAAACTTACCCTCACCCTGAACCTAACCCTAACCCTAAAGCTAACCCTCACACTAACCCTAACCCTAACCCTAAACCAAAACCTCAACCTAACCCTCACCATCACCCTAACCCTATCACTAACCATAACCCTAAACCTCACCCTCCCTCTTCCCCTAACCCTATATCTAACCGTAAACCTCACCCTCACCCTAACCCTAACCGTAACCCTTAACATCAGCCTAACCCTAACCCTAATCCTCACCCGCACCCTCAACTTCACCATAACTATAACCCTAATCCTAAAAATAACAATAACCCTAACCCTAACCATCACCCTAAACCTAATCCTCACCTCCACCCTCACACTCATCCTAACCCTACGCCTAAGACTAACCCTCACACTAAGCCTCACACTCAACCTCACCCTAAGCCTAAACCTAACCCTCACCCTAACTCTAACACTAACCCTAATCCTAAACCTCACCCTAACCCTCCCCTTAACCATAACTCTCACCCTAAACCTCACCCTCACCCTAAACCTAACCCTAACCCTAAACCTCACCCTAAACCTCACCCTAACCCTAACCCTCACCCTCACCCTCCACCTCACCTTAAAGCTAACTCTAACCCTAACAATAAAACTAACCCTAACACTAACCATAACCCTAACACTAACCCTAACCCTAACCATAACCTTCAGCCTCAGCCTCAACCTAACCGCAATCTTAACCCTAACCATAACACTAACAATAACCTAACCCAAACCCTAATTCTCACCCCCACCCTCATACTCAGCCTAACCTAAGCCTAACCCTAACCCTAACCCTAACCCTCACCGTAACCCTAACCCTAACCCTAAACCTATACCTAAACGTAAACCTAAATCTAACCCTAACACTAAACCTAACCCTAATCCTCAGCTTCACCCTCGCCCTAACCCTCAGCCTCATGCTCGAACTAAGCCTAAGCCTAAGCCTAAGCCTAACGGTACAACTGACCCTAACCCTAACACTAACCCTAACACTAACCCTAAATCTAAACCTAAACCTCACTCTCACCATAACCCTAACTCTAACTCTAAACCTAAACCTAAACCTCATCCTAAACCTAACCCTAACCTTCACCCTCACCCTCACCATAACCCTCAACCTAACCCTAACCCTCACCCTAACACTTACCCTCACCCTAACACAAACACTAACACTAACACTGATCCTCACACTAACCCTAAACATCACCCTAACCCTAAACCTAAGCCTAACCCTAACCCTCACCCTCACCCTAACCCTAACACTCATCCTCCGCCTAAACCTCACCCTAACTCTAACACTAATCCTCAATCTAACCCTCATCCTCATTCTACCCCTAACCCTAAACCTCACCCTAACCCTAACCCTCACCCTTTCAGTAACCCTCACCCTCAGCCTAACCCTCACGTTTACCCTTACCGACAACCCCACCCTAAACCTCACCCTAACACTTAACCTCACCCTCATGCTCAGCCTAAGCCTAAGCCTAAACGTAAACCTGACCCTCATCCTAACCCTAACCCTAACACTAACCCTAGTTCTAAACCTAAACCTAACCCTCACCCTCACCCTCAGCCTGAACCTAAGGCTAACCCTAACCATAATATTAACCCTCACACTCACCATAACCGTCACCCTAACCCTAACCGTAACACTAACCCTAACACCCTAAGCCTCACCCTCAGCCTCACCCTAACCCTAATTATAACCCTAAACCTCACCTTCACCCTAACCCTAACGCTAAACCTAACCCTAACCCTAACACTAACCCTCCCCCTAACACTCAAACTAACCCTAACACTAATCACTAACCCTAACTCTAACACTAACCCTAACAATAAACCTCACCCTAACCCTAACGCTAACCCTCACCCAAACCCTAACCCTCACCCAAACCCTAACCCTCACCCTAACCCTAAGCCCAACAATTACCCTAACCCTATCCCTCACACTAATCCTAACAATAACCCTAATCCTAATTCTAACACTAACCCTATCCCTCCCCCTCACCCTAACCCTAACCCTAATATTAAACCTAACCCTAACCCTCACCTTCAACCTCACCCTCAGCCTAACCTTAAGCCTAACCCTAAACCTAAACCTAACATACACACTCACCCTTACCCTAACCCTAATCCTCACCCTAACCCTAACCCTAACCCTAACCCTCCCCCTAACTCTCACCCTCACCCTAACCCTAACACTAAACCTAACCCTAACACTAAACCTAACCATCACCCTAACCCTAACTCTAACCCTAAATCTCACCCTCACCCTAACCCTAATTCTAACCGTAAACCAAACCCTAAACCTCACCCTATCCCTAAACCTAACCCTAACCCTAACATTCACCCTAACCCTAACTCTAATCCTAAACCTCCCCCTCCCCCTAACCCTAACCCTAAGCCTGATGCTAAACGTCACCCTAAACCTAAACCTTACCCTTACACTTACCCTCACCTTAACACTAACAGGAACAATAACCCTCCACTTAACCCTAACCATCACCCTTAATGTAACCCTAACCCTCATCCTAACCCTCACCCTAAACCTAACCCTAACCCGAAACCTCGCCCTAACTCTAACCCTAACCCTCACCATCACCCTAGCCCTCACCCTAACCCTAAAACTAACCGTAACGCTCAACCTAACCCTAACACTCAAGCTCAACGTAACCCTAACCCTAACCCTCACCCGAACCCTAAACTTAACCTCAACCCTAACTCTCACCCTAAACATAACCCTAACCCTCACTCAAACCCTAACCCTCACCCTCACCCTCACCCTCAGTGTAACCCTAAGCCGAACCCTAACCCTAACCCTAACACTCACACTCACCCTAACCCTTACCCTAATCCTAATGCTAACCCTAACTCTAACCCTAAACCTCAATCTCACCCTAACCCTAACCCTAAACCTCACCCTATTCCTAACCCTAAACCTCACCCTCACCCTAGCCCTCATGCTAACCCTAATCCTAACCCTAACCCGCATCCTAACACTCAAACTAATGATAACCTGAACCATCACTCTAAACCTAATCCTCAACCCCACCCTCACCCTCAGCCTAACCCTCAGCCAAAGACTAACCCTAACCCTAACCCTCACACTCAACCTCACCCTAACCCTAATCCTAACCCTACCCCTACCCCTTAAACTAAACCTCAACCTAACCCTCACCCTAAGCCTAACCCTAACCCTAAACCTCACGCTCACCTTAGTCCTCACCTTAACCCTCACCCCAAACCTAACCCTCACCCTCACCCAAACCCGAACCCTAACCCTCACACTCACCCTAACCCTACAGCTAACCCTAATCCTAAACCTCACCCAACCCTAACACTAACCCTCACAATCACCCTAACCCTAACCCTAACCTTACCTCTAAAATTCATCCTAACCCTAAACCTGACACTCAACATCACCCTCACCCTCACCCTTACCTTAACCTTAACCCTAAACCTAAGAATAACCCTAACCATAAACCTAACCCTAAACCTCACCCTAACCGTAACTCTAACCCTAACCCAAACCATCACCCTAACCCTAACACTGACCCTAACCCTAACCCTAAACTTCACCCTAACCCTAAACCTAACCCTCAACCTAGCATATATCCTAACCCTAATCCTAACCCTAACACTCACACTAACCCTCACTCTAACCGTAAACCTAACCCTCACCCTTAATCTAACCCTCACCCTCAGCCTCAGACTCAGCCTTACCCTAAGGCTAACACTAACTCTAACCCTCAAACTCACCATCACCTTAACCCTATTCCTAACCCTAACCCCAACCCCAAACCTAACCCTCACCCTCACCCAAACCCTAACACTAACCCTAACCCTAACACTAACCCTCAACATCAACCTAACCCTAAACCTAACACTCACCCTAGCACATACCCTAACCCTAATCCTAACCCTAACGCTCACCCTAACCGTCACTCTAAACATAACCCTAACCCTAACCCTCACCCTAATGCTAACCCTCACCCTACCCCTACCCCTAACCTTCACACTAACCCTAAACCTCACCCTAACACTCACCCTAACCCTAACTCTAAACCTAAAACTCACACTCGCCCTAACCCTAACCATAACCCTAAACCTCCACCTAACACTAACCCCAAACCTCAACCTCATCCTTAACGGCATCCTCACCCTAACCCTAAACCTCACCCTCACCCTAGTCCTCACCCTAAACCTAACCCTAGCCCTAACACTCACCCTAACCATAACCCTCAACATAACCCTAACACTCACACTAACCATAACCCTAAACCTCACCCTCACCCTCACCCTAACCCTAACCCTATCCCTCACCCTCACCCTAAACCAAACCCTAACCCTAACCCTCACCCTAACCCTAAGCCTAACCCTAACCCTAACCCTAACCCTCACACTCACCCTCAACCTACACCTAATCCTAAACCTAAACCTAACCCTCACAGTAACCCTCAAACTAGCGCTCACCCTAACCCTAATACTAACCCTAAACCTCATCCTAACCCTCACCCTAACCCTAACCCTAAACCTCATCCTAACCCTCACCCTAACCCTAACCCTCATGCTCGGCCTAAGCCTAACCCTAAGCCTAAGCTTATGCCTAAATGTAACCTTCACACTAACCCTCAACCTAACACTAACCCTAACACAAGAGCTAACTCTAACCCTAAACCTCACCCTCACCCTAACCCTAACTCTAACCCTAACCCTAAACATAAACCTAACCCTCACCCTAACCCTAAACCTCACACTCACCTTAACAGTAAACCTAATCCTAATCCTAACAGTAACTCTAACCCTAACCCTCATTCTAACCATAACACTCACCCTAAACCTAACCCACACCCTAACACATAAATTCACCCTAACACTAAACCTAACCCTAACACTAGCACTCATACTAAACCTAACCCTCGCGCTCACCCTAAACCAAATCCTAACCCTAACCCTCACCCTAACCCTACGCCTAAGCCTAACCCTAACCCTCAAACTCACCCTCAACCTATACCTAATCCTAAACCTAACCCTAACCCTCACAGTAACCCACAACCTAGCGCTCACCCTAACCCTAGTCCTAACCCTAAACCTCATCCTAACCCTCACCCTAACCCTAACCCTAACCCTCACCCGAACGCTAACCCTAACCTTCACCCTCATGCCCGGCCTAAGCCTAACCCTAAGCCTAAGCTTAAGCCTAAACCTAACCCTCACACTAACCCTCAACCTAACCCTAACCCTAACAAAAAAGCTAACTCTAACCCTAAACCTCACCCTCACCCTAACCCTAACACTAAACATAAACCTAACCCTCAACCTAACACTAAACCTCACACTCAACAGTAAAACTAATCCTAACCCTAACAGTAACCCTAACCCCAACCCTCACCCTCATTCTAACCATAACACTCACGCTAACACTAACCCTCAACCTAACACATAAATTCACCCTAACACTAAACTTAAACCTAACACTAGCACTCACACTAACCCTAACCCTCAACCTTACCCTAGCCCTCACCCTAACCCTAACCCTCATCCTCATCCTAAACCTCACACTAACCCTAAAACTAATCCTCAATATAAAATTCACCCTCACCTTAACCCTAACCCTAAACCTCACCCTAACCCTAACCCTCACCCTTAACTTAATCTTCACTCTCAGCCTAACTCTCACCTTTACCCTTACCTGCACCCTCACCCTAACCCTCACCATAAGCCTAACCCTCATCCTAACCCTCACACTGACCGTAACCCTAAGCCTAACACTAACCCTAACCCTCACCCTCACCGTAGACATCATCCTAACTCTAATCTTAACCCTAAACCTAACCCTAACCCTAACCATCACCCTTAACCTAATCCTCAACCCCACCCTCACCCTCAGCCTAAACCTAAGCCTAAGCCTAATCCTAACCATAACCCTCACACTCAGCCTCATCATAACCCTAATCCTAAACCCAACCCTAACACTAACCCTAAACCTCAACCTAACCCTCCCCCTAACCCTCACCGTAACTCTAACTCTAACCCTAAACTTCACCCTCACCCTACCCTCACCCTAAACCTAAATCTAACTCTCACCCTCACCCTCATCGTAACTCTAAACCTAACCCTAACAATAACACTAACCCTAACCATCACCCTAACCCTAACCCTAACCCTAAAACAAACCCTAACCCTAACCCAAACCCTGAACGTCAGCCTCACCCTAACCATAAACTTAACCTTAACCATAACACTAACAATAACCCTAAACCTAATCCTAACCCTGAAACTCACCCTAACCCTAACCCTCACACTCACGGTAACCTAACCCTAACCCTCACCCTAACCCTCACCCTCAGGTTAACGCTAAGCCTTAACCCTATCCCTAAGCCTAACACAATCACTCACCCTAACATTAACCCTAATCCTAAACCTAACCCTAACCCTAACACTCATCCTAACCCTCACCCTAACCCTAACCCTAACACTCAACCTAACCCTAACTCTAACCCTAAACCTCACCCTCACCTTCACCCTAACCCTAATCCTAACCCTAAACCGCACCCTAACCCTAACCCTAACCCTTACCCTCACCCTCACTGTAACTCTAATCCTAAACCTAACAATGACACTAACCCTAACCCTAACCCTCAGCCTCACCCTCACCGTAACCCTAACCCTAACCCAAACCCTCACCCTAACCCTAACCTAAACCTCACCCTAACCCTAACCCTAACCGTCACCCTGAGCCTCACCCTCACCATAAACTTAAACCTAATCATAACACTAACAATAACCCTAACCCTAACCCTAATCTAACCCTCACCCTCACCCTAACCCTAACCCTAACCCTCACCCTCACCCTCACCCTCACCCTCACACTAAATCTCACCCTAACCCTAAACTTAACCCTAACCCTAAACGTCACCCTAACGCTAACCCTAACCCTCACCCTCTTCCTAGCCCTCACCTTAGCCCTAATCCTAAACCTAAACCTCACCCTAATCCTCACCCTAACCCTAAAACACTAACATTCACCCTAATCCTAACCCTTAACCTCACCCTCACGCTCGGCGTAAACCTAAGACTAAGGCTAACCCTAACCCTAACTTTCACACTCACCCTCACCCTCATCCTCACAGTAACTCTAACCTTAACCCTAACAATAACACTAACCCTAACCTTAACCCTAACCCTAAACCTCACCCTGACAGTAAACCTCAACCTAAACCAACCCCTCACCCTAACACTAACACTAACCCTAACCCTAAACCTCAACCTAACCCTAACCCTAAACCTCACCCTCACCCTCAACCTCACTGTAAACTTAACCTTAATGATAACACTAACAATAACCCTAACCATAACACTAATACTAACCCTCACCCTCACCCTAACACTAACCCTCCCTCTCACAGTAACCCTAACCCTAACCCTCACCCTAACACTAAACCTAACCCTAATCCTAAACCTCGCCATAATGCCAACCCTAACTCTGAAGCTCACCCTTGCCCTCATACTAACCCTAATCCTAACCCTAAACATCATCCTAACCCTCACTCTTACCATAACCCTAACCCTCAACCTAACCCTAAACCTAATCTTGAAGCTAACTCTAACACTCACCCTCACACTCAGCCTCAGCCTAACCCTAAACCTAAGTCTAACCCTAACCCTCACACTCACCCTCACCTTAACCCTAATCCTAACACTAACCCTCAACCTAACCCTCCCACTAATCCTAACACTAAACCTAAACCTCACCCTCACCCTAACCCTAACTCTAACCCTGACCCTAAACCTAAACCTCACCCTAACCCTAACCCTAACCCTCACCCTCACCATAACAGTAACCCTAACCCTAACAATAACCCTAACCCTAACGCTAACACTAACCCTAAACATAAACCTCACCCTTATGCTAACCCTCACCCTAAAACTAACCCTAATACTAACACTAACCGTCACACTAACCCTAACCATCACCTTAACCCTAGACCTCAACATAACCCTAAACCTAACCCTCACCCTCACCATAGCCCTCACACTAACCCTAACCCTCATCCTCACCCTAAACCTCACACTAACCCTAACACTGATACTCAATCTAAACCTCACCCTCACCCTAACCCTAACCCTAATCCTCACCCTAATGAGGACCCTAACCCTAACCCTCACCTTTACCCTTACTGTCACCCTAACCCTCACCCTACCCCTAACAATCATTCTAACCCTCACCCTAAACATAACCCTAACCATCACGCTAACCCTAACCCTCAACCTCACACTCAGCCTCATTCTAAACCTAAGCCTAACCTTAAGCCTAACCCTAACCCTCACCCTCACCCTACCACTCACCCTATCCCTAATCCTAACCATAACCCTAAAAATAACACTAACCATAACCCTAACCCTCATTCTAACCCTAACCCTCACCCTAACCCTTACCCTAACCTTAACACTTACCTTACCCTAACAATAACCCTAACCCTAACCCTAACCCTCATTCTAACCCTAACCCTCACCCTCACCCTTACCCTCAACCTAACACTTACCTTACCCTAACAATAACCCTAACCCAAACACTAACCCTCACACTAACCCTAACCATCACCCTACTCTAACCCTAACCTTAAACCTCACCATAACCCTAACCCTAACCCTCACCCTCACCCTCACCCTCACCATAACTCTAACCCTAACCTTAACAATAAAAATAATCTTAACCCTAAACCTAACCCTAATCCTAATCCTAAACCTAATACCCACCTTCAGCCTCACCCTAACCACAAACTTAACCCTAACCATAACACTAACAATAACCCTAACCCTCACCCTAACCCTAACATTAATCCTCACCTTAACCCTAACCCTAACCCTAATCCTA
This sequence comes from Dipodomys merriami, assembly GCF_024711535.1. NCBI lineage: Eukaryota > Metazoa > Chordata > Mammalia > Rodentia > Heteromyidae > Dipodomys > Dipodomys merriami. The sequence continues at coordinate 303,088 of NW_027204448.1, read as the reverse complement.
ACCCTATACCTCATCCTAACCCTCATCTAACCCTCACCCTAAACCTCAACCTAACCCTAACCCTCACCCCCACACTTAGCCTAACCATAAACCTAACCCTAACACTAACCCTCACACTCACACTCAAGCTAAACCTAATCATGAATCTAACCCGCTCCCTAACCATAACCCTCACCCTAACCCTCACCCTAACACTAACCCTAACACCAATCCTAACACTAACACTCACACTAACCCTAACTCTAACCCTAAACCTCACCCTCACCCTCACCTTAAACCTGACCGTCAACCTCAGCCTAAACCTAAGCCTGACCCTAAGCCTAACCCTCACACTCACACTCACCCTCACACTAACACTAATCCTAATCCAAACCCTAACCCTAACCATCACCCTAACCCTAACCCTCACAATAATCCTAAACCTAACACTAACCCTAATCCTAACCCTCACCCTAACCCTAACTCTAAACCTAAACCTCACCCTCAATTTAACCCTAACCCTAACCCTAATCCTAACCCTAAACCTCACCCTAAACATAACCCTAAATCTCACCTTCACCCTAGCCCTCACCCAAACCCTAATCCTAACTCTAACCCTCATCCTAACCCTCACCCTAACTCTAACCCTAACCATCACCCTAACCGTAGCCCCCAGCCACAACCTCACCCTCAGCCTAACCTTAAGCCTAAACCTAAACCTAAACCTAACCCACATTCACCTTCACCCTAACCATAATCCTAATCCTAATCCTAACCCTAACAATAGCCCTAACCGTAAAGTTAACCTTAATCTTAAATATAACCCTCACCCTAACCCAAACACTCACCCTAACACTTACCCTGAACCTAACACTAACCCTAACCATCACCCTAATGTTCACACTAACCCTAACCCTCACAGTAACCCTAAACCTCATCCTAAACTTAGCCCTAACCCTAACCCTAACCTAAACATCACCCTCATCCTAGCCCTCACCTTACCCTAATTCTAACCCTAACCCTCACCCTCAAATTCACCCTAAACCTCACACTAACCCTAACCCTAATCCTCAATCAAACCCTCACCCTAACTGTAAACCGAACCCTTAACCTAACCCTCACTCTAACCCTAACCCTCACCCTAACCCTAACCCTCACCCTTATCTTAACCCTCACCCTCAGCCTAAACCTCACCTTTACCCTTACCATCACTCTCACCCTAACTCTCAACCTTACACTGACCCTCACCCAAGGCCTCACCCTAACCCTAACCCTAAACCTACCCTCACGATCAGCTTTACACTAATTCTATCACTATTCCTAACCCTAAACGGCACCCTCACCCTAACAGTAAGCTAATTCTTACCCTCACACTAATCCTAACCCTAACCCTAACTCTCACACTAAACCTAACCCTCACCCTAACCGTAACCCTACACCTTGCCCTAAACCTCATCTTAACCCTAACTCTAACCCTCACCCTAACCCTCACTCATAACCTCACGTCACCGTAAATCTGACCCTAACCCTAATAACAACCCTAACCCTCACCCGAACCCTAACCCTCACCCTCACCCTAACCCTCACCCTAATCATAACCCTAACCCTCACGCTAACCCAAACCTTAACCCTAAGCCTCACCCTTACCCTAACCCTCATCTTAACACTTAACCTCATCCTCACCCTAAACCTCACACTTAACCGAATCCTCACCGTAACTCTAACCCTAACCGTCACCCTCACCCTCACCCTCAAGCTAAGCTTAACCCTAACCCTCAACCTAACCCTAAAACTCACCCTAATCCTCACCCTAACTCTAATGCTAAGTCTAACACTCACCCTAACCCTCATGCTATCACTTACCCACAGCACAAACCTAACACTAACCTTCACGCTCACCCTCTCCCTAACACTAATCCTAACCCTAACCCTCATCCTAACCCTCACCCTAGTCCTAAGTGTAACCATCACACTAAGCCTAATCCTCACACCCACCCTCACCCTCAGCCTAACCCTAAGCCTAAGCCTAATCCTAACCCTAACCCGCACACTCACCCTAACCCTAATCCTTACCCAAAACCTAACCCTAACCCTAAACCTCAACCTTACCCTCACCCTAAACCTAACGTTAACCCTAATACTAACCCTAAACCTAACACTCAGCCTTACCCTCCCCCTCAACTTAACGCTAACCCTAAACCTCTCCCTCACCCTATCCCAAATCCTAACCCTAACTCTAAACCTCACCCTAACCCTAACCCTAACCCTCACCCTCACCCTCACCCAAACCGTATGTCTAACCTTAACCCTAACATTAACACTAATCCTAACATTAAAACTAACCCTAACCCTAAGCCTAACCCTAATGCTAACACTCACCCTCACCCTAATCTTAATCCTAACCCTAACACCCAAACTAACCCTAACCCTCACCCTCACTCTAACCCTAACCCTCATCCAAAAGCTCACCCTAACCCTAACCCTAACCCTAAAACTCACCCTAACACTAACCCTAAACCTCACCTTCACCCTAGACCTCACCCTAACCCTAATCATAACCCTAATCCTCATCCTAACTCTCACCCTAACCCTAACTCTAACCCTAAAACTCACCCTCACCCTAACCCTAACTAAAACCCTAACCCTAACCCTAAACCTCACCCTAACCCTAACCCTCACCCTCATCCTCACTGTAACCCTAACCCCAAACCTAACAATAACCCTAAACCTAACCCTAACCCTGACCCTAAACATAACACTCACCCTAACCCTAACCCTTACCCTAACACTTACCCTAACCCTTACCCTAACCCTAACTCTAACTCTCACAGTAACCCTAACTCTCACCCTAATCCTAAACCTCACCATAACCCTAACCCTAACCCTAACCCTCACCCAAACTGTAGCCCTCACTCTCACCCTAATTCTAACCATAACCCTCACCCTAACCCTAACCATCATCCTCACAATAAACATCACACTAACCCTAACCCTAATCCTCAATCTAATCCTCACCCTCACCCTAACCCTTATGCTAACCCTCACATTAATCCTTACCCTCACCCTTAACGGAACATTCAACCTCAGCCTAAACCTCACCTTTACTGTTACCGTCAAGCTCACCCTAACCCTCACCCTAACCCTTACACTCATCCTAACACTCACCCTAATCCTAACCCTATCCATCACCCTAACCCTATCACTCACACTCACCCTCACCCTCAGCCTAAACCTATGTCTAAGCTGAACCCTAACCCTATCCCTCACCCTCAACCAAGCCCTCACCCTAAAACTTATCCTAACCCCAACCCTCATCCTAACCCTCACCCTAACCCTAACCTTAACCATCACCCAAAACCTATTCCTGATCACCACCCTCATCCTCAGCCTAACCCTAAGCATAAACCTAAACGTAACCCTCACCCTCAACTTAGCCCTCACCTTAAACCTAATGCTAACCCTAACCTTCATTCTAACCCTCACCCTAACCCTAACCCTAGCCATCACCCAAACCCTATTCCTCACCCCCACCCGCACCCTCAGCCTAACCCTAAGCCTAACTCTAACCCTCACCCTAGCCCGCACTCTAACCCTAACCCTAAACCTAACCCGAACCCTAATCCTCACCATAAACCTAACCCTAATTTTAACCCTCACCGTAACCCTAATCCTAACCCTAAACCTCATCCTAACCCTCACCCTAACCCTAACCCTCACCCTCACCCTCAGCCTAACCCTAAACCTAATCCTCACACTCACACATGCTAAACCTAATCCTAATCTAACCCGACCCCTAAATACAACCCTCACCCTAAACCTCACCCAAACCCTAACACGAAACCTAATCCTCACCATAAACTTTCACCCTAATCCTAACGCTCACCCACACCCTAAACCTCAAGCTCACCCTTACCATAACCCTCAACTAATCCTCACCCTAGCCTTACCATTACCTAACCAAGACCCCCACACTCACCGTCACCTTCACCCTAACCCTCAACCTCATCTTAGACCTCACACTAACCATAACCCTAACCCTAAACCTCAACCTCACCCTCACCTTCAACCTCAGCCTATCCCTAAACCTATCCCTAATCCTAACCAGAACCCTCATCCTCACCCTAACCCTCAACATAACCCTTAACCTCACCCTCACTCTCACCCTAACCGTAACCCTCACACTAAATCTAACCCTCACCCTAAACCTAAACCTACCCCTCACACCAAACCTCACAATAAACTTAACGCTAACCCTAACCCTCACACTCACGCTAGCCGTCACCCTAACCCTAATTCTAACCTTAACCCTCAACCTAACCCTCATCCTCACCCTAAACCTCACACTAACCCTAACCCTAATCCCCAATCTAAGCCTAACCCTAACACTTACCCTAAACCTAACCCTCACCCTTACCTTAACTCTCACCCTTAGCCTAACCCTCAACTTTACTCTTACCATCACGCTCATCGTAACCCTCAACCTAACCCGAACCCTCATCCTAACCCTCACCCTAACCCTAACCCTATCCATCACCATGACCCTAACCCTCACCCTCAACATCATCCTCAGCCTAAACCTATGCCTAAGCCTAACCCTAACCTTAACCCTCCCCTCACCCTAGCCCTCACCCTAACCCTAATCCTAACCCTAACCCTCATCATAACCCTCACCCTAACCCTAAGGTTAACCATCACCCTAAGCGTAACCCTCACACCCACCCTCACCTCAGCCAAACCCTAAGCCTAGGCCTAATCCTAACCCTAACCCTAACCCTAACCCTAACACTAACCCTAACCCTAACCCTCACCCTAAACCTCCCACTCAACCTAAGTCTAACCCTAAACCTCAACCTCACCCTATCCCTAATCCTAACCCTAACCCTAAACCTCATCCTAACTCTAACACTAACCCTCACCCTCACCCTCACCCAAATCATTAGTCTAACCCTAACCCTAACATTACCACTAATCCTAACCCTAAAACTAACCCTTACCCTAAACCAAACCTTCACTCTCAGCCTCATCCTCACTGGAAATGTAACCCTAACCATAACATTTACAATAACCCTAACCCTAATCCTAACCATCAACCTCACGCTAACCATAATCCTAACCCTAACCCTCGCCCTAAACTTAACCCTCATTCTCACTGAAACCCTAACCTTCATCTTAACCCTCACCCTATCCTAACCTTAACCCTCACCTTAACCCTTTACCTCACCCTAATCCTAACACTAAGCCTGACCTAAACCTCCCCTAAACCTCCCCCTCCCCCTAACCCTAACAAAAACCCTAACCCTCAAATGAACACTCAACCTAACCCTAACCCTAACCCTAACCCTAAACCTCACATTAACCCTAACCCTCACCCTAACCCAAACCCTACCCCTCACTATAACCCTCAAACGAACTCTAACCCTCACCCTCACCAGAACCCTAAACCTAACCCTAACCCTAAACCTCACCTTAAGGCTAATTCTAACCCTAACCCTAACCCTAACCGGCACCCTAACACTAATCCTCACCTTCACCATCACCCTCAGCCTAACCCTAAGCCTAACCCTAACCGTAACCCTAACCCTCACACTCACCCTCACCATAACCATAAACCTAAAACTAACTCAAGCCCTAACCCTTACCCTCAACCTAACCATCACCCTAACCCTAACCCTAACACTAACCCTAACCCTAATCCTCACCCTAACCATCACCCTAAGCCTAACACTAACCCTAAACCTGACCTTCACCCTAACCCTAACTCTAACCCTAACCCTAAATATAACCCTAACCCTAGCATTAAACCTCACCCTCAATCTCACCCTCACCGTAACCGTAACCCTAACAATAACAATAACCCTAACCCTAATCCTAAGCCTCACCATAACCATAACACTCACCCTAACCCTAAACCTCAACCTAACACTTACCCTTACCCTAACACTAACGCTCACACTCAGCCTACCCCTCACCGAAACCCTAAACCCCACACTAACCCTAACCCTAAACCTCAATCTAATCCTCACACTCACCCTAACCCTAACCCTTACCCTTACCCTATACCTCACCCTAACCCTAACCCTCCCCCTTACCCTCATCTTAACCCTCATCCTAACCCTAACCTTAACCCTCATCCTAACCCTAATCCTAACCATAACCCTAACCCTAAACCTCACCCTAATCCTAAACCTAAAATTAACCATAACCCTAACCCTCATCCTAACCCTCACTTGAACCCTAATTGTAATCCTAAACCTCACCCTCACCCTAACTCTAACCCTAACCCTAAACCTAAACCTCACCCTAACCCTAAACCTCACCCTCACCCTCAACGTAACCCTAACCCTCACCCTAACCATAAACCTCACCCTAACCCTAACCCTCACCCTAACCATAAACCTCACCCTAACCCTAACCCCCACCCTAACACTTGCCCTCACCCTAACACTAACCCTAACTCTAACACTAACCCTCACAGAAACCCTAACTCTCACCCGAACCCTAAACCTCACCTTAACCCTAACCCTAACCCTCAGCCTCACCCTAGCCCTCACCCTAACCCTAATTCTAACCCTAAACTTAACCCTAACCCTAACCCTCATCCTCACCTTAACCTCACACAAACCGCAACCCTGATCCTCAATCTAACCCTCACCCTCACCCTAACCCTCATCCTAACCCTTACCCTAAAGCTCAACCTAATCCTAACCCTAACCCTTAGGAGAACACTCACCCTCAGCCTAACCCTCATCTTTATTCTTACCGTCACTGGCACGCTAACCCTCACCCTAACCCTAACCCTCATCCTAACACTCACGCTAACCCTAACCCTATCCATCACCCTAACCCAAACCCTCGCCCTAAACTTAACTCTCACTGAAACCCTAACCTTCATCTTAACCCTCACCCTAACCTAAACTTAACCCTCACCCTAACCCTTAACCTCACCCTAATCCTAACACTAAGCCTAACCTAAACCTCCCCCTCCCCTTAACCCTAACACAAAACCTAACACAAACCCTAACCCTCAACCTAACCCTCAACCTAACCCTAACCCTAACCCTAAACCTCACATTAACCCTAAAACTCACCCTAACCCTAACCCTACACCTCACCCTAACCCTCAAGCTACCTCTAACCCTCACCCTCACCAGAACCCTAAACCTAACTCTAACCCTAAACCTCACCTTAAGGGTAATTCTAACCCGAAAACTAACCCTAACCAGCACCCTAACCCTAATCCTCACCTTCACACTCACCCTCAGCCTAACCTTAAGCCTAAGCCTAAACCTAACCCTAACCCTCACACTCACCCTCACACTAACCATAATCCTAAACATAACCCTATTCCTAACCCTTACCCTCAACATAACCCTCACCCTAAACTTAACACTAACCCTAACCCTAACCCTCACCCTAAACATCACCCTAACCCTAACACTGACCCTAAACCTGACCTTCACCCTAACCCTAACTCTAACCCTAATCCTAACCCTAAACCTCATCCTAAACTTCACCCTAACCCTCACCCTCACCTTAACCCTAACCCTAAGCTCACCGTCAAGCTGGGCCCAAGCCTAAGCCTAAGTCTAGTCCTAACCCTAACCCTCACCCTAACCCTAACCCTAACCCTAACCCTAACACTAACCCTAACTCTAAACCTAAACCTCACTCTCACCCTAACCCTAACTCTAACCCTAACCCTAACCCTAAACCTCATCTTAACACTAAACCTAACCCTCACCTTCACCCTCACATTAAACATAACCTTAAACTTAACCCTAACAATAACTCTAACCCTAACCCTAACCCTCACCCATACCATAAGCCTCACCCTAACATTTACCCTTAACCTAACACTCACCCTAATCCTAACACTAACCCTCACACTAACCCTAACCATCACCCTAACCCTAAGCCTAACCCTCACCCTAACAATAAACCTCACCCTCAACATCACCCTCAGGCTAACCCTAAGCCTAACCCTAAACCTAACCCTAACAATAACCCTAAACTTAATGCTAACACTCACCCTAACCATAACCCTCACCCAACCTAAACCCTCACCCTAACACTTACCTTCCCACTAACACTAACCCTAACCCTAACAATAACCCTCAAACTAACCCTAATCTAACCTTAAACCTCAACCTAACCCTCAAACTCACCCTAACCCTAACACTAATCCTAACCCTAACACTAAACCCCACCCTAACCCTAACCTTAACCCTGACCCGCACCCTCACCCTCACCGGAAATCTAACCCTAACCCTAACAATACCACTAAACCTAAACAAAACCATCACCCTAACCCTAATCCTCACCCCCACCCTCACCCTCAGCCTAACCCGAAGCCTAAGCCTAACCCTCAACCTAACCCTCACACTCACCCTCACCCTAAGCCTAATCCTAAACCTAACCCTATCCCTAAACCTCAACCTAAACCTCACAATCACACTAACCCTAACACTAACCCTAACCCTAAACCTCAACTTAACAGTCCCCCTAACCATATATCTAACCCTAAACCTAAGCCTAAGCCTAAACCTAAACGTCACCGTAACCCTAACCCTAACTCTCAAACTAAACCTAACCCTAAAAATAACACTAAACCAAACCCTAATTCTCAGCCTCACCCTCACCCTAATCCAAACCCTAACCTTAACCCTCACCCTAACCCTAAGCCTAATCCTAAACCTAACCCTAACCCTCACATTCAACCTCAACCTAATCTTAATCCTAAACCTAACCCTATCCCTAACCCTAACCCTCAACCTAACCCTCACCCTAGCCCTAACCCTAACCCTAATTCTAACCCTAAACCTCATTCTAACCCTCACCCTCAACCTCATGCTCGGCCTAAGCCTAAGCCTAAGCCTAAACCTAACCCTAACCCTCACCCTAACCCTAAAACTAACACTAACACTAACTCTAAACCTAAACCTCACTCTCAACCTAACCCTAATTCTAACCCTAACCCTAACCCTAAACCTCATGCTACCCGTAACCCTAAACCTCACTGTAACCATAATCCTAACCCTAACAATAACCCTAACCCTAACCCTAACCCTCACCCTAACTATAACCCTCACCTTAAACCAAGCCCTCACCCTAACACTTACCCTCACCTTAACACTAACTCTAACCCTAACACTAACACTCACACTAACCCTAACAGTAACCCTAAACCTTAACCTCAACCTAACCCTCACCCTCCCCCTAACCCTAACAATGACCCTAACCCTAACCCTCCCCCTAACCCTCTCCCTAAACCTATATCTAACCCTAAACCTCACCCTCACCCTAACCCTCACCCTCAACCTAGCCCTCAACCTAATCCTAATTCTAACCCTCACCTTCACCCTAACCCAGACCCTCATCCTCACCCTAAACAAAAACACTAACCCTAACCCTAATTCTCAATCTAACCCTAACCCTAAGCCTAAACCTAACCCTTACCCTAACCCTAAACCTAACCCTAACCCTCAGACTTATCTTAACCCTAACCCTCAGTGTAAACTTCACTTTTACCCTTACCATCATCCTCACCCTTACCCTCACGCTAACCCTAAACCTCATCCTAACCCTCACTCTATCCGTAAACTTAACCATCACCCTAACCCTAACCCTCACCCAAAACCTCACGCTCACCCTAACCCTAAGCCTATGCCTAAGCCTTAACCTAACCCTCACCCTCACCCTACCCCTCAACCTAACCCTAATCCTAACCATCACCATAACCCTAATCCTGACCCCCAACCTCAGCCTAACCCTAAGCCTAAGCCTAACCCTGACCCTAACTCTCACAGTCACACTCAACCTAAATCTAACCCTAACCCTAACCCTAAACCTCAACCTAACCCTCACCCTAACCTTAACCCTAACACTAACACTAACCCTAACCCTCGATCTATCCTTCCCCCTACCCTACATCTAACCTTAAACCTCACCCTCACCCTAACACTAATCCTAACCCTAACCCTAAACCTCACTCTAAATCTAACTCTCACACTCACCCTCACCCTCACTCTCACAGTAAATCTAACCCTAACCCTAACAATAACACTAATCCTAACCCTAAACCTAACTCTAACCCTAACAGTAATCCGAACCCTCACCATCACCCTAACGCTAATTCTAACCCTAAGCCCCAACGTAACACTAACCCCCATGTCACCGTAACCATAACCCTCATCCTAACCCTCAACCTTTCCCTAAACCTAACCCTAAACCTCACACTAACAGTAACCCTAATACTCACCTTCACCCTAGTTCTCACCCTAAATCTAATCCTAACCCTAATCCTCATTCTAACCCTCACCCTAACCCTAACCGTAACCCTCAACATAACCCTAAACCTCACCCTAACACTCACCCTAACCCTAACCCTAAACCTCACTCTAACCCTAACTCTCACCCTCACTCTCACCCTCAGCCTAAACCTAAGCCTAATCCTAAACCTAACCCTAACACACACACTCACCCTCACCCTAACCCTAATCCTAACCCTAACCCTAACCCTAAACCTCCCCCTACCTCTCACCCTAAACCTAACTCTAACCCAAACCCTAAAGCTCACCCTAACCCTAACCATAACCATCACACTAACCCAAACCCTCACCCTATCACTTACCATGACCCTAACTCTAATCCTGACCCTAACACTAACCCTCACACTAACTCTAAACCTAACCATCACCCGCACCCTCACCCTCATCAGAACTCTAACCCTAACTCTAACAATAAAACTAATCCTAACCCTAACCATCACCCTAAACCTAATCCTCACCCCCACCCTCACCCTCATCCTAACCCTAAGCCTAAGCCTAACCCTCACCCTATCCCTTACACTCACCCTCACCCTAACCCTAATCCTAACCCTAAACCAATCCCTAAACCTCATCCTAACCCTCATCCTCACCCGAACCCTAACACTAACCCTAACCCTAATCCTCACCCTAAACCTCCCCCAACCACTAACTCTAACCCTAAACCTCACCCTCACCCTAACCCTAACCCTAAACCTAACCCTAAACCTCACCCTAAACTTCACCCTAACCCTAAACCCTCACCCTCACCCTCAACCTCACAGTAACTCTAACCCTAACAATAACACTAACACTAATCCTAACCATAACCATAACCATAACCCTCAACCTCAGCCTCACCCTCACCGCAAACTTAACCCTAACCATAACACTAACAATAACCCTAAACCTAACCCTAACCCTAATCCTCACCCCCACACTCACCCTCAGCCTAACCATAAGCCTAAATCTAACCCTAACCCTAACCCTCACCATAACCCTAACCCTAACCCTAAAACTAACCCTAAATCTAACCCTAAACCAAACCCTAATCCTCAGCCTCACCCTCACCATAACCCAAACCCTAATCTTAACCCTCATCCTAACCCTAAGCCTAATCCTAACTCTAACCCTAACCCTCACACTCAACCTCACCCTAACCTTAATACTAAACCTAACTCTACCCCTAACCCTAACCCTCACCCTAGCCCTAACCCTAAACCTAATCCTAACCCTAAACCTCATCCTATCCCTCACCCTCAACCTCATGCTCGGCCTAAGCCTTAGCCTAAGCCTAAACCTAAGCCTAACCCTAACCCTCACCCTAACCCTAAAACTAACACAAAGCCTAACTCTAAACTTAAACCTCACTCTCACCCTAACCCTAATTCTAACCCTAACATAACCCTAAACCTCATCCTTACCCTAACCCTAACCCTCACTCTCTCCTTCACTGTAACCATAACTCTAACCCTAACCCTAACAATAACCCTAAACCTAAACCTAACCCTCACCCTAACCATAACCTCACCCTATCCCAAACCCTCAACCTAACACTTACGCTAAACATAACACTAACCCTAACCCTAACACTAACCCTCACAATAACACTGACCCTAACCCTAACCCTTAAACTCAACCTAACCCTCACTGTTACCCTAAGCCTAATACTAACCCTAACCATAACCCTCACCCTAACCTTACCCCTAACCATACATCTAACCCTAAATCTCACCCTCACCCTAACCCTAACCCTAAACCTGACCGTAAACCTCACCCTAACCCTAACCCTCACCCTTACCCTCAACCTCACCTTAACTTTAACCCTAACCCTAACAATAACATTAACCCTAACCCTAACCAAACACTCACCCGCAGCCTCACCCTCACTGCAAAAGTAACCCTAACCCTCACCCTTACCCTCAACCTCACCTTAACTTTAACCCTAACCCTAACAATAACATTAACCCTAACCCTAACCAAACACTCACCCGCAGCCTCAACCTCACTGCAAACGTAACCCTAACCATAACACTAACAATAACCTAAACCAAACCCTAAACCTAACCCTAATCCTCAACCCAACCTCACCCTCAGCCTAACCCTAAGCCTAACCCTATACCTAAACATAACCCTCACCATAACCCTAACCCTAACCCTAACCCTAAGTCTAAACCTAACCCTAACCCTAAACCTAACCCTAACCCTAAACGTAACCCTAATCCTAAGCCTAAGCCTCACCCTAACCCAAACCCAAACACTAATCCTCACCCTAACCCTAAGCCTAATCCTAACCCTAACCATAACCCTAACCCTAACCCTAAACCTAACCCTAACCCTAACCCTAACCCTCACACTCACCCTCACCCTAAACCTAATCCTAAACCTAATCCTATCCCTAACACTAAACCTCACCCTAACACTCACCATAGCCCTCACCCTAAACCTAAACCTAAACCTCATCCTCACCCTAGCCCTCACCCTAACCCTAAATCTATACCTGACCCTCACCCTAACCCTAGCCCTCATCCTCACCCTAAAAATCACACTAACCCTAAACCGAATCAGCAATCTAACCCTCACCTTAACCCTAACACTAACCCTTAACCTAACCCGAAAAATAACCCTAACCCTCACCCATACCTTAACACTCACCCACAGCCAAAACCTCTCCTTTCCCCTTACCATCATAACCACCCAAACCCACACCCTGACCCTAAACCTCATACTAAGCTTCACCCTAACGGAAACCCTCACCCTAGCCCTCACCCTAACCCTAATCCTAACCCTAACCCTCATTCTACCCCTCACCCTAACCCTAACCCTAACAATCACCCTAACCCTAATCCTCACCCCCACCCTCACCCTCAGCCTAACCCTTAGTCTAAGCCTAACCCTAACCCTAAACCTCACACTCACCCTCACCTAACCCTAATCCTAACACTAACCCTAACCCTAAACAAAACCTCAATGTAACCATCAACCTAACCTTAACCCTAACACTAACCCTAACCCTAACCTCGAACTAACACTCCCCCTAACCCTAAATCTAAAACTAAACCTCACCCTCACCCTAAACCTAATCCTAACCCTAACCATAAACCTCAACCTAACCCTAACCCTAACATTCACCCTCACACTCACCCTCACCCTTACCATAAATCTAACCCTAACCCTAACAATAACACTAGTCCTAACCCTAAACCTAAGCCTAACCCTAATCCTAACACTCACCTTCACCCTAACCCTAATCCTAACCCTAACCCTCAATCTAACCCTAACCCTCACCCTCATAGTAATCCGAACCCTCATCCAAACCCTCACCCTAAACCTAACCCAAACCCTAAACCTCACCATAAAACTAACCCTAACCCTCAAACTCACCCTAGCCCTCACCTTAACCCTAATCGTACCCCTAAACCTCATCCTAACCCTAACCCTAACCATCACACTATCACTAACCCTAACCCTCAACCTAACCCTAACCTTCACCCTAACCCTAAACTTAACCCGAACCCAAACTCTCACCCTAACCCTAACCCTAACCCTCACCCTAAACCTAACACTCACCCTCACCCTCACCCTCAGCCTAAACCTACGCCAAAGCCTAACCCTAACCCTGACCCTCACACTCACCCTAACCCTTAACCTAATCCTAATCCTAACTCAAAGCCTAACCCTCACCTTCAGCCTAATGCTCACCCTAACCCTAACCCTAACACTTACCCTAAACCTAACCCTCACCCTCAGCCTAACCCCAAGCAGAAGCCTAACCCTAAGCCGAACCCTCACACTCACCCTAACCCTCACACTCACTCTAACCCTCACCCAAACCCTAACTCTAACACTAACCCTAACCCTAACCCTCACCTTCAGCCTCACCCGAGACCTAACTCTAATCCTAAAACTAACTCTCACCCTAACCCTAACCCTAACCCTAAACCTCACCCTAACCCTAAACCTCACCATCATCCTAATCCTAACCCTAACCCTCATCCTAACCCTCATCCTAACACTAACCCTAACCCTCACCTTCACCCCCACCCTTACCCTCAGCCTAACCATAAGCCTAACCCTAACCCTCACGGTAACCCTAACCCTAACCCTAAACCTAAACGTAAATCTAACCCTAAACGAAACCCTAATCCTCAGCTTCACCCTCACCATAACACAAACCCTAAATTTAACCCTCACCCTAACCCTAAGGCTAAACCTCACCATAAACCTCACCCTAACCCTGACCTTCACCCTCACCCTCAACCTCACCGTAACTCTAACCCTAACCCTAACCCTAACAATAACATTAACCCAAACCCTAACCCTAACCATAACACTCACCCTCAGCCTACCCTCACTGAAAACTTAACCCTAACCATAACATTAACAATAACCTAAACCAAACCCTAACCCTAACCCTAATCCTCACCCCCACCCTCACCGTCAGCCTAACCCTAAGCCTATCTCTATCCCTAATCCCAACCTTCACCATAACCCTAACCCAAAACCTACCCCGAGTCCTCACCCTAACCCTAAGCCTAATCTTAACCTTAACCCTAAGCCTAATTCTAACCCTAAACCTAAACCTAATCCTAAACTTAACCTTATCCCTAACACTAAACCTCACCCTAACACTCACCCTAGCTCTCAACCTAACAAATATCCTAAAAATCATCCTCACCCTATCCCTCACCCTAACCCTAATTCTATCCCTCACCCTCACCCTAACCCTAACCCTCATCCTCACCCTAAACCTCACACTAACCCTAAACTGAATCCTCAATCTAACCCTCACCTTAACCCTAACACTAACCTTTACCCTAACCCTAAACCTAACCCTAACACTCACCCTTATCTTAACACTCACCCTCAGCCAAAACCACTCCTTTACCCTTACAATCATAATCACCCTAACCCAAACCCTAACACTAAACCTCATACTAAACCTCACCCTAACCGTAAACCTAACCATCACCCAAACCAAAACCCTCAACCTCAACCTCAAGCTCAGCCTAACCAGAAGCCTAAGCCTTACCCTATTCCTCACCCTCACCTGAGCCCTCACCCTAACCTTAATCCTAACCCTAACCCTCATTCTAACCCTCAACCTAACCCTAACCCTAACCATCACCCTAACCCTAATCCTCACCCCCACCCTCACCCTCAGCCTAACCCTAAGCCTAAGCCTAAACCTAACCCTAACCCTCACACTCACCCTCACCTTAACCCTAATCCTAACCCTAACCCTAACCCTAACCCAAAACCTCAACATAACCATCAACCTACCCTTAACCCTAACACTAACCCTAACCCTAACCCTCGAACTAACATCACCCTCACCCCAGCCCTCATCCTAACCTTAATCCTAACCCTAACCCTCATTCTAACCCTCAACCTAACCCTAAACCTAACCATCACCGTAACCCTAATCCTGACCCCCACCCTCACCCTCACCCTACCCCTAATCCTAACCGTAAACCTAACCCTAACCCTAAACCTCAACCTTACCCTCGCCCTAAACCTAACACTAACCCTAACACTTACCATAAACCTAACATTCACAATTACTCTCCCCCTCAAACTAACTCTAGTCCTAAACCTCTCCCTCACCCTATCCCTAATCCTAACCCTAACTCTAAACCTCACCCTAACCCTAACCCTAACCCTCACCCTCACCCTCACCCAAACCATAAATCTAACCCTAATCCTAATATTTACACTAATCCTAACCCTAAAACTAACCCTTACCCTAAACCTAACCTTCACCCTCAGCCTCACCATCACTGCAAATGTAACCCTAAACATAACATTTACAATAACCCTAACCCTAATCCTAACCATCACCTTCACCCTAACCTTAATCCTAAACCTAACCCTCACCCTAACCTTAACCCTCACCCACACTGAAACCCTAAACCTCATCTTAACCCTCACACTCAACCTCACCCTCACCCTCACTGTAACTCTAACCCTAACCCAAACAATAACAATAATCCTAACCCTAAACCTAAACCAAAACCTAAGCCTAACCCCAATGCTAACACTCACCCTCACCCTAATCCTAATCCTAACCCTAATACTCAAACTAACCCTAACCCTCACCCTCACTGTAACCCTAACCCTCGTCCAAAAGCTCACCCTAACCCTAACCCTAACACTAAAACTCACCCTAACACTAACCCTAACCCTCACCGTCACCCTAGCCCTCACCCTAACCCTAATCATAACCCTAATCCTCATCCTAACCCTCACCCTAACCCTAACTCTAACCCTAAAACTCACCCTCACCCTAACCCTAACTAAAACCCTAACCCTAACACTAAACCTCACCCTGACCCTAACCCTCACCCTCACCCTCACTGTAACACTAACCCTAAACCTAACAATAACCCTAAACCTAACCCTAACCCTCACACTAAACATAACACTCACCCTAACCCTAACCCTCAACCTAACACTTACCCTAACCCTTAACCTAACCCTAACTCTAACACTAACCCTCACAGTAACCCTAACTCTCACCCTAACCCTAAACCTCACACTCACCCTAAACCTAACCCTAACCCTCACCCTCACCCTAGCCCTCACTCTAACCCTAATTCTAACCATAACCCTCACCCTAACCCTCAACTTCATCCTAAGCCTAAACCTCACACTAATCCTAACCCTAATCCTCAATCTAACCCTCACCCTCACCCTAACCCTCATCCTAAACCTGATGCTAACCCTCACCGTAATCCTAACACTCACCCTTAGGGGAACACTCACCCTCGGCCTAAACCTCACCTTTACTGTTACCGTCATGCTCACCCTAACCCTCACCCTAACCCTAACACTCATCCTAACACTCGCCCTAAACCTAACACTATCCATCAGCCTAACCCTATCACTCATCCTCACCCACACCCTCACCCTAGCCCTCACCCTAAAACTTATCCTAACCCTAACCCTCATCTTAACCCTCACCCTAACCCTAACCCTAACCATCACCCAAAACCTATTCCTCACCCCCACACCCTCATCCTCAGCCTAACCCTAAGCCTAAGCCTAAGCCTAAGCCTAACACTCACCCTCACCCTAGCCCTCACGCTAAACCTAATCCTAACCCTAACCCTCATCCTAACCTTCACCCTAACCCTAACCCTAACAATCACCCAAACCCTATTCCTCAACCCCACCCTCACCCTCAGCCTAACCCTAAGACTAAGACTAACCCTAACCCTAAACCTCACCCTCACCCTAACCCACACCCTAACACTAATCCTAAACCTAACCCGAACGCTAATCCTCACCTTAAACCTAACACTAACCTTAACCCTCACCATAGCCCTCACCGTAACTCTAATCCTAACCCTATACCTCATCCTAACCCTCACCCTCACCCTAACCCTAACCCTCACCCTAACCCTAACCCTCACCCTCACCCTCAGCCTAAACCTAAACCTAACCCTAACACTAATACTCACACTCACATTCACGCTAAACCT
The DNA here is from genome assembly GCF_024711535.1 of Dipodomys merriami. Lineage (NCBI taxonomy): Eukaryota > Metazoa > Chordata > Mammalia > Rodentia > Heteromyidae > Dipodomys > Dipodomys merriami. Next base: position 285,321 of record NW_027204448.1, on the reverse strand, counting down.
AATCCTAAATCTAACCCGATCCCTAAACATAATGCTCACCCTAACCCTCACCCTAAACCTAACCGTAACACCAATCCTAACACTAACCCTCATACTAACCCTAACTCTAAACCTCACCCCCACCCTCACCTTAACTCTCACCCTCAACCTCAGCCTAAACCGAAGCCTAAACCTAACCCTAACCCTCACACTAACACTCACCCTCACTTTAACACTAATCCTACTCCCAGCCCTAACCCTAACCCTCACCCTAACCCTAAACTGAATATTAACCCTATCCCTTACCCTCACCCTAACCCTAACTCTAAACCTAAACCTCACCCTCACCTTAATCCTAAACCTAATCCTAACCCTAACCCTAAACCTCACCCTAAACATAACCCTAAACCTCACCTTCACCCTAGCCCTCACCCAAACCCTAATCCTAACTCTAACCCTCATCCTAACCCTCACCCTAACCCTAGCCCTAACCCTCACCCAAAACATAACCCTCACCCTCACCCTCAGCCTAACCCTAAAACTAATCCTCACACTCACACTCACACTAACTCTAATCCTAAATCTAACCTGATCACTAACCATAACCCTCACCCTAACCCTCACCCTAACCCTAACCCTAACACCAATCCTAACAATAACCCTCACACTAACCCTAAATCTAACCCTAAACCTCACCCTCACCCTCACCTTAACGCTCACCCTCAACCTCAGCCTAAACCTAAGCCTAACCCTAAGCCTAACCCTAACCCTCACACTCACACTCACCTTCACACTAACACTAATCCTACTCCCAGCCCTAACCCTAACCCCCATCCTAACCCTAACCCTCACCCTAAACCTAAACCGAACATTAACCCTAACCTTAACCCTCACCCTAACCCTATCTCTAAACCTAAACCTCAGCCTCACCTTAACCCTAACCCTAACCCTAACCCTAACCCTAAGCCTCACCCTAAACATAACCCTAAACCTCACCTTCATCCTAGCCCTCACCCAAACCCTAATCCTAACTCTAACCCTCATCCTAACCCTCAACCTAACCCTAAGTATCACCCAAAACCTAACCCTCAGCCTCAACCTCACCCTCAGCCTAACCTTAAGCCTAAACCTAAACCTAACCCTAACCCACACACTCACCCTCACCCTAACCCTATTCCTAATCCTAACCCTAACAATAACCCTAACCCTAAACCTAACCCTCAACCTAAACATAATCCTCACCCTAACCCAAACCCTCACCCTAACACTTACCCTCACCCTAACACTAAGCCTAACTCTAACATTAACCCGCACACTAACCTTAACTCTCACATTAACCCTAACCCTTAACCCTAACCCTCACCCTCACCCTAACCCTCATCCTAACACTTAACCTCATCCTCACCCTAAACCTCACACTTAACCGAATCCTCACCGTAAATCGAAACCTAACCGTCACCCTCACCATCACCCTCACGCTAAGCCTAACCCTAACCCTCACCCTATCCCTAAAACTCACCCTAATCCTCACCCTAACCCTCACCCTAACCCTAATGCTAAGTCTAACACTCACCCTAACCCTCATGCTATCACTTATCGACACCACAAACCTAACCCTAACCTTAACCATCAACCTCACCCTAAACCTCACCCTAACTCTAAACCTAATCCTAACCCTCACACTAACCCTAACCCTAACAGTAAGCCTCACCTAACCCTAAACCTAACCTTCTACCTCACCCTAACCCTCACCATCACCCAAACCTTCACCCTAATCCTAACGCTCACCCACACCCTAAACATCAAGCTCACCCTTACCCTAACCCTCAACTAATCCTCACCCTAACCCTAACCATTACCTAACCAAGACCCTCACCCTCACCCTCACCTTCACCCTAACACTCACCCTCACCCTAGACCTCACCCTAACCATAACCCTAACCCTAAACCTCACCCTCACCCTCACCCTCAACCTCAGCCTATCCCTAACCCTATAACTAATCCTAAACCTAACCCTAATCCTCACCCTAACCCTCACCATAACCCTTAACCTCACCCTCACTCTCACCCTAACGGTAACCCTCACACTAAACCTAAACCTCACCCTAAACCTTACCTACCCCTCACCCTAAACCTCACCATAAACTTAACCCTAACCCTAACACTCACCCTCACGCTAGCCCTCACCCTAACCCTAATTCTAACCCTAACCCTCACCCTAACCCTCATCCTCACCCTAAACCTCACACTAACCCAAACACTAATCCCCAATCTAACCCTAAACCTAACCATTACCCTAAACCTCAAACTAACCCTAACCCTCACCCTTACTGTAACCCTCACCCTTAGCCGAACCCTCAACTTTACTCTTACCATCACGCTCATCGTAACCCTCACACTAACCGGAACCCTCATCCTAACCCTCACCCTAACCCTAACCCTATTCATCACCATAACCCTAACCCTCACCCTCACCATCACCCTCAGCCTTAAACCTATGCCTAAGCCTAACCCTAATCTTAACCCTCCCCTCACCCTAGCCCTCACCCTAACCCTAATCGTAACCCTAACCCTCATCCTAACCCTCACCCTAACCCTAAGGTTAACCATCACCCTAAGCCTAATCCTCACACCCACCCTCACCCTCAGCCAAACCCTAAGCCTAAGCCTAATCCTAACCCTAACCCTCACACTCAGCCTCACCCTAACCCTAATCCTAACCCTAACCCTAAACCTCAACCTTAACTTCACTCTAAACCTAAAGCTAACCCTAACACTAACCCTAAACCTAATCCTCACCTTAAACCTCGCCCTCAACCTAAGTCTAACCCTAAACCTCACCCTCACCCTATTCCTAATCCTAACCCTAACCCTAAAACTCACCCTAACCCTAAGCCTTACCCTCACCCTCAACCTCACCCTAACCCTCACCCTCACCATCACCCTCACCCAAATCAGAAGTCTAAACCTAACTGTAACATTACCACTAATCCTAACCCTAAACTAACCCTTAACCAAACCCTAACCTTCACTCTCAACCTCACCCTCACTGGAAATGTAACCCTAACCATAACATTTACAATAACCCTAACCCTAATCCTAACCATCACCCTCACCCTAACCATAATCCTAACACTAACCCTCGCCCTAACCCTCATCTTAACCCTCACCCTGACCTAACCATAACCCTTGCCCTAACCCTTTACCTCACCCTAATCCTAACACTAAGCCTGACCTAAACCTCCCCCTCACCCTAACCCTAACACAAACCCTAACCCTCAAACTAACCCTCAACCTAACCTCAACCTAATCCTAACTCTAACCCTAACCCTAAAACTCACATTAACCCTAACCCTCACCCTAACCCTACCCCTACCCCTCACCATAACCCTCAAGCTAACTCTAACCCTCACACTCACCAGAACCCTAACCATAAATGTAACCATAAACCTCACCTTAAGGCTAATTCTAACCCTAACCCTAACCCTAACCGGCACCCTAACCCTCAGACCAACCCTAACCCTAAACCTAATCCTAAAACTAACACTATCCCTAACCCTAACCCTCACCCTAACGCACACCCTATCCCTAACCCTAACATTAACCCTAAACCTAACCCTCACCCTAACCCTCCTCCTAAACCTAACTCTAACCCTAAACCTCAAACTCACCCTGACCCTAACCCTAAACCTAACCCTAACCCACACCCTAACCCTAAACCTCAAACTCACCCTAGCCCTCATCCTAACCCCAATCCTAAACCTAACCCTCACCCTAACCCTCACCGTAACCCTAAACCAAACCCTCACCCTAACCTACACCCTCACCCTAACCCTGAGCCTAACCCTAAGCCTAACCCTAAACCTAACCCTAACCCACACACTCACCCTCACCCTAAACCTAATCCTAACCATAAACCTAACCCTTACCCTCACCCTAACTCTAAACCTAAAATTAACCCTAATCCTAAACCTTATCCTAAGCCTCACCCTAACCCTAACTCTAAACCTAAACCTCACCCTAAACTTAACCCTAACCTTAACCCTCACCCTAGCCCTCACTGTAACCCTAATCCTAACCCTATACCTCATCCTAACCCTCACCCTAACCCTATCCCTAACCCTCACCCTAACCCTAACCCTCACACTCACCCTCAGTCTAACCCTAACCCTAACCCTACCACTAACCCTCACATTCACACTCACACTAACCATAATCCTAAATATAACCCGATCCCTAACCATAACGCTCACCCTAACCCTCACCCTAACACTAACCCTAACACCAATCCTAACACTAACCCTCACACTAACCCTAACTATAACCCTAAAGCTCACACTCAGCCTCACCTTAACCCTCACCCTCAACCTCAGCCTAAACCTAAGCCTAACACTAACCCTAACACTCAAACTCATACTCACCCTCACCCTAACACTAATCCTAATCCCAGCCCAAACACTAACCCTCACCCTAACCCTAACCCTCAAACTAACCCTAAATCTAACACTATCCCTAACCCTAACCCTCACCCTAACCCTAACTCTAAACCTAAACCTCACCCTCACCTTAACCCTAACCCTAACCCTAACCCTAATCCTATACCTCACGCTAAACATAACCCTAAACCTCACCTTCACCCTAGCCCTCATCCAAACCCTAATCCTAACTCTAAAATTCATCCTAACCCTCACCCTAACCCTAACCCTAACCATCACCCTAACCCTAACCCTCAGCCTCAACCTCACCCTCAGCCTAACCTTAAGCCTAAACCTAAAACTAATCCTAACCCACACACTCACCCTCACCCTAACCCTAATCCTAACACTAATCCTAACAATAACCCTAACACTAAAGCTAACCCTCAACATAAACATAACCCTCACCCTAACACTTACCCTCAACCTAACACTAACCGTAACTCTAAAACTAACCTTCACACTAAACCTAACCCTCAGAGTAACCCTAAACCTCACCCTAACCTTAACCATAACCCTAACCTAAACCTCACCCCCACCCTAGGCCTCACCCTAACCCTAATTCTAACCCTAACCCTCAACCTAACCCTAACCCTCAACCTCACCCTAAACCTCACACTAACCCTAACCCTAATCCTCAATCTAACCCTCACCCTAACCGTAACCCGAACCCTTAACATAACCCTCACCCTAACCCTAACCCTCACTCTTATCTTAACCCTCACCCTCAGGCTAACCCTCACCTTTACCCTTACCATCACTCTCACACTAACCCTTAACCTTACCCTAACCCTCACCCTAACCCTAACCCTAAACCTCACCCTCACCTTCAGCTTTACGCTAATACTATCACTATTCCTAACCCTAAACCTCACCGTCACCCTAACAGTCAGCTAATTCTTACCATCACACTAATCCTAACCCTAACCCCAACCCTAACTCTCACAATAAACCTAACCCTCACCCTAACCGTAACCCTACCCCTTACCCTAACCCTCACCTTAACACTAATTCTAACCCTCAACCTAACCCTCACCCAAAACTTCACTGTCACCCTAAATCTGACCCTAACCCTAATAACAACCCTAACCCTCACCCGAAACCTAACCCTCACCCTCACCCTAACCCTCACCCTATTCATAACCCTCATCCTCAGCCTAACCCACACCCTAACCTTAAGCATAACCCTAACCCTAAACCTCACCTTAACCCTCACCCTAACCCAAACCTTAACCCTAACCCTCACCCTCACCCTAACCCTCATCCTAACACTTAACATCATCCTCACCCTAAACCTCACACTTAACCGAATCCTCACCATAACTCTAACCCTAACCGTCACCCTCACTGTCACCCTCACGCTAAGCCTGACCCAAACCCTCACCCTAACCCTAAAACTCAACCTAATCCTCACCCTAACCCTCACCCTAACCCTAATGCTAAGTCTAACACTCACCCTAACCCTCATGCTATCACTTATCCACACCACAAACCTAACCCTAACCTTAACCCTCACCCTCACCCTAAACCTCACCCTAACCCTAAACCTAATCCTAACCCTCACACTAATCCTAACCCTAACACTAACCCTCACCTAACCCTAAACCTAACCTTCTACCTCACCCTAACCCTCACCATCACCCAAACCTTCACCCTAATCCTAACGCTCACCCAAACCCTAAACCTCAAGCTCATCCTTACCATAACCCTCAACTAATGCTCACCCTAACCCTAACCATTACCTAACCAAGACCCTCACCCTCACCCTCACCTTCACCCTAACCCTCACCCTCACCCAAGACCTCACCCTAACCATAACTCTAACCCTAAACCTCAACCTCCCCCTCACCCTCAACCTCAGCCTATCCCTAAACCTATCCCTAATCCTAACCCTAACCCTCACCCTTACCCTAACCCTCACCATAACCCTTACCCTCACCCTCACTCTCACCCTAACTGAAACCCTCACACTAAACCTAACCCTACCCCTAAACCTAAACCTACCCCTCACCCTAAACCTCACCATAAACTTAACCCTAACCCTAACACTCACCCTCACGCTAGCCCTCAACCTAATCCTAATTCTAACCCTAACCCTCACCCTAACCCTCATCCTCACCCTAAACCTCACCTTAACCCTAAACCTAACCTTCACCCTCACCCTGACCCTCACCCAAATCGTAAGTCTAACCCTAACCATAACATTACCACTAATCCTAACCCAAAAACTAACCCTTACCCTAACCCTAAACTTCACTATCAGCCTCAACCTCACTGGAATTGTAACCCTAACCATAACATTTACAATAACCCTAACCATAATCCTAACCATCACCCTCACCCTAACCCTAACCCTAACCCTAACCCTCACCCTAACCTTAACCCTCACTCTCACTGAAACCCTAACCCTCATCTTAACCCTCACCCTAACCTAACCTTAACCCTCACCCTAACCCTTAACCTCACCCTAATCCTAACACTAAGCCTAACCTAAACCTCCCCCTCACCCTAACCCTAACCCTTACCCTCAAGCTGGGCCTAAGCCTAAGCCTAAGCCTAAGCCTTGTCCTAACACTAACCCTCACCCAAACCCTAAGGCTAACACTAACCCTAACTCTAACCCTAAACCTCACTCTCACCCTAACCCTAACTCTTACCCTAAACCTAACCCTAAACCTCATCCTAACACTAAACCTAACCCTCATCCTCACCCTCACTTTAACCATAACCTTAAACTTAACCCTAACAATAACTCTAACCCTAACCCTAACCCTCACCCTTACCATAAGCCTCACCCTAACATTTACCCTCAACCTAACACTCAACCTAACCCTAACACTAACACTTACACTAACCGTAACCATCACCCTAACCCTAAGCCTAAACCTCACCCTAACCATAAACCTCACCCTCATCATCACACTCAGGCTAACCCTAAACCTAACCCTAACAATAACCCTAACCTTATCCCTAACCCTCACCCTAACCATAACCCTCACCCCAACCCAAACCCTCACCCTAACACTTACCCTCCCACTAACACTAACCCTAACCCTCAAACTAACACTAACCCTAACCCTAAACCTCAACCTAACCCTCACCCTAACCCTAACACTAACCATAACCCTAATCTTCACCCTAACCCTCCCCCAACCCTATATCTCACACTAAATCTCACCCTCACCCAAATCCTTACCCTAACCCTAACCCTAATCCCCACCCTAAGCCTAACCCTAACCCTGACCCTCATCCTCACCCTCACAGGAAATCTAACCCTAACCTTAACAATACCACTAACCCTAAAGAAAACCATCACCCTAACCCTAATCCTCAACCCCAGCCTCACCCTCAGCCTAACCCGAAGCCTAAGCCTAACCCTCAACCTAACCCTCAACTCACCCTCACCCTAACCCTAATCCTAAACCTAACCCTATCCCTAAACCTCAACCTAACCCTCACAAATAACCCTAACCCTAACATTAACCCTAACCCTAAACCGCAACCTAACAGTCCCCCTAACCATACCTCTAACCCTAAACCTAAGCCTGAGCCTAACCCTAAACTTTACCATAACCCTAACCCTAACCCTAAACCTAAACCTAACCCTAAACCCAACCCTAAACCAAACCCTAATCCTCAGTCTCACCCTCACCCTAACCCAAATCCTAAACTTAACCCTCACCCTAACCCTAAGTCTAATCCTAAACCTAAACCTAATCCTCACATTCAACCTCAACCTAACCTTAATCCTAAAACTAACGCTATCCCTAACCTTAACCTTAACCTAAACCTCACCCTAGCCCTAACACTAACCCTAATCCTAACCCTAAACCTCACCCTAACCCTCACCCTCAACCTCATGCTCGGCCTAAGCCTAAGCCTAAGCCTTAGCCTAACCCTAACCCTCACCCTAACCCTAAAACTAACACTAACCCTAACTCTAAACCTAAACCTCACTCTCAGCCTAAGCCTAATTCTAACCCTGACCCTAACCCTAAACCTTATCCTAATCGTAACCCTAAACTTCACTCTGCCACTCATTGTAACCATAACCGTAACCCTAACCCTAACAATAACCCTAACCCTAACCTTAACCCTCACCCTAACAATAAACCTCACCCTAAACCAAACCCACACCCAAACACTTACCCTCACCCTAACACTAACTCTAACCCTCACCAACCCTAACACTCACACTAACCCTAACCGTAACCGTAAACCTTAACCTCGACCTAACCCTCACCCTCACCCTAACCCTAACACTGACCCTAACCCTAACTCTCCCCCTAAACTTCCCCCTAACCCTATATCTAACCCTAAACTTCACCCTCACCCTAACCCTCACCCTCACCCTAGCCTTCACCCTAACCCTAATTCTAACCCTCACCCTCACCCTAACCCAGACCCTCATCCTCACCCTAAACCTCACACTAACCCTAACCCTAATCCTCAATCTAACCCTCACCCTAAGCCTAAACCTAACCCTTCTCCTAACCCTAAACCTAACCCTAACTCTCAGACTTATATTAACCCTAACCCTCAGCGTAAACTTCACTTTTACCCTTACCATCATCCTCACACTTACCCTCAACCTTACCCTAAACCTCATCCTAACCCTCTCCCTAACCGTAAATTTAACCATCACCCTAACCCTCACACTCACCCAAAACCTCACGCTCAGCCTAACCCTACGCCTAAGCCTTACACTAATCCTCACCCTCACACTAGCCCTCAACCTAACCCTAATCCTAACAATCACCATAACCCTAATCTTCACCCCCACCCTCAACCTCAGCCTAACCCTAAGCCTAAGCCTAACCCTAACCCTAACCCTCACACTCACCCTCACCCTAACCCTAACCCTAAACCTAACCCTAAACCTCAACCTCACCCTCACCCTAACCTTAACCCTAACACTAACCCTAACCCTAACCCTCGATCTAACCTTCCCCCTAAACCTACATCTAACCTTAAACCTCACCCTCGCCTTAACACTAATCCTAACCCTAACCCTAAACCTCACCCTAAACCTAACTCTCACCCTCACCCTCACCCTCACTCTCAAAGTAAATCTAACCCTAACCCTAACAATAACACTAATCCTAACCCTAAACCTAACCCTAACCATAACACTAATTGTAACCCTCACCATCACCCTAACCCTAATTCTAACCCTAAGCCCCACCCTAACACTAACCCTCATGTCACCGTAACCCTAACACTCATACTAACACTCACCCTTTCCCTAACCCTAACCATAAACCTCACACTAACACTAACCCTAATACTCACCCTCACCATAGCCCTCACCCTAACTCTAATCCTAACCCTAATCCTCATCCTAACCCTAACCCTAACACTAAGCCTCACCATAACCCTAAACCTAACCCTCAACCTAAACCTAACCCTCACCCTAACCCTAACCCTAAACCTCACCCTAACCCTAACTCTCACCTTCATGCTCACACTCAGCCTAACCCTAAACCTAACCCTAACCCTAACCCTCAGACTTACCTGAAAGCTTACCCTAATCCTAATCCTAACCCTAAGCCTAAACCTCACCCTCACCCTAACCCTAAATCTAACTCTAACCCTAACCCTAATGCTCACCCTCAGCCTCACCCTAACACTAACTCTAACCCTAAACCTCACCCTCACCCTAACTCTAACCCTTACCATAACCCTAACCCTTACCCTAACCCTAAATGTCACCCTAACCCTAAGCCTAAACCTCACACTCAAAATAGCCCTCACTCTAACCCTAATCCTAAAACTAACCCTCATCCTAACTCTCACCCTAACCCTAACGCTGATCCTCACTCTCACCCTAACCCGAACCTTCAAACTAATCCTAAGCCTCACCCTCACCATAACCTTTACCCTAACCCTCACCCTAAACTTAAACGTAACCCGAACCTTAACGCTCACCCTAACCCTAACCGTCATCCTCAACCACACCCTGAGCCTAAACCTAAGCCTAATCCTAAACCTAACCCTAACACACACACTCACCCTCACCCTAACCCTAATCCTAAGCCTAACCCTAAACTTAAACCTCCCCCTACCACTCACCCTAAACCTAAATCTAACCCAAACCCTAAACCTCACCCTAACCCTAACCATAACTCTCACACTAACCCAAACCCTCACCCTAACACTTACCATGACCCTATCGCTAATCCTAAACGAAGCACTAACCCTAAAGCTAACCATCACCCGCACCCTCACCCTCACCGGAACTCTAACCCTAACTCTAACAATAACAATAATCCTAACCCTAACCATCACCCTAACCCTAATCCTCACACCCACCTTTAGCCTCATCCTAACCCTAAGCCTAAGCGTAACCCTCACCCTAACCCTTATACTCACCCTCACCCTAACCCTAATCCTAACACTAATCCTATCCCTAAACCTCACCCTAACCCTCACCCTCACCCTAACCCTAACACTAACCCTAACCCTAAACCTCACCCTAAGCTTCCCCCTAACCATAACTCTAACCCTAAACCTCACCCTCACCCTAAACCTAAACCTAAACTTAACCCTAAACCTCACCCTAAACCTCACCCTAACCCTAAACTATCACCCTCACCCTCAACCTCACAGTAACTCTAACCCTAACCCTAACAATAACAATAACACTAACCCTAACCCTAACCCTAAAAATAACTCACAACCTCAGCCTCACCCTTACCGCAAACTTAACCCTAACCATAACACTAACAATAACCCTAAACCTAACCCTAAACCTAACCCTAATCCTCACTCCCACCCTCACCCTCACCCTCACCCTCAGCCTAACCCTAACCCTAACACTAACCCTCACCATAACCCTAACCCTAACCCTAAACCTAACGCTAAATCTAACCCTAAACCAAACCCTAATTCTCAGCCTCACCCTCATCAAAACCCAAACCCTAATCTTAACCCTCACCCTAACCCTAAGCCTAATCCTAACACTAACCCTAACCCTCACACTCAACCTCACCCTAACCTTAATACTAAACCTAACTCTAACCCTAACCCTAACCCTCAAACTAACCCTCACCCTACCCCTAACCCTAAACCTAATCCTAACCCTAAACCTCATCCTAAACCTCACCCTCAACCTCATGCTCGGCATAAGCCTAAGCCTAAGCCTAAGCCTAACCCTAACCCTCACCCTAACCGTAAAACTAACACTAAGCCTAACTCTAAACCTAAACCTCACTCTCACCCTAACCCTAATTCTAACCCTAACATAACCCTAAACCTCATCCTAACCCTAACCCTAACACTCACTCTCTCCCTCATTGTAACCATAACCCTAACCCTAACCCTAACAATAACCCTAACACTAACCCTAACCCTAACACTAACCCTCTCACTAACACTAACCCTAACCCTTACCCTTAACCTCAACCTAACCCTCACCCTTAACCTAAGCCTAACACTAACCCTAACCATAACCCTCACACTAACCTTAACCCTAACTCTATATCTAAACCTAAATCTCACCCTCACACTAATCCTAACCCTAAACCTAGCCCTAAACCTCACCCTGACCCAACCCCTAACACTAATCCTGACCCTAACCCTAAGCCTAATCCTAACCCTAACCCAAACCCTCACACTCACCCTCACCCTAACCCTAATCCTAAACCTAACCCTATCCTTAACACTAAACCTCAACCTAACACTCAGCCTTGCCCTCACCCTAACCCGAAACCTAAACCTCATCCTCACCCTAGCCCTCACCCTAACCCTAATTCTATCCCTCACCCTCACCCTAACCCTAACCCTCATCCTCACCCTAAACCTCACACTAACCCTAAACCGAATCCTCAATCTTAGCCTCACCCTAACCCTAACACTAACCTTTACCCTAACCCGAAAAATAACCCTAACCCTCACCCATATCTTAACACTCACCCTCAGCCAAAACCTCTCCTTTACCCTTACCATCATAATCACCCTAACCCACACCCTAATCCTAACCCTAACCCTAATCCTAACCCAAAACCTCAACATAACCATCAACCTACCCTTAACCCTAACCCTAACCCTAACCCTTGAACTAACACTCCCCCTAAACCAAAATCTAACCCTAAACCTCACCCTCACCCTAACCCTAATCCTAACCCTAACCATAAACCTCACCCTAACCCTAACCCTAACCTTCACCCTCACCCTCACCCTCACCTTACGAAAAATCTAACCCTAACCCTAACAATAACAGTAATGCTAACCCTAAACTGAAACCTAACCCTAAGCCTAAACCTAATCCTAACACTCACCCTCAACCTAACCCTAATCCTAACGCTAACCCTCACCCTAACCCTAATCCTCACCCTCACTGTAACCCTAACCCTCATCCAAACCCTCACCCTAACCCTAACACTAACCCTCAACCTCACCCTAGTCCTCACCCTAACCTTAATCCTAACTCTAATCCTCATCCTAACCCTAACCCTAACTCTCACTCTAACCATCACACTATCCCTAAACCTAATCCTCAACCTAAACCTAACCCTCACCCTAACCATAAACTTAAGCTGAACCCAAACTCTCACCTTAATCCTAACCCTAAACCTCACCCTCACCCTAACCGTAATCCTAACACTAACCATAAACCTCACCCTAACTCTAACCCTAAACTTCACCCTCACCCTCACCCACACCCTTACCATTAATCTAACCCTAACCCTAACAATAACACTAAACCTAACCCTAAACCTAACCCTAAAACTAAGCCTAACCCTAATCCTAACACTCACCCTCACCCTAACCTTAACCCTAACCCTAACCCTATACCTAACCCTAATCCTCAAACTCATTGTAACGCTAACCCTCATCCAAACCCTCGCCCTAACCCACACCCTAACCCTAAACCTCATACTAACCCTCACCCTAACCAAAACCCTCACCCTCAACCTCAAGCTCAGCCTAACCCTAAGCCTAAGCCTTACCCTAATCCTCACCCTCACCCTAACCCTAATCCTAATCCTAACCCTCATTCTAACCCTCACCCTAACCCTAAACCTAACCATCACCCTAACCCTAATCCTCACCCCCACCCTCACCCTCACCCTCAGCCTAACCCTAATCCTAAGCCTAAGCCTAACCCTAACCCTCACACTCACCCTCACCCTAACCCTAATCCTAACCCTAACCCTCAAACTAACCCTAACCTTCACGCTCACTGTAATCCTCTCATCCAAACCCTCACCCTAACCCTAACGCTAACCATAAACCTCACCCTAACACTAACCTAACCCTCAATCTCACCCTAGCCCTAATCCTAACCATAAACCTAACCCTAACCCTCACCCTAACCATCACACTATCCCTAACCCTAACCCTCAACCTAACCCTAACACTCACCCTAACCCTAAACTTAAAGCGAACACAAACACTCACCCTAATCCTAACCCTAACCCTCACCCCAACCCTAACCCTCACCCTCACCCTCACCCTCAGCCTAACCCTAAGCTGAAGCATACCCCTAACCCTAACCCTCACACTCACCCTAAACCTTAACCTAATCCTAATCCTAAACCTGAGCTTAACCCTCACTCTCAGCCTAACCCTCACCCTAACCCTAACCCTAACACTCACCCTAAACCCTCACCCTCAGCCTAAACCTAAGCCAAAGCCTGACCCTAAACTTAACCCACACACTCACCCTAACCCTTACACTCACCCTAACCTTTACCCTAATCCTACTCTTAACCCTAAGCCTAACCCTCACCCTCACATTAACCCTCACCCTAACCCTAAATCTAACACTAACCCTAACCCTAACCCTCACCCTCAGCCTCACCTGAGACCTAACTCTAATCCTAAACCTCACCCTCACCGTAACCCTAACCCTAACCCTAAACCTCACCCTAACCCTAAACCTCACCCTCACCCTAATCCTAACCCTAACTCTCATCCTAACCCTCACCCTAACACTAACCCTAACCCTCACCCTCACCCCCACCCTCACCCTCAGCCTAAACCTAAGCCTAACCCTAACCCTAACCCAAACCCGCACCAGAACCCTAACCCTAACCCTAAACCTTACCCTAAATCTAACCCTAATCCAAACCCTAATTCTCAGCCTCACCCTCACCATAACACAAACCCTAATCTTAACCCTCACCCTAATCCTAAGCCTAATCCTAACCCTAACCCTAACCCTCACACTCAACCTCACCCTAACCTTAATCCTAAACCTGACGCTATCCCTAACCCTAACCTTCAAACTAACCCTCACCCTAGACCTAACCCTAACACTAATCCTAACCCTAAACCTCATCCTAACCCTCACCCTCAACCTCATGCTCGACCTAAACCTAAGCCGAAGCCTAACCCTAACCCTAACCCTCACCCTAAACCTAAAACTAACACTAAGCCTAACTGTAAATATAAACCTCAGTCTCACCCTAACCCTAATTCTAACCCTAACATAACACTAAACCTCATCCTAAACCTAACCCTCACTCTCACCCTCACTGTAACCGTAACCCTAACCCTAACCCTAAAAATAACCCTAACTCGACCCCTAACCCTCACCCTAAACATAACCCTCACCCTAACCCAAACGCTCACCCTAACAATTACCCTAACCCTAACACTAACCCTAAACCTAATACTAACACTCACATTAACCCTAACCCTTAACCTCAACCTAACCCTCACCCTCACCCTAAGCCTAACATTAACCCTAACCCTAACCCTCACCCTAACCCTCCCCTAACCCTATATCAAACCCTAAACCTCACCCTCACCCTAACACTAAACCTAACCCTAAACCTAAACCTCAACCTAAACCTCACCCTAACCCTAACCCTCACCCTCACCCTCAACCTCACTGTAATTCTAACCCTAACCCTAATAATAACATTAACCCAAACCCTGCCCCTAACCATAACCCTCACCCTCACTGCAAACTTAACCCTAACCATAACACTAACAATAACCTAAACCAAACCCCACCCTCACCCTCAGCTTAACCCAAAGCCTAACCCTATCCCTAACCCTAACCCTCACCCTAACCCAAACACTAACCCTACCCCTAGTCCGCACCCTAACCCTAAGCCTAATCCTAACCCTAACCCTAACCCTCACACTCACCCTCACCCTAAACCTAATCCTAAACCTAACACTATCCCTAACATTAAACCTCACCCTAACACTTACCCTAGCCCTCACCCTAACCCTAAACCTAAACCTCACCCTCACTTAGCCCTCACCCTAACCCTAATTCTATCCCTCACCCTCACCCTAACCCTAACCCTCATCCTCACCCTAAACCTCACACTAACCCCAAACTGAATCCTCAATCTAACCCTCACCCTAACCCTAACACTAACCCTTACCCTAACCTGAAAAATAACCCTAACCCTCACCCTTATCTTAACACTCACGCTCAGCCAAAACATCTCCTTTACCCTTACCATCATAATCACCCTAACCCACACCCTAACCCTAAACCTCATACAATCCCTCACCCTAACCGTAAACCTAACCATCACCCTAACTGAAACCCTCAGCCTCAACCTCAATCTCAGCCTAACCCTAAGCCTAAGCCTAAGCCTAACCCTAACCCTCACACTCACCCTCACCCTAACCCTAATCCTAACCCTAACCCTAATCCTAACCCAAAACCTCAACATAACCATCAACTTACCCTTAACCCTAACCCTAACCCTAACCCTAACCCTCGAACTAACACTCTCCCTAACCCAAAATCTAACCCTAAACCTCACCCTCACCCTAACCTTAATCTTAACCCTAACCATAAACCTCACCTTAACCCTAACCCTAACCTTCACCCTCACCCTCACCCTCACCCTCACCTTACCATAAATCTAAACCTAAACCTAACAATAACACTAATCCTAAACCTAAACCTAACCCTAATCCTAAAACTCAACCTCAACCTAACCCTAATCCTAATGCTAACGCTCAACCTAACCCTAATCCTTACCCTCACTGTAACCCTAACCCTCATCCAAACCATCACCATAACCATAACACTAACCCTCAACCTCATCCTAGTCCTCACCCTAACCTTAATCCTAACTCTAAACCTCATCCTAACCCTAACCCTAACCCTAACTCTAACCATCACACTATCCCTAATCCTAACCCTCAACTTAACCCTAACCCTCAATCTCACCCTAAACTTAAGCGGAACCCAAACTCTCACCCCAATCCTAACCCTAACCCTCACCCTAACCCTAACCCTCACCCTTACCGTAACCCTCACCCTCAGCCTAAACTTCACATTTACGCTTAGCGTCACCCCCACCCTAACCCTCACCCTAAACCTAACCCTCATCCTAACCCCAACTCTACCCCTAAACCTCACCCTCACCCTAACCCGAACTCTATCCCTAACCCTAACACTAATCCTCAACAAACCCTAAAGCTAATCCTCACCCTCAACCACATGCTCAGCCTAAACCTAAGCCTAAGCCTAACCCTTACCCTAACCATCAACCTCACCCTAGCCCTCATGCTAACCCTAATCCTAAACCTAACCCTCTTCCTAACCCTCACTCTATCCCTAACACTAAACCTCAACCTAAACCTAACCCTAAACCTCACCCTCACCCTAGCCCTCACCCTAGCCCTAATCCTAACCCTAACCCTCATACTAACCCTCCCCATAACCCTAACCCTAACCCTCACCCTAACCGTAACACTCAGCTTCACCCTCACACTCAGCCTAATCCTAAGCCTAAAACTAACCCTAACCTTAACCCTCAATCTCACCTTAAACCTCACCAGAACCCTAACCCTAACACTAAGCCTAACCCTAACCCTCACCTTCAGCCTCACCCTAAACTTACTCTAACCCTAAACCTCACCCTCACCATAACCCTTAGCTTAACCCTAACCCTAAACCTGACCCTAACCCTAACTCTAAACCTACCCTTACCCTAGCCCTTACACTAACCCTAATCCTAACCCTACCCTCAACCTAACCCTCCCCCTAACCCTAACCCTAACACTCACCCTAACCCTAACCCTTACCCTCAACCTCACCCTCAGCCTAATCCTAACACTAACCCTAATCCTCACCCTCACCCTAACCCTAACCCTCACCCTCACCCTAAATCTCACACTAACCCTAACACTAATCCTCAGTCTAAACCTCAGCCTAATCCGAACCCTAACCCTAACCCCCACCCTAACCCTCACCCTAACCCTAACTCTAACCCTAAATCCCACCCTCACCCTAAACCTAACTATAAAGTAAACCAAAACTTAAACCTCACCCTAACCCCAACCCTAATCCTAACCCTAACCCTAACCCTAGGCCTAAACCTAACATTAAGCCTAACCCTCACACTCACCCTCACCCTAACCGTAACCCTAAACCTAACCACAACAATAACCCTAACCCTAATACTAACCCTAACTCTAACCATAAACCTCACCGTAACCCAAAACTTAACCCTAACACTAACCCTCACAGTAACCCTAACCTCAAGCTAACCCTAACTCTAACCCTAACCGTAACACTAAAAACCTCACCTTAACCCTAACCCTAAACCTCAACCTCACCATAATCGTAACCCTAACCCTATCCCTAACAATAACCCTAAACCTAACCATAATCCTAATCCACAAACTCACACTAACCCTAATCCTAAACCTAACACTCAACCTAACCCTAACGCTCACACTTACTCTAACCCTAAACCTCATCGTAACCCTCACCCTAACCCTAACCCTAACACTAAAAGTCACACTAACATTAAACCTAACCCTCACCCTCAACCTAGACCTCATCCTAACCCTAATCCTAACCCTACTTCTCATCCTAACCCTCACCCGAACCCTAACCCTAAACCTCACCCTTAACCTAACCCTAAACCTAACCCTCAACCTAACCCTAATCCTCACGCTCAACTTAACACTAACTCTAACCATCACCCTAACCCTAAACTTTACCTGAACCCTAACTTTCACCTTAACCCTAACCTTAACCCTCACCCTAACCCTAACCCTCACACTTACCTTACCCTTACCCTAATCATAATCCTAACCCTAACCCTAAACCTCAACCTCTGCCTCACCTTAATCCTAAATCTAACCCTAAATCACACTCTCACCCTAAGACTAATCCTAACCCTAAACCTAAAGCTCACCCTAACCATAACCCTAAACCTAACCCTCACCATAGCCCTCACCCTAACCCTACTCCTAACATTAACCCTCATCCTAACCCTCCCTATAACCCTATCTGAAACCCTCACCCTAACCCTAACCCTCACACTCACCCTCACCCTCAGCCTAAACCTAAGCCTAACCACAAGCCTTACCTGAAACGTAACCTTAACTCTCACACTCACCCGCACCCTCACCCTCACCATAACTCTAAACCAAACCCTAACCCTAACCCTAAACCTCACCCTAGCCCTAACCCTAACCCTAATCCTCACCCTCAACCTAACCCTAACACAAACCCTAACCCTAACCCTCAACCTAACCCTCCCCCTAACCATGTATCTAACCCTAAACTTCACCCTCCACCTAACCCTAACCCTAACCCTAACCCTAAACCCCACCCTAACCCTAACACTAACCCTCTCACCCTCAACCTAACCCTAACACAAACTCTAACCCTAACCCTCAACCTAACCCTCCCCCTAACCATGTATCTAACCCTAAACTTCACCCTCCACCTAACCCTAACCCTAACCCTAACCCTAAACCCCACCCTAACCCTAACACTAACCCTCACCCGCACCCTCACCCTCACCATAACTCTAACGCTAACTCCAAAAATAAAACTAAGTGTAACCCTAACCATCACCCTTACCCTAATCCTCACCCCCACCCTCACCATCAGCCTAACCCTAAGCCTAAGCCTCACCCTCACCCTAACCCTCACACTCATGCTCACCCTAACCCTAATCTTAAACCTAACCCTATCCCTAAACCTCAACTTAACCCTCACCCTCACCCTAACCCTAACACTAACCCAAACCCTAAACCTCCCCCAGACCCTCCCCCAAACCCTAACTCTTACGCTAAACCTCACCCTCACCCTAACCCTAAAACTCACCCTAACCCTAACTCTCACCCTCACACTCTAACTCACCCTAACTCTAACCCTGTCCCTAACAACACTAACCCTAACCCTATCCCTAAACATAACCCTCACCCTCAGACTCACCCTCACTGAAAACTTAACCCTAAACATAACACTAGCAATAAGACTAACCCTAAACTTAACCCTAAACCTAATCCTCACCCACAACCTCACCCTCAGCCTAACCCTAACCCTAACCCTCCTTTTAACCCTAACGGTAACCCTAACCCTAACCCTAACCCTAACCCTAAAACAAACCTTAAACCTAACCTTAAACCTAAACCTAATCCTCAGCCTCAGTCTCACCCTCACCCTAACCCAAACCTTAACCTTACCCCTCACCATAACCCTAAGCCTAACCCTAACCCTTAGCCTAACCCTCACACTCACACTCACCCTACCCGAAATCCTAAACCTAATCCTATCCCTAACCCTAACCCTCACCCTAACCCTCACCCTAAACGCAATCCTAACCCTAAACCTCATCCTAAACCTCACTCTAACCCTAACACTAACCATCCCCCTCATCCTCGGCCGAAGCCTAAACCTAAGCCTAAACCTAACCCTAACCCTAACACTAACATTAAACCTAACCCTAATCCTAACACTCACCCTCAACCCATCCCTAACCCTAACCCAACCCTCACCCTCAGCCTCACCCTAACCCTAACTCTAACCCTAAAGCTCTCCCTCACACTAACCCTAACCCTTACCCTAACGCTAAACCTCACCGTAACCTTAACCCTAAACCTAACCCTCATGCTAGCCATCACTCTACCCCTAATCCTAACCCTAACACTCATCCTAACCCTCACCCAAACAATAACCCGAACCCTCACCCTCAATCTCACCCTAACACTAACCCTAAGCCTCACACTCACCTTCACGCTAACCCTAACCTAACCCTAATGCTCAACCTATCCCTAACCCTCAACCTCACCTTAACCCATACCCTAACCCTCACCCTAACCCTAAACTGAACCGGAACTCTAACTCTCACCCTAACCCTAACCCTAAACCTCACCCTAACCCTAACCCTCACCCTCACCCTCACCCTCAGCCTAACCTTAAGCCTAACCCTAAACCTCACACTCACCCTAACCCTAAGCCTATTCCTAATCCTAACCCTAACCCTCACCCTAACCATCACCTTAACCGTAACCCTAAAAATAACCGTGGCCCTAACCCTCACCCTCAGCCTCACTCTGACCCTAAGCCTCACTCTCACCGTAACTCTACCCCTAAACCTAACAACCTAACACTAAACCTCACCAAAACCATAACACTGACTCTAACACAAACCCTCACCCTAACACTTACCCTCACTCAAACACTAACCCTAACCTTAACACAAACCCTCACCCTAAACCTAACCCTAACCCTAAACCTCAACCTAAGCCTCACCCTCACCCTAACCCTAACACTAAGCCTCACCATAACGCTCACCCTAACCCTCCCCCTAACCCTATATCTAACCCTAAACCTCACCCTCACCATAAACCTAACCCTAACCCTAAACCCCACCTTAACCCTAAACCTATCCCTCTCCCGCACCCTCACCCTCTCTGTAGCTCTAACACTAATACTAACAATAACACAAACCCTAACCCTAACCCTAATCCTCACCCCCACCCTCACCCTCAGCCTAACCCTAAGCCTAAACCTACCACTAATCCTAACCCTCACTGTAACCCTAAACCTAACCCTAACCCTAACCCTCACACTCACCCTCACCCTAAACCTAATCCTAAACATAACCCTAAAATTACCCAAACCCTCACCATAAGCCTCACCCTAGCCTTCAACCTAACCCTAATCCTAACATTAAACCTCATCCTAACCCTCATCCTAACCCTAACCCTAACCCTCACCCTAAACCTAACCCTAACCCTCACCCTAAACCTCATCCTAACCCTCACCCTAACCCTAACCCTAACCCTCACCCTAAACCTAACCCTAACCCTCACCCTAATGCTCGGCCTAAGCCTAAGCCTAAGCCTAAGCCTAGCCCTAAACCTAACCCTCACCCTAACCCTAACCCTTACACTAACCCTAACTCTAACCATAAACCTCACTCTCACCCTAACCCTAACTCTAACCCTAACCCTAAACCTAAACCTCATCCTAACACTAAATCTAACCCTCACCCTCACCTTAACCATAACCCTAAACCTAACACTAACAATAACAGTAACCTTAACTCTAAAACTAACCCTTATCTCAAACCTCACCCTAACATTTACCCTCAACCGAACACTCACACTAACCCTAACACTAACCCTCACACTAACCCTAACCATCACCCTAACCCTAAACCTCACCTCAACCCTAACCCTAACCCTCACCCTCACCCTAGCCCTCAGCCTAACCCTAACACTCATCCTCACCCTAAACCTCACACTAACCCTAACACTAATACTCAATCTAACCCTCACCCTCATCCTACCCCTAACCCTAATTCTAACCCTAACCCTAACCCTCACCATTACGATAACCCACAAACTCAGCCTAACCCTCACGTTTACCCGTACCGTCACTCCCACCCTAACCCTCACCCTAACCCTAACCCTCAACCTAACCCTCACCCTAACCCTGACTCTCCCCTAAACCTCATCCTCACCCTAACCCTAACTCTAACCCTAATCCTAACACTAAATCTCACCATAATGCTAACGCTTATCCTCACCCTCACCCTCATTGTAATTGTAAACTTAACATTAACCCTAACAATAACTCTAAACCTAACCCTAACCCTCACTGTAACCCTAACCCTAACACTAACACTAACCCTAAACCTAAACCTAACCCTCAACCTAACCCTAATCCTCAGCCTCACCCTCACCCTAACAAAACCCTAACCCCAACCTTCACCCTAACCCTAAGCATAAACCTAACCCTAATTCTAACCCTCACATTCACCCTCACCCTAAACCTAATCCTGAACCTAACCCTATCACTAACCCTAACCCTCAGCCAAACCCTCACCCTAGCCCTCAGCCTAACCCTAATCCTAAGCCTAAACCTCATCCTAATCCTCACCCTAACCCTAACCTTAACCCTCACCCTAACCCGAACCCTAACACTCACCCATATGCTGGGGCTAAGCCTGAGCCAAAGCCTAAGCCTAAGCCTAACCCTAACGCTCACCCTAACCCTAACCCTAACACTAACCCTAACTCTAACCCTAAACCTCACACTCACACTAACCCTAACTCTAATCCTAAACCTAAACCTCATCCTAACCCTAACCCTAACAATAACCATAACCCTAACCCTAACCATAACCCTACCCTAACCTTAACCCTAACCCTAATACTAACCATAACCCTCACCCTAAATCTAACGTCACCCTAACACCAAACCTAATCCTCAACCTCACCCTAGCCCTCACACTAACCCTTACCCTCATCCTCACCCTAAACATCACACTAACCCTAACACTAATCCTCAATTTAACCCTCATCCTCACCCTCACCCTAACCCTAACCCTCACCCTAAACCTAACCCTCACCTACCGTAACCCTCACCTTAGGCCTAACCCTAAACTTTACCCTTACCGTCACCCCCACCTTAACCCTCACCCTAACCCTAACCCTCACCCTAATCTTCACCCTAAACCTAACTCTACCCCTAAACCTCACCCTCACCCTAACCCTATCTCTAACCCTAACACTAACACTAAAAACCTCACCCTAACTCTAACCCTAACCCTCAACCTCACTGTAACCGTAACCCTAACCCTAACAACATCCCTAACCCTAACCCTAATCCTAACACTCACTCTCACATTAACCCTAATCCTAAGCCTAAACCTCACCCTAACCCTAACCCAGACCCTTACCGTAACCCTAACCCTCACCATAACACTAACCCAAACCCTAAACCTCACCCTAACACTAAACCTAACCCTCACCGTCACCCTCACCCTCAACCTCACCTTAACTCTAACCCTAACCCTAACAATAACACTAATCCTAACCCTAACCCTTACCCTAAACCTAATCCTAACACTCACCCTCAACCTAACCCTAACCCTAACCCAACCCTCACCCGCAGCCTCACCCTAACCTTATCTCTAACCCTAAACCTCACCCTCACCCTTACCCTAACCCTAAACTCACCCTAAACTTAACCCTAAACCTCACCCTCACGCTAGCCCTCACCCTAACTCTAATCTTATCCCTAACACTCATCCTAACCCTCACCCTAAAAATAAACCTAACCCTCAAACTCACCCTCACCCTAACCCTAACCCTAACCCTAACACTCAACCTAACCCTAACACTCACCCTCACTATAACCCCTACCCTAACCCTCACCCTAACCCTAAACTTAACCCAAAACCTAACTCTCACCCTAAACCTAACAC
Source organism: Dipodomys merriami (assembly GCF_024711535.1). Classification (NCBI taxonomy): domain Eukaryota; kingdom Metazoa; phylum Chordata; class Mammalia; order Rodentia; family Heteromyidae; genus Dipodomys; species Dipodomys merriami. Next base: position 261,419 of record NW_027204448.1, on the reverse strand, counting down.
TATCCCTCACCCTAAACTTAACCCTCACCCTCACCCTCACCCTCAGCCTAAACCTAAGCCTATCCCTATCCCTAACCCTAAGCCTAACAATCAACCTAACCCTAATCCTAATCAAACCCTAAGCCTGACTCTCACCCTCACCTTATCCCATACCTTAAGCCTAACCCTAACATTAATCCTAACACTAACCATAACCCTCAACCTCACCCTAACACTAACCTTATCACCCTAACCCTAAACATCAACCTAACACTAACCCTAACCCTCACACTCACCCTAACCTCACCCTAACCCTAACCCTCATCCTCACCCTAAACCGCACACTAACCCTAACACTAATCCTCAATCTAAACCTCATCCTCACCCTAACCGTAACCCTAACCCTCACCCTAACCCTAACCCTCACCCTTACTGTAACCCTTACCCTCAGCCTAATCTTCAACTTTACCCTTACTGTCACCCCCACCGTAACCCTCACCCTAAACCTAACCCTAACTCTAACCCTAAACCGCACCCTCACCCTAACCCGAACTCTATCCCTAACCCTAACACTAAACCTCATCCTAACCCTAAAGCTAACCCTCACCCTAAACTGTATGCTCAGCCTAAACCTAAGCCTAAGCCCAACGTTTACCCTAACCCTCACCTTCACCCTAGCCCTCACCCTAACCCTAATCCTAAACCTAACCCTCATACTAACCCTCACCCTAACCCTAACCCTAAACCTAACCCTCATCCTAACCCTCACCCTAACCCTAACCCTAAACCTCACCCTAAACCTCACCCTCACCCTAGCGCTCAACCTAGCCCTAATCCTAACCCTAACCCTCATCCTAACCCTCCCATAACCCTAATTCTAACCCTCACCCTAAACCTAAACCTCCACTTCACCCAAACCCTCAGTCTAACCCTAAGCCTATACCTAACTCTAAACTTTATCCTAACACTAACCCTAAACCTAACCCTAATATTAATCCTAACCCTAACACTAACCCTCAATCTCACCTTAACCCTCACCCTAACCTCAACGGTAACCCTAACACTAAGCCTAAACCTAACCTTCACCCTCAGCCTCACCCTAACCCTAACTCTAACCCTCACCCTAAATCTCACACTCACCATAACCCTTACCCTAACCCTAACCCTAAACCTCAACCGAACCCTATCTCTAAACGTTACCCTCACCCTAGCCCTTATCCTAAACCTAATCCTAACCCTAACCCTCATTGTAACCCCCCTTCTAACCCTTACCCTAACACTCACCCTAACCCTAACACTCACCCTCAACCTCACCCTCAGACTAACCCTAAGCCTAACCCTAAACCTAACCCTAAAACAAACACTCACCCTAAACATAACCATAACCCTCACCTTAACCCTAACCTCACCCTATCACTAACCCTAATCCTCACATTCACCCTAGCCCTAACCCTAACCCTAACCCTCACCCTCACCTTAAATCTCACACTAACCCTAACACTAATCCTCAATCTAACACTCAGCCTCAGCCTAACCCTAACCCTAACCCTAACCTAGCCCTTACCCTCACCCTTACCGTAACCCTCACCATAGGCCTAACCCTCACCTTTACCCTTATGATCACCCCCACCTTAACCCTAACCCTAATCCTAACTCTCACCCTAACCCCCACCCTAACCCTCACCCTAACCCTAAATCTAACCTTAAACCTCACCCTCACCCTAAACCTAACTCTAAAGTAACCCAAACCCTAAACCTCACCCTAACCCTAACCCTAATCCTAACCCTAACCCTAAGCCTAACCCTAACCCTAAGCCTAACCCTCACACTCACCCTCACCCTAACCGTAACCGTAAACCTAACCATAACAATAACCCTAACCCTAATCCTAACCCTAACTGTAAGCACAACCCTCATCGTAACCCATACCGTAACCCTAACACTAACCCTCACACTAACCCAAACACTAACCTCACCCTAACCCTAACTTTAACCCCAAGCATAATACTAAAAACCTCACCCTAATCCTAACCCTAACCCTCACTCTCACCTTAAACTTAAACCTAACCCTAACCCTAACAATAACACTAACCCTAACCCTAATCCTAATCCTAATCCTCAACCTCACACTAACCCTGATCCTAAACCTAACCCTCACCCTTACCCTAACCCTCACACTTACCCTAACCCTAACCCTCATCCTAACCCTCACCCTAACCCTAACCCTAAACCTAAACCTCACACTAACAATAAACTAACCCTCATTCTCAACCGAGCCCTCATCCTAACCCTAATCCTAACCCTAATCCTCATCCTAAGCCTCACCCAAACCCTAACCCTAAACCTCACCCTAACCCTAACCCTAAACCTAACCCTCAACCTAACCCTAATCCTCACGCTCAACTTAACACTAACCCTAACCCTCAACCTAACCCTAAACTTAACCTGAACACTAACTCTCACCCTAACCCTAACCCTAACCCTCACCCTAACCCTAACCCTCACCCTCACCCTCACCCTCAGTGAAAACCTAAGCCTAACTCTAACCCTAACCCTCACACTCACCCTAACCTTACCCTAATCCTAAACCTAACCCTAGCCCTAACCCTCACACTCAGCCTCACCTTAACCCTAACTCTAACCCTAAAAATCACCCTCATCCTAAACCTAACCCTAACCCTAACCCTAAACCTCACCCTAACCCTAACCCTTAACCTCACCTTCACCCTAGCCCTCACCCTAACCCTAATCCTAACCCTAACCCTCATCCTAACACTCCCTATAACCCTATCTGAAACCCTCACCCTAACCCTAACCCTCAAACTCACCCTCACCCTCAGCCAAACCCTAAGCCGAACCACAAGCCTTATTAGAAACCTAACCCTAACCCTCATACGCACCCGCACCCTCACCCTCACAACTCTAAACCTAACCCTAAACCTAACCTTAAACCTCACCCTAACCCTAACCGTAATCCTAAACCTCACCCTCACCCTAACCCTAACACAAACCCTAACCCTAACCCTCACCCTAACCTTCCCCTAATCGTATATCTAGCCCTGAACCTCACCCTCAACCTAACCCTAACCCTAGCCTTAACCCTAAACCTCACCCTAACCCTAACACTAACCCTGACTCGCACCCTCACTCTCACCATAACTCTAACCCTAACCCTAAAAATAACACTAAGCCTAACCCTAACCATCACCCTAACCCTAATCCTCACCCCCACCCTCACCATCAGCCTCAAACTCATGCTCACCCTAACCCTAAACCTAAACCTAACCCTGTCCCTTAATCTCAACTTAACACTCACCCTCACCCTAAACCAAACACTAACCGTAACCCTAAATCTCACCCTTACCCTCCCCCAAACCCTAACTCTAACCCTAAACCTCACCCTCACCCTAACTCTAAAACACCCTAACACTAACCCTCAACCTCACCCTCAACCACACCGTAACACTTACCCTATCCCTAACAATAACTCTAGCCCTAAACCTATCCCTAAACATAACCCTCACCCTCAGCCTCACCTTCACAGAAAACTTAACCCTAACCATAACACTAAAAATAACCCTAACCCTAGCCTTAACCCTACCCCTATTCCTGACCCCCACTCTCACACTCAGCCTAACCGTAACCCTAACCCTAACCCTAACCCTCCCAGTAACCCTAACCCTAACCCTAACACTAACACTAACACTAACCCTAAACCAAACACTAAAACTAACCCTAATCCTCAGCCTCACCCTCACCCTAATCCAAACCCTAAACCTAACCCTCACCCTAACCCTATGCCTAAACACAACCCTTAGCCTAACCCTCACCCTCACCCTTATCCTACAACAAATCCTAAACCTAACCCTATCCCTAACCCTAACACTCATCCTCACCCTCACCCAAGATCTCACCCTAAACCTAATCCTAACCCTAAACCTCATCCTAACCCTCACACTAAACCTAACCCTAACCATCACCCTAACCCGAACCCTAACCCTCCCCCTCATGCTCAGCCTAAGCCTAAGCCTAAGCCTAAACCTAACACTAACCCTAACACTAACCCTAACTCTAACCCTAAATCTCACCCTAACCCTAACCCTCAGTCTAACCCTAACCCTAAACCTAAACCTCATCCTAACCCTAACCCTAACCCTCACCCTCACCCTCACCCTAACCGTAAACATAACCCTAACCCCAACAATAACGCAAACCCTAACCCTAACCATCACCGTAACCATAACCCTCAACCTAAACCTAACCCTCACCCTAACATTTACCCTCACCCTAACACTAACCCTAGCGCTAACACTAACAATCAAACTAAACCTAAACATCACCCTAACCCTTAACCTCACTCTAACACTAACCCTAAACCTCACCCTCACCCTAGCCGTCACCCTAACCCTAACACCTATCCTCACCCTAAACCTCACACTAACCCTAACACTAATCCTCAATCTAAACCTCACCCTCACCCTAACCCTAAACCTAACCCTCACCATAACCGTAACCCTGACACTTACCGTAACCCTCACCCTCAGTCTAACCCTCAACTTTACCCTTACCGTCACCTAAACCTCACCCTAACTCCAACCCTCACCCTAACCCTAACTCTACACCTAAACCTCACCCTCACCCAAACCCTAACTCTAAACCTCACCCTCTCCCTAGCCCTCACACTAACCCTAATTCTAACCCTCCCCATCTCCCTAACCCTAGCCCTAATCCTCACCCTAAACCTCACACTAACCCTAACCTTAAACCTAATGCTCAATCAAACCCTCACCCTAACCCTAACCCTAACACTAAACCTAACTCTAACACACACACTCACCCTCACCCTAACTCTAATAATAACCCTAACCCTAACCCTAACTCTCCCCATAACTCTCACCCTAAACCTAACACTAACACTAACCATAACACTAAACCTCAACCTCTCACCCTAACCCTAACTCTAAATCTAAACCTAACCCTCACACTAAACCTAACTCTAACCCTAACCCAATCCCTAAACCTCACCCTAACCCTAACCTTAAACATCACCCTCACCCTCACCATAACCTTAACTCTAAACCTAACCCTAACAATAACCCTAACCCTAATGCTAACCCTCACCATAACCATAACCCTCACCCTAACCCAAAGCCTTACCCTAACACTTACCCTGACCCTAACACTAATCCTAACCGTAACATTAACCCTCACACTAATCCTAACCCTAACCTCACCCTAAACCTAACCCGAACCCTAACCCTCAACCTAACCCTAACTCTCACGCTCAACATAACCCTAACCTTAACACTCACCCTAAACCTAAACTTAACCTGAACCCTAACTCTCACCCTAATCCTAACCGTAATCCTCACCCTAACCCTAACCCTCACCCTCACCCTCACCCTCAACGTAAACCTAAGCCTAACCCTAAATGTTACCCTAAACCTCACACTCACACTATCCCTTACCCTAATCCTAATCCTTACCCTAAATCTAACCTGACCCTAAGCCTCACCTTAACACTAACTCAAACCCTAAACCTCACCCTCACCATAACCCTATCCCTAACCCTAACTGTAAACTTCACCCTAACCCTAACCCTCACCATAGTCCTCACCCTAACCCTAATCCTAACCGTAACCCTCAACTTATCCCTCCCCATAACCCTAATCTTAACCCTCGCACTAACCCTAACCCTCACCCTCACCCTCAGCCTAAAGTTAAGCCTAGCCCTAACCCTAACCCTAACCATCACACTCACCCTAAACCTAACCCTAAACCTCACCCTAACCAAAACCCTCACCCTCACGCTCACCCTCAGCCTAACCCTAAGCCTAACCCGTACCCTAACCCTAACATTCACACTCACCCTAACCCTAACCTTTATCCTAATCCTAATCCTAACCCTAACCCTAACCCTCACCCTCAAACTAACCCTCACCTTAAGCCTAAACCTAACATTAATTCTAAACCTAACCCTCACCCTCAGCCTGACCCTAACCCTAACTCTAACGCTAAACCTCACCTGACCCTAACCCCAACCCAAACCCTATCCCTAAGCCTCATCCGAACCATAACCCTAACCCTCACCCTCACCCTCACATTAACCATAACCCTAAGCCTAACGCTAACAATAACCCTAACTCTTACCCTAACCTTCACCCTAACCATAACCCTCACCCTAAACCTAACACTCACCCTAACACTTACCATCACCTTAACACTAGCCCTAACCCTAATACTAACCCTCACACTAACCCTAGTCATCACCTAAAACCTAAACCTCACCTTACCACTAACCCTAAACCTCACACTCTCCCTAGCCCTCACCCTAAACCTTAAGCCTCATCCTCACCCTAAACCTCACAGTAATCCTAACACTAATCCTCAATCTAACCTTCACCCTCACCCAAACCCTAACCCTAAACCTCACCCTAACATTAACCCTGACCCTTAACTTAACCCTCACCCTCAGCCTAACTCTCAACTTTACACTTACCATCACCCCCACCCTAACAGTAACACTAAATCTCACCCTAACCCTAACCCTAACCCTCACCCTCAACCTCTTGCTCAGCCTAACCCTAATCCTAAGCCTATCCCTAACCCTCACACTCACCCTCACCCTCAGCCAAAACCTAAGGCTAACCCTAACCCTAATCCTAACCCTCACACTCACCCTGTCCCTAACCTTAATCCTAACCCTAAACCTAACGCTAACCTTCACCCTCAAACTCAGACTAACCCTAACCCTAATTCTAACCCTAAACCTCACCCTCAGTTTAACCCTAATACTAAACCTAACCCTAACCCTAACCCTCCCCCTAACTCTCACCCTAACCCTAACCGTAACACTAACCATAACCCTAAACCTCACAATAACACTCACCCTAACCCTAACTCTAACAATAAACGTCACTCTCACCCTCACCCTAACCCTAACCCTCACCCTAACACTTACCCTCACCCTAACGCTCACGCTAAACCTCACACTCACCCTCAACCTAACCCTAATCCTAAACCTAACCCTAACCCAAAACCTCACCCTAACAATCCCCCTAACCCTAACTCTAACCCTAAACCTCACCCTCAACCTACCCCTAACCCTAGCCCTAAACCTCAACCTAAACGTCAGCCTAACCCTAACCCACACCCTCACACTCAACCTAACTGTAACTCTAAACCTAACCCCAACAATAATACTAATCTTAACCCTAACCCTCAGCCTCACCCTCACTGCAAACTTAACCCTAACCATAATCCTTACAATAAGCCTAGCCCTAACCCTAAACTTAACCCTCACCATAACCCTAACCCTAACCCTAATTTTAAACCTAACCCTATCCCTAAGCCTAACCCTAACCCTAACCCTAACCTCACACTCACCCTCACCCTAATCCTAATCCGAACTCTAACCGTATGCCTAAACCTAACCCTCACCAAAACCCTCACCCTAGCCCTCACCCTCATGCTCAGCCTAAGCCTAAGCATAAGCTTAAGCCTAATCCTAACCCTAACCCTCACCCTAACCCTAACCTTAACACTAACCCTAACTCTAATCGTAAACCTCACGCTCACCCTAACCCTAACTGTAACTCCAACTCTAAAACTAACCCTAAACCTAACCCTAAAATAACCCTAACCCCAATCCTAAATCTACCCCTAAATCTCATGTTCACCCTAATGGTAACTCTAACCCAAACCCTAAAACTAAAACTCACTGTAACCCTAACCTTAACTCTCAGCCTAAACCTAACCCTCACCCTCACCCTCACTCTCAGCCTAAACCTAAGGTTAACCCTAAATCTAACCCTAACCCTCACACTCACCCTAACCCTAACCCTAATCCTAATCCTAATCCTAGCCTTAACACTAACCCTCACCCTAAACCTCACGCTAACCCTCGCCCTAACCCTAACCCTAAAACTAACCCTCACCCTCAGCCTCACCCTAACCCTAATTCTAACACTAAACATCAACCACACCCTAACGCTAACGCCAACCCTAACCCTAACCCTAACAATCCCCCTAATTCTCACCCTAAACCTAACACTAACACCCTAACCCTAAACCTCAACCTAACCCTCACCCTAAACCTAACTCTATCACTAAACCTCACCCTCACCCAACCCTCACATTAACTCTAACCCAAACACTAAACTTCACCCTAACCCTAACCCTAACCCTCACCCTCACCCTGACAGTAACCGTAACCCTAAACCTAACCCTCACAATAACCCTAACTCTAATCCTAACCCTCACCCTAACCATAACCCTCACTCTAACCCAAACACTCACCCTAACACTTACCCTCACCCTAACACTAACCCAACATTAACACTAACCCTCAAACTAACCCTAAACTTAACCCTAACCCTAAATCACAACTTAACCCACACCCTCACCCTAACCGTAATACTAACCCTATGCCTAACCCTTACCCAAACCGTCGCCCTAACCCTATATTTAACCTTAAACCTCACCCTAACCCTAACCCTAACCCTAACTCTAACGCTAAACCTAACCCTAACCCTAAAAGTAAGCCTAATGCTCAGCCTCACCCTCACCTTAACCCAATCCCTAAACCTAACCCACACCCTAAACCTCACCCTACCTCTCAGGCTAACCCTAACCCTAACCCTCACAATCACCCTAACCCTAATCCTAAACCTAACCCATTTCCTAACCCTAACGCTCACCCTAACCCTCACCCTAGCCTCACCCTAACCCTAAACGTCATCCTAACACTCACCCTAACCCTAACCCTCACCCTAACCCTAACTCTAACCCTCACCCTCATGCTCGGCCTAAGCATAAGCCTAAGCCTAAGCCTAACCCTAACCCTATACCTAACCTTCACCCTAACCCTAACCCTAACACTAACTCTAATTCTAACCCTAAATATCACACTCACACTATCCCTAAATCTAACCCTAACCCTCACACTAACCATTACACTCGCCCTTACCCTCACCCTCACCCTAACACTTACCCTCACACTAACACTAACACTAACAATAACACTAAGGCTAACCGTAACCCTAACCTTCATCCTCATCCTAAACCTCACACTAACCCTAATACTAATCCTCAATCTAACCCTCACTATCACCCTAACCCTAACACTAATCTTCACCCTAACCCTAACCCTCACTCTTAACGTAACCCTCACCCTCAGCCTAACCCTCAACTTTACCCTTAACGTCACCCCCACCCTAACCCTCACACTAACCATAACCCTAACCCTAACCCTCACCTTAACCCTAGCTCTACACCTAAACCTCACCCTCACGCTAACACTAACTCTAACCCTAACACTAAACCTCACCCTAAGTCTAAACCTAACCCTCACCCACACCCTCACAGTAACCGTAACACTAACCCTAACCCTAACAAAAAACCTAAACCTAACCCTAACCTTCACCATAAACATAACCCTCATCCGAACCCTAAACCTCACCCTAACACTTACCCTCACCCTAACACTAACCCTAACACTAACACTAACCCTCACTCTAACCTTAACCCTCACCCTAATTCTAAAGCTCACCCTAACCCTAACCCTAAACCTAATCCCCACCCAAACCCTAGCACTCACCCTAACCCTAATTCTAACCCTCACTCTCACCCTAAACCTAACCCTCATCCTCACCCTAAAGCTCACGCTAACCTTAAACCTAATCCTCAATCTAAAGCTCACCCTAACCCTTACCCCAACCCTTATCCTAAACCTAAACCTAAAACTAAACTTCACCCTTATCTTAAACCTCACCCTCAGCCTAAACCTCACCTTTACCCTTACCATCATCCTCACCCTAACCCTAACCCTCACCCTAACCCTAAATCCCATCCTAACCCTCACCCTAAGAGTAAACCTAACCATCACCCTAACACTAACACTCACCCTCACCCTCACGCTCAGCCTAAACCTAAGCCTAAGCCTAAACCTTACCCTAACCCTCACCCTCACCCTAGCCTTTACCTTAACCCTAATCCTAACCCTAAACCTCATCCTAACCCTCACACTAACCCTAACCCTAACCATCACCATAAGCCTAATCCTCAACCCCACCCTCACCCTCAGGCTAACCTTAAGCCTAAGCCTAAGATTAACCCTAACCCTCACACTCACACTCACCCTAATCCTAATCCTAACCCTAACCCTAACCATAACCCTAAACCTCAACCTAACCCTCACCCTACCCTTAACCCTAACCCTAACACTAACACTAACCCTCAACCTAACCTTCCAACTAACCCTAAATCTAATGCTAAACTTCACCCTCACCCTAAACCTAATCCTAACTATAACCCTAAACCTCACCCTAACGGTAACCCTAATCCTCACCCTCAACCTCACATTAACCATCACGATAACTCTAACCCTAACCCTAACAATAACACTAATCCTAACCCTAAACATAACCATAACCCTAACACTAATCCTAACACTCACCCTCACTCTAACCCTAATCCTAACCCTAACCCTCACCCTAACCCTAACCCTCACCCTAACCCTAACCCTCACCCTCACTGTAACCCTAATCCTCAACCTAACCCTCAACCTAACAATAACCCTAACCCTAAACCTTAATCTAACACTAACCATAACCCTCACCCTCATCCTAGACCTCACCCTTACCCTAACCCTAACCCTCAACCTCAGCCTCAAGTTAAACCTACCTCTAAATCTCACCCTCACCCTAACCCTAACCCTAACCCTAAACCTCACCCTAACCCTATGCTAAACCTCACCCTCAACCTATCCCTCACACTAACCCTAATCCTAAACCTAACCTTATTCCTAAACCTCAACCTAACCCTCACCCTCACCGTAAACCTAACACTAACACTAACCCTAAACCTCACTCTAAGCTTCCACTTAACCCTAACTCTAACCCTAAACATCATCCTCACCCTAACTCTAAACCTAAACCTAACCCTAAACCTCACCCTAAAACTAAACCTAACACTAACCCTCACCCTCACCCTCAACCTCACCGTAAATCTAACCCTAACCCTAAGAATAACAGTAACCCTAAGCCTAACCATAACCCTAACAATAACTCAAACCCTCAGCCTCAACCTCACAGCAAACATAACCCTAACCATAACACTAACAATAACCCTAACCCTAACCCTAATCTTAACTCTAATCCTCACCGCCACCCTCACCATCAGCCTAACCCGAAGCCTAATCCTAACCCTAACCTAACCCTAAACCTCACCGTAACCCTATCCCTAACCCTCACCCTAAACCTAACACTAACCCTAACACTAAACCTAACCCTAATTCTCAGCCTCAACCTCACCCTAACCCAAACCCTAACCCTAACCCTCACCCTAACCCTAAGCATATATCTAAACCTAAAGCTCACCCTCACCCTAACCCTACCTTTAAACCTAACCCTTAATCCCACCCTAACCATAACACTAACCCTCAACCGCATCCTCACCCTCAAAGGAACTCTAACCATAACCCTAACAATAACACTAACCCTAACCCTAATCATCACCTTAACCCTAATCCTCACCCCCACCCTCACCCTCAGCCTAACCCTAAGACTAAACCTAACCCTTACCCTAACCCTCACACTCACTTTCACCCTATCCCTAATCCTAAACCTAAAACTATCCCAAAACCACAACCTAACCCTCATCCTCACCCTAACCCTAACACTAACCCTATCCCTAAATCTCAAACTAACCCTCACCCTCACCCTAACCCTAACACTAACCCTAAACCTAAACTTCACTCTAACCCTCCCACAAACCCTAACTCTAACCCTAAACCTCACACTCACCCTAACCCTAACCCTAACCCTAACCCTAACCCTAACCCTAACCCTAACCCTAACCCTCACCCTCAACCTAAACTTCACCGTAACTCTAACCCTATCCCTAACAATAACACTAACCCTAACCCTATCCTTAACCATAACCCTCACGCTGAGCCTCACCCTCACTGCAAACTTAACCCTAACCATAAAAATAAAAATAACCCTAACCCTAAACCTAACCCTAACCCTAAACCTCACCCCCACCCTCACCCTCAGCCTAACCCTAACCCTATCCCTAACCCTAAACCTAACCCTACCTGTAAACCTAACCCTAACCCTAACCTTAACACTAACACTAAACCTAACCTTAACCCTAACCCAAACCCTAACCCTAATCCTCAACCTAACCCTAAGCCTAACCCTAACCCTAACCCTAAACCTCATACTCACTCTCACCCTAAACCAAATCCTAAAGCTAACCCTATCCCTAAACCTAACCCTCAACCTAACCCTCACACTAGCCCTCACCCTAAACCTAACCCTAACCCTCACCCTAACCCGAACCATAACCCTCACCTTAACTCTCACCCTAACCTAAACCTAAACCTAACACTAACCCTAACCCTAACGATAACCCTAACCCTCACCTTCAGCCTCACCCTAACACTAACTCTAACCCTAAACCTCACCCTCACCCTAACCCAAACCCTTACCCTAAACCTCACCCTAACCCTAAATCTCACCCTCACCCTAGCCCTTACCCTAACCATAACCCTCACCTTAATCCTAACCCTCACCCTAACCCTAATCCTAACCCTAGCGCTCATCCTAACCCTCACCCTAACCCTAACCCGCACCCTCAACCTAACCCTCAGCCAAACCCTATGTCTAAACTTAAACCTAACCCTAACACACACACTCACCCACACCCTAACCCTAATCCTATCCCTAAACCTAACACTATTCCTAAACCTCTCCCGAACTCTCACCTACCCCTAACCCTAACACTAACCCTCACTCTAACCATATCCCTCACCCTAACCCTAACCTTCACCGTAACACTTATCTTCACCCTAACACTAACCCTAACGCTAAAACTAACGCTCACAGTAATCCTCACCTTCACCCTAGCCCTCAACCTAACCCTAACCCTCATCTTCACCCTAAACCTCACACTAACCCTACCACTAATCCTCAATCTAACCCTCACCTTCACCCTAACCTAACACTGACCCTCACCCTAAACCTAACCGTCACCCTTACCGTAACCATCACCCTCAGCCTAAAACTCACATTTACACTTACCGTGACCCCCACCCTAATCCGCACCCTAACCCTAACCAACACAAAACCCTCACACTAAACCTAACCCTAACCCTCACCTTAACCATAAACCTCACCCTAACCCTAACCCTCACCCACTTACCCTCAATTAACACTAACCCTAAACCTAACACTAAAGCTCACACTAACCCTAACCCTAATCCTAAACCTCACCATAACCTAACCCTAAACCTAATCCTCACCCTCACCCTTGCCCTCACCCTAACCCTAATTCTAACCCTCACCTTCACCCTAACCATATCCCTCATCCTCACCCTAAACCACACACTAACCCTAAACCTATTCCTCAATCTAACCCTCACCCTAAGCCTAACCCTAAAATTTACCCTAAACTTAACCCTCACCCTAACCATCCCCCTAACCCTATATTTAACCCTAAACCTCACCCTCACCCTAACGCTAACACTAACCCTAAACCCCACCCTAACCCTAAACCTAACCCTCACCCACACCCTCACACTCACCGTAACTCTAACCCTAACCCTAAGAATAACACTAACCCTAAACCGAACCATCACCCTAACCCTAATCCTCACCCCCACTGTCACCCTCACCCTAACCCTAATCCTATCCCTAAACCTAACCCTAGTCCTAACCCTCTCCCTAACTCTCTCCTAAACCTAACCCTAACAGTAACCATAAACCTAACCCTCAACCTAACCCTCACCCTACCCCTAACCCTAACCCTAAACCTCACCCTCACTCTAACCCTAACTCTAACCCTAATCCAAACCCTAAACCTCACCCTAACCCTAACCCTAAACCTCACCCTAACCCTCACCACAACCATGACCCTAAACCTAACCCTAACACTAACCCTAACCCTAATCCTAACCGTCACCCTAACCATAACCCTCAGCCTAACCCATACCCTCACCCTAACAATTACCATCCCCCTAAGACTAAGCCTAACCCTAACACTATCCCTCACACTAACCCTAACCCTAACCCTAACCCTAAACCTCAAACTAATCCTCACCCTCAACCTAATCCTAACACTAACCATAAACCTAACCCTCAGCCTAACCCTCAACCTAACCCTATATCTAACCCTAAACTTCATCCTCAACCTTACCCTAACCCTAACTCTAACCCTAAACCTCACCCTAACCCTAACACTCAACCGCACTCTCACCCTCACCGTAACTCTAACCCTAACCCTAACCCGAACCCGAACCATCACCCTAGCCTTAATCCTCACCCCAAACCTCACCCACAGCTTAAACCTAAGCCTAAGCCTAATCCTCACCCTAACGCTCACACTCACCCTAACTCTAACCCTAATCCTAAACCTAACCCAATCCCTAAACCTCAAACTAAACCTCACCCTCACCCTAACTCTAACACTAACCCTAAAAATAAACCTCACCCTAACCTACCCCGTAACCCTAATTCTAAACCTAAACCTCACCCTCACCCTAACCCTAACCCTAACCCTAAACCCCACATTAAACCTACCCTTCACCCTCACCCTCAACCTCACTGTAACTCTAACCCTAACCCTAACAATAACACTAACCCTAACCCTAACCCTACCCCTAACCATAATCCTCACCCTCAGTCTCACCCTCAACTCAAACTTAACCCTAACCATAACACTAAAAATAACCCTAACCCAAGCCTAACCATACCCTAACCCTAAGCCTCACCAACACCCTCACCCTCAGCCTAACCCTAAACCTAATCCTAATCCTAACCCTCACCTTAACCTTAACACTAACACTAAACCTAACACTAAAAGTCACACTAACCCTAAAACTAAACCAAACCCTAAACCTAAACCTAATCCTCAGCCTCTCCCTCACCCTAACCCAAACCCTAACGATAACCCTCATCCTAATTCTAAGCCTAACCCTAACCCTAACCCTAACCCTCAAACTCACCCTCAACCTAACCCTAATCCTAAACCTAACCTTATCCCAACCCTAAACCTCATTCTAACCCTCACCCTAACCCTAACCCTCACCCTCACCCTCAGGCTAGGCCTAAGCCTAAGCCTAAACCTAAGCCTAATTCTAATCCCAACCCTCAACCTAACCCTAACCCTAACCCTAACCCTCACCCTAACCCTAACCCTCAGCCTAACCCTAACCTACACCCTAACACTTATCCTCACCCTAACACTAATCCTAACGCTAAAACTAATGCTCACACTAATCCTCAGCTTCACCCTAGCCCTCACCCTAACCCTAACCCTCATCCTCACCCTAAACCTCACACTAACCCGAACACTAATCCTCAATCTAACCCTCACCTTCACACTAACCCTAACACTAACCCTCACCCGAACCCTAACACTCAACCTTACCGTAAACATCACCCTCAGCCTGACCCTCAGGTTTACCCTTACCGTCACCCCCACCCTAACCCGCACCATAACCTTAACCAACATCCTAACCGTCACACTAAAACTAAACCTAACCCTAAACCTCACCCTAACCATAACCCTCACCCTAACCCTAACACTCATCCTAACACTTACCCTCACCCTAACGCTAATCCTAACCCTAACACTAACGATCACACTAACCCTAACCCTCACCCTAGTCCTAAACCTCACCATAACCCTAACCATAAACCTAACCCTCACCCTCACCATAACCCTAACCCTCATCCTCACCCTAGACCTCACACTAATACTAAACCTAATCCTCATTTTAACCCTCACCCTAACACTTACCCAAACCCTAACCCTCAACCTAACCATCCCCCTAACCCTATATTTATCCCTAAACCTCACCCTCAACCGAACCCTAACACTAAAACTAAACCCCATCCTAACCCTAAACCTAACACTCACCCACAACCTCACCCTCACCGTAACTCTAACCCTAACCCTAAAAATAACACTAACCCTAAACCGAACCATCACCCTAACCCTAATCCTCACAATCTATCCCTAAACCTCAAATTACCCCTCAACTTCACCCTAACCCTAACACTAACCCTAACCCTAAACCTCAACCTAACCCTCCCCCTAACTTTAACTCTAAACCTAACCCTCACCATCACCCTCAAAATCACCATAAATCTAACCCTAACAATAACACTAACCCTATCCCTAATCCTAACCCTAAACATAACTCTCAACCTTAGCCTCACTCTCACCGCAAATTTAACGGTAATCATAACACTAACAATAACCCTAACCCTAAACCTAAACCTAATCCTCACCCCCACCCTCAACTTCAGCCTAACCCTAAGCGTATTCCTAAACCTAACCCTAACCCTAACCCTCACTGTAAACCTAACACTAACCCTAAACCTAACCCTAACCCTAACCCTAACACTAACCCTAATCCTCATCCTCATCCTCACCCTAACACAAACCCTAACCCTAAACCTCAACCTAACCCTAAGCCTAACCTTAAACCTAACCCTCAAACTCACCCTCACCCTAACCCTAATCCTAAACCTAACCCTTAACCTAACCTTCACCCTAGTCCTCAACCTAACCCTAATCCTAAACCTAAACCTCATCCTAACCCTCACCCTAACCCTAACCCTAACTTTCACCCTAACCTAACCCTCACCATCATGCTAGGCCTAAGCCTAAGACTAACCTTAACCCCAACCTCACCCTAACACTAACCCTAACTCTAACCGTAAACCTCGCTCTAACTCTAACTCTAGCCCTAACCCTAAACCTAAAACTCATCCTAACCCTAACCCTAACCCTCACCCTCAAACTCACCGTAACCATAACCCTGACCCTAAACACTAACCCAAAACTTCAACCTAAACATAACACTCACCCTCACACTAACCCTCACCCTAACACTTACCCTCACCCTAACACTAACCCTAACCCTAACACTAAACTGAACCATCACCCTGACCCTAAACCTCACCCTAAACCTAAACCTAACACTCACCCTCAACCTAGCCCTAAACCTCATCCTCAACCTAAAACTCACACTAACCCTAACACTAATCCTCAATCTAACCCTCACCCACACCCTTCCCCTAACCCTAACCCTCACCCTAACCCTAACCCTCACTCTATTGTAACCCTCAACCTCAGCCTAACCCTCACGTTTACCCTTAACATCACCCCCACCCTAACCCTTACCCTAACACTCAACCTAACCCTAACCCTAACCCTAACTCTACCTCTAAACCTCACCCTCACCATAAACCTAACTCTAACCCTAACCCTAACACTAAAGCTCAACCTAACCCTAACCCTCACTGTTACCTTAACCCTCACCCTCAGCCTAAACCTCACCTTTACCCTTACCATCATCCTCACCCTAAACCTCAACCTAACCATAAACCTCATCCTAACCCTCACCTTACCCGTAAACCTGACCATCACCTTTACCCTAACCCTCAAACTCAACCTCATGCTCATCCTAACCCTAAGCCTAAGCCTAACCCTTACCATTACCCTAACACTCACCCTCACCCTAGACCTCACCCTAACCCTAATCCTAACCCTAACCCTCAACCTAACCCTCACTCTAACCCTAACCCGCACCCTCACCCTCACCCTAACCCTAATCCTAACCCTAACCCTCAACCTAACCCTAACCCTCACCCTCACCGTAACCCTTACCCTAACCCTCACCCTAACACTAAACTTAACCCGAAACCTATCACCCTAATCCTAACCCTAACCCTCACCCTAAACATAACCCTAAACCATACCCTCACCCTAGCCCTCACCCTAACCCTAATCCTAACCCTAACCATCATCCTAGCCCTCCCCGTAACCCTAAAACTAACCCTCACCCTAACCCTAAACCTCAGCCTCAACCTCACCCTCAGCCTAATATTAAGCCTCACCCTAAACCTAACCCTAACACAAACACTCACCCTCACCCTAACCCAAATCCTAACCCTAAGGATAACCCTAAACCCTCCCCCTAACTCTCACCCTAATCCTAACTCTAACCCTAAACCTCACCCTCAACCTAAACCTCACGCTAACCCTGACCCTAACCCTCACCCTCACCCTCACCGTAACCTTAACCTTAAACCGAACCCTAAAAATAACCCTAACCATAATCCTAACCCTCACCCTCACCATAACCGTCAACTAAACCAAACACTCACCCTAAGACTTACCCTCACCCTAACACTTAACCCTAACCCTAACACTAACACTCACACTAACACTAACCCTAAATCTAACACTAAACCTCAACCTCACCCTAACCATAACCCTAACCGTAAACCCCACCCTAACCCTAAACCTAACCCTCACCCTAACCCTCACCCTAACCCTAACCCTACCACCAACCCTAACTCTAACCCTAAACCTCACTCTCACCCTAACCATAATTCTAACCCAAACCCTAAACCTAAATCTCATCCTAACCCTATCCCTAAGCCTCACCCTCACCCTCATCGTAATCATAACCCTAACACTAACCCTAACCCCTATCCTCATCCTAAGCCTCCCCCTAACCATAACCCTCACCCTAAGCCTCAGTCTAACCCTAACTCTAACCCTAACCCAAACCCTCACCCTAACCCTAACTCTCACCCTAACCCTCATCCTCACCCTAAACCTCACACTAAGCCTAACCCTAATCCTCAATCTAACCCTCACCCTAACCCTAACTTTAAGCCTTACCCAAAACCTAAACCTAAACCTAATCCTCCTCCTTATCTTAACCCTCATCCTCAGCCTAAACCTCACCTTTACCCTTACCATCATCCTCACCCTTAACCTCCCTCTGACCCTAAACCTCGTCCTAACCCCCACCCTAACCATAAATCTAAACATCACCCTAACCCTAACCCTCACCCTCAACCTTAAGTTCAGCCTAACCCTAAGCCTTAGCTTTACCCTTACCCTAACCTCACCCTCACCCTAGCCCTCACCCTAAAACTAATCCTAAACCTAACCCTCATCCTAACCCTCACCCTAATCCTAAACCTAACCCTCACCCCCACCCTCACTGTAACCGTAACCCTAACCCTTACCCTAATAATAACCCTAAACCTAACCCTAACCCTCATCCTAACCCTCCCCCTAACCCTAACCCTCACCCTCAGCCTCACCCTAAGCCTAACTCTAACATTAAACCTCAACCTCACCCTAACCCTAACACTAACCATAACCAAAAACCTCACCCTAACACTAATCCTAAATCTCACCCTCAACCTAGACCTTACCCTAACCCTAATCCTAACCCTAACCCTCATCCTAACCCTCCCCCTAAACCTCACCCTCACCCTCACCCTAACCCTAACCCTCACCCTCAACCTCACCCTCAGTCTAACCCTAAGCCTAAACTTAGACTTAACCTTAACACACAAACTCACCCTCACCCTAAACCTAATCGTATCCCTAAACCTAACCGTAACCCTAACCCTCCAACTAACTCTCACACTAAACCTAACCATCACCCTAACCCTAACTCTAACCCTAACCATAACCCGAAACCTCAACCTAAACCTAACCCTAACCCTCACCCTCACCTTCACCGTAACCGTAACCCTAAACCTAACCCTAACAATAACCCTAACACTAAACCTAATCCTCACCCTCACCCTCAGCCTAAACCTAAGCCTAAGCATAACCTTCACCTTAACCCTCACACACACCCTCACCCTAACCCTAATCCTAAACCTAACCATATCCCTAAACCTCGCCTAACCCTCACTCTCACCCTAACCCTAACACTATCCCTTACTATAAAACTTACCCTAACCCACCCCCTAACCCTAACTCTAAACCGAAACCTCACCCTCACCCTAACCCTAACCCTAACCCTAACCATTAACCTCACCCTAAACCTAAACCTCACCCTCAACCTCACCGTAACTCTAACCCTAACAATAACAGTAACACTAACCCTAACCCTAACCCTAACCCTAACCCTAACCCTAACCATAACCATAACTCTCACCCTCAGCCTTACCCTCACCGCAAATTTAACCTGAACCATAACACTAACAATAACCCTAACCCTAAGCCTAACCCTAATCATAAATCTAATCCTCACACCCACCCTCACCCTGAGCCTAAACCTAAGCCTAACCCTAACCCTAACCCTAACACAAAACCTCACAGTAACCCTAAACCTAACCCTAACACTAACCTTAACCATAAACCTAACCATAAACTAACCCTAAATCTCAGACTCACCCTCACCCTAAACAAATCCCTAACCCGAACACTAACTCTAACCCTAAATCTCAACCTCATCCTAACCCTATCCCTAACCCTAAACCTAAACCTCATCCTAACCCTAACCCTCACCCTAACAATTACCCTGACCCTAACACTAAATCTAAAGCTAACACTAATGCTCACACTAACCCTAACCATCATCCTAAAGCTAAACCTCACCCTAACACTAACCCTAACCCTCAACCTCACCCTAGCCCTCACCCTAACCCTAACCCTCATCCTCACCCTAAACCTCACAATAACCCAAACACTAATCCTAAATCTAACCCTCAACATCACCCTAACCCTAACCCTCACCCTCAGCCTAACCCTCAAATTTACCCTTACCATCAACCCCACCCTAACTCGCACCCTAACCCTAACCCTCACCCTAACCCTCACCCTAACCCTAACTCTACCTCTAAACCTTACCCTCTCCCTAACCCTACCTCTAAACCTAACCCTAACACTAAACCTCATCCTAACCCTAACCCTGACCGTGACTCTCACCCTCACTCTAACCCTAAATCTCACCCTAACACTTACCCTCACCCTAACACTAACCCTAACCCCAACACTAACCCTCACACTAACCCTAAACCTCACCCTAATCCTAAACCTCATGATAACCCTAACACTAACCCTAACCCGAACCATCACCCTAGCCCTCACCCTAACCCTAATTATAACCCTCACCCTCACCCTAACCCTAACTCTCATCCTCACCCTAACCTCACACTAAACCTAACCCTAATCCTCAAACTAACCCTCACCCTGCCCCTAACCCTAACCTTTACCCTAACCCTAAACCTAACCCTAACCCTCACCCTATCCCAAACCCTCACCCAAACAATTACCCTAACCCTAACACTAACCCTAACCTAACACTAACCCTCCAACCAACGCTAATCCTAACGCTAACCCTAAACCTCAACCTAACCCTCAACTCACCCTAACCCTAACACTAACCCTAACCCTCACCCTCACCCTAACCCTGCCCCTAACACTATATCTAACGCTAAATTTCACCCTCACCCTAACCCTAAACCTAAACCCCACCCTAACCCTAACCATAACCCTCAGCCTTAGCCTCACCCTCACCGCAAACTTAACCCTAACCATAACACTAAAAATAACCCTAAACCTAACCCTAACCCTCACCCTAAACCTTACCCCCACCCTCACCCTCAGCCTAACCCTAAGCCTAACCCTAACCCTAACCCTAACCCTCACCATAACCCTAACCTTAAACCTAACCCTAACACTAAACCTAAACCTAAAGCTAACCCTAACCCTAAACCTAACCCTAATCATCAGCCTCACCCTCACCCTAACCCTATCCCTCAACCTAACCCTAAGCCTAATCCTAACCCTAACCCTAACCCTCCTACTCACCCTCACCGTAACCCTAATCCTAAACCTAACCCTATCCCTAAACCTAACCCTCACCATAACCCTCACCCTAGCCCTAACTCTAAACCTAATCCTAAACCTATAACTCATCCAATCCCTCACAATAACCCTAAACCTAACCCTGGCCCTAACCCGAACCCTAACCCTCACCCTCATCCTCAGACTAAGCCTAAAACTAAGCCTAAGCCTAACACTAACCCTAACCCTTACCCTAACACTAACCCTAACATTAACCCTAACTGTAAACGTAAACCTCACTCTCACACTAACCCTAACTCTAACCCTAAACATAAACCTAAAACTCATCCTAACCCTAACCCCAAACCTCACCTTCACCCTCACTGTAACCGTAACCCTAACCCTAACCATAACAATAACCATAACCCTAACCCTCACCATAACCACAACACTTACCCTAACCCAAACCCTCACCCTAACACTTACCCTCACCCTAACACTAACCCTAACCCTGGCACTAACCCTCACACTAACCCAAACCCTAACCCTAACCTTAAACCTCAACCTAACCCTCACCATCACCCTAGCCCTAACACTAACCCTAACACTAACCCTCACCCTAACCATCCCACTAACCCTATATCTAAACCTAAACCTCACCCTCATCCTAACCCTAACCCTAACCGTAACTCTAAAACCCACCCTAGCCCTAACCCTAAACCTCACCTGCACCCTCACCCTCACCGTAACTCTAACCCTAACACTAACAATTACATTAATCCTAACCCTAACCATCGCCCTAACCCTAATCCTCACACCCAACCTTACCCTCAGCCTAACCCTAAGCCTAAGCCCAACCCTCTCCGTAACCCTCACACTCACCCTCCTCCAAATCCTAACTCTACCCTAAATCTCACCCTCACCCTAACTCTAACACTAACACTAACACTAAACCTTACCCAAACCCTAACCCTAACCCTAAACCTCACGATAACCCTCACCCTCAGCCTCACTCTCACCCTAACACTTACCCTCACCCTAACACTAAACCTAACCCTAACACTAACCTTCACACTAACCCTAACCCTCACCCTAACCCTAAACCTCACCTGAACCCTAACCCTAACCCTAAACCTCACCCTCATCCTAGCCCTCACACTAACCCTAATTCTAACCCTCACCTTAACCCTAACCCACCTCCTTACCGAAACCTCACACTAACATTAACCCTAATCCTCAATCTAACCCTCACCCTAACCCTAACCCTAACCCATACCCTAACCCTAAACCTAACCCTAACACTCACCCTTATCTTAACCCTCACCCTCAGTCTCAACCTCAACTTAACCCTTACCGTCATCCTCACCCTAACTCTCACTGTAACCCTAAACCTCATCCTAACCCTCAGCGTAACCGTAAACCTAAACATCACCCTAACCCTAACCCTCACACTCAACTTCACACTCAGTCTAACCCTAAGCATAATCCTAAGCCTTACCCTAATCATCCCCCTCACCCTATCCAACACCCTAACCCTATTCCTAACCATCACCCTAAACCTAATCCTCATCCCCAACCTCACCCTCAGCCTAAGCCTAAACTTAACCGTAAACCTCACACTCACCCTCACCCTAACCCAAATCCAAACCCTAAACCTAACCCTAACCCTAAAACTCAACCTAACCCTCACCCTAACCTTAACCCTCACACTGGCCCTAATCCTAACCCTCGACATAACCCGCACCCTAACCCTAAATCTAAACCTAAACCTCACCCTCACCATAACCATAATCCTAACCATAAACCTAAACCTGACCCCAAACCTAACCCTCAACCTCACCCTCACCCTCACCCTCACTGTAACTCTAACACTAACACTAACACTAATCCTAACCCTAAACCTAAATCTAACCCTAACCCTAACCCTAACCCTAATCCTAACACTCACCCTCACCCTAACACTAATTCTAACCCTAACCTAAACACTAATCCTAACCCTCATGTCACCATAAACCTAACCCTCATCCTAACCCTCACCCTAACCCTAACCCTAACCCTAATCCTCACCCTAACACTAACCCTAACCCTCAACCTCACACTAGCCCCCACCCTAACCCTAATCCTAACACTAATACTCATCCTAACCCTCACCCTAACTCTAACCCTAACCGTCACAATAACCCTAACCCTAATCCTAACCCTCAATCTAACCCTAACTCTCATGCTCACTGTAAGACTAACCGTAACACTCACCCTAACCCTAAACTTAAGCCAAACCCTAACTCTCACCCTCACCCTAATCCTAAACCTCACCCTAAACCTAACTTTCACCCTCACCCTCACCCTCACCCTCGGCCTAAACCTAAGCCTAACCCTAAGCCTAACCCTAACCCTCAGACTCACCCTAACACTTACCCTAATCCTAATCCTAACCCTCACCCTCACCCTAACCATAAATCTAACACTAACCCTAAACCTAAACCTCACCCTCAGCCTCACCCTAACCCTAACTGTAACGCTAAACCTCACACTCATCCTAACCCTAACCCTAACCCTAACCCTAAACCTCACCCTCACAATAGCATTCACCCTAACCCTAATCCTAAAACTAACCCTCATCCTAACCCTCACCATAAGCCTAACACTCAAACTCACCCTCACTCTAAACCTAAACCTAACCGTCAACCTAACCCTAAACCTCACCCTCACCATAACCCTTACCCTAACCCTCACTCTAACCCTGAACTTAACCCGAACCCTAACCCTCACCCTAATCCTAACCCCCACCCTCAACCTCACCCTCAGCCTAACCCTAAGCCTAACTCTAAACCTAACCCTAACACAAACACTCACCCTCACCCTAACTCTAATCCTAACACTAACCCTCCCCCTAACTCTCACCGTAAACCTCACCTTAACACTAACACTAACCCTAAACCTCAACCTAACCCTCACCCAAACCGTAATTTTAACCCTAAACCTCACCATCACCCTAACCTAACTCTAACCCTAACCCAAACCCTAAACCTCACCCTAACCCTAACCCTCACCCGCACCCTCACCCTCACTGTAACTCTAAACCTAACCATAACAATAACACTAACCCTAACCCGAACCATCACCCTACCCTAATCCTCACCCCACCCTCACTCTCAGCCTAACCATAAGCCTAAGCCTAACCCATAACCTAAACCTTACACTCACTCTCACCCTAACCCTAATCCTAAACCTAAACTTAAACCTAACCCTAACCCTAATCCTAAACCTAACCCTAATCGTCATCCTCACACTCACCCTAGCCCAATCCCTAAACTTAACCCTCACCCTAACCCTAAGCCTAATCCTCACACTCACCCTCACCCTAACCCTAATGCTAACCCTAACCCTAACCCTAACCCTCACCCTAAACCTCACCCTAGCCCTAATCCTAACCCTAATCCTAATCCTAAACCTCATCCTAACCCTCACCATAAACCTAACCAAAAACCTCACCCTCACCCTAGCCCTCACCCTAACCCTAATCCTAACCTTAAAGCTCATCCAAACCCTCCCCGTAACGCTAACCCTAGCCCTCAACCTAAACCTAACCCTCACCCTCAACCTCACCCTCAGCCTAACACTAACCTTCAACCTAACCCTCACATTCACCCTAATGGTAACCCTAATCCTAAACCTAACCCTATCCCTAAACCTCAACCTAAACCTCACCCTCACCCTAAACCTAACACTAACCCTAACCCTTAACCTCTCCATAACCCTAACTCTAACCCTAAAGTTCTCCCTCAACCTAACCCTAACCCTAACCCTAAGCCTCACTCTAAACCTCACCCTAACCCTAAACCTCACCCTCACCCTCAACCTCAAAGTAACTCTAACTCTAAAACCATAATCCTCACCATCATCCTCAACCTCACCGCAAACTTAACCCTAACCATAACACTAACAATAACGGTAACCCTAACCCTAACCCTAACCCTAAGACTAATTCTCACCCTCCCCCTAACCCTAACCCTATGCCTCACCCTAACCATAAACTTCACCCGAATCCTAACTCTCACACTAACCCTAACCCTCAGCCTAACCCTAAACCTAAACGTAACCCTAACCCTAACCCTCACACTCACCCTCCCCCTAACCACCCCCTAACCGAATATGTAACCCTAAACCTCACCCTCACGCTAACCCTAACCCTAACACTAAACCCCATCCTAACCCTAAACTTAACCCTCACCCGCACCCTCACACTCACCGTAACACTAACCCTAACCCTAACAATAACACTAACCCTAACCCAACCATCACCCTAACCCTAATGCTCACCCCCACACTCACCCTCACCGTAAACCTAATCCTAAACCTAGCCCTATCCCTAAACCTCAACCTAAACTTCACCCTCACCCTAACCCTAACACTAACCCTAACCCTAATCCTCAACCTAACCCTCCCCTTAACACTAACTCTAACCCTAAACATCACACTGACTTTCACCGTAACCCTAACCCTAACGCTAAACCTCTCATTAAACCTCACCCTAACCGTAACCCTCACCCCCATCCTCAACCTCACCGTAACTCTAACCCTAACCATAACAATAACACTAACCCCAAACCTAACCATATCCATAACCCTCAAGCTCAGCCTAACCCTCACCACTACCTTAACTCTAACCATACCACAAACAATAACCCTAACCCTAACCCTAATACACACACCCACCCTCACCCTAAGTCTAACCCTAAACCTAACCCTAACCCTAACCATAACCCTCACTGTAACTCTAACCCTAACCCTAAACCTAACACTAAACCTAACCCTAATCCTCAGCCTCACCCTCACCCTACCCCAAACACTAACCCTAACCCTCACCGTAACCCTAATCCTAACCCTTACCCTAAACCTAACCCATACACTCACCCTCTCCCTACCCCTAATCCTAAACCTAACCATATCCCTAACCCTAACCCTCACCCTCATCCAAAACCTCAAAGTAACTCTAAATCTAAACCTAACAATAACACTAACCCTAACCCTAACCATAACCCTCAACCTCAGCCTCATCCTCACCGCAAACTTAACTCTAACCATAATACTAACAATAACCCTAACCCTAACATTAACCGTAATCCTCACCCCCACCCTCACCCTCAGCCTAACCATAAGCCAAACCCTAACCGTAACTCTAACACTAACCCTCACCGTAACCCTAACCCTAAACCTAACCCTAAACCTAAACCTAAGCCAAACCCTAACACTAAACCTAAATCTAATCCTCAGCCTCACTCTCACCCTAAACCAAAACCTAACCCTAACCCCCAACCTAACCCTAAACCTAACCCTAACCTAACCATAACCACAACCCTCACTGTAACTCTAACCCTAACCCTAACCCTAACCCTAAACCTAACCCTAATCCTCAGCCTCAACCTCACCCTAAACCAAAACCTAACCCTAACCCTAACCCTAAACCTAAGTCTAACCCTAACCCTAACCCTCACACTCACCCTCACCCTAACCCTAAACATAAACCTAACCCTATCCCTAACCCCAACCCTCACAGTCAGCCTCAACCTAGCCCTCACCCTAACCCTAATCCTAAACCTAAACCTTATCCTAACCCTCACCCTAACCCAAAACCAAACCCTCACCCTAACCCTAAACCTAAGCCTCACACTCATGATCAGCCAAAGCCTACACCTAAGCCTAAACCTAAGCCTAACCCTAACCCTAACCCTCACCCTCACCCTTATCCTAACAATAACCCTAACTCTAACCCTAAACCTCACCCTTACCCTAACCCTAACTCTAACCCTAACAGTGAACCTAAACCTCATCCTAACCTTAATCCTCACACACACCCTAACCCTTACCCTAATCCTAATCCTTTCACTAAGCCTAACCCTCACCCACACCCTAACCCTAACTCTAACACTAACCCTAACCCTAACCCTCACCCTCAGGCTCACCCTAACCCTAACTCTAACCCTAAACCTAAAGCTCACCCTAACCCTAACCTTAAACCTAACGCCAAACCTCACCCTAACCCTAATCCTAAACCTAACGCTCATCCATACCCTCCCCATAACCCTAACCCTAGCCTTCACCCTAACCATAACCCTCAAAGTCTCCCTCATCCTCAGCCTAACCCTAAGGCTAAACCTAACCCACACCCTAACCCTCACACTCAACCTCACACTAACCCTAAGCCTAAACCTAACCCTATCCCTAAACCTCAACCTAAACCTCAGCCTCACCCTAAACCTAACACTAACCCTAACCCTGAACCTCACCCTAACCGTCCCCCTAACCCTAACTCTAACCCTAAACCTCACCCTCACCCAAATCCTAACCCTAACCCTAAACCTCACCCTAAACCTCACCCTAACCCTAAAACTCACACTCACCCAAAACCTCAAAGTAACTCTAACTCTAAACCTAAAAATAACCCTAAATAACACTAACCCTAAACCTAATCCTAACCATAACCCTCACCCTCACCGCAAACTTAACCCTAACCATAACACTAACAATAACACTAACCCTAACACTAACCCTAATCCTCACCCCCACCCTCACCCTCAGCCTAACCCTAAGCCAAACCATAACCCTAACCCTAAACCTAACCCTCACTGTAACTCTAACCTTAAACCTAACTCTAACCCTAAACCTATCCCAAACCTGAACCCTAAACCTAACCCTAATCCTCAGCCTCAACCTCACCCTAACCCAAACCCTAACCCTAACCCCCACACTAACCATAAGCCTAACCCTAAACCTAAACCTAACCCTCACACTCACCCTCAACCTAAACGTAATCCTAAACCTAACCCAGTCCCTAACCCTAACCCTCACCCTCAGCCTCAACCTAGCCCTCACCCTAACCCTAAATCTAAACCTAACCCTAAACCTAAACCTCATCCTAACCATAAACCTAACCCTCACACTCACCCTAACTCTACACCTAAACCTCAGCCTAACCCTAACTCTAACAATAACCCTAACCCTAACCCTCACCCTCAGCCTCACCCTAACCCTAAACCACAACCTCACCCTAACCCTAACCCTCACCCTAACCCTAACTCTACGCATAAACCTCACCCTAACCCTAACCCTCAGGCACACCCTGTCCATCGGTGTAACCCTAGGCCTAACCCTAACCCTAATCCTAACCCTCACACTAACTCTAACACTTACCCTCACCCTAACCCTAACCCTCAACCTCACCCTCACCCTCAGCTTAACCCTAAGCCTAAGCCTAACCCTAACCCTAACACTCACCCTAAACCTTACCCTAATCCTAATCCTAACCCTAAGCCTAACCCTCACCCTCACCCTAACCCTCACCCTAACCCTAAACCTAACCCTAATCCTCAGCCTCACCCTCACCCTAACCCAAACCCTAACCCTAACCCCCAGCCTAACCCTAAGCCTAAACCTAACCCTCACACTCACCCTCACCCTAAACCTAATCCCAAACCTAAACCTTTCCCTAACCCTAACCCTCAACCTAAGCCTCAACCTAGCCCACACCAGAAACCTAAATCTAACCCTAACCCTAACCCTAAACCGCATCCTAAACCTAAACATAAGCCTCACCCTCACCCTCACCGTAACTGTAGCTCTAACCCTAAGAGTAACCCTAACTCTAGCCCTATTCCTCACACTTACCTTAAGCCTCACCCTAACCCTAACCCTCAACCTAACACTAAACCTCACCCTAACACTAACTCTAACCCTAAGACTAAACCTCACACTATCCCTAACCATTACTCTAAACCTTATCCTCACCCTAACCCTAACCCTAACCCTCACCCTCAACCTAACCCTTACCCTAAACCTAACCCTCATACTCACCCTAAACCTCACAATAACCATAACACTAATCCTCAATCTAACCCTCACCCTCGCCCTACCCCTAAACCTAACCCTCACCCTAACCCTAAACTTTACCCTAACCCTCACCCTAACCCTAACTCTACACCTAAACCTCACCCTAACCCTAACTCTAATACTAACCCTAACCCTAACCCTCACCCTCAGCCTCACCCTAACCCTAAACCACAACCTCACCCTAACCCTAACCCTAAACCTAATGCTAAACCTCACCCTAACCCTAACCCTAAAACTCACCCTCACCCTAGTCCTGATTCTAACCCTAACCCTAACCCTAACAATCATCCAAAACCTCCCCATAACCCTAACACTAGCCGTCACCCTAACCCTAACCCTCAAACTCACACTCACCCTCAGCCCAAACCTACGCCTAAACCTAAACCTCACCCTAACCCTCACACTCACCCTCACCCTAAACCTAATCCTAAACGTAATCCTATCTCTAAACCTCAACCTAAACCTCACCCTCACCCTAAACCTAACACTAACCCTAACACTGAAACTCACCCTAACCTTCCCCCTAACCCTAACTCTAACCCTAAACCTCACCCTCACCCTAACCCTAACCCGACCCCTAAACCTTACCCTAACCCTAACCCTCACCCTCACCCAAAACCTCAAAGTAACTCTAACTCTAAACCTAACAATAACCCTAACCCTAACCCTAACCTTAACCCTAAACATAACCCTCACCCTCAGCCTCACCCTCACCGCCAACTTAACTCTAACCATAACACTAACAATAACCCTAACCGTAACACTAACTCTAATCCTCACCCCCACCCTCACCCTCAGCCTAACCCTAAACCAAACCCTAACCCTAACTCTAACACTAACCCTCACCGTAACCCTAACCCTAAACCTAACCCTAACCCTAAACCTAACCCAAACCCTAAACCTAAACCTAAAACTAATCCTCAGCCTCACCCTCAACTTAACCTAAACCCTAACCCTAACCCCCACCCTAAACCTAAACCTAACCCTAACCATAACCATAACCATAACCCTCATTGTAACTCTAACCCTAACCCTAACCCTAACCCTAAACATAACCCTAACCCTAACCCTAACTATAGCCCTCACTGTACCTCTAACCCTAACCCTAAAACTAATCCTAAACCTAACCCTAATCCTCAGCCTCACCCTCACCCTAAGCCATACCCTAACCCTAACCCTCACCCTAACTCTAAGCCAAACCCTAACCCTAACCCTAAACCTCACACTCACCCTCACCCTAAACCTAATCCTAAACCTAAACCTCTCCCTAACCCCAACACTCACATTCAGCCTCAACCTAGCCCTCACCCTAACCCTAATCCTAACCCTAAACCTCATCATAACCCTCACAATAACCCTAACCCTAACCCTCACCCTAGCCCTCACCATAACCCTCACCCTCATGCTCAGCCAAAGCCTACACCTAAGCCTAAACCTAAGCCTAAACCTAACCCGAACCCGAACCCTCACCCTAACCCTAACCCTAAACCTAACTCTAACCCTAAACCTCAACCTCACCCTAAACCTAACTCTAACCCTAACCCTGAACCTAAACCTAAACCTAAACCTAACCCTCACACACACCCTAACCCTTACCCTAATCCTAATGCTTTCACTAAGCCTAACCCTCACCCACACCCTAAACCTCACCCTAACCCTAACTCTAACACTAACCCTAACCCTAACCCTCACCCTCAGCCTCACCCTAACCCTAACTCTAACCCTAAACCTCAACCTCACCCTTACCCTAACCCTAAACCTAACGCTAAACCTCACCCTAACCCTAACCCTAAAACTCACCCTCACCCTAGCCCTCACCCTAACCCTAATCCTAACCCTAACGCTCATCCAAACCCTTCCCATAACCCTAACCCTAGCCCTAAACCTAACCCTCAAAATCTCCCTCACCCTCAGCCTAACCCTAAGCCTAAACCTAACCCTCACCCTAACCCTCACATTCAACCTTCCCTAACCCTAATCCTAAACCTAACCCTATCCCTAAACCCCAACCTAAACCTCCCCCTCACCCTAAACCTAACCCTAACCCTAACCCTGAACCTCATCCTAACTGTCCCCCTAACCCTAACTCTAACCCTAATCCTCACCCTCACCCTAACCCTAACCCTAACCCTAAACCTCACCCTAAACCTCACCCTAACCCTAACCCTCACCCTCACCCAAAACTTCAAAGTAACTCTAACGCTAAACCTAACAATAACACTAACTCTAACCCTAACCCTAGCCATAACCCTCACTCTCAGCCTCACCCACACCGCAACCGTAACCCTAACCATAACACTAACAATAACCCTAACCCTATCCCTAACCCTAACCCAACCCTGACCCTCACACTCATCGTCACCGTAAACTAAATCCTAAACCTAACCCTATCCCTAACCCTAACTCTCACCCTAAGCCATAACCTAGCCCTCACCCTAACCCTAAATCTAACTCAAACCTTAAACCTAAACCTCATCCTAACCCTAAACTTAACCCTCACCCTCACCCTCACCGTAACCGTAGCCTTAACCCTAACAGTAACCCTAAATCTACCCCTAACCCTCACCATTACCATAACCCCCACCCTAACACTAACCCTCACCCTAACACTTATCCTCACCCTAACACTAACTCTAACACTAACACTAACCCTCACACTATCCCTAACCATCAACCTAAACCTAATCCTCACCCTAACCCTAACCCTAACCCTCACCCTCAACCTAACACTCAAAATAAACCTATAAACCTAACCCTCATCCTCACCCTAAACCTCACAATAACTCTAACACTAATCCTCAATCTAACCCACACCCTCACCCTATCCCTAAACCTAACCCACAACCTAACCCTAAACCTCACCCTAATTCTCACCCTAACCCTAACTCTACCCCTAAACCTCACCCTAACCCTCTCCCTCACGCTCACCCTCTCCCTCAGTGTAACCCTAAGCCTAACCCTAACCCTAACCCTAACCCTCACACTAACTCTAACCCTTACCCTCACCCTAACCCTCAACCTAACCCTAACCCTCACGCTCACTGTAACCCTAACCCTTACCCTCACCCTAACCCTAACCTTCACCCTCACACTCACCCTCAGCGTAACCCTAAGCTTAAGCCCAACCCTAACCCTAAACCTCACCCTCACCCTAACACTCACCCTAACCCTAACTCTAACACTAAACCTAACCCTCATCCTCAGCCTCACCCTAACCCTAACTCTAACCCTAAACCTCACCCTCACCCTAACTCTAACCCTAAACATAACCCTAAACCTCACCCTAAGCCTAACCATAAATCTCACGCTCATCCTAGCCCTCAACCTAACCATAATCCTTACCGTAATACTAATCCTAACCCTCCCCTAACCCTAACCTTAAGCCCCACCCTAATCCTCAACCACACCCTCACACTCAGCCTAACCCTAAGCCTAACCCAAACCCTAACGCTAACCCTAACCCTCACCGTAAACCTAACCCTATCCCTAACGCTAACCCTAAACCTAAACCTAACCCTAATCCTCAGCATCATCCTCACCCTAACCCAAACCCTAAACCTAACCCTCACCCTAACCCTAAGCCTAAGCCTAACATAACCATAACCCTCACACTAACCCTCACCCTAACCCTAACCCTAAGCCTAACTTAACCCTAAACCTAAACCTCACCCTATCCCTAACTCTAACATTAATCCTAACCCTAACCCTCACCCTCAGCCTCACCCTAACCCTAACTCTATCCTTAACCCTAACACTAAACCTCACCCTAAGCCTAAGCCTAACCCTAACCCTCACCGTAACCGTAACACTAACCCTAACCCTAAAAATAACCCTAACCCTATCCCTATCCCTCACCCTAACCATAACCCTCACCTTAACCCTAACCCTCACCATAACACTTACCCTCACTCTAACACTAACCTAACCCTCACACTAACCCTCACACTAAACCTAACCCTCACCCTAATCCTAAACCTCACCCAAACCCTAACCCAAACCCTCACCCTCACTGTAGCCCTCACCCTAATCCTGATTCTAACCCTCACCCTCACCCTAAACCTAACCCTCATCCTCACACTAAACCTCACACTGACCCTAACCCTAATCCTCAATCTAACCCTCACCCTACCTCTAACCCTAATCCTTACCCTAACCCTAAACTGAACTTTAACACTCACCCTAATCTTAACCTTCACCCTCAGCCTAAACCATACCTTTACCCTTAGCATCTTCCTCACCCTGAACCTAACCCTAACCCTAAACCTCATCCTAACCCTCACCCTCACCCTAAACCTAACCCTCATCCTCACACTAAACCTCACACTGACCCTAACCCTATTCTTCAATCTAAAACTCACCCTACCTCTAACCCTAACCCTTAGCCTAACCCTAAACTGAACTTTAACCCTCACCCTTATCTTAACCTTCACCCTCAGCCTAAACCATACCTTTACCCTTAGCATCTTCCTCACCCTAAACCTCACCCTAACCCTAAACCTCATCCTAAACCTGACCCTAACAATAAACCTAACCATCCCCCTAACCCTAGCCCTCACCCTCAACCTCAAGCTCAGCCTATCCCTAAGCATAAGCCTAAGCCTAAGCCTAACCCTCACCCTCACTGTAACTCTAACCCTAACCCAAACAATAAAACTAATCCTAAGCCTAAACCTAACCCTAACCCTAACCCTACCCTAATCCTAACACTCACCCTCACCCTTACCCTAACCCTAATCCTTACTCTAACACTCACCCTAATGCTAAACCTCACCCTTACAATAAACCTAACCCTCATCCTAACACTCACCATAACCCTCACCCTAATACTAAACCACACCCTAAGCCTAACACTGACTCACCCTCACCCAAGCCCTCATCCTAACACTAATTCTAACCCTAACCCTCACCTTAACCCTAACCTTCATCCTCAACCTAAACCTCACACTAACCATAACCCTAATCCTCAATCTAACCCTCACCCTAACCCTAACCCTAACCCTAAACCTCACCCTAAACCTCACACTAACCCTAACCCTCACCCTCACCCTCAACTTCACCGTAACTCTAACCCTAACAATAACACTAACCCTAACCCTAACCATAACCCTATCCATAACCCTAAACCTCATTGTAACCCTAACCCTAACACTAACACTAACCCTAACCCTAAACCTAACCCGAAACCTAAAACTAATCCTCAGCCTCACCCTCACCCTAACCAAACCCTAACCCTAAACCTCACCCTAACCCTAAGCCTAACCCTAACCCTAACCCTTATCCTCACACTCACCCTCATCCCAACCCTTATCCTAAATCTAACCCTATCCCTAACCTTAACCCTCACCCTAACCCTCAACCTAGCCCCTACCCAAACCCTATTCCTAAACCTAAACCTCATCCTAACGCTCAGGCTAACCCTAACCTTAACCCTCACCCTAAACCTAAACCTATCGCTCACCCACATGCTGGGCCTAAGCCTAAGCCAAAGCCTAAGCCTAACCCTAACCCTAAGCCTCGGCCTAATCCTAAACCTAACACTAACTCTAACTCTAAACCTAACCCTCACCCTCATCCTAACCCTAACTCTAACCCTAACCCTAAACCTAAACCTCATCCTAACCCTAAAACTAACAATAACCCTAACCCTAACCCTAACCCTATCCTAAACCTAACGCTAAAACTAACCCTAACCCTAACCCTAACTCTAAACCTAACCCAAACTCTAACCCTAACCCTAACCCTAACACTCACACTAACCCTAACCCTCACCCTAATACTAAACCACACCCTAAGCCTAACCCTAACACTCACCCTCACCCAAACCCTAACCCTAACCCTCACCCTAACCCTAATTTTAACCGTAACCCTCACCCTAACCCTAAACTTAACCAAACCCTAACTCTCACGCTAACACTAACCCTAACCCTCACCAAAACCCTAACATTCACCCTCACCCTCACTCGCAGCCTAACCCTAAGCCTAAGCCTAAACTTAACCCTCACACTCACCCTAACCCTTACCCTAATCTTAAACCTAACCCTAAGCCTAAGCCTCACCCTCACCCTAACCCTCACCCTAAACCTAACTCTAACAATAACCCTAAACCTAAACCTCAACCTAAGCCTCACACGTACCCTAAATTTAATCCTAAACCTCACCTGATCCCTAACCCTAACTCTAAGCCTAACCCTAACACTAAACCTCAAATTGACCCTAAACCTAACCCTCACCCTCACCTTAACCTTAACCCTAAGCCTAACCCTAACAATAACCCTCACCCTCACGGTAACACTAAACCTAACCCTAAACCTAACCCTAACCCTAAAACTCACACTCGCCATAACCCTAAACTTCATCCTAACCCTCACCCTAACCATAACCCTAAACCTAAACCTTAATCTAACACTAACCCTAAACCTAATCCTCAACCTAAAACTCACCCTAACCCTAACTCTATCCCTAAATATCACCCTCACCCTTACCCTAACCCTAACAATCACCCTCACACTAGCCCTCACCCTAACCCTAATCCTAAACCTAACGCTCATCCTAACCCTCCCCATAAACCTAACCCTAACCCTCACCCTAACCCTAACCCGCACCATCACCCTCCAATCAGCCTAACCCTAAGCCTAACCCTAAGCCTAACCCTAAACCTAACCCTTTCCCTCACACTCACCTGCACCCTCACCCTCTCCATAATTCTAACCCTAGCCCTAACCCTATCCCTAAACCTCACGCTCACCCTAAACCTAACCCTAACCCTCACCCTCACCCTATCCCTAACACTAACCCTAACGATAACCCTCACCCTAAGCCTCCCTCTAACCCTATATCTAACCCTAAACCTCACCCTCACCCTAACCCTAACCCTAACCCTTAACCCCACCCTAACCCTAAACCTAACCCTCCACCGCACCCTCACCCTCACCATAACTTGAACCTTAACCCTAACAATAACACTAATCCTAACCCTAACCATCACCCTAACCCTAATCCTCAAGCCCACTCTCACCCTCAGCCTAACCCTAAGCCTAAACATAACCCTCACCCTAATCCTCATACTCATGGCACCCTAAACCTAATCCTAAACCTAACCCTATCCCTAAACCTCAACCTAACCTTCTCCCACACCCTAACCCTAACACTAACCCTAACCCTAAACCTCACCCTAACCCTCCACCTAAACCTAACTCTAACCCTAAACCTCACCCTCACCCTAAAAATAAACCTAATCCTAACCCTAATCCTCACAACCACCCTCACCCTCAGCCTAATCCTAACCATAACCACAACACTAACCCTCACCGTAACATTAAACCTAACCCTAACACTAACACTAACCCTAACACTAAACCAAACCCTAAACCTAAACCTAAACCTAACCCTAATGCTCAGCCTCACCCTCACCCTAACCAAACCCTAACACTAACCCTCACCCTAACCCTAAGCCTAAGCCTAAACCTAACACTAACCCTCACACTCACCCAAACCCTAACCCAAACCCTAAAACTAAACCTATCCCTAACCCTAAACCTCAACCTAACCCTCACCCTAGCCCTCACCTTAAACAAAATCCAAACCCTAAACCTCATCCTAACCCTCACCTTAACAATAACCCTAACCCTCACCCTCATGCTCAGCCTAAGCCTAAGCCTAAGCCTAACCATAACACTAACCCAAACCCTATTCCTAACCCTAAAAGGATCCCTAAATCTAACCCTAATACTCACCTCACCCTAACCCTAACTCTAACTCTAACCATAAACCTAAACCTCATCCTCATCCTAAACCTAACCCTAACCCAAACCCTCACCCTCACTGTAACAGTAACCCTAACCCTACGAATAACCCTAACCCTAACCCTACCCTCACCCTAACCATAACGCTCACTTTAAACCTCACGCTCACCCTTACATTTACCCTCACCTTAACACTAACCCTAACACTAACAATAATGCTCACACTAACCCTAATGATCACCCCAACCCTAAACGTCACCCTAACACTAACACTGAACCTCAACCTCACCCTAGCCCTCACCCTAACTCTAATCCTCATCCTCACCCTAAAACTCACACTGACCCTAACACTAATCCTCAATATAACCCACACCCTCACCCTAACCATAAACCTAATTCTCAACCTAACCCTAAACCTCACACTTACCGTAACCCTCATCCTCAGCCTGACCCTCAACTTTATCCTTACCGTCACCCCCACCCTAACCCTCACCCTAACCCTAACCCTCACCCTAACCCTAACTCTACCCCTAAACCTCACCCTCACCCTAACCCTAACTCTAACCCTAACCCTAACACTAAACCTCACCCTAAACCTAACCCTAACCTTTACCCTCACCCTCACCGTAATCGTAACCCTAACCTAACCGAAACAATAACCGTATCCGTAACCCTAACCCTCACCCTAACCATAACCCTCACCCTAACATTAACCCTAACCCTTACCCTCACCCTCACCGTAATCGTAACACTAAGCTAACCCTAACACTAACCCTAACCCTAAAGCTAACCCTCGCACTAACCCTAACACTCACTCTAATCCTAAACCCCACCCTAAAATTAACACTAACTCTAACACTCACCCTCACCCTAGCCCTCACCCTAACCCTAATCCAAACACTCACTATCACCCTAACCATAATCGTAACCCTAACCCTCAACCTAACCCTTACCCTCACCCTCACCATAACCCTAACCCTCATCCTAACCCTATCCCAAACCCTAACCCTAAAATTAACCGAACCCTAACTCTCACCCTAAACCAAACACTAACCCTCACCCTAACCCTTACCCTCACACTCACCCTCACTCTCAGCCTAACCCTAAGCCTAAGCCTAACCCTAACTCTAACCCTCACACTCACCCTAACACTTACCCTAATCCTAATCCTAACCCTAAGCCTAACCCTCACCCTCATAATAACCCTCACATTAACCCTAACTCTAACACTAACCCTAACCCTAACCCTCACCCTCAGCCTCAACCTTACACTAACTCTAACCCTAAACCTCATCCTCACCCTAAACCTAACCCTAACCCTAATCTTAACCCTAATCCTCATCCTAACCCTCACCCTAACCCTCACCCTAACCCTAAACGTAACCTGAACCCTAACACTAACCCTAAACCAAGCCCTCACCCTCACCCTAACCCTAAACCTCACTCTCTCCCTCACCCTCAGTGTAATGCTTAGCCTAATCCTAACCCTATCCTTAACCCTCACACGCACAATAATGCTTACCCAAACCCTAATCCTAACCCTAATCCTAAACTTCACCCTCAGCCTCACCTTAACCCTAAGTCTAACCCTAAACCGCACCCTCACCCTAACCCTAAACGTAACCCTAACCCTAAACCTCACCCTCACCCTAGCCCTTACCTTGACCCTCATCCTAAACCTAAGCTTCATCCTAACCCTCCCCCTAACCCTAACCATAACCCTCCCCCTAACCCTAACCTAACCCTCACACTAACCCTAACCCTCTCCCTCAACCTCACCCTCAGCCTAACCCTAAACCTAACGCTAAACCTAACCCTAACACACACACTCACCCTCACCCTAACCCTAATCCTAACCCTAACACTAAACCTAACCCAAACCCTCCCCCTAACTCTCACTCTAAACCTAAGCCTAACACTAACCCTAAACCTAACCCTCAACATAACCCTCACCCTAACCCTAACTCTAACCCTAAACCTCACCCTCACACTAA
Source organism: Dipodomys merriami (assembly GCF_024711535.1). Classification (NCBI taxonomy): domain Eukaryota; kingdom Metazoa; phylum Chordata; class Mammalia; order Rodentia; family Heteromyidae; genus Dipodomys; species Dipodomys merriami. The sequence goes on along the minus strand of NW_027204448.1, from coordinate 222,196 downwards.
CACTAACTCTAACCCTAACCCAAACTCTAAACCTCACCCTAAACCTAACCCTCACCCTCACCCTCAACCTCACCATAACTCTAAAACTAACCCTAAAAATAACACTAAACCTAACCCTAACCCTAAACCTAATCCTAAGCCTCACCCCCACCCCCACCCTCACCCTCAGCCTAACCCTAACCCTAACACTAACACTAACCCTAGACCTCACCATAACCCTAACCCTAACCCTCACACTAACCCTCACCCTAACCCTAGCCCTAACCATAAACATCACCCTAACACTAACCCTAAACCTCGCACTCACACTAGCTCTCACCATAACCATAATCCTAACACTAATCCTCATCCTAACCCTCACCCTCACCCTAACTCTGACCCTAATCCTCACCCTAACCCAAACCCTAACCGTAAACCTCAATCTAACCCTAACCCTAAACATCATATTCAACCTAGCCCTCACCCTAACCCTAATCCTAAACCTAACATATATCCTAACCCTAGCCATAACCCTAACCCTAACCCTCACCCTAACCCTAAACCTAACCCTCACCCTCTCCCTCAGCTTAACACTAAGCCTAACCCTAACACTAACCCTAACCCTCACACTCACCCTAAACCTAACCCTAATCCTCATCCTAACCCTCACCTTCACCCTAACCCTCACCCTAACCCTAACCCTAACACTAACCTTAAACCAAACACTAAACCTAACCTTAACCTTAATACTAACCCTAACCCTAACACTTGACCTAATCCTCCCCCTAACCCTAAATATAATCCTAAAACTCACCCTCACCCTAACCCAAATACTAACCCTAAACCTCACCCTAACCCTAACACTCATGCTCACTGTAACCCTAACCCATGTCCTAACCCTCACCCTAACCCTAACCCTAAACCTCACCCAAAAAGTAATCCCATCCCTCACCCTCAACCTAGCCCTCACCCGAACCCTAATCCTAACCCTAACCCTCACCCTAACACTAAACCTAACCCTCATCCTAATCCTAAGCCTAACCCTAACCCTCACTGTAACCCTAAACCTAACCTTCACCCTAACCCTAAACTTAACCCGAACCCAAACGCTCACCCTAAACCTACTCCTAACTCTCACCCTAACCCTAACCCTCACCCTCACCCTCACCCTAAGCGTAAACCTAAGCCTAAACCTAACCCTAACCCTAAACCTCACACTCACCCCAACGCTTACCCTAATCCTAATCCTAACACAAAGCCTTCCCCTCACCCTTACACTAATCCTCACTGTAACCCTAACTCTAACACTAACCCTAACCATCACCCTAACCCTCAGCCTCACCCTAACCCTAACTCTAACCCTAAACATCAACCTCACCCTATTCCTAACCATAAACCTAACCAAAAACTTCACCCTAACCCTAACCCTAAACCTCACCCTCAACCTAGCCCTCACCCTAACCCTAAAACTAAACCTCTTCCTAACCCTCACCCTAACACTAACACTAACCCTCACCCTCACCTCACCCTCACCCTAACACTAACGCTAACCCTAACCCTCAACCGAACCCTAACACTCACCCTCACTGTAACCCTTACCCTAACCATCACCCTAACCCTAAACTTAACCTGAACCCTAACTATCACACTAACCCTAACCATAACACTCACCCAAACCGTAATCCTCAACCTCACCCTCACCTTCAGCCTAACACTAAGCCTAACCCTAAAACTAACCCTCACACTCACCCTAACCCTAACTCTACTCCTAATCCTAACACTAACCCTAAAACTCACCCTTACCTTAACCCTCACCTAAAGCCTAACCCTAACATTAAACCTAACCCTAAACCTAAACTTAATCTTAACCTCACCCTAAACCTCACACTAACCCTAACACTAATCCTCCATCTAACCCTCACCCTCAATCTCACCCTAGCCCTCACCCTAACCCTAACCCTCATCCTCACCCTAAACCTCACACTAACCCTAACACTAATCCTCAATCTAACCTTCACCCTCACCCTAAACCTAACACTAACCCTCAACCTTAAACAAACCCTCACCCTTACCATAACCCTCACCCTCAGCCTAAAACTCACCTTTACCCTTACCGTCACCCCCACCCTTACCCTCACCCTAACCCTACACCTCACCGTGACCCTAAGCCTACCCCTAAACCTCACCCTCACCCTAACCCTAACTCTAACCCTAACCCTAACACTAACCCTCACCCTATCCCTAACCCTAACCCTCACCCTCAACCTCATGCTCACCCTAACCCTAAGCCTAAGCCTAAAACTTACCCTAACCCTCACCCTCACCCTAGCCCTCACCCTAACCCTAATCCTAACCCTAAACCTCATTCTAACCCTCACCCTAACCCTAAACCTAACCATCACACTAACCCTAATCCTCACCCCCACCCTAACCCTCATCCTAATCCTCACCCTAACCCTAACCCTAACCATCACCCTAACCCTAATCCTCAACCTCACCCTCACCTTCAGCCTAACACTAAGCCTGAGCCTAACTCTAACCCTAAGCCTCACACTCACCCTAACCCTTACCCTAATCCTAATCCTAAACCTAAGCCTAACCCTCACCCTCACCCTCACATTCACCCTAACCCTCACGCTAACCCTAACACTAACCCTAAACCCAACTCTCAACCTTAGCCTCACCCTTACACTAACTCTAAACCTAAACCTCACCCTCACCCGAACCCTAACTCTAACCCTAACCCTTATCCTCACACTCACCCTCATCCCAACCCTTATCCTAAATCTAACCCTATCCCTAACCTTAACCCTCACCCTAACCCTCAACCTAGCCCCTACCCAAACCCTATTCCTAAACCTAAACCTCATCCTAACGCTCAGGCTAACCCTAACCTTAACCCTCACCCTAAACCTAAACCTATCGCTCACCCACATGCTGGGCCTAAGCCTAAGCCAAAGCCTAAGCCTAACCCTAACCCTAAGCCTCGGCCTAATCCTAAACCTAACACTAACTCTAACTCTAAACCTAACCCTCACCCTCATCCTAACCCTAACTCTAACCCTAACCCTAAACCTAAACCTCATCCTAACCCTAAAACTAACAATAACCCTAACCCTAACCCTAACCCTATCCTAAACCTAACGCTAAAACTAACCCTAACCCTAACCCTAACTCTAAACCTAACCCAAACTCTAACCCTAACCCTAACCCTAACACTCACACTAACCCTAACCCTCACCCTAATACTAAACCACACCCTAAGCCTAACCCTAACACTCACCCTCACCCAAACCCTAACCCTAACCCTCACCCTAACCCTAATTTTAACCGTAACCCTCACCCTAACCCTAAACTTAACCAAACCCTAACTCTCACGCTAACACTAACCCTAACCCTCACCAAAACCCTAACATTCACCCTCACCCTCACTCGCAGCCTAACCCTAAGCCTAAGCCTAAACTTAACCCTCACACTCACCCTAACCCTTACCCTAATCTTAAACCTAACCCTAAGCCTAAGCCTCACCCTCACCCTAACCCTCACCCTAAACCTAACTCTAACAATAACCCTAAACCTAAACCTCAACCTAAGCCTCACACGTACCCTAAATTTAATCCTAAACCTCACCTGATCCCTAACCCTAACTCTAAGCCTAACCCTAACACTAAACCTCAAATTGACCCTAAACCTAACCCTCACCCTCACCTTAACCTTAACCCTAAGCCTAACCCTAACAATAACCCTCACCCTCACGGTAACACTAAACCTAACCCTAAACCTAACCCTAACCCTAAAACTCACACTCGCCATAACCCTAAACTTCATCCTAACCCTCACCCTAACCATAACCCTAAACCTAAACCTTAATCTAACACTAACCCTAAACCTAATCCTCAACCTAAAACTCACCCTAACCCTAACTCTATCCCTAAATATCACCCTCACCCTTACCCTAACCCTAACAATCACCCTCACACTAGCCCTCACCCTAACCCTAATCCTAAACCTAACGCTCATCCTAACCCTCCCCATAAACCTAACCCTAACCCTCACCCTAACCCTAACCCGCACCATCACCCTCCAATCAGCCTAACCCTAAGCCTAACCCTAAGCCTAACCCTAAACCTAACCCTTTCCCTCACACTCACCTGCACCCTCACCCTCTCCATAATTCTAACCCTAGCCCTAACCCTATCCCTAAACCTCACGCTCACCCTAAACCTAACCCTAACCCTCACCCTCACCCTATCCCTAACACTAACCCTAACGATAACCCTCACCCTAAGCCTCCCTCTAACCCTATATCTAACCCTAAACCTCACCCTCACCCTAACCCTAACCCTAACCCTTAACCCCACCCTAACCCTAAACCTAACCCTCCACCGCACCCTCACCCTCACCATAACTTGAACCTTAACCCTAACAATAACACTAATCCTAACCCTAACCATCACCCTAACCCTAATCCTCAAGCCCACTCTCACCCTCAGCCTAACCCTAAGCCTAAACATAACCCTCACCCTAATCCTCATACTCATGGCACCCTAAACCTAATCCTAAACCTAACCCTATCCCTAAACCTCAACCTAACCTTCTCCCACACCCTAACCCTAACACTAACCCTAACCCTAAACCTCACCCTAACCCTCCACCTAAACCTAACTCTAACCCTAAACCTCACCCTCACCCTAAAAATAAACCTAATCCTAACCCTAATCCTCACAACCACCCTCACCCTCAGCCTAATCCTAACCATAACCACAACACTAACCCTCACCGTAACATTAAACCTAACCCTAACACTAACACTAACCCTAACACTAAACCAAACCCTAAACCTAAACCTAAACCTAACCCTAATGCTCAGCCTCACCCTCACCCTAACCAAACCCTAACACTAACCCTCACCCTAACCCTAAGCCTAAGCCTAAACCTAACACTAACCCTCACACTCACCCAAACCCTAACCCAAACCCTAAAACTAAACCTATCCCTAACCCTAAACCTCAACCTAACCCTCACCCTAGCCCTCACCTTAAACAAAATCCAAACCCTAAACCTCATCCTAACCCTCACCTTAACAATAACCCTAACCCTCACCCTCATGCTCAGCCTAAGCCTAAGCCTAAGCCTAACCATAACACTAACCCAAACCCTATTCCTAACCCTAAAAGGATCCCTAAATCTAACCCTAATACTCACCTCACCCTAACCCTAACTCTAACTCTAACCATAAACCTAAACCTCATCCTCATCCTAAACCTAACCCTAACCCAAACCCTCACCCTCACTGTAACAGTAACCCTAACCCTACGAATAACCCTAACCCTAACCCTACCCTCACCCTAACCATAACGCTCACTTTAAACCTCACGCTCACCCTTACATTTACCCTCACCTTAACACTAACCCTAACACTAACAATAATGCTCACACTAACCCTAATGATCACCCCAACCCTAAACGTCACCCTAACACTAACACTGAACCTCAACCTCACCCTAGCCCTCACCCTAACTCTAATCCTCATCCTCACCCTAAAACTCACACTGACCCTAACACTAATCCTCAATATAACCCACACCCTCACCCTAACCATAAACCTAATTCTCAACCTAACCCTAAACCTCACACTTACCGTAACCCTCATCCTCAGCCTGACCCTCAACTTTATCCTTACCGTCACCCCCACCCTAACCCTCACCCTAACCCTAACCCTCACCCTAACCCTAACTCTACCCCTAAACCTCACCCTCACCCTAACCCTAACTCTAACCCTAACCCTAACACTAAACCTCACCCTAAACCTAACCCTAACCTTTACCCTCACCCTCACCGTAATCGTAACCCTAACCTAACCGAAACAATAACCGTATCCGTAACCCTAACCCTCACCCTAACCATAACCCTCACCCTAACATTAACCCTAACCCTTACCCTCACCCTCACCGTAATCGTAACACTAAGCTAACCCTAACACTAACCCTAACCCTAAAGCTAACCCTCGCACTAACCCTAACACTCACTCTAATCCTAAACCCCACCCTAAAATTAACACTAACTCTAACACTCACCCTCACCCTAGCCCTCACCCTAACCCTAATCCAAACACTCACTATCACCCTAACCATAATCGTAACCCTAACCCTCAACCTAACCCTTACCCTCACCCTCACCATAACCCTAACCCTCATCCTAACCCTATCCCAAACCCTAACCCTAAAATTAACCGAACCCTAACTCTCACCCTAAACCAAACACTAACCCTCACCCTAACCCTTACCCTCACACTCACCCTCACTCTCAGCCTAACCCTAAGCCTAAGCCTAACCCTAACTCTAACCCTCACACTCACCCTAACACTTACCCTAATCCTAATCCTAACCCTAAGCCTAACCCTCACCCTCATAATAACCCTCACATTAACCCTAACTCTAACACTAACCCTAACCCTAACCCTCACCCTCAGCCTCAACCTTACACTAACTCTAACCCTAAACCTCATCCTCACCCTAAACCTAACCCTAACCCTAATCTTAACCCTAATCCTCATCCTAACCCTCACCCTAACCCTCACCCTAACCCTAAACGTAACCTGAACCCTAACACTAACCCTAAACCAAGCCCTCACCCTCACCCTAACCCTAAACCTCACTCTCTCCCTCACCCTCAGTGTAATGCTTAGCCTAATCCTAACCCTATCCTTAACCCTCACACGCACAATAATGCTTACCCAAACCCTAATCCTAACCCTAATCCTAAACTTCACCCTCAGCCTCACCTTAACCCTAAGTCTAACCCTAAACCGCACCCTCACCCTAACCCTAAACGTAACCCTAACCCTAAACCTCACCCTCACCCTAGCCCTTACCTTGACCCTCATCCTAAACCTAAGCTTCATCCTAACCCTCCCCCTAACCCTAACCATAACCCTCCCCCTAACCCTAACCTAACCCTCACACTAACCCTAACCCTCTCCCTCAACCTCACCCTCAGCCTAACCCTAAACCTAACGCTAAACCTAACCCTAACACACACACTCACCCTCACCCTAACCCTAATCCTAACCCTAACACTAAACCTAACCCAAACCCTCCCCCTAACTCTCACTCTAAACCTAAGCCTAACACTAACCCTAAACCTAACCCTCAACATAACCCTCACCCTAACCCTAACTCTAACCCTAAACCTCACCCTCACACTAACACTAACTCTAACCCTAACCCAAACTCTAAACCTCACCCTAAACCTAACCCTCACCCTCACCCTCAACCTCACCATAACTCTAAAACTAACCCTAAAAATAACACTAAACCTAACCCTAACCCTAAACCTAATCCTAAGCCTCACCCCCACCCCCACCCTCACCCTCAGCCTAACCCTAACCCTAACACTAACACTAACCCTAGACCTCACCATAACCCTAACCCTAACCCTCACACTAACCCTCACCCTAACCCTAGCCCTAACCATAAACATCACCCTAACACTAACCCTAAACCTCGCACTCACACTAGCTCTCACCATAACCATAATCCTAACACTAATCCTCATCCTAACCCTCACCCTCACCCTAACTCTGACCCTAATCCTCACCCTAACCCAAACCCTAACCGTAAACCTCAATCTAACCCTAACCCTAAACATCATATTCAACCTAGCCCTCACCCTAACCCTAATCCTAAACCTAACATATATCCTAACCCTAGCCATAACCCTAACCCTAACCCTCACCCTAACCCTAAACCTAACCCTCACCCTCTCCCTCAGCTTAACACTAAGCCTAACCCTAACACTAACCCTAACCCTCACACTCACCCTAAACCTAACCCTAATCCTCATCCTAACCCTCACCTTCACCCTAACCCTCACCCTAACCCTAACCCTAACACTAACCTTAAACCAAACACTAAACCTAACCTTAACCTTAATACTAACCCTAACCCTAACACTTGACCTAATCCTCCCCCTAACCCTAAATATAATCCTAAAACTCACCCTCACCCTAACCCAAATACTAACCCTAAACCTCACCCTAACCCTAACACTCATGCTCACTGTAACCCTAACCCATGTCCTAACCCTCACCCTAACCCTAACCCTAAACCTCACCCAAAAAGTAATCCCATCCCTCACCCTCAACCTAGCCCTCACCCGAACCCTAATCCTAACCCTAACCCTCACCCTAACACTAAACCTAACCCTCATCCTAATCCTAAGCCTAACCCTAACCCTCACTGTAACCCTAAACCTAACCTTCACCCTAACCCTAAACTTAACCCGAACCCAAACGCTCACCCTAAACCTACTCCTAACTCTCACCCTAACCCTAACCCTCACCCTCACCCTCACCCTAAGCGTAAACCTAAGCCTAAACCTAACCCTAACCCTAAACCTCACACTCACCCCAACGCTTACCCTAATCCTAATCCTAACACAAAGCCTTCCCCTCACCCTTACACTAATCCTCACTGTAACCCTAACTCTAACACTAACCCTAACCATCACCCTAACCCTCAGCCTCACCCTAACCCTAACTCTAACCCTAAACATCAACCTCACCCTATTCCTAACCATAAACCTAACCAAAAACTTCACCCTAACCCTAACCCTAAACCTCACCCTCAACCTAGCCCTCACCCTAACCCTAAAACTAAACCTCTTCCTAACCCTCACCCTAACACTAACACTAACCCTCACCCTCACCTCACCCTCACCCTAACACTAACGCTAACCCTAACCCTCAACCGAACCCTAACACTCACCCTCACTGTAACCCTTACCCTAACCATCACCCTAACCCTAAACTTAACCTGAACCCTAACTATCACACTAACCCTAACCATAACACTCACCCAAACCGTAATCCTCAACCTCACCCTCACCTTCAGCCTAACACTAAGCCTAACCCTAAAACTAACCCTCACACTCACCCTAACCCTAACTCTACTCCTAATCCTAACACTAACCCTAAAACTCACCCTTACCTTAACCCTCACCTAAAGCCTAACCCTAACATTAAACCTAACCCTAAACCTAAACTTAATCTTAACCTCACCCTAAACCTCACACTAACCCTAACACTAATCCTCCATCTAACCCTCACCCTCAATCTCACCCTAGCCCTCACCCTAACCCTAACCCTCATCCTCACCCTAAACCTCACACTAACCCTAACACTAATCCTCAATCTAACCTTCACCCTCACCCTAAACCTAACACTAACCCTCAACCTTAAACAAACCCTCACCCTTACCATAACCCTCACCCTCAGCCTAAAACTCACCTTTACCCTTACCGTCACCCCCACCCTTACCCTCACCCTAACCCTACACCTCACCGTGACCCTAAGCCTACCCCTAAACCTCACCCTCACCCTAACCCTAACTCTAACCCTAACCCTAACACTAACCCTCACCCTATCCCTAACCCTAACCCTCACCCTCAACCTCATGCTCACCCTAACCCTAAGCCTAAGCCTAAAACTTACCCTAACCCTCACCCTCACCCTAGCCCTCACCCTAACCCTAATCCTAACCCTAAACCTCATTCTAACCCTCACCCTAACCCTAAACCTAACCATCACACTAACCCTAATCCTCACCCCCACCCTAACCCTCATCCTAATCCTCACCCTAACCCTAACCCTAACCATCACCCTAACCCTAATCCTCAACCTCACCCTCACCTTCAGCCTAACACTAAGCCTGAGCCTAACTCTAACCCTAAGCCTCACACTCACCCTAACCCTTACCCTAATCCTAATCCTAAACCTAAGCCTAACCCTCACCCTCACCCTCACATTCACCCTAACCCTCACGCTAACCCTAACACTAACCCTAAACCCAACTCTCAACCTTAGCCTCACCCTTACCCTAACTCTAAACCTAAACCTCACCCTCACCCGAACCCTAACTCTAACCTTAACACTAAAACTAAACCTCACCCTAACCCTAACCCTAAACCTCACCCTCACCATAACCATAACCCTCACCCCAACCCTAAAAATAAACCTCACCCTCATTTTAAACCTAACACTAACCCAAATCCTAATCCTAACACTAACCCTAAACCTCACCCTCACCCTAACCCTCACCTTAAGCATAACCCTAACATTAATCCTAACCCCAAACATAACACTAAACGTCAACCTTATCCTAAACCTCACACTAATCCTAACACTAATTCTCAATCTAACCCTCACCCTCAATCTCACCCTAGCCCTCACACTAACCCTAACCCTTATCCTCACCCTAAACCTCGAACTAATCCTAACCCTAATCCTCAATCTAACCCTCACCCTCACCCTCACCCTAACACTAACCCACACCCAAAACCTAACCCTCACCCTTACCATAACACTTAACCTCAACCTAAACCTCACCTTTACCCCTACCTTCACACCCACCCTAATCCTCACCCTAACCCTACCTCTCACCCTGAACCTAACCCTAAAACTCACCCTCATCCTAAACCTAACTCTAACACTAACCCTAACACTAAACCTCACCCTACCCCTAAGGCTAACCCTCACCCTCAACCTCATGCTCAGCCTAACCCTAAGCCTAAGCCTAAACCTTACCCTTAACCTCACCTTCACCCTAGCCCTCACCCTAACCCTAATCCTAAACCTAACCCTCATACTAACCCTCACCCTAACCCTAACCTTAACCATCACCCTAACCCTAATCCTCAGCCCCAACATCACCATCAGCCTAACCCAAAACCTAACCCTAACCCGCACACTCACCCTCACCTTCACCCTAATCCTAACCCTAACCTAACCCTAACACTAATCCTCAACCTAACCCTCAACCTAACATTAACCCTAACACTAACCCTAACATTAACGCTCGACCTAACCCTCCAACTAACCCTAAATCTAACCCTAAACCTCACCCTAACCCTAAACCTCACCCTCACCCTCACCATAACTTTAAACCTAACACTAACATAACTCTAATCCTAACCCTAAACCTAACCCTAATCCTAACCCTAATCCTAACACTCACCCTCACCCTAACCATAATCTTTTTTTTTTAATTTAATTTTTTTTTTATTTGAGAACATACTGTACAGATGGGCTACAATTACATGGGCAGGATAATGCATACATTTCTTACCAAGCCTAACCCTCATCCTAACCCTAAACCAAACCCTAACCCTAACCCTAAACCTTACCCTAACACTAACCATAAACCTCACCCTCACTCTAGCCCTCACCCTAACCCTTATCCTAACCATAACCCTCACCCTAACCCTAAACTTAACTGAACCCTAACTCTCACCCTAACCCTAACCCTAACACTCACCTTAACCCTAACCCTCAACCTCAGCCTCACTCTCAGCCTAACCCTAACCCTAAGCCTAAGCCTAAGCCTAACCCTAAACCTCACCTTCACCCTAACCCTCACCTTAAGCCTAAGCCTAACATTAATTGTAACCCTAACCCTAACCCTAAACCTCATCCTCACCCTAAAACTCACACTAACCCTAACACTAATCCTCAATCTAACCCTCACCCTCAACCTCACCCTAGCAATCACCCTAACCCTAACCCTCATCCTCACCCTAAACCTCACACTAACACTAACACTAATCCTCAATCTAACCCTCACCCTCACTCTAACCCTAACCCTAACCCTCACCCTAAACCTAACTCTCACCCTTACCATAACCCTAACCCTCAGCCTAACCCTCACCTTTACCCTTACCGTCAACCCTACCCTAACACTCACCCTAAACCTAACTCTCACCCTTAACATAACCCTCACCCTCAGCCTAACCCTCACCTTTACCCTTACCGTCAACCCTACCCTAACACTCACCCTAACCCTACCCCTCACCCTGACCCAATACCTACTCCTAAACCTCACCTCACCCTAATCCTAACCCTAACCATAATCCTAACATTAAACCTCACCCTATCCCTAACCCTAAACCTCACCCTCAACCTCATGCTCAGCCTAACCCTAAGCCTAAGCCTAACCCTTAACCTAACCCTCACCCTCACCCTAGCCCTCACCCTAACCCTAATCCTAACCCTATCCCCCATCCTAACCCTCACCCTAACGCTAACCCTAACCATCACCCTAACCCTAATCCTCACCTCCACCCTCACCCTCAGCTTCACCCTAAGCCTAAGCCTAACCCTAACCCTAACACTCACACTCACCCTCACCCTAACCCTAATCCTAACCCTAATCCTAACCCTAACCCTGAACATCAACCTAAACCTCACCTTAACCTTAACCCTAACACTAAACCTAACATTAACGCTCGACCTAACCCTCCAACTAACCCTAAATTTAACCCTAAACCTCACGCTCACCCTAACTCTAATCCTAACCCTAACCCTAAACCTAATCCTAAGCCTAACCCTAACCCACACCCTCACACTCAGCCTCACCCTCACCATAACTGTAACCCTAACCCTAATAACACTAATCCTAACCCTAAACCTAACCCTAAACCTAACCCTAATTCTAACACTCACCCTCACCCTAACCATAATCTTAAATGTAACCCTCATCCTAACCCTAAACCAAACCCTAACCCTAACCCTAAACCTTACGTAAAACTAACCCTAAACCTCACCCTCACCCTAAATCTAATTCTAACCCAAACCCTCACCATAACCCTAAACTTAACCGAACCCTAACTCTCACCCTAACACTAACCCTAACCCTCAACTTAACCCTTACCCTCAAACTCACCCTCATTCTCAGCCTAACCCTAAGCCTAAGCCTAACACTATCCCTAACCCTAAGACTCACCCTAACCCTTACCCTAATCCTAATCCTAACCCTAAGCCTAACCCTCACCCTCACCCTCACTCTCACCCTACCCTCACCCTAACCCTAATTCTAACACTAACCCTAAACCCAACCCTCAACCTCAGCCTCACTCTTACCCTAACTCTAAACCTAAACCTCACCCTCACCCTAAGCCTAACTCTAACACTAACCCTAACACTAAACCTCACCCTAAACCTAATCCTAACCCTCACCCTCACCATAACCATAACCCTACCCCTAACCCTAACAATAACCCACACCCTCACTGTAACCCTAAACCTAACCCTAACCCTCACCCTAAACCTAACTCTCACGCTCACCGTAACCCTAACACTAATCCTAAACCTCACCCTAAACCTAAACCTAAACCTCACCCTAACCCTAACCCTAACTCTCACCCTCACCCTAGCTCTCACCCTAACCCTAAGACTAACCCTAGTCCTCATCCTAACCCTCACCCTAACCCTAACCCTAACCCTAACCCTCACTCTAATCCTAACCCTAACCCTTACCCTAAATCTAACCCTAACCCTAACCCTCACTGTAACCCTAACCCTAACCCTAACCCTAACCCTAAACTTAACCCGAACCCTAAATCTCACCCTAAACCTACCCCTAATTCTCACCCTAACCCTAATCATCACCCTCACCCTCACAGTAAGCCTAACCCTAAGCCTAACCCTAAACCTAACCCTAACCCTCAAAGTCACCCTAACCCTTTCCCTATATCTAATCCTAACATTAAGCCTTACCCTCACCCTCACCCTAACCCTCAACATAAGGCTAACTCCAAGATTAACCCTAACCCTAACCCTCACCCTCATCCTCACCCTAACACTAACTCTAACACTAAACCTCAGCCTCATCCTAACCCTAACCCTAACCCTAACCCTAAACCTCACCCTCACCCTAACTCTAAACCTCACACTCACCCTAGCCCTCACCCTCAACCTAATCCTAACCCTCACCCTCACACTAAGTCCATACTTAACCGAACCTTAAATCTCACCCTAACCCTAACCCTAACCATCACCCAAACCCTAACCCTCACCCTCATCCTCACTCTCAGCCTAACCCTAAGCCTAAGCCTTACCCTAACCCTAACCTTCACACTCATCCGAACCCTTACACTAATCCTAATCCTAAACCTTAGCCTAAACCTCACCCTCACCCTAACCCTAACTCTAGCAATAACCCTAAACCTAACCCTCAACCTTACCCTAACTCTAACCCTAACCCTAACACTGAACCTCACCCTAACCCTAACCCTATCCCTCACCCTCACAGTAACCGTAACCCTAAAACTAACAATAACCCTAACCCTAAACCTCACCCTAACCATAACCTTCACCCTAACATTAACCCTCACCCTAACACTTACCCTCACCCTAACACTAACCCTAACCCTCACACTAAATCTCACACTAACCCTAACCCTCAACGTAATCCTAAACCTCACCCTAATCCTAATCTTAACTCTAAACCTCACCCTCACCCTAGCCCCCAACCTAAACCTAATTCTAACCCTCACCCTCACCCTTATCTTAACCCTCAACCTCAGCCTAAACCTCACCTTTACCCGTACCATCATCTTCACCCTAACCGTCACCCTAACCCTAAACCTCATCCTAACCCTCAACCTAAACTTAAACCTAACCATCACCCTAACCCTAACCCTCACTTTCAACCTCATGCTCAGCCTAACCCTAAGCCTAAGCCTAAGGCTCACTCTAACACTCACCCTCACCCTAACCCTCACCCTAACCCTAACCCTAACCATCACCCTAAACCTAATACTCACCCCCACCCTCACCCTCAGCATAACCCTAACCCTAAGCCTAACCCGAAACCCTAATCCTCACATACCCTCACCATAAGCCTAATCCTAATCCTAACCCTAACCCTAACCCTAAACATCGACCTAAACCTCACCCTAACCTTAACCCTAACACTAATCCTAACCCTAACCCTCGACCTAACCCTCCCCCTAACCCTAAATCTAATCCTAAAACTAACCATCACCTTAACCCTAATCCTAACCCTAACACTCACCCTAACCCTCACCCTCACTCTAAACCTAACCCTCATCCCAACCCTCAACCCTTACCCTAACCCTAAACCTAAATCTCACCTAAACACTAACCCTAACCATCATCCTCACCCTAGCCCTCACCCTAACCCTAATTCTGACCCTAATCCTCACCCTAACCCTCAACCTAACCCTAACTTCACGCTCACCGTATCCCTAACCCTAACCCGCACCGTAACCCTAAACTTAACCCGAACCCTAACTGTCACCCTAACCCTACCCCAAACTCTCACCGTAACACTAACACTCACACTCACCCTCACCCTCAGCCTAACCCTAATCCTAAGCCTAAACCTAAACCTAACCTCACACTCACCCTAACCCTTACCCTAAACCTTATCCTAACACTAAGGCTAACCCTTACCCTCACCCTAAACCTTACGGTAACCGTAACTATAACACTGACCTAACAGTAACCCTCACCGTCACCCTAACCCTAACCCTAAACCTCACACTAACCCTAACCCTAACCCTAATCCTCAATCTAACCCTCACCCTAACCCTAACCCTAACCCTTAACCTAACCCTAACCCTCACCCTTATCTTAACCCTCACCCTCAGCCTAAACCTGAACTTTACCCTTACCAACATCCTCACCATAACCCTCACCCTAACCCTAAACCTCATCCTAACCCTAACCCTAAACGTAATCCTAACCATCACCCTAACCCTAAACCTCACCCTCAATCTCTTGCTCATCCTAACCCTAAGCCTAAGCCTAGCCCTAACCCTAACCTTCACACTCACCCTAACCCTTACACGAATCCTAACTCTAACACTAAGCCTAACCCTAACCCTCACCCTCAGCCTCAACCTAAACCTAACTCTAACCCTAAACCTCACCCTCACCCTAACCCCAACCCTAAACCTCACCCGAAACCTCAGCCTAACACAAACCCTAAACCTGACCATCACCCTCAACCTAACCCTAACCCTAATCCTCACCCCCAACCTCAACCTCAGCCTAACCCTAAGCCTAAGCCTAACTCTAACCCGAACCCTTACATACCCTCACCCTAACAATAACACTAACCCTAACCCTAACCCTAACCCTAAACCTCAACCTAACCCTCGCCCTAACCTTAACCCTAAGACTGAACCTAACCCTAACCCTCGACCTAACCCTCCCCCTAACCCTAAACCTAACCCTAAAACTCACCCTCACCCTAACGCAAATCCTAAACCTAACCCTAAACCTCAGCCTCACTGTTACCCTAACCCTCAACCTAACCCTAACCGAAACCCTAACCCTAACCCTAAACCTTAACCTAACACTAACTCTAATCCTCAGCATCACCCTAGCCCTCACCCTAACTCTAATCCTAACCCTAACCCTCACCCTAACCATAAACTTAACCGAACCCTATATCTCACCCTAACCCTAACCCTAACCCTCACCTTAACCCAAAACCTCACCCTCACCCTCACTCTCAGCCTAACCCTAAGCCTAAGCATAACACTAACCCTAACCCTCACAGCCACCTGAACCCTTACACTAATCCTAATCCTAACCCTAAGCCTAACCCTCACCCTCACTCTCACCCTCACCCCAACCCTCACCCAAACCCTAACACTAACCCTAAACTTAACCCTCAACCTCAGCCTCCCCCTTACCCTAACTCTAACCCTAAACCTCACCCTCACCCTCAGCCTAACACTAAGCCTAACTCAATCCCTAACCCTAACCCTCATCCTATCCCTCACACTAACCCTAACCCTAATCCTAATGCTAACCCTAACCCTAAACCTCACCTTCACCCTAACCCTCAACTTAAGCCTAACCCTAACATTAATCCTAACCCTAACCCTAACCCTAAACCTCATCCTAAACCCTAAACATCACACTAACCCTCACACTAATCTTCAACCTAACCCTCAACCTAACATTAACCCTAACACTAACCCTAACATTAACGCGCGACCTAACCCTACAACTAGCCCTAAATATAACCCTAAACCTCCCCCTCATCCTAACCCTAATCCTAAACTTAACACTAAACCTCACCCTAACCCTAAACCTCACCCTCACCCTCACCCTCACCCTCACCATAACTCTAACCCTAACACTAACAATAACACAAATCCTAACCCTAAACCTAACCCTTACCCTAACGATAATCCTAACACTCACCCTCACCCTAACCATAATCTTAACCCTAACCCTCAACCTAATCCTAACCCTCACCCTCACTGTAACCCTAACCCTCATCCTATCCCTAACCCAAACCCTAACCCTAACGATAAACCTTACCCTAACACTAAGCCTAACCCTCACCCTCACCCTAGCCCTCACTCTAAACCTAATCCAAACCCTAAACCTCACCCTAACCCTAAACATAATAGAACCTTAACTCTCACCCTAACACTAACCCTAAACTTCACCGTAACCTTAACCCTCACCCTCACCCTCAATCTCAGCCAAAACCTAAGCCTAAGCCTAACCCTAACCATAAACATCACACTCACCCTAACCCTTACCCTAATCCGAATCCTAACCCTAAGCCTAATCCTAACCCTCACCCTCAAACTCACCCTAATACTAACCCTCACCCTAACCTTAACTCAAACACTAACCCTAACCCTAACCCTCAAACTCAGCGCCACCCTTACCCTAACTCTAAACCTAAACCTCACCCTCGCCCTAACTCTAACCCTAACCCTAAACCTAAACTTTACCATAACCCTAACACTAAACCTCACCCTCAACCTAGCATTCACCCTAACCCTAATCCTAACACTAACCCTCATCCTAACCCTCCCCATAACCCTAATCCTAAACCTCACCCTCAACATAACCCTAAACCTAAATTTAACCCTAACCCTAACACTAACCCTAACCCTAACCCTAACCCTCAACATAACCCTCACCCTAACCCTAACTCTAACTCTAAACCTCAACCTCACCCTAACCCTAACTCTAACCCTAACCCAAAACCTAAACCTGACCCTAACACTAAACCCTAACGCTCACCCTTACTCTCAACGTTACCTTAACCCAAAACCTAACCCTAACAATAAACCTAACCGTAATGCTAACCCTCACCCTAACCAAAACCCTCACTGTAACCCATACCCTAACCCAAACACTAACCCTCACAGTAACCCTAACCCGAACCTCACCCTATCCCTAACTCTAACCCTAACCATAACACTAAAAACCTCAACCTAACCCTAAACCTAGTCCTCACCCTCACCCTCACCATAACCGTAACCCTAAAAATAACCCTAACCCTAACACTAATCCTAACCCTCACCCTCACCCTAACCCTAAACCTACCCCTAACCCTCACCCTAACCCTAACCCTCACCCTTACCGTAACCCTAACCCACATCCTAACACTCAAACTAACCCTAACCCTAAACCTCACCCTAACCCTAACCCTACCCCTAACCCTCAACCTAACCCTAACCCTCACACTCAACGTAAACCTAACCCTAACCCTCACCCTAATTCGAAATTTAACCTAAACCCTAACTCTCACCCTAACCCTCACCCTCACGCTCACGCTCAATGTAACCCTAAGCCTAACGCTAACCCTAACCTTAACCCTCACACTCACCCTAACCCTTACACCAATCTTAATCCGAACACTAACGGTTACCCTCACCCTCACCCTAACCCTAACCCTAAACCTCACCCTAACTTAATCCTAAACATCACCCTCAACCTAGCCATTACCCTAACCCTAATCCTAACACTAACCCTCATCCTAACCCTCTCCATAACCCTAACCCTGATCCAAACAATAACCCTAAACCTCAAGCTCACCCTTAGCCCAAACCTAAGCCTAACCCTAAGCCTAACCCTAAACCTAACCACAACCCTCACACTCATTCTGCACCCTCACCCTCACCATAACTCTAACCCTAACCCTAACCCAAAACACCACCCTAACCCTAACCCTAAACCTCACCCGCACCCTCACCCTCACCGTAACTCTAACCCTAACCCTAAAAATAACACTACACCTAACCCTAACCATCACCCTAACCCGAATCCTCAACCCACCCTCACCCTCAGCCTATCCCTAAGCCTAAGCCTAACCTTTACCCTAAACCTCACACTCACGCTCACCCAAAACCTAATCCTAAACCTAACCCTATCCCTAAACCTCAACCTAACCCTAAACCTCACCCTAACCCTCCCGCTAACCCTAACTCTAAACCTAAAGCTCAACCTCACCATAAACCTAACCCTAACCCTTACTCTAAACCTCACCCTAACCCTAACCCAAACCCTCACGCTCAACCTCACCGTAACTCTAACCCTAAAGCCTAACAATAAAATTAACCCTAACGCTAACCCTAACCCTAAACATAACCCTCACCCTCAGCCTCACCCTCACTGCAAACTTCACCCTAACCATAAAACTAAAAATAACGCTAACCCTAACCCAAACCCTAATCCTCAACCCCGCACTCAACCTCAGCCTAAACCTAAGCCTAACCCTAACCCTAACCCTAACCCTCACCATAACCCTAACCCTAACACTAACCCTAACACTAACCCTAACCCTAAACTTAAACCTCAAC
Source organism: Dipodomys merriami (assembly GCF_024711535.1). Lineage (NCBI taxonomy): Eukaryota > Metazoa > Chordata > Mammalia > Rodentia > Heteromyidae > Dipodomys > Dipodomys merriami. Next base: position 202,795 of record NW_027204448.1, on the reverse strand, counting down.
CTAACCGTAACCCTAAACCTCACCCTCAACCTAGCCCTCATCCTAACCCTAATCCTAAACCTAACCCTCACCCTAACCCTCCCCATAACCCTAAACATAACCCTCAAACTCAACCTAACCCTCACCCTAACCCTAACCCTAACCCTAACGCTAACCCTAATCCTAACCCTCAACCTAACCATCACCCTAACCCTAACTCTAACCCTAAACCTCACACTCACCCTAACCCTAACTCTAACCCTTACCCAAACTCTAAACCTCACTTTAACCCTAAACCCTAACCCTCACCCTTACCCTCACCGTAAACGTAACCCTAAACCTAACCCTAACAATAACCATAACCCCAATCATAACCCTCACCCTAACAACAACACTCACCGTAACCCATATCCTAAACCAAACACTAACCCTCACACTAAGCCTAATCCTAACCTCACCTTAACCCTAACTCTAACCTTAACCCTAACACTAAAAACCTCAACCTACCCCTAACCCTAATCCTCACCCTCAACCTCACCATAACTGTAACCCTAACAATAACCCTAACACTAATCCTAACCCTCACAGTCACCCTAACCCTAAACCGAAACTTAACCCTCACCCTAACCTAACCCTCACACTTACTGTAAACCTAACCCTCATGCTAACCCTCACCCTAAACACAACCATCACCGTAACCCATACCCTAACCCAAAAACTAACACTCACACTAACCCTAACCCTAACCTCACCCTAACCGTAACTCTAACCCTAATCCTAACATTAAATACCTCAACGTAACCCTAACCCTAACCCTCACCCTCACCGTAACCATAACGTAACAATAACCCTAACCCTAACCCTAATCCTAACACTCACCCTCATCCAAACCTTAAACCTAACCCTAACCCTCACTCTAACCCTAACCCTCACCCTTACCGTAACCCTTACCCTCATCCTAACCCTCACTCTAAATCTAACCCTAAATCTAAACCTCAACCTAACACTAACCCTAACCCTCACCCTCAACATGGCCCTCAACCTAACCCTAATCCTAACCCTAATCCTCATCCTAACCCTCACCCTAACCCTAACCCTAAACCTCACCCGAAGCCTAACCCTAACCCTAACACTCAACCTAAGTCTAACCCTCACACTCAACGTAAACCTAACCCTAACCCTCAACTTAACCCTAAACTTAACCTGAACCCTAACTCTCACCATAACCCTAAAGCTCACCCTCACCCTCAGTGTCACCCTAAGCCTAACCCTAACCCTAACGCTAACATTCACACTCACCCTAACCCTTACCCTAATGCTAATTCTAACCCTAACCCTAACCCTCACCCTCAGCCTCACCCTAACCCTTACCCTAACCCTAAACCTCAACTAACCTCACCCTAAACTTCACCCACACCCTAGCCATTACACTAACCCTAATCCTAACACTAACCCTCATCCTAACACTCCCCATAACCTTAACCCTAAACCTCACCCTCACCCTAGCCCTCACCCTAACCCTAATCCTAACCCTAATCCTCACCCTAACCCTCACCATAACCCTAACCCTAAACCTCACCTAACCCTAACCCTCAACCTAACTCTAACCGTCACACTCAATGTAACCCTAACCCTAACCCTCAACCTAACCCTAAACTTAACCTGAACCCTAACTCTCATCCTAAACCTAAACCTCACCCTCACCCTCACCCTCAGTGTAACCCTAAGCCTAAGCCTAACCCTAACACTCACACTCACCCTAACCCTTACCCTAATCCTAATCCTAACCCTAACCCTAACCCTCACCCTCAGCCTCACCTTAACCCTAACTCTAACCCTAAACCTTAACCTCACCTTAATCCTAACCCTAACCCTAACCCTAAACCTCACCCTAACCTAACCCTAAACCTCACCATCAAACTAGCCATCACCCTAACCCTAATCCAAACATTAACCCTCACCCTAACCCTCCACATAACCCTAACTCTAACAGTCACCCTAACCCTAAACCTCACCCTCACCCTTAGCCTAACCCTATGCCTAACCGTAAGCCTAACCCTAAACCTAACCCTAAACCTCATACTCATCTGCACCCTCAACCTCAAAGTAACTCTAACCTTAACCCTAACCTAAACCCTAAACCTCACCCCTACCCTAACCCTAACCCGAACCCGAATCCTAACCCTCATCCTTACCCTAACCCTAACACTAAACCTAAACCTAACCCTCACCTGAACCCTCCCCCTAACAATAACCCTAACAGTCACCCTAACCCTAATCCTCACCCCCACTCTCACCCTCCATCAGAAAGAATGACATTTCCCCATTTGTTAGGAAATGGAAAGGCTTGGAAAAAATTATATTAAGTGAAGTAAGCCAGGCCCAAAGAAGCATAGGTCCCATGGTTTCCCTTATTTGCAATATCTAGTATAGGTATGAGTCAAGCAGAAAAGGTCAGATAATGTGATGTTAGGAAAATGAACCCTTAAATATGTATTTTAATGTTTTCGTTTTTTACATGCATATGTTTCTAACGCATTTATAAGATTATTTCTTTGTTGCTTTGTATGTCCCTCCCCCACAGTGAAACCCCCGCTTTCACTATATTTGATGTCAGTATAACATGTGGAGGAGATGGGGGCAAACAAGTCGTTTAAGGATTCAGGTGGACCTGCTGCAACAATGAGAAGTACAAAATGTCATGTCAAAACCAGCTTTACAATGTCGGTGGGGGGGGAGGGGGGTATAATTGGGTGGGGGGAGGGGGGAGGCTGGGAAGGGAGGTGAAGGGTAAACAAAGGAGGAGGCTGCAATGCTTGGTAAGAAATGTATGCATTATCCTGCCCATGTAATTGTAGCCCCTCTGTACAGTATGTTCTCAAATAAAATAAAATAATATTAAAAAAATAAAAAAATAAAAAAAACCTCACCCTAACACTAATCCTAACCCTAAACCTCATCCTAACCCACACCCTAACCCTAACCCTAAACCTCACCCTAACCCTAAACCTAACCCTCACCCTCATGCTTGGCCTAAGCCTAAGCCTAAGCCTAAATCTAACCCAAACATTCAACATAATGATAACCCTAGCTCTAACCCTAAACCTCCCTCTCACACTAACCCTAACTCTAAACCTTACACTAAAACTAAACCTCATCCTAACACTATTCCTAAACCTCACCCTCACCCTCACTGTAACCATAACCCTCACAATAACCCTAACAATAACCCTAACCCTAACCCTAATCCTCAACCTAACCCTAACCCTCACCCTAACCCTAACCCTCACCCTAACACTTACCCTCACCCTAACACTAACACTAATCCTAACAATAACCCTCACACTAACCCTAATCATCACCCTAACCCTAAACCTCACCCTAAACCTAAACCTAACCCTCACCTTCACCCTAGCCCTCACAATAACCCTAATCCTCATCCTCACCCTAAACCTCACACTAACCCTAACACTAATCCTCAAGATAACCCTCACCCACACCCTTCCCCTAACCCTAACCCTCCCTCTAACCCTAACCCTCACCCCACTGTAACCCTCACCCTCAGGCTAAACCTCACGTTTACCCTTACCATCACCCCCATGCTAACCCTTACCCTAAACCTAACCCTCACCCTAATCCTCACCCTAACCCTAATTCCACCCCAAAACCTCACGCTCACCCTAACCCTAACCCTAACCCTAACCCTATCCCTCATCCTCACCCTAAACCTCACACTAACCCTAACCCTAAACCTCAATTTAACTCTCACCCTAACCCTAATCCTAACCCTTACCCTAACCCTAAACCTAACCCTAACACTCACCATTATCTTAATCCTCATCCTCAGCCTAAACCTCACCTTTACCCTTACTATCATCCTCACGCTAAACCTCCCCCTAACCCTAAACCTCATTGTAACCCTGACCCTAACCATAAACCTAACCCTCACCCTAACCCTAACTCTCAACCTCAACCTCACCCTCAGCCTAACCCTAAGCCTAAGCCTAAACCTTACCATAATCGTCACCCTCACCCTAGCCCTCACTCTAACCCTAATCCAAACCCTAACCCTCATCCTAACCCTCAACCTAAACCTAATCCTAACCCTCACCATCACCCTCACCCTAACCCTCATCCTAACCCTAAGCCTCAACCTAATGCTAACCCTCACCCTCACAGTAACTCTTTCCCTGACACGCACCCTAACCCTAAACTTAACCCGAAACCTAACTCTCAGCCCAAACCTAACCCTAACCCTCACCCTAACCCTAACACTAAACCTCATCCTCACCCTAGCACTCACCCTAACCATAATCCTAAACCTAACCCTCATCCTAACCATCCTCTTAACACTAAACCTAACCCTCACCCTAACCCTAACCCTCACACTCTACCTCACCCTCAGCCTAACCCTAAGCCTAACCCTAAACCTAACCTTAACACACACACTCACCCTCACCCTAACCCTAATCCTAATCCTCATCCTAACCCTAACCCTAAACCTCCCCCTAACTCTCACCCTAACCCTAACACTAACACTAACCTTAACCCTAACCCTCAACCTAACCCTCACCCTAACACTAACTCTAACCCTAAACCTCACCCTCACCCTAAACCTCAACCTAACCCTAACCCTAACCCTCACACTCACCCGCACCATAACCGTAACCTTAAACCGAACCCTAACAATAACCCTAACCCTAACCCTAATCCTAACCCTCACCCTAACCATAACCCTCACCCTAACCCTAAACCTAAACCTCACCCTCACCCTAGCTCTCACCCTAACCCTAATCCTAACCCTAACCCTCATCCTAACCCTCCCCATAACCCTTACTCTAACCCTCACCGTAACCCTAACCCTCACCCTCAACCTAACCCTCAGCCTAAACATAAGCCTAACCATAGACCTAACCCTAACACACACACGCACAATCACCCTGACCCTAATCCTAACCTTATCCCTAACCCTAACCCTAACCCTCCCCGAAACTCTCACCATAACCCTAACCATAACACTAACCCTAACCCTAACCCTCAACCATACCCTTACCCTAAACCTAACTCTAAACCTAACCCAAACCCTAAACCTCAACCTAACCCTAACTCTAACCCTCATCCTCACTCTAAACCTCACACGAACGCTAACCCTAAACCTCAATCTAACCCTCACCCTAAACCTAACCCTAACCCTAACCCTCACCCTTATCTTAACCCTCACCCTCAGCCTAAACCTCACCTTTACCCTTACCATCATCCTCACCTTAACCCTCACCCTAACACTAAACCTCATCCTAAGCCTCACCCTAACCGTCAAAATAACCCTCACCATAACCATAACCCTCACCCTCAACCTCACCCTCAGCCTAACCCTAAGCCTAACCCTAAACCTAACCTTAACACACAAACGCACCCTCACCCTGACCCTAAACCTAACCCTCACCATAACCCCTACACTCCCCATAACTCTCACCCTAACCCTAACCCTAACACTTACCCTAACCCTCAGCCTCACTCTCACCCTAACCCTAATCCTATACCTAACCCTCCCCCTAACCAGTACCCTAAACCTCACCCTAACCCTAACCCTCAAACTCAACCTCAACCTTAGCCTAAAACATTAGCCTAAACATAAAACTAAACCGAACACACTCACTCACCCTCACCCTAACCCTAATCCTAACCCTAACCTTCACCCTCATCCTCACCCTCAGTGTAAACCTAAGCCTAACCCTAACCCTAACCATTACACTCACCCTAACTCTTACCCTAATCCTAATCCTAACCCTAACCCTAAGCCTCACCCTCAGCCTCACCTTTACCCTAACTCTAACCATATACCTCACACTCACCTTAACCCTAACCCTAACCCTAACCCTAAACCTCATCCTAACCCTCCCCATAACCCTAACCCTACCCCTCACCCTAACCCTAACCCTCAAACTCACCCTCAACCTCAGCCTAAGCCTAAGCCTAAACCTAAAACTAAACCTAACACACTCACTCACCCTCACCCTAACCCTAATCCTAACCCTAACCTTCACCCTCACCCTCACCCTCAGTGTAAACCTAAGCCTAACCCTAACCCTAACCATCACACTCAACCTAACCATTACCCTAATCCTAATCCTAACCCTAACCCTAAGCCTCACCCTCAGGCTCACCTTTACCCTAACTCTAACCCTATACCTCACATTCACCTTAACCCTAACCCTAACCCTAAACCTAAACCTCACCCTAACACTAACCCTAAACCTCAACCTCACCCTAGCCCTCACCCTAACCCTAATCCTAACCCTAACCCTCATCCTAACCCTACCCATAACCATAACCCTAATCCTCACCCTAACCCTAACCCTCAAACTCAACCTCAAACTCAGTATAAACCTAAGCCTAACACTAAACCTAACACTAACCCTCACACTCACCCTAACCATAACCCTAATCCTAACCCTATCCCTCATACTCAGCCTAAACCTAACTCTAAACCTAACAATAACCCTAACCCTAAACCTCACCCTCAGTCTCACCCTAACCTTAACTCTAACCCTAAACCTCAAACTCACAGTAACCCTAATCCTAACCCTAACCTTAAACCTCACACTCACACTCACCCTTGCCCTTACCCTAACCCTAACCCTAACCCTAACCCTCATCCTAACCCTCCCCCTAAACCTAAACCTCACCCTCAACCTGACCCTCAGCCTAACCCTAAGCCTAACCCTAAACCTAAACCTAACACACACACTCACCCTCACTCTAACCCTGATCCTGTCCCTAACCCTAATCCTAATCCTAACCATCCCCCTAACTATCACCCTAACCCTAACCTTAAAACTAACCCTTACCCTAACCCTCAACCTAAACCTCACCCTAACCCTAACTCTAAACCTAAACCTCACCCTCATTCTAACCCTAACTCTAACCCTAACCCAAACCCTAAACCTCACACTAACACCAACCCTAACACTAACCCACACCCCCACCCTCATTCTAATCCAAGCCTAACCCTAACCCTCACCCTCAACCTCAACCTCAGACTAACAATAATCCTACTCCTAACCTTAAACCCAACCCTCACACTCTACCTAACCCTCACCTTAAGCCTAACCCTAACATTAATCCTAACCCTAACCCTCACCCTCAGCCTCACCCTAACTCTAACTCTAACACTAAACCTGACCCTGACCCTAACCCTAAACGTAACCCTATCCCTAAACCTCATCCTAGCCCTAACCCTAACCCTCACCCTCACCATAACCTTAACCCTAACCCTAAAGCTAAAATAACCCTAACCCTAACCCTAAACATAACCCTCACCCTAACCCTAACCCTCACCATAACGCTTAACCTCACCCTAACACTAACCCTAACCCTAACACTAAACCACACACTAACCCTAACCATCACCCTAACCATAAACCTCAACCTAACACTAACCCTAAACCTCACTCTCTCCCTAGACCTCACCCTAACCCTAACCCTCATTCTCACCCTAAACTGCACACTAACCCAAACACTAATCCTCAATCTAACCCTCACCCTCAACCTATACCTAACTCTCACCCTCACTCTAACCCTAACCCTCACCCTAACGCTAACCCTCAACCTCACCCTCAACCTCAGCCTTACCCTAAGCCTAACCCTAACCCTAACGCTCACACTCACCCTAACCCTTACACTAAACCTAATCCTAACCCTAAGCCTAACCCTCACCTTCAACCTAACCCTAAATCTAACACTAACCCTAAACCTCACCCTCACCCTATCCCTCACCCTTACCATTACCCTCCCCCTCAACCTAACCCTCACTTTTACACGTATCGTCAATCCCACCCTAACCCTCACTCTACCTCTAACACTCACCCTAACCCTAACTCTACCCTACCTCTAACTCTCACCCTAACCCTAACTCTACCCCGAAACCTCACACTCAACCTAACCCTAACTCTAACACTAACCCTAACACTAACCCACACCCTAACCCTAAGCCTAACCATCACCCTAACCCTAATCCTCACCACCACACTCACCCTCAGCCTAACCCTAAGCCTAAGCCTAAACCTAACCCTAAACCTCACACTCACCCTCACCCTAACCCTAACCCTAACCCTAACCCTAAACCTCAACATAACCCTCAAACTAACCTTAACCCTAATACTTAACCCTAACCCTAACCCTCCACCTAACCCTCCAACTAAACTTAAGTCTAACCATAAACCTAACCCTCACCATAACACTAATCCTAGGCCTAACCCTAAACCTCACCCTAACCCTAACACTCACCCTCACCCTCACCCCAATCCTAACCCTAACCCTCACCCTAAACCTAACCCTCACCCTCACCGTAACCCTAACCCTCATCCTAACCATCACCCTAATCCTAACCCTATCCCTAAACCTTACCCTAAAACTAACCCTAATCCTCACCTTCACCCTAGCCCTCACCCTAACCCTACTCCTAAACCTAATCCTCATCCTAACCTTCACCCTAACTCTAAGCCTAACTCTAACCCAAACCCTAACCCCAAAACTCACTCTAACTCTAACACTAACCCTAACACTAACACTACACCTAAACCTAACACTAAACCTAATCCTAATCCTCAGGCTCACCGAAACCCTAACCCAAACCCTAACCCTAACCCTCATAATAACTCTAAGCCTAACCCTAAACCTAATCCTAACCCTCACACTCACCCTCACCCTAACCCTAATCCTAAACCTAACCCTATCCCTAACCCTAACCCTCACCCTAACGCTAAGCCTAGCCCTCACCCTTACACTTATCCTAACCCTAACCCTCACCCTAACCATAAACCTCAACCTAAACCTAACCCTCTCCCTAAGACTTACCCTCACCCCAACACTAACCCTAACCCTAACACTAACCCTCACAGTAACCCTAAACATCACCCTAACCCTAACACTCACCCTAAGTCTAAACCTAACCCTCACCCTCACCCTATCCTTCACCCTAACCCTAACCCTCATCCTCACCATAAACCTCACTTTAACCCTAACCCTCACCCTAACCCTCACACTAACCCTAACTCTACCCCTAACAATAACACTAACCTAACCCTAAACCTAACCTGAACCCTAACCCTAATGCTAACACTCAACCTCACCCTAACCCTAAATCTCACCCTAACCCTAAATGTACCCCTAAACCTCACCCTCACCCTAACCCTAACTCTAACCCTAACCCTAACACTAAACCTCATTGTAACCCTAAACCTAACCCTTACCCTCACATTAAACGTAACCCTAACCCTAAACCTAAGAATAACCCTAACCCTAACCCTAACCCTCACCCTAAACATAACACGTACCCTAACCTTAACCCTCACCCTAAAACTAACCCTAACCCTCACCCTTATCTTAAACCTCACCGTCTGCCTAAACCTCACCTTTACCCTTACGTTCATCCTCATCCTAAACCTATACCTCATCCTAACCCTCGCCCTAAGCATAAACCTAACCATCATCCTAACCCTAACACTCACCCTCACCCTAGCCCTCACCCTAACCCTAATCCTAATCCTAACCCTCATCCTAACCCTCACCTTAACCCTAACCCTAACGATCAACCCTAAACATAATCCTCACTCCCACCCTCACCCTCAGCCTAACCCTAAGCCTAAGCCAAACCCTAACCCTAACCCTAAACCTCACCCTCACCCTAGCCCTCACCCTAACCCTAATCCTTATCCTAACCCTCAACCTATCCCTCACCCAAACACTAAACCTAACCCACACCCTCACCCTCACCCTAACCTTAATCCGAACCCTAACCCTCTATCTCACCCTAACCATCACCCTCACCATAACCCTTACCCTAACACTCAACCTAACCCTAAACTTAAACTGAACCCTAACTCTCACCCTTACCCTAACCATAACCCTCACCCTAACCCTAACCCTAAAAATCACCCTCACCCTAGCCCTCACTCTCAACCTCACCCTCAGCCTAACCCTAACCCTAAACTTAAACCTAATGCTAACACACACACTCACCCTCACCCTAACCATAATCCTAACCCTAACCCTCTTCCTAACCCTCCCAATAACCCTAACCCTCAACCTAAACCTAACCCTCACCCTCAGCCTAATCGTAAGCCTAACCCTAACCCTAACCCTCACACTCAACCTAACCCTATCCCTAAACCTCATCCTAGCCTTAAACCTAACCCTCACCCTCACTCACAATAACCGGAACCCTAACCCTAATGCTAACAATAATCCTAAACCTAACCCTAACCCTCACCATAACCATAACCCTCACCCTAACCCTACCCCTCACCTAACACTGACCCTCACCCTAACACTAACCCTAACCCTAACACTAACCCTCACATTAACCCTAAACATCAAACTATACCTAAACCTCACCCTAACCCTAAACCTAAACCTCACCCTCTCCCTAGAACTCAACGTGACCCTAACCCTCACCTTCACCCTAAACTTCACACTAACACTAACACTAATACTCAATCTAACTCTCACACTCACCCTAAACCTCACCCTAACCCTAACCCTAACCCTAACCCTTACCCTTACTGTAACCCTCACCCTCAGCCTAACCCTCAACTTTACCCTTACCGTCACTGTCACCCTAACCCTCACTCTAACGCTAACCCTCACCCTAACCATAACTCTACCCCTAAACCTCAACCTCACCCTAACCCTAACTCTAATCCTAACCCTAACAATAACCCTCACCATAACCCTAACCATAACCATCACCCTAACCCTAATCCTCACCCCCACCTTCACCCTCAGCCTAATCCTAAGCCTAAGCATAACCCTAACCCTAAACCTCAAACTCACCCTCAGCCTAATCCTAAACCTAACCCTTAACCTAACCCAAACCCTAAACCTCAACCTAACCCTGACCCTAACCTTAAACCTAACACTAACCCTAACCCTAACCCTCGACCTAACCCTCCAACTAAACCTAACTCTAACCATAAACCTCACCCTCAGCCTAACACTAATCCAAACACTAACCCTAATCCTAACACTAAACCTCATACTAACCCTAACCCTCCCCCTAATCCTAATCCTAACCCTAACCCTCATCCTAACCCTCACCCTCAGTGTAACCCTAAGCCTAAACCTAACCCAAACACTCACACTCACCCTAACCCTTAACCTAATCCTAATCCTAACCCTAACCCTAAGCCTCACCCTCAGCCTCAGCTTAACCTTCACTCAAACCCTGTACTTCACACTCACCCTAACCCTAACCCTAACCCGAAACCTCATCCTAAAACTAACCCTAAACCTCAACCTCACCCTAGCCCTCACCGTAACCCTAATCCTAACACTAAAACTCATCCCAACCCTCCCCATATCCCTAACCCTAACCCTCACCCTAACCCTAAACCTCACCCTCACCCTCAGCCTAACCCTAAACCTAACCCTAACCCTCACAATCACCCTAACCCTAACCCTTATTCTAATCTTAACCCTCCCCCTCACCCTAACCCTCCCCCTAAACCTAACCCTAAACCTAACACTAACCCTAAACCTAACACTAACCCTAACACTAACCCTCATTCTCCGCCTCACCCTAACCCTAACACTAACCCTAAACCTCACCCTCACCCTAACCCAAACTCTAACCCTAACCCAAACCCTAAACCTCACCCTAACACTAAACCTACCCCTAACCCACACCTTCACCCTCAGCCTAATTCTAAGCCTAACCCTAAACCTAAACCTCACACTCAACCTAATCCTAACCCTAAACCTCACCCTAACCTTAACCCTCACATTCACCGTAACACTAATCCTAATCCTACTCCTAACCCTAACCCTAACCTCACCCTCACCCTCACCCTAACCCTAACCCTAAACCTTACCCTAACATTAACCCTAATCCTCACCTTCACCCTAGCCCTCACCCTAACCCTAATGGAAACCTAATCCTCATCCTAAACCTCACCCTAAATCTAACCCTAAGCCTAAGCCTAACCCTAACCCCAACCCTCACTGTAACCCTAACACTAACCCAAACACTAACACTAACCCTAAACCTAACCCTAAATCTAACCCTAATCCTCATCCTCACCCGTACCCTATCCCAAACCCAGAACCTATCGCTCATCCTAACTCTAAGCCTAACCCTAACCCTAATCCTAACCCTCACACTTGCCCCGAACCTAAACCTAATCCTAAACCTAACCCTATCCCTAACCCTAACCCTCACCCTAACCCTCAGCCTAGCCCTCATCCTTACAGTTATCCTAACCCTATCCCTCACCCTAAACATAACCCTCACTCTAAACCTAACCCGCACCCTAACACTTACCCTCACCCTAACACTAACCTTAACCCTAACACTAACCCTCACACTAACCCTAAACATCACCCTAACCCTAAACTTCCCCCTAACACAAACTCTAACCCTCATCCTCACCCTAGCCTTCATCCTAACCCTAACCTTAATCCTCACCATAAACCTCACACTAACCCTAACACTAATCCTGAATCTAACCCTCAACCTCACCCTAACACTAACACTAACCCTCACCCTAACCCTAACAGTCACACTTACGGTAACCCTCACCCTCAACCTAACCCTCACCTTTACCCTTACCGTCACCCCAACGCTTACCCGCACCCTAACCCTAACCCTCACTCTAATTCTAAATATACCACTAAACATCACCCTCACCCTAACCCTTACTCTAACCCTAACCCTAACACTAAACCTCACTGTAATACTAACCATAACCTTCACCCTCACCGTAAACATAACCCTAACCCTAAACCTAACAATAACCCTAACCCTAACCCTAACCGCCACCCTAAACATAACCCGGACCCTAAACCTAACCCTCACCCTAACACTTATCCTCACCCTAACACTAACCCTCACACTAACCCTAACCCTCACCCTAATCCTAAACCTCACCCTAACCCTAACCCTAACCTTAATCCTCACCCTCATCCTAGCCCTCACCCTAACCCTAATTCTAACCCTCACCCTCACCATAACCCTAACCCTCATCCTCACCCTAAACCTCACACAAACCCTAACTCTAATCCTCAATCTCACCCTCACCCTCACCCTAACACTAACCCTTACCCTAAACCTAAACCTAACCCTAACACTCACCCTTATCTTAACCCTCACCCTCAGCCTAAACCTCACCTTTACCCTTACCATCATCCTCACCCTAACCCTCACCCTAACCCTAAATCTCATCCTAACCCTCACCCTAACCGTTAACCTAACCATCACCCTAACCTTAACCCTCACCCTCACCCTAGCCCTAAACCTAACCTTAATCCTAATCCTAACTCTCATCCTAACACTCACCCTGATCCTAACACTAACAATCACCTTAAACCTAATCCTCAGCCCCACCCTCATCCTCAGCCTAACCCTAAGCCTAAGCCTAACTCTAACCCTAACCCTCACACTCACACTCACCCTCACCCTAATCCTAACCCTAAACCTAACCGTAACCCTAAACCTCAACCTAACCCTCACCCTACCCTTAACCCTAAAAATAACCCTAACCCTAAGCCTCGACCTAAACCTCCTACTAACCCTAAATCTAACCCTAAACCTCACAGTCACCCTAACCCTAAACATCACCCTAACCCTAAACATCACCCTAACCCTAACCCTAACCCTCACCCTCACCCTCACCTTCACCATAACTCTAACCCTAACCCTAACAATAACAATAATCTTAACCCCAAACCTAACCGTAACCCTAACCCTAACACTAATCCTAACACTCACCCTCATGCTAACCCTAATCTTAACCCTAACCCTCACCCTAACCCTAATCCTCACTCTCACTATAACCATAACCCTCAACCTAACCCTCACCCTAACCCTAACCCTAACCCTAAATATGAATCTAACACTAACCCTAACCCTCACCCTCACCCTAGCCCTCACCCTAACCCTACTCCTAACCCTAATCCTCATCCTTAAACTCACCCTAACCCTAACCTTAACCCTCACCCAAAACCTAAACCTAACCCTAAATCTCAACTTAACCCAAAACCTCAAGCTCACCGTAACCCTAACCCTAAACCTCATCCTAACCCTAAACATATCCGAACCCTAACTCTCACCCTAAACCTAACCCTAACCCTCAACATGACCCTAACCCTCAACCTCACCCTCAGCCTAACCCTAAGACTAACCCTAAACCTAACACTCACACTCACCCTAACACTTAACCTAAACCTAATCCTAACCCTTACCCTCAACTTAACCCTAAATCTAACACTAAACCTAACCCTCACCCTAACCCTAACACCCTTACCGTAAACCTCACTCTCAGCCTAAGCCACACCTTTACCCTTACCGTAAACCCCACCCTAACCGTCACTCTATACCTAACCCTCACCCTAACCCTAAATCTACCCCGAAACCTCACCCTCTCCCTAACCCTAACTCTAACCCTAACGCAAACACTAACCCTCACCCTCACATTAACCCTAAACATCACCCTAACCCTAATCCTCAAAACCACCCTCACCCTTAGCCTAACCCTAAGCCTAAGGCTAACCCTAACCCTAAACCTCACACTCACCCTCACCCTAACCCTAATCCTAACCCTAACCCTAAACCTAACCCTATTGCTAACAATAACCCTAACCCTAACCTTAACCCTCACCCTAAACACAAACCTAACCCTAACTCTAACCCTCACAATAACGGTTACCCTCACCCTAACACTAAACCTAACCCTAACACTAAACCTCACACTAACCCTAACCATCACCCTAAACCTAAAACTCACCCTAACACTACCCCAAAACCTCACCCTCTCCCTAGACCTCGCAATAACCCTAACCCTCATACTCACCCTAAACTTCACACTAACCCTAACACTAATCCTCAATCTAACCCTCACCCTCACCATAACCCTAACCCTAACCCTCACCCGAACCCTAACCATCACCTTTACCATAACTCTCACCCTCAGCCTAACCCTCACCTTTCCGCTTACTGTCACCCCCACCCTAACCCTCACTCTAAACCTAACCCTCACCCTTACCCTAACTCTACACCGAAACGTCACCCTCACCCTAACCCTAACTCTAACCCTAACCCTAACACTAACCCTCACCATAACCCCAACCCTAACCATCACCCTAACGCTAATCCTCACCCCCACACTTGCCCTCAGCCTACCCTAAGCCTAAGCCTAACCCTAACCCTAAACCTCACACTCACCCTCACCCTAACCATAATCCTAACCCTAAACCTAACAATAACCCTAAACCTCAACCTAACCCTGACCCTAACCTTAAACCTAACACTAACCTTAACCCTATCCCTCGACCTAACCCTCCAACTAAACCTAATCTAACCATAAACCTCACTTTCACCATAACCCTAATCCTAACCCTAACCCTAAACCTCACCCTAACCCTAACACTCACCCTCACCCTCATCCTCACCATAACTCTAACCCTAACTGTAACAATAACAATAATCCTAACCCTAAACCTAACCCTAACACTAACGCTAATGCTAACACTCAACCTCACCCTAATCCTAATCCTAACCCTCACACTCACCCTCACCCAAAACCTAATCCTAAACCTAAACCTATCCCTAACCCTAACCCTCACCCTAAACCTCAGCCTAGCCCTCACCCTTACACTTATCCTAACCTTAACCCTTACCCTAACCATAACCCTCACCCTAACACTAACCCAAACCCTAACACTAAAACTCACACTAACCCTAAACGTTACCCTAATCCTAAACCTCACCCTAACACTAACCCTAACCCTCACCCTCACCCTAGCCTTCATCCTAACCCTAATTCTCATCCTCACCATAAACCTCACACTAAACCTAACACTAATACTCAATCTAACCCTCCACCTCACCCTAACATTAACACTAACCCTCACCCAAACCCTAACAATCACCCTTACCATAACCCTCACCCTCAGCCTAAACCTCACCTTTACCATTACCGTCACCCCCACGCTAACCCACACCCTAACCCTAAACCTCACCCTAACCCTAAATTTACCACTAAACCTTACCCTCACCCTAACCATTACTCTAATGCTAAATCTAACACTAAACCTCACTGTTACCCTAACCCTAACCCATACCCTCACCGTAACCGTAACCCTAACTCGAAACCTAACATTAACCCTAACCCTAACCCTATCCCTAAACCTCATCCTAGCCCTAACCCTAACCCTCAACCTCACCATAACCATAACCGTAACCCTAACCCTAATGCTAATAATAATCCTAACCCTAACCTTAACCCTCAACCTAAACATAACCCTCACCCTAACCCTAACCCTCACCCTAACACTTACACTCACCCTAACCCTAACCCTCACCCTAACATTTACCCTCACCCTAACACTAACCCTAACCCTAACCCTAACCCTAAACCTTAACCTAACAATAACCCTAACCCTCAACCTCACCCTAGCCCTCACCGTAACCATAATCCTAACCCTAATCCTCATCCTTACCCTCACCCGAACAATAAACTTAACCCTCAGCCAAACCCTAACCCTCACCCTAAGTCTCAACCTAACCCTAAATCTAAAGCTCACCGTAACCCTAACTCTAACCCTCACCCTAACCCTAAACATAACCGAACCCTAACTCTCACCCTCAACCTCACCCTCAGCCTAACCCTAAACCTAACCCTAACCCTAACGCACACATTCACCCAAAACCTTACCCTAAACCTAATGCTAACCTTAAGCCTAACCCTCACCCTCAACCTAACCAAAAATCTAACACTAACCGTAACTCTAACCCACAACCTCAGCCTCACCCTAACCCTAATTCTAACCCTAAACCTCACACTCACCCACACCATAACGCTAACCCTAACCCTAACCCTAACCCTAAACCTCCCCCTCAACCTAGTCCTCACCCTCAACCACACCCTCAGCCTAACCCTAAGCCTAACCCTAAACCTAACCCTAACAAACACACTCACCATCACCCTAACTGTAATCCTAACTCTAACCTTCATTCTAACCCTGCCCATAACCCTAACCCTCACCCTAACCCTAACCCGCACCCTCACCCTCAGCCTAACCCTAAGCCTAACCCTAACCTTAACCCTTACACTCACCCTAACCCTAACCCTAAACCTCACCCTAACACTAACTCTCACACTCACCCTAACAAAAACCCTACTAATCCTATTCCTAACCCTAACTCTAACCCTCACCCTCAACCTAACCCTCACCTTAAGCCTAAACCTAACATTAATCCTAAACCTAACCCTCATTCTAACTCTAACCCTAAACCTCACCCTGACCCTAACCCTGTCCCTAAACCTCATTATAATCCTAAACCTAACCCTCACCCTCACCATAACCTTAACCCTAACCCTAGAGCTAAAAATAACCTTAACCCTAACCTTAACACTCACCCTAAACATAACCCTCACCCTAACCCTCACCCTAACCCTAAACCTAAACCTCACGCTCACACTCACCCTAACCCACATCCTCACCCTTAGGATAACACTAAGCCTAACCCTAACACACACACTCACCCTAACCCTAACTCTAACACAAAACCTCACCCTGACCCTAACCCTAAACCTAACCATATCCCTACACCTCATCCTAGCCCTAAGCCTAACCCTCACACTCACCCTCACCATAACCTTAACCCTAACCCTAATGCTAACAATAACCCTAACCCTAAACCTAAATCTCACCCTAAAAATAACCCTCACCCTAAACCTAAATCTAAACGTCACCATCACCCTAGCCCTCACCCTCAACCTCACCCTCAGCCTAAGCCTAAGCCTAACCCTAAAACTAACCCTAACACACACACTCACCCTCACCCTAAACCTAATCCTAAGCCTAACCCTAATATTAATCCTAACAATAACCTTCACCTTCAGCATCACCCTAACCCTAACTCTAACACTAAACCTCATCATGACCCTAACCCTAAACCTAACCCTATCTCTAAACTTCATCCTAGCCCTAACCCTAACCCTCAACCTTGCCCTCAACATAAACTTAACCCTAACACTAAGGCTAACAATAACCCTATTCCTAAACCTAACCCTCACCCTAAACCTAACCCTAAACCGCACCTTCACCCTAGCCCTAACCCTCAACCTCACCCTCCGCCTAACTCTAAGCCGAACCCTAAACCTAACCCTAACACACACACTCACCCTAATCCTAAATCTAACCCTAGCCCTAACACTAACCCTCACCATAACCCTATCCCTAACCATCACCTTAAGCTTAATCCTCACCCCCAACCTCACCCTCAGCCTAACCCTAAGCCTAAGCCTAATCCTAACCCTAAACCTCACACTCACCCTCACCCTAACCCTAATCCTAACACTAAACCTAACCCAAAACCTAAACCTCAACCAAACGCTGACCCTAACCTTAAACCTAACACTAACCATAACACTAACCCTCGACTTAACCATCCAACTAAACCTAAATCTAACCATAAACCTCATCCTCACCCAAACCCTAATCCTAACCCTAACCCTAAATCTCACCCTAACCCTTACCTTAACCGTAACCCTCAACATAACTCTAACCCTAACACTAATCCTAACCCTAAACCTAACCCTAATCCTAACGTTAACCCTAACCCTAATGCTAACACTCAACCTCACCCTAACCCTAATCCTAAACCTAACCCTCACCCTAACCCTAACCCTCACCCTCACCGTAACCCTAACCCTCATCCTAAGCCTCACCCTAACTATAACCCTAACCCTAAACCTTACACTAACACTAACACTAATCCTCACCCTCACCCTAGCCCTTACCTTAAACCTAATCGTAAACCTAATCCTAATCCTAACCCTCACACTAACCCTAACCCTATCCTCACCCTTACCATAACCCTAACCCACACCCTAACCCTAAACTTAACCGAACCCTAACTCTCACCCTAACCCTAACCCTCATCCTCAGCCTAACCGTAAACCTAAACCTAACCCTAACACTAACACTCACACTCACCCTAAACCTTACTCTAATAATAAACCTAACCCTAACCCTAATCCTCACCCTCACTCTAACCCTAACTCTAACACTAACCCTAAACCTCACCCTCACGCTAACCCTAAACCTAACACTAAATTTCACCCTCACCCTAGCCCTCACCCTAACCCTAATCCTAACACTCATCCTAACCCTGACCTTAACACTAAAACTAACCCTCACCCTCAATCTCACGGTAACACTAATCCTAACCCTAACCCTCATCCTAACCCTCCCCCTAACCCTCACCCTCAACCTCATGCTTATCCTAACCCTTAGCCTAAACCTAAACCTAACCCTTACACCCTCACTCACCCTCACCCTAACCCTAATCCTAAATCTAAACCTCACCCGCACCCTCACCTTCAGTGTAAGCCTAAGCAAACCCTAACCATAACACTCACACTCACCCTAAACCTTACCCTAATCCTAACCATAACCCTAAACCTAAGTCTCACCCACAGCCTCACCTTAACATTAACTATAAACCTATACCACACACTCACCTTGACACTGACACTAACCCTAACCCTAAACCTCATTCTAACACTAACCATAAACCTCAACCTTATCCTAGCCCTCACCCTAACCCTAATCCTAACGCTAACCGTCATCCTAACCCTCCCCATAACCCTAACCCTAACCCTCATCCTAACCCTAAACCTCACCCTCACCGTCACCTCAGTGTAACCCTAAGCCTAACCCTAAACCTATCCCCAAACCTCACATTCACCCTAACCCTAACACTAATCCTAATCCTAACCCTAACACTAACCCTTACCCTCACCCTAAACATAACCCTAAACCTAACCCTAAACTTAACACTAACCCTAAACCTAACCCTCACCCTCAGCCTCACCCTAACCCTAATTCGAACCCGAAATCTCACCCTAACCCTAACCCTTACCCTAACGTTATACCTCATCCTCACACTCAACCTAGCCCTTCCCCTAACCCTAAACCTAACCCTAACCCTCATCCTAACCCTCCCGCTAACCCTAACCCTCACCCTCAACCTCACCCTCAGCCTAACCCTAAACCTAAAACTAACACACACACTCACCCTCACACTAACCCTAATCCTATCCCTAACCCTATCCCTAACCCTAACCTAACCGCTAACTCTCACCCTAACACTAACCCTAAAACTAACCCTTACCAAAACCCTCACCCTAAACCTCACCCTAAGCCTAACTCTAAACCTAAACCTCACTCTAACCCTAACCCTAACTCTAACCCTAACCCAAACCGTAAACCTCACCCTAACACTAACCCTAACCCTAACCCTCAACCTAACCCTCCAACTAAACCTAAATCTAAGCATAAACCTCACCCTCACCCTAACCCTAATCCTAACCCTAACCCTAAACCTCACCCTAACCCTAACCCTAATCCTCATCCTAACCCTCACCCTAACTCTAAGCCTAAATCTCACCCTAAACCTAACCCTAACCCTCCCCGTAATGGTTACCCTAACCTTATTCCTAACAATAACCCTAACCTAACCCTCACCCTAACCCTAACCATAAAACTTACCCTAAACGTAACCCTCACCATAACACTTACCCTTATTCTAACAATAGCCTTAACCTAACACTAACCCTCACACTAACCCTAACCCTCACCCTAATCCTAAACCTCACCCTAGACTTCACCCTAAACCTAAACCTAATCCTCACCCTCATCCTAGCCCTCACCCTAACCCTAATTCTAACCCTCACCCTCACCCTAACCCTAACCCTGATCCTCACCCTAAACCTCAAACTAACCCTAACCCTAATCCTCAATCCAACACTCACCCTAACCCTAACCCTTACCCTAAACCTAAACCTAACCCTAACAATCACCATTATATCAAATCTCATCTCAGCCTAAACCTCAAATTTACCCTTACCATCATCCTCACCCTAACCCTCACACTAACCCTAAACCTGATCCTAACCCTCACCCTAACAGTTAACCTAACCATCACCCTAAACTTAACCCTTACCCTCACCCTAGCCCTAAACCTAACCTTAATCCTAATCCTAACCCTCATGCTAACACTCACCCTAACCCTAACACTAACAATCACCTTAAACCTAATCCTCACCCCTACCCTCACACTCAGCCTAACCCTAAGCCTAAGCCTAACTCTAACCCTAACCCTCACACTCACACTCACCCTCACCCTAATCCTAACCCTAACCCTAACCGTAACCCTAAACCTCAACCTAACTCTCACACTATCCTTAACCGTAAAAGTAACCCTAACCCTAAGCCTCGACCTAAACCTCCAACTAACCCTAAATCTAACCCTAAACCTCACACTCACCCTAACCCTAATCCTAACCCTAACCCTAAATATCACCCTAATTCTAACCCTAACCCTCACACTCACCCTCACCCTCACCATAACTCTAACCCTAACCCTAACAATAATAATAATCCTAACCCCAAACCTTACCGTAACCCTAACCCTAACCCTAATCCTAACACTCACCCTCAAGCTAACCCTAATCCTAACCCTAACCCTCACCCTAAACCTAATCCTCACCCTCACTGTAACCCTAACCCTCAAGCAAACTCTCACCCTAACCCTAACCCAAACCCTAAACCTTAATCTAACACTAACCCTAACCCTCACCCTCACCTTAGTCCTGACCCTAACCCTAATCCTAACTCTAATCCTCATTCTTACCCTCACCATAACCCTAACCTTAAACCTCACCCAAACCCTAACCCTAACCCAACTCTCAACCTAACCCTAAACCTCAATCTCACCGTAACCATAACCCTAACCCTCATCCTAACCCTAAACATAACTGAACCCTAACTCTCACCCTAACCCTAACCTTAACCCTCACCCTAATCCTAACCCTCACCCACACCCTCACTCTTAGCCTAACCCTAAGACTAACCCTAACCCTAATGCTCACACTCACCCTAACCCTTACCCTAAACCTAATGCTAACCCTAAGCCTACCCCTCACCCTCAACCTAACCCTAAATCTAACACTAACCCTAACCCTAACCCACACCCTCATCCTCAGCCTAATCCTAAGCCTAACCCAAACCCTAACACTCACACTCACCCTAACCCTAACCCTCACCCTCAACCTCAGCCTAACCCTAAGCTTATCCCTAACCCTAACCCTAACCCTCACTCATACCCTAACACTAACACTAATACTACTCCTAACCCTAACCATAACCCTCATCCTCAACTTAACCCTCACCGTAAGCCTAACCCTAACATGAATCCTAAACCTAACCCTCACCCTCAGCCTCACCCTAACCCTAAATCTAACACTAAACCTCGCCCTGTCCCTAACCCTAACCCTAACACTATCCCTAAACCTCATCCTAGCACTAACCCTAAACCTCACCCTCACCCTCACCATAACCTTAACCCTAACCCTAACAATAACAATAACCCTAAACCTAACCCTAAACCTCACCCTAAACATAACCCTCACCCTAACCCTAACACTCACCCTAACACTTACCCTCACCCTAACATTAACACTAACCCTAACACTAAACCTCACACTAACCCTAACCCTGACCATCACCCTAACCCTAATTCTCACCCCTACCCTCACCCTCAGCCTAAACCTAAGCCTAAGCCTAACCCTAACCCTAAACCTCACACTCACCCTCACCCTAACCATAATCCTAACCCTAAACCTTACCCTAACCCTAAACATCAACCTAACCCTCAACCTAACCTTAACCCTAACACTTAATCTAACCCTGACCCTCGACCTAACCCTCCAACTAAACCTAAATCTAACCATAAACCTCCCCCTCCCCCTAACCCTAATCCTAACTCTAACCCTAAACCTCACCCTAAACCTAACACTCACCCTCACCCTCACCCTCACCATAACTCTAATCCTAACCGTAACAATAACAGTAATCCTAACCCTAAACCTAACCCTAACCCTAACCCTAACCCTTATGCTAACACTTAACCTCACCCTAACCCTAATGCTAACCCTAACCCTCACCCTAACCCTAACCCTCACCCTCACCGTAACACTAACCCTCATCCTAACGCTCACCCTAACCCTAACTCTAACCCTAAACCTTACCCTCACACTAACCCTCATCCTCACCTTCAATCTAGCCCTCACCCTAACTCTAATCGTAAACCTAATCCTTATCCTAACCCTCATCCTAACTCTAAGCCTAAACCTAACCCTAACCCTAACCCCAAAACTCACTGTAACCCTAACACTAACCCTAACACTAACCCTAAAACTAACACTAAACCTAAATATAAACCTAACCCTAAACCTCAGCCTCACCCTCATCCTAAACCAAACCCTAACCCTAACCCTTATCCTAACTCTAAGCTGAACCCTAACCTAATCCTCTCCCTCACATTCACCCTCACCCAAAACCTAATCGTAAACCTAACCCTATCCCTAACCCTAACCCTCACCCTAACCCTCAGCCTAGCCCTCACCCTTACACTTATCCTAACTCTAACCCTCACCTTAACCATAACCCTCACCATAACCCTAACCCTCACCCTAACATTTACCCTCACCCTAACACTAACCCTAACCATAACAGTAACCCTCACACTAACCCTAAACATCACCCTAACCCTAAACCTCACCCTAACACTAACCCTAACCCTCACCCTCACCCTAGCCTTCACCCTAACCCTAACCCTCATCCTCACCATAAACCTCACACTAACCCTAACAATAATACTCAATCTAACACTCCACCTCACCCTAACGCTAACACTAACCCTCACCCTAACCCTAACCCCCACCCTTACCGTAACCCTCACCCTCAGCCTAACCACCTTTACCCTTACTGTCACCCACACGCTAACTGGGACCCTAACCCTAAGCCTCACACTAACCCTTAATGTACCCCTAAACCTCACCCTCTCCCTAACCCAAACTCTAACCCTAACACTAACACTAAACCTCACCCTAACCCTAACCCTAAGCCTCACCGTCACCCTAACCATAACCCTCAGCCTAACCCTAACCCTTACGCTAACACTTACCCTCAACCTAACACTAACCATAACCCTAAGAGTAACCCTCACACTAACCCTAACCCTCAACCTAATCCTAAACCTTACCCTAACCCTAACCCTAATCCTAACCCTCACCCTAGCCCTCACCCTAACCCTAATTCTAACCCTCACCTTCAACCTAACCCTAACCCTATCCTCACCCTAAACCTCACACTAACCCTAACCCTAATCCTCAATCTAACCCTCACCCTAACCCTAAACCTGACACTAACCCTCACCCTAACACTAAACCTAACCCTAACACTCACCCTTATCTTAAACATCACCCTCAGCCAAAACCTCACCTTTACCCTTACCCTCATCCTCACCCTAATCCTCACCCTAACCCTAAAACTCATCCTAACTGTCACCGTAATCGTAAACCTCACCATCACACTAACTCTAACCCTCACCCTCAGCCTCACACTCAGCCTAACCCTAAGCCTAAGCCTAACCCTTTATCTAACCCTCACCCTCACCCTAGCCCTCACCCTAACCCTAATCCTAATGCTAACCCTCATCCTAACACTCACCCTAGCCCTAATCCTAACCATCACCCTAAACCTAATCTTCACCCCCACTCTCACCCTCAGCCTAACCCTAAGCCTAAGCCTAAGCCTAACCCTCACCCTCACCCTCACCTTCACCCTAATCCTAACCCTAACCCTAACCATAACCCTAAACCTCAACCTAACCCTCACCCGAACCTTAACACTAAAAATAACCCTAATTCTAACCCTCGACCTAATCCTCCAACTAACCCTAAATCTAACCCTAAACCTCAACCTCAACCTCACCATAACCCTATTCCTAACCCTAACCCTAAACCTCACCATTACCCAAACCCCAATCCTCACCCTCACCCTCACCCTCACCAGATCTCTAAGCCTAACCCTAACAATAACACTAATCCTAACCCTAAACCTAACCCTAACCCTAACCGAAATCCTAACACTCACCCTCACCCTAACCCTAATACTAACCTAACCCTCATCCTAACCCTAATCCTCACCCTCCCTGTAACCTTATCCCTCAACCGAACCTTCACCTTAACCCTAACCCTAACCCTAAACCTTAATCTAACACTAACCCTAACACTCACCCTCAACCTAGCCCTCACCCTAACCCTAACCTAAACCCTCACCCTAACCCTAACACTAACCCTAAACCTCAACCTAACTCTAAACCTCACGCTCGCCATAAACCTAAACCTCACCCTAACCCTAAACATAACCGAACCCTAACGCTCAACCAAACAGTATCCCTAACCCTCCACCTAACCCTAACCCTCACCATCACCCTCACCCTCAGCCTAAACCTAAGCCTAATTATAACCCTCACACTCACCCTAACCCTTACCCTAATCCTAATCCTAACCCTAACCCTAACCCTCACCTTCAGCCTCACCCTAACCCTAACTCAAACCCTAAACCTAACCCTCTCCCTAACCCTACCAATAACCATAACCTTAAACCTCACCCTCACACTCACCCTAGCCCTTACCCTAACCCTAATCCTAACCCTAACCCTCATCCTAACCCTCCCCCTAACCCTAACCCTCACCCTCAACTTCACCCTCAGGCTAACCCTAAGCCTAACAAGAAAAATAAACCTAACACTCACACTCACTCTTACCTTAATGCTATCCCTAACCCTAATCCTAACCCTCCCCCTAACTCTCACCCTAATCCTAACCCTAAACCTAACCCTTACCATAAACCTCAACCTAAACCTCACCCTAACACTAACTCTAACCCTAAACCTCACCCTCACCCTAACGCTAACTCTAACCCTAACACAAACCCTAAAACTCACCCTATCACTAACCCTAACCCTAAACCTCAACCTAACCCTCCAACTAAACCTAAATCTAACCATGAACCTCAAACTCACCCTAACCCTAATCCTAACCCTAACCATAAACCTCACTCTAACCCTAAAACAAATCCTCATCCTAACCCTCACCCTAACTCTAAGCCTAAACCTCACCCTAACCCCAACCCAAACCCTCCCCGTAACGGTAAACCTAACCTTAACCCTAACAATAACCCTAACACTAACCCTCACCCTCACCCTAAATAAACCTCACCCTAACACTAACCCTCACCCTAACACTTACTCTCACCCTAATACTAACCCTATCCCTAACACTAACCCTCACACTAACCCTAACCCTCACCCTAACCCAAACCCTAACCCTCACCCTCAACCTCACCCTCATCATAACTCTAACCCTAACCCTAACAATAACACTAATCCTAACCCTAAACCTAACCTTAACCTTAACCGTAATCCTAACACTCACCCTCACCCTAACCCTAATTCTAACCCTAACCCTCATCCTAACCCTAATACTCACCCTCATTGTAACCCTAACCCTCAACCTAACCCTCACCTTAAACCTAAACCTCACCCTAACCCTAACCCTAACCCGAATCCTCACCCTCATCCTAGCCCTCACCCTAACCCTAATTCTAACCCTCACCCTCACCCTAACCCTAACCCTCATCCTCACCCTAAACCTCACACTAACCCTAACCCTAATCCTCAATTTAACCCTGACCCTAATCCTAACCCTAAACCTAAACCTAAACCTAACACTCACCCTTATCTTAACCCTCACCCTCAGCCTAAACCTCAAATTTACCCTTACCATCATCCCCACCCTGACCCTCACCGTAACCCTAAACCTCATCCTAACCCTCACCCTATCCATAAAACAAACCATCACCCTAACCCTAACAATCACCCTCACCCTAACCCTCACCCTAACACTAATCCTAATCCTAACACTCATCCTAACCCTCACCCTAACCATCACCCTAAACCTAATCCTCAACCCCAGACCACCCTCAGCCTAACCCTCAGCCTACGCCTAACCCTAACCCTAATGCTCTCACTCACCCTCACACTAATACTAACCCTAACCCTAACCATAAGCCTAAACCTCAACCTAAATGTCACCCTAGCCTTAACCCTAAAAGTAACCCTATCCCTAACCCTGGACCTAACCCTCCAAATAACCCTAAATATAAACCTCAACCTCACCCTCACCTTAACCCTAATCCTAACCCTAAACCTAAACCTCACCCTAACCCTAACTCTAACCCGAACCCTCACCTCACCCTCACCCTCACCATAACTCTAACCCCAACCCTAACAATAACACTAATCCTAACCCTAAACCTAATCATAACCCTAACCCTGACCTTAATCCTAACACTCACCCTCATGCTAACCCTAATCCTAACCCTAACCCTCACCCTAAACCTAATCCTCACCCTTACTGTAACCCTAACCCTCACCCTAGCCCTCACCCTAACCCTAACCCATAACCTAAACCTTAATCTAAACCTAACCCTAGCCCTCACCCTCACCCTAGCCCTCACACTAACCCTAATCATAACCCTAATCCACATCGTTACTCTCACCCTAACCCTAACCTTAAACCTCACCCAAACCCTAGCACTAACTCTCAACCTAAGCCTAAACCTAGCCCTCACCCTAACCCTAACCCTCACCCTCACCCTCACTCTCAGCCTAACCCTAAGCCTAACCCTAACCCTAATGCTAACAATCACCCTAACCCTTAACCTAAACCTAATCCTAACCCTAAGCCTACACCTCATCCTCAAACTCACCCTAAATCTAACACTAACCCTAACCCTAACCCACAATCTCAGCCTCACCCTAACCCTAACTCTAACCCTAAACCTCACCCTCACCCTCATCATAAACCTAACCCTAACCCTAAACCTCACCCTAACCCTAAACCTAAACCTCACCCTCACTCTAGCCCTCACCCTAATCCTAACCCTAACCCTAACCCTCCACCTAACCCTCACCCTAACACTAAACCTAACCTTAACACTCACCCTCACCCTAACCCTAATCTGAACGCTAACCCTCAACCTAACCCTAACCCTCACCCTCACCATAACCCTTACCCTAACCCTGAACCTAACCCTAAACTTAAACTGAACCCTAAATCTCACCCTTACCCTAAACCTAACCCTCACCCTAACCCTAATCCTAAACCTCACCCTCACCCTAGCCCTCACCCTCAACCTCATCCTCAGCCTAACCCTAAACCTAACCGTAAACCTACACCTAACACACACACTCACCCTCAACCTAACCGTAATCCTAACCCTAGCCCTCATCCTAACCTTCTCCATAACAGTAACCCTCACACTAACCATAACCCAAAACCTTCACCAACAGTCTAATCGTAAGCCTATCCCTAACCCTAACCCTAACCCTCACACTCACCGGAACAAAAACCATAATCCTACTCCTAACCCTAACTCTAACCCTCACCCTCAACCTAACACTCACCTTAAGCCTAAACCTAACATTAATCCTAACCCTAAACCTCACCCTCAGCAACACCCTAACCCTAACTCTAACACTAAACCTCACCCTGACCCTAACCTTAACCCTAACCCTATCACTAAACCTCACCCTAGCCCTAACCATAATCCTCACCCTCACCCTCACCATAACTGTAACCCTAACGATAATGCTAACAATAATCCTAAACCTAACCCTAACCATAACCCTCACCCGAACCCTAACCCTCACCCTAACACTTACCCTCACCCTAACAATAACCCTAACCCTAACACTAAAACTCACACTAACCCTAACCATCACCCTAACCCTAAACCTCAAACTAACAATAACCCTAAACCTCACTCTCACCCTAGACCTCGCCCTAAGCCTAACCCTCATCCTCAACCTAAACTTCACACTAACCCTAACACTAATCCTCAATCTAACCCTCACCCTCACCCTAACCCTAACACTAACGCTCACCCTAACCCTAACCCTCACCCTTAACATAACCCTCACCCTCAGCCTAACCCTCACCTTTACCATTACCGTCACCCCAACCCTAAACCTCACTCTAACCCAAACCCTCACCCTAACCCTAATTCTAACCCTAACCCTAACACTAACCCTCACACTAACCCTAACACTAACCATCACCTTAACCCTAATCCTCACCCCCACCCTCACCCTCAGCTTAACCCTAAGCCTAAGCCTAACCCTAAACCTAAACCTCACACTCACCCTCAACCTAACCCTCAACCTAACCTTAACCCTAACACTTACCCTAACCCTAACCCTCGACCTAATCCTCCAACTAAACTTAAATCTAACCCTAAACCTCACCCTAACCCTAACACCCTCACCCTCACCCTCACCATAACTCTAACCCTCACCCTAACAATAACTGTAATCCTAACCCTAAACCTAACCCTAACCCTAACTCTAACCCTAATGCTAACACTAAACCTTACCCTAACCCTAATCCTAACCCTAACCCTCATCCTAACACTCACCCTAACCCTAACCCTAACCCTCACCCTCACCATAATCCTAACCCTAACCATAATCATAACCCTAAACCTCAACCTAACCCTCACCCTAACCTTAACCCTAAAACTTACCCTAAACCTAACTCTCGACCTAACCCTCCAAATAACCCTAAATATTACCCTATTCGTCACCCTCACACTAACCCTAATCCTAACCCTAAACCTAAACCTCACCCCAAACCTAACCCTAACCCTCACCCTCACCCTCACCATAACTCTAACCCTAACCCTAACAATAAAATTAATTCTAACAATAAACCTAACCCTAACCCTAACCCTAATCCTAACACTCTCCCTCATGCTAACCCTAATCCTATCCCTAAACTTCACCCTAACCCTAATCCTCACCCTCACTCTATCCCTAACCCTCAACCTTACCATCACCCTAACCCTATCCCTAAACCTAATCCTTAACCTAACACTATCCCTAACCCTCACCCTAACCCTAACCCTCACCATAACCATAACACTAACGCTCATCATAACCCTCACCACAACACTAACCCTAACCCTCACCATAATCCTAACTATAACCCTAACCCTAACCCTAAACCTCAGTCTAACCCTCACCCTAAACTTAACCCTAAAACTTACCCTACATCTAACTCTCTACCTAAACCTCCAAAAAACCATAAATCTTACCCTAATCCTCACCCTCACACTAACCCTAATCCTAATCCTAACCAAAAACCTCACACTAACCCTAACCCTAACCCTCACCCTCACCCTCACCATAACTCTAACCCTAACCCTAAAAATAACATTAATTCTAACAATAAACCTAACCTTAACCCTAACCCTAATCCTGACACTCACCCTCAAGCTAACCCTAATCCTAACCCTATCCTTCGCCCTAACCCTAATCCTCACCCTCACTGTAACCCTAACCCTCAACCTTACCCTCACCCTAACCCTAGCCCTAACCCTAAACCTTAATCTGACACTAACCCTAACCCTCACCCTCACACTAACCCTCACCCTAACCCTAATCCTAACCCTGATCCTCATCCTTACCCTCACCCTAACCCTAAACTTAACCCTCACCCTAACCCTAAACCTAACCCTAACCCTCACCCTAACCCTAAACCTCACGCTCACCATAACCCTAACCCTAAACCCACGCTAACCCTAAACATAACCGAACCCTCTCTGTCACCCTAACCATAACCCTAACCCTCACCCTAACCCTAACACTCACCCTCACCCTCAGCCTAACCCTAAGCCTAACCCTAATCCTAACCCTAACTCTCACACTCACCATAACCCTTACCCTAAACCTAATCTTAACCCTAAACCTAACCCTAACCCTAAACCTCACCCTAACCCTAACCATAACCCACAACCTCACCCTAACCCTAATCTGAACACTCAACCTCAACCTAACCATAACCCTCACCCTCACCCTAACCCTTACCTTAATCCTCAAAATATCCCTAAACTTAACCCGAACCCTAACTCTTACCCTTATCCTAAACGTTACGCTCAACCTAATCCTAACCCTAAACCTCATCCTCACCCTAGCATACCTAACCCTAACCCTAACCCTTACCCTCTTCCTAACTCTCCCCCTAACCCTTAACCTAACCCTCACCGTAAACCTAACCCTCACCCTCAACCTCACCCTCAGCATAACCCTAAAACTAACCCTAACACACACACTCACCCTCACCCTAAACCTCACCCTAACCCTAACCCTCACCCTAACTCTCCCCATATGCCTAAACCTCACCCTAACCCTAACCCTCACCCTAACCCTCCCCATATGCCTAAACCTCACCCTAACCCTAACCCACACCCTCACCTTTAGCCTAATCCTAAGACTAAACCAAACCCTAACCACCAAACTCACCTTAACCCTAACCCTAAACATAACCCTAACCCTCACCCTCAACCTCAGCCTAACCCTAAGCCTATCCCTTTTCCTAACCCTAACACTAACCCTCACCCTCACCCTAACCCTAATCCTACTCCTAACCCTTATCCTAACCCTCACCTTAAGCCTAAGCCTAACATTAATCCTAACCATAACCCTCACCCTCAGCCTCACGCTAAACCTAACTCTAACACTAAACTTCAACCTGACCCTAACCCTAAACCTCACCCTCACCCTAACCCTAATAATAACTCTAACCCTCATCCAAAACATCCCTCTGACCCTTACCCTAAGCCTCACCCTAACCCTAAACCTCACCATCAACCTCACCGTAAGCCTAACCCTAAGCCTAACCCTAAAACTAACTCTAACACACACATTCACCCTCACCATAACCCTAAGACTAACCCTAACCCTCACCCTCACCCTCACCCTCAGTGTAACCCTAAGCCTAACCTAACCTTCACCCTCACACTCACCCTAACCCTTACACTAATCCTAATCCTAACCCTAACCCTACCCCTCAACCTCAGCCTCACCTTGACCCTAACTCTAAACCTAAGCCTAAACCTCACCCTAAACCTAACAGTAACACTAACCCTAAACCTCACCCTAACCCTAACCCTAAACCTCACACTCACCCTAGCCCTCACCCTAAATCTAATCCTAACCGTAACCCTCATCCTAACCCTCGCCCTAACCCTAACCCTAACACTCACCCTCACCCTCACCCTCACCCTAACCCTCACCCTTACCCTAACCCTAAAGCTAACAGTAGCTGTAACCCTAACCCTCATCCTCAGCTTCACCCTAACCCTAAATCTAACCCTAAACCTCACCCTCACCCTCACCCTAACCCTAACCCTAACCCTCGCCCTAACCCTAACCCTAACCCTCACCCTAACTCGCAACCTAAACCTAACCCTTACCCTAATATTAATCCTAAACCTAACCCTAAGTCTCACACTCAGCCTCATATTAAACCTAAATCTAACCCTATACCTCACACTCACCCTAACTCTAACTCTAACCCTAAACCTTACCCTAAACCTAACCCTAAACCTAAATCTCACCCTAGCCCTCATCCTGACCCTAATCCTAACCCAAACCTGCGTCCTAACCCTCCCTATAACCCTAACCCTAACCCTCAGCTTCACCCTCACCCTCAGGCTAACCCTAAGCCTAAACCTGACCCTAATCCTAACCCTCACACTCAACCTAACACTAACCCTAAACCTAACCCTAACCCTCACCCTCACCATAACCCTCACCCTAAACCTAACACTAACCCTAACCCTAACCCTTACCCTCAGCCACACCCTAACAATAACTCTAAACCTAAACCTCACAATCACACTAATCCTAACCCTATCCCTAACCTTAAACCTCACCCTAACACTCAACCTAAACCTCACCCTCACCCTAGCCCTTACCCTGACCCTAATCCTAACCCTAAACCTCATCCTAACCCTCCCCATAACCCTAACCCTCACCCTCAACCTCACCGTCAACTTAACCCTCAGCCTAACCCTAAACCTAACCCTAACACACAAACTCACCCTCACTCTAACCCTAATCCTATCCCTAATCCTAACCCTAACCCTCCCCCTAACTCTCACCCTAACCCTAACACTAATACTAACCCTTACCCTAACCCTAAACCTCACCCTCACCCTAGCCCTCACCCTAACCCTAATACTAACCCTAACCCTCATCCAAAACATCCCCCTGACCATTACCCTAAGCCTCACCCTAACCCTAAACCTCATCATCAACCTCACCGTAAGCCTAACCCTAAGCCTAACCCTAAAACTAACTCTAACACACACATTCACCCTCACCATAACCCTAAGACTAACCCTAACCCTCACCCTCACCCTCAGTGTAACCCTAAGCCTAACCTAACCTTCACCCTCACACTCACCCTAACCCTTACACTAATCCTAATCCTAACCCTAACCCTACCCCTCAACCTCAGCCTCACCTTGACCCTAACTCTAAACCTAAGCCTAAACCTCACCCTAAACCTAACAGTAACACTAACCCTAAACCTCACCCTAACCCTAACCCTAAACCTCACGATCACCCTAGCCTCACCCTAAATCTAATCCTAACCGTAACCCTCATCCTAACCCTCGCCCTAACCCTAACCCTAACACTCACCCTCACCCTCACCCTCACCCTAACCCTCACCCTTACCCTAACCCTAAAGCTAACAGTAGCTGTAACCCTAACCCTCATCCTCAGCTTCACCCTAACCCTAAATCTAACCCTAAACCTCACCCTCACCCTAACCCTAACCCTAACCCTCGCCCTAACCCTAAACCTAACCCTAACCCGCACCCTAACCCGCAACCTAAACCTAACCCTTACCCTAATATTAATCCTAAACCTAACCCTAAGCCTCACACTCAGCCTCTTATTAAACCTAAATCTAACCCTATACCTCACACTCACCCTAACCCTAACACTAACCCTAAACCTTACCCTAAACCTAACCCTAAACCTAAATCTCACCCTAGCCCTCATCGTGACCCTAATCCTAACCCAAACCCGCGTCCTAACCCTCCCTATAACCCTAACCCTAAGCCTCACCTTCACCCTCACCCTCAGCCTAACCCTAAGCCTAAACCTGACCCTAAT
Organism: Dipodomys merriami; assembly: GCF_024711535.1. Lineage (NCBI taxonomy): Eukaryota > Metazoa > Chordata > Mammalia > Rodentia > Heteromyidae > Dipodomys > Dipodomys merriami. The sequence goes on along the minus strand of NW_027204448.1, from coordinate 168,873 downwards.
CCTAACCCTCACACTCAACCTAACACTAACCCTAAACCTAACCCTAACCCTCACCCTCACCATAACCCTCACCCTAAACCTAACACTAACCATAACCCTAACCCTCACCCTCAGCCACACCCTAACAATAACTCTAAACCTAAACCTCACAATCACACTAATCCTAACCCTATCCCTAACCTTAAACCTCACACTAACCCTCAACCTAAACCTCACCCTCACCCTAGCCCTTACCCTGACCCTAATCCTAACCCTAAACCTCATCCTAACCCTCCCCATAACCCTAACCCTCACCCTCAACATCACCGTCAGCCTAACCCTCAGCCTAACCCTAAACCTAACCCTAACACACAAACTTACCTTCAATCTAACCCTAATCCTATCCCTAATCCTAACCCTAACCCTCCCCCTAACTCTCACCCTAACCCTAACACTAATACTAACCCTTACCCTAACCCTAAACCTCACCCTCGCCCTAACCCTAACAATAAGCCTAACCCTAATCCTAACCCTCACCCTAACCATAACCCTCACCCTAACCCATACCCTCACCTTAACACTTACCTTCACCCTAACACTAACCCTAACCCTAAAACTAACCCTCACACAAACCCTAAACCTAACCCTAACCCTATACCACAATCTAACGCTCAACCTCAACTTAACCCTAACACTAACCCTAATCCTGAGCCTCCCCCTAACCCTATATCTAACCCTAAACCTCACCCACACCCTCACCCTAACCCGAACCCTAAACCCCACCCTAATCCTAACCCTAACCCTCAACCTCAATGCAAACTTAACCCTAACCATTACATTAACAATAACCGTAACCCTAAGCCTAACCCTAAACCTAACTCGAATCCTCACACTCACCCTCACCCTCAGGCTAACCCTAAGCCTAACACTAAACCTAACCCTAAACCTAACCCTAATCTTCAGCCTCACCCTCACCTTAACCCAAACCCTAACCCAAACCCTCACCCTAACTCTAAGCCTAACCCTAACCCTAACCTTCACACTCACCCTCACCCTAACCCTAATCCTAAACCTAACTCTATCCCTAACCCTACCACTCACCATTACCCTCATCCTAGCCCTCACCCTAACCCTAATCCTAGCCCTAAACCTCATCCTAACCCTAACCCTAACCCTCACACTCATGCTCTGCCTAAGCCTAAGCCTAAGCCTAAGGCTAAGCCTAACCCTAACCCTCACCCTAACCCTAACATTAACACTAACCCTAACCCTAAACTTAACCCGAAGCCTAACTCTCAACCTAACCCTAAATCTAACCCTAAACCACACCATCATCCTAGCCCTCACACAAACACTAATCATAACCATCACCACAACACTAACCATAACAATCACCCTACCACTCACCCTAACCCTTATCCGGAACCTAACCCTCAACCTAAACCAAACCCTCACCCTCACCATAACCGTTACCCTAACACTCACCCTAACCCTAAACTTAACCCGAACCCTAACTCTCACCCTAAACCTAACCCTAAACCTCATCCTAATTCTAACCCTAAACCTCACCCTCAACCTAGCCCATGCCCTAAACCTAATCGTAAACCTAACCCTCTTCCTAAACCTCCTCCTAACCCTTACCCTAACCTCACCCTAACCCTAACCCTCACCCTCAACCTCACCCTCAGCCTAAACCTAAATCTAACCCTAAACCTAACCCTAACACACACACCCACCCTTAACCTAACCCTAACCCTAACCCTAATCAACACCCTCACGCTCACACTCAGTGTAACTCTAAGCCCAAGTCTAAACCTAACCCTAACCCTCACACTCACCCTAAACCTTACCCTAATCCTAAACTTAACCCTAACCCTAACCCTCACCCTCAGCCTCACCTAACCCTAACTCTAACCCTAAACCTCACCCTCACCCTCACCCTAACCCTAACCCAAAACCTCACCCTAACCCTAACCCTAAATATCACTCTCACCCTTGCCCTCACCCTAAACCTAATTGTAAACCTAACCTTCATCCTAACCCTACCCATAACCCTAAGCCTAACCCTAACCCTCACCCTAACCCTAATCCTCACCCTCACCCTCAGCCTAACCCTAAGCCTAACCCTAATTCTAACCATAACCCTCACACTCACACTAACCCTAACCCTAATCCTTATCCTAATCCTAACCCTAACCCTCACCCAAACCCTAACCCTCACCCTTACCCCAACCTGAAACCTAACACTAACTGTAACCCTAACACTCACCCTCAGCTTCACCCTGACCCTAACTCTAACCCTAAACCTCACCCTCAACCTAACCCTAACCCTAACCCTAAACCTCACCCTCACCCTAACCCTAAACCTCACCCTCACCCTAGCCCTTACACTAACCCTAATCCTAACCCTATGCCTCATTCAAACCCTCCCCCTAAACGGAATCCTCAGCCTAAACGTAAGCCTAACAATAAACCTAAACATAACACACACACTCAACCTCACCCTAAGCCTAATCCTGTCCCTAAACCTAACCCTAACACTAACCCTACCCCTAACTCTCACTCTAACCCTAACCCTTACACTAAACCTAAACCGAACTCTCAACCTAACCAAAACCCTAAACCTAACCCTAACCCTAACCCTCACCCGAACACTCACCCTCACAGTAATTCAAAACCTAACCCTAACAATAACACACTAACCCTTACCCAAACCATCACCCTAACCCTAATCCTCACCCCCACCCTCAACCTCAGCCTAACGCTAAGCCTAACGCTAAACCTAACCCTAACCCTCACACTCACCCTAACACTAACCCTAATCCTAATCCTAACCCTAACCCACACCATCACCCTAAACCTCACCCTAAACCTAACCTTAACACTAACACTAACCCTAACCCTAACCCTCACCCTCACCCTCACCCTCACCATAACTCTAACCCTAAGACCAACAATAAGAGTAATCTTAACCCTTAACCTAACCCTAACGCTAATGCTAACACTCAACCTCACCCTAACCCTAATCCTAACCCTAACCCTCACCCTAACCCTAACCCTCACCCTCACGGTAACACTAACCCTCATCCTAACCCTCACCCTAACCCTAACCCTAACCCTAAACCTTACCCTTACACTAACCCTAAACCTCACCTTCACCCTAGCCCTCACCCTAACTCTAATCAAAAACCTAATCCTTATCCTAACCCTCACTCTAACTCTAAGCCTACACCTAACCCTAACCCTAACCCCAACCCTCGCTGTAACCATAACACTGACCCTAACACTAACACTAACACTAACCATAAACCTAACTCTAAACCTAACCCTAATCCTCAGCCTCACCCTCACCCTAACCCAAACCCTAAAACTAAACCTCATCCTAACTCTAACCCTAAACCTAAGACTAACCCTCACACTCACCTTCACCCTAACCCTAATCCTAAACCTAACTCCTTACCTAACCCTAACCCTCACCCTAACCCTCAGCCTAGCCCTCACCCTTATACTTATCCTAACCCTAACCCTCACCCTAACCATAACCCTCACCCTAAACCTAACCCTCACACTAAAACTTACCCTCACCCTAACACTAACCCTAATACTAACCCTCACACTAACCCTAAACATCACCCTAACCCTAAACCTCACCCTAACACTAACCCTAACCCTCACCCTCACCCTAGCCTTCACCCTAACCCTAACCCTCATCCTCACCATAAACCTCACACTAACCCTAACACTAATCCTCAATCTAACCCTCAACCTCACCCTAACGCTAAAACTAACCCTCACCCTAACCCTAACACTCACCCTTACCGTAACCCTCACTCTCAGCCTAACCCACACCTTTACCCTTACAATCACCCCCACACTAACCCGCACCCTAACCCTAACCCTCATGATAACCCTAAATATACCCCGAACCCTCACCCTCTCCCTAACTCTAAATCTAACCCTAACCCTAACACTAAACCTCACCCTAAACCAAACCCTAACCCTCACCCTCACCCTAACCATAAACCTCACACTAACACTAACCCCCAATGTAACTCTTACCCTCACCCTAACACTAACGCTAACCTTAACACTAACCCTCCCACTAACCCAAACCCTAATCCTAAACCTCAACCTAACCCTAACCCTAACCCTAATCCTCACCCTCACGCTAGCCCTCACTCTAACCCTAATTCTAACCCTCACCCTCACCGTATAACTAACCCTCATCCTCACACTAAACCTCACACTAACCCTAACTCTAATCCTCAATCTAACCCTCACCCTAACCCTAAACCTAACCCTATCCCTTACCATAACCCTAAACCTAACCCTAACCCTCACCCTTATCTTAACCCTAAACCTCAGCCTAAAACTAACCTTTACCTTTACCATCATCCTCACCCTAGCCCTTAACCTAACTCTAATCCTAACCCTAACCCTCATCCTAACCCTCCCGCTAATCCTAACCCTCACCCTCAACCTCACCCTCAGCCTAACCATTAGCCTAAACCTAAACCTAAACCTAACACACACACTCACCCTCACTCTAACCCTAATACTATCCCTAACCCTAACCCTAACCCTAAACTTTCCTCTAAATCTCAACCTAACCCTAAAACTAACCCTTACCATAACCCTCAACCTAAACCTCACCCTAACCCTAACTCTAACCCTAAAACTCACCCTTACCCTAACCCTGACTCTAACCCTAACCCAAACCCTAAACCTCACCCTAAAACTAATCCTAACCCTAAACCTCGAACTAACCCTCCACCTAAACCTAAATCTAACCATGAACCTCACCCTCACCCTAACCCTAATCGTAACCCTAACCCTAAACCTCAACCTAACCCTAACCCTAACTGTCACCCTAACCCTCACCTTCACTCTAACCCTAACCCTCACCCTATCACTAACCCATGCCCTCACCCTCAGCCTAATCCTGAGCCTAACCCTAACCCTAATCCACACACTCACCCTAAACCTAAGCCTAAAACTCCCCTAACCCTAACCCTAACCCTCAACCTTAGCCTAACCCTAAACCTATCCCTATCCCTAACCCTAAACCTAACCCTCAACTCACCCTAATACTAACTCTAATCCTACTCCTAAACCTAACCCTAACCCTCACCCTTAAACTAACCCTCACCTTAAGCCTAACCCTAACATTAATCCTAACCCTAACCCTCACACTCAGCTTCACCCTAACCCTAACTCTAGCACTAAACCTTACCCTGACCTTAACCATAAACCTAACCCTATCCCTAAACCACATCCTAGCCCTAACCCTAACCCTAACCCTCACCCTCAAATTAACCCTCACCTTAAGCCTTAACCTAACATTAATCCTGACCCTAACCCTCACCCTCAGCCTCACCCTAACCCTAACTCTAACACTAAACCTCACCCTGAACAATAATCCTAACCCTAACCCTAACGCTCACCCTAACCATAATCCTCAACCTAACCCTAACCCTCACCCTAACACTTACCCTTACCCTAACCCTAAACCTCACACTAAAACATACCTTCACCCTAACACTAACCCTAACCCTAACACTAACCCTAACCATCACCCTAACCCTAAACCTCACCCTAACCCTAACCCTAAACCTCACCCTCTCCCTATACCTCACCCTAACCCTAACCCTCATCCTCACCTTAAACTTCAAACTAACCCTAACACTAATCCTCAATCTAACCCTCACCCTCAACCTAACCCTCACCCTAACCCTAACCCTCACCTTTAACGTAACTCTAACCCTCAATCTAAACCTCACTTTTACCCTTACCGTCACCCCCACCCTAACCCTCACTCTAAGGCTAACCTCACCCTAACCCTAACTCTACCACTAAATCTCACCCTCATCCTAACCCTAACTCTAACCCTAATCCTAACACTAACACTCACCATAATCCTAAACCTAACCATCACCCTAAACCTAATCCTCACCCCCATCCTCACCCTCAGCCTAACCCTAAGCCTAAGCCTAACCCTAAACCTCACACTCACCCTCACCCTAACCCTAATCCTAACCTTAAACCTAACCTTAACCCTAAACCTCAACCTATACCTGAACCTAACCTTAAACCTAACACTAACCCTAACCCTAAACCTCGACCTAACCCTCCCACTAAACCTAAATCTAACCATAAACATCACACTCACCCTAACCCTAATCCTAACCCTAAACCTAATCCTCACCCTAACCCTAACCCTAACCCTAACCCTCACCATAACTCTAACCCTAACCCTAACCATAACAATAATCCTAAACCTAAACCTAACAATACCAATAATCCTAACCCTAATGCTAACACTCGAACTCATCCTAACCCTAATAATAAAACTAAACCTCACCCTAACCCTAACCCTCACCCTCACCGTAACCGGAACCCTCATCCTAACCCTCACCCTAACTCTAACCCTAAACCTAAACTTTACCCTAACACTAACCCTAATCCTCACCCTCACCCTAGACCTCAGCCTAACCCTATTCATAACCCTAAACCTCATCCTAACCCTCACACTAACCCTAACCCTAACCCTCATCCTTCCCCTAACCCTAACCCTCAACCTAACCCTAACCCTAAAGCTCACCCTCATCCTAACCCTAACCCTCACCCTAACCCTAAACTTAACCGAAACCTAACTCTCACCCTAACCCTAACCCTAACCCTCACCCTAACCCTAACCCTCACACTCACCCTCATCCTCAGCCTAACCCTAATCCTAAACCTAACCCTAACCCTAACCCTCACACTCACCCTAACCCTGACTCTAATCCTAATCCTAACCCTAAACCTAAACCTAATGCTAACCCTTACCATAACCCTAAACCTAACCCTAACCCTCACCCTTATCTTCACCCTAACCCTCAACCTAAACCTAACCTTTACCCTTACCATCATCCTCACCCTAACCCTCACACTCAACCTAGCCCGTACCCTATCTCTAATCATAACCCTAACCCTCACCCTCAATCTCACTCTCAGCCTAACCATTAGCCTAAACCTAAACCTAAACCTAACACACACACCCTCACTCTAAACCTAATATTATCCCTAACCCTAACCCTAAACCTAAACCTCCCCCTAATTCTCACCCTAAACCTAAAACTAACACTTACCATAACCCTCAACCTAAACCTCACCCTAACCCTAACTCTAACCCTAAAACTCACCCTCACCCTAAACTTGACTCCATCCCTAACCCAAACCCTAAAGCTCACCCTAACACTAAGCCTAACCCTAATCTCCGACTTTACCCTCCAACTAAACCTAAATCTCACCATAAATCTCACCTTCACCCTAACCCTAATAGTAACCCTAAACCTAAACCTAACCCTAACCCTAACCCTGTAACCCTAACCCTCAACTTCACCCTAACCCTAACCCTCACCCTAACCCTAACCCACACCCTCACCCTCAGCCTAATCCTGAGCCTAACCCTAACCCTAACACTCACACTCACCCTAACCATAGGCCTAAAACTCACCCTAAACCTAACCCTCACCCTCAAAGTCAGCCTAACCCTACGCCTATCCCTAACCCTAACCCTAACCCTAACCCTCACCCTCAAACTAATACTAAACCTAATCCTACTCCTAACTCTAACCCTAACCTCAACCTAACCCTCACCTTAAGCCTATCCCTAACATTAATCCGAACCCTAACCCTCACCCTCAGCTTCACCCTAACCTTAACTCTAACACTAAACCTCACCCTGATCCTAACCCTAACCCTAACACTATCCCTAAACCTCATCCTAGCCCTAACCCTAAAACTCACCCTCACCCTCACAATAACTGTAACCCTAACCCCAATACTAACAATAATCCTAATCCTAACCCTAACCCTAGTCCTCACCCTCACCCTAAACCTAACCCTAAACCTAACCCTAACCCTAACCCTAACCCTCAACCTCAGCCTCACCCGAACCCTAACTCTAAACCTTAACCACAAACTCACCCTAACCCTAATCCTAACCCTAACCCTAATCCTCACCCTACCCTAACCCTAACCGTCACCCTAAACCTCACCCTCACCATAACACTAACCCTAACCCTAACAATAACACTAATCCTAAACCTAAACCTTACCCGAACCCTAAACCTAATGCTAAAATTCAACCTCACCCTAACCCTAATCCCAACCCTAACCCTCACCCTCACCGAAACACTAACCCTCAACCTAACCCGCACCCTAACCCTAACCCTAAAACTAAACCTTACCCTAACACTAACCCTAATCCTCACCCTCACCCTAGCCCTCATCCTAACCCTAATCATAACCCTAATCCTCATCCTAACCCTCACACTAACAATAACCCTAACCCTCATCCTTACCCTAACCCTAACCCTCAACATAACCCTAACCCTAAAGCTCACCCTAACCCTAACCCTAACCCTCACCCTAACCCTAAACTTAACCGAACCCTAACTCTCACCCTAACACTAACCCTAACCATCACCCTAACCCTAACCCTCACTCTCACCCTCATCCATGGCCTAACCCTAATCCTAAACCTAAACCTAACCCTAACCCTCACACTCACCCTAAACCTGACTCTAATCCTAATCCTAACCCTAAAGCTCATCCTCAACCTCACCCTAACCCTCACCCTAACACTAAATCTAACACTAACCCTAAACCTAACCCTCAACCTCAGCCTCACCCTTACCCTAACTCTAACACTAAAACTCACCCTAAACCTAACCCTAACCCTAACCCTAACCTTAAACCTCACCCTCATCCTAGCCCTCACCCTAACACTAATCCTAAGCCACATCCTAACCCTCAACCTAACACTAACCCTGACCCTCACCCTCACTCTCACCCCAACCATAGTACTAACCCTAATCCTCATCCTAACCCTCCCCCTAATCCTTACCCTAAACCTCACACTAACACTAACCCTCAACGTCAACCTCACCATTAACCTAACCCTTAGCCTAAACCTAAACCTCACCCTGACACACTCACTCACCCTCACCATAACCCAAAACCTACCCCTAACCCTCACCCTCACCCTCACCTTAACCCTAACTCTAACCCTATATCTCACACTCAACCTAACCCTAACCCTAAACCTCACCCTAACACTAACCCTAAACCTCAACCTCTCCCTTGCACTCACCCTAACCCTAATCCTAACCCTAACCCTCATCCTAACCCTCCCCATATCCCTAAAACTAACACTCACTCTAACCCTCACCCTCACCCTCAGCTTAACCCTAAGACTAACCCAAAAAATAAACCTAACCCTCACACTCACCCTAACCCTAACCCTAATCCTAATCCTAACAGTAACCCTAAACTTACCCTCACCCTAACCCTCACCGTAAACCTAACCCTAAACATAACACTAACCCTAACCCTAACCCTCACCCTCAGCCTCACCCTAAACCTAACAATAACCCTAAACCTCACCCTAACCCTAAACCTAACCATAAACTTAAACCTCACCCTCAAACTCACCCTTGCCCTTACTCTAACCCTAATCCTAACCCTAACCCTCATCCTAACCCGCCCCCTAAGCCTAACCCTCACCCTCAAACTCACCCTCAGCCTAACCCTAAGCCTAAACCTAAACCTAAACTTAACACACACACTCACCCTCACTCCAACCCTACTCCTGTCACTAACCTTAACCCTAACCCTAACCCTCCCTCTAACACTCACCCTAACCCTAACCCAAACCCTAACCCTTACCATAACCCTCAACCTAAACCTCACCATAACCCTAAATCTAACCCTCACCCTAACCCTAAATCTAACCCTAACCCAAACCCTAAACCTCACCATAACACTAGCCCTAACCCTAACCCACACGCTCAGCCTCAGCCTAATCCTAAGCCTAACCATAAACCTAACCCTCACACTCACCCTCAGCCTAATCCTAAGCCTAACCCTAACCCTACCTCTCACACTCACCCTAACCCTAACCCTAAACCTAACCCTCACCCTCAACCTCAGCCTAACACTAAGCCTATCCCTAATATTAACTCTAACCCTCACACTCACCTTAACACTAACCCAAATGTACTCCTAACCCAAACCCTAACCCTCAACCTAACCCTCAAATTAAGCCTAACCCTAACATTAATACTAACCCAAACACTAACCCTCAGCCTCACCCTAACCCTAACTCTAACACTAAACCTCACCCTGACCCTAACCCTAACCCTAACCCTATCCTAAACCTCATCCTAGACCTAACCCTAAACCTCACCCTCACCCTCACCATAAACTTAACCCTAACCCTAACGCTAACAATAACCCTAACCCTAACCCTAACCCTCACACTAAACATAACCCTCACCCTAACCCTAACCCTCACCCTAACACTTACCCTCACCTTAACACTAACCCTAACCCTAAAATGAAACCTCACACTAACCCTAAGCATCAATGTAATCCTAAACCTCACCCTAACACTAACCCTAATCCTCATCCTATTCCTAGACCTCGCCCTAACCCTTAACCCTCATCCTCACCCTAAACTTCACACTAACCCTAACACTAAACCTCAAACTAACCCTCACCCTCACCCTAAACCTAACCCTAACCCTCACCCTAACCCTAACACTCTCCCTTACCTTAGCCCTCACGCTCAGGCTAACCCTCACATTTACCCTTAACGTCATCCCCACCCTAACCCGAACTCTAACCCTAACCCTCACCCTAACCCTAACTCTACCCCTGAACCTCACCCTCATCCTAACCCTAATTCTAACACTAATCCTAACACTAACACTTACCCTTACCCTAACCCTAACAATCACCGTAACCCTAATCCTCACCCCAACCTCACCCTCAGCCTAACCCTAATCCTAAGCCTAACCCTAACCCTAAACCTCACACTCACAATCACCCTCAACCTAATCCTAACCCTAACCCTAACCCTAACCCTAAACCTCAACCTAACCCTCAACCTAACCTTAACGCCAACACTTAGCCTAACCCTAAACCTCGACCTAACCCTCCAACTAAAACTAAATCTAACCATAAACCTCACCCTCACTCTAACCCTAATACTAACTAACCCTAACCCTAAACCTCACCCTAACCCTAACACTCACCCTCACCCTCACCCTCACCATAACTCTAACCCTAAACCTAACAATAAGAGTAATCCTAACGGTAAACCTAACCCTAACCCTAATGCTAACACTCATCCTCACCCTAACCATAATCCTAAACCTAACCCTCAGCCTAAACCTTACCCTCACCCTCACCATAACACTAACCCTCATCCTGACTCTCACACTAAAACTAACCCTAACCCTAACCCTAACCCTAACCCTAAACCTCAAACTACCCCTCAACCTAACATTAACCCTAAAACTTACCCTAACCCTAACCCTTGAATTAAGCCTCCAAATAAATCTAAAGCTAACCACAAACCTCACCCTCACCCTAACCCTAATCCTAGCCCTAACCCTAAACCTCACCCTAACAATAACACTCACCCTCACCTCACCTGAATCCTAACCCTAACCCTAACCCTCACCCTCACTGTAACCCTAACCCTCTTCCTAAACCTCACCCTAACCCTAAACCTTATCCTAACACTAACCCTAATCCTCACCTTCACCCTAGCCATCACCCTAACCCTAATAGTAAACCTAATCCTTATCCTAACCCTCACCCTAACTCTAAGCCTAACCCTAACCCTAACCCTAACATCAACCCTCATTGTAACCCTAACACTAACCCTAACACTAACACTAACCCTAAACCTAACCCTAATCCTCAGCCTCACCCTCACCCTAACCCAAACCCTAACCCTAACCGTCATCCTAACTCTAAGCCTAACCCTAACCCTGATCCTAAACCTCAAATTCACCCTCACCCTAACCCTAATCCTAAACTTAACCCTATCCCTAACCCTAACCCTCACCCTAACCCTCAGCCTAGCCCTCACCCTTACACTTATCCTAAGCCTAACCCTCACCCTAACCATGACCCTCACCCTAATCCTAACCCTCACCCTAACACATACCCTCACCCAAAACCTAACCCTAACCATAACACTAACACTCACACTAACCCTAAACATCACCCTAACCCTAAACCTCACCCTAACACTAACCCTTACCCTCCCCCACCCCCTAGACTTCACCCTAACCCTAACTCTCATCCTCACCATAAACCTCACACTAACCCAAACACGAATCCTCAATTTAACCCTCCACCTCACCCTAAGGCTAACACTAACCCTCACCCTAACCCTAACCCTCACTCTTAACATATCCCTCACCCTCAGCCTACCCGCAAATTTACCCTTACATTCACCCCAACGCTAACTTGCCCCTTAACCCTAACCATCACCCTAACCCTAAATGTACCCCTAAACCTCACCCTCACCCTAACCCTAACTTTAACCCTAACCCTAACACTAAACCTCACCCTAACCCTAACCCTAAACCTCACCCTCACCGTGACTGTAACCCTAACCCTAAACCTAACAATAACCCTAACCCTCACCCTCACCCTAACCATAACCTAACTCTAACACTAACCCTCACCCTAACACTTACCCTCACCCTAACCCTAACCCTAACCCTAACCCTAAACCTCACCGTCACCCTAACCCTCAACCTTACCCCAACCCTAAACCTAACACTAACTGTAACCATAACACTCACCCTCATCTTCACCCTAAGCCTAACTCTAACCCTAAACCTCACCCTCACCCTAACCCTAACCCTAATCCTAACCCTAAACCTCACCCTAACCCTAACCCTAAACCTCACCCTCATCTTAGCCCTTACCCTAAACCTAATCCTAACCCTTACCCTCATTCTAACCCTCCCCTTAAACCGAACCCTCAGCCTAACCCTAAGCCTAACCATAAACCTAACTCTAACACACAAACTCAACCTCACCCTAAACCTAATCATATCCCTAAACCTAACCCTAAACCTAACCCTCCCCCTAACCCTCACCGTAACTCTAACAATTACACTAACCCTAAACCAATCCCTCAACCTAACCCAAACCCTAAACCTAACACTAACCCTTACCCTCACCCTCACCCAAACTGTAACCGTAAACCTAAACCTAACCATAACCCTAACCCTAATCCTATCCCTTACCCTAACCATAACCTTCTCCCTAACCCAAAAACTCACCCTAACACTTACCCTAACCCTAACACTAACCCTATCCCTAACCCTCACCCAAACCCAATTTCTAACCCTAAACCTCACCCTCACCCTAACCCTAACCCTAACCCTAAACCCCACCCTAACCCTAACCGTAACCTTCACCCGCACCCTCACCCTCACTGTAACTCTAACCCTAACACTAAAATTAACACGAACCCTAAATCAAAACATAAACCTAACCCTAATCCTCACCCGCACAGACACCCTCAGCCTAACCCTAAGCCTAACCCTCACCCTAACCTTCATACTCACCCTCACTCTAACCCTAATCCTAAACCTAACCCTATCCCTAAACCTCAACCTAACTCCCTCACCCTAACCTTAACACTAACCCTAACCCTAAACCTCAACCTAACCCAAATCCTCACCCCCACCCTCACCCTCAGTCTAAACCTAAGCCTATATCTAACCCTAACCCTAACCCTAACCCTCACTGTAACCCTAAACCTAACCCTAACCCTAAACCTAACCCTAATATTAACCCTAAAGCTAACACTAATCCTCAGCCTCACCCTCACCCTAAACCAAACCCTAACTCTAACCCTCATACTCACCCTCACCCTAACCCTAATACTAAACCTATTCCTTTCCCTAAACCTAACCCTCACCCTATCCCTCACAGTAGTCCTCACCCTAAAGCTAATCCTAACCCTAAACCTCATCCTAACTCTCACACTAACGCTAACCCTAACCCTCACCCTAACCCTAAACCTAACCCTCGCCCTCATGCTCAGCCTAACCCTAAGCCTAACCCTAACCATCACCCTAACCCTAACCCTAACACTAACCCTAACTCTAAACGTAAACCTCACTCTCACCCTAACCCTAACTCTAACAATAACCCTAAACCTAAACCTCACCTTAACCCTAACCCTAACCCTCACCCTCACCCTCACCGTAACTGTAACCCTAACCCTAACCCTAAAATAACCCTAAACCTAACCCTAACCATCAACCTAACCATAACCCTCACCCTAACCCTAAACATAAACCTAACCCTAACACACACACTCACACTCACCCTAACCCTAATCCTAACCCTAACCCTCAACTTCACCCTGACCCTCAGTGTAACCCTAAGCCTAACACTAATCCTAACCCTAACCCTCACACTCACCCTAATCCTTAACCTAATCTTAATCCTAACCCTAACCCTAAGTCTAACCCTCAGCCTCACCTTAACCGTAACTCTAACCCTATACCTCACACTCACCATAACCTTAACACTAACCCTAACCCTAAACCTCACCAGGACACGAACCCTAAATTTCACCCTCACCCTTGCCCTAACCCTAACCCTAATCCTAACACTAACCCTCATCCTAATCCTCCCCATAACCCTAACCCTAACCCTCACCCTAGCCCTAACCCTCATTCTCACCTTCACATTCAGCCTAACCCTAAGCCTAACAGTAACCTAACACTAACCCTCAAATTCAACGTAACGCTAAACCTAATCCTAATCCTAACATTAACCCTAACCTTCACCCTCACCCTAAACCTAACCCTAAACCTAACACTAACCTTAACCCTGACCCTCAACCTCAGACTCACCCTAACCCTAACTCTAACCCTAAACCCCACCCTCACCCTAATCCTAAACCTAACCTTAAACCTCACCCTAAACCTAAACCTAATCCTCATCCTAACCCTCCCCCTAACCCTAAACCTCAACCTAACCTCACCCTCAGCCTAACCCTAAGCCTAACCCTAGACCTAAACCTAACACACACACTCACTCTCATTCTAACCCTAATCCTATACCTAACCCTAAACTTCCCCCTAACTCTCACCCTACCCCTACCCCTAAAAGTAACCCTTACCCTAACCCTCAACCAAACCCTCACCCTAACCCTAACTCTAAACCTAAAACTCACCCTAAACCTAACCCTAACTCTGACACTAACCCAAACCGTAAACCTCACCCTATCCCTAAACCTAAACCTAACCCTCAACCTCACTCTCACAGTAACCATAACCCTCAACCTAACCCTAACCCTAACTCTAAACCCCACCCTAACCATAACCATAACCCTCACCCACACCCTCACCCTCACCGTAACTCTAACCCTAACCCTAACAAGAACACTAAACCTAACTTGAACCATTACCCTAAGCCTAATCCTCACCACCACCCTCACCCTCAGCCTAAACCTAAGCCTAAGCCTAACCCTCACACTAACCCTCATACTCACCCTCACCCTAACCCTAATCCTAAACCTAACCCTATCCCTAAACCTCAACCTAACCCTCACCCTCACCCTAACCCTAACACTAAACCTATCCCTGAAACTCAGCCTAATCCTCCAACTAACCCTAACCCTAACCCTATACCTCACCCTCAACCTAACCCTAACCCTAACCCTAAACCTCACCCTAAACCTCACCCTAAACCTGAACCTCACCTTCAACCTCACCATTACTCTAAACCTTAACCTAACAATAACACTAACCCTAAACCTAACCATAACCATAACCCTCACCCTCAGCCTCACCCTCACATCAAACTTAATCCTAACCATAACACTAACAATAACCCTAACCCTAAGCCTAACCCTAACCCTAACTCTAATCCTAACCCCCACCCTCACCCTCAGCCTAAACCTAAGACTAACCCTAACCCTAACCCTCAGCAAAACCTTAACCCTAACCCTAACACTAACACTAACGATAACCCTAAACAAAATCCTAAACCTCACCCTCACCCTACCAATCACCCTAACCTTATTCCTAACCCTAAACCTCATCCTAACCCTCCCCATAACCCTAAACCTAAACCTCACACTGACCCTAACACTAACCATAACCCTAAGCCTCAGCCTCAACCTCACCACAAACTTAACACTAAACATAACACGAACAATAACCATAAAACTAAGCCTAACCCTAACCCTAATTCTAACCCTCACCCCCAAGCTCACCCTCAGCCTAACCCTAACCCTAACCCTAAACCTCACCATGACCCTAACCCTAACCCTAATCCTAACACTAACCCTAAACCTAAACCTAACCCTAAACCTAACCCTAATCCTCAGCCTCAACCTCACCCTAACCCTAACCCTCACACTAACCCTCCACCTAACCCTATATCTAACCCTAAACCTCACCCTCACCCTCACCCTAACCCTATCCCAAACCCTAAACCCCACCATAACCATAACCATAACCCTCAACTGCACCCTCACCCTCACCGTAACTCTAACCCTAACCCTAACCCAAACCCTAAACCCCACCCTAACCATAACCATAACTCTCAACCGCACCCTCACACTCACCGTAACTCTAACCCTAACCCTAACAAGAACACTAAACCTAACTCGAACCATTACCCTAAGCCGAATCCTCACCACCATGTCACACTCAGCCTAACCCTAAGCCTAAACCTAACCCTCACACTAACCTTCATACTCAACCTCACCCTAACCCTAACCCTAAACCTAACCCTATCCCTAAACCTCAACCTAACCCTCACCCTCACCCTAACCCTAACACTAAACCTATCCCTAAACCTCAGCCTAACCCTCCGCCTAACCCTAACCCTAAACCTCACCCTCACCCTAACCCTCACCCTAACATTAAACCTCAACCTAAAACTCACCATAAACCTGACCCTCACATTCAACCTCACCATTACTCTAACCGTAACCCTAACAATAACCCTAACCCTAACCCTAATCCTAACCCTAACCATAACCCTCACCCTCAGCCTCACCCTCACAGCAAACTTAATCCTAACCATAACACTAACAATAACCCTAACCCTAACTCTAATCCTCACCCCCAACCTCACCCTCAGCCTAATCCTAAGCCTAACCTTAACCATAACCCTCACCAGAACCCTAACGCTAACCCTAACCCTAAACCTAACGATAACCCTAAACCTAACCCTAAACCTCACCCTCACCCTAGCAATCACCCTAACCCTATTCCTAAACCTAAACCTCATCTTAACCCTCCCTATAGCCCTAACCCTAAACCTCACCCTAACCCTAACCCTAAAAATAACCCTAAGCCTCACCTTCACCGCCAGCTTAACCCTAACCATAACACTAACAATAACCATAACCCTAAGCCTAACCCTAACTCTAACTCTAATCCTCAACTCCAAGTTCAACCTCAGCCTAACCCTAACCCTAACCCGAAACCTCAACATAACCCTAACCCTAACAATGAACCTAACACTAACCCTAAACCTAAACCTAACCCTAACCCTAACCCTAATCCTCAGCCTCAATCTCACCCTAACCCAAAACTTATCCATAACTCTCACCCTAACTCTAACCCTAACCCTAACACTAACCCTCACCCTAACCCTAACCATCACCCTAACCCTAATCCTCACCCCTATGCTCATCCTTAGCCTAACCCTAAGCCTAAGACTAACCCTAACCCTAAACCTCACACTCAACCTCATCCTAACCCTAATCCTAAACCTAACCCTACCCCTAATCCTAAACCTCAACCTAACCCTCAACCTAATGTTAACACTAACATTTAACCTAACCCTAACCCTCGACATAGCCCTCCAACTAAACCTAAATCTAACAATGAACCTCACCCTCACCCTAACCCTAATCCCAAACCTAACCCTTAACCTCACCCTAATGCTAACACTCAACCTCACCCTAACCCTAATCCTAACCCTAACCCTCACCCTAACCCTAATCCTAACCCTAACCCTCACCCTAACCCTAACCCTCACCCTCACCGTAACCCTAACCCTCATCCTAACTCTCACCCTAACCCAAAACCTAACCCTAAATCTTACCCTAACACTAACCCTAATCCTCACCTTCACCCTAGCCCTCACCCTAACCCTAAATGTAAACCTAATCCTCATCCTAACCCTCACCCTAACTCTAAGCTTAAACCTAACCCTAACCCTAACCCCAACCCTCACTGTAACCCTAACACTGACCCTAACACTAACACTCAACATAAACCTAATCCTAAACCTAAACCTAATCCTCAGCCTCAACCTCACCCTAACCCAAACCATAACCCTAACCCTCATCCTAACTCTAAGCCTAACCCTAACCTTAATCCTGACCCTCACATTCACCTTAACCCTAACCCTAATCCTAAACCTGACCCCTTACCTAACCCTAACCCTCACCCTAACCCTCTGCCTAGACATCACCCTTACACTTATCCTAACCCTAACCCTCACCCTAACCATAACCCTCACCCTAAAAGTAACCCTCACCCTAAAACTTACCCTCACCCTAACACTAACCCTAAACCTAATACTAACCCTCACACTAACCCTAAACATCACCCTAACCCTAAACCTCACCCTAACACTAACCCTAACACTCAACCTCACCCTCGCCTTCACCCTAACCCTAAGCCTCATCCTCACCACAAACCTCACACTAACCCTAACACTAATCCTCAATCTAAACCTCACCCTCACCCTCAGCCTAACCCTAAGCCTAACCCTAAACCTAACCCTAACCCTCACACTCACACTAACCAAAACCCTAATCCTAATCCTAACCCTAACCCTAACCCTCACCCTCACCCTAACCCTCACCCTAAACCTAACACTAACCCTAACCCTAACCCTCACCCTCAGCCTCACCCTAAACCTAACTCTAACCCTGAACCTCACCCTAACCCTGAACCTAACCCTAACCTTAAACCTCATCCTCAAACTCACCCTAGCCCTTACCCTAACCCTAATCCTAACCCTAACCCTCATCCTAACCCTTCCCCTAAACCTAACCTTCACCCTCAACCTCACCCTCAGCCTTACCCTAAGCCTAACCCTAAACCTAAATCTAACACACACACTCATCCTCACTCTAACCCTGATGCTGTCCCTAACACCAACCCTAACCCTAACCCTCCCTCTAACTCTCACCCTAACCCTAACCCAAACATTAACCCTTACCCTAACCCTCAACCAAAACCTCACCCTAACCCTAAATCTAACCCTAAACCTCACCCTCACCCTAAACCTAACTCTAATCCTAACCCAAACCCTAAACCTCACCTTAACACTAACCCTAACCCTAAACCACGCCCTCACCCTCAGCCTAGTCCTAATCTTAACCCTAACCCTAACACTCACACTCATCCTAATCCTAACCCTAAACCTCACCCTAACCCTAACCCTCACCCTTAACCTCAGCCCAACCATAAGCCTACCCCTAACCTTAACCCTAACCCTCACACTCACCCTAACACTAACTCTAATGTACTCCTAACCCAAACCATAACCCTCACCCTCAACCTAACCTTCAAATTAAGCCTAACCCTAACATTAATACTAACACTAACCCTCAACCTCAACCTCACCCTAACACTAACTCTAACACTAAACCTCAACCTGACCCTAACCCTAACCCTAACACTATCCCTAAACCTCATCCTAGACCTAACCCTAACCCTCACCCTCACCATAACCTTAACCCTAACCCTAACGCAAACAATAACCCGAACCCTAACTCTAACCCTCACCCTAAACGTAACCCTCAACCTACCCCTAACCATCACCCTAACACTTACCCTCACCTTAACACTAACCCAAACACTAAACATCACACTAACCTAACCATCAAAGTAACCCTAAACCTCATCCTAAAATTAACGCTAAACCTCACACTCTCCCTAGACCTCGCCCTAACCCTAACCCTCATCCTCACCCTAAACTTCACACTACCCCTAACACAATCCTCAATCTAACCCTCACCCTCACCCTAAACTTAACCCTAACCCTCACCCTAACCCTAACACTCACCGTTACCTTAACCCTCACGATCAGCCTAAACCTCATGTTTACCCTTACCGTCACCCCCACCCAAACCCTCACTCTAACCCTAAACCTCACCCTAACCCTAACTCTACCCCTAAACCTCACCCTCACCCTAACCCTCATTCTATCCCTAACCCTAACACTAACCCTTACCCTAACCCTAACCCTAACCATCACCCTAAACCTAATCCTCACCCCCAACCTCACCCTCAGCCTAAACCTAAGCCTAAGCCTAACCCTAACCCTAAACCTCACACTCACAATCACCCTAACCCTAATCCTAACCCTAAACCTAACCCTAACCCTAACCCTCAACCTAACCTTAACCCTAACACTTAGCCTAAACCTAACCCTCGACCTAACCCTCCTACTAAAACTAAATCTAACCATAAACCTCACCCTCACCCTCACCCTAACCCTAATCCCTATCCCTCACCCTCACCATAACAATAACCCTCATCCTGACCCTCACCCTAACCCTAACCCTAACCCTAACCCTAATCCTTATCCTAACACTAACCCCAATCATCACCTTCACCCTAGCCCTCACCCTAACCCTAATCGTAAACCTAATCCTCATCCTAACGCTCACCCTAACTCTAAGCCTAACCCTAACCATAACCCTAACCCCAACCCTCAATGTAATCTTAACACTAACACTAACACTAAGACTAACTCTAAACCTAACCAAAAATCTAACCCTAAACCTAACCGAAAATCTAACCCTAAACCTAACCCTAATCCTCAGCCTCACCCTCAACCTAACCCAAACCCTAACCCTAACCCTCATCCTAACTCTAAGCCTAACCCTAACCCTGATCCTAACCCTCACATTCGCCCTCACCGTAACCCTAATCCTAAACCTAACCCTATCCCTAACCCTCAGCCTAGCCCTCACCCTTACACTTATCCTAACCCTAACCCTCACCCTAATCCTAAACCTCACCCTAACCCTAACCCTAACCCTAATCCTCACCCTCACCCTAGCCCTCCCTCTAACACTAAATCCAACCCTCACCCTCACCCTAACCCTAACCCTCATCCTCACCTTAAATCTGACACTAACCTTAACCCTAATCCTCAATCTAACCCTCACACTAACACTAACCCTAACCCTAACCCTTACCCTAACCCTAAACCTAACCCTAACCCTCACCCTTATCTTAACCCTAAGCCTCAGTCTAAACCTAACCTTTACCCTTACCATCATCCTCACCCTAACACTCACACTCACCCTAGCCCTTACCCTATCCATAATCCTAACCTTAACCCTCATCCTAACCCTCCCCATAACCCCAAAACTCACCAACAACCTCACCCTCAGCCTAACCAATAGCCTAAACCTTAACCTAAACCTAACACACACACTCACCCTCACTCTAACCCTAACCTAATCCTATCCCTAACCCTAACCCTAACCCTAAACCTCCCCCTAACTTTCACCCTAACCCTAACCCTAAAACTAACCCTTACCATAACCTTCAACCTAAAACTCAACCTAACCCTAACTCTAACCCTAAACCTCACGCTAACTCTAACCCTGACTCTAACCCTAACCCAAAACTAAACCTCACCCTAACACTAACCCTAATCTTAACCCTCGACCTAACCTTCCAACTAAACCTAAATCTAACCATAAACCTCAGCTCACCCTAACCCTAATCCTAACCCTAACCAAAAACCTCACCCTCACCCTAACCCTAACCCTAACCATCACCGTAACACTCACCTTCACCCTAACAATAACCCTAACCCTCACACTCACCCTAACCCTTACCCTAATCCTAATCCTAACCCTAAACCTAAGCCTCACCCTCAGCCTCACCTTAACCCTAACTCTAACCATATACCTCACACTCACCCTAACCCTAACCCTAAACCACACCCTAAAACTAACACTAAACCTCAACCTCTCTCTATCCTTCACACTAACTCTAATTCTAACATTAACCCTCATCCTAACCCTCCACATATCCCTAACCCTAACCCTCACCCTAACCCTAACCCTCACCCTCAGCCTAACCCTAAACCTAACACTAACCCTAACCCTAACCCTCACACTCACCCTAACCCTTACCCAAATCCTAATCCTCACCTAACCGTAACCCTCACCCTCACTCAAACCCTCACCCTAAACCTAATACTAAACCTAAACTTAACCCTAACCCTAACCCTCACACTCACCCTAAACCTAACCCTAATCCTAATCCTAAACCAAACCCTAACCCTCATCCTTAACCTAACCCTCACCTTAAGCCTAACCCTAACATTAATCCGAACACTAACCCTCACCCTCAGCCTCACCCTAACCCCAACTCTAACACTAAACCTCACCCTGACCTAAACCTAACCCTAACCCTAACCCCAAACCTCATCCTAGACCTATCCCTAATCCTCACCCTCACCCTCACCATAATCTTAACCCTAAACTTAACGCTAAAAATAACCCTAACCCTAACCCTAACCCTCAACCTAAAACTTACCCTCACCATAAAACTAACCCTAACCCTAACACTAAATCTCACACTAACCCTAACCATCACCCTAACCCTTAACCTCACCCTAAAACTAACCCTAAACCTCACGCTCTCCCTAGACCTCGCCCTAACCCTAACCCTCATCCTCACCCTAAACTTCACACTAACCCTAACACTAATCCTCAATCTAACCCTCACTCTCACCCTAACCCTAACGATAACCCTCACCCTAACCCTAACCCTAACCCTCACCCTAACCCTAACCCTCTCCCTTACCTTAACCCTCACGCTCATCCTAACCCTCATATTTACCCTTACTGTCACCCCCACCCTAAACCTTACTGTAACGCTAACCCTCACCCTAACACTAACTCTACGCCTAAACCTCACCCTCACCTTCAGCCTAACTCTAACCCTAACCCTAACACTAACCCTTATCCTAACCCTAACCCTAACCATCACGCTAACCCTAATCCTCAAACCCAACCTCACCCTCAGCCTAACCCTAAGCCTAAGACTAACCGTAACCCTAAACCTCACACTCACCCTCACCCTAACCCTAATCCTAACCCTAACACTAAACCTCAACCTAACCCTCAACCTAATCTTAACCTTAACACTTACCCTAACCCTAACACCCGACCTAACCCTACAACTAAAACTAAATCTAACAATGAACATCACCCTCACCCTAACCCTAATCCCAACCCTAACCCTAAACCTCACCCTAAACCTAACACTCACCCTAAACCTAACCCTAACCCTCACACAAACCCTAAACCTCACCCTAATCCTAAATCTCACCCTCACCCTAAACCTAACCCTAATCCTCACTCTAACCCTACCCCTCACCCTAACCCTAATTCTAACCCTCATCCTCACCCTAAACCTCACACTAACACTAACCCTAGTACTCAATCTAACCCTCACCCTAAACCTAACCCTAACCCTAAACCTTACCCTAAACCTACACCTAACCCTAAACCTCACCCTTAACTTAACTCTCACCCTCAGCCTAAACCTCAAATTTACCCTTACCATCATCCTCACCCTAACTCTCACCCTAACGCTAAACCTCATCCTAACCCTCACCCTAACCGTAAACCTAACCATCACCCTAACCCTAACCCTAACCCTCAACCTCATACTCAGCCTAACCCTAAACCTAAGCCTAACCCTTACCCTAACCCTCAACCTCACCATAGACCTCACTGTAACTCTACTCCTAATCCTAACCCTCATCCAAACCCTCATCCTAGCCCTAACCCTAACCACCACCCTAAACCTAAGCTTCAACCATACCCTCACCCTCACTCTAACCCTAACTCTAACCCTTAATCTCAACCTCACCCTAACCCTAATCTTAAACCTAACCCTAAATCTCACCCTAACCCTAACCCTAACACTCACCCTCACCCTCACCCTCACCTTCACCACAAGTCTAACCCTAACCTTAACAATAACACTAATCCTAAACCTAACCCTAACCCTAACCCTAACAGTAATCCTAACACTCACCCTCAGGCTAACCCTAATCCTATACCTAACCCTCAACCTAACCCTAATCCTCACCCTCACCTTAACCCTAACCCTCAACCTAACCCTCATGCTAACCCTAACCCTAATCCTAAACCTTAATCTAACACTAACCCTAACCCTCACTATCAACCTAGCCCTCACCCTAACTCTAATCCTAATCCTAACCCTCATCCAAACCCTCACCCTAGCCCTAACCCTAACCCTCACCATAAACCGAATCTTCACACCCACCCTCACCCTCAGCCTAAAGCTAAGCATAAGCATAAGCCTAACACTCACCCTCACCCTCACCCTCACCCTAATCCTAACCCTCACCCTAACAATAACCCTAAACCTCAGCCTATCCCTCACCCTAACCTTAACCTTAAAACTAACCCTAACCCTAACACTCGAACTAACCCTCAAACTAACCCTAAATCTAACCCTAAACCTCACTCACACCCGAACCCTAAATCTAACCCTAACTCTAAACCTCAACCAAACCCTAACCCTCACCCTCACCCTCACCACAACTCTAGACCTAACCCTAACAATAACACTAATCCTAACACTATACCTAACCCTAACTCTAACCCTAACAGTTATCCTAACAATCACCCTCAGGCTAACCCTAAACTTAAACCTAACCCTCACCCTAACCCTAATCCTCACCCTCACCGTAACCCTAACCCTCAACCTAACCCTCACCCTAACCCTAACCCTAATCCTAAACCTAAATCTAACACTAACCCTAACTCTCACCCTCAACCTAGCCCTCACCCTAACCCTAATCCTAACCCTAATCCTCATCCTTACCCTCACCCTAACCCTAACCTTAACTCTCACCCCAACCCTAACCCTAACCCTCAACCAAACCCTAAACCTCACGCTCACTGTAAACTTAACCCTCACCCTAACACTAAACATAACCGAATCATAACTCTCACCCTAAACTTAACCCTAACCATCCACCTAACCCTAACCCTAACCCTCACCCTCAGCCTAAACTTAAGCCTAGCCCTAACCCTCACACTCAACCTAACCCTTAAGCTAATCCTAATCCTAACCCTAACCCTACACCTTACTCTCAGCCTCACCCTAACCCTAACTCTAACACTAAATCTCACCCTCACCCTAACCCTAACCCTAACCATAAATTTAAACCTCACCCTCACATGCACCCTAGCCCTTACCCTAACCCTAAACCTAACACTAACCCTCATCCTAACCCTCCCCCTAAACCTAACCCTCACCCTCAACCTAACCCTCAGCCTATCCCTAAGTCTAACCCTAAACAAAAACCTAACACACACGCTCACCCTCACTCTAACCCTAATCCCATCCCTAACCTTAACCCTAACCTAACCCTCCCACTAACTCTCACCCTTACCCTAACCCTAAAACTAACCCTTACCATAATCCTCAACCTAAACCTCACCCTAAACCTAACTCTCACCCTAAACCTCACCCTCACCCTAACCCTAACTCTAACCCTAACCCAAACCCGAAAACTCACCCTAACACTAACTCTAACGCTAACCCACACCGTCACCCTCAGCCGAATCCTAAACCTAAGCCTAACCCTAACCCTCACACTCGCCCTAACCCTAACCCTAAACCTCACGCTAACCCTAACCCTCACCTTCAACCTCAGCCTGACCCTAAACCTATCCCTAACCCTAACCCTAACACACACACTCACCATAACACTAAACCAATCCTACTCCTAATCCTAACCCTAACCCTCATCCTCAACCTAACCCTCACCTTAAGCCTAACCCTAACATTAATCCTAACCCTAACCCTCACCCTCAGCCTCACCCTAACCCTAAATCTAACACTAAACCTCACCCTGACCCTAACCCTAACCCTAACCTTATCCTTAAACCCCATCCTAGCCCTAATCCTAACCCTCACCCTCACCCTCACCATAACTATAACCCTAACCCTAATGCTAACAATAACCCTAACCCTAACCCTATCCCTCACCCTAAAGATAACCCTCACCCTAACCCTAACCCTCACCCTAACACTTACCCTCACCCTAACACTAACCCTAACCCTAACACTAAACCTCACACTAACCGTAACCATCACCCTAACCCTAAACCTCACTCTAACACTAACCCTAAACCTCACCCTCTCCCTAGACCTCGCCCTAACCCTAACCCTCAACTTCACCATAAATTTCAGACTAACCCTAACACTAATCCTCAATCTAAACCTCACTCTAACTCTAACCCTAACCCTAATCCTCACCCTAACACTAACTCTCACCCTTACTGTAACCCTCACCCTCAGCCTAAATCACACCTTTACCCTTACCGTTACCTCCACCCTAAACCTCACTCTAACGCTAATCCTGACCCTAACCCTATCTCTACTCCTAAACCTCACTCTCACCCTATCCCTAACTCTAACGCTAACCCTAACACTATCTCTCACCCTCACCCTAACCTTAACCATCACCCTAACCCTAATCCTCACCCCTACCCTCACCCTCAGCCTAACCCAAAGCCTAAGCCTAAACCTAACTCTAAACTTCACACTCACCTTCACCCTAACACTAATCATAACCCTAACCCTAAACCTCAACCTAACCCTCAACCTAACCTTAACCCTAAAACTTAACCTAACCCTTACCCTCGATCTAACCCTCCAACTAAACCTAAATCTAACCAAAAACCTCACCTTCACCCTAACCCTAATCCTAACCCTAACCCTCAACCTTGCCCTAACCCTAACACTCACCCTCACCCTCACCCTCACCATAACTCTAACCCTAATCCTAACAATAGCAGTAATCCTAACCCTAAACCTAAGCCTAACCCTAACACTAACCTTAGTGCTAACACTCAACCTCACCCTAACCCTAATCCTAACCCAAACCCTAAACCTAAACCTAACCCTCACCCTCACCGTAACCCTAACCCTCATCCTAACCGTCACACTAACCCTAATCCTAACCCTAAACCTTGCCCTAACATTAACCCTAATCCTCACCTTCACCCTAGCCCTCACCCTAACCCTAATCTTAAACCTAATCCTCATCCTGACCCTCACCCTAACTCTAAGCCTAAACCTAACCCTAACCCTAACGCCAACCCTCACTGTAACAGTAACACTAACCCTAACACTAACACTAACCCTAAACCTAACCCTAAACCTAACCCTAATCCTCAGCCTCACCCTCACCCTAACCCAAACCCTAACCCTAACCCTAACTCTCACATTCACCCTAACCCTTACTCTAAACCTAATCCTAACCCTAAACCTAACCCTCATCCTCAACCTAACCCTCACCCTAACCCTAACCCTAAACCTCACCCTCACCCTAGCCCCCAGCCAACACTGATCCGAACCCTAACCCTCTTCATAACCCTCCTGCTAACCCTTACCCTAACCCTAACCCTCAGTCTCAATCTCAACCGCAGCCTAACCCTAAGCCTAACCATAAAGCTAACCCTAACACACACTCACCCTCACCCTAAACCTCACCCTAACCCTAACCCTCATCCTAACCCTCCCCATAACCCTAACCCTCACCCTAAACCTAACCCAAACCCTCACCCTCAGCCTAATCCTAAGCCTAATCCTAATCCTAAGCCTAACCCTAACCCTAACCCTCATCCTAACCCTAACCCTAAACCTCACCCTAACCCTAACCCTAACCCTCAACCTCAGCCTAACCCTAAGCATATCCCTTAACCTAACCCTAACCCTGACCCTCACCCTAGCCCTCACCCAACCCTAAACCTAACCCTAACCTTCTTCCTAACTCTCCCCCTAACCCTTAACCTAACCCTCACCCTAACCCTAACCCTCAACCTCAACCTCACCCTCAGCCTAAACCTAAGTCTAACCCTAATGATAACCCTAACACACACACTCACGCTCACCCTAAACCTCACCCTAACCCTAAGCCTCATCCTAACCCTCCCCAGAACCATAAACCTCACCCTAACACTAACCCACACAGTCACCCTCAGCCTAATCCTAAGCCTAACCCTAAACCTAACCCTCACACTCATCCTAACCCTAATGGTAAACCTCACCCTAACCCTAACCCTCACCCTCAACCTCAGCCTAACCCTAAGCCTATCCCTTACCCTAACCCTAATCCTAACCCTCACCCTCACCCTCACCCTAAACCTAATCCTACTCCTAACCCTAATCCTAACCCTCACACTCAAACTAACCCTCACCTTAAGCCAAAGCCTAATATTAATGCTAACCCTAACCCTCAACCTCAGCCTGACCCTCACCCTAACTCTAACACTAAACCTCACCCTGACCCTAACCCTAAACCTCACCCTCACCCTAGCCCTCACCCTAACCCTAAACCTAACCGTAACCCTCATCCGAACCCTCCCCCTAACCCTTACCCTAACCCTCCCCCTAACCCTAACCCTCACCCTCAAACTCACCCTCAGCCTAAACCTAAGCCTAACCCTAAACTTAACTCTAACACACACATTCACCCTCACTGTAACCCTAAGACCAACCCTAACCCTCACCTTCACCCTAACCCTCAGTGTAAGCCTAAGCCTAACCCTATCCCTAACCCTAACTCTCACACTAGTCCCAACCCTTACCCTAATCCTAATCCTAACCCTAATCCTAACCCTCAATCTCAGCCTCACCTTAACCCTAACTATAACCCTAAACCTCACCCTCACCCTAACCCTAACAGTAAGCCTAATGTTAAACCTCACCCTATTCCTAACCCCTAACCCTAAACCTAACACTAACTGTAACCCTAACCCTCACCCTCAGCTTCACCCGAACCCTAAAACTAACACTAAACCTCACCCTCATCCTAACCCTAACCCTAACCCTCACCATATCCCTAACCCTCACCATCAGTGTAACAGTAACCCTCATTGTAACCCGAAACCTAACCCTAACTGAACCCTAAACCTTTCCCGAACACTAACTGTAGTCCTCACCCTCATCCTAGCCCTCACCCTAACCCTAATCATAACCCTAATCCTCATCCTAAACCTCACCCTAACGCTAACCCTAACCCTCATCCTTAACCTAACCCAAACCCCCAAACTAACCCTAACCCTAATGCTCACTGTAACCCTAAACCTAACGCTCACCCTAACCATAATCCTCACCCTCGCCCTCACCCTCAACATAACCCTAAGGCTAACCCTAAACCTAACCCTCACATTCACCCTAACCCTAACCCTAATACTAATCCTAACCCTAACCCTCACCCTCACCCTCACCCTAACCCTAACACTCACCATCAACCTAACCCTCACCCTAAACCTAACCCTTATCCTAATATTAATCCTAACCCTAACCCTAAAACTTACCCTCAGCCTCACATTAACCCTAACTCTAACCCTATAACTCACACTCACCCTAACCCTAACCCTAACCCTAACCCCAAACCTCACCCTACCCCTAACACTAAACCTCACCCTCAACCTAGCCCTCATCCTAACCCTAATCCTAACGCTCACCCTAAACAAAACCCTCACCTTAACCCATACCCTCACCCTAACACTTACCCTCACCCTAACACTAACCCTAACCCTAACACTAACCCTCACACTAACCCTAAACCTAAACCTCAACCTAACCCTCACCCTCAACCTAACCCTAACACTAACCTTAATCCTAACCCTCCCCTTAACCCTCCCCCTAAACCTTATCTAACCATAAACCTCACCCTCACCCTCACCCTAACTCTAACCCTAACCCTAAACACCACTCTAATCCTAAGCCTAACCCTCACCTGCACCCTCACCCTCACCGTAACTCTAACGCTAACCCTAACAAGAACACTAAACCTAACCTGAACCATCACCCTAAACCTAATCCTCACCCCACCCTCACCCTCAGCCTAAACCTAAGCCTAAGCCTAACCCTCACCCTAACCCTCATACTCACCCTCACCCTAACCCTATTCCTAAACCTATCCCTATACCGAAACTTCAACCTAACCCTCACCCTCACCCTAACCCTAACACTAAACCTAATCCTAAACATCACCCTAAACCTCCTCCTGACCCTAACCCTAACCCTAAACCTCACCCTCACCCTAACCCTAACCTTAACCCTAAACCGCACCCTAAAACTCAACCTGACCCTGACCCTCACCTTCAACCTCACCATTACTCTAATCCTAACCCTAACACTAACCCTAACCCTAATCCTAACCTTAAACCTAAACCTCACCCTAAACCGAAACCTCACCCTTACACGCAACCTCACCATTACGCTAAACCTAACCCTAACAATAACACTAACCCTAACCCTAACCCTAATCCTAACCCTAACCATAACCCTCACCCTCAGCCTCACCCTCACCGCAAACTTAACCCTAACCCTAACCCTTAACCCTAATCCTCACCCCCACCCTCACCCTCAGCCTAACCCTAAGCCTAAACCTAACCCTAACCCTAAACCTAACCCTCACTGGAATCCTAACCCCAACCCTAAACCTAACCCTAACTCTAAACCTAAAGCTAACACTAATCCTAAGCCTCACCCTCACCCTAACCCAAACCCTAAACCTAACCCTCACCCTAACCCTAAGCCTAACCCTGAACTTAACCCGAACCCTAACTCTCACCCTAAATATAACCCTAAACCTCACCCTTACCCTAACCCTAAACCTAACCCTTTCCCTAAACCTAACCCTCACCCTAACCCTCACCCTAGTCCTCACTTAACCCTAACCCTAACCCTTACCCTAACCCTAACCCTCACCCTCAACCTCACCCTCAGCCTAACCCTAAGCCTAACCCTAAACCTAACCCTAACACACACACTCACCCTCACCCTAACCCTAATCCTAACCCTAACCTTAACACTAACCCACCCCCTAACTCTCACCCTAATCCTAACCCTAACACTAACCCTACCCCTAACCCTCAACCTAACCCTCATGCTAACCCTAACTCTAACACTAAAACTCACCATCATCCTAAACGTCACGCTAACCCTAAGCCTAACCCTCACCATCACCCTCACCGTAACCTTAACCTTAAACTGAACCCTAACAATAAGCCTAAACCTAATCCTAACCCTCACCCTAACGATAACGCTCACCCTAACCCAAACCCTCACCCTAACACTTACCCTCAACTTAAAACTAACCCTAACCATATCACTAACCCTCACCTTAACACTAACCGTAAATCTAACCCTAAACCTCTCCCTCACGCTAACCCTAACCCTAACCCTAACCGTAAACCCCACCCTAACCCTAACCCTATCACAAACCCTAATTCTAACCCTAAACCTCACTATCACTCTAACCCTTATTCTAAACCTCATCTTAAACCTAAACCTCATCGTAACCCTAAACCTAAACCTCACCCTCACCCTCACCGTAACCGTAAACCTAAACCTAACCCTAACAATAAACCTAACCCTAACCCTAACCCTCACCCTAACCATAAAACTCACCCTAACGATAACCCTCACCCTGACACTTACCCTAAACCTAACACTAACCCTAACCCTAACATTAACACTCACACTCACCCTAAACATGACCCTAACCCCAAACATCACGCTAACCCTACCCCTAACCCTCACGCTCACCCTGGCCCTTACCCACACCCTAACCATCACCCTCATCCTAACCCTCTCCCTCACCCTCACCCTAAACCTAACCATCACCCTCATCCTAACCCTCACACTAACCCTAACCCTCACCCTCATCCTCACCCTCAGTCTAACCCTAAGCCTAACCCTAGACCTAACCCTAACACACACACT
Organism: Dipodomys merriami; assembly: GCF_024711535.1. Taxonomy (NCBI): domain Eukaryota; kingdom Metazoa; phylum Chordata; class Mammalia; order Rodentia; family Heteromyidae; genus Dipodomys; species Dipodomys merriami. The sequence goes on along the minus strand of NW_027204448.1, from coordinate 137,218 downwards.
CACCCTCACCCTAGCCCTAATCCGATCCATAAACCTAACCCTAACCCTAACACTCATCCTAACTCTCAAACTAATACTAACCCTAACCCTCACCCTAACCCTAACTCTAAACATAAACCTCAACCTCACCCTAACCCTAAATCGAACCCTAACCCAAACCCTAAACTTCAAACTAACCCTAACCCTAACCCTCACCCTCACCCTCAACGTAACCTTAACCCTAAACTTAAACCTAACAATAAGTCTAAGCCTAACCCTAACCCTCAACCTAACCATAACCCTCACCCTAACCCATACCCTCCCCCTAACACTTACCCTCACCCTAACATTAATCCTAACACTAACACTAACCCTCACACTAACACTAACCCTAAACCTCAACCTAACCCTCACACTCAACCTAACCCTAACACTAACCCTAACCCTAACCCTCACCCTAACCCTCCCCCTAACCCTATATCTAAACCTCACACTCACCCTAACCCTAACTCTAACCTGAAACCTCACTCTCACCCTAATCCTAAACTTAAACCTAAACCCCACCCTAACACCAACCCTAACACTCACCCGCACCCTCACCCTCACCGTAACTCTAACCCTAACCTTAACAATAACACTAACCCTAACACGAACCATCATCCTAACTCTAATTCTCACCCCCACACTCAACCTCAGCCTAACCCTAAGCCTAATTCTAACCTTCAACCTAACCCTCACACTCATCCTCACCCTAACCCTAATCCTAAACCTAACCCTATCCCTAAACCTCAACCTAACCCTCACCCTAAATCTAAACCTAAACCTCACCCTCACCCTAACCCTAACCCTATCCCTCACGCTAATCCTAATCCTAAAACTCACCCTCACCCTAGACCTCACCCTAACCCTAATCCTAACCCTAAACCTCTTCCTAACCCTCACCCTAACACTAACCCTAAACCTAACCCTCACCCTAACCATAATCCTAACCCTAACCCTCAACCTAAAAATAACCCTCACCCTCATTGTAACCCTTAATCTAACCCTCACCCTAACATTAAACTTAACCTGAACCGTAACTCTCACCCTAACCCTAACACTAACCCTCACCCTAACCCTAACCCTCAAACTTACCATAACCCTCACCCTCAGCCTAACACTTATGTTTACCCTTACCATTACCCCTACCCTAACCCTCACCCAAACCCTAACACTCACACTAACCAGCACGCTAAAACTAACTCTACACCTAAACCTCACCCTCACCCTAACCAAAACTCTAACCCTAACCCTAACACTAAACCTCACCCTAAACCTAATCCTAACCCTCAAACTAACCCTAACCTTCACCCTCACCCAAACCCTCAGCCTAAACCTAAGGCTAATCCTAACCCTAACCGTAACCCTCACACTGACCCTAACCCTAACCCTAATACTAATCCTAAACCTAACCCTAACCCTCACCCTCACCCTCAGCCTCACCCTAACCTTAATTCTAACCCTAAACCTCACCTTCACCCTAACCCTCACCCTAACCCTCACCATCACCGTAACTGAAACCATAAATGTAACCCTTACCCCAACCCTAACCCTAACCCTAACCCTCCCCCAACCCTAACTCTAACCCTAAACCTAAACTTCTCCCTAACCCTCACCCTAACCCTAACTGTAACCCTAAACCTCACCCTCATCCTAACCCTCACTCTAACCCTAACCCAAACCCTAAACCTCACCCTAATCCTAACGATAAACCTCATCCTCACCTTCACCTTAACCAAAGCGGTAAACCTAACAATAACCCTAACCCTAATCCTAACACTCACCCTAACCATAAACCTCACCCTAACCCAAACCCTAAAACTTACCCTCAGCCTAACACTAACCCTAACCCTAACACTAACCCTCATCCTATCCCTAACCCTAACCACAAACCTAGACCTCAACCTAACCCTCACCCTCACCCTAACCCTAAAACTAACCCTATCCCTAACCCTCACCCTAACTCTCCCCTAACCCTAACCCTAACCCTAATCCTCACCCCCAGCCTCACCCTCAGCCTAACCCTAAGTCTAAGCCTAACACTCACCCTAACCCTCACACTCACCCTCACCATAACCCTAATCCTAAACCTAACCCTATCCCTAAACCTCAACCTAAGCCTCACTCCCCCACTAACCATAACACTAACCCTAACCCTAAACCTAAATCTAACCCTCCCCCTAACAGTAACTCTAACCCTAAACCTCAACTTCACCATAACCCTAACGTTAAACCTCACCGTAAACCTCACCCTAACACTAACCCTAACCCTCACCCTCAATCTCACCGTAACTCTAACCCTAAACCTAAAAATAACACTAACCATAACGCTAAACATAACCCTCACCCTCAGCCTCACACTCACAGCAAACTTAACCCTAACCATAACACTAAAAATAACCCTAATCCTAACCCTAACCCTAATCCTCAACCCCACCCTCAGCCTCAGCCTAAACCTAAGCCTAACCCTAACCCTAACTGTAACACTAACCCTAACCCTAAACCTAACCCAAAACCTAACCCTAATCCTCAGCCTCACCCTCACCCTAAACCAAACCCTAACCCTAACCCTCACCATAAACTTAAGCCTAAATCCAACCCTAACCCTCACACTCACCTTCACCCTAATCCTAATCCTCAACCTAACCCTTTTCCTAAAACTTACCCTCACCCTAACCCACACCCTAGTTCTCACCCTAACACTAATCCTAACCCTAAACCTCATCCTAAATCTCACCCTTATGCTAACCCTAACCCTCACCCTAACATTAACCCTAACCCTCACAATCTTGCTCGGCCTAAGCCTAAGCCTAAGCCTAAGCCTAACTGTAACCCAAACCCTCACCCTAACCCTAACCCTAACACTAAACCTAACTCTAACCGTAAACCTCACTCTCACCCTAACCCTACCTCTAACCCTAACCCTAAACCTAAACCTCATCCTAACCCTAACCCTCACCCTAACCCTAACCCTCACCGTAACCATAACCCTAACCCTAACCCTAACAATAACCCTAACCCTAACCCTTAACCTAACCCTAACCCTCACCCTAACCCTAACCCTCACCCTAACATTTACCCTCACCCTAACACTAACCTTAACACTAACACTAACCCTCACACTAACCCTAACCATCACCCTAACCCTAAACCTCACCTTAAACCTAAACCTAACCCTCACCCTCACCCTAGGCCTCACCCTAACCCTAACCCTCATCCTCACCCTAAACCTCACACTAACCCTAACACTAATCCTCAATCTAACCCTCACCCACACCCTTCCCATAAACCTAACCCTCACCTTATCCCTAACCATCACCCCATTGTAACCCTCATCTCAGCCTAACCCTCACATTTACCTTTACCATCACCCCCACGCTAACCCTTATCCTAACCCTTATCCTCACCCTAAGCGTCACCCTAACCCTCACCCTCACCCTAAGCCTAATCCTAACCCTAACCCTCAACCTGAACCTAACCCTCACCCTCACCGTAAACCTTACTCTAACCCTGAACCTAACCCTAAACTTAACCCGAACCCTAACACTGACCCTAACCCTAACCCTAACCCTCACCCTAACCCTAACCCTCAACCTTACTGTAACCCTCACCCTCAGCCTAACCATCACGTTTACCCTTACCGTCATCCCTACCCTAACCCTCACCCTAAACCTAACATTCACCCTAACCCTCTCCCTGAAACTAACTCTAAGCCTGACTTCACCCTCACCCTATCCATAACTTTAACCCTAAACTTAACACTAAACCTCACCCTAATCCTAACCCTAACCCTCAAACTAGCCCCAAACCTCACCTTCACCCAAACCCTCAGGCTAAACCTAAGGCTAACACTAACCCTAAACATAACCCTCACACTCACTCTAACCCTAACCTAATCCTAATACTAACCCTAACCCTAACCCTCAACCTAACCCTCAACCTCAACCTAACCCTAACCCTAACCCTAACCCTAACCCTCAACCTCAGCCTCACCCTACCTCAACTCTAACCCTAAACCTCACCCTAACCCTAACCCTAACCTTAAACCTCACCCGCAAACTCACTGTTGCACTTACCCTAACACCAACCCTCATCCTAACCCTCCCCATAACCCTAACTCTTACCCTCAACCTCTCCCTTAGCCTAACCGTAAGCCTAACCCTAAACCTAAACCTAACACACACACTCACCCTCACTCTAACCCTAATCCTGTCCCTAACCCTAACCCTAACCCTATCCCTCCCTCTAACTCTCACCCTAAGCCTAACCCAAACAGTAACCCTTACCCTAACCCTCAACCTAAACCTCACCCTAACACTAAATCTAACCCTAAGCCTTACCCTCACCCTAACCCTAAATCTAACCCTAACCCAAACCCTAAACCTCACCCTAACACTAACCCTAACCCTAACCCACACCCTCACCCTCTGCCTAACCCTAAGCCTATCCCTAACCCTAAGCCTAATCCCCACACTCACCCTACTACTAAACCTAATGTACTCCTAACCCAAACCCTAACCCTCACCCTCAACCTAACCCTCACCTTAAGCCTAACCCTAACATTAATCCTAAACCTAACCCTCACACTCAGCCTCACCCTAACCCTAACTCTAACACTAAACCTCACACTGACCCTAACCCTAACCCTAACCCTAAACCTGATCCTAGACCTAACCCTAACCTTCACCCTCACACTCACCATAAACTTAACCCTAACCCTAACGCTAAAAATAACCCTAAACCTAACCCTAACCCTCACCCTAACACTTACCCTCACCTTAACACTAACCCTAACCCAACACTAAACCTGAAACTAACTCTAACCATCACCCTAACCCTAAACCTCACCCTAACACTAACCCTAAACCTCAACCTCACCCTAGACCCCGCCCTAACCGTAAGCCTCATCCTCACCATAAACTTCACACTAATCCTAACACTAATCCTCAATCTAACACTCACCCTCACCCTAAACCTAACCCTAATACTCACCCTAACCCTAACACTCTCCCTTACCTTAACCCTCACGCTCAGCCTAACCCCCACATTTACCCGTACCGTCACCCCCACCCTAACTCTTACTCTAAAGCTAAACCTCACCCTAACCCTAACTCTACCCCTAAACCTCACCCTCACCCTAACCCTAACTCTAACCCTAACCCTAAAACTAACACCCTAACCCTAACCATCAACCTAACCCTAATCCTCACCCCCACCCTCACCCTCAGCCTAACCCTAAGCCTAAGCCTAACCCTAACCCTAAACCTCACACTCACCCTCACACTAACCATAATCCTAACCCTAACCCTAACCCTAACACTAAACCTCAACCTAACCCTCAACCTAACCTTAACCTTAACACTTACCCTAACCCTAACACTCGACCTAACCCTACAACTAAAACTAAATCTAACAATGATCCTCACCCTCACCCTAACCCTAATCCCAACCCTATCCCTAAACCTCACCCTAAACCTAACACTCACCCTCAACCTCACCCTCAACATAACTCTAACACTAACCCTAACAATAACAGAAATCCTAACTCTAAACCTAACCCTAACCCTTACCCTAATGCTAACACTCAACCTCAACCTAACCCTAATCTTAACCCTAACCCTCACCCTAAACCTAAACCTCACCCTCACCATAATACTAACCCACATCCTGACCCTCACCCTAACCCTAACCCTAAACCTTACCCTAACACTAACCCTAATCCTCACCTTCACCCTAGCCCTCACACTAACCCTAATTGTAAACCTAATCCTCATCCTAACCCTCACCCTAACTCTAAGCCTAACCTTAACCCTAACCCTAACACCAACCCTCACGGTAAACCTAACACTAACACTAACACTAACCCTAAACCTAACCCTAATCCTCAGCCTCACCCTCACCCTAACCCAAACCCGTACCCTAACCCTCATCCTAACTCTAAGCCTAAACCTAAGCCTGATCCTTACCCTCACATTCACCATCACCCTAACCCTAATCCTAAACCTAACCCTATCCCTGAACCTAACCCTCACCTTAACCCTCAGCCTAGCCCTCACCCTTACACTTATCCTAACCCTAACCCTCACCCTAACCATAACCCTCACCCTAAACCTAACCCTCACCCTAATACTTACCCTCACCCTAACACTAACCCTAACCCTAACACTAACCGTAACACTAACCCTAAACATCACGCTAAACCTAAACCTCACCCTGACACTAAAACTCAACCTCACCCTCACCCTAGCCTTCACGCTAACCCTAACCCTCATCCTCACCATAAACCTCACACTAACCCTAACACTAATCCTCAATCTAAACCTCCACCTCACCCTAACGCTAACACTAACCCTCACCCTAACCCTAACGATCACCCTTACCATAACCCTCACCGTCTGCCTAACCCTCAACTTTCCCCTTACCGTCACCACCATGTTAACACACACCCAAAACCTAACCATCACCCTAACCCTAAATGTACCCCTAAACTTCACCCTAACCCTAACCCTAACCCTAACTCTAACCCTAACCCTAAAATGAACCCTCACCCTAAACCTAACCCTAACCCTCACTGTCACCGTAACTGTAACCCTAAACCTAAACCTAACAATAACCCTAACCCTAACCGTAACCCTCACCCTAACCAAAACCCTCACCCTAAAACTTACCCTCACCCTCACCCTAACCCTAACCCTAATCCTCACCCTCACCCTAAACCTAACCCTAATCCTCACCCTAACCCTACCCCTCACCCTAACCCTACCCCTCACCCAAACCCTAATTCTAACCCTCATCCTCACCCTAAGTGTGAGGTTTACCTCACACTAACCCTAACCCTAATCCTCAATCTAACCCTCACCCTAAATCTAACCCTAACCCTAAACCTTACCCTAAACTTACACCTAACCCTAACCCTCACCCTTATCTTAACCCTCACCCTCAACCTAAACCTCACCCTAACCCTAAACCTCATCCTAACCCTCACCCTAACCGTAAACCTAACCATCACCCTAACCCTAACCCTCACCCTCAACCTCATACTCAGCCTAACCCTAAACCTAAGCCTAACCCTTACCCTAACCCTCACCCTCACTCTAGACCTCACCAAAACTCTACTCCTAATACTAACCCACATCCAAACCCTCACCCTAGCCCTAACCCTAACCACCACACTAAACCTAAGTTTCACCCCTACCCTCACCCTCACCCTAACCCTAATTCTAACCCTTAATCTCAAACTCACCCTAACCCTAGTCCTAACCCAAACGCTAAATCTCACCCTAACCCTAACCTTCACCCTCACCCTCACCCTCACCACAAGTCTAACCTTAACCCTAACAATAACACTAATCCTAACCCTAACCCTAACCTTAACAGTAATCCTAACACTCACCCTCAGGCTAAGCCTAATCCTATCCCTAACCCTCAATCTAAACCTAATCCTCACCCTCACCGTAAACCTAACCCTCATCCTAACCCTCATGCTAACCCTAACCCTAATGCTAAACCTTAATCTAACATTAACCCTAATCCTCACCCTAACCCTAACCCTAACACTAACCCTCACACAAACCCTAACCCTCACCCTAATCCTAAACCTCACCCTCACCCTAACCCTAACCCTAATCCTCACCCTAACCCTACCCCTCACCCCAAATCTACTCCTAATCCTAACCCTCATCCAAACCCTCACCCTAGCCCTAACCCTAACCATCACCCGAAACCGAATCTCCACCCCCACCCTCACCCTCAGCCTAAACCTAAGCCTAAGCATAAGCCTAACCCTCACCCTCACCCTCAACCTCACCCTAATCCTAATGGTAACCCTAACAATAACCCTAAACCTCAACCTATACCTCACCCTAACCTTAACCTTAAAACTAACCCTAACCCTAACACTCGAACTAACCCTCAAACTAACCCTAAATCTAACACTAAACCTCACTCAAACCCGAACCCTAAATCTAACCTTAACCCTAAACCTCAACCAAACCCTAACCCTCACCCTCACCCTCACCCTCACCACAACTCTAGCCCTAACCCTAACAATAACACTAATCCTAACACTATACCTAACCCTAACCCTAACCCTAACAGTAATCCTAACACTCACCCTCAGGCTAACCCTAATCCTAACCCTAACCCTCACCCTAACCCTAATCCTCACCCTCACCTTAACCCTAACCCTCAACCTAACCCTCACCCTAACCCTAACCCTAATCCTAAACCTTAATCTAACACTAACCCTAACTCTCACCCTCAACCTAGCCCTCACCCTAACTCTAATCCTAACCCTAATCCTCATCCTTACCCTCACCCTAACCCTAACCTTAACTCTCACCCTAACCCTAACCCTAACCCTCAACCAAACCCTAAACCTCACGCTCACCGTAAACCTAACCCTCACCCTAACCCTAAACATAACCGAACCATAACTCTCACCCTAACCCTAACCCTAACCCTCCACCTAAACCTAACCCTAACCCTCACCCTCACCCTCAGCCTAACCTTAAGCCTAACCTAACCCTCACAATCACCCTAACCCTTAAACTAATCCTAATCCTAACCCTAACCCTCAACCTCATCCTCAGCCTCATCCTAACCCTAATTCTAACACTAAACCTCACCCTCACCCTAACACTAACCTTAACCATAAATTTAAACCTCACCCTCACATGCACCCGAGCCCTTACCCTAACCCTAATCCTAACAGTAACCCTCATCCTAACCCTCTCCCTAACCCTAACCCTCACCCTCAACCTCACCCTCAGCCTATCCCTAAGTCTAACCCTAAACCTAAACCTAACACACACACTCACCCTCACTCTAACCCTAATCCCATCCCTAACCCTAACCCTAACCGTAACCTCCCACTAACTCTCACCCTTACCCTAACCCTAAAACTAACCCTTACCATAATCCTCAACCTAAACCTCACCCTAAACCTAACTCTCACCCTAAACCTCACCCTCACCCTAACCCTAACTCTAACCCTAACCCAAACCCGAAAACTCACCCTAACACTAACCCTAACCCTAACCCACACCCTCACCCTCAGCCGATTCCTAACCCTAAGCCTAACCCTAAACCTCACACTCACCCAAACCATAACGCTAAACCTCACCCTAACCCTAACCCTCACCTTCAACCTCAGCCTGACCCTAAGCCTATCCCGAACCCTAACTCTAACCCTCACACTCACCATAACACTAAACCTAATCCTACTCCTAATCCTAACCCTAACCCTCATCCTCAACCTAACCCTCACCTTAAGCCTAACCCTAACATTAATCCTAACCCTAACCCTCACCCTCAGCCTCACCCTAACCCTAAATCTAACACTAAACCTCACCCTGACCCTAACCCTAACCCTAAACCTATCTTTAAACCCCATCCTAGCCCTAAGCCTAACCCTCACCCTAACACTTACCCTCACCATAACTTTAACCCTAACCCTAATGCTAAAAATAACCCTATCCCTATCCCTCACCCTAAAGATAACCCTCACCCTAACCCTAACCCTCACCCTAACACTTACCCTCACCCTAACACTAACCCTAACCCTAACACTAAACCTCACACTAACCGTAACCATCAACGTAACCCTAAACCTCACCCTAAAACTAACCATAACCTCACCCTCTCCTTAAACCTCGCCCTAACCCTAACCCTAATCATCACCCTAAACTTCAGACTAACCCTAACACCAATCCTAAATCTAAACATCACTCTCACCCTAACCCAAAACCTAACCATCAACCGAACCCTAACTCTCACTCTTACCCTCCGCCTAAATCACACCTTTTCCCTTACCGTTACCCCCACCCTAAACCTCACTCTAACCCTAACCCTGACCCTAACCCTATCTCTACTCCTAAACCTCACACTCACCCTATCCCTAACTCTAACCTTAACCCTAACACACTCTCACCCTCACCCTAACCCTAAACATCACCCTAATACAAATCCTCAACCCTACCCTCAACCTCAGCTTAACCCAAAGCCTAACCCTAACCCTAACCCTAAACCTCACACTCACCCTCACCCTAACCCTAATCCAAACCCTAACCCTAAACCTCAACCTAACCTTAACCCTAAAACTTAACCTAACCCTTACCCTCGATCTAACCCTCCAACTAAACCTAAATCTAACCATAAACCTCGCCTTCACCCTAACCCTAATCCTAACCCTAACCCTCAACCTCCCCTAACCCTAACACTCACCCTCACCCTCACCCTCACCATAACTCTAACCCTAATCCTAACAATAGCAGTAATCCTAACCCTAAACCTAACCCTAACCCTAACCCTAACCCTAGTGCTAACACTCAACCTCACCCTAACCATAAATCTAAACGAAACCCTAAACTTAACCCTAACCCTCAACCTCACCGTAACCCTAACCCTCATTCTAACCCTCACCCTAACCCTAATCCTAACCCTAAACCTTACCCTAACATTTACCCTAATCCTCACCTTCACCCTAGCCCTCACCCTAAACCTAATCTTAAACCTAATCCTCATCCTAACCCTCACCCTAACTCTAAGCCTAAACCTAACCCTAACCTTAACCCCCACCCTCACTGTAACAGTAACACTAACCCTAACACTAACACTAACCCTAAACCTAACCCTAAACCTAACCCTAATCCTCAGCCTCACCCTCACCCTAACCCAATCCCTAACCCTAACCCTAACTCTCACATTCACCCTAACCCTTACTCTAAACCTAATCCTAAACCTAAACCTAACCCTCATCCTCAACCTAACCCTCACCCTAACCCTAACCCTAAACCTCACCCTCACCCTAGCCCTCACCCAACCCTAATCCGGACCCTAACTCTCTTCGTAACCCTCCTCCTAACCCTTACCCTAACCCTAACCCTCAGTCTCAATCTCAACCTTAGCCTAACCCTAAGCCTAACCCTAAAGCTAACCCTAACACACACACTCACCCTCACCCTAAACCTCACCCTAAACCTAACCCTCATCCTAACCCTCCCCATAACCCTAACCCTCACCCTAAACCTAACCCAAACCCTCACCCTCAGCCTAATCCTAAGCCTAATCCTAAATCTAACCCTAACCCTAACCCTCATCCTAACCCTAACCCTAAACCTCACCCTAACCCTAACCCTAACCCTCAAACTCAGCCTAACCCTAAGCGTTTCCCTTAACCTAACCCTAACCCTGACCCTCACCCTAGCCCTCACCCAACCCTAAACCAAACCCTAACCTTCTTCCTAACTCTCCACCTAACCCTTACCCTAACCCTCACCCTAACCCTAACCCTCAACCTCAACCTCACCCTCAGCCTAACCCTAAGGCTAACCCTAAAGATAACCCTAACACACACACTCACGCTCACCCTAAACCTCACCCTAACCCTAACCTCATCCTAACCCTCCCCAGAACCCTAAACCTCACTCTAACCCTAACCCACACAGTCACCCTCAGCCTAATCCTAAGCCTAACCCTAAACCTAACCCTCACACTAATCCTAACCCTAATGGTAAACCTCACCCTAACCCTAACCCTCACCCTCAACCTCAGCCTAACCCTAAGCCTATCCCTTACCCTAACCCTAATCCTAACCCTCACCCTCACCCTCATCCTAAACCTAATCCTACTCCTAACCCTAATCCTAACCCTCAACCTCAAACTAACCCTCACCTTAAGCCAAAGCCTAATATTAATGCTAACCCTAACCCTCACCCTCAGCCTCACCCTGACCCTGACCCTAACCCTAAACCTCACCCTGACCCTAGCCCTCACCCTAACCCTAAAACTAACCATAACCCTCATCCGAACCCTCCCCCTAACCCTTACCCTAACCCTCCCCCTAACCCTAACCCTCACCCTCAAACTCACCCTCAGCCTAGACCTAACCCTAACACACACACTCACCCTCACCCTAACCCTAATCCTATCCATAAACCTAACCCTAACCCTAACACTCATCCTAACTCTCAAACTAATACTAACCCTAACCCTCACCCTAACCCTAACTCTAAACATAAAACTCAACCTCACCCTAACCCTAAACCTCACCCTCACCCTCCACGTAACCGTAACCCTAAACTTAAACCTAACAATAACTCTAACCCTAACCCTAACCCTCAAGTTAACTATAACCCTCACCCTAACCCATGCCCTCCCCCTAACACTTACCCTCACCCTAAAACTAATCCTAACACTAACACTAACCCTCACACTAACCCTAACCCTAAACCTCAACCTAACCCTCACACTCAACCTAACCCTAACACTAACCTTAACCCTAACTCTCACCCTAACCCTCCCCCTAACCCTATATCTAAACCTCACCCTAAACCTAACTCTAACCCGAAACCTCACCCTCACACTAATCCTAACCTTAATCTTAAACCCCAACCTAACCCCAACCCTAACACTCACCCGCACCCTCAACCTCACAGTAACTCTAACCCTAACCCTAACAATAACACTAATCCTAAAACGAACCATCACCCTAACCCTAATCCTCACCCCCACCCTCACCCTCAGCCTAACCCAAAACCTAATCCTAACCTTCAACCTAACCCTGACACTCATCCTCACCCTAACCCTAAGCCTAAACCTAACCCTATCCCTAAACCTCAACCTAACCCTCAATCTCACCCTAACCATAACACTAACCCTAACCCTAAACCTCACCCTAACCATACCCTAAACCTAACTCTAGCCCAAAACCTCACCCTCACATTAACCCTAACCCTAAACCTAACCCTAAACCTCACCCAAACACTAACCTTCACCCTCACCCTCAACCTCACCGTATCTCTAACTCTAACCTTAAGAATAACACTAACCCTAACCCTAATCAATACCCTCACCCTCAGCCTCACCCTCACTGCAATCTTAACCCTAACAATAACCATAACCCTAAGCCTAAGCCTAACACTAATTCTAATCCTCACCTACACCCTCACGCTAAGCCTAATCCTAAACCTAACCCTAACACTCACCATAACCCTAACCCTAACACTAACACTAACCCTAACCCTAAAACTAACCCTAATCCTCAGCCTCAGCCTCACCATAACCCAAACCCTAACCCTAACCCTCACCCTAACTCTAAGTCTAACCCTAAGCCTAACCCTAACCCTCACACTCACCCTCACCCTAACCCTAATCCTAAACCTAACCCTATCCATAACCCTAGCCCTCATCCTAACCCTCACCCTAGTGCTTACCCTTACCCTAATCCTAACCCTAAACCTCATCCTAACCCTCACCCTAACCCTAATTCTAACACTAACCCTAACCCTAACCCTCAAACTCATCCTCACCCTAACCCTAAATCTAACCCTAAACCTCAACCTTACCCTAACCCTAACCCTAACCCTAACCCTATCCCTCACCCTAATCCTAATCCTAAAACTCACCCTCACCCTAGACCTCACCCTAACCCTAATCCTAACCCTAAAACTCTTCCTAACCCTCACCCTAACACTAACCCTAAACCTAACCCTCACCCTCACTGTAACCCTTACTCTAACCCTTACCCTAACATTAAACTTAACCCGAACCCTAACTCTCACACTAAACCTAACACTAACCCTCACCCTAACCCTAACCCTCAACCTTACCATAACCCTCACCCTCAGCCTAACACTTACGTTTACCCTTACCGTTACCCCTACCCTAACCCTCACCCTAACCCTACCACTCACACCAGCACGCTAAAACTAACTCTACACCTAAACCTCACCCTCACCCTAACCAAAACTCTAACCCTAACCCTAACACTAAACCTCACCCTAAACCTAATCCTAACCCTCAAACTAACCCTAACCTTCACCCTCACCCAAACCCTCAGCCTAAACCTAAGGCTAATCCTAACCCTAACCCTAACCATCACACTGATCCTAACCCTAACCCTAATACTAATCCTAAACGAAACCTAACCCTCACCCTCACCCTCAGCCTCACCCTAACCTTAATTCTAACCCTAAACCTCACCTTCACCCTAACCCTCATCCTAACCCTCACCATCACCGTAACTGAAACCCTAAATGTAACCCTTACCCCAACCCTAACCCTAACCCTAACCCTCCCCCAACCCTAACTCTAACCGTAAACCTAAACTTCACCCTAACCCTCACCCTAACCCTAACTGTAACCCTAAACCTCATCCTCATCCTAACCCTCACTCTAACCCTAACCCAAACCCTAAACCTCACCCTAATCCTAACGATAAACCTCACCCTCAACCGAACCTTAACCAAAGCGGTAAACCTCACCATAACAATAACACTAACCCTAATCCTAACACTCACCCTAACCATAACCCTCACCCTAACCCAAACCCTAAAACTTACCCTCAGCCTAACTCTAACCCTAACCCTAAAACTAACCCTCACACTATCCCTAACCCAAACCACAAACCTAGACCTCAACCTAAACCTCACCCTCCCCCTAACCCTAACACTAACCCGATCCCTAAACTTCACCCTAACCCTCCCCCTACCCCTAACACTAATCCTAATCCTCACCCCCAGCCTCACCCTCAGCCTAACCCTAAGTCTAAGCCTAACACTCACCCTAACCCTCACACTCACCCTCACCATAACCCTAATCCTAAACCTAACCCTATCCCTAAACCTCAACCTAACCCTCACTCTCCCAGTAACCCTAACACTAACCCTAACCCTAAACCTAAACCTAACCCTCCCCCTAACAGTAACTCTAACCCTAAACCTCAACCTCACCCTAACCCTAACGTTAAACCTCACCCTAAACCTCACCCTAACACTAACCCTAACCCTCACCCTCAATCTCACCGTAACTCTAACCCTAAACCTAAAAATAACACTAACCATAAACCTAACCATGACCCATACCCTCAGCCTCACACTGACGGCAAACTTAACCCTAACCATAACACTAACAATAACCCTAATCCTAACCCTAACCCTAATCCTCAACCCCACCCTCAGCCTCAGCCTAAACCTAAGCCTAACCCTAACCCTAACTGTAACCCTACCCCTAACCCTAAACCTAACCCAAAACCTAACCCTAATCCTCAACCTCACCCTCACCCTAACCCAAAACCTAACCCTAACCCTCACCCTAAACCTAAGCATAAACCCAACCCTAACCCTCACACTCACCTTCACCCTAATCCTAATCCTAAACCTAACCCATTCCCTAAACCTTACCCTCACCCTAACCCAAACCCTAGTTTTCACCCTAACACTAATCCTAACCCTAAACCTCATCCTAACCTTCACCCTAATGCTAACCCTAACCCTCACCCTAACACTAACCCTAACCCTCACAATCTTGCTCGGCCTAAGCCTAACCCTAACCCTAACCCTAACCCTAACCCTAACCCTAACACTAACACTAACCCTAACTCTAACTGTAAACCTCACTCTCATCCTAACCGTAACTCTAACCCTAACCCTAAACCTAAACCTCATCCTAACCCTCACCCTCACCCTCACCTTAACCGTAACTCTAACCCTAACCCTAATAATAACCCTAACCCTAACCCTCAACCTAACCATAACCCTCACCCTCACCCTAACCCTCACCCTAACATTTACCCTCACCCTAACACTAACCTTAACACTAACACTAACCCTCACACTAACCCTAAACATCACCCTAACCCTAAACCTCACCTTAAACCTAAACCTAACCCTCACCCTCACCCTAGGCCTCACCCTAACCCTAACCCTCATCCTCACCCTAAACCTCACACTAACCCTAACACTAATCCTCAATCTAACCCTCACCCACACCCTTCCCATAACCCTAACCATCACCCCACTGTAGCTCTCACCCTCAGGCTAACCCTCACATTTACCCTTACCATCACCCCCACGCTAACCCTTACCCTAACCCTAATACTCACCCTAAGTGTCACCCTAAACCTCACCCTCACCCTAAGCCTAATCCTAACCCTAACCCTCAACCTAAACCTAACCCTCACACTCACCGTAAACCTTACTCTAACCCTGAACCTAACCCTAAACTTAACCAGAACCCTAACTCTGACCCTAAACCTAACCCTAACCCTCACCCTAACCCTAACCCTCAACCTTACTGTAACCCTCACCCTCAGCCTAACCATCACGTTTACCCTTACCATCACCCCTACCCTAACCCTCACCCTAAACCTAACACACACCATAACCCTCATCCTGCAACTAACTCTAAGCTTAACTTCACCCTCACCCTAACCATATTTCTAACCCTAACCTTAACACTAAACCTCACCCTAATCCTAACCCTAACCCTCAAACTAGCCCTAACCCTCACCCTCACCCAAACCCTCAGCCTAAACCTAAGTCTAACACTAACCCTAACCATAACCCTCACACTCACCATAACCCTAACCTAATCCTAATCCTAACCCTAACCCTAACACTCACCCTAACCCTCAGCCTCAACCTAACCCTAATTCTACCCCTAAACCTAACCCTAACCATAACCCTCCCCCTAACTCTCACCCTAACCCTAACCCTAACACTAACCCTAACCCTAAAACTCACCCTAACCCTCTCCCTAACCCTAACTCTAACTGTAAACCTCAACCTCATCTTAACACTCACTGTAAGCCTAACCCAAACCCTAAACCTCACCTTAATCCTAACCCTAAACATCTCTTTCACCCTCACCTTAACCAAAACCCTAAACCTAACACTAAAAATAACCCTAACCCTAATCCTAACCATCACCCAAACCATAAACCTTACCCTAACCCTCACCCTCACCCTAAAACTTACCCTCACCCTATCACTAACCCTAACCCTAACACTAATCCGCAAACTAAACCTAACCCTAACCATAAACCTAAACCTCAACCTAACCCTCACCCTCGCCCTAACCCTAACACTAACCCTATCTCTAACCCTAACCGTAACCCTCCCCCTAACCCTATATCTAACCCTAAACATCACCCTCACACTAAACCTAACCCTAACCCTAAACCCCACCATAAACCTAAACCTAACCCTCTCCCGCACCCTCACCCTCACCGTAATTCTAACCCTATCCCTAACAATAACACTAACCCAAACCCAAACCATCACCCTAACCCTATTCCTCACCCCCACCCTCACCCTCAACGTAACCCTAAACCTAAGCCTAACACTCACCCTAACCCTCACGCTCACCCTAACTTTAATACTAAACGTAACCCTATCCCTAAACCTCAACCTAACCCTCAGCCTCCCAGTAACCCTAACACTACCCTAAACCTCACCCTAAACCTCACCCTAACCCTAACCCTCACCCTCACCCTCAATCTCACCGTAACTCTAACTGTAACCCTAACCCTAACCTTAAACCTAACCCTAAACCTAACCCTAAACCTCAACTTCACCCTAACCCTAATCCTAACCCTAACCCTAAACCTCACCCTAACCCTAACCCTAATTTTCACACTCACCCTCACCATAACTCTAACACTAACCCTAACAATAACAGTAATTCTAATGCTAACCCTAACCCTAACCCTAATGCTAACACTCAACCTCACTCTAACTCTAATCCTTACCCTAACCCTCAACCTAACCCTAACCCTCAGCCTCACCGTAAACCTAACCCTCCTCCTAACAATCACCCTATCCCAAAACCTAACCCTAAACCTTGCCCTAACACTAACCCTAATCCTCATCCTCACCCTAACCCTAATCATAACCCTAATCCTCATCCTAACCCTCACCCTAACTCTAACCCTAACTCTCATCCTTACCCTAACTCTAACCTCAACCAAACCCTAATCCTAAAACTCAACATAACCCTAACCCTAACCCTCACCCTAACCCTAACCCTCACCCACACCCTCATCCTCAGCCTACCCTAAGCCTAAACCTAACCATAAACCTAACCCTCACCCTAACCCAAACCCTTACCCTAATCCTAATTCTAACACTAACCCTAATCCTCACCATCACCCTAACCCTCATCCTAACCCTAACTATAAAACTAACCCTAACCCTAACCCTCAACTTCACTCTCACCTTTACCCTAACTCTAACCCTAAACCTCACCCTAACCCTAACCCTAACCCTAACCCTAAACCTAACGCTAACACTAACCCTAAACCTCAACCTCACCCTAGCCCTCACCATAACCCTAACCCTAACCCTCATCCTTACCCTAACTCTAACCTCAACCTAACCCTAACCCTAACACTCAACATAACTCTAACCCTAACCCACACCCTAAGCCTAAACTTAACCTAAACCTAACCCTAACCCTAACTCTCACACTAACCCTAATCCTCACCCTCACCCTCATCCTCAGCCTACCCTAAGCCTAAACCTAACCATAACCCTAACCCTTACCCTAATCCAAACCTTACCTAATCCTAATTCTAACACTAACCCTAATCCTCACCCTCAACCTAACCCTAACTATAAAACTAACCCTAACCCTAACCCTCAACCTCACTCTCACCTTTCCCCTAAATCTAACCCTAAACCTCACCCTCACCCTAACTCTAAACCTACCCATAAACCTAACCCTAACCCTAACCCGAAACCTCACCCTCACCCTAGCCCTCACCCTAACCCTAATCCTAATACTCATCCTAACCCTCACCCTAACACTAACATTAAACCTCACCCTCACTCTCACCCTAACCCTAACCCTAACCCTAACCCTAAGCCCCACCCTCACACTAACTCTAACCCTAACTCTCAACCTAACCCTAACCCTCATGCTCACTGTAAACCTAACCCTAACACTCACCCTAACCCTAACCCTCACACTAACCCTAAACCTAAGCTTAACCCCCACCCTCTGCCTCATTCTAATCCTAATCCTAACCCTAACCCTAACCCTAATGCTAACACTCACCCTAACACTTACCCTAAACCTAATCCTAACCCTAAGCCTAACCCTCACCCTCACACTCACCCTCACCATAACTCTAACCCTCACCCTAACAAGAACACTAAACCTAACCTGAACCATGACCCTAACCCTAATCCTCACACCCACCCCCACCCTCAGCCTAACCCTAAGCCTAAGCCTAACCCTCACCCTAACCCTCATACTCACCCTCACCCTAACCCTAATCCTAAACCTAAACCTATCCCTAAATCTCAACCTAACCCTCACCCTCACCCTAACCCTAACACTAAACCTAACTTTAAACCTCACACTAACCCTCACCCTCACCCTAACCCTAACACTAAACCTAACTCTAAACCTCACCCTAATCCTCAGCCTAACCCTAAACCTAACCCTAATCCTCACACTCACGCTAACCCTAACCCTAAGCCTAAACCTCACCCTCACGCTAAACCTAACGCTAACCCGAAACCTAACCCTAAACCTCACCCTAACAATAACCCTCACCTTCAACCTCACCATTACTCTAACCGTAACCCTAAAAATAACACTAACCCTAACCCTAACACTAACCCTAACCCTCAACCTAACCCTAACCCTCACCCTCAGCCTCACACTCACCGCAAACTTAACCCTAACCATAACACTAACACGAACAATAACCCTAACCGTAGCATAACCCTAACTCTAATCCTCACGCCCACCCTCACCCTCAGCCTAACCCTAAGCCTAACTGTAACCCTAACCGTCACCGTAAATAATCCTAACCCTAACACTAACCCTAAACCTAAACCAAACCCTAAAACTAACCCTAATCCTCACCCTAACCCAAACCCTAACCCTAACACTCACATTAAATCTATGCCTAACCCTATCCCTAACCCTGACACTCACCCTCACCCTAACCCTAATCCTAAACCTAAGCCAATCCCTAACCCTCACCCTAACCCTCAACCTAGCCCTCACCCTAAACCTAATCCTAACAGGAAACCTCATCCTAACCCTCACCATAACACTAACCCTCAAACTCATGCTCTGCCTAAGCCTAATCCTAAGCTTAAGCTTAACCTAAAACTAACCCTCACCATAACCGTAACCCTAACCCTAACCCTAACCCTAAATCTCACCCTAAACCTAACCCTAAAACTCACCCTCACCCTAGCCCTCACCCTATCCCTAATCGTAAACCTCATCCTAACCCTCACCCTAATACTAACCCTAACTCTCACCCTCACCCTAACCCTAAACTTAACCCGAACAATAACTCTCACCCTAACCCTAAACTTAACCCTCACCCTAACCCTTACCCTAACCCTCACCCTAATCCTAACCCTCACCCTCAACCTCACCCTCAGCCTAACCCTAAGCCTAACCCTAAACCTAACCTTAATGCACACACTTACCCTCACCCTAACCCTAAACCTAACCTTAACCCTCATCCTCACCCTCAGCCTCAGTGTAACCCTAAGACTAAACCTAACACTAAAGCTAATCCTCGAACTCACCCTAACCCTTACCCTAATACTAATCCTAATCCTAACCCTAACCATCACCCTCAGCCTCACTTTAACCCTAACTCTAAACCTAAACCTCACCCTCACCCTAACCCTAAACCTAACCCTAACACTAAACCTCACCCTAACCCAAACCCTAAAACTCACCCTCACCCTAGCAATCACCCTTACCCAAATCCTAAACCTAACCCTCACCTTAACCCTCCCCATAACCCTAACCCTAACCCACAACCTAACCCTAACCCTCACCTTCACCCTCAGCCTAAACCTAACCCTAACCCTAACCCTCACCCTTGCCCTAACCCTCACCCTTAACCTAACCCTAAACTTAACCCTAACAGACAAACTCAACCTCACACTAAACCTAATCCTATACCTAACCCTAACCCTAACCCTCCCCCTAACTCTCACCCTAACCCTAACCCTAACACTAACCCTAAACATAAACCTCAACCTAACCCAAAACCTAAACCTAACCCTAACCCTCACCCAAACACTAACCCTAACCATAATACTAACCCTAACACTAACCCTAACCCTAACCCTAAACGTCAACCTAACACTTACCCTCACATTAACCCTAAAACTAACCCTATCCCTAACCCTCACCCTAACCCTCCCCCTAAACCTATTTCTAACCCTAAACCTCAGGCTCACCCTAACGCTAACCCTAACCCTAAACGCCACCTTAACTCTAACCCTAACCCTCACCCGCACACTCACCCTTAACGTAACTCTAACCCTAACCCTAACAATAACACTAACCCTAAACCGAATTATCTCCCTAACCCTAATCCTCACCCCCACTGTCACCCTCAGCATAACCCTAAGCCTAAGCCTAACCCTCACCCTAACTCTCATACTCACCCTCACCCTAACCATAATCCTAAGCCTAACCCTATTCCTAAACCTCAACCTAACCCTCACCCTCACCCTAACCCTAAAACTAACCCTAACCCTAAACCTCACCTTAACCCTGCCCCTAACCCTAATTCTAACCCTAAAACTCACCCTCACCTTAACACTAACCCTAATCCTAAACCTAACCCTAAACCTCACCCTAACCCTAAATCTCACCCTTACCGTCAACCTCACAGTAACTCTAACCCTAACCCTAACAATAACACTAAACCTAACCCTAACCCTAACTCTAACTCTAACCATAACCTTCACCCTCAGCCTCACCCTCACCTCAAACTTAACCCTAAAACTAACCCTAACCCTAACCCTAATCCTCACCCCCACCCTCACACTCAACCTAACCCTGTCTATCCCTAACCCTAACCCTAACCCTCACTGTAACCTTAAACCTAAACCTAACCCTAACCATAACCTTAACCCTAACCTAACCCTAATCCTCAGCCTCACCTTCACCCTAACCCAAAACCTAACCCTAACCCTCAACATAACCCTAAGCCTAACACCAACCCTAACCCTCACACTCACCCTCACCCTAACCCTAATCCTAAACCTAATACTTTCCCTAAACCTAACCCTCACCCTAACCCTCACCCTAGTCCTCACCCTAACCCTAATCCTAACCCTAAACTTCATCCTAACCCTCACCCTAACCCTAACCCAAATCCTCACCATCATGATCAGCCTAAGCATAAGCCTAAGCCTAATCCTAACCCTAACCCTCACCCTAACCCTAACTCTAACACTAACCCTAAACCTAAACCTCATCCTAACCCTAACCCTAACCATCACCCTCACCCTCAACATAACCTTAACCCTAACCCTAACACTAATAATAACCCTAAACATTACCCTAACCCTCAACCTAACCCTAACGCTCACCCTCACCCTCACCGTAACCGTAACTCTAAACCTAACCCTAACAATAACCTTAAACCTAAACCTAAACCTAACCCTCAACCTAACCCTAAACTTCACACAAACCCTAACACTAATCCTCAATCTAACCCTCACCCACACCTTTCCCCTAACCTGAACCCTCATCCTAACCCTAACAATCAACGCACCATAACCCTCACTTTCAGCCTAACACTCACGTTTACCCTTACCATCACCCCCACCCTAAAACTTACCCTAACCTTAGCCCTCATCCTAACCCTCACCCTAACCTGAACTCTACCCTAAACCTCACCCTCACCCTAAACCTAACTCTAACCCTAACCCTAACACTAAACCTCACCCAAACCCTAACCCTAACCCTCCCCGTAACGATAAACCTAACCTTAACCCTAACAATAACCCTAAAACTAACCCTAACCCTCACCCTAACCATAACCCTCACCCTAACCATAACCCTCACCCTAACCATCATCCTCACTCTAAACCTCACAATAACCCTAACGCTAATCCTCAACCTATCCCTCACCCTGACCCTAACCCTAACCCTTACCCTAAACCTAAACCTAACCCTATCGCTCACCCTTATCTTAACCCTCACGCTGAGACAAAACCTCGCAATTACCCTTACCATTATCCTCACCCTAAACCTCCCCCTAACCCTAAACCTCATGCTAACTCTAAGCCTAACCATAAACCTAATCATCACCCTAAACCTAACCCTCACACAAGCCCTCACCCTAACCTTAATCCTAACCCTAACCCTCATCCAAACCCTCACCCTAACCCTAACCCTAAAGCTCACCCACACCCTCACACTAACCCTAATCCTAACCCTAACCCTCAACCTCACCCTAAACCTCACCCTCATTGTAACCGTTACCCTAAACCTCACCCTACCCCTGAACTTAACCCGAATCCTAACTCTCACCCTAAACTTAACCCTAACCCTCACCCTAACCCTAATCCTAAACCTCACCCTCACCCTAACCCTAATCCTAACCTTAACCCTCATCCTAACCCTCCCCCTAACCCTAACCCTAACCCTCAACCTAACCCTAACCCTCACCCTCAACCCCACCCTCATCCTAACCCTAAGCCTAACCCTAAACCTAACACTAACACACACTAACCCTCACCCTAACCCTAATCCTAACCCTAACCCTAACCCTAAACCTCCCCATAACTCTCACCCTAATATTAACCCTAACACTAACCCTAACCTAAACCCTCAAACTAACCCTCAACCTAACCCCAACTCTAAACCTAAATCTCACCCTCACCCTAAACCTCACCCTAACCCTAACCCTATCCCTCATCCTCACCCTCACAGTAATTGTAAATTTAACCGAACCATCACAGTAACCCTAAACCTAATCCTAACCCTCACCTTAACCATAACCCTCACCCTAATCCAAACCCTCACCCTAACACTAACCCTAAATCTAACCTTAAACCTCACCCTCAACCTAACCCTAACCCTAACTGTAAAATCCACCCTAAACCTAAACCTAACCCTCACCTGCACCCTCACATTCGCCATAACTCTAACACTAACCCTAACAAGAACACTAACCCTAACACTAACCAGAACCATCATCTTAACCCTAACCCTAACCCTCACCGTCATGCTGGGCCTAAGCCTAAGCCTAAGCCTAAACCTTAACCTAACCCTCACCCTCACCCTCACCGTAACCGTAACCCTAAACCTAACCCTAACAATAACATTAACCATAACCCTAACCCACACCCTAACCATAACCCTCACCCTAACCCTAACCCTCACCCTAACCCTAACCCTAACCCTAACCCTCATTCTAACCTCCCCCTCCCCCTAACCATAACCCTAACTCTAACCCTAACCATCACCCTCACCCTCAGCTTAAACCTAAGCCTAACCCTAGACCTAACCCTAACACACACACTCACTCTCACTCTAACCCTAACCCTGATCCTATCCCTAACCCTAACACTAACCTTTACCCTCCCCCTAACTCTAACACTAACCCTAACCATCACCCTAACCCTAACTCTAACCCTAAACCTCACCCTCACCCTAACCCTAACTCTAACCCTATCCCAAACCCTAAACCTCAACCTAACACTAAACCTAACCCTCACCCTCACCCTCACCGTAACTGTAACCCTAACCCATAACCTCACCCTAACACTTACCCTCACCCTAACACTAACCCTAACACTAACACTAACCTCACACTGACCCTAACCCTAAAACTAACCCTAAACCTCAACCTAACCCTCACCCACAACCTAAACCTAACACTACCCCTAACACTAAACCTCACCCTAACCCTCCCCCTAACCCTATATGTAAACCTCACCCTCACCCTAACCCTAACCATAACCCTAAACCCCACCCTAACTCTAACACTAACCCTCACTTGCACCCTCACCCTAACCGTAACTCTAACCCTAACCCTAAAAATAACACTAACCCTAACCAGAACCATCACCCTAACCCTAATCCTCACCCCCACCCTCACCCTCAGCCTAACCCTAAGCCTAAGCCTAATCTTCACCCTAACGCTCACACTCACCCTCACCCTAACACTAAGCCTAAACCTAACCCTATCCCTAAACCTCAACCTAACCCTCAACCTTACCCTAACCATAACACTAACCCTAACTCTAAACCTCACCCTAACCGTCCCCCTAACACTAACTCTAACCCTAAACCTCACCCTCACCCTAAACCTAACACTTAACCTAATGCTAAACCTCATCCAAACCCTAACCCTCGCCTTCACCCTCAACCTCACCATATCTCTAACCCTAACCCTAAGAATAACACTAATCCTAACCATAACCCAAACTTAACCATAAACCTCAGTCTCAGCCTCACCCTCACCTCAAACTTACCCCTAACCATAACACTAACAATAACCCTAACCCTAAGCCTAACCCTAACCCTCACTCTAATCCTCACCCCCACCCTCATGCTCAGCCTAATCCTAAGCCTAAACCTAACCCTAACCCAAACCCTCACCATAACCCTAACCCTAACCCAAACCTTCACCCTAACTCTAAGCCTAACGCTAAGCCTAACCGTAACCCTCACCCTCACCCTCACCCTAACCCTAATCCTAAACCTAACCCTATCCGTAATCTAGCTCTCACCCTAACCCTCACCTAAGCCCTCACCCTTACCCTAATCCTAAACCTAAACCTCATCCTTACCCTCACCCTAACCCTAACCCTAACCCTCACTCTAACCCAAACCCTAACCCTCACTCTCATGCTCGACCTAAGCCTAAGCTGAAGCCTAAACCTAACCCTAACCTTCACCTTAACCTTAACAGTAATAGTAACCCTAACTGTAACCCTAAATCTCACGCTCACGCTAACCCTAATTCTAACCCTAACCCTAAACTTAAACCTCATCCTAACCCTAACCCTAACAATAACTCTAACCCTCACCCTAACCCTCACCCTCACAATAATCCTCACCCTAACACTTACCATCACCCTAACACTAAACGTAATGCTAACACTAACGCTCAAACTAACCCTAACCATCACCCTAACCCTAAACCACACCCTAACAGTAATCCTAACCCTCACCCTCACCCTAGCCCTCACCTAACCTAACCCTAAACCTCACCCTAACACTAATCCTAACCCTCACCCTCACCCTAGCCCTCACTTAACACTAACCCTCATCCTCACCCTAAACCTCACACTAACCCTAACACTAATCCTCAATCTAACCCTCACCCTCACCCTAAACCTAAAACTAATCCTCACCCTTACTCTAACCCTTAACCTTACCGTAACCCTCACCCTCAGCCTAACCTTCAAATTTAACCTTACCGTCAACCCCACCCTAACCCACACCCTAACCCTAACCCTCACCCTAACCCTCACTCTAACACTAACTCTACCCTTAAACCTCACCCTCACCTGAACCCTAACGCTAACCCTAACCCTAAAAATAAACCTCACCCTAACCCTAACCCTAACTCTCACCCTCACCCTCACAGTAAGCGTAACTCTAACCCTAACCCTGAGAATAACCCTAACCGTAACCCAATCCCTCACTCTAACCATAAACCTCACCCTAACCCTAATCGTCAACCTAACACTTAACCTCACCCTAACACTAACCCTACCCCTAACACTAACCTCACACTAACCTTAACCCTTAACCTAATCCTACACCTCACCCTAACCATAACCCTAACCCTAACCCTCACCCTCAACCTAACCCTCACCCTAACCCTAATTCTAACCCTCACCCTCAACCTAACCCTAACACTCATCCTCAGCCTAAACCTCACACTTACCCTAAACCTACTCGTCAATCTAAGCCTCACCCTGAGCCTAACCCTAACACTTACACTAACCCTAAACCTAAACTTAACCCTCACCCTTAACTTAACCCTCACCCTCAGCCTTAACCTCACCTTTACCTTACCATCATCCTCACCCTAACCCTAATCCTAACCCTAAACCTAACCCTAAACTTCCGCCTAACCCTATATCTAACCCTAAGCCTCACCCTCACACTAACCCTAACCCTAACCCTAAACCCCACCCTAACCCTAACCCTAACCCTCACCCGCACCCTCACACTCACCGGAACTCTAACCCTAACCCTAACAATAACACTAACCCTAACCCAAACCATCACCCTAACTCTAATCCTCACCCCCACACTCACCCTCAGCCTAACCCTAAACCTAAGCCTAACACTTACCCTAACCCTCACACTCACACTCATCCTAACCCTAAACCTAAACCTAACCCAATCCCTCAACCCCAACCTATCCCTCACCGTCACAGTAACCCTAACACTAACCCTAACCCTAAACCTCACCCTAACCCTCCCACTAACCCTAACCCTAATCGTAAACCTCACCCTCTCCCTAACCCTAATCCTAAACCACACTCTAAACCTCACCCTAACCTTAACCCTCACCCTTACCCTCAATCTCACCGTAACTCTAACCCTAACCCTAACCCTAAACCTAACCCTAAGCCTCACATTCACCCTAACCCTAATCATAACCCTAATCCTAAACCTCACCCTAACCCTAAACCTAATCCTCACCATCACCCTCAACCTCACCATAACTCTAAAACTAACCCTAAAAATAACAGTAATCCTAACCTTAAACCTAACACTAACCCTACCGCTAACCCTAATGCTAAAACTCAACCTCACTCTAACACTAATCCTTACCTTAACCCTCAACCTAACCCTAACCCTCACCCTCACCGTAACCCTAACCCTCATCCTAACAATCACCCTAAACCTAACCCTAACCCTAAACCTTACCCTAAAACTAACCCTAATCCTCACCCTGACCCTAGCCCTGACCCTAACCCTAATCATAACCCTAATCTTCATCCTAACCCTCACCCTAATCCTAACCCTAACCCTCATCCTTACCCTAACACTAACCCTCAACCGAACCCTAACCCTAACGCTCAACATAACCCTAACCCTAACCCTCACCCACTGTGTAACCCTAAGACTAACCCTAACCCTAACCCTAAACCTCTCACTCACCCTAATCCTTACCCTAATCTTAATCCTAACCCTAACCCTGAGTCTAACCCTCAGCCTCACCTTAACCCTAACTCTAAACCTATACATCACACTCACCCTAAACCTAACACTAACCCTAACACTAAACCTCACTCTAACCCTAACCCTAAACCTCAACCTCTTCCTAGCCCTCACTCTAACCCTAATCCTAACCCTAACCTTCATCCTAACCCTCCCCATAACCCTAACCCTAACCCTCACCCTATCCCTAACCCTCATTCTCACCTTCACCCTCAGCCTAACCCTAAGCCTAAGCCTAACCTAACCCTAACCCTCAAACTCACCATAACCCTAAATCTAATCCTAATCCTAACACTAACCCTAACCTTCACCCTCAACCTAACCCTCACCCTAAACCTAATCCTAAACCTATCACTAACCCTAACCCTGACCCTCACACTCAGCCTCACCCTAACCCTAACTCTAACCGTAAACCTCTCCCTCACCCTAATCCTAGCCCTAACCCTAACCTTAAACCTCACCCTAACCCTAAACCTAATCTTCATACTAACCCTCCCCCTAACCCTAACCCTCACCCTAACCTCACCCTCAGCCTAACCCTAAGCCTAACCATAAACCTAAACCTAACACACACACTCACCCTCATTCTAACCCTAATCCTATAACTAACCCTAACCCTCCCCCTAAAGCTCACCCTCAACCTCACCCTAACCCTAACCCTAACCCTAAACCCCACCCTAACCATAACATAACCCTCACTTCACCCTCACCCTCACCATAACTCTAACCCTAACCCTAACAAAAACACTAAACCTAACTCGAACCATTACCCTAAGCCTAATCCTCACCCCCACCCTCACCCTCAGCCTAACCCTAAGCCTAAGCCTAACCCTCATACTCACCCTCACCCTATCCCTAATCCTAATCCTATCCCTAAACCTCAACCTAACCCTCACCCTCACCCTAACCCTAACACTAAACCTATCCCTAAACCTCAGCCTAACCCTCCGCCTAACCCTAACCCTAAACCTCACCCTCACCCTAACACTAACCCTAACACTAAACCTCAACCTAAACCTCACCCTAAACCTGACCCTCACCTTCAACCTCACCATTACTCTAACCCTAACCCTAACAATAACACTAACCCTAACCTTAACGCTAACCCTCAGCCTCATCCTCACAGCAAACTTAATCCTAACCATAACACTAACAATAACCCTAACCCTAAGCCTAACCCTAACCCTAACACTAATCTTCACGCCCAACCTCACCCTCAGCCTAATCCTAAGCCTAACCCTAAGCATAACCCTCACCATAACCCTAACCCTAACCCTAACCCTAACACTAACCATAACCCTAAACCTAACCCTAAACCTCACCCTCACCCTACCAATCACCCTAACCCTATACTAATCCTAACCCTCATCCTAACCCTCCCCATAACCCTAACCTTAAACCTCACCCTAACCCTAACCCTAACCATAACTCTAAGCCTCAGCCTCACCCTAACTGAAACTTAACCCTAACCATAACACTAACAATAACCATAACCCTAAGCCTAACCCTAACACTAACTATAATCCTCACCCATTCCTCAGCCTCAGCCTAACCATAACCCTAACTCTAATCCTCACCCGACCCTCAACTTCAGCCTAACCCTAACCCTAACCCTAAACCTCACCGTAACCCTGACCCTAAACCTAACACTAACCCTAAACCTAAACCTAACCCTAAACCTAACCCTAATCCTCAGCCTCAACCTCACCCTAACCCAAACCCTAACCCTAACCCTCACTCTAACTCTAAGCCTAACCCTAAACCGAACCCTAACCCTAACCCTCACCGTAACCCTAACACTAATACTAACGATAAAACTAACCCTAAACCTAACACTAAACCTAACCCTAATCCACAGCCTCAACCTCACCCTAATCCAAACCCTAACCCCAACCCTCATCCTAACTCTAAGCCTAACCCTAACCCTAATCCTAACCCTCACACTCACCCTCACCCTAACCATAATACTAAACCTAAACCTATCCCTAACCCTAACCCTCATACTGATCCTCAGCCTAGCCCTCACCCTTACACTTATCCTAACCCTAAACCTCAACCTAACTCTCAATCTAAACCTAACCCTAACCCTAACCCTCACCGGAAAACGAACCCTCACCCGAACCCTCATGCTCGGCCTAAGCCTAAGCCTAATCCTAAGCCTAACCCTAACCCTAACCCTCACCCTAACCCTAACTCTAACCCTAACCCTAAACCTAAACCTCATCCTAACCCTAACCCTAACCCTCACTCTCACCCTCACAGTAACCGTAACACTATACCTAACCCTAAAAATAAACCTAACCCTAACCCTCATTCTAATCATAACCCTCACTCTAAACCTAACCCTCATCCTCCCCCTAAACCTCACGCTAACCCTAACACTAATAATCAATCTAACCTTCACCCTCACCCTAAAGCTAACACTAACCCTCACCCAAACCCTAACCCTCACCCTTAAAGGAACCCTCAACCTCAGCCTAACCCTCATCTTTACCCTTACCATCACCCCCAGACTAAACCGCACCCTAACCCTAACCTTCATTCTAACCCTAACTGTACCCCTAAACCTCACCCTCACCATAATCCTAAGTCTAACCCTAACCCTAACACTAAACCTCAACCTAATCCTAACCCTAACCCTCACCCTCATCCTAACCGTAACCCTAACCTAAACCTAACAATTACCCTAACCCTAACCCTGACCCTCACCCTAACCATAAACCTCACCCAAAACCTAACCCTCACCCTAACTCTTACCCTCACCCTAACACTAACCCTAACCCTAACACTAACCCTCACACTATTCCTAACCCTCACCCCAATCCTAAATCTCACCCTAACCCTAACCCTAACCCTAACCCTCACCCTCCGCCTAGCCTTCAGCCTAACCCTAATTCTAACCCTCACCCTCACCCTAATCCTAACCCTCATCCTCACCCTAAACCTCACACTAACCCTAACCCTAATCCTCAATCTAATCCTGACCCTAACCCTAACCCTAAACCTAACCCTAACACTCACCCTTATCTTAATCCTCACCCTCAGCCTAAACCTCACCTTTACCATTACCATCATCCTCACCCTAACACTCACCCTAAACCTAAACCTCATCCTAACCCTCACCCTAACCGTAAACCTAACCATCACCCTAACCCTAACCCTCACCCTCAACCTCACGCTCAGCCTAATACTAAGCCTAAGCCTAACCATAACCCTAACCCTCACACTCACGCTAGCCCTCACCCTAACTCTAATCCTAATCAAAACCCTCATCCTAAACATCACCCTAACCCTAACGCTAACCAATACCCTAAACCTAATCCTCACAACCACCCTCACCCACAGAGTAATCCTAAGCCTAATCCCAACCCTAACCCTAACCCTCACACTCATCCTCACCCTCACACAAATCCTAACCCTAACCCTAACCGTAACCCTAAACCTAAACCTAACCCTCAACCTAACCTTAACCCTAAAACTTACCCTAACCCTAACCCTCCACCTAACCCTCCAACTAACCCTAAATCTAACCCTAAACCTCACCCTCACCCTAAACCTAATCCTAACCCTAACCCTAACCCTCACCCTAACCCTAACCCTAACCATAACCCTCACCCTCACCCTCACAATAACTCTAACCCTAACCCTAACAATAACACTAATCCTAACCCTAAACCTAACCCTAACCCTAACCTTAATCCTAACACTCACCCTCAAGCTAACACTAATCCTAACCCTAACCATAACCCTTATCCTAACCATAAACCTCACCCTAACACTAACCCTCACACTAACACTTACCCTCACCATAACATTAACCCTAACCCTAACACTAACACTCACACTAACCATAACCCTCACCCTAATCCAAAACCTCATCCTAACCCTAAGACTAACCCTCACCCTCACCCTCACAATAACTCTAACCCTAACGCTAACAATAACACTAATCCTAACCCTAAACCTAACCCTAACCCTAACCCTAATCCTAACACTCACCCTCAAGCTAACCCTAATCCTAACCCTAACCCTCACCCTAACCCTAATCCTAACCCTAATCCTCATCCTTACCCTCACCCTAACCCTAACCTTGACCCTCACCCTAACCCTAACTCTAACCCTAACTCTCAACCTAACCGTAACCCTCATGCTCACCGTAACCCTAACCCTAACCCTCACCCTAACGCTAAACCTCACACTCACCCTAAACCTAACCCTCACCCCCACCCTCACCCTCAGTCTAACCCTAATCCTAACCCTAACCCTAACCCTAATGCTAACACTCACCCTAGCCCTTACCCTAAACCTAATCCTAACCCTAAGCCTAACCCTCACACTCAAACAAATCCTCACCCTAACCCTAAATCTAACACTAATCCTAACCCTAAACCTAAGCATAACCATAACCCTAACTCTAACCCTAAACCTCACCCTAACCCTAACACTAAACCTAATCCTAAACCTCACACTAACCCTAACCCTAAACCTCACCCTCAGCCTAGCCCTCATCCTAACCCTAATCTAACCCTAACCCTCATCCTAACCTTCACCATAACACTAAACCTAACCCTCACCCTCACCCTCACCCTATCCCTAATCCGAACCCTAACCCTCAACCTAACCTCAACACTCACCCTCACCATAACCCTTACCCTAACCCTCAACCTAACCCTAAACTTAACCCGAACCCTAACTCTGACACTTACCCTAACCCTAACCCTCATCCCAAACCTAACCCTAAAACTCACCCTCACCCTAGCCCTCATCCAACCCTAATCCTAACCCTAACCCTCTTCCTATCCCTCTCACTAACCCTTATGCTAACCCTCACCCAAACCTTAACCCTAACCCTCAACCTCACCCTCAGCCTAACCCGAAGCCTAACCCTAAACCTAACCCTAACCCACACCCTCACCCTCACCCTATCCCTAATCCTAACACTAACCCTCATCCTAATCTTTCCCATAACCCTAACCCTCAACCTAAACCTAACCCACACCCTCACCTTCAGCCAAATCCTAAGCCTAACCCTAACCCTAACAATCACACTCACCTTAACCCTAACCCTAAACCTCACTCTAAACCTCAGCCTAACACTAAGCCTATCCCTAACCCTTAACTTAACCCTATACCTCACATACACCCTAACCCTAAACCTAATCCTACTCCTAACCCTAACCCTAACCCTCACCGTCAACCTAACCCTCACCATAAGCCTAACCCTAACATTAGTCCTAACACTACCCCTCACCCTCAGCCTCACCCTAACCCTAACTCTAACAGTAAACCTCACCCTGACCCTAACCCTAACCATAACCCTATCCCTAAACCTCAACATAACTGTAACCCTAACCCTAATGCTAACAATAATCCTAACCCTAACCCTAACCCTCACCCTCACCCTCATCCTCAGCCAAAATCTAAACCTAAACCTAACCCTAACTCTAACTCTCACACTCACCCTAACCCTTACTCTAATTCTAATCCTAACCCTAACCCTAATCGTCACCCTCACCCTCACCCTCACCCTAACCCTAACTAACACTAACCCTAAACCTAACGCTCAACCTCAGCCTCACCCTTACCCTAACTTTATCCCTAAACCTCAACCTCTCTTAACCCTAACCCTAATTATAAAACTCAAACTAACCCTAACCCTAAACCCTATCCTCACCCAAACCCTCACCCTAACCCTAACCCTAATCCTAACCATCATCCTAACCCTCATCCGAACACTAACTCTAACCCTCACCCTCACTCTCACCCTAACTCTAATCCTAACCCTAACCCTCATCCTAACCCTCACCCTAACACATATCCTAACCCTCACCCTAACCCTAACCCTCACCCTCAGTCACCCTTAGCCTAACCCTTAGCCTAAACCTAAACTTAACCCTAACACACCCAATCACCCTCACCCTAACCCTAATACTAATCCTAACCCTCACACTCACCCTCAACCTCAGTGTAAACCTAAGCCTAACCCTAACCCTAACTCTAACCCTCACACTCACCATAACCCTTACCCTAAACTTAATCCTAACACTAACCCTAAGCCTCACCCTCAGCCACACCTTAACCCTAACTCTAACCCTATACTTCACAATCACCCTAACTCTAACACTAACACTAACCCTAAACCTAACCCTAACCCTAAACCTCACCCTCACCCTAGCCCTCACCCTAAACCTAATCCTAACTGTAACCCTCATCCTAACCCTCCCCATAACCCTAACCCTAACCCTCACCCTAACCCTATCTCGCACCCTCACCCTCACCCTCAGCCTAACCCTAAGCCTAACCCTAAACCTAACCCTAATCCTCACACTCACCCTAACCCTAACCCTAATCCTATCCCTAACCCTATCCTTAAACCTAACCCTCCCCCTAACTCCTACCCTAACCCTAACACTACCCCTTACAATAACCCTAAAACTAACCCTCACCCTAACCCTAACTCTTACTCTAATTCTAAACCTAACCCTAACCAGAATCCTCACCCTCACCCTAACCCTCACTCTAACCCTAACTCTAACACTAACCCTAAACCTAACCCTCAACCTCAGCCTCACCCTTACCCTAACTCTAACCCTAAACCTCACCTTCACCCTACCCCTACCCCTAATTCTAAACCTCAAACTAACCCTAACCCTAAACCTCACCGTCACTCTAGCCCTCACCATAACCCTAATCCTAACCCTCATCCTAACACTCACCCGAACACTAACTCTAACCCTCAACCTCACTCTCACCCTAACCCTAATCCTAACTCTAAATCTCATCCTAACCCTCCCCCTAACACTTAACCTAAACCTCACCCTAACCCTAACCCTCACCCTCAACCTCACCCTTAGCCTAAACCTAAACCTAACCCTAACACACTCAGTCACCCTCACACTAACCCTAATCCTATCCCTCCACTCATCATCACCCTCACCCTCAGTGTAACCCTAAGCCTAACCCTAACCCTAACCCTCACCCTAACCCTCCCTCTAACCCTATATCTAACTCAACCTCACCCTCACCCTAACCCTAACCCTATGCTCCACCCTAACCCTAACCCTAACCCACACCCGCACATTCACCCTCACCATTACTCTAACACAAACCCTAACAAGAACACTAAACCTAACCCGAACCATCACCCTAACCCTAATCCTCACACCCACCCTCACCCTCAGCCTAACCATAAGCCTAAGCCTAACCCTCACCCTAACCCTCATACTAACCCTCACCCTAACCCTAATCCTATAACTAACCCTATCCCTAAATCTCAACCTAACCCTCACCCTCACCCAAACCTTAACACTAAACCTAATTCTAAACCTCACCCTAATCCTCCGCCTAACCCTAAACCTTACCCTAAACCTCACCCTCACGCTAACCCTAACCCTAACCCTAAACCTCACCCTAAATCTCATCCTAACAATAATCCTCACCTTCAACCTCACCATTACTCTATCCCTAACCTTAAAAATAATACAAACCCTAACCCTAACACTAACCCTAATCCTCACCCTCACACTCACACTCAGCCTAACCTTAAGACTAAGCTTAACCCTAACCCTAACCCTAACCCTCACTGTAACCCTAAACTTAACCCTAAACCTAACCCTAAACCTCACCCTAAACCTAACCCTAAAACTCACCCTCACCCTAGCCCTCACCCTACCCCAAATCCTAACCCTCATCATAACCCTCACCCTAATAATAACCCTAACCCTAACCCTCACCCTAACCCTAATCCTAACCCTAACCCTCAACCTAACCCTAACCCTCACCCTCACCGTAACCCTGACCCTAACCCTCACCCTAACACTAAACTTAACCCGAACAATAACTCTCACCCTAACCCTAAAAATAACCCTCACCCTAACCCTTACCCTAACCCTCACCCTAACCCTAACCCTCACCCTCAACGTCACCCTCAGCCTAACCCTAAGCCTAACCCTAAACATAACCCTAATGCACACACTCACCCTCACCGTAACCCTAATCCTAACCCTAAACCTCACCCTCACTCTCAGCCTCAGTGTAAACCTATGCCTAAACCTAACCCTAATCATAACCCTCACACTCACCCTAACCCTTACCATAATCCTAATCCTAACACTAACCCTAACCCTCACCCTCAGCCTCATCTTAACCCTAACTCTAACCCTAACCCAAACCCTAACTCTAATCCTAAACCTAAACCTAACCTTAACCCTCCCCATAAACCTAACCCTAACCCTCATCCTAACCCTAACCCTCACCCTTTCCCTCAACCTCAGCCTAACCCTAAGCCTAACCCTAACCCTCAACCTCGCACTAACCCTCACTCTTAACCTAATCCTAAACCTAACACTCTCTGTAACCCTAACACTCACCCTCAGCTTCACCCTAACAATAACTCTAACCCTAAACCTCATGCTCACCCTAACCCTAACCCTAACCCTAAACCTCACCCTAAACCTAACCCTAAACCTCACCCTCACCCTAGCCCTTACCCTAACCCTAACCTAACCCTAACCCTCATTCTAACCCTCCCCCTAAACCTAACCCTAAGCCTAACCCTAATCCTAACCCTAAACCTAACCCTAACACACAAACTCACCCTCACCATAACCCTAATCCTATACCTAAACCATCCCTAAACCTAACCCTCCCCCTAACTCTCACCCTAACCCAAACCCTAACACTAACCCTAAACCTAACCCACAACCTAACCCAAACCCTAAACCTAAACCTGACCCTCAGCCAAACACTAACCCTAACCATAATACTAACACTCACACTAACCTTAACCCTAACCCTAAACCTCAACCTAACCCTTACCTTCACACTAACCCTAACACTAACCCTATCCCTAACCCTCCCCCTAACACTATTTTTCACCCTAAACCTCAGCCTCACCCTAACCCTAACCGTAACCCTAAACCCCACCCTAACCCTAAGTCTAACCCTCACCTGCACACTCACCCTTAATGTAATCTTAACCCTAACCCTAAAAATAACACTAACCCTAAACCGAATCATTACCTTAACCCTAATCCTCACACCCACTGTCACCCTCAGCATAACCCTAAGCCTAAGCCTAACCCTCACCCTAACCCTCATACTCACCCTCACGCTAAACCTAAATCTAAACCTAACCCTATCCCTAAACCTCAACCTAACCCTCACCCTCACCCTAACCCTAACACTAACCCTAACCCTAAACCTCACCATAACACTGCCGCTAACCCTAACTCTAACCCTAAAACTCACCCTCACTTTAACACTAACCCTAATCCTAAACCTAACCCTAAACCTCAACCTAACCCTAAATCTCACCCTTACCCTCAACCTAACAATAACTCTAACCCTAACCCTAAAAATAACACTAACCCTATCCCTAACCCTAACTCTAAACCTAACCATAACCTTCACCCTCAGCCTCACGCTCAACTCAAACTTAACACTAACACTAACCCTAACCCTAACCCTAACCCTAAACCTAAACCTAACCGTAATCCTCAGCCTCACCTTCACCCTAACCCAAACCCTAACCCTAACCCTGACCATAACCCTAAGCCTAACCCCAACGCTAACCCTCACACTCACCCTCACCCTAACCCTAATCCTAAACCTAATCCTTTCCCTAAACCTAACCCTCACCCTAACCCTCAACCTAGTCCTCAACCTAACCCTAAACCTAACCCTAAGCCTCATCCTAACCCTCACCCTAACACTAACCCTAAACCTAACCCTCAACCTAACCCAAACCCTAAACCTAACCCTAACCCTCACCCTAACACTAACCCTAACCCTAAGCCTAACCCTAACCCTAACCCTAACTCTAATCCTCACCCCCACCCTCACACTCAGCCTAATCCTAAGCCTAACACTAACCCTAACCCTAACCCTCACCATAACCCTAACCCTCACCCTAACTCTATTCATAACCCTAAGCCTAACCCTAACCCTCACACTCACCCTCACCCTAACCCTAATCCTAAACCTAACCCTATCTGTAACCTAGTCCTCACCCTAACCCTCACCCTAGCCCTCACCCTTAACCTAATCCTAAACTTAAACCTCATCCTTACCCTCACCCTAACCCTAACCCTAACCCTCACTCTAACCCAAACCCTAATCCTCACTCTCATGCTGGACCTAAGCCTAAGCCTAAGCCTAAGCCTAACCCTAACCTTCACCTTAACCCTAACAGTAACACTAACCCTAACTGTAACCCTAAATCTCACCCTCACGCTAACCCTAATTCTAACCTAACCCTAAACCTAAACCTCAACCTCTCCCTCACTGTAACTGTAACCTTAAACCTAACCCTAACCCTAACAATAACCCTAACCCTAACCCTAACCCTCACCCTCACCATAACCCTCACCCTCACCATATCCCTCACCCTAACACTTACCCTCACCCTAACACTAAACCTAACGCTAACACTAACGCTCAAACTAACCCTAACCATCACCCTAACGCTAAACCTCACCCTAACACTAATCCTAACCCTCACCCTCACCTGATCCCTCACTTAACCCTAAACCTCATCCTCACCCTAAACCTCACACTAACCCTAACACTAATCCTCAATCTAACCCTCACCCTCACCCTAAACCTAAAACTAATCCTCACCCTTACTCTAACGCTTAACTGTAGAGCACATGGGCAGCATAGATGGCTCTGGGAGAGAGTAGAGTGGGCAGACCTCAATTGATCGGATCAGTACCTAAGCAGCCCATGAAGGCTCAGGTGAATGATAGGGTGTGACCTTGACAGTGATTGGTTCCTCTTCCTCCCTTACCATACCACCCACCCTCTTTGTCTTTAAAAAGGGGCTGCTCTGTTAATAAACGCGTTTTTGCTACGTGCTGGATTTGGCTCCCCGCTGTGTCTGATTGTCTCCTGGGCTGAGGGAGACTAGGGAACGGGCGAGCACCGCACTTACCTTTCCTCGGACCCTGTCTGTCTTTTGTGGGACAGACGAAGACCCAACATCTGGCGCCCAACGTGGGGCACGAAAGGAAAAGCTACCGGCCGAGGCTAAGCGGTCTCTCGGGGTAAGTGAAACCCTAAATATGGGTAATGCTATATCACAGAAGGAGGAGGAAGAGGCAACATTAGGCCTAGAAGGGGTACAGGAGGACTTGGGAAGTGAGAAGGAAAAGGAAAGGGTCAAATCCAATCGAGAACGCACTGAGACATGCACAGTAGAAGTCAAAACCTGGGTAAAAATTACCCCCTCTGACCCAGCTGATACTACCCCCTCTGACCCAGCTGATACTGACGGTCCTAGGCCCCCTCCCTATTCTCCTGATTGGAGAGGAGGTATGGCGCCCTACGAGACCTGTTAGAGGGACTTGCAAGACCCAGGCCCCTACCAGCCGTCTATGGAGGGGCCGAGGGCCAGGGAAGTAACCTCCTCGGAGACCTCCTCTGGAAAGGAAGGGCCACCAAAGAGCCCTGGAAAGGAAGGGCCACCCAAGAGCCCAGACTCTTGGCCACAGGATTCGCTTCCCCAAGCGTATCCAGTCAATCTGGCACCAGGAGCTAACAGGCCCTTGGAATGGTATCCATGGGAAGCTAAGGATCTTAAAGAGCTCCGCAAGGCGGTGGCGGAGGATGGCCCAAACTCTCCCTAGGCCCAGACCCTATTACAAGACATTGCCTATCACGCTTGTGTCCCTAAGGACTGGATGGATGTGGCCAAAGCCGTTCTTACTAGTTCTCAGTTTATTAAATGGTGTGCTTTCTTTAAGGAGGAATGCAGAGTGAGAGCAGAGAGTAACCGGCAGGCTCAACCTACAATACTTATTACTTATGCCATGCTAGCAGGGACGGGGGAAGGGCTGAATGCAGACCACCGCATGGCCTGCGCAGGATTGAAAGAGAGTTCCCTGAGCAGATGGGTGGTGGCCTCACAGGATGTGGGAACACAACAGCACCGGTCCCAATCACTAGCTTTAGCTTTACAGGCTCAGATGCCGGCAGCCCAGGGCCAAGGAACCCCAGGGGGGAGAGGGACTTGTTTTAAATGCGGGCAAGAGGGGCACTTTAGGAGGGACTGTACACAGCAATCCGCCAACCGGCCCGGGGGGGCCAAACTGCCACCTACGCCCTGCCCCAGGTGCAGGAAGGGATACCATTGG
Source organism: Dipodomys merriami (assembly GCF_024711535.1). Classification (NCBI taxonomy): domain Eukaryota; kingdom Metazoa; phylum Chordata; class Mammalia; order Rodentia; family Heteromyidae; genus Dipodomys; species Dipodomys merriami. The sequence goes on along the minus strand of NW_027204448.1, from coordinate 97,310 downwards.
AAAAAGGATTGTCGATCCAAGTTTGATTTAGATGGGAAGCCTTTAAACTAGGGGAGGGGCATCTTCCAGCCCCGTTAACTCAAGGAGGAACCCCCTCTGCTGTGAGGCCCAGGCAGCCTCATGGCAGGGCAGCCCAGGTCCATTGGACCATCCCCCTGGTGGAGGGACTCCGCCCTAAAATGAGTATTCTCATAGGCGGAAAGAGGTATCACTGCTTAATCGACACTGGGGCAGACCGAACCATACTCAGGGAGGAGGAAGTGCCCTTGGACTGGAAGCTTGCACCTGGGCCCCCGATATTGGGGGTAGGGGGCAACTCCCAGACCAAAGAAACGGTTGCCCTTATGACATGGACTAGCCCAGATGGAGAACAGGGAAAGATATGCCCTTTAGTGGCAAAGAACCTCACTGCCAATTTACTAGGGCAAGATATGCTAAGACAAATGGATGCCATGGTCACTACAGACCATCGAGCATCATATGATGATATCCTGGATGGGGAAGAAGCACAAAGGCTTAAACAGGATCTAGAGGGAGTTAAGGAAGGGGATTTTTTTTAACTTTCATAATTACAGAGAAGAACATAGGGGACCCTCTCGGGTGCACCCCCAATCCTAAAGGCCACTGCCCCCCAAGTACCTCCCATTAGGTGGAAGCCAGGAAGCCCAATCTGGGTGGAGCAGTGGCTATTGACCAAACCTAAACTTGAAGCCCTCCACCTTCTGGTGGAGGAACAGATAAGCCTCAGGCATATCCGCCCTTCTATAAGTCCTTGGAACACACCCGTATTTGTTATTCAAAAAGCCTCCGGGGTTTGGCGGATGCTCCAAGATCTACGGAAGGTAAATGAAAAGATGGAGCTAGTAGGAACCCCCCTAAGAGGCATGCCCTGGACTCCTGCTATACCTTCAGAATATACCTTGGTTGTGATTGATATTAAAGATTGTTTTTTCTCTATCCCTCTGCATCCAGATGACTGCGAGAAGTTTGCTTTCTCTATACCTTCTCTTAATTTTTCCCAGCCTGATCGGAGGTTTGAATGGACAGTGCTGCCACAGGGTGTGGCCAATAGCCCGGCCTTCTGCCAACAATACTTGGCCACACTTTTAGAGCCTGTGCTGGGTTCAGATATCTCCCTTGCCTATGCCTACATGGACGATATAATTCTGGGGCACTGAGACCCAAGCTGCCTGGAGGGCCTTCTGGCCCAGGTTCTGGACATATTAAAAAAGGGGGGTTTTACCATAGCCCTTAATAAAATTCAAAAGGTAGCTCCTTTTAAGATGCTCGGGACCCACCTTACCTTGACTTAGGCCAGCCCCCTTAAGCCTTTGCTGGATATTCCAGCCACTCTAACCTTAACCCAACTTCAGAGTCTTTTAGGGGAAATCAATTCGCTGTTGCCATGGGTTTCTGTCCCTAAAGATAGTCTTGTGCCCTTATTTGCCCTGCTAAAAGATAGGACGCCACAAGAAGTTATTACAATTACAGACAGCCATAGAGCAATATTTTTGCAGTTCCAAAAAGCCCTGGATAAAGTTTCTCTAAAGAGGTATTCTATCAGTGAGCCCATTTCCCTTTGGTTGTTTGCAGGGGTTACATTAATATCTGCAGTTTTAACTCAAAATGGGGAGCCATTAGAGTGGGTTCACACTCCCCTGGGTGGCATGCCTCTGGTGTACTCTCAAGCAGACCAACTTGCAGATGCTATTGTGAAGGGAAGGACGCAAGCCCAAAGGCATTATGGCCTCGACCTTCACTCCATTGTTTTTCCTTTTTGGATGGCAGATGTTGAGTGGCTCACTCGAGCCAATGCTCGTCTTGCTCTCTCCTTGGAGGGGTTTCTAGGCCAAACTGACTGCCATTACAGGCCATCCAAATGGACTGTCATGGTGACTTCCCCTCAAAATACCATCTCTATTTTCTCCTGCGCCTATTCCTGGTGCCCTTCATGTTTTTACTGACGGAGGTAAAGCGGGCTCTGCATATGCAGCCTTTGAGGAGCAACAAAAGACCCCGAGCCAACAAAGATTTCAACCTTGTCAAGGGTCAGCACAATATAAGGAAATGCTGGCCATAATTATGGCTCTTTAGGACATTCAAAAACCCTTTAATTTGTATTCTGATAGCCTGTATATGATTAACTTGCTCCCTCATATTCCCCAGGCACATCTTAAGCTGGATGAAAACCCTATTTCCCCCCCTATGGTTACCCTTAAGGGCCTATTAGAAGGGCGGGGAGCCCCTATTCATTTTCAACATTTGAGAGGGCATTCAAAACTTCCTGGGTTTTTTTCCCTAGGCAATAAGTGGACGGACCAGTTAGCTACTGGCCCACAAGCATTAACATTACAAGAGGCTACCTGTTTGCATGATTTAACCCATATTAATTGGAGAGGTCTTCAACATAGATTTCCTCAGATTTCTATAAAGGACCTTAAAAGGATAGTACATACCTGTAAAACATGCCAGCCTTTCTTAAAAGTACCCCCATTACAACCCCCGGGGGTAAATCCCAGAGGCCTTAAACCTAACGTCCTCTGGCAAACGGATGTCACTCATTTCCTGGCCTTTGGTAAGTTTAAATATATCTTTGTCTCTATAGATACCTACTCAGGAGCATGCTGGGCCACAGCACATACAGGAATTCCCTATAATCCCCAAGGCCAAGCAATTATAGAAAAAGAGCAATTATTAAAACAAAAAATGGGAGTTAGCCCCCATGTACAGTTACAGATAGCTTTGTTTACCATTAACATCTTAAATTTTTCAAAAGGGGCAACTGAATCCAGATTTCAGAAGCACTGGGGACAACTAAACCCTAAGCCCCAAGTGAAAGTCAGGTGGAAGGACCCCCTGACACAACAATGGAGAGGACCTGACCCCCTAGTTACTATGGGCAGGGGATTTGGATGCGTTTTCCCCATAGGGGAGTCTGATCCCATTTGGATCCCTGCCAGGAACCTTAAGTTTTTACCCATTTCCTCTATACAGGAGGATGCCCAAGAATAAGCTAAAGACAAAAGCCAGAAAGACAATTATTAACCATCCCCAAGGGCAACCAGCCCTTGAGAAGCTCTCTTGTGTTCTCTAACAATTGCAGATGGCAATACTCCAGCTGTCCTGACACTCCAGCTGTTGGCTGTCCTGACTCTCCCGATCCTGTGAACGACCCTATGGAATCTGCATCAACCTGAGTGAGTGACCTGGGCAGTGATCAACGCTGGCAATGCAGAAATCATCAGGAGCACCACAAGAGAAGCTGTCCCTTCGACCTGGTGGCCTGACCTTCATTTTGATCACCACCCTATGGACTGTTTAATATTTTTGTAGGAGTTAATTATTTTAATGTTAAATGCTTTAATTGTTCTTTTACTAATTGCTCGTATAGTGGCATTGAACCCATACTTATTGTTAAACAACCACCTTTTGTTATGCTTCCAGCTTAGATCTTGTCCAACCCCACAGGCAAATAGCTGGATTAGAACAATCCCCACCTCTGGACTCTGAAGTGGCAAAGACTGCTATCCCATCCTTCACTAAGGTTAAAGGACTAGTAGTAACATTTCCTGGCCTGGTAATGCTTTTGCTGATGGTTTTTCTATGCCTTCCTTGCGATACATGCACTGCAAAACTCTTATGAGCTTAGCCAGCCAGTTATCAAGCTCCAAATGAATGAATTTCCCCCCCGAGAGGAATCGCAGCCAGAGACGGGTAAGAGGGGGTGTCAGTCTGACCAACCTAAGACAGGGCCTTCAGCTTCGCTCTGAAGAAGTTCCGGATGATGGGTAAGGCAGACAAGGCGATCTACCCAACCTAAGACAGGCAGGTTCGCTTCTTTAAGCAAAGATGGGGGGAGATGATGTTGGGAGCCATTGGGAGCTGACAGTAAAGCTCAAAGGTCATCTTGACTCCTGTGCTAGCTTAAAGGCACGTACAAGGAACTGGCTTACTTAAAAGACACCAGGTGCCCAGGAATTAATTGAACTGCTTCCAGCATTTCTAACTGTGGTGGGACTGATGTTTATTACTGTGCTAGGTGGGTCTGTCATTAAAACAAAAAAAAAAGGGGGGAAATCTGTGGAGCACATGGGCAGCAAAGATGGCGCTGGGAGGGGGTTGAGTGGGCAGAGCCTAATTTACTGAAGAGCACATGGCCAGCCAAGATGGCTCTGGGAGAGAGTAGAGTGGGCAGACCCCAATTGATCTCCTGATCAGTACCTAACCAGCCCGTGAAGGGTCAGGTGAATGATAGGGTGTGACCTTGACAGTGATTGGTTCCTCTTCCTCCCTTACCATACCACCCACCCTCTTTGTCTTTAAAAAGGGGCTGCTCTCTGTTAATAAACGAGTTTTTCTACCTGCTGGATTTGGCTCCCCACTGTGTCTGATTGTCTCCTGGGCTGAGGGAGACTAAGGAACGGGCGAGTGCCGCACTTACCTTTCCTCGGACCCCGTCTGTCTTTTGTGGGACGGACGAAGACCCAACACTTAACCTTACCGTAACCCTCACCCTCAGCCTAACCTTCAAATTTAACCTTACAGTCAACCCCACCCTAACCCACACCCTAACCCTAACCCTCAAACTAACACTAACTCTACCCCTAAACCTCACCCTCACCTGAACCCTAACTCTAACCCTAACCCTCAAAATAAACCTCACCCTAACCCTAACACTAACTCTCTCCCTCACCCTCACCGTAAACGTAATTCTAACCCTAAACCTAACAATAACCCTAACACTAACCCAAACCCTCACCCTAACCATAACCCTCACCCTAACCCTAATCCTCACCCTAACATTAACCATCACCCTAACACTAACCCTAACCCTAACACTAACACTCACACTAACCTTAAGCCTTACCTTAATCCTAAACCTCACCCTAATCCTAACCCTAACCCTCAACCTCACCCTAGCCCTCACCCTAACCCTAATTCTAACCCTCACCCTAACCCTAACCCTCATCCTCAGCCTAAACCTCACACTAACCCTAACCCTAATCCTCAATCTAAGCCTCACCCTGACCCTAACCCTAACCCTTACCCTAACCCTAACCCTAAACCTCACCCGCCCCTAGCCCGCACCCTAACCCTAATTCTAACCTTCATCCTAACTCTCACCCTAACACTAACCCTAACCCTAACCTTCACACTAACCCTAATCCTAACCCTAACTCTCAACCTAACACTAACCCTCACCCTCACCGAAACCCTTACCATAACCCTCACCCTCACCCTAAAATTAACCTGAACCCTAACTCTCACCGTAATGCTAACCCTAACCCTCAAACTAACCCTAACACTCACCCGCACCCTCAACCTCTGCCTAAACCTAAGGCTAAGCCTAACCCTAACCCTCACACTCACCCTAACCTTAAACCTAATCCTAATCCTAACCCTAATTCTAACTCTCACCCTCACTCTCAGCCTCACCCTAAACCTAATTCTAACCCTAAACCTCACCCTTACCCTAACCCTAACGCTAACCCTAACCATAAACCTAACCCTAACTCTAACCCTAACCCTCCCCCTAACTCTCACCCTAACCCTAACCATAACACTAACCCTAACCCTAAACCTCAACCTAACCTTCACCCTAACCCTAAATCTAACACTAAACCTCACCCTCAACCTAACCCTCACTCTAACCCTAACCCAAACCCTAAACTTCACACTAACCCTAACTCTGACCCTAACCCTAACCCTCACCCTCACACTTACTGTAACCAAAACCCTAAATCTAACCCTAACAATAACCCTAACCCTTATCCTAACCCTCACCCTAACCATAACCCTCACAATAACCCAAACCCTCACCCTAACACCAACCCTCACCCTAACACTAACCCTAAACCTAACACTAAGCCTCACACTAACACTAACCCTAACCCTAACCCTAAACCTCAAGCTAACCCTCACCCTCACTCTAACACTAACAATAACCCTATACCACACCCTCCCCCAAACACTCGCCCTAAAACTATATCTAACCCTAAACCTCACCCTCACCCTAACCATAACCCAAACCCTAACCCTAACACCACACTAACCCTAAACCTAAACCTCACCCACTCCCTCAGCCTCACTGTAACTCTAACCCAAACGCTAACAATATCACTAACCATAACACGAACCATCACCCTAAACCTAATCCTCACACCCACCCTCACCCTTAGCCTAACCATAAGCCTAAACCTAACCCTCACCCTAACTCTCACACTCACCCTCACCCTAACCCTAATACTAACTCTAACCCTCATCCTAACCCTCAACCTAACCCTAACCCTAACCCAACCCTAACCCTAATCCTAATCTTCACACCCACCCTAACCCTAAAACTTACCCTAAACCTAACCCTATCCCTAAACCTCAACCTAATCCTCACCCTAACCCTAACCCTGACCCGAAACTAACCCTAGCCCTAACCCTAAACCTAATCCTGATCCTCAGCGCACCCTCACCCTAACCCAAACCCTAACCCTAACCATCCCCGTTACACTAACTCTAAGCCTAAACCTCACCCGTACACTCACCCTAACCCTAAACCAAACCCTAAACTTACCCTAACCCTAACCCTCACCCTCAAACTCAACCTCACCATACCTCTAACCCTACCCAAATATAACACTAACCCTAACCCTAACCATAACCATAACCCTCAGCTTCAGCCTCACCCTCACTGCAAACTTAACCCTAGACATAACACTAACAATAACCCTAAGCCTAAGCCTAACCCTAACCCTAACTCTAATCTGCAAACCCACCCTGACCCTCAGCCTAACCCTAAGCTTAACCCTAACCCTAACCCTAACCCTCACTGTAACCCAAACCCTAACCCTAACACTAACCCTAACCCTAGACCTAACCCTAAACCTAACCGCAATCCTCAGCCTCACCCTCATCCTAACCCAAACCCTCACCCTATCCCTCACCTTAACTCTTAGCCTAACCCTAACCCTAACACTCACACTCACCCTCACCCTAACCCTAATCCTAAACCTAACCCTATCCATAACCCTAGCCCTCACCCTAACCCTAACCCTAGCCCTCACGCTTAGGCTAATCCTAAACCTAAACTTCATCCTAACCCTCAATCTAACCATAACACTAACCCTCACTCTAACCCGAACCCTAACCCTCACACTCATGCTTGGCCAAAACCTAAGCCTAAGCCTAAGCCTAAGCCTAACCCTAACCCTCACCCTAACCCTAACACTAACACTAATCCTAACTCACCCTAACCCTAACTCCAACACTAACCCTAATCCCAAGCCTCCTCCTAACCCTAACCATAAACCTAACCCTAACCCTAAACCTCACCATAACCCTAAACCTAACCCTAACCCAAAACCTAACCCTAACCCTAAACTTTACCCTAAACCTCAGCCCCACCCTCCCCCTAACCCAAATCCTAACCCTAACCCTCCCCATAACCCTAACTCTAACCCTAAACCTCACCCTCACCCTCACCCTAAACCTAAACCTAACCCTAAAACTCACCCTAAACCTAACCCACACCCACAACCTCAATCACACTGTATCTCTAGCCCTAACCCTAAGAATAACACTAACCCTAACCCTCACCCTAACCCTAACCCTAACCATAACCCTCAACTTTTGCCTCACCCTCACCGCAAACTTAACCCTAAACATAACACTAACAATAACCCTAACCCTAAGCCTAACCCTAACCCTAACCCTAACCCTCACTGTAATCTTAACCCTAAACCTAACACTAACCCTAACCCTAAACCTAACCTTAAACCTAACCCTAAACCTAACTCTAATCCTCAGCCGCACCGTCACCTTAACCCAAACCCTAAACCTAACCCTCACCCTAACTCTAAGCCTAACCCTAACCCTAACCCTAATCTTAAACCTAACCCTATCCCTAACCCTAGCCCACACCCTTACCCTAATCCTAACCTAAACCTCATCCTAACCCTCAACCTAACCTAACCCTAACCCTCACTCTAACCCGAACCCTAACACTCGCCCTCATGCTCTGCCTAAGCCTAAGCCTAAGCCTAAGCCTAACCCTAACCCTCACCCTAACCCCAACACTTACACTAACCCTAACTCTAACCATAAATCTCACCCTCACCCTAATAGTAACTCTAAACCTAACCCTAAACCTAAACCTCATCCTAACCCTAACCCTAACAATAACCATAAAAATAACCCTAACCCTAAACGTAACAATAAAACTAACCCTAACCCTCACTCTCACCCTAACAAAAACCCTCACCCCAACACTAACCCTCACCCTAACACTTACCCTCACCCTAACATAAACCCTAACGCTAACACTAACGCTCACACTAACCCTAAGCATCACCCTAACCGTAAACCTCACCCTAATACTAACCCTAACCCTCGCCCTCACCCTAAACCTCAAACTAACCCTAACTCTAATAATCAAAGCCTCACCTCGCCCTAACCCTTAAACTAACCCTCACCCTAACCCTAACCCTCATCCTTACAGTAAACCACACCCTCAGCCTAACACTCAAATTTACCCTCACCGTCAAAACCAACCTAACCCGTACCCTAACCCTAACCCTCACCCTAACCCTAACTCTACCCATAAACCTCACCCTCACCTTAACCCTAACTCTAAGCCTAACACTAACACTAAACTTCACCCTAACACTAACCCTCACCCTAACACTTACCCTCACTGCAACACTAACCCTAACCCTAACACTAAACCTCACACTAACCCTAATCCTCACCCTAATTCTTAACCTCACCATAACCCTAACCCTAACCCTAATCCTAACCCTCACCCTAGCCCTCACCCTAACCCTAATTCTAACCCTCACCCTCACCCTAACTCTAACCCTCATGCTCACCCTAAACCTCACACTAACCCTAACCCTAATCCTCAATCTAACCCTCACCCTGACCCTAAACCAAACCCTAACCCTAACCCTAAACCTAACCCTAACCCACAACCTTATCCTAATCGTCAACCTCAGCCTAAACCTCACATTTATCCTTACCATCATCCTCACCATAACCCTCACCCTAACCCTAAACCTCATCCTAACCCTCACAATAACCATAAACCTAAAAATCACCCTAAACCTAACCCTCACCCTCACCCTCAACCTCACGCTCAGCCTAACCCTAAGCCTAAGCCTAACCCTTACCCTAAACCTCACCCTCAACCTAGCCCACACCCTAACCCTAATCCTAATCCTAACCCTCATTCTAACACTCACCCTAACCCTAAACCTAACCATCACCCTAACGCTAATCCTCACCCCCACCCTCACCCTCAGCCTAATGCTAAACCTAAACCTAACCCTCACACTCACCCTCAACCTAACCCTAATACTAACCTTAACCCAAACCCTAAAACTAACCCCCGACCTAACCTTCCAACTAACCCTAAATCTAACCCTAAACCTCACCCTCACCCTAATCCTAACCATAAGCCTAAACCTCACCCTAACCCTCACCCTCACCCTCACCCTCACCATAACTCTAACCCTAACCCTAACAATAACACTAATCCTAACCCTAAACCTAACGCTAACCCTAACCGTAATCCTAATCCTAACACTCACCCTCAAGCTAATCCTAATCTTAACCTTAAGCCTCACCCTAGCCCTAATCCTCACTCTCATCATAACCCTAACCCTCAACCTAACCCTCACCCTAACACTAACCCAAACCTAAACCTTAATCTAACACTAACCCTAACCCTCACCCTCACCCTAACCCTAATCTTAACCCTTATCCTCATCCTTACCCTCACCCTAAACCTAACCTTAACCCTCAACCTAACCCTAACTCTCAACCTAACCCTAAACCTCACGATCACTGTAAACCTAACCCTAAACCTCACCCTAACCCTAAACATAACCGACCATTAACTCTCAGCCTAACCTTAACCCTAAATCTCACCTTAACCCTAACCCTCACCCTCACCCTCACCCTCAGCCTAACCCTTAGCCTAACCCTAACCCTAAGCCTAACCCTCACCCGCACCCTAACCCTCACCGTAACTCTAACCCTAACCCTAAAAATAACACTAACCCTAAACATAAGCATCACCCTAAACCTAATCCTCACCTCCAACTCCCCCTTCGCCTAACCATAGGCCTAAGCCTAACCCTCAATCTAACCCTCACACTCACCCTCACCCTAAACCTAAACCTAAACCTAACCCTGTCCCTAAACCTCAACCTAACCCTCAACCTCACCCTAACCCTAACAATAACCCTAACCCTAAACCTCAAACTATCCTTCCCCCTAACCTAACTCTAAACCTAAACCTCACTCTCACCCTAACCCTAACCCTAACCCTAACCGTAAACCTCACCCTAAAACTCACCCTAACCCTAAACCTCACCCTCACCATCAACCTCACCCTAACTCTAACCCAACCCTAACAATAACTCTAACTCTAACCCTAACCCTAACCATAACCATAACCATAACCCTCACCCTCAGCCTCACCCTCACAGCAAACTTAACCCTAAGGATTACACTAACAATAACCTTAACCCTAAGCCTAACCCTAATCATAATACTCACCCCCACACTAAACTAACAATAACCCTACTCCTAAGCCTAACCCTAATCATAATCCTCACCCCCACCCTCACCCTCAGCCTAACCCTAAGCCTAACCCTAACCCTAACCCTCACCGTAACCCTAACACTAACCCTAACCCTAAACCTAACCCTAAACCTAACCCTAACCCTCAGCCCCACCCTCACCCTAACCCAAACCATAACCCTAACCCTCCCCGTAACCCTAACTCTAACCCTAAACCTCACCCTCACTCTCACCCTAACCCTAAACCTAACCCTAAATCTCACCCTAACCCTAACCCTAAACCTAAACCAAACCATAACCATATCCCTAAACCTCAACCTAACTCTCACCCTAACTTTAACCCTAACACAATCCCTAACCCTAACCCCGGACCTAACCCTCCAACTAACCCTAAATCTAACCCAAAACCTCACCCTCATCCTAACCCTAATCCTAACCCTAACCATAAAGCTCACCCTAACCCTAAAGCTAACGCTCACCCTCTCCCTCACCCTCATTCTCACCATAACTATAACCCTAACCATAACAATAACACTAATCCTAACCCTAAACCTAACCCTAACCCTAACCCTAACAATAATCCTAACACTCACCCTCAAGCTTACCCTAATCCTAAACCTAAGACTCACCTTAACCCTAAACCTCACCCTCACCGTAACCCAAACCCTAAACTTAACCCTCACACTAACCCTAACCCTAAACCTAAACCTTAATCTAACACTATCCCTAACCCTCACCCTCACCCTAGCCTTGACCCTAACCCTAAACCGAACCCTAATACTCATCCTTACCCTCACACTAACCCTAACCTTAACCCTCACCCTAACCCTAACCATAACCCTAGCTCTCAACCTAACCCTAAACCTCATGATCACCGTAAACCTAACCCTAACCCTCACCCTAACCCTAAAAATAACCGAACCCTAACTATCACCCTAACCCAATCCCTAATCCTCACACTAACCCTAACCCTCACCCTCACCCTCACCCTCAGCCTAACCCTAAGCCTAACCGTAACCCTAACCATAAAGCTGCCACTCACCCTAACCCTTACCCTGAAACCAATCTTAACCCTAAGCCTAACCCTCACCCTCAACCTAACCCTCACCCTAACCATAAACCTAACACTAACCCTAACCCTAACCCTCAACCTCACCCTCACTCTAACCCTAACCCTAATCCTAACCCTCACTGTCACGTTAGACCTCAACAAAACCCTAAACCTAACACTAACTCTCATCCTAACCCTCACCCTAACACTAACCCTAACCCTCACCCTCACCCTCACCCTAACCCTAAACCGAACCGTAACCCTCAACCTAACCCTAAACTTTACACGAACCCTAACTCTCACCGTTACCCTAACCCTAACCCTAAACCTAACCCTATCCCTAACCCTAAACCTCACACTCACCCTAGCCCTTACCCAACCCTAATCCTAACGCTAACCCTGTTCCTAACCCTCCTCCTAACCCTTACACAAACCCTCACACTAACACTAACCCTCACCCACAACCTCACCCTCAACCTAAACATAAGCCTAACCCTAAATCTAACCCTAACACACACACTCATCCTCACCCTAACCCTAATCCTAACCCTAACCCTCAACTTAACCCACCCCATAGGCTCACCCTAACCCTAACCCACACCTTCACCCTCAATCTAATACTAAGCCTAACTCTAACCCTAATCCTCACACTCACCCTATCCCTAACCCTAAACCTAACCTACCCATAACCCTCACCCTCAACCTCAGCCTAACCTTAAGACTATCCCTAACCCTAACCCTAACCCTCACAATCACCCTAACCCTAACCCTAATCCTACTCCTAACCCTAACCCTAACCCTCACCCTCAACTTAACCCTCACCTTAAGCCTAACCCTAAAATTAATCCTAACCCTAACCCTCACCCTCAGCCACACCCTAACCTAACTCTAACTCTAAACCTCACCCTGACCCTAATCCTAACCCTATCCCTAAACCTCATCCTAGCCCTAACCATAACCTCACCCTCACCCTCACCCTCACCCTCACTATAACCGTAACCCTAATCCTAACGCTAACAATAACCCTAACCCAAACACTAACCCTCACCCTAACCATAACATTCACCCTAACCCTAACCCTCACCCTAACACTTACCCTCACCCTAACACTAACCCTAACCCTAACACTAACACTCACACTAACCCTAACCATCACCCTAACCCAAAACTTCACAATAACACTAACCCTAAACCTCACCCTATCCCTAGCCCTCTCCCTAACCCTAAACCTCATCCTCACCCTAAACTTCACACTAACCCTAACACTAATCTCAATCTAACCCTCACCCTCACCCTAACCCTAACCCTAACTCTAACCCTAACCTTAACCCTCACCCTTAGTGTAACCCTCACTCTCAGCCTAACCCTCACCTTTACCTTTACCTTCAGCCCCACGCTAACCCTCACTCTAACCCTAAACCTAACCTTAACTCTAACCCTAACACTAACACTAACCCTCCCCCTAACCCTAACCCTAACCATCACCCTAACCCTAATCCTCACACCCACCCTCACCCTCAGCCTAACGCTAAGCCTAAGCCTAACCCTAACCCTAAACCTCACACTCACCCTCAACCTAACCCTAATCCTAACCCTAACCCTAACCCTAAACCTAAACCTCAACCTAACCCTCAACCTCAACATAACTCTAACCCTAACCCTAAAAATAACTGTAATCCTAACCCTAAACCTAACCCTAAACCTAACCCCAGCATTAATGCCAACACTCTACCTCACCCCTAACCCTCAACCTAACCCTAACCCTAAACCTTACCCTAACCCTAAACCTTACCCTAAAACTAATCCTAATCCTCAACCTCACACTAACCCTAATCCTAACCCTAACCCTCATCCAAACCCTCACATTCACACTAACCCTAATCCTCACCCTCACCCTCACTGTAACTATAAACTGAACCCTAACCCTCACCCTCACTGTAACCCTTACCCTAACCCTCAACCTAACCCTAAACTTAACCCGAACCCTAACTCTCAACCTTACCCTAACCCTAAACCTCACCATAACCTTAACCTAAACCTCACCCTCAACCTAGCCCTCACCCAACCCTAATCCTAACCCTAACCCTCTTACTAACCCTCCCCCTAACCCTTACCCTAACCCTCACCCTAACCCTAACCCTCAACGTCAAACTCACCCTCAGCCTAAACCTAAGCCTAACCCTAAACCTAAACCTAACACCCACACTCACCCTCACCCTAACACTAATCCTAACTCTAACCCTCATCCTAACCATCCTCATAATCCTAACACTTACCCTCACCCGAACACTAACCCTAAACCTCACCCTGTCCCTAGCCCTCACCCTAAACCTAACACTCATCCTAACCCTAAACTTCACACTAACCCTAAAACTAAGCCTCACTGTAACGCTAACCCTCACCCTAATCCTAACTCACACCTTCAGCCTAAACCTCACCTTTGTCCTTACCATCATCCTCACCCTAACCCTCACCCTAACCATAAACCTCATCCTAACCCTCACCCTAACTGTAAACCTAACCATCATCCTCACCCTAACCCTCACCCTAACCATAAACCTCATCCTAACCCTCACCCTAACTGTAAACCTAACCATCATCCTAACCCTAACACTCACCCTCAACCTCACTCTCAGCCTAACCCTAAGCCTAAGCCTAACCCTTACCCTAGCCCTCAACCTCACCCTAGCCCTCACCCTAACCCTAATCCTACCCCTAAACCTCATACTAACCCTCACCCTAACCCTAACCCTAATCATCACCCTAACCCTAATCCTCATCTCCACCCTCACCCTAAGCCTAACTCTAAACCTAAGTCTAACCCTAACCCTCACCCTCACCCTCACCTTCACCCTAACCCTAAACCTAACACTAACCCTAACGATAACCCTAAACCTCAACCTAACCCTCACCCTAACCTTAACCCTCACACTAACCGTAATCTTAAACAACGACCTAAACCTCCAACTAACCCTAACCCTAACCCTATACTTCATCCTCACCCTAACCCTATTCCTAACCCTAATCCTAACCCTAACCTTAACCATAATCCTAACACTCACCCTCACCCTAACCCTAATCCTAACCCTAAAACTCACCCTAACCATAACACTCCCCCTCACCTTAACCCTAATCCTCAACCTAACCCTCATGCTAACCCTAATCCTAACTATAACAATAACCTTAACAATAAACCTCAACCTAACCCTTACCCTAACCTTAACCCTAACACTAACCCTAACCTTAACCCACGACCTAAACCTCCAACTAACACTATATCTAACCCTAAACCTCACCCTCACCCTAACCCTTATCCTAAAGCTAAACCTAACCCTAACCCTAAACCTAACCCTATTCCTAACACTCACCCTCACATTAACCCTAATCCTAACCCTCACACTCACCGTAACCTTAACCCTTAACCTAACCCTCACCCTAACCCTAACCCTAACCCTAAACCTTAATCTAACACTAACCCTAACCCTCACCCTCACCCTAGCCCTGACCCTAACCCTAATCCTAACCCTAATCCTCATCCTTACCTTCACCCTAACCCTAATCCTAACCCTAACCCTCAACCTTACCCTAACACTCACACACACCGTAACCCTAACCCTAACCCTCACACTAACCCGCAACTTAACCAAACCCTAACTCTCACCCTAAACCTAACCCTAACCCTTACACTAACCCTAACCCGCACCCTGACCCTCACCCTCAGTCTAACCCTAAGGCTAACCCTAACCCTAACCCTAACCCTCACCCTCACCCTCACCCTAACTCTAATCCGAACCCTAACCGTCAACATAACCCTAACCTTCACCCTCACTGTAACCTTTAATGTAACCCTCAACCTAACCCTAAACTTAACCCGAACCCTAACTCTCAACCTTACCCTAACCCTAAAGCTCACCATAACCCTAACCTAAACCTCACCCTCAACCTAGCCCTCACCCAACCCTAAACCTAACCCTAACACTCTTCCTAAACCTCCCCCTAACCCTTAGCCTAACACTCAACCTAACCCTAACCCTCACCCTCAACCTCACCCTCAGCCTAAACCTAAGCCTAACCCTAAACGTAACCCTAATACCCACACTCACCCTCAATCTAACCCTAATCCTAACCCTAACCCTCATCCTAACCCTCCCCATAATCCTAACCCTCACCCTAACACTTACCCTCACCCGAACACTAACCCTAAACCTCACCCTGTCCCTAGCCCTCACCCTAAACCTAACACTCATCCTAACCCTAAACTTCACACTAACCCTAACACTAAGCCTCACTCTAACCCTAACCATCACCCTAATCCTAACTCTCACCCTCAGCCTAAACCTCACCTTTGCCCTTACCATCATCCTCACCCTAACCCTCACCCTAACCATAAACCTCATCCTAACCCTCACCCTAACTGTAAACCTAACCATCATCCTAACCCTAACACTCACCCTCAACCTCACTCTCAGCCTAACCCTAAGCCTAAGCCTAACCCTTACCCTAGCCCTCAACCTCACCCTAACCCTCCAACTAACCCTAACCCTAACCCTATACTTCATCCTCACCCTAACCCTATTCCTAACCCTAATCCTAACCCTAACCTTAACCATAAGCCTAACACTCACCCTCACCCTAACCCTAATCCTAAACCTAACACTCACCCTAACCCTCACCCTCACCCTCAGCTTCACCCTAACCCTAAACCTAACCCTCATGCTAACCCTAATCCTAACCATAACAATAACCTTAACAATAAACCTCAACCTAACCCTCACCCTAACCTTAACCCTAACACTAACCCTAACCTTAACCCACGACCTAAACCTCCAACTAACACTATATCTAACCCTAAACCTCACCCTCACCCTAACCCTTATCCTAAAGCTAAACCTAACCCTAACCCTAAATCTAACCCTATTCCTAACACTCACCCTCACACTAACCCTAATCCTAACCCTCACACTCACCGTAACCTTAACCCTTAACCTAACCCTCACCCTAACCCTAACCCTAACCCTAAACCTTAATCTAACACTAACCCTAACCCTCACCCTCACCCTAGCCCTGACCCTAACCCTAATACTAACCCTAATCCTCATCCTTACCTTCACCCTAACCCTAATCCTAACCCTAACCCTCAACCTTACCCTAACCCTCACACACACCGTAACCCTAACCCTAACCCTCACACTAACCCGCAACTTAACCAAACCCTAACTCTCACCCTAAACCTAACCCTAACCCTTACACTAACCCTAACCCGCACCCTGACCCTCACCCTCAGTCTAACCCTAAGTCTAACCCTAACCCTAACCCTAACCCTCACCTACACCCTCAACCTAACTCTAATCCGAACCCTAACCCTCAACCTAACCCTAACCCTCACTCTCACTGTAACCTTTAACGTAACCCTCAACCTAACCCTAAACTTAACCCGAACCCTAACTCTCAACCTTACCCTAACCCTAAAGCTCACCATAACCCTAACCTAAACCTCACCCTCAACCTAGCCCTCACCCAACCCTAAACCTAACCCTAACCCTCTTCCTAAACCTCCCCCTAACCCTTAGCCTAACACTCAACCTAACCCTAACCCTCACCCTCAACCTCACCCTCAGCCTAAACCTAAGTCTAACCCTAAACGTAACCCTAATACCCACACTCACCCTCAACCTAACCCTAATCCTAAACCTAACCCTCATCCTAACCCTCCCCATAATCCTAACCCTCACCCTAACATTTACCCTCACCCTAACACTAACCCTAACCCTAACACTAACCCTCACACTAACCCTAACCATCACCCTAACCCTAAACCTCACACTAACACTAACCCTAAACCTAACCCTCTCCCTAGCCTTCAGCCTAACCCTAACCCTCATCTTCACCCTAAACTTCACACTAACGCTAACACTAACCCTCACTCTAACGCTAACCCTCACCCTAACCCTAACTCTACCCCTAAACCTCATCCTCACCCTAACTCTAACTCTAAACCTAACCCTAACACTAACCCTCACCATAACCCTAACTCTAACCATCAGCCTAACCCTCACCTCCACCCTCACCCTCAGCCTAACCCTAAGCCTAAGCCTAACTCTAACCCTAAACCTCACACTCACCCTCACCCTAACCCTAATCCTAGCCCTAACCCTAACCCTAAACCTAAACCTCAACCTAACCCTCACCCTAACCTTAACCCTAACACTAAGCCTAACCCTAACCCTCGACCTAACTCTCCAACTAAACCTAAATGTAACCATATACATCACCCTCACCCTAACCCTAATCCTAACTCTAACACTAAACCTGAACCTAACCCTAAACGTAACGCCGACCCTAACCCTCAACCTCACCATAACTCTAACCCTAACCCTAACAATAACATTAATCCTAACCCTAACACTAATGCTAACATTCAACCTCACCCTAACAATAATCCTAACCCTAACCCTCACCCTAACCCTAACCCTCACCCTCACCGTAACCCTAACCCTCATCCTCACCCTCACCCTAACCCTAACCCTAAACCTAAATCTTAACCTAACACTAAGATTAATCCTCACCCTCATCGTAGCCCTACCCTAACCCTAATCTTAACCCTAATCATCATCCAAACCCTCACCCTAACCCTAACCCTTAATCTCATCCTTACCCTAACCCTAACCCTCAACCTAACTCTAACCATAATGCTCACCCTAAACCTAACCCTAACCCTCACCCTAAACCTAAACTTAACCTAACCCTAACTCTCACCCTAACACTAACCCTCACCCTCACCCTAACCCTCACCCTGATCCTCACCCTCATCCTCAGCCTAACTATAACCATAAACCTAACCCTAACCCTAACCCTCACACTCACCCTAACCCTAACCCTAAACCTAACCCTAAACCTCACCCAAACCCTAACCATCACCCTCACCCTCAACCTCACAGTAACCCTAACCCTAACCCTAAATATAACACTAATCCCAACCCTAATCATAACATTAACCATAACCGTCACCCTCAGCCTCAACCTAACTGTAAACTTAACCCTAACCTTAACACTAACTGTAAGCCTAACCCTAACCCTAACTCTAATCCTCACGGCCAAACTCACCCTCAGCCTAACAGTAAGGCTAACCCTAACCCTAACCCTAACCTTAATCCTCACCATAACCCTAACCCTAACACTAACACTAACCCTAACCCTAAACCTAACCCTAAACCAAACACTAATCCTCAGCCTCAACCTCACCATAACACAAGCCCTAACCCTAATCCTCACCTTAAGTCTAAGCCTAACCCTAAGCCTAAACCTAACCCTCAAACTCACCCTCACCCTAACCGTAATCCTAAAAATAACCCTATCCCTAAATCTAGCCCTCACCCTAACCCTCACCCTAGCCCTCACCGTTCCCCTAAACCTAACCATAAACCTCATCTTAACCCTCACCCTATCGGTAATCCTAACCCTCAGGCTAACCCGAACCCTAAACCTCAACCTCATGCTCGACCTAAGCCTAAGCCTAAGCCTAACCCTAACCCTCACCCTAACCCTAACACTAACACTAACCCTAATTCTAACCCTAAATCTCACCCTCACCCTAACCCTAAGTCTAAGTGTAACCCTAAACCTAAACCTCATCCTAACCCTAAACCTAAACCTCACCCTAACCCTCACTGTAACCGTAACCCTAACCCTAAACCTAACCCTAACAATAACCCTAACCTTAACCCAAAACCTCACCCTAACCATAACCCTCACCCTAACCCTAACCCTCACGCTAACACTTACCCTCACCCTAACACTAACCCTAAACCTAACACTAACCCTCACACTAACCCTAACCCTCACCCTAATTCTAAACCTCACACTGACCCTAACCCTAATCCTAATCCTCACCCTCACCCTAGCCCTCACTCTAACCCTAATTCTAACCCTCAACCTCACCCTAACCCTAACCTTCATCCTCACTCTAAACCTCACACTAACCCTAACCCTAATCCTCAATCTAACCCTCACCCTGACCCTTACCCTAACCCTTACTCTTACCCTTACCCTAAACCTAAACCTAACCTCACCCATATCTTAACCCTCACGCTTACCCTAAACCTCACCTTTACCCTTACCATCATCCTCACCCTAACCCTAAAACTCATCCTAACCCTCACCCTAACTGTAAACCTAACCATCATCCTAACCATAACCCTCACTTTCAACCTCACTCTCAGCCTAACACTAAGCCTAAGCCTAACCCTTAACCTAAACCTCAACCTCAACCTAGCCCTCACCCTAACCCTAATCCTAACCCTAACCCTCATACTAACCCTCACCCGAATCCTAACCCTAATCATCACCCTAACCCTAATCCTCACCTCCACCCTCACCCTAAGCCTAACCCTAAACCTAAGTCTAACCCTAACCCTCACCCTCACCTTAACCCTAAACCTAACACTAACCCTAACCATAAACCTAAACCTCAACCTAACCCTCACCCTAACCTTAACCCTGACACTAACCGTAATCTTAACCCCCGACCTAACCCTCCAACTAACCCTAACCCTAACCCTAAACTTCACCGTCACCCTAACCCTAATCCTAACCCTAAACCTAACCCTAACCCTAACCCCAACCATAATCCTTACACTCACCCTAACCCTAACCCTAGTCCTAACCCTAACCCTCACCCTAACCCTAACCCTCACCCTCACCTTAAACCTAATCCTCAACCTAACCCTCACCATAACCCTAATCCTAAACCTAACCATAAACATAACCCTAAAACTAAAACTAACCCTCACCCTAAAACTCATCCTAACCCTAACCCTAACCCTAACCCTCACCCTCACCCTAGCCCTCACGCAAACCCTAATCCTCATCCTTCACACACCCTAACCCTAACCTTAACACTCACCCTAACCCTAATCCTAACCCTAAACCTCAACCTAATCCTAACGCTCACACTAACCTTAACCCTAACGGTAACCTTCACCCTAACCGTAAACTCAACCGAACCCTAACTCTCACTCTAAACCTAACCCTAGCCCTAACACTAAACCTAACCCTCACCTTCACCCTAAGCCTAAACCTAATCCTAATCCTAACCCTAAGCCTAACCCTCACCCACAACCTAACCCTCAACCTAACCTTAACTCTAACACTAACCCTAACCCTAACCCTCAAACTGAGCCTCACACTAATTTTAACTCTAACCCTAAACCTCAACCTCACCCTAACCCTCACCCTAACCCTAACCGTAAACCTCACGCTAACCCTAACCTTAAACCTCACCCACCCCTAGCCTTCACCCTAACCCTAATCGTAACCCTAACCCTCACCCTAACATTAACCCTAACCCTAACCCTCACCCTAACCCTAATCTTAACCCTAACTCTCAAACTGACACTAACCCTCAGCCTCACCGTAACACTTACCCTAACCCTAACCCTAACCGTAAACTTAACCCGAACCCTTAATCTCACACTAACCCTAACCCTAAACCTCACCCTAAACCTAACCCTCACCCTTGACATATCCCTCACACACAGCCTAACCGTCATGTATACCCTTACCTTCACCTCCCCCCTAACCCTCACCCTAACCATAACACTCAACCAAATCCTCACCCTAACCCTAAATCTACCCCTAAACCTAACCCTCACACTAACCCTAACTCTAACACTAACCCTAACACTAAACTTCACCTTAACCCTAACCCTAACCATCAAACTAACCCTTACCCTCACCCTCACCCTCACCCTCAGCCTATATCTAATGCTAACCCCAACCCTAACCCTAACCCTCACACTCACCCTAACCCTAACCCTAATCCTAACCCTCACCCTGACCCTCAGCCTCACCCAAATTCTAAACATAAACCTCACCCTCACCCTAACCCTAAGGTTAACACTAACCATAAACCTAACCCTAACTGTAATCCTAAACCTCCCCCTAACTCTCACCCTAACCCTTACCCTAACACTAACCCTAACCCTAAACCTCAACCTAACCTTCACCTTAATCCTAACTCTAACCCTAAACCTCACACTCACCCTAACCCTCACTCTAACCCTAACCCAAACCCTAAACCTCGCCCTAAACCTAACCCTAACCCTCACCCTCACCCTCACCCTCACCGTAACCGAATCCCTAAACCTAACCCTAACAATAACCCTAATCCTTATCCTAACCCTCACCCTAAACATAACTCTCACAATAACCCAAACACTCACCCAAACACTAACACTAACCCTAAGCCTAACCCTAACCCTATCTCTAATCCTCAACCCCACCCTCACCCTCATCGTAACACTAAGCCTAAGCCTAAGCCTAACTCTAACCCTAACCCTCACCATAACCCTAACCCTAACACTAACACTAACACTAACCCTAACCCTAAACCTAACCGTAAACCTAACCCTAATCCTCAGCCTCAACATCACCCTAACCCAAACCCTAACCCTAATCCTCACCCTAACTCTAAGCCTAACACTTAGCCTAATCCTCACAATCACCCTTACCCTAACTCTAATCCTAAACCCTATCCCTAACCCTAGCCCTCACCCTAACCCTAACCCTAGAACGCACCCTTACCCTAATCCTAACCCTAAACCTCAATCTAACCTTCACCCTAATCCGAACCCTAACCCTCACCCTCATGCTCGGCCTAAGCCTAAGCCTAAGCCTAACCCTAAACCTAACCCTCACCCTAACCCTAAAACTAACACTAACCCTAATTTATCACTAAATCTCACCCTCACCCTAAACTTAACTCTAACCATAATCCTAAAACTAAACCTCATCCTAACCCTAACCCTAACCCTAACCCTAACCCTAACCATAACCCTAACCCTAACTCTAACCCTAACAATAACCCTAACCCTAACCCTCACCCTCACCCTAACCATAACCCTCACCCTAAACCTCACCCTAACACTTACCCTCACCCTAACATAAACCCTAACGCTAACACTAACGCTCACACTAACCCTAAGCATCACCATAACCGTAAACCTCAACGTAACACTAACCCTAACCCTCATCCTCACCCTAAACCTCACACTAACCCTAACACTAATCCTCAATCTAACCCTCACCCTCACCCTAAACCTAACCCTAACCCTCACCCTTACTGTAACCCTCACCCTTAGCCTAACCCTCAAATTTACCCTTACCTTCAACCCCACCCTAACCCGTACTCTAAACCTAACCCTAACCCTAACCCTCACCCTAACCCTAACTCTACCCCTAAACCTCACCCTCACCTTAAACCTAACTCTAACCCTAACCCAAACAATAAACCTCAACCTAACCGAACTCTCACCCTGACACTCACCGTAACAGTAACCATAACCCTAACCCTAACAATAACCCTAACACTAACCTAACCCTAACCATAACCCTCACCCTGAACCTAACCCTCACCCGAACACTTACCTTCACCCTAACACTAACCCTAACCCTAACACTAACCCTCACACTAACCCTACCCCTCACCCTAATCCTAAACCTCACCATAACCCTAACCCTAACCCTAACACTCACCCTCACCCTAGCCCTCACCCTAGCCCTATTTCTAACTCTCACCCTCACCGTAACCCTAACCCTCATCCTCACCCTAAAACTCACACTAACCCTAACCTTAATCCTCAATCTAACCCTCACCCTGACCCTAACCCTAACCCTTACCCTAACCCCAAACCTAACCCTAACCCTCACAATAAACCTCAACCTCAGCCTATACCTCACTTTTACCCTTACCATCATCCTCACCGTAACCCTCACCCTAACCCTAAACGTAACCCTAACCCTCACGCTAACCCTAACCCAAATTCTAACCCTCAACCTAACCCTCCCCCTAACCCTACTCCTACCCCTACCCCTCACCCTCACCCAAACCCTCACCCTAACCCTTACCCTCACCCTAAACCTAACTCTAACCCGCACACTAACCCTAATCCTCACCCTTACCCTAAACCTACCCCTCAACCTAATGCTAACCCTAACTCTAACCCTAACTCTGACCCTAACCCTAACGCTAAACCTAACCCTCACCCTCACCCTAACCCTCAGGCTCAAGCTCAACCTCAGTCTAACCCCAACCCTAACCCTAATCCTAACCCTAAACCACACCCTCACCCTCACCCTAACTATAACCCTAACCCTAACCCTAACCCTCATCCTCACATTAACCTCACCCTCACCCTCACCCTTACCCTCACCCTCACCTTAACACTCACGATAACCCTAACCCTCACTCTCACCCTAAACCTCACCCTAACAATTACCCTCACCCTAACTCTAAACCTAACCCTAACCCTCACACTAAACCTAACACTCACCCTAAAGCTAGCTATACCACTCACACTAACCCTCACCCTAACCCTAACCCTAACCCTCACCCTAACCTAACGCTAACCTAACACTCAACATCACCCTAGCCCTCAATCTTATCCTAACCCTAACCCTAACCCTAAATTTCACCCTCAATCAAACCGTCACAGTAAACCTAACCCTCACCCTAACCCTAACCCTCATCCTCACACTCACCCTCACCTTCAGCCTAACCCTAACCCTAACTCTATACCTAAACCTAACCCTCACCCTCACCCACACCCTCACACTCACCCTACCGCTAACCCTCAACCTAACCCTAACCCTCAACCTAATCCTAACCCTAACGCTCACCCTCACCCTCACCCTAACCCTCAGCCACACCCTAACCGTAAGCCTAACCATACCCCTAACCCTAACCCTCACTCTCACCCTAAACTTTACCCTCACCCTCACCCTAAAGCTAACCCTAACCATAACCCTCACACTAAACCTAAACCTCACCCTAACCCTAAACCTACCCCTCACCCTCACCCTAACCCTCACCCTCATTGTAACCCTAACCCTAAAACTAACACTCACCCTAACCCTAAACCTCACCCTAACCCTAACACTCAACCTGACCCTCACCCTCAGCTTAACCCTAACCCTAACCCTCACCATAAACCTCACCCTAACATTTACCCTCACCCTAACTCTAAAGATAACCATAACTCTAATCCTCAAACTAAACATAACCCTAACCATAACCCTAAACTTCACCCTAACCCTAACCCTAACCCTAACACTATCCATGACCCTCACCGTAACCCTCACCATCAGAGTAATCCAAACTCTAATCCTAGCCCTAACACTCACCCTCACCTTCACCCTGCCCTCACCCTAAACCTAAACCTAATCCTAACCCTCACCCTCACCTTAACCCTAATGCTAATCCTAAAACTCACCCTCACCTTTATCCTCACCCTAATGCTTACCCTCACCCTACCCCTAACCCTAACCCTCAGGCTAATGCTCACCCTAACCCTAACCCTAACACTAATCCTCACCCTATCCCTAACCCTAACCCTAACCCTCACCCTCACCCTAGCCCTTACTCTAAACCTAAGCCTCACCCTAAGCCTCACCCTAAGCCTAACCCTAATGCTAAACCTAACACTCACCATCACCCTAACCCTCACCATAATCCTAACCCTCACCCTCAACCTCACCCTCACCCTCACCCTAAACCTCACCCTAACCCTAACCCTAACCCTAAACCTCCCCATGACACTCACCCTAACCCTACCCCTAACCCTCACACTCATCCTAACCCTCACCCTAACCCTTACCTTCACCCTCAACCAAACCCTCACACTAACCCTAACCCTCACCCTAACCCTCAACCTCACCTGTGGAGAGCTGCGGAGCTGCAACCAAAAGACTGCCACAAAAGCAACATTGTAGCTAAAATGGCGGGGCCGTGTGGCGTGGCTCCGACCTAAGATGGCGCGGGCTCCTGCCTTCCGTCTTCCTGGTGACGAGTGCTCTCTGTAAAAAACAACTCCTTATATAGCTATGACTTGGCTCCTAGTTTGCTTCTGTGTTTGCAGCCCTATCAGTATATGCCACGTGGCGCTTCAGGATTGGCCATCCAGGAGGCTTATAACCGGAGCGCGGGGGCCGATGGGAAGGAGAAGCAGGAAGAAGCAGGAAGAAGCGGGCAGGAGAGAAGTAGGAGAAAAGAAGCTGTAAACAAGGTCCTGAATAAACCGCCTGAAAGAAGAACCTGTTGTCGCGTCATCCTTGCGGGTCGAGGCAGTCGCGACAAGTGGCGCCCAACGTGGGGCTCGACAGGATTAGAACTTTCAGCGGTCAGGGTGGTGCACCGGTAAATTCCCAGCAAAAGGGGGAATCCGCGACAAGAGCGGGGATAAGTTCCCAGGTAAGAGGGGATCCGCGATAAAAGCAGGAGGGATTTTTTGCTCATCTCAGTAGATAAAAGAGAGAGCGGAAACACGGGAAGAAATAAAATACAGGCCTAAAGTGAAAGTAACAAAAACAAAAAACAAAAAACAAAAAACAACTAAGATGGGCGCCGCCACGTCACATCCAATATTTCTGGCCCTGGAAGAGCTGCTATGCTCAAAAGGACTAAAGTTAAAAAAGGATACTTTACGGAGGTTCCTTGAGGAATGCAACATTGTAGCTCCTTGGTTCATAGTGTCTGGGAGCCTTACCTCAAAGGAAATGTTGTTACAAATGGGCTACTGCCCAGGGCAAGGACTGGGAAAAAACTTGCAAGGCTGTAAAGATCCTATTGATGCCCACCGAAAACTTGATAGACATGGGCTGGGTTTTTCATAGGGGCCGCTGAGAATCATATTTGAAAGAGTTATATTTTACTGTTCATCATTGTCATACCTTGTAACTAGCATTTAGATATTTAAAGGATCTATTAAATTAGCATTGTATTTGGACAAAACATAACCAAACTGCAGGCCTATTTTCTTTCATACCTAATTAGAAATAAAAGCTAGAAGTTCTTTAAATTCAGTAGGCCAGTAATAGCTTATAATTCCCTTTCTTAAATTGACTCTTCTGCTGTCAGCTTTCTAATGACTTTATTTTAGAAGTTTCTGCTCAGGAACTTGAGGAAAAAATGCTTGGATTCAGGTTGATTTTGAATGTAAGTTTCCTATAACTCAAACACAAATTTTGATTAGTTTTAATTGGATCCTAAGTGTTTTGAATTTCTTGATTGATATAGTAGGATAGTAGAAAGATTTAAGTTTCATAGACTCACGAACAAAAGTTAGACAAACAGGGACTGGGTTTTTCATAGCGGCCACTGGGGCGGGCATTCCCATAGTTTGGAAGACGGGGGATCCAGTATGGGTGCCTCAGTGGCCACTGCCCTTGGAAAAACTTGCTGCTGCTCAAACTCTAGTACAAGAACAGGTAGAACTGGGGCACCTTAAGCCTTCTGTTTCTCCTTGGAATACTCCTATTTTTGTAATAAAAAGGAAATCCGGAAAGTGGAGATTGCTACATGACTTGAGTGCAATCAATGGACAAATGCAAATTATGGGTCCAGTTCAGAGGGGCTTACCGCTTCTTTCTTCCCTACCTGAAAATTGGCCTGTTATAGTCATTGACATAAAGGATTGTTTCTTTTCTATTCCATTATTTGCTAGGGACACTGAACGTTTTGCTTTTACCCTCCCTTCCTGCAATCATGAGGAACCAGACAAAAGGTACGAATGGGTAGTACTTCCCCAGGGCATGACAAACAGTCCAACCATGTGTCAGTTATTTGTGACCGAGGCTCTTAAGCCGCTTAGACAAAAATATCCCAAGGTGCGCTGCATTCATTATATGGATGATATTTTGTTGGCCTCTAAATCAGAGCAATTACTACATAAAGCTTATGAGGAACTTAACAAGCTGTTAAATGCTAAAAGCTTGTTTATTGCCCCTGAGAAAGTACAACAACACTCTGTTGTTGAATATTTAGGGGCTACCATACATAAATCTCATATTGTACCCCAAAAGGTAGAATTGAGGAAGGATCATTTAAAAACCCTGAATGATTATCAAAAATTATTGGGAGACATTAATTGGATCCAATGTTATTTAAAGCTGCCAAATTATGAACTTAAGCCCTTATATAACATGCTACAAGGAGACTCTGCATTAGATTCTCCAAGACAGTTTACGGATGAGGCACGTGATTCACTACGAAAGGTAGAGCATGAGTTACAAAAGGCATGGTTAAAAAGAGTTAAGGAAGGTGAGCCAATTACTTTGTGTATTCTCCCTACATGTGTTCAATCTTCAGGGCTTTTATGGCAAGATGGCCCATTGCTTTGGATTTACCCAAAAGTTTCTCCGGCAAAATCCATTGAGTATTACCCTGCCGCGGTAGCCAGTCTGGCGTTGTTGGGGGTTCAGCAGTGCATCCAACATTTTGGCAATGCTCCATGCTTCATTATTGTTCCATATACTAATCATCAAGTACAAACATTATGTGCTACTGTAGATGATTGGGCAGTCTTACAATGTAGTTTTAAAGGACAGATAGATAACCATTTTCCAAAACATCCCCTGTTAAATTTTCTAAAAGAACATCCT
This sequence comes from Dipodomys merriami, assembly GCF_024711535.1. Lineage (NCBI taxonomy): Eukaryota > Metazoa > Chordata > Mammalia > Rodentia > Heteromyidae > Dipodomys > Dipodomys merriami. The sequence continues at coordinate 69,250 of NW_027204448.1, read as the reverse complement.
GTAGTTTTTCCTAAAGTTACCTCCTTAAATCCCCTTGCTAGAGCTTGCAATATTTTTACCGATGGCTCTAAAACGGGATGCGGCGTGTACATGGTGGAAGGCCATGACCCAGTCCGCCACCAGTTTCAAGCCAGTGCTCAACAATTAGTGGAACTACAAATTGTTGTAAAAGTGTTTCAAACCTGTCCTTTTCCTTTTAATTTAATTTCAAACTCTGTTTATGTTATAAATGCTTTAAGAGTCTTGGAGGCTGCAGGGCCAATTAAACAGGCCTCTCCTGTTGGATATTTGTTTTGTCGCTTACAACGATTGCTTTGGCAACGACAACACCCTTTCTATCCCTTACATATTCGTGCCCATACTGGTCTGCCTGGCCCTTTAAGCGAAGGCAATGATATTGTTGATTGTTATACCCGTCAAGATTGGATTTTTTTTTAGTTCAAATTTGGATAGAGCAAAAACTTTTCATAATAACTTTCATGTTAACTCAAAAGCTTTACAAAAACAATTTCAACTTTCCCGTGTGGATGCCCGACAAATAGTTTTAGATTGCCCTCATTGTGTAATTTATTACCACTTACCTAGTGTTGGTGTTAATCCTCAAGGCCTTTTGCCTCTTAAAATATGGCAAATGGATGTTACCCATGTACCTGAATTTGGACGCCAGAAATTCGTGCATGTTTCTGTAGACACATGCTCTGGCATTATATATGCCTCCCCTATGACTGGAGAAAAGGCACATCAGGTTATTACCCACTGCCTAGAGGCGTGGGCGGCTTGGGGCAAACCAAAACAGCTTAAAACTGATAATGGTCCTGCATATGCAGGAAATCAATTTTTCTCCATTTGCAAAGCAATGGATGTTCAACTTCTTCATGGGTTGCCCTATAACCCTCAAGGTCAAGGCATCGTAGAACGTGCACATCACACGCTAACGGAGACTTTACAAAAACAAAAAGGGGGAATTGGCCATGGCCGTACCCCTAAGGAAAGGCTTTCTCTTACTTTATTCACTATTAATTTTTAAAATTTGGATGCTCAAGGCCTGTCTGCGGCGGACAGGCATAACAAGACTCAAGGTCTAACAAAAGGAATGGTAAAATGGAAAGATATTTTGACAGGGCTCTGGCGCGGGCCTGATCCCGTGCTAACATGGGCACGAGGTTCTGTTTGTGTTTTTCCACAGGACCAACAGGATCCGGTTTGGGTACCTGAACGACTCGTTAGGAGGGTCCAAGGAGAAGAAGCACAAGATGCAAAGGGTGGTGATGATTCTTCTGATCGCCCTCACAACGACAGCCTGTAAGACCAGTGCCGAGATGGAGGATCCTGTCCATGTTCCCAAGACCGATGCCCTTATCTTTTAGACAATTGGACTGGAGAGTTTGACAGCTGTGGATCATTTGAAGGAGTGGGCGGGAATGGGCTCCCTTATTGGTATCCTGGCATTAGTGATCTTGTTGTGCCTGTGGTGCATATACCGGATTAGGAGCTCGCAGCGCAGAAGTATGGCTACGGAGGTCCAGGCCTTCACTGCCATTGAGGCCGGACAGTCCCCCTACGCGTGGCTTGCCATGTTAAAGGAATAGCACAGGGTGCGAGGCAAACGCACTGCACTTGGGAATCACTCCCTGGCGTGAGCCCAAGAAGAGCATGTTGGGTTGCAAGTGGGTTGATGCCCAAGATCCCACCTCTGCAAAAAAGGCATCGGACAGGCCTGGTCATCACTGGGGAAGGCGCACACCTCAGGTGAAGACCAGTGCAAGGTCCTCTCATTAATGTTTTAGACAGAGGCCCAACCTCTACTTTTACCTGTTGCTTAATAAAACAAAAAAGGGGGAGCAGTGGAGAGCTGCGGGAGCCGCAACCAAAAGACGGCCGCAAAAGCAACATTTTAGCTAAAATGGCAGGGGCGTGTGGGGCGGCGCCGACCTCAGATGGCGTGGGCTCCCGCCTTCCGTCTTCCCGGTGACGAGTGCTCTCTGTAAAAAACTCCTTATATGGCTATGACTTGGCTCCTAGTTTGCTTCCGTGTTTACAGCCCTATCAGTATATGCCACGTGGCGCTTCAGGATTGGCCATTCAGGAGGCTTATAACCAGAGCGCAGGGGCGGATGGGAAGGAGAAGCAGGAAGAAGCAGGAAGAAGCAGGCAGAAGAGAAGTAGGAGAAAAGAAGCTGTAAACAAGGTCCTGAATAAACCGCCTGAAAGAAGAACCTGTTGTCGCGTCATCCTTGCGGGTCGAGGCGGTCGCGACACTCACCCAACCCTAGCCCTCACCTGAACGCTAACTCTAACCCTCACTCTCACCCTCACCCTCACCCTAAACCTTACTTTCACACTAACCCTAACCCTAACCCTCACTCTAACTCTCACCCTAAACCTAAACGTAACCCTCACCCTAACTCTAACCCTAACCCTCAACCTAACGCTAACCCTAACCCTAACGCTCACTGGAATGCTAAAACTAACACTTACACTAACCCTCACCCTCACCCTAACCGTCACACTAACCCTAACCCTCACACACACACTTACCTTCACCCTCACCCGAACCCTCACCCTCACCCTAAACCTCAACCTCTTCCTCAACTTCACACTAACACTAAACCTCACCCTAACCCTCACCCTCACCCTCACACTAAAACTCACCCTTACCCTCACCCTCACCCTAAGCCTAACCCTAAACCTAACCCTAATCCTAAGCCTAAGCCTCACCATCACGCTCACCCTAACCCTAACCCTAATCCTAACCCTCAGCCTCACCCTAACCTTAAACCTATCCCTAACTCTAAACCTTAGTCTAAAACTAACCCTCACCCTATCCCTAATCCTAACCCTCACACTCACCCTAACCCTAACCCTAACCGTAACCCTCACCCTCACCCTAAACCTAACGCTAACTCTAACCCTCACCCTCATCCTAACCCTCACCCTAACCATTATCCTCACACTAACCCTGACCATAACTCTAAACCTAACCCTCACAATAACTCTAACCCTCACCATAACCCTAAACCTACCCCTCACCCTAACCCTCACCCTCACCGTAACCCTCACCCTAACCCAAACCCTAACCCTCAACCTCACACTAATCCTCACTGTCACCCTAATACTCACCCTAACCCTTACCCTCACCCTAACCCACCGTAACCATAACCCTAATGCTCACATTAACCTAACCCTCATCCTAAACCTAACACTACGCCTCACCCTAACTCTGACCCTAACCCTAACCCTAACTCTCACACTCACCCTAGCCTTCACCCTAACACTAATCCTAACACTCACCCTCACCCTAACCCTAACCCACAACCTCACCCTAACCCTCACCCTAACACTAACTCTCACCATAACCTTCACGCTAACCCTAACCCTAACCCTAAACCTCACCCTCACCCTAAACTTCAACCTAAACCTTAGCCTCACCAGAACCCTCACCCTAACCCTAAACCTAAGCCCAACCCTCACCCTCTCCCTCACCCGCAGCCTAACCATAAACCTAACGCTAATCCTAACGCTAACCCTCACACTCACCCTCGCATTAAACCTAACCCTAACCCTCACCCTAACCCTAACCCTCACCCTCACCTTCACCCTCAGTCTAACCATAACCCTAACACTAATACTAACCCTAACCCTCATCCTCACCCTAACCCCATTCCTAACACTCACCCTCACCCTAAACCTAACCCTAACCCTTAGCCTCACCCTAACCCTCACCCTAAGACTTAGCCTCAAGCTAAACCTCACCCTAAACCTAACCCTAACACTCAAATTAACCCTAAAACTCACCCTAAACTTAAACCTCACCCTAACCCTAACCCTAACCTTAACCGTCACCCTCATCCTAAACCTAACTTTAACTCTAAGGCTAACCCTCACCCTAAACCTCACCCTAACCCTCACACAAACCCTAAGGCTAACGCTAACCCTCACTCTCACCCTAAACCTTATCCTCACCCTAAGCCTAACCCTAACACTAAACTTAAACCTCACCCTAACCCTAACTCTACCCCTCATCCTAACCCACACCCTAATGCCAACCCTAAACGTAACCCTCACCCTAAACCTAAACCTAAACTTCACTCTCATCATAACCCTCATCGTCACCCTAACACTCACCCTAAACCTAACCCTCACCCACACCTTAACCCTCAACCTCACGCGAACCCTCACCCTCACCCTAACACTCACCCTAACCCTAAACCTCACCCGCACCCTAACCCTCACCATCACACTAACCATAACCCTCACCCTAACACTAACCCTAAACCTCACTCTAAACCTAACCCTCACCCTAACCTAAATCTACCCCTCAACTTAACTGTCACCCTAACCCTAAACCTCACCCTCACCCTGGCCCTAACACTACCCCTAATCCTAACACTAACCCTCACCCTAACCCTAACCCTAACACTACAACTCACCCTAACCATCACCCTAACCCTAACACTAACCCTCAACCTCACCCTCACCCTAGCTCTCACCCTAACCCTAATCCTAACCCTCAGCTTCACCCTCAACTTAAACCTAAACCTAACCCTAACCCTTAGCCTAACCCTAACCCTCACCCTAATGCTAATACTAACCCTCACACTCACCCTAACCCTAACACTAACTGTAACCTTACACTTAGCCAAACCCTAACCCTCACCCGCACATGAACACTTACCCTCAACCTAAACCTCAAACTCACCCTAAACATCACACTAACCCTAAGCCTCACCCTAACCCTAACCCTAACCCTCACACTCACCCTAAAACTCACCCTTACTCTCACCTTCACCCTAAGCCTAACACTAAACCTAACCCTAATCCTTAACCTTAACCTCTTCCTCCCACTCCCCCAACCCTAACCCTTAGCATAACCCTAACCCACACCCTAACCTTAATTCTAACCCTCATGCTCACCATAACCATAACCCTAACTGTAACCCTCACCCTCACCCTAAACCTAACACTAACCCTAACCCTCACCCTCACCCTAACCCTTATCCTCACACTAACCTTACCTTAATTCTAACCCTAACCCTCACACTAACCCTAACCCTACCATTCACCCTAACACTAACCCTAAAACAAACCCTCACCCTAACCCTAAACCTAACCGCCACCCTCACCCTAACACTCACTGTCACCCTAATCCTCACCCTAAACGTAACCCTCAGCCTCACCCTAACCGTAAGCCTTACCCTAACCCTAACCCTAACCCTCATTCTCACACTAACCCTCACCCTAAACCTTACCCTCACCCTCACCCTCACGCTAACCCTAACCATAACGCTCACACTAAACCTAAAATTCACCCTAACCCTAAACCTACCCCTCACCCTCACCCTAACCATCACCCTCATCGTAACCCTAACCCGAAACCTTGTAGGGAGCCGAGGCGAGACTCCGCCCACTCCCTTGCAGTTTTGAGGATTACCACTCCAGACGGTGCTTGGCGGGACGCCTGGGCTGTGCGCGTGCGCGAGCCCGGAAGTGTCCCCAGCCAATCCCATGACACCTGGTGACGGTAAAAAGCAGGCGACCAACAATAGAAAAGACCCGTGTTCGAATTCCCTATATAAGCGGCTGTGTTTCGGGTGCACGCTCTCTCGCGCCCAAGCTCTCCTACAACTAAAAGGCTCTCCAATAAAGCGTGATCTGAGAAGACTCCTGGAGTGGTGGTCGTTTTTCCTCGCTGGTCGAGTAGACGGTCACTACAACTGGTGCCGAAACCCGGGAACGAACCTGGGACGGGACCCGCGCGAGAGGCCGAATTGGAGCCAGAACTCAACACGCGGAGAGGGGACGTCGGTAAATATCCCCCGGTATGCTGTTCACTGTAGATTTAGATATTTATTGGTTGCTTGCATTGCTTCTTCCCTTGTGGCTTGTCTTTTTGATGGTGCGCACTTGCCTCGAGGAGGGAGGGTTTGATTTAATCCAGGAAGGACGCAAAGTACTAACGCAGCATCAGGATAGTCTATCAGAGTCAGCATACAGTAAGGGGGAGGAAAATAGGCCTAAAAGAAAAAGGGAAAAAAGAGAAAAGGATCCTAAAGAATTAAAGCAAGAGGGGCTGCAGCCCTCACAAAAGGAGAAGGGTTTTAGGGAGGGGCTCTCGAGGAGACCCCCGCGCCCTTCTTTAAAAGCAAACCGGTTCTCAGCCCTACATGTGGAAGGGCGGGACCAAGAATATAGTAATCTTGTGAGTGACTCAGAGGAAGAAATGTTAGAGGAGGAGGGAGAACAGCTCGATCCAGCTGATAGTGAAGACTTAGAAGAGGCTGCGGCGGAGCACGTGGCAGACAGATGTGGAGGGTGGCGCCCCCTAGGGGTGGGAGTACCGCAGCAGCCAGGGAGAGGAAATGGAGCTGCCCCTCACCCGTCGGCCCCCCCGCCGTGCCCGCCGGCAGGGAAGAGTCACTTTATAAAAGAAAAAACCTGGTCGCGATTAGCAGCCGCTTTCCCAGTCTGTGAGAATCCCATTACTGCTGAAAGAAATTTTGAGCCGTTTTCCTACTCCCAGTTAAAAGATTTAGTTGAGGCAGTCAGGACTTATGGAGTGATGGCCAATTATACCACTGCCTTGCTTCAAAGGCTAACTATTAATGCTATGATTCTGTGGGAGCAAAAACTGTTCAATATTTTCCTGAATTAGTGGCTAAAAAGGCAATTTTGATCTGAGAAAAAATAAAAAAATAAAAATAAAAATAAAAAAATAAAAATAAAAAATAAAATAAAAATAAAAAAATAAAAAAGAGGCAATTTTGGGTATAAAGTATTGTTTAATGCATTTTGCAAAAATTCCAGATAAATTAATTATTCCATACACCCGTGAGCAAGTTGAAATTTTAGCAGCCACAATGGATATGTGGGCAATTCTTGTTTGCTCATTTCCAAATGTAATTGATAATCATTATCCTAAGCATCCTCTGCTTGCCATAGTTAACAAAAATTTAGTGTATTTTCCTGTTGTCACTTCAAAGGAGCCCTTGGCTGATGCTCTAACCATCTTTACGGATGGATCAAAATCTGGACAAGGTGCCTTTTTTGTTCAAGGACACAAACAGCCGGTAGTCTTTAATTTTCGGCCGAATGTCCCACAGGCTGTTGAATGTTTAATTGTGCTTGAAGTTTTTAAAAGATTTGATCAACCTTTTAATTTATTTTCTGATTCATTATATGTTGTAAATGCCGTTGCTTCTCTTGAAGTTGCTGCTTCAGTTAAGCAGGCCAGTACAATTTCTAATGTTTTGTTACAGATTCAATCCCTTATCTTAAACAGAAAACATCCTTTTTATATTGGACATATTCGTGCCCACTCTATGTTGCCGGGCCCGATGGCAAGGTGTAATGATTTGGTGGACCAGGCAACTCGGGCTATGGCTCTGGTTGCTGCTGATCCTGTAGAATTGGCAAAAGACTTTCATAGATTGTATCATGTACCTGCTAATACCCTTAGGAAAAGATATAATTTGTCCAGGCATGTGGCAAGAGATATTGTTAAAGCCTGTAAATCTTGTGTTACCTTTCTTCATCCTCCCCATGTGGGGGTAAACCCCAGGGGGTTGAGACCAAATGCCCTATGGCAAATGGATGTTACTCATCTGACGGAATTTGGTAAGTTGAAATATTTACATGTGTCTGTGGACACCTTTTCTGGTGTCATTCATGCCACACCTCTGGCAGGAGAAAAGGTGTCTCACGTCAGAATACACTGCTTAGAAGCTTGGGCAGCTTGGGGAAAGCCCCTTAGACTTAAGACGGATAATGGCCCTGCTTATACTTCCCATGGTTTTCGCGCCTTTTGCGCACAAATGCAGGTTGCCCACACCAACGGATTGCCCTACAATCCTCAAGGACAAGGTATAGTGGAAAGAGCTAATAGAAGCATAAAAGAAATGCTTCAAAAACAAAAAGGGGGAGTTGCTGAGTCCGCATCCCCCAGGGAAAGACTTTCTCTTGCGCTCTTTACCCTTAATTTTTTAATTCTAAATGACAACGATCAGTCTGCCGCAGATCGGCATATGACAAGAGACTCCATGGATACTAAAGACATGGTCATGTGGAAGGATGTTATTAATAATAAATGGTATGGACCGGATCCGGTAATAACGAGATCCAGGGGAGCTGTTTGTGTTTTTCCACAGAGTCAAGAAGTACCTCACTGGGTGCCAACGAGACTGACCAGGCCGGTGGAGACTGCAGCAGAACCCGCTCTTGAAGATGCAGCTGATCTTCCTGCTGTTAGCAACAGTGCTAATAGCAATCCCTGTGATAGCTAAACCGATGATGCTGTGGGCTGTCACAATTTACTGACTGGATTGCCTCTGCGGTGTCCTTTTCCAAAGAGCGGGTGGGAGTCGGAATGTTTTTAGCCTGCTGCTTGGGAGGATGCGTGGTCTGCCTATGGTTGGTCTGTCGCCTTCGAGCCCAAACCAGAAGGGACAAGGTTGTTATCTCGCAAGCATTAGCCGCTTTGGAGAGTGGATCCTCACCCCAGATTTGGCTGTCGGCCCTAAGAGGCAGTTAAGCCTTACCATTCTGCATAGCCTTAGCACCCCGAGGGATCAGGGGATCCCATTGCACCGGGACAGGTATGCAATTTGCAATTTGGGACAGGGTGCAAGGCAAGTGCACTGCACTTGAGGAGATGATTCCCATCTCCTCAAGAAGAGCATGCTGGGTTGCAAGTGGGTTGATGCCCAAGATCCCACCTCTGCAAAAAAGGCATCGGACGGGCCTGGTCATCACTGGGGAAGGCGCCCCTCAGGCGAAGGCCAGTGCAAGGTCCTCTCATTAATGTTTTAGACAGAGGCCCAACCTCTACTCTTACCTGTTGCCATAAAACAAAGAAGGGGGAACTGTAGGGAGCCGAGGCGAGACTCCGCCCACTCCCTTGCAGCTTTGAGGTTTCCACCCCAGACGGTGCTTGGTGGGAGGCCTGGGCTGTGCGCGTGCACGAGCCAGGTAGAGTTCCCAGCCAATCCCATGACACCTGGTGACGGTGAAAGGCAGGCGACCAACAATAGAAAGACCCGTGTTCCAATTCCCTATATAAGCGGCTGTATTTCGGGTGCACGCTCTCTCGCTCCCAAGCTCTCCTACAACTAAAAGGCTCTCCAATAAAGCGTGATCTGAGAAGACTCCTGGAGTGGTGGTCGTTTTTCCTCGCTGGTCGAGAAGACGGTCACTACAAAACCTAACACACACCCTAACCCTAACCCTAACCCTAAACCTCACCCTAACGCTAACCCTAACACTCACACTCACCTTAAAACTCAGACTTAAACTCACCTTCACCCTAAGCCTAAACCTAAACCTAACCCTAATCCTAAACCTTAGCCTCTCCCTCCCCCTCCCACTAACCCTTAGCCTAAACCTTAGCCTAAACCTAACCCTCACCCTAACATTAATCCTAACCAAACTCTCACCCTAACCCTAACCGTCACCCTAACCCTAAACCTAAGGATAACCCTAAACCTCCCCCTCACCCTAAATATCACCCTAACCCTTAACCTCACACTAACCCTAACCATAACTCTAACCCTAACCCTCAAACTAACCCTAACCCACAACATAACCCTAACCCTAACCCTCACCCTCACCCTAATCGTAACCCTAACACTAACCCTCACCCTAACACTCACAATAACACTCATGCTAAACCTAACCCTCACTCTCACCCTAACTCTCACCCTAACTCTTACCCTCACCCTAATGGTAAAACTACCCCCCACTCTATGACTCACCCTAACCCTAAATCTAACCCTTATCCTAAAGCTAAACCTAATCTTAACCCTCACCCTCACACTAGCCATCACCCTAACCATAACCCTCAACATGACAGTAACACTCACCCTCACCCTAACCCTAACCCTAACCCTCACCCTAACACTAACCCTATCACTAACCCTCACCCTAAACCTAATCCTCACCCTAAACCTAACCCTAACCCTCAACTTCTCCCTAACCCTCACCCTAACACTAACCCTAAACCTCACCCTCACCCTAACCGTAACCCTAACCATAACCCTCACACTAACCTAACACTCACCCTAACCTTAAACATACACCTCACATTACCCCACACCCTAAACCTCACCCTAACCCTGACCCTCAGCCTCACCCTCGCCCTCAGCCTAACCTTAATGCTAACTCTTACCCTCACCCTCACCCTAATCCTAACCCTAAACCTAACCCTAATCCTAACCCTCACCCTCACCCTCACCCTCACCCTAAACCTAAACCTAACCCTAACCATCACTGTCACCCTTATGGTAACCCTAACCTTAACCCTAACCCTCAACCTAATCCTAAGTCTCACCTTAACCCTAACCCTAACACTCACCCTCACCCTAACCCTCACCCTAACACTAACCCTAACCCTCACCCTCAACCTAACCCTCACCCTAAACCTAACGTTAACCCTAACCCTGACCCTCATCCTAACCCTCACTCTAACCCTTATTCTCACACTAACCCTAACCCTAACCCTAACCTTCACACTAACCCTAACCCTCACCCTAACCCTAAACATACACCTCACACTAACGCTCACCCTAACCCTCACCCTAACCCTAACCCTCAGCCTCACCCTCACCCTCAGCCTAACCTTAACCCTAAATCTTACCCTCTCCCGCACCCTAACCCTAACTCTAACACTAACCCTCACCCGAAACCTGACACTCAGCCTAACCCTAACCCTAACCTTCACACTCACCATAACCCTAATGCTAAACCTAACACTCAACCTCACCCTAACTAACTCTATCCCTAACCCTCATCCTAACCCTCACCCTAACCCTGACGCTAACCCTCTGGGTCAACCTCACCCTAACCCAAACCCTAACCTTCCCCTTAACACTCACCCTAACACTAACGATAACCCTAAACCTCACCCTCAACATAAACCTCACTCTAACCCTTACCCTCACCCTAACTCTAAAGCTAAACCTAACCTTAATCCTCACACTTACCCTAACCCTAACACTAACCCTCACCCTAACCCTCAACCTCACGCAACCCTAGCCCTCACCTGAACGCTAAACCTAACCCTCACTCTCACCCTCACCCTCACCCTAACCCTTACTCTCACCCTAAACCTAAACCTCACTCGAATACTCACCCTAACCCTAAACGTAACCCTCACCCTAACCCTAATCCTAAACCTCACCCTAATGCTAACCCTAACCTCAACCCTCACGGGAACACTAAAAGTAACGCTAAACCTAACACTTACACTAACCCTCACCCTCACCCCCACCGTTACTCTAACACTAACCCTCACACACACCCTTACCTTCACCCTCAACTGAACCCTCACCCTCACCCTAAACCTAAAACTCACCCTAAACTTCACACTAACACTAAACCTCAGCCTAACCCCCACCCTCACCCTAAAACACACCCTTACCTCACCCTCACCCTAAGCTTAACCCTAAACCTAACCCTAATCTTAAACCTAAGCCTCACCCTCACTTTAACCCTAACCCTAACCCTTAGCCTAACCCTAACCCTCAACCTAACACTAATCCTAACCCTCACACTCACCCTAACCCTAACCCTAACTGTAACCCTCACCCTCACCCTAAACCTAACACTAAACCTAACCCTCACCCTCATCCTAACTCTCACCCTAACCATTATCCTCACACTAACCCTAACCCTAAATCTAACCCTAACCCTCACAATAACCCTCACCCTCACCATAACATTAACCCTACAACTCACTCTAACAATTACCCTCACCCTGACCCTCACCCACACCCTAACCCTCACCCTCACCCGAACCCTCACCCTCACCCATCCCTCACCCTCACCCTAAATATCACCCTAACCTTAACACTCAAACTAACCCTAATCCTAACCCTCACCCTAACCCTCACCCTCGCCCTAACCCTCACCTTCACCCTAATCCTCACCCTATCCCTAACCCTAACCAAACTACCTAACCCTTACCTACCTAAACCCTCACCCTAACCCTCACTCACACCCTAACCCTCGCCCTCATGCAAGCCCTCCTCCTAACCGTAATACTAACCGTAACCCTCACCCTCACCCTCACCCCTCACTCTAAACCTAACCCTAACCCTCACCCTCACCCTAACCTGACCCTTAACCTCAACCTCAACCTAAGCCTAATTCTAACCCTAACCCTCACACTAACCCTAACCCTCAACATAACCCTAATCCTACCACTCACCCTAACATTCACCCTAACCCTCTCATCCTAAACCTAAACCTAACCCCCACACTCACCATAACACTCACTGTCACCCTATCCCTCACCCTAAACCTAACCCTCAGCCTCATCCTAACCTTAAGCCTAACCCTAACCCTAACCCTCACACTAAACCTAACCCTCACCTAACCCTAAACCTCAACTTCATCCTAAACCTAAACCTAAACCTAACACACATCCTAACCCTAACCCTAACCCTAAACCTCACCCTAAACATAACCCTCACCCTGACCCTTAACATACACCTCAAACTAACCCTCACCCTAACCCTCTACCTAACCCTCACCCTCACCTTAACCCTAACCCTCACCCTCAACCTAACCCTAAACCTAACCCTCAACCTAACCCTAACCCTAACCCTCACACTATCCCTAAACCTCACCCTAACACTAACATTAACCCTCACCGTCAACCTCCCGCTAACCCAAACCCTAACCCTCACCGTCAACCTCACCCTAACACTAACGCTAACCCTAAACCTAACCCTCAACTTAAACCTCAACCTAAACCTTACCCTCACCCTAAATCTAACGCTAAACCTAACCCTAATCCTCACACTTACCCTAACCCTAACTCTAACCCTAACCCTCACCCTAACTCTCACATTCACCCAACCCTAGCCCTCAGCCGAATGATAAACCTAACCCTCACTCTCACCCTCATCCTCACCCTAATCCTTACTCTCACCCTAACCCTAACTCTAAACATCACTCTAACTCTCACCCTAACCCTAAACTTAACCCTCACCCTAACCCTAACCATAACCCTCACCATAACACTAACCCTAACCCTAACCCACACTGGACCGCTAAACCTAACCTTAAAACTAACACTTACACTAACCCTCACCGTCATCCTAAACTTCACCCTAACCCTAACCCTCATACACATTCTTATCTTCAGTCTCACTTGAACAATCACCCTCACCCTAAACCTCAACCTCAACCTAAACTTCACACTAACACTAAACCTCACCCTCACCCTAAAACTCACCCTTACCCTCAGACTCACCCTAAGCGTAACCCTAAACCTAACCCTAATCCTAAACCTAAGCCTCAACATCATCCTCACCCTAACCCTAAACCTAATTCTAACCATCAGACTCACCATCACCTTAACCCTAACCCGAACTCTAAACCTTAGCCTAAACCTAACTCTCATCCTATCCCTAATGCTAACCCTCACACTCACACTAACCCTAACCCTAACCGTAACCCTTACCCTCACCCTAAACCTAATGCTAACCTTAAGCCTCACCCTCACCATAACCATTATCCTCACACTAACCCTAACCCTAACTCTAAACCTAACCCTCAAAATAACCCTACCCCTCACCATAACCCTAACCCTACCCCTCACCCAACCCTCACCCTAACCCTAAACCTCACCCTAACCCTCAACCTCACACTAATCCTCACTGGCACCCAACCCTCACCCTAAACCTAACACTCACCCACACCTTAACTCGAACCCTCACGCGAACCCTCACCCTCATCCAACCCGAACCCTCACCGTAAACATCACCCTAACCTTAACCCTCACCCTAACACTATGCCTAACCCTCATCCTAACCCTCACACTCACCCTAACTCTCAACTTCAACCTAATCCTCACACTAACCCTAACCCTCACCCTAACCCTCACCCTCACCCAACCCTAGCCCTCACCCGAAAGCTAACCCTAACCCTCACTCTCACCATCACCCTCACCCTAACCCTTACTCTCACCCTAACCCTAACCCTAACCCTCACTCTAATTCTCACCCTAACCCTAAACGTAACCCTCACCCTAACCCTAAACCTAAACCTCACCCTAACGCTAAACCTAACCCTAACCCTCACGGGAATGCAAAAAGTAACGCTAAACCTAACACTTACACTAACATTCACAGTCATCCTAACTGTCACCCTAACTCTAACCCTCACACACACCCTAACCTTCACGCTCAACTGAACCCTCACCCTCACCCTAAACGTCAACCTCACCCTAAATTTCACACTAACACTAAACCTCAGCCTAACCCTCACCCTCACCCTAAAACTCACCCTTACCCTCACCCTCACCCTAAGCTTAACCCTAAACCTAACCCTAATCCTAAACCTAAGCCTCACCATCACCCTCACCCTAACCTTAAACCTAATCCTAATCGTCAGCCTCACCTTAACCCTAACCCTAACCCTTAGCCTAAACTTAACACTCACCCTCACCCTAATCCTAACCCTCACACTCACCCTAACCCTAAACCTAAATGTAACCCTCACCCTCACCCTAAATCTAACACTAACCCTAACCCTCACCCTCATCCTAACCCTCACCTTAAACATTTCTCTCACACTAACCCTAACCCCAACTCTAACACTAACCCTCACAAGAACCCTAACCCTCACCATAAACCTAACCCTACACCTCACCCTAACACTCACCCTAACCCTAAACCTCAACCTAACACTAACCCAAACCCTCAACCTCACACTAATCCTCACTGTCACCCTAACCCTCACCCTAAACCTAACCCTCACCCACACCCTAACCCGAACCCTCACCCTCACCCTCACCCTCACCCAACCCTCATCTTCACCCTAATCATCACCGTAACCTTTACCCTCACACTAACCCTAATCCTAACCCTCACCCTCACCCTAACCCTCACCTTCATCCTAATCCTCACCCTATCCCTAAACCTAACCAAACTACCCAACCCTTACCTTCCTAAACCCTCATCCTCACCCTCACCCACACCCTAACCCTCGCCCTCACGCAAGCTCTCCTCCTAACCTTAATACTAACTGTAGTCCTCATTCTCACCCTCACCCCTCACTCTAAACCTAACCCTAACCCTAACCCTCACCCTCACTCTAACCTGACCCTTAATCTCAACCTCAACCTAAGCCTAATTCTAACCCTAACCCTCACACTAACCCTAACCCTCAACATAACCCTAACCCTTCCACTCACCCTAACACTCATCCTAACCCTAACTCTCACCCTAACCCTAAACCTAACCCCCACCCTCACCCTAACACTCACTGTCACCCTATCCCTCAATCTAAACCTAACCCTCAGCCTCACCCTAACCGTAAGCCTAACCCTAACCCAAACCCTAACCCTCACTCTCACCCTAACACTCACCCAAAAACTTACCCTCACCCTCACCCTAAAGCTAACCCCAACCATAACCCTCACACTAAACCTAACCCTTAACTAACCCTAACCCTCACCCTCATCCTAACCCTAACCCTAAACCTAACACACACCGTAAACTTACCCTAAACCTAAACCTCACCCTAACCCTAACCCTCACCCTGACCCTAAACATACACCTCACACTAACCCTCACCATAACCCTAAACCTCAGCCTCACCCTCACCCTCAGACTAACCTTAACGCTGTCTTACCCTCACCCTCACCTCTTACACTCACACTCACCATATCCCTAATGCTAAACCTAACACTCACCATCACCCTAACCCTCAACCTAACCCTCACCCTTACCCTAACCCTAACCCTCACCCTCACCCTAACCCTAAACCTAACCCTCACCCTAACCCTAACCCAAACCCTCACCCTATCCCTAAACCTCACCCTAACCATAACACAAACCCTCACCGTCAACCTCACCCTAACCCAGACCCTAACATTCAACTTAACACTCACCCTAAAACTAACGCTCACCCTAAACCTCACCCTCAAACTAAACCTCACCCTAACCCTTATCCTCACCCTAAATCTAACGCTAAACCTAACCCTAATCCTCACACTTACCCTAACCGTAACCCTAACCCCAACCCTCACCCTCACCCAACCCTAGCCCTCAGCCGAATGATAAACCTAACCCTCACTCTCACCCTCACCTTCACCCTAAACCTTACTCTCACCCTAAGCCTAACCAAAACCCTCACTCTAATTCTCACCCTAAACCTAAACGTAACCCTCACCCTAACCCTAACCCTAACCCTCACCCTAGCGCTAACCCTAACCCTAACCCTCACTGGAACGCTAAACCTAACCCTAAACCTAACACCTACACTAACCCTCACCGTCATCCTAAGCGTCACCCTAACCCTAACCCTCACACACAGTCTTACCTTCACCCTCAGCCGAACCCTAACCCTCACCCTAAACCTCAACCTCACCCTAAACTTCACACTAACACTAAACCTCACCCTAACCCTCACCCTCACCCTCACCCTAAAACTCACCCTTACCCTCAAACTCACACCAAGCTTTACCCTAAACCTGACCCTAATCCTAAAACTAAGACTCACCATCACCCTCACACTAACCCTAAACCTAATCTGAACCCTCAGCCTCAACCTCACCATAACCATTACCCTCACATTAACCCTAACCCTAACTCTAACACTAACCCTCACAATAACCCTATCACTCACCATAACCCTAACCCTACCCCTCAACCTATCCCGCACCGTAATCCTAACCCTCACCCTAACCCTAACCCTAACCCTCAACCTCACACTAATCCTCACTGTCACCCTAACCCTCAACCTAAAACTAACCCTCACCCACACCCTAACCCAAACCCTCACCCGAACCCTCACCCACACCAAACCCTCACCCTCACCCTAAACATGACCCTAAACCTAACCCTCACCCTAACCCTAATCCCAACCCTCACACTAATCCTCACCCTCACCCTAACCCTCACCTTCACCCTAATCCTCACCCTACGCCTAAGGCTAACCTAACTACCTAACCCTTACCTACCTAAACACTCACACTCACCCTAACCCTCCCCCTCGTGCAAGCCCTCCACCTAACCCTAATACAAACCATAACTCTCACCCTCACCCTCACCATAACCCTCACCCTAAACCTAACCCTAACCCTCACCCTCACCCTAAACCTCACCCTTACCCTCAACCTCAACCTAAACCTAATTCTAACCCTAACCTCCACACTAACCATAACCCTCACCATAACCCTAAACCTCCCCCTCAACCTACCCCTCACCCTAAACCTAACCCTCAACCTAACATGCACCCGAACCCTAACGCTAACCCTCACACTCACCCTAACCCTCACTGTCACCCTAACCCTCACCCTAAACCTTACCCTCACCCACACCCTAACCCTCACCCTCACACGAACACTCACCCTCAACCTAAACCTCAACCTCACCCTAAACATAACACTAACCCTAAAACTCACCCTAACCCTAACCCTAAACTTCACAATCACCCTAAAACTCACCCTTACCCTCACCTTCACCCTAAGCCTAACCTAAACCTAACCCTAATCCTAAACCTTAGCCTCTTCCTCCATCTCCCCCTAACCCTAACCCTTAGCCTCACCCTAACCCTCACCCTAACCCTAATCCTAACCGTCATGCTCACCCTAACCCTAACCCTAACCGTAACACTCACCCTCACCCTAACCCTAAAGCTAACCCTAACCCTCACCCTCACCCTAAACATCACCCTAACCCTTATCCTCACACTAACCCTAACCCTAAACCTAACACTAACACTCACATTAACCCTAAACCTTACCATAACCCTAAACCTACCCCTCACCCTAACACTCTCCCTAACCCTAACCCTCAACATAACCCTAAACCTAACCCCCACCCTCACCCTAAAACTCACTTTCACCCTATCGCTCACCCTAAACGTAACCCTCAGCCTCACCCTAACCGTAAGCCTATCCATTACCCTAACCCTAACCCTCATTCTCACCCTAAACCTTACCCTATCCCTTACCCTCACCCTCACCCTTAACCTCACACTAACTCTAATGCTAAACCTAACCCTAATCCTCACACTTACCCTAACCCTAACCCTAACCCTCACCCTAACCCTAACCCTCACCCAACCCTAGCCCTCACGCGAACGCTAAACCTAACCCTCACTCTCACCCTCACCCTCACCCTAACCCTTACTCTCACCCTAACCCTAACCCTAACCCTCACTCTAATACTCACCCTAACCCTAAACGTAACCCTCACACTAACCCTAAACGTAACCCTCACTCTAACCCTTACCCTAACCCACAACCTAAGGCTAACCCTAACCCTAACCCTCACCGGAACGCTAAACCTAACCCTAAACCTAACACTTACACTAACACTCACTATCACTGTAATGGACACCCTAACCCTAACCCTCACCCACACCCTCACCTTCACCTTCACCCGAACCTGAACCCTCACCCTAAACCTCAACTGCACCCTAAACTTCACACTAAACCTAAACCTCACCCTAACCCTAACCCTCACTCTGAACCTCACCCTAAAACTCACCCTTACCCTTACCCTCACTCTAAGCCTAACCGTAAAACTAACCCTTATACTAAACCTAAGCCTCACCATCACCCTCACCCTTACCCTAACCCTAATCCTAAAACTCAGCCTCACCCTCACATTAACCCTAAACCTAACCCTAACCCTTAGCTTAACCCTAAGCCTCACCCTAAACCTAATGCTAACCCACACGCTCACCCTAAACCTAACCCTAACTGTAACCCTCACCCTCACCCTAAACCTAACGCTAACCCTAACCCTCACCCTCACCCTAACCATCACCCTAACCCTTACCTCACACTAACCCTAATCCTAGCTCTAACCCTAACCCTCACACTAACCCTAACCCACAACATAACCCTAACCCTAACGGTCACCCTAACACTCACCCTAACACTAACCCTCACCCTAACCCTAAACCTAACCCCCACCCTCAACCTAACACTCACTGTCACCCTAACCCTCACCCTAAACCTAACCCTCACCCACATCCTGACTTTCACCCTCACCCGAACCCTCACCCTCACCCAACCCGAACCCTCACCCTAAACATCACCCCAAACTTAACCCTCACCCTAACCCTATTGCTAAGCCTCACCCTAACCCTCACCCTCACCCTAACCCTCAACATGACCCTAATCCTCACCCTATCCCTAACCCTAACGCTTACCTACCGAAATCCTCACCCTCATCCTCACCCTAACCCTCGCCCACATGAAAGCCCTCACCCTAACCCTAATCCTACCCATAACCCTCACCCTCACCCAAACACTCACCCTCAGCCTTAACCTAACCCTAACCTTAATCCTAACACTAACCCTCACACTCACACTAACGCTCACCCTAACCCTAACCCTAACCGTCAGCCTCACCCTATCCATTACCCTAACCCTGACCCTAACCCTCACACTAACAATCTCCATAACACTCACAATCACCATAATCCTCACGCTCACCCTAACCCACAAGCTAACCCTTACACTCACCCTAAACCTACACCTAACCCTCACTCTAACCCTCACGCTAACCCTAAACCTAACCCTAACCCTCAACCTAGAACTCACCCTAAACCTAATCCTAACCCTAACCCTCACACTAATCCTTAGGCTCACACTAACCCTAAACCTCAACCTCAACCTAACCCTCACCCTAATCTTCACCCTAACCCTAAACCTAACCTCAAGCTAGCCCTCACCTTAACCCTAAACCTATCCCCAACCCTCACCCTAACCGTCTCCCTAACCCTCACACTCACCCTAACCCTCACCCTCACCTAAACCCTCACCCTCACCCTAATCCTCAACTTCACCCTAATCCTCAAACTATCCCTAACCCTAACCATTACCTACCAAAACCCTCAGCCTCACCCTCACCCTCACCCTAATCCTCGCCCTCATGAAAGCCCTCACCCTAACCCTAATACTAACCGTAACCCTCAACCTCACCCTCACCCTCACCCTAACCCTCGCCCGCACACAAGCCCTCACCCCAAACCTAACCCTCACCCTAACCCTAACCCTCACCCTCACCTTCACCCTCACCCTAACACTAACCCTTAACACTAACCCTGACCCAGAACCTCAACCTCACCCTAACCCTCACCCTAATCCTTACCCTCACCCTAACCCTAAACCTAACCCTAAACCGATCCCTCACCCTAGACCTAAACCTAACCCTCACACTAAGAGTAACCCTAACCCTAACCCTCACCCTAACCCTAACCCTAACCCTCACCCTAACCCTAGACCTCACCTTAACCCTAATTCTAACCCTAACCCTCAGCCTAACCCTAACCCTAATCCTTAACCTAACCCTCACCCTCAGCCTAACCCTCAACCTCACCCTATCCTAAACCTAACTCTAAGCCTAACCCTCAGCCTAAACCTAACACTAACCCTAACCCTCACCCTCATCCTTACCCTCACCCTAACCATTATCCTCACACTGAGCCTAACCCTAACTCTAACCCTAACCCTCACAATAAACCTAACCCTCACCATAACCCTAAACCTACACCTCACCCTAACCATCACCCTAACCCTAACCCTCACCCTAACCCTAACCCTCAACCTCACACTAATCCTTACTGTCACCCTAACCCTCACCCTAAACCTAACCCTCACGCACACCCTAACCCGAACCTCATCCGAACCCGAACCCAACCCTCACCCTCACCCTAAACATCACCCTAAACTTAACCCTCACACTAACCATAATCCTAGCCCTCACCCTGAACCTCAACCTCACCCTAACCCACACCTTCATCCTAATCCTCACCCTATCCCTAACCCTAACCTAACTACCTAACCCTTACCTACCTAAACCCTCACCCTCACTCTCACCCACACTCTAAACCTCGCCCTCGGGCAAGCCCTCCCCCTAACCCTAATACTAACCCTAACCCTCACCCTCACCCTCACCCTAACCCTCACCCTAAACCTAACCCTAACCCTCACCCTCACCCTAAACCTCACCCTTACCATCAACCTCAACCTAAGCCTAATTCTAAACCTAAGCCTCACACTAACCCTAACCCTCACCATAACCCTAACCCTACCCCTCACCCTAACTATCAACCTAACCCTAACCCTCACCCTAACAATCACCCTAACCCTAAACCTCACCCTAACCCTAAACCTAACTCCCCCACCACCCTAACACTCACTGTCACCCTATCCTTCACCCTAAACCTAACCCTCAGCCTCACCCTAAACGCAAGCCTAAACCTAACCCTAACTCTCACTCTCACCCTAACCCTAAACCTTACCCCCACCCTTACCTATCGCTAACCATAACCATAACCCTCACACTAAACCTAAACCTCACCCTAACCCTAAATCTACCCCTCACCCTAACGCTCACCTCCCCCTAACCCTCACACTCATCCTAACCCTAACCCTAAACCTAACACACACGCTAACCCTAACCCTAACCCTAAACCTAACCCTAACCTTAACCCTCAGCCTCACCCTCACCCTCAGCCTAACCTTAACGCTAAATGTTACCCTCACCCTCACCTCTTACACTCACTCACCATAACCCTCGCCCTCGCACAAGCCCTCCCCCTAAACGTAATATTAACCATAACCCTCACCCTCACCCTCACCCCTCACCGTAAACCTAACCTTAACCCTCAACATAACCCTAACCTGACATTTACCCTCAACCTCAACCTAAGCCTAATTCTAACCCTAACCCTCACACTAACCCTAACCCTCACCATAACCCTAAACCTAGCCCTCAACCTAACACTGACCCTAAACCTAACCCTGCCCCTAACCCTAAACCTAACCCCCACCCTCACCCTAACACTCACTCTCACCCTATCCCTCAATCTAAACCTAACCCTCAGCCTCACCCTAACAGTAAGCCTAACACTAACCCTAACCCTAACCCTCACTCCCACCCTAACACTCATGCTAATATTTACCCTCACCCTCACCCTAACGCTAACCCTAAACATAACGCTCGCACTAAACCTAACCCTCAGCTAATCCTAACCCTATCCCTAAACCTAACACACACCCTAACCCTAACCCTAACCCTAAACCTCACCCTAACCCTAACCCCTACCCTGACCCTAAACATACACCTCACACTAACCCTCCCCCTCCCCCTCCCCCTAACCCTAATCCTCAGCCTCACCCTCACCCTCGGACTAACCTTAAAGCTAACTCTTACCCTCACCCTGACCTCTTACACTCACACTCACCATATCCCTAATGCTAAACCTAACACTCACCCTCACCCTAACCCTCAACCTAACACTCACCCTCACCCTAACCCAAACCCTCACCCTCACCCTAATCCTAACCCTAACCCTCACACTTTCCCTAAACCTTACCGTCAACCTCACCCTAACCCAAACCCTAAATTTCACCTTAACCCTCACCCTAGCACTAACGCTAACCCTACACCTCAGCCTCAACCTAAACTTCACCCTAACCCTTACACTCACCCTAAATCTAACGCTAAACCTAACCCGAATCCTCAGACTTACCCTAACGTAACCCTAAACCTAACCCTCACCCTAACCCTCACCCTCACCCTACCCTAGCCCTCACCCGAACGCTAATCCTAACCCTCACTCTCACCCTCACCATCAACCTAACCCTTACTCTCACCCTAACCCTAACCCTAACCCTCAGCGTAACGCTAACCCTAATCCTAACCCTCACGGGAACGCTAAACCTAACCCTAAACCTAACACACTAACCCTCACAGTCACCCTAACCATCACCCTAGCCCTAACCCTCACCCTCACTGTAAACCTCACACAAAAATTTACACTCACCATAACTCTAAAGCTAACCATAACTCTAATCCTCAAACTAAACCTAACCCTAATGATAACGGTAAACCTCACCCTAATCCTAACCCAAACCCTCACCCTAACCCTAACACTAACCCTCAACCTCACCCTAACCCTCACCCTCAGATTAACCCTAACTCTAATCATAACCCGAACACTCACCCTCACCCTCACCCTAGCTCTCAATCTAGACATAAACCTAACTCTAAACTTAACCATCACGTTAACCCTAATGCTAACCCTAAAACTCTCCCTCACCCTAACGATTACCCTCACCCTACCCCTAACCCTAACCCTCAGGCTAATGCTCACCCTAACCCTAACCATAACACTAATCCTTACCCTATTCCTAACCCTAAACCTAACCCTCACCCTCACCCTAGCCCTCACTCTAACCCTAACCCTCACCGTAACCCTCACCCTAACCCTAAACCTAATGCTAAACCTAACACTAACCCTCACTCTAACCCTCACCATAATCCTTACCCTCACCCTAAACCTAACCCTCACACTCACTGTAAAACTCACCCTAACCCAAACCCTAACCCTGAACCTCACCATAACCCTCACCCTAACCCTACCCCTAACCCTCACACTCATCCTAATCCTCACCCTAACCCTTACCCTCACACTCAACCAAACCCTCACACGAATCCTAACCCTCATTCTAACCCTAACCCTCACCCAAACCTTGCCTCTCACCCGAATGCTAACCCTAACCCTCACGCTCACCCTCACCCTAACCCTTACTCTCACCCTAACCCTAACCCTGACCCTCACTCTAACTCTCACCCTAACCCTAAACGTGAACCTCACCCTAACCTTATCCCTAACCTTCAACCTAATGCTAACCGTAACTCTAACCCTCACTGGAACGCTAAACCTAACCCCAAACCTAACATTTACACTAAACCTCAACATCACCTTACCGTCACCATAACCCTAACCCTCACACACACCCTTACTTTCACCCTCACCCGAAAACTCATCCTCACCCTAAACCTCAACCTCACCCTAAACTTCACACTAACACTAAACCTCACCCTAATTCTCACCCTCACCCTCACCCTAAAACTCACCCTTTCCCTCACCCTCACCCTAAGCCTAACCCTAAACCTAACCCTAATCCTAAACCTAAGCCTCACCATCACCCTCAGCCTAACCCTAACCCTAATCTTAACCCTCAGCCTCACCCTCAACTTAACCCTAACCCTAACTCTAAACCTTAGCCTAAACCTAACCCTCACCCTATCGCTAATCCTAACCCTCAAACTCACCCTAAACCTAACCCTAACTGGAAACCTCACCCTCACCCTAAACCTAACACTAACCCTAAACCTCACCCTCATCCTAACCCTCACCCTAACCATTATCTTCACACTAACCCTAACCCTAAATCTAACCCTAACCCTCACAATAACCCTAACCCTCACCATAACCCTAACGCTACACCTTACCCTAACCCTCACCCTAAACCTAATCCTCACCCTAACCCTAAACCTAACCCTCAACCTCACACTAATCCTCACTGTCACCCTAACCCACACCCTAAACCTAACCCTCACCCACACCTTAACCGAACCCTCACCCGAACCTTCACCCTCACCCAACCCTCACCCTCAACTTAACATCACCATAAACATAACCCTCACCCTAACCCTAATCCTAACCCTCACCCTAACCCTCACCCTCACCCTAACCTTCACCTTCAACCTTATCCTCACACGAACCCTAACCCTCACCCTAATTCACACCCTCACCCAAACCTAGCCCTCACCCGAAAGCTAACCCTAACCCTCACTCTCACCCTGACCTTCACCCTAACCCTTACTCTCACCCTAACCCTAACCCTAACCCTCACTCTAACTCTCACCCTAACCCTAAATGAAAGCCTCATCCTAAAACTAACCCTAAACTTCACGGGAACGCTAAACCTAACCCTAAACCTAACACTGACACTAACCCTCACTGTCACCCTAACGGTCAACCTAACCCTAACCCTCACACACACCCTTACCTTCACCCACAGCCAAACCCGAACCCGAACCCTAAACCTCAACCTAACCCTAAACTTCACACTAACACTAAACCTCAACCTAACCCTCACCCTCACCATCACCCTCACTCTAAAACTCACCCTTACCCTCACCCTCACCCTAAGCCTAACCCTAAACCTAACCCAAATCCTAAACCTAACCCTCATCATTACCCTCACCCTAACCCTAAACCTAATCCTAACCCTCGGTCTCACTTTCACCTTAACCCTAACCCTGACTCTAAACCTTAGCCTAAACCTAACACTCACCCTAAACCTAATCCTAACCCTCACCCTCACCCTAACCCTCACCTTCACCCTAATCCTTACCCTACGCCTAAGGCTAACTTAACTACCTAACCCTTACCTACCTAAACACTCACCCTCAACCTAACCCTCGCCCTCTGGCAAGCCCTCCCCCTAACCCTAATACTAACGGTAACCCTCACCATAACCCTCACCCTAAACCTAACCCTAACCCTCACCCTAAACCTCACCCTTACCCTCAACCACAACCTAAGCCTAATTCTAACCCCAAACTCCACACTAACCATAACCCTCACCATAACCCTAACCCTACCCCTCACCCGACCCCTCACCCTAACCCTAACCCTAAACCTAACACGCACCCTAACCCTAACCCCAACCCTCACCCTCATGCGCACCCTCACTGTCATCCTAACCATCACCCTAAACCTTACTCTCACCAACACCCTAACCCTCATCATCACACGAACACTCGCCCTCACCCTAAACCTCACCTCACCCTAAACATCACACTAACCCTAAGCCTCACCCTAATTCTAACCCTAACCCTCACACTCACCCTAAAACTCACCTTTACCCTCACCTTCACCCTAAGCCTAAACCTAAACCTAACCCTAATCCTAAACCTAAGCCTATTCCTCCTCCTCCCCCTAAACCTAACCCTAACCTTAGCCTAACCCTAAACCTAACCCTAATCCTAACCCTCATGCTCAGCCTAACCCTAACCCTAACCGTAACCTTCAACATCACCCTAAACCTAACACAAACCCTCACCCTCACCCTCACCCTAACCATCACCTTAACCCTTATCCTCACACTAACCCTAACCCTAACTCTAACACTAACCCTCACACTAACCCTAACCCTCACCATAACCCTAACCCTACCCCTCACCCTAACACTCACCCTAACCCTAACCCTCACCCTAAACTAAACCTAACCCCCACCCTCACCCTAAAACTCACTGTCACCCTATCCCTCACCCTAAACCTAACCCTCAGCCTCACCCGAAACGTAAGCCTAACCCTTACCCTAACCCTAACGCTCACACTCACCATAAGCCTCACGCTAAACCTTACCCTCACGATCACCCTAACGCTAACCATAACCATAACCCTCACACTAAACCTAAACCTCACCCTAACCTTAACCCTACCCCTCACCCTACCCCTCACCTCACCCTCACCCTCACCCTCATCCTAACCCTAACCCTAAACCTAACACACACCCTAAGAGTAACCCTAACTCTAAACCTCACCCTAACCCTAACCCTAACCCTGACCCTAAACATACACCTCACAATAACCCTCACCCTAACCCTCACCATAACCCTAAACCTCAGCCTCACCCTCACCCTCAGCTTAACATTAACGCTAACGCTTACCCTCACCTTCACCTCTTACACTCACACTCACCTTATCCCTAATGCTTAACCTAACACTCACACTCACCCTAACCCTCAACCTAACCGTTACCCTCACCCTAACCCTAACCCTCACCCTCACCCTAACCCTAAACCTAACCCTCACCCTAACCCTAACCCTAACCCTCACCGTCAACCTAACCCTAACCCAAACCCTAACCTTCAACTTAAGCCTCACCCTAAAACTAATGCTAACCCTAAACCTCACCCTCAACCTAAACCTCACCCTAACCCTTACGCTCACCCTAACTCTAACGCTAAACCTAACCCTAATCCTCACAATTACCATAACCCTAACCCTAAACCTAACCCTCACCCTAACCCTCACCCTCACCCAACCCAAGCCCTCATCCGAACGCTAACCCTAACCCTCACTCTCACCCTCACCCTCACTATAACCCTTACTCTCACCATAACCCTAACGCTAAACCTCACTCTAATTCTCACCCAAACCCTAAACGTAACCCTCACCCTAACCTAACCCTAACCCTCACCCTAAGGCTAACCCTAAACCTAACCCTCACTGGAACGCTAAACCTAATCCTAAAACTAACACACTAACCCTCACCGTCACCCTAACCCTCACCCTAACCCTAACCCACACCCACACCCTTACCTTCACCTTCACCCGAACCCTGACCGTCACCTTAAACCTCAACCTCACCCTAAACTTCACACTAAAGCTAAACCTCACCCTAACCGTAACCCTCACCCTCACCATAGAACTCACCCTTACCCTCACACTCACCCTGAGCTTAACCCTAAACCTAACCCTAATCCTAAACCTAAGCCTCACCATCACCCTCACCCTAACCCTAACCCTAATCCTAAAGCTCAACCTCACCCTCACATTAACCCTAAACCTAACCCTAACCCTTAGCCTAAACCTAACCCTCACCCTAACCCTAATCCTAAACCTTACGCTCACCCTAACCCTAACCCTAACCGTAAACCTCACCCTCAACCTAAACCTAACGCTAAGCCTAACCCTCACCCTCACACCCTAACCCTCACCCTAACCCTTATCCTCACACTAACACTAACCCTAAATCTAACACTAACCCTCACACTAACCCTAACCCACACCATAACCCTAACCCTACCCCTCACCCAACACCCTAACACTAACCCTCCCCTAACCCTAAACCTAACCCTACCCTCACCCTAACACTCACTGTCACCCTAACACTCACCCTAAACCTAACCCACACCCACACCCTATCTTTCACCCTCACCCCAACTCTCACCCTCACCCAAGCCTCACCCTCACACTAAATATCACCCGAAACTTAACCCTCACCCTAACCCTATTCCTAACCCTCACCCTTAACCGTCACCCTCACCCAAACCCTCAACATGACCCTAATCCTCACCCTATCCCTAACCCTAACCCTTACCTACCGAAACCCTCACCCTCACCCTCACCCTAACCCTCGCCCTCACGCAAGCTCTTACCCTAAACCTAATCCTAACCATTACCCTCACCCTCACCCAAACCCGCACCCTCAGCCTTACCCTAACCCTAACCTTAATCCTAATCCTAACCCTCACCCTCACCCTCACACTAACGCTCACCCGAAACCTAACCCTAACCGTCAGCCTCAACCTATCCATTACCCTAACCCTGACCCTAAACCTCACAGTAACACTCACCATAACACTCACACTCACCAAAACCCTCACTCTCACACTAACCCATAACCTAACCCTTACCCTCCCCCTAACCCTACACCTACCCCTCACTCTACCCTTCACCCTAAACCTAAACCTAAACCTCACCCTCACCCTAAACGTAACCCTAACCCTCACCCTCAACCTAGAACTCACCCTAAACCTAATCCTAACCCTAACCCTCACACTACTCCTTATGCTCACACTAACCCTAACCCTCAACCTCAACCTAACCCTCACCCTAACCCTAACCCTCACCCTCAACCTAGCCATCACCCTTACCCTAACCCTATCCCCAACCCTCACCCTAACCCTCACCCTAACCCTCACCCTCAAACTAACCCTCACCCTCATCCTAATCCTCAACTTCACCCTAATCCTCACCCTATCCCTAACCCTAACCCTTACCTACCAAAACCCTTAGCCTCACCCTCAACCTCACCCTAATCCTCGCCCTCATGAAAGCCCTCACCCTAACCCTAATCCTAACCGTATCCCTCACCCTCACCCAAAACCTCACCCTCACCCTCACGCTAAACCTAACCTTCACCTTCACCCTCACCCTAACACTAACCCTAACACTAACCCTGACCCAGACCCTCAACCTCACCCTAATCCTTACCCTCACCCTAACCCTAAACCTATCCCTCACCCTAGACCTAACCCTAACCCTCACACTAAGAGTAACCCTAACCCTAACACTCACCCTAACCCTAACCCTAACCCTCACCCTATCCCTAGACCTCACCTTAACCCTAATTCTAACCCTAACCCTCAGCCTCACCCTAACCCTCATCCTAACGCTTAACCCTCACCCTCACCCTAACCCTCAACCTCACCCTAACCTAACCCTAACTCTAACCCTCACCCTCACCCTAAACCTAACAATAACTCTAACCCTCACCCTCATCCTAACCCTCACCCTAACCCTCACCCTAGCCCTAACCCTAATGCTAAACCTAACACTCACCCTCACCCTAACCCTCACCATAATCCTTACCCTCACCCTAAACCTAACCCTCACACTCACTGTAAAACTCACCCTAACCCAAACCCTAACCCTAAACCTCACCATAACCCTCACCCTCAACCTACTCCTAACCCTCACACTCATCCTAACCCTCACCATAACCCTTACCCTCACACTCAACCAAACCCTCACACGAACCCTAACCCTCATTCTAACCCTCACCCTCACCCAAACCTTGCCTCTCACCCGAATGCTAACCCTAACCCTCACTCTCACCCTCACCCTAACCCTTACTCTCACCCTAACCCTAAACCTAACCCTCACTCTAACCCTCACCCTAACCCTATACGTGAACCTCACCCTAACCCTAACCCTAACCCTCACCCTAATGCTAAACCTAACCCTAACCCTCACTGGAACGCTAAACCTAACCCTAAACCTAACATTTACACTAAACCTAAACGTCACCCTAACCGTCACCCTAACCCTAACCCTCACACACTCTTACTTTCACCATCACCCGAAAACTCATCCTCACCCTAAACCTCAACCTCACCCTAAACTTCACACTAACAAAAAAACTCACCCTAACTCTCACCCTCACCCTCACCCAAAAACTCACCCTTACCCTCACCCTCACCCTCACCCTAAGCCTAACCCTAAACCTAACCCTAATCCTAAACCTAAGCCTCACCATCACCCTCAGCCTAACCCTAACCCTAATCCTATCCCTCACCCTAACCATTACCTCACACTAACCCTAACCCTAACTCTAACCCTAACCCTCACAATAAAACTAACCCTCACCATAACCCTAACCCTACCACTCACCCTTACCCTCACCCTCACCCTAAGCCTAACCCTAAACCTAACCCTCACCCTCACCCTAACCATCACCCTAAACCTTATCCTTACACTCACCCTAAAACTCACCCTTACCCTCACCCTCACCCTAAGCCTAACCCTAAACCTAACCCTAATCCTAATTCTAAGCCTCACCATCACCCTCAGCCTAACCCTAACCCTAATCCTAACCATCAGCCTCACCCTCACCTTAACCCTAACCTTAACTCTAAACCTTAGCCAAAACATAACCCTCACCCTATCTCTAATCCTAACCCTCACACTCACCCTAAACCTAACCCTAACCGTAACCCTCACCCTCACACAAAACTTAATGCTAACCCTATCCCTCACCCTCATCTTAACCCTCACCCTAACCATTATCCTCATTCTAACTCTAACCCTAACTCTAACCCTAACCCTCAACTTCACAGTAATCCTCACTGTCACTCTAACCCTCACCCTAAACCTAACCCTCAACCACAACCTAACCCTAATCCTCACCCTCACCCTCACCCTCACCCAACTCTTACCCTCACCTTAAACATCACTGTAACCTTAAGCCTCACCCTAACCCTAATCCTAACCCTCACCCTAAACCTCACCCTCACACTAATCCTCACCTTCACCCTAATCGTCACCCTATGCCTAAGGCTAACCTGACTACCTAACCCTTACCTACCTAAACACTCACCCTCACCCTAACATTCGCCCTCTCGCAAGCCGTCCACCTAAACCTAATACTAAACGTAACCCTCACCATAACCCTCACCCTAAACCAAACCCTAACCCTCACCCTCACCCTAAACCTCACCCTTACCCTCAACCCCAATCTAAGCCTAATTCTAACCCTAACCTCCACACTAACCATAACCCTCACCATAACCCTAACCCTACCCCTCACCCGACCCCTCACCCTAACCTTAACCCTAACCCTCACCCTCATGCTTACCCTCACTGTCACCCTAACCCTCACCCTAAACCTTACCCTCACCCACACCCTAACCCTCACCCTCACATGAACACTCAACATCACCCTAAACCTCACCTCACCCTAAACATCACACTAACCCTAAGCCTCACCCTAACCCTAACCCTAACCCTCACACTCACCCTAAAACTCACCTTTACCCTCACCTTCACCCTAAGCCTAACCCTAAACCTAACCCTAATCCTAAAACTTAGCCTATCCCTACTTCTCCCCCTAAACCTAATCCTAACCCTTAGCCTAACCCTAACCCTCACCCTAACCCTAATCCTAACCCTCATGCTCAGCCTAACCCTAACCCTAACCTTAACCTTCAACGTCAACCTAAACCTAAAGCAAACCCTAACCCTCACCCTCACCCTAACCATCACACTAACCCTTATCCTCACACTAACCCTAACCCTAACTCTAAACCTAACCCTCACACTAACCCTAACCCTCACCATAACCCTAACCCTACCCCTCACAGTAACAATCACCCTAACCCTAACCCTCACCCTAACCCTAAACCTAACCCCCACCCTCACCCTAAAACTCACTGTCACCCTATCCCTCACCCTAAACCTAACCTTCAGCCTCACCCGAACCGTAAGCCTAACCCTTACCCTAAACCTAACCCTCACTCTCACCATAAGCCTTTCGCTAACCCTTACCCTCACCCTCACCCTAACGCTAACCATAACCATAACCCTCACACTAAACGTAAACCTCACCCTAACCCTAAACCTACCCCTCACCCTAACCCTCACCTCACACTCACCCTCACCCTCATCCTAACCCTAACCCTAAACCTAAGACACACCCTAACCCTAACCCTAAGTCTAAATCTCACCCTAACCCTAACCCTCACTCTGACCCTAAATATACACCTCACACTAACCCTCACCCTAACCCGAACCCTCAGCCTCACCCTCACCCTCAGCCTAATGTTAACGCTAACTCTTACCCTCACCCTCACCTCTTACACTCACACTCACCATAACGCTAATGCTTAACCTAACACTCACCCTCACCCTAACCTTCAATCTAACCCTTACCCTCACCCTAAGCCTAACCCTCACCCTCACCCTAACCCTAAACCTAACCCTCACCCTAACCTAACCCTAACCCTCACCCTATCCCTAACCCTAACCCTAAACCTCACCGTCAACCTAACCCTAACCCAAACCCTACCCTTCACCTTAAGCCTCACACTAAAACTAACGCTAACCCTAAACCTCACCCTCAACCTAAATCTCACCATAACCCTTACCTTAACCCTAACTCCAATGCTAAACCTAACCCTAATTCTCACACGTACCCTAACCCTAAACCTAAACCTAACCCTCACCCTAACCCTCACCCTCACCCAACCGAAGCCCTCATCTGAATGCTAACCCTAACCCCCACTCTCACCCTCACCCTCACTCTATCCCTTATTCTCACCCTAACCCTAACGCTAAACCTCAGTCTAATTATCACCCTAACCCTAGACGTAACCCTAACCCTAACCCTAACCCTAACCCTCACCCTAAGGCTTACTCTAACCCTAACCCTCACTGGAACGCTAAACCTAACCCGAAACCTAACACACTAACCCTCACCGTCAACCTAACCCTCACCCTAACCGTAACCCTCACACACACCCTTACCTTCACCTTCACCCGAAGCCTGACCCTCACCTTAAACCTCAACCTCACCCTAAACTTCACACTAAACCTAAACCTCACCCAAACCCTAACCCTATCCCTCACCCTAAAACTCACCCTTACCCTCACCCTCACCCTAAGCTTAACCCTAAACCTAACCCTTATCCTCACACTAACCCTAAAGCTAACACTAACCCTCACACTAACCCTAACACATACCATAACCCTAACCCTACCCCTCACCCTAACACCCTAAAACTAACCCTCACCCTAACTCTAAACCTAACCCCCACCCTCACCCTAACACTCACTGTCACCCTAACCCTCACCCTAAACCAAACCCTATCTTTCACCCTCACCCGAACCCTCACCCTCACCCAACCCTCACCCTCACACTAAACATCACCCGAAACTTAACCCTCACCCTAACCCTATTCCTAACCCTCACCCTAACCCTCACCCTCACCCAAACCCTCAACATGACCCTAATCCTCACCCTATCCCTAACCCTAACCCTTACCTACCGAAACCCTAACCCTCACCCTCACCCTCAACCTCGCCCTCACACAAGCCCTCACCCTAAACCTAATCCTAACCGTTACCTTCACCCTCACCCAAACCCGCACCCTCAGCCTTACCCTAACCCTAACCTTAATCCTAACCCTAACCCTCACCCTCACCCTCACACTAACGCTCACCGGAATGCTAACCCTAACCGTCAGCCTCACCCTATCTGTTACCCTAAACCTGACCCTAACCCTCACACTAACACTCACCATAACACTCACACTCACCATAATCCTCACTCTCACCCTAACCCACAACCTAACCCTTACCCTCACCCTAACCCTACACCTACCCCTCACTCTAACCCTCACCCTAAACCTAAACCTAAACCTCACCCTCACCCTAAAAGTAACCCTAACCCTCACCCTCACCCTAGGCTTCACCCTAAACCTAATCCTATCAGTAACCCTCACACTAACCCTTATGCTCACACTAACCCTAACCCTCAACCTCAACCTAACCCTCACCCTAACCTTCACCCTAACCCTAACCCTCACCCTCAACCTAGCCCTCCCCCTAACCCTAACCCTATCTCCAACCCTCACCCTAACCCTTACCCTAACCCTCACCCTCACCCTAACCCTCACCCTCACCCTAATCCTCAACTTCATCCTAATCCTCACCCTATCCCTAATCCTAACCCTTACCTACCAAAACCCTCAGCCTCACCCTCATCCTCACCCTAATCCTCGCCCTCACGAAAGCCCTCACCCTAACCCTAATCCTAACCCTTACCCTCACCCTAATTCTAACTCTAAAAGTAACATTAATCCTCACACTTACCCTAACCCTAACCCTAAACCTAA
The DNA here is from genome assembly GCF_024711535.1 of Dipodomys merriami. Lineage (NCBI taxonomy): Eukaryota > Metazoa > Chordata > Mammalia > Rodentia > Heteromyidae > Dipodomys > Dipodomys merriami. The sequence goes on along the minus strand of NW_027204448.1, from coordinate 35,243 downwards.
CCCTCACCCTAACCCTCACCCTCACCCAACCCTAGCCCTCACCCAAAAGCTAACCCTAACCCTCACTCTCACCCTCACCCTTACCCTAACCCTTACTCTCACCCTAACCCTAAACCTAACCCTCACTCTAACTCTCAACTTAACCCTAAACGTAACCCTCACCCTAACCCTAACCATAACCCTCACCCTAACGCTACCCTAACCCTAAACCTCACTGGGAAGCTAAACCTAACACTAAACCTAACACTTACAGTAATCCTCACAGTCACCCTAACCGTCACCCTAACCATAACCCTCACACACATCCTTACCTTCACCCTCACCCTCACCCTCACCCTCACCCTAAACCTCAACCTCACCCTCAACTTCACACTAACACTAAACCTCACCCTAACACTAACCCTCACCCTCACCCTAAGCCTAATGCTAAACCTAACCCTAACACTAAACCTAAGCCTCACCATCACCCTCACCCTAACCCTAACCCTAATCCTAACCCTCTGCCTCACCCTCACCTTAACCCTAACCCGAACTCTAAACCTTAGCTTAAACCTAACCCTCACCCTGTCCCTAATCCTAACACTCACACTCACCCTAACCCTAACCCTAACCGTAGCCCTAATCCTAACCCTAAACCTAATGCTAACCCTAAACCTCACCCTCACCCTAACCCTCACCTTCACACTAATCGTCACCCTATGCCTAAGGCTAACCTAACTACCTAACCCTTACCTACCTAAACACTCACCCTCACCCTAACCCTCGCCCTCTCCCAAGCCCTCCCCCTAAACCTAATACTAAAGGTAACCCTCACCCTCACCCTCACCATAACCCTCACCCTAAACCTAACCTTAACCCTCACCCTAACCCTAAACCTCACTCTTACCCTCAACCACAACCTTAGCCTAATTCTAACCCTAAGCTCCACTAACCATAACCCTTAACATAACCCTAACCCTACACCTCACCCTACTCCTCACCCTAACCCTAAGCCTTAACCTAACCCGCACCCTAACCCAAACCCTAACCCTAACCCTCACCCTACCCCTCACTGTCACCCTAACCCTCACCATAAACCTTACCCTCACCCACACACTAACCCTCACCCTCACACAAACACTCACCCTCACCCTAAATCTCCAACTCACCCTAAATATCACACTAACCCTAAGACTCACCCTAACCCTAACCCTAACCCTCACACTCACCCTAAAACTTACCCTTACCCTCACCTTCACCCTAAGCCTAACCCTAAAGCTAACCCTAATCCTAAACCTTAGCCTCTTCCTCCCCTCCCCCTAAACCTAAACCTTTGCATAGTCCTAACCCTCACCATAACACTAATCCTAACCCTCATGCTCACTCTAACCCTAACCCTAACCGTAACCCTCACCCTCACCCTCACCCTAACCCGCACCCTAAACCTAACCCTAACCCTCACCCTCACCCTAAACCTCACCGTTACTGTCAACCTCAACCAAAGCCTAATTCTAACCCTAACCCTCACACTAACCCTAACCCTCACCATAACCCTAACCCTACCCCTCACCATAACACTCACCCTAACCCTCAACCTCACCCTAACCCTAAACTTAACCCCCACCCTCACCCTAACACTCACTGTCACCCTATCCCTCACCCTAACCTAACCCTCAGCCTCACCATAACCATAAGCCTAACCCTAACCCTAACTCTCACCCTAACCCTAAACGTTACCCTCATCCTCACCCTATCGCTAACCCTAACCATAACACTCACACTAAACCTAAATCTCACCCTAACCCCAAATCTACCCCTCACCCTAACCTCACCTCCCCCTAACCCTCACCCTCATCCTAACCCTAAACATAAACATAACACACACTCTAACCCTAGTCCTAATCCTAAACCTCAACCTATCCCTAAACCTCAGCCTCACCCTCACCCTCAGCCTAACCTTAACGCTAACACTTACCCTCACCCTCACCTCTTACACTCACACTCACCATAACCCTAGTGCTAAACCTAACACTCACCCTCACCCTAACCATCAACCTAACCCTGACCCTCACCCTAACCCTAACCCTCACCCTCACCCTAATCCTAAACATAACCCTCACCCTAACCCTAACCCTAACACTTACCCTATCTCTAAACCTCACCCTAACCCAAACCCTAACCCTCTCCTTCAACCTCACCCTAAAACAAACCCTAACCTTCACTTTAACCCTCACCCTAACATTAACCCTAACCCTAAACCTCACCCTCAACATAAACCTCACCCTAACCCTTACCCTCACCCTAATGCTAACTCTAAAACTAACATTAATCATCACACTTACCCTAACCCTAACCCTAAACCTAACCCTCACCCTAACCCTCACCCTCACCCAACCCTATCCCTCACCCGAATGCTAACCCTAACCCTCACTCTCACCCTCACCCTCACCCTAACCCTTACTCTCAACCGAACCCTAAACCTAACCCTCACTCTAACTCTCACCCTAACCCTAAACGTAACCCTCACCATAACCGTAACCCTAACCCTCACCCTAACGCTAACCCTAACCCTAACCCTCACGGGAAAGCTAAACCTAACCCTAAACCTATCACTTACACTAATCCTCACAGTCACCCTAACCATAACCCTAACACACATCCTTACCTTCACCTCACCCGAAACCTCACGCACACGCTAAAACTCAACCTCACCCTAAACTTCACACTAAAACTAAACCTCACCCTAACCCTCACTCTCACCCTCACCCTAAAACTCACCCTTACCCTCACCCTCACCCTAAGCCTAACCCTATACCTAACCGTAATAATAAACCTAAGCCTCACCATCACCCTCAACCTAACCCTAACCCTAATCCTAATCCTCAGCCTCACTCTGACCATAACCCTAACCCTAACCCTAACCCTTAGCCTAACCCTAACCCTCACCCTAACCCTAATCCTAACCCTCACACTCAACCTAACCCTAACCCTAACCGTAACCCTAAACCTAACCCTAAATCTAACGCTAACCCTAACCCTCACCCTCATCCTAATCCTCACCCTAACGATTATCCTCACACTAACCCTAACCCTAACTCTAACCCTAACCCTCAAAATAACCATAAACCTCACCATAACCCTAACCCTACCCCTCACCCTAACTCTCACCCTAACCCTAACCCTCACCATAACCCTCACGCTAACCCTAACCCTAACCCTCAACCTCACCCTAACCCTCACCCTAAACCTAACCCTCACCCACACCCTAACCCGAACCCTCACCCACACCCAAAACTAACCCTCACCCTAAACATCACCCTAACCTTAAACTTCACCCTAACTCTAATCCTAACCCTCAACTTAACCCTCACCCTCACCCTAACCCTCACCTTCACCCTAATCGTTACCCTATGCCTAAGCCTAACCTAACTACCTAACCCTTACCTAGATAAACCCTCACCCTCACCCTAACCCTCCCCCTCTTGCAAGCCCTCCCCCTAACACTAATACTAACCGTAACCCTCACCCTCACCCTCACCATAACCCTCACCCTAAACCTAACCCTAACCCTCACCCTCACCCTAAACCTCACCCTTACCCTCAACCACAACCTAAGCCTAATTCTAACCCTAACCTACACACTAACGATAACCCTCACCATAACCCTAACCCTGCCCCTCACCCTACCACTCACCCTAACCCTAAGCCTCAACCTAACCCGCACCCTAACCCTAACCCTCACCCTCACCCTCACCCTAACCCTCACTCTCACCCTAACCCTCACCCTAAACCTTACCCTCACCCACACCCTAACCCTTACTCTCACCCTAACCCTAACGCTAACCCTCACCCTAACCCTAACCCTAATCCTCACTGGAAAGCTAAACCTAACCCTAAACCTAACACTTACACTAATCCTCACAGTCACCCTAACCGTCACCCTAACCATAACCCTCACACACATCCTTACCTTCACCCTCACACGAACACTCACCCTCACCCTAAACCTCAACCTCACCCTAAATTTCACACTAACACTAAACCTCACCCTTACCCTCACCTTAACCCTAACCCTTACCCTCAACCTCACTCTAATCCTCACTGTCACCCTAACCCTCACCCTAAACCTAACCATCACCCACACCCGAACCCGAACCCTCATCCGAACACTCACCCGCACCCAACCCTCACCCTCACCCTAAACATCACCCTAAACTTAACTCTCACTCTAACCCTAATCCTAACCCTCACCCTAACCCTCACCCTCACCCTAACCCTCACCTTCAACCTAATCCTCACCCTATCCCTAACCCTAACCTAACTACCTAACCCTTAACTACCTAAACCCTCACCCTCTCCCTAACACTCGCCATCGCGCAAGCCCTCCCCCTAACCCTAATACTAACTGTAACCCTCACCCTCACCCTCACCCTAATCCTCACCCAAAACCTAACCCTAACCCTCACCCTCACCCTAAACCTCACCTTTATACTCAACCTCAACCAAAGCCTAATTCTAACCCTAAATTCCACACTAACCATAACCCTCACCATAACACTAAACTAACCCACACCCAACCCCTCACCTTAACCCTAACTCTCAACCTAACCCGCACCCTAAACCTAACACTAACCCTAACCCTCACCCTCACCCTAACCCTCACTGTCACTCTAACCCTCACCCTAACCTTACCCTCACCCACACCCTAAGCCTCACCCTCACATGAACACTTACCCTCACTCTAAACCTCAACCTCACCCTAAACATCACACTAACCCTAAGCCTCACCCTAACCCTAACCCTAACACTCACAATTACCCTAAAACTCACCCTTACCCTCACCTTCACCCTAAGCCTAACCCTGAACAAAACCCTAATCCTAAACCTTAGCCTCTTCCTCAGCCTCACCCTAACCCTAACCCTAACCCTTAGCCTAACCCTAATCCTCACTCTTAACCTAATCATAACCCTCATGCTCACCCTAACACTAACCGTAACCATAACCCTCACCCTCACCCTAAACCTAACCCTCACCCTCACCCTAAACATCACCCTAACCCTTAACCTCACACTAAACCTAACTCTAACTCTAACCCTAACCATCACACTAACCCTAACCCTCACCATATCTCTAAACCTACCCCTCACCCTAACACTCACCCTAACCCAAACCCTCACACTAAACTTAAACCTAACCCCCAACCTCACCCTTAAACTCACTATCACCCTATCCCTCAGCCTCACCCGAACCGTAAGCCTAACCCTTACCCTTACCCTAACCCTCTCTCTCACCCTAACCCTCACCCTAACCCTTACACTCACCCTCACCCTAAAGCTAACCCTAACCATAACCCTCACATTAATCTAAACCTCAACCTAACCTTAAACCTTCCCCTCACCCTAATCCTCACCTCACCCTAAACCTCACCCTCATCCTAACCCAAACCCTAAACCTAACACACACCCTCACCCTAACCATAACCCTAAACCTCACCCTAACCCTAACCCTTACCCTGACCCTAAACATACACCTCACACTAACCCTCACCCTCACTCTCAAACTCACCCTCACCCTAACCCTTACTCTCCCCAAACCCTAACCCTCACCTTCACCTTAATCCTCACCCTAAACCTAATCCTAACCCTCATCCTCACCCTAAACCTCACCCATACCCTCAACCTCAAACAAAGCCTAATTCTAACCCTAACTCTCACACTAACCATAACCCTCACCATAACCCTAAACCTACCACTCACTCTACCCCTCACCCTAACCCTAACCCTCAAACTAACCCGCAACCTAACCCTAGCCCTAACCTGCACGCTCACCCTAACCCTCAGTGTCACCCTAACCCTCACCCTAAACTTTACCCTCACCCACACACTAACCCTCACCCTCACACGATCACTCACCCTCACCCTAAACCTCAACCTCACCTTAACATCACACTAACCTTAAGCATCACCCTCACCATAACCCTAACCCTCACACTCACGTTAAAATTCACCCTTACATTCACCTTCACCCTAAGCCCAACCCTAAACCTAACCCTAATCCTAAACCTTAGCCTCTCCCTCCCCCTCCCACTAAGCCTAACTGTAAGCCTTAGCCTAACCCTAACCCTCACCCTAACACTAATCTTAAGCTCACCCTAACCCTAACCCTAACTATAACCCTCTCCCTCACCCTAAACCTAAGGCTAACCCTAACCCTCACCCTCACCATAACCATCACCCTAACCATTAACCTCACACTAACGCTAACCCTAACTCTAACCCTAACCCTCACACTAACCCTAACCCACAACATAACCCTAACCCTAACCCTCACCCTAACACTCACCCTAACACTAACCCTCACCCTGAACCTAAACCTAACCCCCACCCTCACCCTAACACTCACCGACACCCTAACCCTCACCCTAAACCTAACGCTCACCCACACCTTAACCCTCAACCTCACCCTAAACCTCACCCTCACCCAACCCTCACCATCACGCTAAACATTACCCTAAACTTAACCCTCACCCTAACCCTAATCCTAACCCTCACCCTAACCCTCATGTTCATCCTAATCCTCAACTTCCCTCTAATCCTCACCCTATCCCTAACCCTAACCCTTACCAACCGAAACCCTCAACCTCACCCTCACCCTCACCCTAACCCTCGCCCTCAAGCAAGCCATTACCCTAACCCTAATCCTACCCGTAACCCTCATCCTCACCCAAACCCTCACCCTCAGCCTTACCCTAACCCTAACCTTAATCCTAACCCAAACCCTCACCTGCAAACTCACCCTAACCCTCACCCTAACCCTAAACCTAACTGTCAGCCTCACCCTATCCGTTACCCTAACCCTGAACCTAACCCTAACAATAACACTCACCATAACACTCACGCTAAGCATAACCCTCACTCTCACCCTAACCCACAACCTAACCCTTACCCTCAACCTAAACCTACACCTACCCCTCACTCTACCCCTCACCCTAACCCTAAACTTAACCCTCACCCTAGCCCTAACCCTAAGCCTAACACTATCCTTAACCCTCATCCTATCCCTAACCCTAACCCTCATCCTCAACCTCACCCTAACCCAAACCTTATCCTTCACCTTAACCCTCACCCTAACCCTAATGCTAACCCTAAACCTCACCCTCACCATAAACCTCACCCTAACATTTAGCCTCAAACTAACCCTAACGCTAACCCTAAACCTCACCCTCACCGTAAACCTCACTGTAACATTTACCCTCACCCAAACTCTAAAGCTAACCATAACCCTAATCCTCAAACTAAACCTAACCCTAACCCTAACACTATCCCTCACCCTAACCCTGACCTTAAACCCTCACCCTCACCCTAACCCTCATCCTCACCCTAACCCTCACCCTCAAACTAACCCTCACCCTCACCTTCACCCTCACCCTCAACCTACCCCTCACCCTAACCCTAACCCTCACCCTAACACTAAGAGTAACACTCAACCTTAATCTCACCCTCATCCTCAGCCTAACCCTAAACCTAACCCTAATCCTAACTCTAACCCTCACCCTAATTCTCACCCTAAACCTAACCCTCACCCTCACCCTCACCCTCCCTCACCCTGTCCCTAACCCTAATCTTAACCTTCACCCTAAACTTAACCCTCAACCTAAACCTAACCCTAACTCTCAAACTCACCCTCTGACTAACCCACCCATAAACCTAATCCTAACTCTAACCCTCACCCTAACCCTGACCCTCACCCTCACCCTCACCATAACGGAAACCCTAACCCTAACACTCACCCTAAATTTAACCCTCAACCTAACCCTAACCCTAAATCTCACACTCGCCCTCAACCTAGTCCTAAAACTAACTGTAACACTGACACTCACCCTCAGCCTAACCATCATCCTAACCCTTACCATTAACCTAAACCTCTCACTAACCCTCAACCTAAGCCTAAACCTCAAGCTAACCATCACCGTAACCCTAACCCAAATTCTTACCCTCAACCTAACCTTCACCCTAACCCTAACCCTACCCCTAATCCTCACCCTCACCCTAAACCTTACCCTCAGCCTAACCCTAACCCTAACACGCACACTAACCCTAACCCTCACCCTTACTCTAAACCTACTCCTCACACTAACGCTAACCCTAACTCTAAACCTAAACCTCACCCTAACCCTAACGCTAACCCTAACCCTAAACATCACGCTCAAGCTCAACCTCAGTCTAACCCTAATCCTAACCCTAATCCACACCCTCACCCTCACCCTAACTATAACCCTAACCCTAACCCTAACCCTCACCCTCACAATAACCTAACCCTAATCCTAACCCTTACACTCACCCTCAGTCTAACACTCACAAAACCCTAACCCTCACTCTCACCCTAACCGTCACCCTAACAATTAACCTCACCCTAACTATAACCCTAACCCTAACTCTCACACTAAACCTAACCCTCACACTAACCCTAGCGTTACCACTCACACTAACCTTCACCCTAACCCTAACCCTAACCCTCACCCTAACCCTAATGCTAACCCTAACCCTCCACATCACCCTAGCCCTCAAACTAATCCTAACCCTAAACCTAACTTTAACATTCACCCTCAACCAATCCCTCACGCTAACCATAACACTCACCCTAACAGTAACCCTAACCCTCACTCTCACCCTCACCCTCAGCCTAACCCTAAACCTAACCCTAACACTCACACTCACCCTCACCCTCACCCTACACCTAACCCTCACCCTAACCCTAACCCTCACCCTAATCCTAACCCTAACGCTCACCCTCACCCTCACCCTAACCCTAAACCTAGCCCTCAGCCTCACCCTAACCATAAGCCTAACCCTAGCCCTAACCCTAACCCTAACTCTCACCATAACCCTAATCCTAACACTCAGCCTCACCCTCAAATTAACCCTAAACCTAACCCTAACCCTTAGCCTAACCCTAACCCTCACCCTAACCCTAATTCTAATGCTCACACCCACCCTAACCCTAACCCTTACCGTAACCCTCAACCGCACCCTAAACCTAACGCTAACCCTAACCCTCACCCTCATCCTAACCCTCACCCTAACTATTATCCTCACACTAACCCTAACCCTAACTCTAACCCTAACCCTCACAAAAACCCTAACCCTCACCATAACCCTAACCCTACCACTCACCCTAACACTCACCCTAACCCTAACCTTCACCCTAACCCTCAGCCTAAACCTAATCCTAACCCTCATCCTCACCCTAATCCTCATTGTCACCCTAACCCTCACCCTAAACCTAACCCTCACCCACACCCTATCCCGAACCCTCACCTGAACACTCACCCTCACCCAACCCTCACCCTCACCCTAAACATCACCCTAACCTTAACCCTCATCCTAACCCTAATCCTAACTCTCACACTAACCCTCAACCTCACCCTAACCCTCACCTTCACCCTAATCTTCACCTTATCCCTAACCCTAACCTACCTACCTAACCCTTACCGAACTAAACCCTCACCCTCACGCTAACCCTCGCCGTCGCACAAGACCTCCCCCAACGCAAATCCTAACCGTAACACTCACCCTAACTCTTAAACTAACCCTCACCCTAAACATAACCCTAACCCTCATCCTCACCCTAAACCTCACCGTTACCCTCAACCTCACCCTAAGCCTAATTCTAAACCTAACACTCACACTAACCATAACCCTCACCATAACCCTAACCCTACCGCTCACCCTACCCCTCACCCTCACTGTCACCCTAACCCTCAACTTAAACCTTACCCTCACCCACACCCTAACCCTCACCCTCACACGAACACTCACCCTCACCCTAAACCTCAACCTCACCCTAAACATCACACTAACCCTAAGCCTCACCCTAACCCTAACCCTAACTCTCACACTCACCCTAAATCTCACCCATATGCTCACCTACACCCTAAGCCTAACACTAAAACTAATCCTAATCCTAAACCTTAGCCTCTCCCTCCCCCTCCCCCTAACCCTAACCCTAACCCTTATCCTAACCCTAACCCTAATCCTAACCCTCATGCTCACCCTCACCCTAAACCTAACCATAACCCTCACCCTCACCCTAACTATCACACTAACCCTTATCCTCACACTAACCCTAACCCTAACTCTAACCCTAACCCTCACACTAACCCTAACCCACACCATAACCCTAACCCTACCCCTCACCCTAACACTCACCCTTACACTAACCCTCACCCTAACCCTAAACCTAACCCCCACCCTCACCCTAACACTCACTGTCACCCTAACCCTCACCCTAAACCTAACAATCACCCACACCATAACTTTCACCCTCACCCTCACCCTCACCCAAAGCTCACCCTCACCCTAAACATCACCCCAAACTTAACCCTCACCCTAACCCTATTCCTTACCCTCACCCTAACCCTCGCCCTCACCTTTACCCTCAACTTGACCCTAATGCTCACCCTATCCCTAACCCTAACCCTTACCTACCGAAACACTCACCCTGACCCTAAACCTAGCCCTCACGCAAGCACTCACCCTAAACCTAATCCTAACCGTAACCCTCACCCTCACCCAAACCCTCACCCTCAGCCTTACCCTAACCCTAACCTTAACCCCAACCCTAACCGTCAGCCTCAAACAAACCGTTACCCTAACCCTGACCCAAACCCTCACACTAAAACTCACCATAACACTCACGCTAACCATAACCCTCACTCTCACCCTAAACCACAACCTAAACCTTACCCTCACACTAACCGTACACCTACTCCTCACTCTAACCCTCAACCTAACCCTAAACCTAACCCTCAACCTCACCCTAACCGTAACCCTAACTCTCACCCTGACCCTAGACATCAACCTAAACCTAATCCTAACCCTAACCCTCAACCTAACCCTCACCCTAATCCTAACCCTATCCCCAACCCTCATCCTAACCCTCACCTTAACCCTCACCCTCATGCTAACCCTCACCTTCACCCTAACCTTCACCCTCACCTTTACCCTTACCCTCACCCTACCCCTTGCCCTAACCCTAACCCTCACTCTAACACTAACCCTCAACCTTACTCTCACCCTCATCCTCAGCCTAACCCTAACCCTAATCCTAACTCTAACCCTCACCCTAATTCTCACCCTAAACCTAACCCTCATGCTCACCCTCACCCTACCCCTATCCCTAACCCTAATCTTGACCCTAACCCTAACCCTCACCCTCACCCTCACCCTACCTCAAACCCTAACCCTAACTCTAACCTTAAACTTAACCCTCAAACTAACCCTAAACCTTACTCTCACCCTCACCTTAACCCTAACCCTTACCCTCTCCCTCACCCTCACCCTAAGCCTAACCCTAAACCTAACCCTAATCCTAAACTTAACCCTCATCCTCACCCTTACCCTAACCCTAATCCTAATCCTAAACCTCACCCTCACCCTCACCCTAACCCTAACCCTCACCCTAACCCTAAACCTCACTCTAACACTAACTCTTACCCTCATCCTCACCGTTACCCTGAACCTAACCCTAACCCTAACCCTAACCCTCCCCCTAAAGATAACGCTAACTCTCACCCTCACCCTCTCCCTAACCCTCACCCTAACCCTTATTCTCACACTATCCCTAATACTAACCTTAACTGTAACCCTCACACTAAACCTAACCCTCACACTAACCCTAACACTACCACTCACCCTAACCCTCTCACTAACACTAAACCTCACGCTAACCCTACCCCTACCCCTGACCCTCACCCTAACCCTCACCATCACTCTAACCCTCAACTTAACCCTAACCTCACCCACAACTTAACCTTCACCCTCACCCGAACCTTCACCCTCACCCAATACTCACCCTCACCCTAAACATCACCCTAACTGTAACCCTCACCCTAAACCTAAACCTAACCATCACCCTAACCCTAACCATCCCCCTCCCCCTCACACTCACCGAAACCCCTCGCCCTCCTCCAAGCACTCACCCTAACCCTAACCCTAACCATAACCATAACCCTCACCCTCAGCCTAACCCTAACCCTAAATCTAATCCTAACCATAACCCTAACCCTCACTTTAACCCTCACCCTAACCCTAACCCTAACCCTCACCCTCACCCAAAACATAACCCTAACCCTAACCCTCACCCTAACACTAACAATAACACTCATGCTAGCCCTAAACTTCCCTCTCACCCAAACCCTCACCCTAACCCTTTCCCTCACCCTAACGGTAACCCTATCCCTCACTCTATGACTCACCCTAACACTAACCCTAACCCTCAGCGTCAACTTCACCCTAACCCAAACCCTAACCTTCACCTTAACTCTCACCCTAACACTAACTCTAACCCTAAACCTCACCCTCAACCTAAACCTCACTCTAACCCTTACCCTCACCATAACTCTAAAGCTAAACCTAACTCTAATCCTCACACTTACCCTAACCCTAACCCTAACCCTACTCCTCACCCTAACCCTCACCCTCACCCAACCCTAGCCCTCACCCGAAAGCTAACCCTAACCCTCACTCTCGCCCTCACCCTAACCCTTACTCTCACCCAAACCCTAACCCTGACCCTCACTCCAATACTCACCCTAAGCCTAAATGTAACGCTCACCCTAACCCTAACCCTAACCCTCACCCTAAGGCTAACCCTAACCCTAACCCTCATGGCAACACTAAACCTAACCCTAAACCTAACGCTTACACTAACCCTCACCTTCACCCTAACCCTAACACTCACACACACCCTTACCTTCACCCTAAACCGAACCCTCACCCTCACCTTAAACCTCAACCTCACCCTAAACTTCACACTAACACTAAACCTCACCCTAACCCTCACTCTCACCCTCACCCTAAAACTCACCCTTACCCTCACCCTCACCCTAAGCCTAACCCTAAACCTAACCCTAATCCTAAACCTAAGCCTCACCATCACCCTCACGCTAACCCTAAAACTAATCCTAATCCTCAGCCTCACTCTCACCTTAACCCTAAACCTAACCCTAACCCTTATCCTAACCCTCACCCGCACCCTAACCATAATCCTAACCCTCAAACTCACCCTAGCCCTAACCCTAACCGTAACCCTCACACTCACCCTAAACCTAACACTAACCCTAACCCTCACCCTCATCCTAACCCTCACCCTAACCATTATCCTCACACTAAGCCTAACCCTAACTCTAACCCTAACCTTCAAAATAACCCTAACTCTCACCATAACCCTAACCCTACACCTCACCCTAACCCTAACCGTCACCCTAACCAAAACTCTAACCCTCAACCTCACACTAATCCTTACTGTCACCCTAACTCTAACCCTAAACTGAACCCTCACCCGAACCCTCACCCAACCCTCACCCTCACCCTAAACATCACCCTAAACTTAACCCTCACGCTAACCATAATCCTAACCCTCACCCTAAACCTCACCCTCACCCTAACCCACACCTTCATCCTAATCCTCACCCTATCCCTAACCCTAACCTAACTACCTAACCCTTACCTACCTAAACCCTCACCCTCACTCTCACCCACACTCTAACCCTCGCCCTCGGGCAAGCCCTCCCCCTAACCCTAATACTAACCCTAACCCTCACCCTCACCCTCACCCTAACCCTCACCCTAAACCTAACCCTAACCCTCACCCTCACCCTAAACCTCACCCTAACCATTAACCTCAACCTAAGCCTAATTCTAAACCTAACCTTCTCACTAACCCTAACCCTCACCATAACCCTAACCCTAACAATCACCCTAACCCTAACCCTCACCCTAATCCTAAACCTAACTCCCCCCTCACGCTAACACTCACTGTCACCCTATCCCTCACCCTAAACCTAACCCTCAGCCACACCCTAAACGCAAGCCTAACCCTAACCCTAACTCTCACTCTCACCCTAACCCTAAACCTTACCCCCACCCTTACCTATCGCTAACCATAACCATAACCCTCACACTAAACCTAAACCTCACCCTAACCCTAAATCTACCCCTCACCCTAACGCTCACCTCCCCCTAACCCTCACACTCATCCTAACCCTAACCCTAAACCTAACACACACGCTAACCCTAACCCTAACCCTAAACCTAACCCTAACCCTAACCCTCAGCCTCACCCACACTCTCAGCCTAACCTTAACGCTAAATCTTACTCTCACCCTCACCTCTTACACTCACTCACCATAACCCTAAAGTTAAACCTAACACTCACTCTCACCCTAACCCTCAACCTAACCCTTACGCTCACCCCAAGCCTCTTCCTCAGCCTCACCCTAACCCTAAACCTAACCCTCACTCTAACCCTAACCCTAATCTTCACCCTATCCCTAAACCTCACCCTAACACAAACCCTAACCCTCTCCATCAACCTCACCCTAACCCAAACCCTCACCTTCAACTTAACCCTCACTCTAACACTAACCCTAACCCTAAACCTCACCCTCAACCTAAACTTTACCCTAACCCTTACCCTCACCCTAAATCTAATGCTAAAACTAACCCTAAACCTCACACTTACCCTAACCCAAACCCTAAACCTAACCCTCACCCTCACCGCACCCAACCCTAGCCTTCACCTGAACACTAACCCTAACACTCACTCTCACCCTCACCCTCAACCTAACCCTTACTCTCACCCTAACCCTCACTCTAACACTCACCCTAACCCTAAACGTAACCCTCACCCTAACGCTAACCCTAACACTAACCCTCACTGGAACGCTAAACCTAACGCTAAACCTATCACTTAAACTAATCCTCACAGTCACCCTAACGATCACCCTAACCCTAACCCTCACACACATCATTACCTTCACCCTCACTCTCACCCTCACCCTCACCCTAAACCTCAACCTCACCCTCAACTTCATAATAACACTAAACCTCACCCTAACCCTCACCCTAAAACTCATCCTTACCCTCATCCTCACCCTAAGCCTAACCCTAAACCTAACCCTAAACCTAAACCTTAGCCTCTTCCTCAGCCTCACCATAACCCTAACCCTAACCCTTAGCCTAACCCTAACCCTTACCCTTACCCTAATCCTAACCCTCATGCTCACCCTAACCCTAACCCTAACCGTAACCCTCACCCTCACCCTAAACCTAAGGCTAACCCTAACCCTCACCCTCACCCTAACCATCACCCTAACCCTTATCCTCACACTAACCCTAACCCTAACTTTAAACCTAACCTCACACTAACCCTAACCCTCATCATAACCCTAACCCTACCCCTCACCCTAACACTCATCCTAACCCTAACCCTCACCCTAACCCTAAACCTAACCCCCACCCTCACCCAAAAACTCACTATCACCCCATCCCTCACCCTTAACCTAACCCTCAGCCTCACCCGAACCGTAAGCCTAACCCTTACCCTTACCCTAACCCTCTCTCTCACCCTAACCCTCACCCTAAACCTTACCCTCACCCTCACCCTAACGCTAACCCTAACCATAACACTCACATTAACCTAAACCTCACCCTAACCCTAAACCTACGCCTCACCCTAACCCTCAACTCACCCTAACCTCACCCTCATCCTAACTCTAACCCTAAACCTAACACACACCCTAACCCTAACCCTAAACCTCATCCTAACCTAACCCTCACCCTGACCCTAAACATACACCTCACACTGACCCTCACCCTAACCCTCACCCTAACCCGAACCCTCAGCCTCAACCTCACCCTCAGCCTAACCTTAACGCTAACTCTTACCCTCACCCTCACCACTTACACTCACACTCACCATAACCCTAATGCTAAACCTAACACTCACCCTCACCCTAAACCTCAACCTAACCCTTAACCTCACCCTAACCCTAACTCTCACCCTAACCCTAACCCTAAACCTAACCCTCACCCTAACTCTAACCCCAGCCCTCACCCTATCTCTAACCCTCACCCTAACCCTAACCCTAACCCTCACCGTCAACCTCATCCTAACCCAAACCCTAACCTTCAGGTTAACCCTCAACCTAAAACTAACGCTAATCCTAAACCTCACCCTCGACCTAAACATCACTCTAACCCTTACCCTCACCCTAACTCTAATGCTAAAACTAACCCTAATCCTCACACTTACCCTAACCCTAACCCTAACCCAAACCCTCACCCTAACCCTCACACTCACCCAACCCTAGCCCTCACCCGAACGCTAACCCTAACCCTCACTCTCAACCTCACCCTAACCCTAACCTTTACTCTCACACTAACCTTAACCCTCACCCTCACATTAATGTTCAGCCTAAACCCAACCCTAACCCTCACCCTCACCCTAAACCCCACCCTTACCCTCAACCTCACCCTAAGCCTAATTCTAACCCTAACTCTCACACTAACCATAACCCTCACCATAACGCTAACCCTAACCCTCACCCTAACACTAAACCTACCCCTCACGGTCACCCTAACCCTAACCCTAACCTTAAACCTCACCCTGACCCTAAACCTAAGGCTAACCCTAACCCTCACCCTAAACATCACCCTAACCCTTAACCTCACACTAACCCTACCCCGAAATCTAACCCTAATCCTCACACTAACCCTAACCCACAACAAAACCCTAACCGTCCCCCTCACCCTAACACTCACCCTAACCCTAACCCTCGCCATAACCTTAAACCTAACCCCCACCCTCACCCTAACACTCACCGTCACCCTAACCCTCACCCCAAACCTAACCCTCACCCACACACTAACCCTCACCCTCACCCTCAACCTCACCCAACCCTCACCATCATGCTAAACATCACCCTAAACTTAACCCTCACCCTAACACTAATCCTAACCCTCACCCTAACCCTCACGTTCACCCTAACCCTCAACTTCATTCTAATCCTCACCATATCCCTAACCCTAACCTTTACCTACCGAAACCCTCAACCTCACCCTCACCCTCACCCTCCCCTCCCCCTCATGCAAGCCCTCACCCTAACCGTAATCCTAACCGTAAATCTCATCCTCACCCAAACCTTCACCCTCAGCCTTACCCTATCCCTAACCTTAACCCTAACCCTAACTGTCAGCCTCACCCTATCCGTTACCCTAACCCTGACCGTAACCCTCACACTAAAACTCACCATAACACTCACGCTAACCATAACCCTCATTCTCACCCTAACCCACAACCTAACGCTTACCCTCACCCTAACCCTACACCTACCCTTCACTGTAACCCTCACCCTAACCCTAAACCTAACACTCAGCCTCACCCTAACTGTAACCCTAAACCTCACCCTCACCATTGACATCACCCTAACCTAATCCTAACCCTAACCCTCACACTAACCCTAACCCTCACTCTAACCTTAACCCTCAACCTCAACCTAACCCTCACCCTAACCTTCACACTAACCTGAACCCTAACCCTCAACCTAACCCTCACCCTAACCCAAACCCTATCCCCAACACTCACCCTAACCCTCACCTTAACCCTCACCCTCATGCTAACCCTCCCCCTCCCCCAAACCCTCACCCTCACCTTCCCCCTTACCCTCACCCTACCCCTTACCCTAACCCTATCCCTCACCCTAACACTAACACTAACCCTCAACCTTACTCTCAACCTCATCCTCAGCCTAACCCTAAACCTAACCCTAATACTAATTCTAACCCTCACCGTAATTCTCACCCTAAACCTAACCCTCACACTCACCCTCACCCTCACCCTACCCCTATCCCTAACCCTAACCTTCACCCTAACCCTAACCCTCAACCTAAACCTACCCCTACTCTCAAACTCACCCTCTGCCTAACCCTAAACGTAAGCCTAATTCTAACTCTAACCCTCACCCTAACCTTCACCCTAACCCTAACCCTCACCTCACCCTATCCCTAACCCTAACTCTCACCCTAAACTTAAACCTCAACCGAACCCTAACCCTTACTCTCACCCTCACCCTCAACCTAACCCTAAAACTTACTGTAACACTGACACTCACCCTCACCCTAACCATCATCCTAACCCTTACCCTAAACCTAAACCTCACCCTAACCCTAAATCTAACCCTAACCCTCACGCTAACCCTAACCGTAACCCTAACCCAAATTCTAAACCTCAACCTAACCCTCACCCTAAACCTAACCCTACCCCTAATCCTCACCCTCACCTAAACCCTCACCCTAACCCTTACCCTCAACCTAATCCTAACCCGCGCACTAACACTAACCCTCACCCTTACCCTATCCCTACCACTCACCCTATTGCTAACCCTAACTGGAACCCTAGACCTCACCCTAACACTAACGCTAACCCTAACCCTCACCCTAAACCTAAACCTCAGCCTCAAGCTCAAACTCAGTCTTACCCTAACCCTAACCCTAATCCTAACCTTAACCCACACCCTCACTTTCACCCTAACTATAACCCTAACCCTAACCCTAACCCTCACCCTCACCCTCACCCTAGCACTCACAATAACCTTAACCCTCACTCTCACCCTAACCCTCACCCTAACAATTAACCTCACCCTAAGTCTAATCCTAACTCTAACCCTCACACTAAAGCTAACCATCACCCTAACCCTAGCGCTACCACTCACACTAACCCTCACCCTAAACCTAACCCTAACCCTCACCAAACCCTAACGCTAACCCTAACCCTCAACATCACCCTAGCCCTCAATCTTACCCTAACCCTAACCCAAACCCTAACCTTCACCCTCAACCAAACCCTCACACTAACCATAACCCTCACCCTAACACTAAACCTATCCCTCACCCTCTCTCTCACCCACACCCTCAGCCTAAACCTAACTCTAACACTAATGCTTACACTAACGCTCACCCTCACCCTCACCCTAAACTTAAACCTAAACCTAACCCTCAACCTCACCCACACCCTCACTCTCACCTTACCCCTAACCCTCACCCTAGCCTTACACCTACCCCTCACTCTAACCCACACCCTAACCCTAAACCTAACCCTCACCCTCACCCTAACCGTAACCCTAACGCTCACCCTCACCCTAGACCTCACCCTAACCCTCACCCTAATCCAAACCCTAAACCTCACTCTAAACCTAACCCTAACCCTAACCCTAACCCTAACCCTAACCCTAACCCAACCTCACCCTAACCCCAACCCTAACCTTCACCTTAACGCTCACGCTAAACCAAACGCTAATGCTAAACTTCACCCTCACCCTAATCCTCAACCTAACCCTTACCCTCACCCTAACTTTAATGCTAAACCTAACCCTACTCCTCACTCTAACCCTAACGCTAACCCAAACCCTAACCCTCACCCTAACGCTCAGCGTCACCCTAACACTAACCTTAACCCTAACCCTGACATTACCCTAAACCTCACCGTCACCCTGTCACCCTAAACCTAACTCTCACGCATACCCGAACCTTCACCCTCAAATGACCCCTCACCCTCACCCTAACCCTCAACCTCACCCTAAACATCACCCTAACCCTAACCCTCACCCTAAACCTAACCCTTACCCTCTCCCTCAACCTCACCTTAAGCCTAACCCTAAACCTAACACTAATACTAAATTTAACCCTCACCCTCATCCTCACCCTAACTGTAATCCTAACCCTCACCCTCACCCTTACCCTAACCCTAACCCTAACCCTAGACCTCACCCTAACTGTAACCCTCACTCTAACACTAAACCTTACTCTCACCCTCACCGTTACGCTAAACCTAAGATTAACCCAAACCCTCCGCCTACCCTCCCCCTAAACATAACGATAAACCTGACCCTCACCCTCTCCCTAACCCTCAACCTAACCCTTATCCTCACACTATCCCTAACCCTAAACTTAACCATAACCCTCACACTAACCCTAACCCTTACCCTAACCCTAAACCTACCCCTACCCCTAACCCGCTCCCTAACACTAAACCTAACGCTAAACCTAACCCTAACCCTGACCCTCAACCTAACACTCACAGTCACTGTAACCCTCACCTTAACCATAACCCTCACCCACAACTTAACCTCCACCCTCACCTGAAACCTCACCATCAACCTCACCATAAACATCAACATAACCATAACCCTCAACCTAAACCTAACCCTAAACCCTAACCCTCAAGCTCACCCTCACCATAACCCTTCACCCTCACCCTCACCCTCAGCCTAACCCTAACCCTAGCTCTAATCCTAACCATAACCCTCACCCTCACCCTAAACCTCGCCCTAACCCTAACCCTAAACCTAACCCTCACCCTCACCCTGATCATAACCCTCACCCTAACCCTCGCCCTAACACTCACCATAACACTCATCCTTACCCTAACCCTCACTCTCACCCTAACTCTCACCCTAACCCTTACCCTCACCCTAACCGTCATCCTACCCCTTACTCTATCCCTCACCCTAATCCTAAACCTAACCCTCATCCTAAACCTAACCCTAACCCTATCCCTAACCCTTACCCTAATCCGAACCCTCACCCTAAACCTAACCCTAACCCCTAACCCTAACCCTCACCCTCACCCTTGCTCTCACCCTAACCATAATCCTAACCCTCACACTAACACTCACCCTAAACTTAACCCTAACCCTAACCCTCACCCTCAACCTCACCTTAACCCTAAACCTATCCCTAACCCTCACCCTAATCCAAACCCTCACCCTAAACCTAACCCTAACCCTCACACTCACCCTAATCTTAACCCTAATCCTAACCCAGACCCTAACCCTCACCCTAACCCTAACTTTAATCCTAAACCTCACCCTCACCGTAAACCTCACCCTAACTCTTGCCCTCACCCTAATACTAAAGCTAACCATAACCCTAATCCTCACACTAACCCTAACCCTAACGCTCACACTCAACCTCAACCTAACCCTAACCCTAACCATAAACCTCACACGAATGCTAACCCTAACCCTATACATAAACTGCAACATCACCCTAACCATCACCTTAACCCTAACTCCCACCGTCACCCTAACCGTCATCCTCACCCGATCCCTCACCATCACCCTAACCCTCAACTTCACCCTAAACATCACCCTAACCTTAACCCTAACACTAACCCTAACCCTAACCCTCACCCTAAACCTAAACCTCACCCTAAACCAAACCCTAACCCTCACACTCACCCTAATCTTAACCCTAATCCTAAACCTAACCCTCACCCTTACCCTCATGCTAAACCTAAACCTAATCCTAACCACCACCCTCACCCTTACAGTAAACCTAACCCTAACCCTCAACCTAATCCTAAGACTCACCCTAACCCTAAACCTAACCCTCACCCTAAACCTCACCCTAACACTAACACTAACCCTCGCCCTCATCCTGACCCTCACCCTAAACCTAACGCTAACCCTAACCCTGACCTTCATCCTCACCCTCACCCTAACCCTTATTCTCACACTAACCCTGACCCTAACCCTAACCCTAACCCTCACACTAACCCTAACCCTCACCCTAACCCTAACCCTCAGCCTCACCCTCACCCTCAGCCTAAACTTAACCCTAACTCTTACCCTCGCCCTCAACCTAGCCCTAACTCTAACTTTAACCCTCATCCGCACCCTAACCATCACCCTCAGTGTAACCCTAACCCTAATCCTAACATTAAACCTCACCCTTACCCTCACCCTTTCTCTAAACATAACCGTAACCCTAACCGAATCCTCACGCTATCCCAAACCCTAACACTAACCCTAACCCTCACCCTCACCCTAGCCCTCACCCTCACCCTCACCCTAACCGTAAACCTCAAATTCACCATAACCCTAATGCTAAACCTAACACTCACCCTCACCTTAACCCTCACCCTAACCCTTACCCGCACCCTATTCCTAACCCTCACCCTCACCCTCAACCTAACCCAAACCTAACCCTTAACCTAACCCTAAACCTATCCCTAACCATCACCCTAACCCTGTCCCTAACCCTCACCCTCAACCTCACCCTAACCCAAACCCTAACCTTCACCTTAACACTCACCCTAACACTAACGCTGACCCTAAACCTCACCATCACCCTAAACCTCACCCTAACCCTCACCCTAATCCTAACCCTAAACCTCACTCTAAACCTAACCCTAACCCTAACCTTCACCCTAACCTTCACACTGAGAGTAACCCTAACCCTCATCCTAACCCTAACCCTCACCCTCACCCTATCCCTTAACCTAACCCTAACTCGCACAATCACCCTAACCCTAACCCTCACCCTCATCCTAAACCTAACCCTCTCCCTCACCTTAACCCTCACCCTAACCCTAATCCTAACCCTAAACCTCACCCTAACCCTTAACCTCACCATACCCCTAATCCTACCACTCAGGCTAATGCTCACCCTCACCCTAACCCTAATCCTCACCCTATACCTAACCCTAAGCTAACCCTCACCCTCACCCTAGCCCTCACCCTAAAGCTAACCCTCATACTAACCCTCATTCTAACACTAACCCTAATTCAAAACCTCACACTGACCCTTACCCTAACCATCATCATAATCCTGACCCTCACCCTAAGCCTAACCCTCACCCTCACCCTAACCCTAACCCCAAAATTAACCCTCAACATAACCCTAACCCTACCCGCAAACTCACACTAACCTCACCCTAACCCTTACCCTCAAAGTCAACCAAACCCTCACACTAACCCTAACCCTCACCCTAACCCTACGCCTAAACCTCACCCTCACTTTCACCCTCACCCTCAGCCTAATCTTAACCCTAACACTATTCATAAACCTAACCCTCCCCCTTACCCTCACCCTAACCCTAACCCTAAACCTCACCTTCACCCTCACCCTAACCCTAACAATAATCTGGACCCAGACCCTCAATCTCACCCTAACACTCACCCTAACCCTTAGCCTCACCCTAACCCTCACCATAACCCTAACCCTAACGCTAACCCTAACTCTAACCCTCAAACTTACCCTAACCCTCACCCTAACCCTCACCCTAAATGTAAAAGTAACCCTAACCCAAAAACTCACCCTCACCCTTACCCTCACCCTAACCCTAAACCTAACCCTCTCCTCACCCTAACACTCACCCTCAGCCTAACCCTAACCCTAACCCTAATCCTAACACTAAACCTCATCCTCACCCTCACCCTATCCCTAACCCTAACCCAAAACCTCATCCTCATCCTATCCCTAACCCTACCCCTAACCCTAACCCTCAACCTCACGTAGCCCTCACCCTCACCCTACCCCTAACCTTAACCATAACCCTCACCCCAACCCTAACCTTCACCCTAACCCTAACCCTAACCCTCACCTTCATCCTCACCCTAACACTAACCCTAACACTAACCCTGACCGAGACCCTCAACCACACCCTAACCCTCACCCTAATCCTTACCCGCACCCTAACCCTAAAACTAACCCTGAACCTATTCCTCACCTGAGACCTCTCGCTAACCCTCACACTAACACCAACCCTAACCCTAACCCTCACCCTCACCCTAACCCTAACCCTAACCCTCACCCTCACCCTAGACCTCACCTTAACCCTAATTCTAACCCTAACCCTCAGCCTAACCCTAACCCTCACACTAACCCTAACCCTCACCCTCACCCTAATCCTCACCCTCACCCTAACCCTAACCCTCAACCTAACCCTAACCCTCACCCTAACCCTCACACTAAACCTAAAAGTAACCCTAAACTTCACCCTCACCCTAACCCTCACCTAAGTGTAAACCTATTCCTAAACCTAATCCTAACACTAAACCTCACTCTGACCCTCACTCTATACCTAACCCTAAACCTAACTCTAACCCTAAACCTAATCCTCACACTATCCCTAACACTACCCCTAACCCAAATCCTAATCCTCACCCTAACCCTAACCTAACCCTCAGCCTCACCCTAGCCATCACCCTCACCCTAACCCTAACCCTAACCCTCACACTCACCATAACCCTTATGTTAAACCTAACACTCACCCTCAACCTCACCCTAACCCCGACCCTAAACTTCACCTTAACCCTCACCCTAACCCTAAGGCTAACCCTAAACTTCACCCTCACCTTAATCCTCAACCTAACCCTTACCCTCACCCTAACTTTAATGCTAAACCTAACCCTACTCTTCACACTAACCCTAACGCTAACCCAAACCCTAACCCTCACACTAACCCTCAGCCTCACCCTAACACTAACCTTAACCCTAACCCTGACATTACCCTAAACCTCACCGTCACCCAAATGTCAACCTAAACCTAACTCTCACCCACACCCTAACCTTCACCCTGAAATGAACTCTCACCCTCACCCTAACCCTTAACCTCACCCTAAACATCACCCTAACCCTAACCCTCACCCTAAACCTAACCCTTACCCTCTCCCTCATCCTCACTCTAAGCCTAACCCTAAACCTAACACTAATCCAAAATTTAACCCTCACCCTCACACTAACCCTAATCCTAAACCTCAACCTCACCCTTACCCTAACCCTAACCCTAGACCTCACCCTAACCCTAACCCTCACTCTAACACTAACCCTTGCCCTCTCCCTCACCGTTACCCTAAACCTAACCCTAACCCTAACCCTCCCCTTAACCCTCCCCCTAAACATAACGCTAACCCTGAACCTCACCCTCTCCCTAACCCTCACCCAACCTTTATCCTCACACTATCCCTAACCCCAACCTTAACCATAACCCTCACACTAACCCTAACCCTCAACCTAACCCTAAACCTATCCCTCACCCTAACCGTCTCCCTAACCATAAACCTCACGCTAACCCTAACCCTAAACCTGACCCTCACCCTAACCTTCATCGTCACTGTAAGCCTCACCCTAACCTTAACCCTCACCCACAACTTAACCTCCACCCTCACCTGAAACCTCACCATCACCCTCACCCTAAACATCAACATAACCATGACCCTCAACCTAAACCTAACCCTAACCTTCACCCTAACCATCACCATAAAACCTCATCCTCCCCCAAGCCCTCACCCTAAACCTAATCATAACCGTAACCCACACCCTCACCCTCAGCCTAACCCTAACCCTAGCTCTAATCCTAACCATAACCCTCACCCTCACCCTAAACCTTGCCCTAACCCTAACCCTAACCCTAACCCTCACCCTCACCCTGATCATAACCCTCACCCTAACCCTCCCCCTAACACTCACCATAACACTCATCCTTACCCTAACCCTCACTCTCACCCTTACTCTCACCCTAACCCTTACCCTCACCCTAACCGTCATCCTACACCTTACTCTATCCCTCACCCTAACCCTAAACCTAACCCTCATTCTCACCCTAACCCTAACCCTATCCCTAACCCTTTCCCTAATCCGAACCCTCACCCTAAACCTAACCCTAACCCCTAACCCTAACCCTCACCCTCACCCTAGCTCTCACCCTAACCATAACCCTAACCCTCACACTAACACTCACCCTAACCCTAACCCTAACGCTAACCCTCACCCTCAACCTCACCCTAACCCTAAACCTATCCCTAACACCCTAATCCTAACCCTTACCCTAAACCTAACCCTAACCCTCACACTGACCCTAATCTTAACTCTAACCCTAACCCAGACCCTAATCCCTCACCCTAACCCTAACTTTAATACTAAACCTCATCCTGACCGTAAACCTCACCCTAACACTTGCCCTCACCCTAACTCTCAAGCTAACCATAACACTAATCCTCACACTAACCCTAAACCTAACCCTAACCCTAACCCTCACACTTACCCTCAGCCTAACCCTAAACCTCACATGAATGCTAACCCTAACCCTATACATAAACCGCACCATCACCCTAACCGTCACCCTAACCCTAACTCCCACTCTCACCTTAACCTTCACCCTCACCCGATCCCTCACCATCACCCTAAACCTCAACTTCACCCTAAACATCACCCTAACCTTCACCCTCACCCTAACCCTAACCCTAACCCACACCCTAAAACTAAACCTCACCCTAACCCTCACTCTAACCCTAAGGCTAACCCTAAAGCTAACCCTAATCCTAAACCTAAACCTCACCCTTACCCTCACCATAAACGTAAACCTAATCCTAACCGCCACCTTCACCCTCACAGTAACCCTAACGCTAACCCTAACACTCAAAGTAATCCAAAGCCTCACCCTAACCCTAAAACTAACCCTCACACATACCCTAACCCTTACCCTAACACTAACACTAACCCTCACCCTCACCCTAACCCTCACCCTAAACCTAACGCTAACCCTAACAATGACCTTCATCCTAATCCTCACCCTAACTCTTATTCTCACACTAACCCTGACCCTAACCCTCACCCTAGCCCTCACCCTCACCCTAACCCTAAACCTCAGCCTCACCCTCACCCTTAGCCTAACCCTAACCCTAACACTAACCCTAACCTATACCCTAACCCTAACCCTCACCCTCACCCTCTCCCTCACCCTAACCGTACACCTAACCCTAACCCTAACCCTAACCCTAACCTTCATCCTAATCCTAACCCTAAGCCTCACTCTAAACCTAACCCTAACCCTCACCTTCACCTTAACCCTCACACTGAGGGTAACCCTAACCCTCATCCTAACCCTAACCCTCACCCTCACCCTATCTCTTAACCTAACCCTAACTCGCACCCTCACCCTAACCCTAACCCTCACCCTCATCCTAAACCTAACCCTCTCCCTCACCTTAACCCTCCCTCTAACCCTAAACCTAACCCTAACCCTAATCCTAACCCTAAACATCACCCTAACCCTTAACCTCACCATACCCCTAATCCTACCCCTCAGCCTAATGCTCACCCTCACCCTAACCCTAACCCTAATCCTCACCCTAACCCTAACCCTAATCCTCACCCTATACCTAACCCTAAACTAACCCTCACCCTCACCCTAGCCCTCACCCTAACGCTAACCCTCATACTAACCTTCACTCTAACCCTAACCTTAATGCTAAACCTCACACTCACCCTCACCCTAACTCTCACCATAATCCTGACCCTCACCCTAATCCTAACCCTCACCCTCACCCTAACCCTAACGCAAAAATTAACCCTCAACATAACCCTAACCCTAACCAGCAAACTCACCCTAACCTTCACCCTAACCCTTACCCTCAAAGTCAACCAAACCCTCACACTAACCCTAACCCTCACCCTAAAACTACCCCTAAACCTGACCCTCATCCTCAGCCTAATCCTAACCCTAACACTATTCATAACCTTAACCCTCCCCCTTACCCGCACCCTAACCCTAACCCTAAACCTCACCTTCACCCTCACCCTAACCCTAACACTAACCCGGACCCAGACCCTCAATCTCACACTAACACTCACCCTAACCCTTAGCCTCACCCTAACCCTCACTCTTACCCTAACCGTAATGCTAACCCTAACTCTAACCCTCACCCTAACCCTAACCCTCACCCTAACCCTAACCCTCACCCTAACCCTCACCCTAAACGTAAAAGTAACCCTAACCCTAAACCTCACCCTCACACTTACCCTCACCCTAACCCTAACCCTAACCCTCACCCTCACCCTAACCCTCACCCTCAGCCTAACCCCAACCCTAACCATAATCCTAACACTAAACCTCACCCTCACCCTCACCCTCACCCTATCCCTAACCCTAACCCTAAACCTAATCCTCATCCTATCCCTAAACCTACCCCTACCCCTAACCCTCAACCTCACGTAGCCCTCACCCACCCCCTAACCCTAAACTTAACCCTCACTCTCACCATAACCCTAATGTTAAAACTAACACTCACCCTCACCCTAACCCTTTCCCTCACCCTAACCCTAACCCTCACCCTCACCCTAAACCTAACCCTAACTCTAAAACTTATCCTAAGCCAAACCCTCAACCTAACCCTAACCCTAACTCTCACCCTCAACCAAGCCCTCACCCTAACACTAAACCTAACCCTCACCCTCAACCTAACCCTAACTCTAAATCTAACACTCACCATCACCCTAACCCTCACCCTAACCCTTAATCTCACTTTAACCCTAACACTCAGCCTCACCCGAACCCTCACCCTAACCCTGACCCTAACCCTAAACCTCACTATAACCCTCACCTTAACCCTAACCCTAACCCTCACCCTCACCCTAAACCTCACCCTAACCCTTACCCTCACCCTCAACAAAACACTCACACTAACACTAACCCTCATCCTAACCCTACTCCTAACCCTCACCCTCACTCTCAACCTCATCCTCAGCCTAATCCTAACCCTAACACTATTCCTAACCCGATCCCTCACACTTACCCGCACCCTAACCCTAACCCTAACCCACATCCTCACCCTAACCCTACTCCTCACATTCACGCTCACCCTAACCCTAACACTAACCCTGACCCAGACCCTCAATCTCACCCTTAGCCTTACCCTAACTCTAACCCTCACCCTAACCTTCACCCTAAAGGTAAACATAACCCTAACTTTCATCCTCACCCTAACCCTCATCCTCAGCCTAACCCTAACCCTAACCCTAATCCTAACACTAAACCTCACCCTCACCCTCACCCTATCCCTAACCCTAACCGTAACCCTAAACCTAATCCTTACCCTATCCCTAACCCTAACCCTAACCCTCACCCTCACCCTAGCCCTCACCCACCCCCTATGCTAACCTTAACCCTCACCCTCACCATAACTCTAATGCTAAATATAACACTTACCCTCACCCTAACCCTCACAATAACACTTACCCTCACCCTAACCCTAACCCTCACCCCCACCTGAACTCTAACCCTAACTCTAAACCTTACCCTAACCGGAACCCTCACCCTAACCCTATCCCTAATCCTCAACCTAACCCTAACCCTAAACCTAACCCTCACCCTAACCCTAACCCTCACCCTAACCCTCACCCTCACCCTCACCCTAACCCAAACACTAACCTTCACCTTAACGCTCACCATAACCCTAACGCTAACCCTAAACCTCACCCTCACCCTAAACCTCATTCTAACACTTAACCTCACCCTAACTCTAACGCTAAACCAAACCCTAATCCTCACACTAACCCTAACCCTAACCCTAACTCTAACCCTCACCCTAACCCTCACCTCACACTAAGCCTAACACTAACCCTCACCAAAACGATAACCCTAAACCTTATCCTCTCACTCAACCTCACTCTAAGCCTAACCCTAAACCTAACCCTAGTCCTAAACCTAACCCTTACCCTCAGCCTCACCCTAACACTAACCCAAATCCTAACCCTCAACCTCACCCTCACCCTATCCATAACCCTAACCCTAACCCTCACCCTAAACCTAACCCTCATTCTAACACTAACCCTTACCCTCACCCTCACCGTTACCCTAAACCTAAACCTTACACTAACCCTCCCCCTAACCCTCCCACTAAACCTAATGCTAACCCTAACCCTCACCCTCTCCTTAACCCTCACCCTAACCCTTATCCTCAAAATATCCCTAAGCCTAACCTTAACCGTAACCCTCACACAAACCCTAAACCTACCCCTCAACCTCATCCTCTCCCTAATCCTAAACCTCACCCTAAACCTCACCCTAACCCTCATGGTCACCCTACCCCTCGCCCTAACCCTAACCCTCAGCCAAAACTTAAACCTCATCCTCACCTGAAACCTCACACTCACCCAACACTCACCCTCACCCTAAACATCAACCTAAGCAAAACCTCACCCTTACCCTAACCCTCACCCTAACCCTTACCCTCACCCCCACCCTCACCCTCAACATAACGCCTAGCTCTCCCCCAAGCCCTCACCCTAACCCTAATCCTAACCCTAACCCTCACCCTCACCCTCACCCTCAAACTAGCCATAACCCTAACTTTAATCCTAACCTTAACCCTAATCCTAACGCTAACCCTAACCCTCACTCTCACCCTTAACCTCACCCTAACCCTAACACTATCCCTAACCCTCACCCTAATCCTAACCCTCACCCTAAACCTAACCGTAAACCTCACAATCAGCCTAATCTTAACCCTAACCCTAATCCTGACCCTAATCATCACCCTAACACTAACTCTAACGCTAAACGTCGCCCCCACTGTAAACCTCACCCTAACACTTACCCTCACCCGAACTGTAAAGCTAACGATAATCCTAATCCTCAAACTAACCCTAACCCTAACCCTAACCCTCACCCTTACCCTCAGCCTAACCATAACCATAACCCTAAACCTCACAGGAATGCTAACCCTACCCATATCCCTAACCCTCACCATGACCCTAACCGTCACCCTAATCCTAATTCTCACCCTCACCCTAACCTTCAACTTCACCCGAACCCTGACCATCACCCTAACCCTCAACTTCACTCTAAACATCACCCTAACTTTAACCCTCACCCTAACCCTAACCTTAACCCTCACCATAAACCTAAACTTCACCCTAACCATCACCCTCACCCTAATCCTAACCCTAAACCTAACCCTTATCCTAAACCTGACCCTCACCCTCACCCTCACCCTAAACCTAAACCTAATCCTAACCATCACCCTCACCCTCATCCTCACCTTAACACTAACCCTAACCCTCACCCTAACCCTAAACCTCACCCTAAACCTTACCCTCACACTAACCCTAACCCTAACCCTAACCCTCACACTAAACATTACCCTCAACCTAAACATAACCCTACCCCTCACTCTAACCCGAATCCTAACCCGAACACTAACCCTCACCCTAAGCCTAACCCTAACACTCACCCTCAACCTAGACCTCACCCTAACCCTAATCCTAACCCTAAGCCTCACACTAACCCTAACCCTTAACTTAACCTTAACCCTCACCCTCCCCCTAACCCTTACCCTAACCCTCACCGTAACCCTCACACTAACCTTCACCCTAACCTTAACCTAAACCTACCCCTCAGTCTAACTCTCACCCTAACACTAACACTAACCCTAATAGTCACCCTATCCCTAACCCCAACCCTAACCCTCACCCTCATACTAGGCCTCCCCCGAACCCTAACCCTAACCCTAACCTTCACCTGAACCCTAATCCTAATGCTACACCTAACACTCACCCTCACCCTAACATTCACCCTAAAGCTCACCTTAAGTATAACCCTAAACCTAACGTGAACCCTCATCCTAACCCTAACCCTAAACCTGACCCTCATCCTAACCCTAACCCTAACCCTAACCCTCAACCTAACGCTAACCCTCACCCTGTCCCTCACCCTCAGCCTAACCCTTACCCTAAATCTAATCTTAACCCTACACCTCACCCTCACCCTCACCCTAAATCTAACCCTAAACCTAACCTTTATCCTCATCCTCAACTTCATCCTAACCCTAACCCTAAACCTAACCCTCACCCTAATCCTAACCCTCAGCCTAACCCTAAATCTAAACCTCACCCTAACCCTAACCTTAACCCTAACCCTCACCCTAACCCTAAACCTCACGCTCATCTTAAACCTAACCCTAACACTTACCCTCACCCTAATTCTAAAGCTTACCCTAACCCTAATCCTCACACTAACCCTTACCCTAACCCTAAACCTATCTCTCACCCTAACGCTCACCCTCACCCTAACCCTAACACTGACCCTCACCGCAAAGCTAACCCTAACCCTAACACTAATCGTTACCCTAACACTCACCATCACCCTAACCGTCACCCTAACCCTAAACCTCAGCCACACCCTAACCTTCACCCTCACCCAAACAATCACGCTCGCCCTAACCTCAACCTCACCCTAAACCTAAACCTAATCCTAAATGTCACTCTCCCCCTCACCCTAACCCTAACCCTAACCCTCAACCTAATCTTAAGCCTCACCCTAACCCTAACTCTCACCCTCACCCTAACACTCACACTAACACTTACCCTAACCCTCACCCTCACCCTAACCCTCAACCTAAACCTAATGCTTACCCTCACCTTGACCTTCATCATCTTAACCCTCACCTTAACCCTTACTCTCACACTAACCCTAAACCTAATCCTAACCCTCACACTAACCCTAATCCTCACCATTACCCTAACCACACCCCTCACCCTAACCCTTACTCTAACCCTCACCCTAACCCTAACCCTCATCCTGACCCTCACCCTCAGCCTAATCCTAACCCTAACCCTCACCCTAACCCTAACCCTCACTCTAACAGTAACCCTTATCCTCACCCTCACCTTTACCCTAACCCTAAACCTAACCCTAAACATCACCCTAACCCTCCCCCTAAACCTAATGCTAAACCTAACCCTCACTCTCACCCTAACCCTCACACTAACCCTAAACCTACCCCTCACCCTAACCCTCACTCTAACTCTAACCCTCACCCTAAACCTAACACTAACCCTCACAATCTCCCTAAACCTCACCGTCACCCTAACCCTAACTGTCACCCTACCCCTCACCCACACCTTAACCCTCACCCTCACCTGAACCCTCACACTCATCCAACACTCACCTTCACCCTAAGCATCACCCTAACCTTAACCCTCACCCTAACCCTAACCCTAACCCTAACCCTAACCCTAACACTCACCCTCATCCTAATCCTCACTCTAACCCTAACCATAATCCTTACGTATCAAAACCCTCACCCTCACACTCACCCTCACCATAAACCCTCATCCTCACCCAAGCCCTCACCTTAAACCTAACCCTAACCGTTACCCTCACCCTCAACCTCACCCTCACCCTCAGCCTAATCTTAAACCTAACTCTAACCTAACCCTAACCCTCACACTCACCCTAACCCTTACCCCAACCCTCACCCTAACACTCACCCTCACCCTAATCGTAACCCTAACCATAACACCATAACACTCACGCTAACCCTACACCTCACTCTCACCCTACCTCTCACCCTAACTCTTACACTCACCCTAAATGTAACCCTACCCCTCACTCTAACCCTCACCCTAAACCTAAACCTAACCATCATCCTAACCCTAACCCTAACCCTATTCATAACCATCAGCCCAATCCTAACCCTGACCCTAAACATAACACTTACCTTAACCCTCACCCTCACACTAGCCCTCACCCTAATCCTAACCCTCACCCTCACACTAGCCCTCACCCTAACCCTAACACTAACCCTAACCCTAACTCTCATCCTCCACCTTACTCTCACCCTAAACGTATCCCTTACCCTCACCCTATTCCTAACTCTCACCCTAAACCTAACCCTAAACCTCATACCCACCCTAAACCTAACCCTAAAACTAAGCCTCACCCTAACCCTCACCCTAACCCTAACTCTAATGCTAAACCTCTCCCTCACTTTAAACCTCAACCTAACACTTACCGTCAGCCTAACTCTAAAGCTAACCCTAACCCTCATTCTCATATTAACACTTACCCTAACCCTAACCCTACCCCTAATACTCACCCTCACCCTAAACCTAACCCTAAGCCTAACACTCACCATAACACTCACGCTAACCCAACCCCTCACTCTCACCCTAACTCTCACCCTAACCCTAACCCTAACCATAACCATAACCCACACACTAACCCTAACCCTCACCTTAACCCTAACAATACCCCTCACCCTAATCCTTACTCTAACCCTTACCGTCACCCTAACCTTCACCCTAAACCTAACCCTAACCCTCACCCTCACCCTAACCCTCACCTTCACCCTAACCCTCACCCTAACACTAACCTTCATACACAGCCTAACCCTTACCCTTACCCAAGCCCTCCCCCTCACCCAACCCTCCCCCTCACCCTAAACATCACCCTAACCCTAAAGCTCACCCTAACCCTGACCCTAAACCTCAGCCTCACCCTAATCCTCACCCTAACCCTTACCCTAACCGTAACCCTAACCCTCACCCTAACACTAACCGTAATACTCACGGGAAACGTAACCCTCCATATCACCCTAACCCTCACCCTAACCCTTACCCTCACCCTAACCCTTACCCTAACCCGAACCCTAAGCCTAACCCTAACCCTTACCCTAAACCTATACCTCACCCTAAACCTAATCCTAACACTAACCCTTACACTAACCCTAACCCTCACCATAACCTTAACCCTAACCCTCGCCCTAACCCTCACCCTAACCCTCACCGTAAGCCTCACACTAACCCTCACCCTAACCCTAACCCTTACCCTAACTCTAATCTAACCCTACCCCTCAGTTTATCGCTCACCCTAACCCTAACACTAACCCTAATAGTCACCCTATCACTAACGCCAACCCTAACCCTCACCCTCATACTAGCCCTCACCCAAAACCTAACGCTAACCCTAACCCTCACCCTCACCCTAACCCTAACTCTAACAGGCTCCCTCCACCTAACTCTACCACTAACCCAAACCCTAACCCTCACTCTATACCTAACCCTAACCATCACCCTAACCCTAACCCTCACCCTCACCCAAACCATAACACTAAACCTGACCCTCACCATCAGCCTAACCCTCACCCTAACGGTTACCCTCACCCTAACCTTCTCCCTAAACCTCACCTAACCCAAACCCTAACCCTCAACTTCACCCTAACCCTTAGCTTATCCCTAACCCTAACACTCACCCTCACCCTAATCGTAACCCTAACCCTAACCCTCACCCTAACCCTGACCATAACACTCACACTAAGTGTAACCCTCACCCTAACCCTAACCCTCACACTAAACCTAACACTCACCCTCACCTAACCCTACCCCTCACCCTACCCCTCACCTTAACACTCACCCTCACCCTAGACCTCACTACAACCCTAAGCATAAACCTCACCTTCACCATAATCCTAACCCTAACCCTAATCCTAACCCTCTCATCCTAACCCTCACCCTAAACCTAACGCTAACCCTAATCCTCACCCTCACCATAATCATCACCCTAACCCTTATCCTCACAATAACCCTATCCCTCACCCTAACCCTAACCCTCACTCTAACCCTCACCCTCACACTAATCCTCACTCTAACCCTAACCCTTACCTAACGAAAACTTCACCTTCATCCTCACCCTTACCCTCCTCCTCACCCTCAAACTCAACCTCACCCAAGCCCTCACCTAACCCTAACCCTCACCCTTAGCCTAAGCCTAACCCTTACCTACTGAAACCCTCACCCTCACCCTCAGCCTCACTCTCAGCCTAACCCTAACCCTAACCCAAATCCTAACCCAAACCTCACCCTCAACCTCATCCTATCTCTCAACCTAACCCTAACCCTAAACCTCACCCACACCCTAACCTTAACCCTAACCCTCAACCTAACACTCACTATAATACTCACGCTAACCCTAAACCTCAATCTCACCCTCACCCTCACACTAACCCTAACGCTAACCCTCACCCTAACCCTCACTCTAACTCTCAACCTAACCCTAAACCTAATCCTCACCCTCACCC